>NC_137930.1:51018378-52365878 GCF_963969265.1 Rhamphochromis sp. 'chilingali' | reverse complement strand
GAGGGCTTGCTAATTTATCTCCTGTGTATTAACAGTTTCTTGGCAGGAGAATACACCCCGACCTTCTCTTCACCAAAGCAAACAGGAGAAATGTTGACCCGTGTTGACCCAAAACCTTGAGATGGACTCCATTTAATGACGAACCAGGCGATGAGAGGGCACGTTTGAGTTTTTATGACTAACCCTCCCACTGTCTTCCCCCAACAGGCATTTATTCAGGGATACAGAGTCAGGAATATTGCCCTGTTTGTTGCTGCGTGCCTACAGCAAAAGGGTCACCCTTGTAGGTTCGATACTTTAATATCTGATCAACGGTACACAGGGATGATTTCTCAAGGGTGTGCCAGCAGACAAAAGACATATTTGTTTGAGGGTGTTAGGTCCTTTGATACGGCATATTTGTTGTCCCGAGGTCCATCAAGCATAACAGACAAATCAATAAAACACTACATCCAAGATGTATAATCTCATTAGATGGCTGTTACAGAGAAATACAGCCTAATATGATAATGCAGTAGTTTTTGTCAGTGGTGTAGATTCAGCGCTTTGATTTTATTGCTTGTTGACCGTGGTTTGCCCATCCTGATCAATGCCTTGGAGTCTGTAAAACGTTTTGATGTGTCAGCAGTTGCAGCTGCAAATATGTTTTGATGTTTTCAAATTCTATTTTAATATAAAGTTTCTTTAATGATTCATGGATTGTCCAGCTTTGTCCCCCAGAGTTCAAATACTGACATTCTCTCTGAAAGATGAGCTAGTGTGTATCTGTAAAGTATCGTAGGCTATAAAAGACAGACATAGCCACCGTGACGTGACGTCACATCGCATCACTGCTTTGTGAAGTCTCATTTCGAGTGTGTTGGCTGCTGCCACGTTGTTGTTTTTTTTGATTGTTTAGTTTTTTTCTGGAGAAGCGATTTCAACAATTGTACTAAACCTGGAGCACAGACTTCTTATACTTACTATATTTAACCCTACAGCAAGCCATGTTAGTTAGCAGATAATTACATTAAAAATGATCCACAAGGTGCCAACACCACAGACATTGCTGAGAGGCCTGTTTCTCTCACAGACGAAAACCAGCGCAGTTGGCAGTGTCAGTCTATGTGGCTACAGCCATCACTTTAAGCCCCAAGTGAGGTTTAAATAGGTGAGTTTTAAAAAAGAATCACCTCTCATGCTGTTGTTTTGATGGGGCATAATAGCCAGAAACCAAAACCATTTTTGTACAAAGCTACAAACATGCTTTTTTTCCCTGCTGCTGCTGGAAAGTATTTTAACATTGGATTCTATGAGGACTGACTCGCTTTTGGAGTCACCCTCAAGCGGCCACTCGAGAAGATACAATTTTACAACTTCTTTGTTGGCTTCAAGTTTAAGACCCAGAGATTGGTGCTTGGTCTGTGTGTGGGGATTAAGGGCACTGGCTCCAGTAGAAAGGACAGTTTTCAAGATGAATCTCCGCAAAGGAGTTTTTTGTCATAAGCCCTGTCAAACAGACGGGGTTGCTATAGCAACGCAATGAGTCGCAAAGTGCCTGCGGACCCCAGCACTTCATCAAGTGACATTCAATAATTTGGTGTTGATTGTAACTAGAAAATCAATGGTTCTCCTTTGGGATGTAGAGTGGCAGAGAGGGGAGCCCTTTTGTACGTATTTGTACCTGTGCACTAAGCTCAAGAGTGCAACCTGAAGGGGTGTGTGTGTGTGTGTGTGTGTGTGTGTATATGTATATTTATGTATGTGTTTTAATAGCATTTGTGTTCAAGAGCAGGTTAGGGTGCCAAACGTTTTGTCTGGCACAGTTTAATATATATTTTTGTAAATACTTCAGAAGTAATTGGTTCAGGTTTTGATTTTAAATGCAAATTGTGAATCTCGCCACCATTTACCTGATTTGGTTTTCTTTGATCAAGTTCAAATCCTTCTGCTCTTACATTCGTACACATTGCTCTTTGTTCTGCCAGTTATAACAGAGAAAGAAGCAATCAGAGGCTTAAGTGATTTTTTTTTTTTAAATTCTCTTTAAAAATTCACGGACTCACTTTTGATCAAATTGTCTTGCTCATCGAGTAGAGATCATCAGAGAGATGAACCTCATTAACTTTAGTCAGCTTGCAACCACATAGTCTGTTATTTGTAAATAAGACAACAAGGTCTTCCATAATTATTTTTATCGATCCGATGAAAGTCAGAAAGTTAAAGCATGCGAATTCAAGAACAAGGTGGTGATGTTTTAAAATTGCTGGCTCCTGGCTCCCCCTTGCCGTAGCATTTATGTTGTACCTCGTCAATCTCTAGCTGTGAGAGCAGGCACTTCTTTCGAATGTTGGAACACTGAGCTACTAGTTGTTTCGCCGTCATTGTGGATGTTGGGTATCGAAGAATACCCTAAGAGTGTAAATAGTGAATGGTTTGTTAGAACTCATTATGTATTGTAGAAGCTTCAAAATGTGCTATTTTTGGGAACATAATGGATTCTAAAGTGATGTGAAAGCTCAGATGTTTGTTAGTATTGACCTTAACAAATTGTTTTACTGTCCAAGTTTCTCTTTCCTTTGTCACAGCAGTAGATGTGCATTGCAAACAGTTGTGAATTGAATTTTAAGAGCTTTAAGACGACAGCACATGCAATTATAAATATGTGATTTTTATGAATTGCAAAATTGATGTTACAGGAGCTTTGTTTGTAGCAACCACTACTAAAACATGACCCATCAGACACAGTCTCATCCAATCCCCTAAACCAGAGTGCCAACACGCCATCTTGCAGCACAGCATGCTAAATCATACACCTCTGCCTCGCTTTCCATTTGTTTGCAGGCTGCTCTTGTTTTCTTATCAGGAGTACAGAAAATAAGATTCCTGCCCCCTGGGTATCATCATAATTCCTGACTAATCTGTGTGTTGAAAAACAAGCATGTTATCCATCTGTAGGTCTGCTATTACCAGTGGATCTGTGGCCGTTCTGATTCTGGAGCATTCCAGTTTAGGTGGAGGTTTTAAGCTGATCCTCAGGCGCACACAGATGATTTTCTCTCACCTGGCATGGCAAGAAATAAAAGTCACCAAAAAAAAAAAAAAATCATACAAGAAAAGAAGGTATTTGTGCACCCACCAGGCTAGCCTAAGCGCTTGGAAGAGCACAATGAGCAAGCCGATCACAAAACAAATTATAGAGTACATGAGGGGTCCTGGTACAGGCCTGCTGCTGCATTGATGTAGAGCAAAGACAAATTACTGTGATGCTGCCAAAGTCTGACAGCATGAAGATGAACTTAGTCTGCTTCTCCAGCTTCTCTAAATCTTATTATTATTACTTTGGCTCCTTATGTTTTTTGGGGGGTTTTATCAATCGCAAAAAATACATCAGGTGATTTTCGTGCATGCGGCACTGTAATATTGCTTTAGAATTACAAATTGAAAACAAAATGGCAGGAGATAATATTCAGTTTCATTCCCGTTTAATCTTTTCTGTCAGCATGCAAGTTTTGTGATTTAATGTCAGTACTAACAGCTCACAACACACACAGAGATGAGTTTTTTGTTATTTTGCCTACCTTTATTATCAGCAATGATAGATCCTAGATCAGTGGTCTCCAACCCTTTTTGCGCCACGGACCGCTTTATGTCCGACAATATTTTCACAGACTGACCTTTAAGGTGTCATGGATAAATACAACAAAATAAAACCAGTACCGGTACCAAAAAAGAAGAAGATTTATTCATAACACATCGGAAAAGACCCAGGAAAACTGAGTTAACGATAAAAACGATTAAAAAAATGACGATTAAAAAACGTTAAAAACCCTGAAAACCTTAAATTTCACACCCGAGACTCAACTCTCGTGGCCCGGTACCAAACGCCCGGGGATTGGGGACCGCTGCCCTAGATGATACATGGTGTAATCACAGTGTTACATGACACTGCCTGTTGCTAAGTTTGTCTGCTGTTAGCGACTGGCAGAAAGTGTATGGTTACTTTATCAAAGAAAAAGGTATTGGCAGCAAATTCAGAGCGATTTTCTAACATAAGCCAAAAGTCAATTGACCCGGATTCGATTCGGGTGCAGATTCGAGTGATAATTTTGTCCTGGTTTGTCATCTCTTTCATCTCATATATGCCGAGATCTATTGTTAGCATAAGAAAATGATAAGCACTGCAGCTTCAAGGTTGCTAAAAGCCTTAACTTAAGGTTTTCAGGTCCTTCTTTGTGTAACATCAATTGCGAGCGGGCCGACTGCCGCTAGACGTGCTGCATGTGACTTTGTCTCAACGTGACATTGAAACCGAACATCAGGACGCTGCTATTGTGCCCATAAAATGAGATGACCTGTTGGTGACATTACCTCAAAAGGCACTGGCTGGGACACAATAAAAGGTGCTTATGCTAGAATCAGCATAAGACTTGAATAGCTCAAGCAGAACAAGTTGGTATGAGTCTAACCCGTTTGCCCCCTGAGCTGATTGTCTGTATAGATTGCCATTCTTTCTTCTGGAGCACAAAACTCTCATCCACAATCAAAGGTGTATTGACTGCATATTGACCAGGACTCCACCAGCAGTGCTCACAGTCCGAAATCAATGATATGCCTGTTGTACATGTTTGCTATTTGTCTATAGTGAGAATTGCCAGGCTCTACCACACAAATGTACTTACCCTTTCCATTGGTTCTTAAGTGTTCTTTTAGAAAAAAGTAAAACAGACAATAGATGACGATCCTGCAGATGACCTTCATTTGGTGTGATGGAATGTCAGAGTCAATTTTTAATACTAAGAAGATGAAAACTAGCAAGGCCTGATTATATATAGTATTTTCCCTCTTGGTCTGTGTTTATTTAAAAATAAATAAATTTACAATTCAGCTTTATCTTGCAATTAAGGGTGATTGTAATACTTTTTATGCCTGCAATGTGGAGGGTTATACAGTATAGCAGGGAATCTCTATAACCTTGTTACTGTATGTCAGATGATATTGGAATATGATATAATAAAAAGAGTGTGAGCCCACTGCTCATGGGGATTGTATCCAACCACAAATATCATTATAGTCTTAGGAAACAAAAGCAGGCAGACCTTTGGACCTCTGCTCAGTCTTTGCTGGATCAACAGACACATACTTCAGAGTTATGCTATGTTTATGCTTGAGTGCTTAATGCATTTGGAATTATTACTATTTATCAACGGGTGGCTGGGGAGCGTTAACAACCATCAAAGTTAAACATATGGGAACAAACATTTTCACTCTCATTCCCCCGGAACTGCAGGGAGGCTGGTGCAGCAGTAATGCAGGATGTCCTGAGGGTGTGCTGCTACACGGGTGGTGTCGGGGTCACGGTGTCATGCGGTTGTGAGTATTTTCATGGCAGCAGTTGGGGTTGGCCAACACACTTTACAGCCTGGGGTTAAATGAATATGAAAACAGACTGGAGCATCCAGCAGAGATAGCAGTGGAAAGATCTATTCTTTCAGTCACCGCGCCCCCTCACGCCCCTCTTCTCCCGCAGCCGAATGTGTTAAACTGAATGTTTCCTCGCTGAAAAGGTCACTACTCTGACAAGTGTTAAACCGATGTAGCATTCACTGCTCGTACTATGAGCCACACCTGGGTCACACATGATGTGTTTCTGACATGATGAAAAAATTGGATTACTTAGACAGCTTGGTGCGCAGCTAAAGGGTGATGAAACTGTTAGTCTGAAAGGGGGATTGGTGATATGATAACAGTTTTAATGAAGCTATGTGCAATTCTATCTCTCACTCCCTCTCGCTCTCCTAGAAATTATAATGACATTGTAATTGAACATTTACAGATTATGCTCATAAATGTGACTCTGGAGTCTCGATATTGATGTTGCTGACATTTCTTTAGTTTCAGCTTGAGGCTATGTATACACATATATATAGACAGGAAACGTGTTACAATAGATGATTTAGGTAGATATTTATTTATCAGAAAAGGAGGGTTGAATGAAAACGGGTTATGGGAAATGTAGCAACCTCTGTTTTGGGATTTTTGTTTATTCTGTGACATGTTCAGTGATAATTTCTTTTAAATTCATGTCCATCATATTTTAATATTAGATTGATGGGACAAATTTGTGAATCCGATCCAAAAATGTAAAAGGAAAAAATGAAGAATTTTTCTCATATATCACAGCGTTGACAGGTTTTACCACTGTAGGCGTAGGCAGACATCACACACGCACCAGTCATACTTTCATTTACTTCTGATCCCAGAACCCAACCAGTGCTTGGCACATGCCACTCCCTCAGAAGTTTCAGAAGTCAGGTAGAGAAAAGCTGAAGCTTAGTGTTTGATTTGCACTTTGTTTGATCTTCAGGCACACGGGAGGCATCGGGTTTAACCAGATTTTGTGCAGGATGGCTCTGTGTGTGGTGTGCTAGAGTTTTTAATTTACATTTTGAGAGGTGGTAAGATGTGTTGGTGAAGAGTTATATGAAATTATGTGACAGACCTTTAAAAAAAATGTTATTTGCATTTAATATATGAGATGTTTTCTAAGAAAAGTGCAATTTCGATAGTACATCTCGGATTTTCTCCATGATGAACCAATGCTGCTGGAGTAAATGAAATAGCTCTGTTGCCATTCCTCTTTGGGCATAAATTACAATCAATAAATGTTAAAAAATTTCAGAAAAAGTTGTGGTAGCTTCTAGGTTTTTGTTAATTATTTACTACTGTTGTAAAAAACACATTTTTATAGTAGACAGGGACGAAACAGGAACTTATCAGTCATTGAGTCCTACTTAATTACTTACTTAGTTGACTTACTTACTAATGAATAACCATGGAGGAGATAAGTTGTAAAATCTATAAAATCTATAAAATTACAGTTAAAAGTTAAAGTTTATTCCCTCCTTCAAATTTTTAAGGAGCTACCCAATTTACCAGCCCGATTTACCTGGCCCTGTGTTTGACACCTCTGCTGTAAGTTGACCAAAAAAGGTGAGAAGATTTTGTGCAATGCCCTAGATAGGAATGACACAGTTCAGTAGCTATTATTCCAAATTAATAACAGATAATTTTATTGTTTGATCATAACAGAGGCTTTATGTGGGCTGTAATATGAGGTTAAATTGCTTCTCAGCCAATAAATTAGTTTTTCGATACGCCGATTGCTTACAAAGCAACATTACATATGTTATCATTTAAAAGAGTCTATGATGTGCTATTTTTAGCCACGGTCATGTTCCCACATGAATTAAAGATTCAAGCCTTTTTAATAATTTATTGTCATTGAGAAATGTTTTGGTTGGCTTCACATGTGGCTACGCCTGTTTTGAAGCACTCACCTATCCTTTTGTATGTGCACACTGGACCAATTCCTTTCAGAGCTGTCATGTGAAAAGCAGGCTACGACGATGATTCATTCATAAAAGACTCTCATTTAATTACTCCCAAATCAGGTCGCATGAATACCCAGGAGAAGCGGCTGTTTTGCAGTGGCGGTGGGCGATCAGATCTGAGACACACATCAAATCACAAACCACTCTCAGGTCCCCGCGGCTCTCCATTCACGTGAACAGGATTTCAATCTTCACTGCTCACACCAAAGAGATTTCCACCCAGATGGTGTGTCAGCGCTGGCCTAATAAACCTGTTTATGTATTAAACGCTATGGGGACATTTGATATTCCTCACAGACATTGCCACAGACAAGTAATCACAGCAATAACTCCTCCTCATTAAAGCTCTGACTCATTTAGGATGCTTTCATGTTTCCTGTCAAGGTTAGAGTAAGTTATCAGTTTTTCACATTATGCAACTGATTGCAATGCATGGTGACTAAATGGTTGCCCAGAACTTGAGCATGATGTGCGTTCACAACCACTTATGATTGCAAGGCGATTGCACAGGTTGCCTGAAAGGAGGCAACCTGTCTGCGAACAGTTGTAGTCTGATTCAGAGTGACTCACAGAAAGAAGGTCCTGGGTTTGAATCAACCGTCTAGCCTGGGCCTTTCTGTCTTTATATGTTTGTATGTTCACTCAGTGTCTGCACTGGTTCTCTCTGGCTACCTCTGCTTCCTCCCACAGTCCAAAGTCATGCATCTAGTGGGGTTAAATTAATTGGTGATTCTAAATTGCCCATAGGTGTGAGTTTTTACCTTACACAGTTTACTGTGCCCTCGGCCTATGGTAGCTGGGATAGGCTCCCGCGCCCCCTACAACCCTGAATAGAATAAGAGGAAGAGAATGGATGGATGATACATTTCTATTAAATGTGAATTTCTGTGTATACAGATGTGCTCAATGATTTGTGTAATGTAATTTTCAATGATTTATTACAGTTAATTGCTGTGTTATTTGAAATAAGCTGCCTGTAATTGCTAACTTGACCCCAATCACAGACTGATAGTAGACTGACATTGTCTTATAGTGACAGATATTAGTAACAGGGTTCCTATGCTTGAAAATCTCATTTTGCAGCAAAAATAAGTGATTTGAGAGAATTTTATCTTTTTGGATAAAAGAGATGTGGTTTAAAATGAATTTAAAAATAAGGTGCTAAATCACGATATATGTTACTCCAATACTCAGCATATTGTGAAAAATCACAATAATATCGTATAGTGTGATAATATATCGTGATGTGTCTGGTGAGGCCAGCTGCTTTACACAAAATAGAAGTGAGTGGCAACAAAAGCTGTGTTGCAAGGTAGAATGGAAAGAAAAAGAAAACTCGATGTGGTAGCCTTTTTGAAAGTCATTTAGATGCAGCACATGTCAGCTTGTTGAACCACATGAAGTGGAATATTGAATTGATCCAACTTTTGTGCTCTGTGTGATGGTTGGTACTTATCCCCAGACAAAAAATCAATACAAATACAGTTTGCGGGTACTGATTATGATTTCACATTCCGCGCCAGGAGCATCCACATCACTTTGTTTTTGTTGCTCATTTTAGTGTTTGTGGGCTTGTATGTGTGCACTTATGCAGAACAGGATAGACACACAGGAAGCCCGTGTGAGCATTAGAACAGATGACATGTCTGGGGACACAAGGGGTTTACAGATACACCATAGACCTGCATTACACACTTGGCTGAAGGTTATAACTTCAGGTTTAAGGTGAGCTCGAGTAACAAGTTTGTTTGAAATGCGGTTAAAGAAATCTCAAAATGCACCCATCAAAGTCAGGACAAATTGGTTTTCCGCTCCCTGTGATGTGAGGTCCATTAACTAGGAGAATGAACACTACTGAGAGCCTGTTTCTACGAGAGCAGGCAAAGGGCAGACTTGATGATAAACGACAGCTGGACAGAAGAAAAGGACAGTTGGGAAGTCGAAGGCAAAGTGACACAGAGAGGGCACAGAATCGGCGTTCATCAATTTGAAATGGAGACTTTATATGCGGTAGCATGTTTTATTCCCCATATAAATGTTAAACAATACATTTCATTAAGTTTCTTATATTGTTAACATAAATCATAACGTCTACAGGCTTTCAGGGACACACACTGAAACCCACTGAGCGTCACCCTGTTAGCAAGTAAATGGTTTGAGTAAATGTAACTTTAATGTGTAAATCCTGCCCTCGGGTTGCGTTGGAAGCGCAGTCTCAGGTAAATTCACCCCATCAAACTGTAAAAACCATGGCCATAAAGTAGCTCGGAAGAGCTTTTATCAGTCTTAATGCACTCTTCAAAGAGCATCCCTCAATCTGCACGTCTCATCGAGAGGTGCTGCTTGACCGCAGGCAAAGGCTACTGTATCAGTCTCATTTCACAGATGATGAGAAAGACCATTTGGGTGACTGATGAGCATCTTAACCTAAAGGGGTCACTGAGTGCACCATCACAGAGTGATGGTCATCCACAGCCGAACCCTGAAAACACTCCTTCACATGTACCAATATTGGATACTGTCAGCAGATTGTCTATGGAATATTTATATTCCTATGCAGTGTGGATATATTGCACAGGATCCTTAATGGGTTTACATTTTCCATCTGACCACAGGAAAACGAAAAGACAGTTCCTCTTGCTCAGCAGCACTTCATAACTTTGCTTCGTGGTATACAATTTTAGGAGACTGATTTTC
This sequence comes from Rhamphochromis sp. 'chilingali', assembly GCF_963969265.1. Classification (NCBI taxonomy): domain Eukaryota; kingdom Metazoa; phylum Chordata; class Actinopteri; order Cichliformes; family Cichlidae; genus Rhamphochromis; species Rhamphochromis sp. 'chilingali'. Next base: position 52,355,808 of record NC_137930.1, on the reverse strand, counting down.
TGACGCGCACTTTCACCATAGTCTTCTGTTCATCAAATGTAGTATTATATCCCCCGCTCCCCATCCTCGCAACAAGTCTCTTTGATGTCAAATTGACACTTTAGTGAACAGCACTTCATGGATTTGATATTGCCTGGCAACTGCAGAAAACCCGCTCCTCGTGGCTTCTTCAGGGCGACGAGAGACGGGCGGGGAGGTCGGTTCGGCGGTGGAGACGATGGTAGAGGAAAAGACGGTGGAAGGTATTAATCACAATGGTGATTTCTGTTTGGCTTGCCTCCAGGCAGTGAAGCAAAATTAAAGCCCAGAAAATCGGATTATGGCCTCCCTGGGGGGTTAGATGCCCAGTAGCCAGCTGATGAGCACTCATCTACTCTTCATTCTATTCTGCAGAAATGTTGGCTCGGAGGCCAATTTGTTAACAGTTATTGCTCATTTCTTGTGTAGCTTCCTGCTAGTGAGACAATAGCCAAGGTTTATTGTCTTGCAATTATCACAATTTGAGGGAAGCCGGTGATTGATATATCGTCTCTAGGGCTGCCACAAACGATTATTCTGATAGTCGACTAGTCACCGATTATTTTTGCGATTAGTCGACTAATCAGATCATCATCCATTGGACATACAGCGTACAGCTTATTGCACCAGCAGCATCTGCTCTTATATAACTATCATTAGCTTACAGCTTTAAGTGTTTAAGGTGCTAACTAAAAATAAAGACAAGATGATAGTTTATTAAATTTTAATGAAATTTGCAGATTGTTTCGGTGAAGTTTAATAAACTCCTTGCTATCTAAAATATAACAGGACACTGGAGTATATTCTGGAGCATCTCACACTTCTGATGATCAGCTGTCTGCTTGACATTTATTCAGCTGTGTAAAAACTATAACTTTAATCTCAGCCAAACCGATTTACTCAGGAACAAATAAAATACTACAAAAGGCCAAACAATAACATTTTTAAGTTATCTAAGTGACTTATATATCATGTTTAACCTGAGTAGCGAAAGACGGCGGTGGGTTTGAAAACGATTTGCCGGAGTCCGGTTTTCTCACGGCTCTAGTGAGCCTTGCCCCCGGCTCGCTAACGAGCTAGTGGGTAACAGACGTCTCCGAAAACGTCGGAGCGCTTTTGAAAATATGTGGTGTCTTGATAAACTAAGCAGATATTTGAGGTTTACACAGCTACATTCTCGCCTGAAAATATGTTAAACGTTTATTTTGAGACCCAGAAAGAATAATAAGAGTAATATTAAAACTAACTAGCTGCCACCATTGTTGGAAACTGAGCTGGGCCGCGCTATGAATTCTGGGACAGTTTCTTCTTCTTCGGGGTTTAACGGCAGCTGGCATCGTTGTACATGCAGTGCTGCCATCTTCTGTTTCAGTCCGTTATTACACTCTTAAATCCTACTACTCATTCCTGCGTCTTTTGTGATCTTACAAAGCTTCAAACGACACGTCGACTATTAAGTCAGTCGTCGATGATTTTGATAGTCGACGTAATCGTGACTAGTCGACTAATCGTGGCAGCCCTAATCGTCTCTGAGGTCTGTGGCTTTACTTGCTGCCAGTTTTGCTGTGGGGACACCCATTATCAGCAACAGCAGTGGTGCCGGAGTTATAAATATGTGATTTTTTTTTTAACTTTGACAAAGTTGGAAATGTGCATACTCCTCACAAATATGTCATATTGTGTTCATTAAACTGATTGGCCCTCTTCATTATGCACCTACTATTATCAATTTTCTAGAAACAGTTGGAGAAATATAATCTATAAATGTATAATACAAATATGGAAAAAAACAGAAGGCTTCTTGGTTTGAGTAACACATAAGGCGCAGAGAAAAGCAGCAAAATCAGAGAAAACGAAACATTATCGTAAAAATTAAGGGGTTTTCAAAACTCTTAAAACGTGTTACCAAAGGTCCAAAACCAAAATAATTTAGTGATATGTATTAAACAGACAAGCACTAAATGATTTTTTTATTAGTAAATGAACTAAACCATGTGTTGAAACAGCATTTACTGCTTTACTTCTCCTCAGCCAGTGTAATTCCTTATTTCCGACAGAAGTGCAACACATCCTCCTCTCGCGAAGCAGATAAACCCAGTGAAAAGCCTTACATGCAGGTAGGTCGCACATAAGCCTCAGACACCCTCTGCTTGCCCGTCTCTATGCAGTCAGCCCTGCCCAAGCTTCTCACAGGAGCTGTTCGCACAAAGGAGCGCATTGTGTAACTGTGCCTCAGTTTTAATGAACCAGCGCTCCCGCTCCAGCACACTCCTCCCTCTTTGTCAGTCCCCTCCCTTCCTGCCGCTGTTCTCATGAATATCACAGCGTCTTCTCCTCATTATTCATGAGCTGGTATCAGTGTGCTCATGTGCGCCGAAACAGAGGAAGAAAAAGGGGGGAGTGTCTCAGTGAGCGCGAGTCACAACCCTGGTGTATGAGCCTGTGCGCACGCCTGTGTGTGCGCGTGTGAGTGTATGAGTCTGAAATAGAGGGAGCGGGATAGAGGAGACACTCCGGCTGATGCTGAAACGGCCGCCGCTACTTCACTGCCGCTGTTCACATCTGAACCTTCTTCTGTCAGGCTCAGCTGGAGCTTTCTGTTCCTCTAAGCTGGGGTTGCTTGTGACTGCCTGAATGTGTGAATGGGATGCCTGAAAAGAGATGCTCGCTAAGGAGTGACTGATGAGAACCAGCGCTCCGGTGTGGAGGGTGACCCCCCTGTGTCCGTACCACCACTACTTGGGGAGAATTGGACGCCTGGCGTTTCCACGACAGCTATAATGGGCTGCAATCTGTGCACTTTACAGAAGCGAGAGGAACACTACAAGCTTCTGTATGAGATCGCACAGGTGAGGCATGACCGACTTTGGTATCGAATATTGTCTGTGTGTGTGTGTGTGTGGATGATTCACTGTGCGTGTTTTGAAGAGAGCAGTTCAAGTCCGGAGCCTTGTTCAGGGCATTTCACGTAGAAGATTGAAATGAATATATTTGCACTATGAAAGTGAGGCAGCATAATGGAGAGAGGGGCTTCTTACTCACTAGCAGATGTGATTTGAGTAATGAGCAGTCTCTCAGAGAGTAGCTAGTGTGCAGTCCATTCATCCTGCTCGAAGAGCTGTGCTGAGGGAGCAAGTTTTTTAATAGAATAGTAGCACCTGGTTTCTACTACATGACGTGTTTGTTCCAATTTCTTTCTTTCATAATGTTCAGCGAGAATTGCCAAAGGGTTTTTTTTGTGGTATTTTATGAAAAGTTTTCATTAGACACTTCAGTGCTGTACCAGCAGTCGTTCTCTTTATATTTCTTGTGGCTCACTTGAGTGTGATAGTCTTGCTCTCACAGGTAACAGCGCCTACATTCGAGCAAATGTTGCTCATCTGACTGCACATTTATATCAGTTCCCTTAATGTGCTCTTTTCTTTTCTTTTTTCAAGGCTGACACAGCTGATGAAACAGCATGAAGTTTTTTTTTTTAAGCAACTGCTTGAGCGTTTTGTCAGGAAACAGGCAAAGAGGCGGAGGACACACATCTCACTGACTGAGGTGGAGCCAAACACATAAACAAGCACCTCCATTCTCCCCATTAGCCCTCTTCCTATGACAGGCTAATAACTATGAAGCAATGTGTCTCCTGGAAGTGGAGTCATGCTCATCCCCCTCCCCAGCAGTAGTGCCTGCCTTCACGCCGCTGTGATCACAGCCTCATTAGCCATTTTATACAACCATCCCGTGCATTAATTAGACGTGAAATGTCTCTCTTTACCCTTGTGAAGCAATGGGGTGAGAAGAAGCGGGGGAGGTAAACCAGCATTGGTTAACCACTGCCTGTAGATTTGGGCTTATATGCGCCCCGAGATGCTGCCAAACTAAGAGGTTGAACATTGTCAGCGAGATTCTGAGCTGCTTTAATGGTCAGAAAAGGGTGCTACGCTAAAGGTGGGCTGCAAGCTTCAAGATCAGCAGCAGAGGAAGTTGCACACACTACTGGCCTGTTTAATATTAGCAAACAGAACTGTCAAGGGACCCCGAAGGATGAGTAGGAAGCCACTGCAGCGCCTGCCTCGCCACAGAAGGATCGTAAAAATAGTGCTGCCTTGGTGCTTATCTTGGCTTTTTGCGTCCCTCTCTCTCTGCACCACTTGTTAAGAAATAGTGTTGACTCCCCTTTCTAGTAGTCTAGCAGAAGGGGCTCAGTATCCGCCAAGTGGGGCAGTCTCCAGGGCACAGTTGCCATTGACAGGATCTCTCTGGCATATCTGTCCACCCACTGATATAGTGAGCTGGGTCAGGTGTGAGCTGCAACATCAGCAGCTGCTTTCTGAGGCAAGGCAGAAAGGATGTAGAGTAAGGAGGATAAAGACTGAGATGGGAATATAGAGTAAGCTGTTAATGATGCAGGGTGAAAAGGAAATCGAGGAAAGGAGCAGGAGCGGGTGAAGCATCCTTGACACGGGAGGTGAAAAAAGAAGGAATAGAAGGGAAGTGTATAGTTCCTTCACCAGTGAGAAACCCTGAAACCACCTCTTTTCACTGCATTGCAAACACACTTCCATGCACACGTTCAAACATGTCCTCTGTGAACAAATAAGCATGGTGTACAGCAGGATGGGTACCAAAAGTAGAAGATGATGGACAGTGAGGCAAGTCTCCTATAGTAGCAGAGCTTTCCCTGCGAGAATGCCAAACAATGTTTTTACAGTCAGGAAAAGTATGTTGTGACAGCAAAAAGCTGTACTCACCGCTCTCGCCACCAGCAATCTAATCGTCTTTCTTACATGTTGTCTGTCTAGCTTTCACCCTTGCTACATGTCTTTTTCCCCATCATTCTCACAGCTCGTGTTGTTGTTTTTGTCTTCTGGTTGTGTTTCTGTTGTGCAGAAATGCACACACACCTAGAATTGTACGCACACACACACGCTTGCTATGCCACTCTACTATTATTATGCAGAGTATGTGAGTGTGTGTATGCAAATGAGGTAGAAATGGCTTGCTGGTGTCACAGCGTGACTGACCAGCCTCGTGGCAGGTTGATTTGAAGAGCAGGAGACAGTCGCAGGGGTTGGTTAGCCACCTTTCTCCCCTTTCCTTCACGTCTAGAAACAATTTTGACACTCTCTCGATCTGCCTGACCCTGCTAGCTGTGGGAGATTTATGACTAGCTCGCTCTCTCGTTCGCACTCCCTCCGTTTCCCCTTTCTTCTATTCTCACGGCTGCAGGTGTTCTGCATGAAAATATCTTCACCTTTGTCGGCTGGCCTGCAAAGCTATCTCACAGAGCTGAGATTCTTTGTTTATTGAATCAGCTTTCTTGGGTCAGGGATAAGACACAGCAATCTTCTTGTGGCCTTGTTCTTTTTCTAACTTTCCAGTCTCACATTTATTTTTATACTCCAACCGATTAACGCTTGTCCATCTTTCTGTCTTTGACTGCTCTGTTTGAGTCCTCTGATTGCTCATCTTCTTTGATTGCATTTCTTTTAACCTTTGCTCCAGCTGATCTCTGTGGGATTCCACTCCAGTTAACCTCCCAGTGACGGCACTTTTGTCATCGAAGGCAAAACCTGTAGACCGAACAGTAGACTGCTTTATGCATTTAGCATGTAGACCCATACTCATGCAGCTATACTCAAAAGCTATAGTCAGGCAGATTCTTACAGCATATATTTTCCACCGTGTGGGTGCTCAGGCTATCTTGCCGACAGTAACAAACTCCGATTCGCTCTGTGATCTAGCAGGGTTTTGAAATTCCCATTGTGTCCATGAGCTCCCCTCGTGAGTGTCACACATTGTCTGTGCACCACTAAAACCCAGTGATGTGTGGCTTTTTGGGCCTAATTAGCAGGATGGCAGATGTTGATGAGACGAGGAATGCAGTGTAGAGTTAAAGATGTTTTGCGGGAACAGCCTGCATTGGCTTTCAACAAAAGCTGTTTTTGCAATGGCATTGCGATCAAACCAAAATTCCACCTACAATAGGTCTCAAAACTTCCCCAGTGAGCCACCACTATCTACTGTAGCAGCCAGCTGCTCCAAATGTGGCTGGGTAATGAATTTCACCTTTCGCACTGCACGGCACACTCTCCATATTTCATTATCCTGTTTCGTAATTGCCCAATGAGCCTCGCTTTTTTTTGTTAGTAGAAGTTTTGAAAGCAGTATAGTATAGCCAGTTTTATAAGTTTTATTAGTCAGGAGAAGAATCACTCTCCACTGCATTTGAGAAATAAATGGAAAGCAGCTTCTCAGCTCAATGAGGCACAACAGTCCCTGATAACTTGCTGATGCATATGAATGAGAATGAGGCACCCACAGCTTGGGTGCGCGCACACACACACACACACATACACACGTTTCTCCAGGAAACAAAAACACATGGTTAGTGAATATTCTAGATATAAAAAAAAAACAGAAAGCAGTGTTCATGAATTTTAGAGTGGGACCGCGTGCAGGAGGCCAACTGCACTGTAATGGAATCTCAGAGTTTAGCGATGTCATGTTGAGCAGGGTCACATGGTTGACAGGATGGGACAGACAGATGTGAAATGAAGCAGATCTGGAGTTTATGCTTTCTGTGGCAAAAGGCAATTCCCAGTATGGTGGTCCTGCAATTGGGTGGGTGGATATTCTATTTTGTGTAGTAGCATCAGATGTGAAACCTGTGGACTAGAGGCAATCTAAGGGGGGGGACACAGATGAGTTGCTCCTGCTTCTGCAGTGCCACTAGCCATGTGTGTAATGGGTATGTATTCAATAAATGTTGAAGAGTTTTCCCAAGAGCCAAACTTCCTGAGAAATGGCTAGCAAGCTGCACCTGATACATAAATAGTGTGCACCAGCATACTTTTGTGTTATTTTGACTTTGTAAGACACTTGACCTCTTTTTCTATTTTTTTAAAGAAATGACTGTCATATAAATGTCAGGTTTAGATGAAAGTTGTCACATCTGGGGAACCCCTTTTGTTTTTTTCTGAAGCTGTCATTGCCATCTTGTGGTCTTTTTGCTTTGTTTCTTTTGGCTAGTCATCAAGTCACTAGGATTTGGAGTAGGGCTGTGCGATATGACCAAAATCTCATATCCCGATATAAGAATTCTATCGTCCCGATAACGATATAAATCACAAAAATGTAACATTTTCTGTAAATTCTGTGAATCTCGGGCAGCTCGTCTTGCGGGAAGTGTTTCCAGCTGTGCGTCATGTAGCTGGAGTCGAGTGTTTTAACCGATGCATGAAACGATACATTTTTAGACATAAGTTGTAACGGCCGCCGATTTCTTTGTGAGTATTTATTACACGGCGTGCTGCGGGGAAAAGCCTTTTCTAACGTTTGAGTCTAAGGTTTATTTTTTTAGCACCTGGCGGCTCCTTTTGAATTCTTATCCGTAAATAATCTGCTCTTTCACGTGATTCAGTTTATTTTGAAAAGTCTCAACAGGATCTTGAGCTTTATTGTGAAAAGTTTATGTGGAACATAAACAAGCGGACACGCGATGCTGTTACCTTCATTGTTGCTAACCACAAGGCATAAAAATAGGCGCTTGTCCGTCTGTAGTGTGGTTATATAAAATATAAGAGAAAGAGAAAACTTAAAGAAATTAATATAGCCACTACAGTGACCATCAAAAAGATGAAAAAATATTGCCATAAACAGTTTATTTTGTGACACCACGAAACAAACGATAGCATAAAATGAAACTATACATGTTTTTATATCGTCATCCGATATATATCATTATATCGAACAGCCCTAATTTGAAGTGATTATATAATTTGAAAATAATTAAATTAATTAATTAACTCATTCACTGCCATTGACGTCTATAGACGTCAATTGAAAAACTTACGTTGACTGCCATTGACATCTATAGACGTCAATTACGTTTTTCAATGGGAGGGGCCAGAATACAACCTCGGGCAGCTTGTCAGTGAATTTTATTTTTTCATATATTTGTAAATAAATTGTTTTGATAAAACATAACCTTTCTCAGTGTTATTTCTGTTTTATAGAAGTGAAAAACTATTTTATATGTTAGAGGTGTCACAAAGCAAGAAATATTAGTGTCAAAGGCACTTTTCTGCTTGAAATGTATTTTTCACAAAAAGCTCGTTTTCTCCCTTTTTTTGGTCAAAACAGGCATTTTTGGTGGAACCCACCTCTCTTCTACAGCTGATTACTAAAGAATGGAAAATGGTAGAAACAAGCTTTTTTTTTTGGATGAAAGAAGAGAGTCTGTTCTTCATTTTGGTAGGTTCAGCGTTTATATGATCATAACACACAGTTTTCTGTGGCTCTTCAAAAATGAGTAAAAATGCTCAAAAACCCTGGCAGTGGGGAGTTACCTGATTTGAAAATGGCTGGCAGTGAATGAGTTAATTTGAAAAAATCACTCTGTTTCTTTCTCTTTGACTTTCTAAGAATGCAGGTTTAAATTAATCTGGAGGTCAGTTTTAGTACAACTTAGTTGGACTCACTACTAAATATGGAATGAAGACTGAAAAAGCACCAGGTGTGATATAAAAAATAAATAGCACAAGACAGAGGCCAGCTACTCAGGAATGGTTTGAGAATAGATTCAAACAGATGCTAAACTTCTCTGATTTCAGCTGTTGGTTTCACTCCAAGAATCGACTTTTTCTACTAGTTTATCTGTAAACTAGTAGAGGGTGATAAACATTTTTCCCCACTATTACATGGCTTTATCATAGACCAACAACTGAACTGACTAATGACACTCTGCACTGATTAACAAGGAAGACATTGTTTGGAAGTCTTCAGTAAATGGGTCCACACCTTGAAAAAAGTTGCCTTTAGTACAGCGTTAATGCTTTATAGGTATGCCTCTATCAGGGGCCTGTGAATGCTTTGATGGTACATTAAGGCTGTCGAACCCCCCACCACACCTTCAGCACTATCTCCAGACAGTTAACTACAAATGTTCTCATCTGTCTTCTTGTCCCATTATGTTTCTTTTGAAAGATGTCCCTCAACCATTAAAATTGATGAGAGTGAAGGAAGAGGGGGAGGAGAGAGAAAAAATGTGCTGCTTGATTGATCTTGTGTCCACCCTGGAAAGATTAGCCTGAGCTATAATCCAGGCTTTCGGTGACACTTTTACTGTTCCTAAACAACACAAAGGTCCATATTTTTAAAGCTGTCGCTTCGAACGTGTGCAGGCACGTGGGCAAATGCATAAATAGTGTGTAATATTAAAAAAAAAAATGTCAGTGTCACTCTGAGCATCTAATGGTATTTCCCTACTTATTAGAACACTGCAGAGATTGTTGCATAACTACTGCTTCATGCTGGCTTCACACTGACAATGTAACTGGGGATTTCATAGTCTAATTTTGTGAGAATCACATATCCAATTGCATGACTGCTTGTGCATTTCAAATTGCAGTAGCTCAAATTAGTTTTCAAAAACAATGTTTTCGATGAGGTGAAATTAAAAAATGTAATTAAAATCCTCAGTGCACATTGTTGCACGGAGATGTGTGCCCTGCTCCTCAGATACAGATGATGCTACATTTGGCACAAGACATAAAGTCAATGGGTTTTTATCAGTTCTTCCACGAAATCTCCCTATGGAGGCGCAAAAGGGATTCAAGAGGGAGCTGATGAAGTGACCTTTTTCCTTTTCATCTGTTTCTTATCTCAATAAGAACCCAACTGACCTTTTCTACCACACATCTTGCTCCTGGACCTCTTTGTCTCCATGCCGCTCTCCAACCCAAGATGAACAAGGCTCTTCAAAATTAGTTTTATCTCCTGTATGTGCTCCTGTCTGTACCGATTTCTTTCATCTGACTCGCGGCAATCACCGAGGAAAAGCTGCACAAACAAACCATGACATGCCATTTTCTTTAGTAAACTAAAGCTCTTTCTCTGAGAATAAATTTCTCGACATATCACCGCTGGCCATCAGATGTAGAACTTCTTGTTTTGGCCGTCTACTGCGCCGAGGTATTCAGACAAGGACTGTGATAGGAGGGTTTTATCTAATATATGTGTACAGATATGACAAGAAACCAATTATAAAGGCAAACAAAGTCCTAGAGGTACTCGGATAGATTTTGAAGTGGTTTGGCGTCCATCTTTGGATGCAGTTAAAAGCTAGTGATCTTTTTGTCAGCTTCCTGTTAGTCTTGGCCTACCTTTGCTTATTTTGTACCCCTAAAATATGATAAGTCATGCATGCCCTGCAGCAGCAGCAGCCTAGTGGAAACCTGAACAGGGTAGTGATGTACTCGCCCCTGCATTCACTCCTCTTGCAAGGACAATGCATAGACCCAGCCTGACTCGAACACCAAGGGCTCATCTGAGAGTTGTAGAGAAGATAATCCTAAGCAAATAAGAATAAACAGAGCTAAATGCTGAAAAGCAATCATTTTTACCTGCTTCTAGACAAAAAGTTTACATTTTATTTTAGTTTGTACAAATATAGCATCAATTACTTTGGATGAGTTATATGAATTGATATGGAACAATAATACACAAACTACTACTATACTGATTGGCTAGTTTAGGATTTGCAACAGAGCATCGTGCTTTGACTCATTTTAAGGAAATAACTATAACAGGAGTTAGGAGTATATATTTATATATTTCAGAAACGGTTGTTGATGAAGGCTGAAGGTGACTGCTGTCAGGAGGATACTGCTAACTTTCTGCCACTCTTTATATGATGCATGAAATCAAAACGATGTATGCATGAAGCTGTGACATCCCTAATTAGTACAGTAATGTACAGTATGTCGGCAAAGACGGCGCAAGCCATAAATTGTAAACAGCATGAATAGCACACACACACATGGTATTCATAATCAAATTTACTGTCCTTCAGATCATTTTGAGTTCATTTGAATTAAACAGTGGTTAATTATGATTGGGTTTAAAGGAAATTACTGTCGTGGTTCTGTGAGCATAATACCTGGCTTAAACTTCACAAGTTTATTACCATAAAGCCTTAAAGTCTTGTCCTTCCTGTTTCAGCGCTCTTGCCTTGAGTGCATAAGCTCATTTGCCTTTGAGAGCATGGGAATCACAAAACAATCTCAGCCACTTACTTAGTTACTATGCAAGTCTCCCTTTGGAAGATGACATCAGCGTGGCATCATCCCGCAGTAGTACTTTGCCTTGTTTTAGTGCATGTTTTACTTTCACATTCTCATCGAGATCAAAGGCTGTCGACTTCAATCAGGTAGAGAAAATAAAGTACATGCCCGAGTATCACACTGGCAATTCCCAATGAACCAAGACATCTTTTTAATGAAGTGAATCCACAGTAAAATGATGGAGTTGTTGTTGACGTGTATTGGGTGTGTTTGTGCGTAGGTAAAGAGCTGGGATGCTGCAGGTTATTGTGGCCTGGTATTAATTTATAAAAGTAATAATAATTTGCAGGCTTTTTGTTTGTCACCATATCCAGACAAGAAAGCAAAGGACAAAGAGGGCATAATTCTCAGACCCATTATTACCACCTGTGACTTGATATCTAAGAACCTGACATTATGCATTTCCAAGCACCTTGTTTTTTTTTTTTTCTCCTTGCACACGTGCAAATAGACTATACAAGCTCGACTGTTTATGAAAATATCAGTATGCATGTGTGCACAGAAATGTGTGTGCATTCTCAGAATTGTTTGTGTCTCTGTCTAAAGTGGTTTCTGTCTGTGCCTGATTACTGCAAGTATATATGTGTTTGTTTGTGTGTATGTCAGTGTGTGCAGTGCAGGCTTTCATGCAAGACTTTGGACTGCTAAATTATGCAGAGGTGGGACCAAGTCATTGTTTTGCAAGTCTCAAGTAAGTCTCAAGTCTTTATCCTCAAGTCTCAAGTCAAGTCTCAAGTAATGTCAGGCAAGTCAGAGTCGAGTCTCAAGTCACTGGTGTAAAAGTCCGAGTCAAGTCACAAGTCTGAAACTTTGAATTTCAAGTCCTTTCGAGTCTTTAAAAAAAAAAAAAAAAAAAAAAAATAATGTTGCAGTTATGCTAAATGTAAATATTAGACCATGTAATTTTAAAATCTGTGTTTTTCTCAACACATGACAAAATAGTGAACTTAGAAAATATACACAAATTGTGAAATTGCACCTCTTTAAAATGCAGCTCAATTAAACCTAGCTCCAAGAATAATTTTCACCGACAGTTCTGAGATAAGCTGCATGTTATTCTTGGATGCGGTTGTAGGACCGGCTTTAAAATCGCATGACAAAAATATCATACACATTAAAAAAAAACTGTATCACCAACATAGCCTGGACAACATTTGCTAGTTAGATGAAGTCAGCTATCTCATCTTAGCATATTTATATGCATATTTATAATCATACGGTTCTTGGAGTGAGTGCACACACTCATGAAGTTTTTAACTTCCGGTCACTGCAACAAGCCCAGGTACAGTTTACCGACAGATGGGTGCAGGACCTTGAAACGCACCGTGTCGAACGAAAGACCATCGTACGTATCATAAGTTTACCAGTCTCACAAATCGTCGTCATAAATATACATTCCTTAACCGTTTATTAATAGGACCTTTGAGCTCAACGGTAATTAATTAGCAGTGGAAATAATTTCTGGTACCCATCACAGAAATGTAGCAGTGACAATAATACTGTATGCTGTAATCGTACTGGGCAATTAGTGATACAAAAAACCTGTTTTATCCTGTGAATAAAAGCATATGTTTTTGTCAATGTACCATAATAACAGAAGCGAAACGCAATATTGTGTCAGGACAATTCACTATTTATGCACAATAAATAAAGGAGCATAGCGCGACAATTTCTGTTCAGCGCCAGACTTGCTTGTAACCTATATCACCAATTATGTTATGAAAATGACGTATTAACTACTACAAAACACTGACCTTCGTGTAAATGCTTGGAGCAGACTAACCTGTGAGCTGGAGTGTTCTGGGACGTTATATTTGATCTTTGAATGGCTGCAATCCAGGCCATCCGTCGCCTGTTTGTCACTTCGGAAACATGGCTTGAACAATTTCTCTTCAACGACGTAATCCGATAACAACCGATCTCTTTACCCGTCGGCTTCTCGTGGCTGTCATGCGACCGGCTATTGCAGTTAATAATACAACAGCTTCTTGACATTTTTGTGTTTCTTTTTATCGCTGTATAACTGATTTTAATTGAAAGCCTGCGTGCGCTAGTACCGCTTGCCACGAGTTCCCAGAATCCTTTGCGGTTCTACCCGTGAATGACGTCACATTTTCAATCTCTATATAATATGCATGTTAAATTTTATATTTGGGGTAAAATATCAAGTCTTTTCAAGTAAACCGGTTCAAGTCCAATTCAAGTCCCAAGTCATTGGTGTAAAAGTCCAAGTCAAGTCACAAGTCTTAGAACATTTTTTCAAGTCAAGTCTAAAGTCATAAAATTAATGACTCGAGTCTGACTCGAGTCCAAGTCATGTGACTCGAGTCCACACCTCTGATTATGATCACAACTTACTGTGTGTATTAAGTGTAATTGTGAACAGTCCTGACAGCTTGTGCTTTTCTCCACAGTACAAACATTGGTGGAAACAAAGAGCGCACACAGAGGGCTGTGCATCTGCATCCAGGGTGCCTCTTAGCTGATTATCTGTGTTTAAGCAGACAGGAGGGCCCTCATTAATTTATTGCTATTCATAAGAATGCATTTTCCCCTCTTTTCCAATTAGAGTTGGTTCTATGCTGGGATGGATTTGTGCTGGAAAAACCATCTGCACGTTTAAAAGCCACAAAGCGATGTAAAAAAAAGTTATCTTTTGCTTGTATACCAGCAGAAGTAAGAATTTAGAAATCCAGGAAGTGGAATCAAAATCTGTGGACAGTTTGATATTGTTTGTAGTGTCACAACACAGGCAGTGGTGGAGTGACATTTTTTATTTTTTATTTTTTTATTGTATCCAGGGAAATTAACCAAGATCAAACATGGTGCCTTTAGCAGATAGGCTGATGTCAGTTCCCAGCGCTGACTTGCTGGTGTGTTTGGCTTGTTGCACCTGGCTTAGTGTTATTTGAGCTGATGGCAGCCAGAGTCACTGTCCTCTTGTATGGTGCTAACCTGCACTGTTCACAGCTCTGCATTCATTAAAGTTTATTAGGGATACAGATACATTCAGATGGAGATTTAAAAAGAGTAATTGGGGATATAATTAAGTGTGTCCCCCTCTTGTAGTCAGCAACTAATTAACAAAAAAGCTGTCATTAAAACCCAGTCATAACACGCCCACATGCTCTAGATGATACTCTAGATAAAGATTAATGATAAACCTTCATAAATTTGAGTTGAAGTTTATTTGCCGTATTATGGAGGAAAAAAATGTTTGGTTTGTACGTCTACATCTTTATTAACAAATTTAATTACAACACTCTCCGGTTTTAAGATTAGGCTTAAATTTTTCCTTTTTGATTAAGCTTATCGTTAGAGTCAAATCAGGACCAGATCAGAGCCCTAGGCAGCTGGAGGATTCCCATAATCCACTGAGTGTTTCTTTTTCACTTAACTCTTTTCACTCCACTTTGTATTTAATTATTATTTTAATTAATTGTGTCTTTTGTACTCTCCCTCCCCTCACCCCAAATTGGTCGGGGGAGATGGCAGCCCTTCCCTGAGCCCGGTTGTGCCAGTCATTTCTTCCTGTTAAAAAACAAGTTTTTTCTTCCCACTTTCCGAGTGCTTGCTCATAGGTTGGTCATTTCATTGTCTCTGTTACTGTAGCGTCTTTACCTTGTAATATAAAGGACTTTGAGGTGACTGACGGTGTGATTTGATGCTATATAAGTAACAACACTGAAAACTAAGAAATTGATTTGGACGAATTCGGAAAAAAGTGCAGCAGTATTAAACAGCAGTATTTGCTTTACAAAATGCAAAATAAAGCACAATAACTGTAGGAACTGTGTAAACAGTATTTAACTCTACGTTGCTGTGGGTGTAGTCAGTGCGACTGTGAACACCGTGGCTATGAGAAAAAGATCAATTTTGCCACTGGTGAAATGAAAGCGGACCTGACAGTACACACATGCTGCTTCTTGCCTGTGTCATATAGTGACACCCCCACCCCCCAAAGTAATAAAGTATCAGCCTCATCATTGCCAGTGACATTTGGAAAAATCTGAAGGTTTGAGATGCCCGGCTGTATCATCTATATTCGATGAAAAGAAACGACAAAGCCTTGAGTTCTTGTGGGAGATGCTTTCATTGACAAACTTTTTTTCACCCTCTTTGCCTTTTTTTTTTCTTTTTCTTTTACTGCCTCTGCTTCTATACATTAACCTCTGCATGACTCCTGTGACTCGAGAGCTTTGGATTGTCTGTGACAGGTATGTATGATTGCAAATGCACGCTTGTGTGGAAGAATGACTTATGTTCTCAAAGGTCAGGCTTTCAGTCTGTGTACAGAAAATGGGTGGAGGGTGGGGGGTGGCAGGTGTGTGTGTGCGAGCGTGTCAGGGTGACACAAAGCCCCCCCTAGACGAGGCAGCCATGTTGGGTGTCACTCCACAGGTCACTGGGCACCCCCTGCAGCTCCTGTGATAAGCCTGGCCTGCCAGCCATTTGATGGGAAAGCTGACACGCACACCTACCTGCGCCACAGCTCGCATGGGCAGGCTCCAGGGAAGACGGTGATAAGAAGCTCTGTGAATGCATCTAGTGGCGATTCCTGAGGGCTCAAATTCAAAGAAAACTCAAAACACAAAGAGCAATTTGCATCCAGTATTATTAGCCAGGCAAACAAAGAGCCCTTTGCTGCCTGTCCTGGGTTGATGTGCTGCATAGGGTGACAGTTGGAGTCCACTGTGGCGAGTCACGCAGCGATTTTATTGTCGCTGCCACTGTCACACTGACACACTGACACAGTTACAAAGGCCTCGTTTTAATTGGCTGCATTAGCAATGAGAGCATCACAGTGGCTTTTTAAAAACTCGAGCCTTTCTAGTATGAAATCAATGTCTCATCAATGTAGGGCGCGTTTCAGCTGACACCCAAGTGTAACTGTAATTTCATTGGATTGCAAAATCGATTTAAAAGTCCAAGTGCATTAGAAATTGAGGTAAGCGTGTTTAGCAGGTTAATTGATTTACAAGAAACGGATGAGAGCTGAGATGAGATGGTTGGTTAAGTGGTAATCTCCATATGACGAATTGTGTTTGTTGTAGTCGAAGGCAAAATGAAAGGCGCTTTCTTAAAATTTTAGCGAAGTTCATTTTCTATGCTTCAATATGAGCATGTGAGAGAATGCAAACTATTTTTGCAACGCAAGACATTGTTGTGAAACAGCAGCTAGCAGAAGTTCACAGCAGGAACTCGATGCAATCTTTGCGAGGTTGGATCGGCGACCGTGTTTTCTCCCCCGCAGCACTGCAGTCAACCCAGCACCTCCTACACAACCCAGATCCTCTCGCACTCAGTCCTACTTCCTCACTGTCTCAACACGAGCAGACTGACAGAATGGAAAAGCAGGGGGAGGGGACACCTGTCTTATTCATTAACTTGTTTGTAGAGAAACATAAAACTGCATTTATAGGTTGATTTAATAAGGCTGAAAGTATTGCACATAAATACACAGGCTTAGAAAGCACGGGTGCAATCCAAACTCACATTTTTACATGCGGTATATAGTACTGGCTGTGGGCAAACGCTTAAGGGACCGCTTGACAAAAACAATTTTATTAGAGATTGGATAGTTTATAGACAGATGTTAGTATAATACCCCATATTGTTAGCCCACAAAACACAGCAGAGGCCCTATGTGAATCTTTTTAGTTGTGCTGGACCGAACCTGTGCATGCATATAGAGGGAGTTGGTTTGGTGCTACTGGATAAACGTAATTATCTCTTAATCTTCTTTTTTTTAAGAGCTCAGTTTTCCATCAAAGTGATCGCTAATTATTTATAACACATTTGGTTCCACACCTAGCAAGTGAGATCAACAGGTGCGTTGGTGTAGTGTCAGGTGTGATGCTAGACTGTAAACTTAAAGGAAAAAGCAGAACCAAAAGACAGAGCACTTTGATACATTTCGATGATCGATGCATCTCTGATCTTGGTTATTACAGCAAACTAAAAATGGACTTAAAAGCTAAAACTAGATGTGGAAAAAAAATCTAAAATAAAAATAAAAACTAGAGTTTTGAAGAAAAAAAAAACAACAACTGAAAAACTAACCTAAGACCCGAACTCTTTCATGACATGCATTTTCAATTTCTCTTTGCTATTTGGGCTGACCTGATGAATGTGAAAACAAAGAATTACCTGATTTTACTTTTTTTTTTTTTTTTTTACCTGATTTATGTTTCTGAGAAAAATGAGATCCACATAAGAGGTCATTCATTTTAAATTTCGATAGAACAGTGGCAGTATAATGTCCTCGTAAGTGGATATCAGGCCCTTGTAGGGCAAACTTTAGTATTTTGGTCTAGACAACCCAAAATGTGATGTCCACATGGTTGAACGCCAGGTCATAGGAGGTTAACTTGGAAGACTAACTATCCATCCATGGTATCTAGTCTTAGTTTTATTATCTGTTAGTTTGGTAAAAATGTTATTGCATCTTGTCGACAAGGCACTGATGAATGCATCTATTGACACTCATGTCTACAGGAAATGCAATTCAAAACATTTCAGACATTACTCAGTTCAATTTGAATTCACTTTTATGTGCATTGCACCAAATCACAAAAACAGTTAATATAAAGCACCTTTGAGGTCCTTTATATTATAAGATAAACACCGTATAATAAGAGAGAAAACAATCAAACCGCCAACCAAGCACCCGGCAACAGCGGGAAGGAAAAACTCCCATTTAGAAACCTCCAGCAGAACCAGGCGCAGGGAGGGGCAGCCAAATACTGTGACCTGTTAGGGTGAGGGGAAGGTCTAAATCTTGCCTATTTAAAAAGACTTCAAACTAACCCTGAAACTATTACATTCTAAACTAAAATTCAACATTTTCATATAATAAAAACTACATTGAGTTAAAACAATTATCAAATCTAGAAACTGAAACTAAACTGAATTCAAAACAAAAAGTCAAAATGAAATAAAAATAAATACGAATTAGAAAATGCAAAACTATAAGATGTCCTCAAAATGAGATGGCCTCATCCTTTGAGACAGTGAAAAAACTGGGTATGAGGAATGACGTTGGTCAACATCCAAGCATGTCCATCTAGGTAGAGGCAAAGTGTAGTCCTAAAACCTGTGGGATGGATTGTGGTATGCTTTCTGTGCATCTTGGGAAAACCTCAGAATCTCCCAGAAAGACTTTTATGCCAGTGTTGTGAAGAAAGTTGTCCGGATGGATGGAAGGATGACAACTCTGATCTAATTAAGTGGTGCATTATGAATGGATGTACAAACATAAATTACAATAAGATGTATTTCTGAGATAAAGATAGCTTATTCCAAAATAGGAAAAACTATAGTTCAGAAGTAAAAGCAGAGAAACTTTGGGTTGAACTGTGGGTGCCCTAGACAGAGATCAGACAGAGAATGGATAATGTGAGGAGAGGCGAAGAGTGGGACTGTATTAGTGTCATCGACGTGTCACTCTAACTCTGTGTATCACTGGCCCTTGTCAGTTTCTCACCACCACTTATAAAACCTGCAGAGGGAGTGACTGCTGTCAAACAGAGACCTGCTGAGAGTTTCCTCAAAAAACGGGGAGAAAAAAAAACCTGACAGTGACTGATTAGTGCCAAATGATTAAAGTGAGGTCCCAAAGCTTGCTCATGTCAGATAGTCTGGCATAAGCGGATCTACAAAGAAGTAAATACGAGTTTTGCCACAGACTCGGCACCATTTTAGAGTAAAAGCAGCTTAACAAAGTGAATTTGATTTGAAAATAGTTTTCCTCTGAGGAGTGCCTTGAAACTGAAGCAGCCTGAGGGAATAGCGCAGAGGTAATCAATATCAAAATGCCTGTTTTTAGATAGAGTACATTTTGGACTGTTTGTGATTTAATCAATAGTAGAATATGTTTAGAGCGAGAATGAGAGGAAAGGTGGGATTAGGATGAGCTACTTCCTCTACCTGAGAGCTGTAATTCATCAGGGAACTGACAGAAAGCTGATGAAAAAAAAGGACAAAGAGTGCTTGACATGGTGCTTCTGTGTGCTTGTCTGGTCTCGGGGTATGTGTGTGTATGTGTTTGTGTGTGGAGGGGGGTTGTTATGCAAGTGTTTGTGAGTGCGTTCACGCAAAAGCATCATATCGTGTCTTTTTTTCAGTTCTCCGTTAGATTTTCCTCCTCTTGGGAGATAGCTGTATTTCAGGAGACACAGAATCTGGAAATATCCCAGTTGTTGGGGAAAATCTATCAAGCCAGTCTGTTCTTTGTACAGGAATAAATTTAGCAGTCACACAACTGAGGGAGTTCCCTTTTTTCTCTCTGTCTTTGTTTGACAAGTCTACACCGAAGGGTGGCCCTAGGTGAATCTCAGATATATAAGGTCTTTTTATGTCAAAGAAATGTCCGCTGGCAGGTTAGCTTGTACCGGTGAAACCATCCTGCAATGTTATTGAATGCAGATGTCGCTTTTAGGTATGATTTACATCTGTAGCGCTATCTAGATGCTGAATTACAGCCACTGCAAATGTATTGACATCTGCCTGTGTGAAGGAGAGGGGAACCAAAAAGGTTGTGTGCAGAGTGTGCAGGAGGCGGTGACGTTACTTTCTCTGTGGCATCAGCTGGTAAGTATTTTCCATTAAACTCCCTATCAGATTAAATTACTCATAACTGAATGTGCTGAAACATGGTTACGCCAGTGGATTCTTCATGCGTATCTGCGAGATGCCATGAGTATTTTAGAATGAGAACCAGCTGGTCTTTAGTGGGTGGCAGTTTATTGGAGCATATTTTAGAGAGACGAGTATTATGTGTGTTGAAGTCAGTGCAGTGCAACAGCCCTTACTAATATCATCCCTGTCTGCTAGAAAAATATATGTGGTGAGACAACTGTGTTTTTGTTTTAGTTTTTTATGATGCCAGAGGCGGGGTTCTTTGCTGAGTATGATACTTGGCTTATATATCTACACTCACTCAGCTGTTATTCTCCTTGGCCAAGTGTTGGTATTTGACAGAGACCTAAACATGTGAAACAGAGACTGAAAGTGCCAGATGTGAGCAGGTTTTCACATGTTGCCCTACTGCTTCTTGGGACCAATTAGTATTTGTCATGACCAGCTTCCACCCTGACACCAGTTTGCATGTTTTGATGGTGCGCTTCTTTTCACTTGCAATATGGTTTATATTTTATTAGCGCCACTAATTGTCTCCATCTATATCCCTCCTCCGCCTGTTTCCAAGCCTTGGAATTGTTATCAGAAAATCACAGTGGAACAGACGCGTTGCTCCCAAGCAGTTGCTCTCATCTAATTATAAAACACTAGGTAAATGTTGAGCAGATGCCCTCCACCAGTCCCCCTACCCTCCTGCCACCCTCTGCCTTCCAATTGAGAGAGCCATTTGGTCTCATTCTAGTGTTACTTTGGCTCCACATGGAGTGGTGATCCTTGCCAAGTGGCTGCCATGGTATAAATGAACCTAATCGCTCGCCAACTCTGCACACTGTCCGGTAGACAAGAACAAAAGAACTTCTACTTTAGTTAAAGTGGTGTCATACCCTGCTGCGGTGCCTGAGTACTCGGCTTCTGGTGTCTAGTTTCAGAGTTTGTTTCTGCGGTAAGGACTCATGCATGTCATTGTGTCAGAGATGCTTTCTAAATGGCAAACACTACTTCTTTTTTAAGTAACAGCTTCAGTGTCTTTGCATTTGGAGCAAAGCTATAATTAGGCTGTTTCTGTGGAAAGACAGAAAAAATAGAATAACAGGGCCTGAACTGCAGTCCAGGAATATGCATAATTTAGTCGATTTCCACTTACTATGCAGGAAATTCCTGCACGCAATTAAAGTGATCTTATAATCAGTCCGACCCTTGCACTGGTGCAAAAAGACTGGCCACAAGTGCTGCAGAGGTGGCCTGACATCTGACCAGGGCAACACCTGGAGTGCTCTCTCTCCCCCCCTCACCCCTCACTCTGCAAGACTGTGACCTCCCTCTGCAAGAAGTCCGGGTAGAATACACAGACGGGCTTAAAAGATCTGGAAGGAATCAGACTGAAAATCTCTTACGAATGGCTGTGACTGTGAAGTTAATGTTCACAAAATTAATCCTTATTATTCTCAGACAGGTAATGCTAATGTTGAGCTAATGTTGAGCTGCTCGATACAGTGCTGAGGTGCTGATGAGCCGAGACGACAGAGGACAGGGAAAGGATTTAGCATGCAAAACGAAGGCGAGCACACATTAGAGCACTTCTGAAGAAAGAAGCAGAAAAAAAATCAAACTTTCATGTGTAACTGTAGAAATCTATGACCTGAATACAAGAATACTAATGGAATAATAGAACGCCTTGTGCCTTATGAGGATAAAGGGCATTTGCATATGCGATCATATAGGATCACATGCCCCCATCTGTAACTTTAACGTGTGTTAGTCCCAGGAACCTCTTCCCAAACATAAGGAAGAATAATGAGAATACAAACACGAAGTAGTCTGACTTTCCCAAACACACTCCTGGGAAATATAGCTTTCCCTCCCTTTTTATTCGTTCACTTGTCAGAATGTTGCTTCTATAAGGATTGTGTAAGGGAGGCATGAAATCACACGCTTTAGGTATGATTGAAAACTAAGTGGGACTGAATGCTTATATCTGCCAGAGATGAAGAAGTGACTGAGTGAGTGAGTAAATAATTGGTTGAAGGAGAGATTGGCTTTCTCTTCGTCATGGCTGAATCACAAACTGCTCCTCAGACTTGTTGGTGATACGATTTCATCCAAACGGGAGATACATTTTAAGTAAAGAAATAAAGTAAACTATGGCCCTAATTCTGTCTCTTCTTCATCCCCCACTGTTCTCATCCTTCACCTGGCTTCATTACTTCTCATACAACACACACTGTGCTGGGGAAGCAGAACAGCTGTCACTTCTGTCTGTCAGGAGCGTGTCTCCTCTCCACTGCAGCCACAAGTGACCTGGCCCTGTCTCAGAGCCAGAACAGATGACAGCCCCGCTGTAGCCTGTTCGCTCTAGGTGTGGGGTCTGGGTGTAGCCTCGTTGGTATCCGGACCATGGCTGTGATTGCACTTAGCGGCTGATTAAAATTTAATCTTGCCCTTGCAGTTGTAAGGATAAAGCCTTGTACAACAACAGAGAATTTGTGTGCAGGTAGGATGAGTTTGAAGCAGGAGCAATCACACGGGCATCCATTATACAGTCTGTGCAGGACTATAAATCTGCACTGGAATTAACCAGTGGGTGGAGGCTGATTGCCGGAGCGGTCCCCTCACATTCCTAGGAATGAGAATAAATGAGCGGACGGAAGCATGAACAATCCTTTATTACACCCATTAGCTAGAGGAGCTGGAGCCCTGTGAAACAGGGGATGCCAAACACACAGCCTAGTCATCACATACGTGGCCTGATTATAGTCCCCACTACGGTGTGAAGACCTCCACCGCCACACACGCATACCATTACCACATTATCCCTGCCCATTCCACCCTCTGTTCACACAATCAGTGGATTCAGTACAGTTTTCTGCTTACTCTTTGTAACGTCAAAACATTTCTGAAGCGCCAGCTAATAAGTGCATCTCTGGAGTGCCTCCATGAGCTCAATATGTTTGTTAACACTTTTCTTCCCTCTCTCTCTCCCCCTCTCTCTTTTGGAGAAACTTCAAGATATGGCAGAATCATTAATCAGGAACTTTGCTGTGAATTAGCTGTAAATCATACCACTCATCCCCGGATGCACTCTTCAAACAACAGTGCCAGGTGTTCTTAATCAAAATTTGGTTTGTTTGCTTTTTTGTGTGCGTGCATATATTAAAAATGCCAGGTGGACTGTTTTCTTTTTTCATTAATATATTCTCTATCAAGAGCAAGGTAATGTTACAGCTCATTTACTGTGCAGAGCTTCAGGTCATATAAACATGTTTTGACAGCTGTTTCATTACATTCAGAATAGGCTGGCTGACGGTGTTTCTATTTTCTATTAGAGGTTACTTAATAATCCCTGCTGTTACAGTGTAGGTTGGTTATTGAGTTCATATGATGCTTTCAGTGTCATATCCTGCTCTTCAGCACTGTTTAAC
This sequence comes from Rhamphochromis sp. 'chilingali', assembly GCF_963969265.1. NCBI lineage: Eukaryota > Metazoa > Chordata > Actinopteri > Cichliformes > Cichlidae > Rhamphochromis > Rhamphochromis sp. 'chilingali'. Next base: position 52,332,614 of record NC_137930.1, on the reverse strand, counting down.
TGATTGTTACATACCCAAAAAGGTCTAGGGTGTGAGGGGAGTAACATAACACTAAATGGAGGACATGAGAAGGCTATTTGGGTTGAGTTGCTAAAATGTTAACAGAAAGAAATAGAAGTTAATTTGGGAGGAGAGCCAAGGCCAACACAACAAACGAGAAAACCTTAAACCCTGAAATTGAAATCTTAAAACTTAAAATAAAAGTCAACAGAAGGATTACAAGCCTACACCCCAGAAATGTTCATTCGCATATATCTGAGCATTTGCAGCTAACGCAATAAACCAACAAAGAAATGGATAGCAGAATAAAACACTACTGCCGTTCTGTTTCATGTCATTAGCGCAGTGACCCACAGCAAATGTTCCCTCTTCACCAAATGGCAAAGGAGTAAATTCAGCAAACTTTTGAGAACATGGCACACCGGCGACTGCCAAGTCTTCTGCCTGATAGGCAGTGAATTGAACTCATGACCTGTTCAACTTGAAAACGCTGAAATAGTTGGTGCTATGGTTGCCTTTTTTTTTTTTTTTTTTTCAACAAGTGTTCAGTCAAAGCTTGAAAAGAATGGCTGCAGAGTTGTGGTATTTCCTCACTTTACTCTGAGCTCTCAGGGTTTCATGTCCATGTCCTTTAACTCCAGTCTGATATGCACAGAAGTACTTTTTCTATACAGTAGCTCTTTTGAGCATCATTTCTGTCTCCTCCTGTTCAAACTGTGTAATCAGGACACAGTGGGAAACACTTGAATTGCATCCAATTTCCTCTCGCTTCCCTTTGTTTATTGACTCGGGGACCTGACAAAGAGTGAGACTTGAGTGGGTTGAGCGAAAACCACAGACACTAACACTCCTAACCTCTTGCTAGCACTTGCTGTGCCATGAACAACGCAGTGGGGAGCCGTGAAGTAGATTGATTACACTTGTGATCACTCTTCTAAGATAATGTCCTTCCTTTTAATCATGAATTGTGCCGCCGCTCTTTACAAGGATAAGATTATCATCAGCAACTTCATCACTGTCTCATTGTAAATGCCGTCCTAATTGGACGGCTCCGCTCTTCCTTGGAAGTTTTGATCTTATTTACTGCTGTGTGTCCTTCAGCTGAAGAGGAATCATTTTTGGATTGCATTCCTTTGCCATCTGCTTTTTTTCTGTGTGTCTGCTGTCTAATGTGCTGCTTTCCTTCACAAAGAGACGTCAGTGTGTTGTCTTCGCTTGCTGCATTTAGGGGTTTTTAGTGCTTGAGTGTGATTGTCAGTTGCCAGGTGAAGCTAATTACTCTACAAGACTCCGTAGGACTTCTACAACAGCTTTTTGTAAAATCAAAGGCTTAGCGGTGCTTGCACTATATGTTGGTTCGATCCCTGCGGTGTTGAGCTTTGCTGAGTGCTCTGAAGTCAATAGCTTCGTACTTACACATGGCGTACCATTGAGACCTTATAATCCTATGACTCCTTAAACTACCTGACATTTCATCAAATCACCAGCCATTTACCTGCAAGACACCCCCTAGCTTTGCTTTCTCTGAAACATTCTCAGTGTTTGAATTAAGATTTGACGGCGAGTTTTGCGAGATAAAGGCTCAAATGAGAGCTGAGACCTCGCAGCCTCGAGCTATCATCAGTAATCCACTCGTTTTACTCTCTTTGACGTTAGCTGAATTGACCAGACCTGCTCAGTGTCGATCCTTGAAGCTGTCTTGATTTTGAAGAAGAAGAAGAAAAGCAGCCTGAGGTAAAAGACGCAGCAATCTCACACATCATGCACAAAATAAATTGTTTTGTGCATAGTTTTTTTTACTTCAGCATTTGGACTCGTATTGTAAAGGTTTTGACAGCTTCTTTCATACTCGGCTTCTTTCCTCCTTATTTCCTTTCTTCCCTTCCTTGCTTGACAACCCACTTCAATTTGCTCTTAGTTAATGACTAATAGATGAGTTAGTGATCAGCCATCAAAGTCTCTCAGTATATCATTTCCACAATTAAAGCTGTCTGAACTTCGCTCTCTTTCCCAAACCAGTAACCTTCACAGTGGCAGCTTCAGGGAAAAAGAGGGACACCAAAATGTCTGTGATGTGAAAAAAAACAAGTCTGTCTGGCATTATATAAATACTTTTTATCCAGTGTTAATTGCTTTAACTGCTTGGATGACCACATATATTTGTGAAGAAAATAACTCCCATTTCCAAAAACTCATAAAGCTACAATGAATGACTTTTAAAAAAAAAAAAAAAAACGACCTGGCATTTGATGGCACTGCTCTGCCACACAGATGAAAAACTTAATTACTAAACTCTCAGTGTCAGCTGAAAAGTCAGCAAATCGGAGAAAATGTTAAAAATACTACCCAAACCATGTCCATTGTAAACATCTACTGTGTTTTGACTGTGTGATGAGTCACAAGGACAGCACAGCTGCTTGCAGATACTACATACACATACTGTTTTCCCTATCTGTAACTCTGCATTAGATTCAGAATTAAGAGGATGACTGCTGTGAAGTGTGTTCAACCTTTCTCCTCGATTGCAAGATGTGTTCCACAAAATATTGCATAAATATTTTCTACTGCGAATCTCCTGGAAGTTATTTTTGAACAGGGACAAACCTGGCCTCGTCATAAATCCCATGATAGCGTCGTTGCACTGGGTATTCAGAAAAGAGGTGCAGCAGCTGAGTGAGTCACTTTTTGGACTTGCTTGTTTAATATTTTGCCATTAATGGGTAGAAAACTTACTGAAAGGAAAGGCAGCAATTTAGGACCTCCTTGAGCAATAGCTGCCCCAGATACTTCACATTAAGACTTAAGATGGAATATGGAAAGTCTGGCTCTTTCCAAAGGTCGTGATATTTACCTCCCGGTTCTTCTATATTTGCACAATAATTAATGTGTAAAATGACTGTTGTTGTCTAACATTTACATTGCATTTCTTTCTTTAAATGCATGTGCCTACTGCACAGAATAAACTGAAGACGTACAAGAGAAATGGAAGAGGAGGAGGAGATGTATTTGTCAAACCTTAGTGGTTTCGGTTTGTCCCTGTGTGTGTGCGTGTGTGTGTGTGTGTGTGTTAAAAACACTACGATTCACCTCTGTTTGTTGCACCCCCCCTCCACCTCATTCTCTTCACATAAAGAGGCGTTCCATGACAGTACCCACTTGATTTTCTTCAGTCAGCATATGGGTGGCACCATTACTCTTTATGACATCTTTTCACGCCAGGCCATTTTGCTGATCTGCACAGCACATAGCATCATCCAGCTACCCCTCATCATCCCCACCCCCCAAACCAATTATCAGTTATCACCAAGGAGAAGGCTGTTCATCCATTAGTTATTCATCCACCCAAGTGCAGCTTTTACTCTAATTCGATTTTCTCCCTCCGTTTTACATTAAAAACCACTCCAAGATGGCAAGATGTTAAAAGTTAAGCACAGAGATTAACCGCATCTCTAAATCTCCGTGTACCCCGCATGTGCCATTAACCTTGAACTAGCTGATTAACTTAGCAGTGGTGTTTCCCTCACCGGGAACAAATCGTATTTAAAATTTGCAGCAGAGTTTCAGAGTGAAACCGAAGTAGGATAGTATCATTATCTCGAATGTAGCCCTAATCTTTTAATGTTGAAAAAAAAAAAGAGTGACCTATTTTGTGGGAAAGTAAAGAGAACAGGAGGGTGCCATGGATATTATTGGACCAAGTTTGTGTTGGTGCTTTGGCCCTGGTGTTTATTGCTGAAATCATCTGTTGCTCACTACGTGCTACCAAAAGCTAGAAAGTAACCCAGAACATTTGTGAACTGTTGCTCTCTTTACCCGCTATGCTGCTCAGCACGTTTGACATTGAGTGTCGTTGCCCTTCTCCCTTTGTCCTTTTAAAAAAGTTGTCCTTGCGCTGAGTTATTACGGAAAGAGATTGGATAATAAACATATGTAAAAACCACACAGTAAATTTTAGAGCAGATTGAAAGAGGTGATACACCTTGAACGAGTTGCGCAATAAAGGGAGTGCTCCACAGAAGATTGGTGCTCAGAGAAGAAAATTGGCAGAATTCATCAAATGTTCTGCGGGCATAAAACCTCAGCAGCAGCGCAAAGGGCCTTTAATGTGAAAAATAGCCCAGGGGCCTTGTGTGGTGTGTTTTATGTGGTTGGAGGGGTTAAAGGAGGCATGTACACTGGCTCATGTAGAGATGTTGAGGGGATTGTCAAATTTCCCCAGTGGCATCCTTACTCTCTCTCTTTTTCTTTCGGTTTCATGTCGTTGGAGCGTTGCTTGAGTTGCTGAGACAGTAGCGCTGACTGTGATTTATACAGTCATAAGAGCTGCACTGTAGCAGACCTTGGCCCGTATTTTATTCTGACACTTATTATTGAAATGAGACATTTGGGTGTAAGGAGGAACCCAGTCCGCTTTCTCGCCGAGAAGGATGAGCTAGCAGTCATGTTCGCATCAAATCTCGGTCTTGTAGCATTTGGAAAGTCCTCAAGGAGTATTTAATTCCACTTCTCTACTGAATGTCCCACTCGCAGGCAGTTTTTTTTTTTGTTTTTTTTTTTAATGAAAATGCAAATTCCGCCTGGCGTGTCGAAGGACAAAATTCCAACATGCCGATGTTGTTGGAGCTGCGGTGCGGGGGCTTCTGTTCGTGTGTCGTAGAGCAGACTCCGTTGGCAGCGCGTCGTGTGCCATATGGCTGCATAGACACAGCTGGGGGAAAAAAAATCAACTAACAGTACAGTAGTTGTGTTTTTAGTTCAGTTTAGTTGTAGTAATTATTTTTGACAGAATTTCAATGGATTGACAGTGTTAACATTATTAAAATTTGCAGCATCACTGGGCGTCGGGCAGACGACCACATGCCATACGGCTGAGAGCGGTCGACCAACCCACGGCCCTTTGCTGCATGTCTTCCCCGCTCTCTCTCTACCCCCGCTTTCCTGTCATTTCTTCACTTTCTGTCAAATAAAGCTAAAAAAGTTGGAGCATCACTGAGGCTTGTGTTTCCGTAAATCACCACCACGATTGAGTGGAAATGCTTATTTTTGTCTCTTTTTTTGTGTAAAAATGAGTAAACACCATCCAAAAGACTTCTGTGTTTTTACTTTGCAGATGAGTAAATTAAGACAAACACTGTGGTGAGGTTTAGTTCAAACTTAAAAAGTATTTTCATTTGTCTAAGCGTTGAAACAAAACAGATGTTAACTAAGCTGTGCAAGAAAAAATATATAAGTATGTATTCTGAAGCTAACAATGCACTAAAAAAGACATTAATCATTAACTCGTATTGATGCACCACACTTTGGCGGTGTCCTTACTGTCAGAGAGAGAGAGAACTACAACCGGATGAATTCAACTCAAGTGGGAACATGATCTAAATTAAAGCTGACAAACTGAACCCATCCCTAACTGTCATACCCACAGTCTTCTTTGACTCTTTTATCTGAGGGCTCTGCACAGGTGACTGGAGCCCAACAATGAGTGGGTCATGTTGCCTTTTCCCAGAAGATGAGGAGATGGAACAGGCGTGTAATCGATGGATGTAAGCCCCACACTCGTGGGCCTGGATGACCTACATGTTACACTTCCTCCATCTGCCTGCATATACTTAGCACCCCACACGCTGCCACTCAGACCAGCAGGTGACCGAGCACATGAGCTGCAGACCGCGCGTAACTGAGGCTTATTGCATGTACAGATGTTAAGATCAACAGACAAGGTTACACAGTTAATACCGGGCTCTGTCGAAAGCCGTGTTTCCATGTCGCTGTAGCTGAAGTGGAATAAATGACCTTGGTTCATTCATTTCTGTGCTCTTCTACATCAGCCAGGATACCTACGAAGGCAAACGCTGTCCCCTTAGTCGCACCGTAATCTTTTGAAAATTGAAAACAAAAACATTTCATTAAGATTCAAAGTGCTACATGCACGCTATAAAGCAATGTGTGCAGTTAATTCAAAGGCATAAAAAAGCTAATGGACTATTATAGTCTACTGCCTGAGGCTGTCTTTTCTCCTCGCAGAAGAAGTACATCAATCACTTCTATCAGTAATCCCCTGCAAGCTGCCAGCGCTGTCTGTGCTTCCCGCTAGAGAAGCTGTCTCTTCCGTAGAAGCGGCATCAGATGTGGCTGAAGTTGACACATTAACAGATATGCCCCACTCTCCTACCACTATCACTACATTCTGCCCTCGGTCTTCGGAGATATTGATGGGAGGGAGCAGTCGATGAGACAAAAGCAGTGACAGAGGAGGCGCTCGAGGGGTCGAGCTAAGCTGCTGCGTGTTTGTTCTTCCTGGCTTGTCCTCTTACCTGGAGGATAAATGATAAGATGGGTCACAGATGAAAGCGCCTTCAGGATTGCGCTTTGCTGTAGGCGTCTACAAGCTCGTAGTTATATACACAGTGACTGTTAAAGTTTTCAAGTAAGTCTGTTTGTTTGTCGGTAACGGCTCAGGGCGGCTTAAAGTGACATCATATGTTTGCTGAAGAGGAGATTTAATGCACTCAGCCGCGTAACACATACAGTTTTTTGAATGTCTTTGTCAATACGGGACTCTGCTACAAAGGAAATGAAAGAAAGGAGGGGAAAAAAGTGGTTGCATCCCTTTGTTACACTCCACTAAGCTGGTTTACTGCATTTGTTGTTGGAAGGCTGGTGGTCGTCTCTGGGGCTTTGAATGAAAACACATTTCTCCTCTGGCTACAGCTGCTGCATATCCATGTGCAAACAGCCAGCAGATGTGTCTTGATCCAGCTCCTCCATCCCAGCACCAGTTTCCTTCCAACTTCACATTTACCTGATCATCTCCTGTCCCGGTTGTAGAGCAAATGATCTCTCCTGAGCAATCACCATTGTTTTGTTCCAGACCAATAAGATAATTCATGTTGACTCAGTGCATATGGAACACTTTTGGCCATGAAGCACTTGCAGAGCTGCTTTGGACTTGATAAACACTACAGCTGCTAAATAATTTGTTGCAAACAGATCTTGTTTACCAGCACGTGTTTATGAATGAATATGTATTTGCGTGCTTTGCATGCACACTTGAGGAGGATAGCTGATTCCTGCATAACTACATTTGAATGTGTGATGAAACTTTAAGAGGCTACAGCTTGTTCGGGCTGTTAATTTGTGAATAAACAGTGTTTGTGGAATTTAGCCAATTCCAGTTTTAGTGTAGGAACTCACCTTAAGCATCGTTAAGCATGCAGATTGATGGTGTACTTTGTGGATAATAAAGCAAAAGTGTGCTGAAGGCAGATATTCAGTGTAAGAATATCTGAGAATATCGAGGGAGCCGCAGCCAGACTTATAGAACCCCTTCCCATCTGTCAGATAGGACTACAGATCCACACAAATAACATAGGCAGTGTGTCTAGCTGGATAGACATCAGTCAAGGGGACACAAGAAGGATGGCAGCGTCCCTCATGGAGTTAAAGCTACTTAATATTCTTGTGTTTATTGGGGATTAATTGTTCCATCTGTCTCACATAAAAACCAGTGAACAAAATAGAAAAACAACACAACCTTCCCTCCCGTTTTTTTTCCCTGATAGATTTCTTGTTTCTGTTTGGCTGTGAGTATGACTCGTTAAACGGTGAGGCTTGGAGGAGAAGGAGGAGGAGCCTGGACTGGACAGTCTGAACAAGGGGGAGAGCTGGAAAATTTAATCATTTTTCTTTGGGTCTGTCATACGCTATGGGCTGCCTCATTTGTCTGCTCCAACTCCTTTGTTTCCATCAGACTCTCTGTTCAAGGATTAGGCTACAGAGCAAGAGACATGCAGCAAAAGAGGAAAGAACGAGCTATATAAGCTAATTACAACAGTACTCCATGTTTCTTTAATACAGTATGTGTAAGGTATTTGCTGCAGTACTTAAGAACTGCTGAATGGCCAAGAATGAAAGCAAGAAAGATTTAAGTGGGGGCACTTGCTAGATTCAATGTGAATAAGAGGTATGTTTTGTGGGTGGAATACCTGAAGACCTAAGAGTGGGTGCCTTGGAACTTTTATTGTCATTGGGTGGAAATATTTAACCTTAAAATGTGTTTTGGCATACAAACCTTTGTTTGGGAGTCAGTTAAGGGCATTAGGTCGTGCATTTCAATTGTAATTGCAGGTAGGAGTGAAGCCGGGATGAGAGAGGCTGCACGACTGCTTTTTTTCTACCTTCACGTTGCCCACAGTTGAACAACAGATCTGTTGACCGAGTTTATCTCCTGCTGAGGTGATTAATGTAAGTTTGCTGCAAACAAAGGTTACATCAGGAGGCAGGGGAGCAGACCAGAGCACAAGAGCTAAGAGAGTTATATATGGCTACAGTTACTGCTGAGAAAAGAAGCTGTTTATTTTTTGTAGGGCATCCCTCAGTCTCTGGGGATTTACGTGGAGAATTAAAAGGAATAACACAGACGCATCCAGGAACGAACTAAGTAGAACAGTAGAGCAGCACTGCTGTGGCATAACAGTTATAATATTCATTGTCCTACGCTGTTTATCCCCCTATAAATATTTTTATATTTACTGCCAGTACATAATGGTGTTAGTTATGGGGATGGCAAACAGATGAAATTATAGCAGTGCTGTGCTGATGAAGATTTATTTACTTGTCTTCTGTGGCACTTGTGGGGTAGCCTTTTAATGCTACCAGGAAAAAAGCAAGTCCACATGATGCTGTAGGGTCTTTCTTCATAAAATCTCTCCATTTCTTGTGTAGTGTAGTCACAAATTACTAAAAGTGCTCCTTGAAGGAGAAGAAGTGTTACTACTCCTCAGATGGTGTCCTAGGATGTCGGTGATGTGCGTATGTGTGAATTGCCCAATTTGGGAGTTGCCAAATGGGTTCTTTCTTCTTCTTCTTTTTTCTTTAGTCTTTTCTGCTCATTTGTGCACATAATGGAGCGGTTACTGAGTGTGGAGTCCCCTTAAGGGATTTTTCCTTAGGGTATCTCGAGATATTAGATATATGTCTTCATTATCTGGATAGTTTCAGCTGTTCGAAACTTTAAAGATGATTACGCAGCACTTCGACTGTCTTTTTTTTTTTTTTTTTCTTTAAATCTCAGGTTCCAACTCTTGTGAAATATGATATAAGGTGAATACTTTTTGGTGTAGTCAACTTTTGAGTCGTGGGACTTTGTTCTGGCTTTTTCTATCAGCCAATAAGTCAATTACAAATAAGTGATGATAACAATAAAATAAAAGACAAATATTTGCTTGCCTCTATAATCCAATCCAACTAGTTGCGTATAGCTCAAATGGGATTTATGAGGACTTGGAAACATCCATGCTTTACACACGGTTAATGCTGTGTGGTCCTGTCAGTACAAAAGCACATTGAGTCATTTCATTCAAACGCAGGAGTAAAGAATTGGTGGTGGGATTTTTGGGTTTATAAATATAAACCTCCTCTGTCGGACTTCCCAGGTGCGTTCTTTGTCTCTAATGTTCGTTTAGAGGCAGTACATGCACACAGTCAGTTGCTGTAAAACTACCAGCTGCTTATGAATTTAGGTCATTTTGTTACAGTCAGAAGTGTGTGTGTGTGTGTGTGTGTGTGTGTGTGTGTGTGTGTGTGTGTGTTTATTTCTGCCACGACTTTGTATTTTAAAGAGTTTGTAATTCAGGCCCAGAAACACTGCCGCTTTTGAGTTTCCCAGGCTCGCTGTATCTTTCCACAGCTGACGCTTGTGAATATAAATGCCTTCTTTTACTTCATAGTTGTCATTTTAACTAATTTAAGTTTGCAGTGTGAGCAAAATACTCCCTTCCAAAGCCACATTTAAATGCAACAGTAACTGTAATTATCCTGCGTCTACCTTATTTTCCCTCTTACTTTTCTGCCGTTATCTAAATTATAATCTCTGGCTTGAGCATTTATACCAAAGCACATTCTCTGGGGTATTCCACAGCCAGAGTTTCTCCTGCAAAGAAATTACTGGTGCTAAATGAAGCAATGATTTTCTTTATACGTTCCAGCTGTAGTGCAAATGGTTTTCAGTCTGCCAGAAAATCCAGTTCTTTTTCGGGAGATGAGGTTGAAGATGGAATGAGTGGACAGAGGCCGTTTGGGTTTTGATCTAACAGCCTAATTATGTTGCATCACACTGATTGTGTGCATGCTCTCCACTGTTATATTCATTAAGATGCCTTTTTGATCATATATTGAGAAGACATCGTCTCCACCTTTAATGAGTCAGTACACTGGGTAGAGAAGTTTAGAAGAATGCATTAAGATTGAGGGGTTTTTTAACATGTGGTGCATTTTTACTGCTAAACAGTACTCCGTTGGTGCAGGTGAAGGGCACTGCTTAGAGTAGAGCATGCAGCAGGCTTTGAGCTTATGTCACTTTTCCCAGGATTTTAGTCTCAGTATTCACATGCGAAATTCAGGACTATAGAACCACTTAAATGATACCTGTGCTTATAGTATCTTTACACATTTTTATTCCAAAAAGTTGTCAAAATAAGCGCACAAAAGAATGCAATTTTTCACTGTTATTCTCAGGTGAATGGAAAAGAGTTGTCCAAGTCCAGCCATGAAGAGACTGTGGAAGCCTTTCGCCCTGCCAAGGACCCCGTCGTGGTGCAGGTCATCCGGCGGACCCCCAGCGGGCGCCCCCATGGCCCCCCTCAGGAAATCCATGTGGTGGATGTGTGCACTCAGACTGACATCACCTTTGAACACATCATGGCGCTGGCAAAACTCCGGCCTTCAACCCCTCCTGTGCCTGACGTCTGTCCCTTCCTGCTCTCTGACAGGTATGCAGAAAATATAAAGCTTAAAAAGATCGGGAGCCCTGCTTTCACAGACTATGAGCATAGCAACAAATGATTTTATATAATTTCTTGATATATATATTTTTTTATTTAGATTTACTCCACTATGAAGTTTTAGGTTTGCTGCAGCAGATAGCGATACAGAGTTTGTTGTTGTGTCCTTGTCTGACTTTGGCTGAGGCTGACAATAATTAAGGATGGGGGAAAATAAGCAATGTCATTGAGCCATGAAGCAGAAATATCAGCGTTTGTAGGATTAGCATTACAAGTCTGGAGGACGACTGTTTATTATAAATAAATTGCCTAACCAGACGCGCAGTTTATTCTGACAAATAGAGATTTGTTTGAATGGGCGTCCTAGAACCATTCATTTCCTGCTTCACAAATACGAGGAAATGGGGAAAAAAAGAAACAAAAGACAAATTATGGACAGTTTCAAGTGGTTCTGATTAGCCAAGCGTGCTACATGTATCACTAGGCAGATAAAGTCCAAGACCACAAATAAATGTTGTTATAGATACAACGTCCTCTAGACTTTGAGGATCTGAACTACCAGTGTACTTAAAAATTTACAAGGGGGATAGTTGTAGCTGGGTGGCAGGTGAAAAACTGCAATAATAAGTCAACAGAGATTATTTTTTCAGTAGACAGACTAAATATGTTTTGAGTTAAATTTCTCTATATTTAGAGAAAATATAACTAATGTAACTATGTATAATTTGTGGATGTGAGACTGATCGTATCTCAACAGCTCAAGCGTTTGCTGGGTTGTACATCACTTCAAAGCCAAGTTGGGGGTTTTTTCCCCTTTTTTTATTGTTTGTGAGAGCAATCCATTAAAAGATCTCCAGAGTTTGAAGCATCAACAAGAGGTTTTGCTGGAAAACAACAAAGGAAACATGGCTCCTTATTTCATCTTTTGGCATTTTAGTTTATGTGTTATGTGTTGTGTTTATCTCAGAGGAGAAGTAAAGTGTGCACAAGAAAAGTTTAGCATAAAAGAATATCTAGGTTTCACCTCGAGGGAATGAGCAAGAGCAACACTGCAGCTTTATTGCACAGAGCCGAGAAATTAAGACTGCCCCATTGTTTGGTACAGTAGATGATTAATTCCAAAAACACTACACATTTTGAGTTGTATATTTCTTGTCATTGGAAGCTTGCGTAAGTATTCAGTCAGTTAAAGCAACTGTGTGTCAATATTGGAGATGTTATTTAAAAAAAACTGTCTGGGTAAGTATCTTGCATGCACGATATATATATCTATATATACTCAGTGTCACCATAGAAATCCTCATGGGAACTTCTGGCCTTAATTGGAGCTGCTTGGGGTATTATTTTGCCTCATGGAAGGTTTACAAGGTGATTAAAGCAAATGGGCTAATAAAAAAAGCTAGGCAACACAAAGGAATGTATGCCCGATCCTCACAGCCCCAGGCCAAGTCTGAATGTAATCAATGTGACCCATAAAACTCACATTTTCTTCTCTTCATCTGAGATCAGGTGCACAATCCAATATACGGCAGGTTTTATAGCTATAACAAAGGTTTTGGCATCTTATATTTGGGGCTAGATTGTAAATTTGTAATTGTGTTCTTTGCTCCCACTGCCAAATGTTGTTACATGAATAATATTGAGCCATCAAGCATTCTGACATTTACCAGTCTGTTTTTTTTTTTTTTTTTTTTTTATCACTGGAGGGTTGTTTTGAGACAGTTTTACAGTCCTGGGTAATCTGGGAGTCAGACAGCCCCTGGAAACATCACTCAACGTGTTCGACAGAGTGTCTTTTTGAGGTTTTTGTCCACCGTGATTATCCTGTGCGGCACCAAAGCTTGCTCATCGCGTTAGGCCCTCACAATGCTGTTTTGTTCTGTGACTGAGGGAGGCATAATAGAATTACACTTTACAGTGTGGGGGGTTTTGTCTGTCAAGAGCAGGAAGCAAATTACAGTATGTGGATATGCTGTTATTAACACTCCAGCACCAATGAAAGCTCTTGACAAATCCTTTCTTCTTCAGATTTCAGCTAAGACAAAAGCAACTAAGTCCTGTCACTGTCAAACTGAGGAAAAGCATCTTGCTTACACCAAAATCTCCACCTCTTTCTGTTTCCCTGGCTCCCTGTCCATCCCTTTTGACAGCTGTCATTCCCTTCATACAATGGACCAGGATTACTACGAAGGGACTGACTACCTCTCCCCTGTACCCGCTGATGGAGACAGGACAGAGGAGTTTGAGTATGAGGTAAGACTGATACTTGATATCGGTGGCAACTGGAATGGTCAATATTAGCTATAAGGGATTATTATCAAAAGTGTATGCATGCGAGTAGGATCCCTGCACAGGTGTGAAGTGTACATCTACATTCCTGCAAACACATTTCTCCTGTGCTCATCTATTAAGGACAAATCCCAGGGGCACTGTAGTGCGAGATAATCAGTCGCATCACAGTCCTCGCTTCTGTTGAAAATGACCAAAGCTTTTGCACTGCAAAAACAGCTATACTTGAAACAAGCCAAATATTCTTAAATCTGACAAATTTTTCTTGTTTTGAGCAAAAAAATCTGCCAATGGGGTAAGCAAAAGTTGCTTGACTAGAATTCTTAAAACTAGCAAATTAATCTAACTGCCATATGCCTTTTAACTAGACAAAATTGTCTAAAATGTATGCTTATTTGAAGAAAATGTGACTTATTATAAGTAAAAGACACTTTGATATTTAGAAAATCTGCACCTAAAATGAGTATTATGCTTTCTTGAACAAGCTGTTTTCAAGAATTATTTGCTTACTTTAAGATTCTACACCTTAATTTAGATTTTTCACATTAAAAAAAACACCTTACTATAGGACAAATTTTCTTAAAACTGAATTGTTTCTTTCTTGATTGAGCTAACTATAAGAATTATGTTTCGACTCTGAGAACAATAATCAGCAAAAATTCCTGAGAATAAGACACCATCTCTTCAAAAAGCTACTAAAAATAAGGGAATTCATCTTAAATTAAGACAGCAAAAGCACTCTTAGATTTTGCGCTTTTATTGACACAGCAATGGGTCAGTAACTCACTGAGGTCTGTTCCAGGAGAATCATGCCTAAAATTATACATTTCAGCAGGGTACTGTGTAACATGGCCAATATAAGAAGTGCATATTCCAGATACTCTTAAAATGAATAATAACAGTATAACACACTCATGGCTGGTATCAAAAATAAATTTTGCTGAAGCTTAAAACAATCACTATTTCAAATCCTATATTACATAACATTTTAGAAGAACAAGTTTAACGACCACACAAACAAACATGTGTTTTACATTTGAACAACTTTTCTATAGAAAAAAAAACAACCTCACTGACTAACACTGAGTCTGATAAACAAGGCAGATGGAGTCTGTCATCTGGGAGACTCACTCAATGAATGACTTCCACTCACCAAGCGCCTTCTTGTAAGAGGGGGTTGAATCTCGGTCATGGATGGAGTCTTTGAGTATTTCAGTTTGCAAGACAGACAGCAGCGTGGAAATGCACTATGGATATGTGAGGTGGAGGGCATAGTAATATGCCATCAGATAGAGCAGTCCCTCATTAAGATCCTTCCGGTCAAAAGTGCTCACCGGTGTGGTTCCAACAGCTATCATGCAGTTGCCTTCAGAGACAAGCAGAACTGGACAAGCCAGGGGTCGCTGACGCAGGTAGCCTTCAGGGTCTTCTGAAGTCTACATGACAGAAAAAAAAGAGTATTAGAACAAGACTGTAAGAAACACAATTTTTGAGTTGCATTACAGTTTAAAATAGATCAACTTTTTTTGTAGGTTTTATTAACATCAACATGTTATGGGGATCTGAACTTTAAGAATATTTGACTGACTCCACAGTAAAATATATAAAATGAAAACATGAGTAACTGCAAAATTCAACAATATATACATATATATTGCAGCCTTACCTTTAGGACATGGAAAAAAGCCTCACTACAGATGCCCAGCTTCTTAGGTGGTACTGTGCTGGAAGGGAAAAGCATGGGAAGGGCTCTGAACACAGCTGCTGCATGTTCCACTGGTTTGAAAAAAGAAAAATAAGACAGGGCAACACCATTAAACATTGCAAATAATGTAATCTGCAAAGCATAAATGTAGACAAATCAAGATACTGTAGCATTACCTCCATCCAAAGTTTTTGGATGGAGGTAAGTGCTGGGTTCCTCTCTGAAGAAGTCACCATCTCCAGTAGTTGTTAGCGTTTTTTCAGCAGCAGTCTTGTTCTAAAATACAGTGTACATAGGGCTAATTTCACATAAAATTGCACAAGAACTTTAGGTCTCTAAATATGAAAGATAGTACAACAAAATATCAGTAAAGTGTTGAACAATAAAAAATATGTATATTTAATAAATGTGTAGGCCACTTGATTTAAATCAAAACTAAAGAAGATTCTACTGTCTATCTGTTAAGTGAGTATTGGTGGAATTATTTGAAACTGCATAAAACAAGCTGGTGTGTTCTCAGTTTTGTCACACAGCGATAGGACAGAACTTACTACTTCACATTTGTGCACTGCAAGCCATAGAGCCCGACGCCTGAGGCAATGTTCAGGACCAGGAAACAGATCTTTGATGTCATCTCGTGAAAGTGATGAGAGCAGGTCTTCTCCAACATTTACTTCTGCAATACGAGTTTCCAATTATCACTACATTGCATTATCCTCATGTGCAAGCCAGCTGACAGCTTTGCTTGGGTAACAGACAGGATACATAGGAAACATAATTTAATATTTACCATTTAAAACCATGACTCTATTCCATTATTCTCCCTCCTCACTGCTCCACAGGTTCTAAATTACCTTCCTCCTATTGACTGGTAAAAGTAATATATTTGTGATACATCAATTAAATGCATGTATACATATAAATGTATTTTTTTTTTTTGCTTCCTGGGCTAAAGTATAATAATGAAATAACTTCACTAATAGAAATTTGAAACTCCCACAATTTCTGTAAAACTGGCATTAACTTATGGCACTTTGCACACTTGTTGAATAAATTCACAGACACTGAAACTAATAACTGGACATGAATTCTTTCATAACTTTCTGCACTAGCATATTTAAAAATGCTAATGCAACTAAGCTAACCGCACAGCTAAGCTAAGCTAACAACCGGGTATAGCCTGCCATGCTAGCGACTTAACATGCAACATACCAGAACACAAAACATAGAAAAAACAAAACAGTCACATACCTTTCAGGTTGGCAATTGTTATTTCGTCCAGTTTTTCCATAGCGTGCCTTAATTTCTTCACACTGTACCAACTGTATCGCATCTACACCCAGACCCCAAAATCCTGCAATCCAACCGCTTAGGCACGGAGCTAGAGGCGGGAAGGTGGGCTGTACCAACTCTGGAGTATGGGGTTGTGTACGGAAATGGTTTAGTTCGCTCTTTTATACCTATAAAATGATATATATTTAAATATTTGACTATTTAGTTAGATTATGTTCTGTAAATACTGACGTGTGGGTGCTGTTACTTACTACAGCTGTTATAAGGCACTGAATTAGGATAGCCATTCCTACCCCATAATGGAATAATCCTGGTTATCTTGACTTTATGGGAAAAGTAGTTCACAGACCAGTAAAACAAAATGATTTGGCGCTGTGTTATCTACATCGTTTTTGTGGGTCTGACCCTCAAATCCCTACTGAGTCATATTAATTCTGCACATAGCCATAGTCCAGATTTCCGTGAAGATTGTGGCATAGATGGATGTGTCAAAGAATATCGTGTTTACAGCTAATTTTGGTATCACATTCTTCGAACACACTCCGACCACCTTGCCAATGGACGATGCAGCGGATCGATTAGGACACAAAAATCTGTAAGGTGAGACTGACTATATACTTTAATATCTTTGAAAATAATCATATAAAATATTCATGTTAGATTCCTACTTGTTTTTACAGCTTAACAGTAGATATGTTAATCCTTATTCCTTATAATCCACAACAATGCTATCTATTTATAAAGAATATTCTGATAGTGTTTAATTTCTTCTACTAGAGAAAACAACATTTTGTATTTTTTTTTTAACTTTTGTTTTAAATAAACCGATTGTCATGGTCCGCAGTCTCCTTGGTTGTTTGTGTTTATTAATATTCATTGTGTCAGTTAGTTTCCTAGTTATTTGTTAATTATTTCCAGTGTTTAGGTGTTCTCTGTACCTCCCTTGTCTTCAGTGTATTGTCCCTGGTTCGATATTCGTGTTTATTCCTGTTTTACTTTGATAGTCCCTGCCCTGCATCGGTGTATTCTGTTTTGCTTCCTCCTGGTCTCTTCTCATCTGATTAGTGTCAGCTGTGTTTCGTGCCTGTCTGCCAATTCCTCGTTTCCTTTTGTGTGTGTATATTTAGTGTGTTCTTTGTCGGATCGTCTGTATTCTCTCCTGTGTTATCATCTGTGTTCCCTCCCTGATGTTTTCATGTCTTATGTTCCTTGTTCAAGGTTGTAAGGTTTTTGCAACATTTTCCATGTTTCCTGTGTTCTTTAGTTTAGCTTTCCCATTTTAGGTTTTTGAGGATTTTTCAAGGCTTTTAAACTACAGTTAAGCTGCCAAATAGCAATGAGCATTAAATGAATATCCATTTATTAAACTCAGCTTGAAAACATGCATATTTTAGAGTAAATTATAAAATGCAGTATATTTCTGACATTAAAATTTTTTAGAAATTATCAGTGTACCTTGTATTTAATTTCCTTATCCGCAACTAGTCAATTAATCAACCAATCTCAATTGCAGTTCTAGGAGGGAACCCTCATCAGCAGTGAACAGAAATCTGAGTAACATGTGGGCATACAGGACTGATTCAGTGGTGGAAAGCCAGCCAACAATGATATGATATGAGATTCCATTCCATATTACAGTTTCACACACAAAGATATGACATGTGCGGTCATGAAATATTACCTGGGTGATGTAATTGGACTACACGTGAGCTCAACATATGTTTTATAAAAGGTACACTGCTTTACATGCATGAACTGTATTTTCAGGTTATTGTTTTGGACAGTTTTGTGACAATTTTTAAAATGAAGTTGTTGTTTTCCTATAAATTCTGACAGTTGAATGCGATTTTAGCATTGCCATAGTATAGATATACTGATGCTGATCTATTATTCTGTTTGACATGGCCTAAAGTGAATGAGTTGTGCTGTTTCTGTTTTTCAAATGGGCCTGTATTTCATGTTTACCATGTGCTTTTAGTTCCTGCCTTTGTTCATATACTGCATATTGTGTCAAACTTGACAGCAATTATATTAAACTTTAGTGTCAATAAATACATTTCTTAAACTGAGCAGCTGTTTAAATGCCCTTACTCTTGAAATGAGAAAAATAATCTTATTTTTATTCTGGAAATTCAACCAAACCATTGTCATGCCTTGTAACTGGTAAATAAAGCTCAAGATGAGCTGAAATATCCTTTTAAGGAAAAGTTAGACATATTTTCCTAGAATAAGCTTTATTTTCTTGTCCAAAACTTGCTTGTTAAGAATATATTTTCTTTTTAGGCAAAAAATAAGAAAAAATGTCCATAAACAAGGTTTTTTTTTACTTTCTTGAAAATCGTTTTTTGCAGTGTGCCCTCAAAAGGCGACAAGATAAAGTAGAAAACTTCCAAGTGCACCCGTTCTTGCTTGAGATTTGTAAGTTGTTTTCATGTGTCCGGAAGAGAAACCGAGGGAGCTGTTTGACTGAGTATGATCAAACCCAATTAAAGTGAGGTGTGTGTGGCAGCTGCTAGCAAGGAAAAAAAAATCTTTGCTTATGCGTCTTTCCCAAAGTGTAAGTAAGGGAAACAGTAGGATAGGTGATGCTTTGGAGGCTAATGATCTCTAGCACATTAGAGAATCACTGATTCAGGGACAGGAAGTGATAAACAGACTGTGTCTGTTAACCGCTTTGGTCCAATATTCTTTATTTCCGAGTCATTGAGGTGTGAGCACAAAGTCAGCGAGGGCTCCTCTGGTCTGATGTATGATGATTGCTCACCCCTCCCTCCTCCTATTTGTTTCATTGAATTTGTTCTGAATGTTTTCACCCACTGAGGTTGAGCTGTTTCTTCACATCCTAAAGAGATTTGTGCACCCATTTGAATCGCAGAGGCTTGAGTGTCAAATCGGAACAAATATAATGTATTAAAGCATCTTTTTACGCCTCATTGCTATTAGCAAATCCTATTATACTCTGTGTGCTTTGCAGCCTTTCCACTTTCTTTTTTTCTTTTTTTAAATGCTTGCAGGGTTTTATACTACCCTGATGTTGTTCCACTTACTGTATGTCGACTGATAGTTTACCCACTTTGTAAGGGACACCGTGCTGGTACCAGGTTGGACTCTCTTTAGTTTCAGAACAGCCTTAATTCTGTCTGGTGCAAATTTATTATGGTGCTGAAAACACTCCTCAGAGACTTTGGTCCATATTGACACAATAAAATCACACAGTGACACATCCACAGTGCTAATAATATTTTACCAGGTGTTCTGTTGGATAATTGCATTTGAATACGATGAACTTGGTGTCATGTTCAAGAAACCAGATTGAGGTTATTTGAGCTTTGTGACATGGTGTGTTATCCTGCTAGAAGCAGCCATCAGAAGACGGTTACACAGTCATAAAGTGATAAACATGGTGAGCAATTATACTCAGGTAAGCTGAGGTGTTTGCATGATGCTCAACTGCTACTAAGAGGCCAAATGTGTGCCAAGAAAATATCCTGATACCAATGCACCAACACCAGCATCTCCGGAGGATGGATCCATGCTCTCGTGTTGTTTACACACAGTTCTGAGCTCATCATCCAAATTTTGCAGCAGAAATTGAAACTCGTCAGCCCAGGCAACATTTTTCAATTATCAGTTTCTGAAATACTCAAACCAGTCTATCAGGCACCAACAACCATTCCACATTCAAAGTCACTTAAATCACCTTTCTTCCACACTCTGATGCTCTGTTTGAACTTCAGCAGGTCTACGTGCTTAAATGCACCGAGTGGCTGCCATGTGATTTAATGAGATATTGGCATTAACAATCAGTTGCGCATGTGTACCTAACAAAGCAAGAGAGCAGATCAGTAATTTAATCCAGGTCTGGGGACATATGGACAGGACACAGGAAACCTTCCATTATATGGTTCATGTTAAGTTATAAAAACACAAGTGCTGAATTCTCTGACCTCACAAAATAACCTGACATCATTACACATTACAGGTTATAGCCGGTCATGTAATGGCATATAATTGTGTATTTAGAGGCATCCTTCATCTGATTGCGGTCTGTTGGTGTTGTATAAACACACACACTCGTATGAATATGTTGCAAAATTAAAAAAAAAAAAAATGTCCTTGTCATCCACCCTAGTTGTCTTAAACGCCTCAACTTGCATTGACCCGAAGGTATCGAGTGAAACATTTAACAAACACCTGCAACTTTCCGTGCTCACAAGTGCTCACCCCTTGTCGGGCTGAACGATGGCTGTAAAAGTATTAAAATCTTAATGCTGCCTTTTTTAAATCACTTCTCAGCTAGACACACACATGCAGAGCAAACTTTTACAGCTGCAGACTAATACGGAGACTCCAGTCATCGAGCATTACGCATCAATGCGATCGTGGCTCAGGAGTTGGGTGTTCGTCTTGGAAGGTTGCCGGTTCGAGCCCCGGCTCCGACAGTCTCAGTCGTTGTGTCCTTGGGCAAGACACTTCACCCGTTGCCTACTGGTGGTGGTCAGAGGGCCCGGTGGCGCCAGTGTCCGGCAGCCTCGACTCTGTCAGTGCGCCCCAGGGCAGCTGTGGCTACAATGTAGCTTGCCATCACCAGTGTGTGAATGGGTCGATGACTGAATGTAGTGTAAAGCGCTATACAAATACAGGCCGTTTGCTATTGCTAAAAGTTTCCTTTCATGTACGGTTGTAAAATAAGGCTCTAACATCACAAACCGGTTGGTGCCATCATGGTGGCTACAACCATCTTGTATTGAGATTCTATGCACTAAAACATACGTTTCCTAGAATTCCTGCATGCCTGTGGGGGCAAAACTATATTAGTAACCATTCCTGTGATTACCTCAGGTGAGTTCTGCAGACATGAAGTACTCCAAGCACAGAGATAGTCCTCCCAATTTCCCTGCCAGCGGTAGCCATCCGCACATTTCTGGCTGCTTTTTCAATTACTGGTAATCAAAAGTGCGATTATTATGACAGCATCCAATGTGCTTTGATGGTTGGTGGCAATCTTCTCCTTAATCACGCCATCGCAGTCATTAATTTACTGTCAGCCCTCGTCCCCGTGCTGCAATCTCCTTCCTGAGAGGCAGAGAGCTCGCCTGGAAAATAGAGGAAAAAAAACAAATGAAAAGAGAAGCGAGAGGCAGTGATTGCCGAATGCATTTGATGGTTCAGGAGTCAACCTCCTTTTGCAGAAGCTTCAGAGTGAGTGGGTGTTTTTTTTTTCCAAACAATATATTCTTAAAACAAATAGGCAAAAAAGAACATCTGATAAATAAAATGGGGTCACATCATTAGACACGCACAGATTTGATGCCTCATCCACCATGTAGTAATGGTGCCAATCTATTTTCTCTGATCATTTAGCCGCAGGTTTGCAGCACTATATCTAGCTATTAATTAGTCAGAAGTAAGTTTAAGCTTGTTTTACGGAGCCAGATAGGGGTGATGCATTACCTGCTCACGCTGCTGCTTCGCCTCAGTCGCGGCAATTAATTTGTGTGGTTTATTTTTAGGCAGATGTCTCAGAGACGCTGCTAGTGATTTCCCACAGATATCCCACAATTTCACACATCATATTAGCATGCCAGATATGCACTGTCTCCTTGGCTCCCCATTACCTCCATGACTGCTCCACTGCCTCTGGAGCCGTGCTTCTTTAATAGTATCTCCTCCAACAATAGCATGATATCTCATTAGAAACATTTTTAATTTAACTAATGATTGATTTTTGCAGTTTATTTTGTTCAGGTAATCTACAGGTAAAGTTTCTTGCTTTTGTGTTGTTTACTAACGCATCAGCCGGGATTTTGCGCCGCCGCAGCTTCTGAGGCACTCAATTAAAGATCTAAACTCCCACTCAGATGGAGATGCTGGAAAAAAAAATCACAAAGCTCAGATGATGCAGATCTCCTTAAGCTCTTTGTCTCTGCATGTGCGAATGTGTGCTCTGTTGAGAATATGTGTAGGTGTAAGCATAAGATGTGCGCAGAGAACTGCTTGTGTGTGTGTGTGAGTCTACGGGATTGTGTACCCCAGCAGCAGCAGGTTGCTGGTCCAAAAACACGTCAATGATCTGTCACCGTGTGTGTGACAAGCTGAGATACGGGCGTGTGGGAAGAAATGAGTGGCAGTGGGGCAGGAAAAAATGGGAATTTAGCCTAAAGGTCTGTTTGTGTGTATGTGAGGAAGTGTGTGTGTGTGTGTGGTCTCAAAAACAGCTTAGTAGGGGTAGCCAGAAGCAGCAGCCATTGGCCTTTCCCCCCCCTTTTTTCCCTCATCTCATGCCAACATGGCCAGAACCACCCCCCCTCCCCCAAAGCCACCCATCCACTTCTGGAAAGTCCGCCACATCTGACACGTGTAACCAGCCAACCTGCTCCTTGTCAAAGAGGAAATGACTCTCACGGTTTCTGTCTGAGACCCCTCTGAGCCCCACCAGAATCCTCACCGCCACCTTATTTCTCTCGGCCCCCACCATCCTCCCCTTCACTCAACCACCTCGTTCCTGCTGCTGAGAGTGTTTTGCTGCTCTAATGAAGACCTTGGGAGGAGAGGCCATTTCACACTTGATTCCCTCCAACACCCTTGATATGTTTGAGCATTTGAAGATGGAGTGTAGGCCTGTGCTGCGCTGTGTTTGGCTGCACAGTGGCTAAAAGAAACAGAGTGCAAAGTGGTTTTAAGAGTTTAGAAACTGAAGAAAATAAAAGAAGCTCCACCAAAACGAGGAGCTAAAACGAGGATGGGAACTTATGCGATTTTTACTTTTTTTCCACTAGTGTTTATTAAAGACGAATAATTCATGTATTCACCAGGGTACCACGCTATAATCCAAGAGCCTCCTGGGAAATTTGCAGACCACTGATTTGTTAGTCAATAGTTTGTTTATCTCTCCCCACAGGACACGGAGGAGTAGTTTAGTACTGTAGCAAGTAGGGCTGGGCCATATTATACCGTTCACGGTAATACCGGTATAATGTTAGGCAACGATAGGAAAATGAAATATCGCGATAGAATATGAGTAAAACGCGCATGCGCAGTGCCTTTGTTTTCATACGCACATGGCCGATTGTTGAGTGAAACAGATGAACCAGAATTGGTTTGTAAAAATGGTGCAACTTCAGTGATGTGGAACTGGTTTGGTGTTTGTCCGTCAGATACACGACAAAGCACATTTTTTTGCAGAACATGCAAGCGGCCGTCGTTATTGTCGTATTTGTCGGACTAAGATGCTCTTAAATCTGGGAGTAATCTGGGTCCTAAACTCCGTATGCTTCAGGTCAAACGAACACTGCAGCATCACTAAGAATTAAAAACTGTCTAAATTCTTTCATCTTTAATAAAACGATCAGCATTGCTGCTTTACCAGGTGTAACTATGAAGTTTAACTTCCAGGCATCCATGAAAACAAAATGTATTACATTTAACGGAGTTAGAAGCTAGCAGGAAGCTAGCGGAAGTTAGCTCGCTAGTTTCGCTAGTTACCTAAGCATGATATAGCATGTTCTGACTGAGAGATTTCTGAAAAAATTCAAACGTACAGCTCTGCTATCACTTCCAACATAAATGAAGACAGGAAACTAAACAGCAGTGACGTTTGTAGGGTTACTGAAGTTGGGCTAGCTGGTATATAATGATGTGCTACGTGATCGCTAGCAACACAGCTATGTTAGCATAACATACACAGTGAAGCTGGAGGACAAACACTAACACTTTTCCACTTATAAAAGTTAACGTTAAGGTTCCTCATGGTTAGAGACAAATGCAATCGCATGGCAGGATGCTGTAAAAGGACCAAACTTCAGTCAGGAGAACAACTGAGATAATCCATCCACAATACGAGGTTAGTCATTAATATACTGCAACAACATGGGAATAGAGCAGCTGCCAGAGAATTCAACATTAATGAATCAATGGTACAGAAGTGGAGGAAGCAAGAAGAATGAGTTTAATAAAGTTTGATTTATCTGACTGCTTTGTTTCGCTTAATGTGCCTTATAATCCCGTGCACCTTATGGTCCGAAAAATGCGTACTGCACACTGCAGTTTAATGTTACAAAGCACCTCTTTTTAACTTCAGTGGATATTATACATGGTTATGCTCAGGATATGTCAGCCCATTTCTACTGGAAATGCCTTTTGGTTAAACTTTCAGCAAGGAATTTGCATTTGCACTGTTACATTTTATAAAGCTTTAATGTACATAAAAAACAGCTTCTTGTTTAATTTTTAAGTGAAAATAAATGATAGGTTGTCTTTTTGCGCTAGTAATGTTGTGGAGTTGTATTTGTCTCGCATCAATTATATCGTCAGTTATATCGTTATCGCAAATTTTCAAATATATATCGTGATAAATATTTTTGGCCATATCGCCCTGCTCTAGTAGCAAGTGTGTATTTCTGATGGCATTAGCATATAGTTTATTTATAGTCTAATATTTTATAACTTAGCAGAGACTTGAAAGAGAAAAACTCAGTCCTCTGACATTTATCAAAGCCCCTCCGATCAAACTCACAGAGCCAAGAATGTCTTTCATGATCAAACACTAAAAAACCTCAGAAAAGTTGGAAATCCAGACTCAAAAATCTTATAGTTTTATTTTGCGCTGAACTTAAAGGACCTCATCAGTGGAACAGCCTCTTTGTGTTTGTGTAGCCATTGCCAAGCTCGTGCTTTTACGTTAAGTGTTTAGAATTTACATCATTCAGTTTGTGTTTCTTCCTTTAAAGGTTAGAGGTTAGAGGAGTCTGTCTCTTGGACCCTCCAAACCTTTTAGTAAAATCACTCCATCTTCTTGATCTTTTTTTCCGTTCTTTTCCACTTAGGAAGTAGAACTGTGTCGACTCAACAGCCAAGAGAAGCTGGGCCTAACTCTGTGCTACAGGACAGATGAAGAAGAAGATGTGGCCATCTATGTTAGCGAGGTGAGTAGATAACTTGCCCCGCACTTAAATAACATAAAGACGTTCATACGAGACATCTGCAAACAATTACCTTGAGTGTGAGTACTGTGAATACATAATTTCATACATTAGTCACTAAGCTCAAAGGTTTTGTGACACTGGCATGTACACAATCACACAAAACCCTGAATCAGTACCTGCTCATTTCTGGGCATCAACTACTGCCCTTTTGTTTCACAGATACCCACTAGCTGTCCTTTGGCATATGTGTCATATACATGTAACCATTTTATAGACTGTAGTAGGAAGGGTCTCGCTTCCACTCGTCACACTGGGATGCTTTTTAAGTACCCTCTGGGATCAAATTTAAATGTGCTGTCAAAGTGTCATTTTTCAGTCATTTTTAAACAAAGGCAGTTTCCTCACCCCAATCGTGAAGTTTTCGATGTCTCAAGCTAAGCAGCAGGGGAAGGGAAAACGGAGCTCAGGACACAAAGTTCTAAAACAAGTCACGAACTGCAGTCTCCTGCCTGATAGACCTGCCATGTATTCCACAGCCACCCCTCTAACCTGCGTGCTCTATCAGTCTTTCAAACCGGCCTGCTAACCCTCTGTGTCCAAAACGGTTACAGATGGTGTGTCGAGGCACCAACGCTAGCAAAATCAGACAGAATATGAGATGCAGCAATCCAAATTTGTCCTGTTTCAACACAATCATAACTTAGTGTTTAACTTAACAATCTGCATTCCTCAGTGTGAAGAAGAGACTGGAGATCTTTCTTTTATGTGGTGACATCTGTAAACACAAACATAAAAAATTATCATTTCGAGCTGATGACACAGGTGACGATGACATTAACCAAGGTGACGACAGCTCGTTTGGATGCCGTGAGTGCGATAAAGGCTGCACAAATCTAGACTGAGAGAGAGAAGCTGACAGGGAACAGCATTGTAGTCATTGGACCTTTTCAGTCATGCCAAGTAAAAACTCTACTGGCCCTTGTGTTGTGTTAGTTCATGTAGTCAATACAGCACAGCAGACGGATGAGAGTAAGGATCCAAAATCTGTAATGAATGAGACACTATGTATCCTGTATCTTCTTCCTGACAGCCATTTTTAATCCAGCAACCAGATTTAGGGCTGCTAACCATTTGAAAGATGATATTTCTAGCATACTCCAGTATATACATATTCTAACACTTAAATATTAAGTATCTTCCCTCATCAGTACTTTGATGAAATGTCTAATGAAAAATCTCACACAAAATTTAATATTCATCTTCAATGTAAGAAACAACAATTTCTTTATTTGGTGAAGTTTTAAAATTGAATTCTTTTTATCAAATCTGACATTACTGAACAGTTTAGCATTGATCTGTGTGTGCGTGATCATACTGTCAGTTCACCAGAAACAAAATGAATGCCAAGACAGCAAACAACAACAAAAAAGAGGAAGAAGAAAAAAAACACAGAAGTGCTTTCAGGTCTTGTCTTTGTTGTTCATCCAGTCTCAGTGCAGCTGACAACAAGCAGGCACTGGCATACATGTAAAGAGAGAGACTATTTTTCTCCCACTTGTTGGAAGCATAGAAAATGCCATTCTCCGCTCTCCTCAACTTTCAAATTCGTTTGAAGTCGACTTGGACCATGCAAGGTGTTCTCTTTGAGAGCTGAGTAGAATATAAATCACTGTGGTCGCTGGCTCCTGGCAGCATCTTTAAGTGTTTACTCTATAAAAAGTAGGGCTAAGAGGAGTGCACTGCATTTACATGAGATGTCTGAATGTCACTGTATGCTGGCTGCACTGGGAGTTGAGTGGGGGAAGAATACAAGGTTATTTTAAAACAAGTAGAATTTTCCAAATTTAGATTGTTGAATGGCCATTTTCCATTTTACTGTCTCATAGCACAGTGGGTGAATACATGTGGCTGATTCTCTAGACTTTTCAGTTCACCTGCTGTTTCTTTACTGCTCTGCCAGAGCCTCTTGCCCTTTTTCCTCTCACAGTTCAAAAACAGTTAAAAAAGGAAACAAACGTACAAAAAAGAATAAAGCTAAGAGGCAAAGCTAAGAAACTCATTCCGTAAACAGCGGTTTTGCCACTAACAATGTCATCTTCAACACGTAAACGGTTGTAAGTTATTCACGATCTGAAGTTCTCTCCTTGACTGCTGAGAAATTACCTTCAATTTCCTCTTTTTCCTCCAGCCCTTCACTAATTCCTGCCTGGGGACTTCTGTCCCAGTCTAATGAGCGGCCCTCTGTGTAGGAGTGAACTATCATGAAGATGGAGTGCTTGAACACCTCCTTGTCTGCCGAGATCTTATCTGATAGGAAAAAGTGAAACGAATGGCCCCAGATGCCGATTGATTGGTCAATGAAAGAGTGCTCTGCCCTCTTGTTGACTAGCATTAGTTACATGAGGAGCAGGTGCACGATGTACTGGAGTTGAGTTACGGGCTGGAGATGCTATATGCAGAGACTTGTTTTTTATCAAGTTGTCAAAAAAATAATAACTGAGGCAGGTGCAATCGATGTCTTGGATGATAAAGGTGATGATTTAGCTTCTTCCTCAGGCTTTCAGGAAACAATAAAAGGAACACATCAAATGGTCGGGAATGGTCTGGACAGCTATCACACAATACTTCCAGCCACATCTAGACTCTCTCGAATGAAGATTGAAAGTGTTTCATGTATAATTTTGTGCCTTCTCCACCTTCACAGATAAGTCCAAACAGCATCGCTGCCAGAGATGGACGAATCCGGGAGGGGGATCGCATTTTACAGGTGCAGTAAAGCACTCGCTGGTCACCTCCACACTGGCTTTTATTAGGTTCAAAATAAAATTCTTCTTCTATTTTGTCACACTCAACCACTGTCTCCCAGCAAGAGAGCCCATTCATTTTTAATGGCAGCACATTAAAGGGGGAACTTGCACCCGCTGTGACTGTTAAAGAGGGAGAAATGTCCCCCTGGCTGTTTTAGTTACCGACTCAGCACCAGCAGGGTTTTTTAAGAGTTCTGGTTGGGAGTGACACTGTGCTGATGCCTCCTGTGGGATAGCTGAGAGGCAGTAACTGCTATTAGCCCCTAGCTAGATATCCAGGCTTGAGATTTGGAATGGCTACTGACAAGGACCGACGTTTGTTAGAGCTCTGGGTTGGATCGTGTTGTTTCTGTGGGATAGGTATGCGATTACAGTGTTTGTCACCATAATAGCTTCATAATAGCTTGTTAAGCCAGTGTTAATGGATTCATGGTTGCCATAAAACAAACTGAAAACATCTGAGATACCACCTCCAGAATTTTGGACTTGTATGTTTTACCAATAATCTGTGTCTGTATGGAAGCAATTTTGGGGCTGTCTTCCCTTTATTGTGATGGAACAGATGGAACCCAGGGCTCTGCATTAGCTTTATGGATTAGCTGCTCATCCCAGAGAGTTAAACCTGCACCCTTGTATAAAGACAATTTCATCTTTTTTTTCACTTGTCTGTCTTGAACACCAGGCAAAAAAAACATGCTTCCAACATACATATTTTGCTTCCAAGGAGCCATACTTTTTTAAAGTGGTCTTGAGCAATAGTTCTTTACACTTTCTCAAGATCTTTCAAAGTTTTTCTTTGGACATTGACTGCTTTTTCACTTATTTTCACCCCTGAAATTTCTCTCCTGACATCGCTGGGCATATTATAGCAGCATAAAACAGTAACTGTTGTATCCGCACATAGCAGACAACTTATCAAAGAACCTATTTTAATTTGGATTTTCATCTTTTTGTTCCAATTTCTTTGTTGAATGTATAACTAAATGCACAGTACACAGTAATATTTTTGCAGCAACATGGTCATTCTTACCTGTTAGCCAAAAACTTAGCATATCTCAGCATGGTGGCGTTTCCTTAAATACATTTAAAAATATGGGACAAAAGAAGAAATGAGAGAGCTAAAAATAATGATCTACAGCAGATAAACAGTTTCTGAAAGTCGTGTTCTTTAGAGAAACGGAAAAAATTAATTAAAGACCCGACAAAGGACCTAAGAGATGTGCCGGTTGAGCCAACTACTGTTTGCTAAAGCCTCATCAGAAATGGTCTCAGTGGAAGGGTGGCTGTCAAGAAGCCATTGTTAAAGATGGGAAACAGGGAGAAAAGACTGAGGCTTTACCAAATTACAGAACAAGTAAACTGGAAATCAGTAGCAACCGGTCTTTTGGAATGATGCCAGTGATTCCAAACACGCTGCCAATGCAGTAAAACTATATCTGGACAGAAAAAATACACTGTTGTTCTAGTCGTGAATTTGCCTCTTCAGATCCCCCACCTCAGCATAATTGAGACACTGTGGGATCATCTTAACAAAGAATAAAACAAAAGGCAGTCAACATCCAAAGAAGAGCTTTAAAACTCCTTCAAGATGCCTGGAGAGCCGAAGACTTTATACAGAAATTATAAGACAGCTTGTCTAAGTGAGTGAAAGTTGTACAGACTCTGTTTCTTTTATATATATTTGACCATCTTGGGAGGGAAAGAGACGGAAATAGTCTGCCTGGCCTATAATAGCTATGTGAAGTGGATCCATGAGTGCTACTGGTCTAATTGTCTCAACAGTACATGTTGTGTGGCTGATTTGAACAAAGGGAAGCGGTGTGCGTAGGTTTGTGAGGCAGACGGGTACTCTGGCACTATTATCCACTAGTGACAGGGCCATTACTCTGCCTGCAAAAAGATGGACGCCACCTGTCAGTGGCCAGTTAATTGTACGGCTAGATGTATGTATGCTGCTGGATGCTTTGGTGGACACAACACCTCCGTCAGCCCACGGCCGGTGTCTCATTCATAATCGCTGCTGGGTCCAGATTTATTACAGAGAGGGTTGACAATTTGCCCAGGAAAAGGGCACTACTGTCCAATGTGTTTCAGTGTGGCATTTTGTTTTTCTTAAGGGCATTTGCATTAGAGCGATGAACTTGTGTGTTCGTGCCTGTGTTGAAATTTTTGCTTGTTTGTGTTTCACCTAATATGGTCTTAATCGTGTTTGTCGTCTTCAGATTAATGGCCAGGATGTACAGGACAGGGAGGAAGCCATGGCTGCACTCTCCAGTGACGAGTGCAGGAACATCATACTGCTGGTTGCCAGACCTGAGATGCAGGTGAGAAATAATCACACATTCAACTCACACTGACTTATTATGCACTGAAGTCAAATAGTAAAAACTAATTTCCTCGACTTGTCTTTGGAAAAGAAAAGAAACTAAGTTTGAAGTGACAAAGACTTACAAAAGAACAACCGTGGAGCTAAGATAACCCAGCTGCTTTTGAACTGTCTGGACATAATCTACAGTTTACATAACCTGTATGGTTTCAAATTCAGGCTTTTACTGTACTGTACTGTGTATTTGCTCAAAGAAGACCTCAGCAGTTTGGTGTAGCCACCAACGCCCTCCCACCACATGTAACCACTCCTACTGCAAGCCACGACTGAGACCTCATCATGTTTTATTTTTATGTAGCGCCACTGTAATTGACTTCCAACGGTAAGCCATAAAAGCTAATGGCATGCTAATGTGGAGTGAGTTCAGGCCCAGGGCCGATGACAAACTAAGTGGAAGGACTCTGCCGCAGTGCAGAGGAACTGGAAGCAATACTAGGCTCTTTAATTAAATGCATTTTAGTAGTAAATCTGAAGTCATCAGATATGGATACCATTTGGTTTGCATCAGATGTACAAACAGATGATGGATGATGTGGATGATACGGCCTAACAGGTTAAAAGTGGTGGCCATCAAGTTACGTGGTTCTGATTCTACGATTAGAGTCCATGTTTAAAAGATGAGGACTGTATATCTGTCAAATGTGAATCATGACGCTTGTTATTACCCAAAAAGGATAACAAAAATGTCACTAAGCCACTAGCCTAAACCCTTTCCTTCACCATATGCTTTCCTTCTTCCTTCACCTATAGCTGGAAGAAGCCTGGCTGGATGATGAACATAGCGAGTTCCTGGAGCAACTGAAGATGGAAATGTTGGAGGAGCAGCAAAGAGAGGAAATGGAATTAGCTGCCTTACAAGAGGAACAGGAGAATGAACAGGTCAGACAGCATCGAGACATATTGACCCTGCCAGTAATGAGCAAGTGAATGAAAAAGCTTATCTCCATGTAAGAAATTCTGAAGCTCTTTGTTTGCACTGTTCAGTATAACGAAGCTTCTAAAACTCAGCAAGGAGAAAAAAAAGGACAGCTCATTGCGACAGATCATTATACACAGCCAATATTATCTTTGATGCCATTTCTATCATAAGACAAACTGTTCATCAACTTTCTTTGCAAAACCGAGTCAAAACAAGCTTCTCCCTGTGAAATGTGAGCGTTAAATTCCGATTATGAATATTTATGGAGGGGGACCGTTGAACCATTTAAATTCCAAACATTAGTAACCGTGATTTAAAATTCTGTTTTGCTGAGAGGATAGCATACCTCAAAAATCCATATAAATGGGACTTCAAAGACATGGCAGAGAGGAGACAATCCCTGAAGTAACAGAGCTGGTTAACAGAGTTATGCACAACAACATATGTATTCCTTCAGGGGAATGCAGAAGAGGGATGCACTTCTTGAACTCTTAAAAAGTTCTTGTGACTTTTTGTTATTGTTTTTTTTCCCCCTCGCTCCATGATTAAATCAGAGAATAAATTCAGAATAAGCATGTTTCTGTATTACCAAACAGAAAGTCTGTACATTTAGGTTTAATTACCTTGCTTTCAAAAAGAGCGTAGCTGTTGCACATTCATGTACAACGCATGTTTATGTTGTACACAGCTGCATATCCCATAGTTGTTATCTATCTAGAAGTAATTCACGCTGATTCTCTTCAACTTATTTCAGAGAACAGAGGATGATAAGCCCACTTGTTCCACACTCCCTCATCATAAGGACAATGTACTGAGCATAAAGGACAGGATGGGGAACTCGCAGCATAATGTCATGGCACATATCCAGAAACGTCTGTCCCAGTGCCTGAAAGACAGTCGGGACACGCACTCTACCACCAGCTCCATGCAGCTAGACGACAAAACGGATGAGGATGACGATGAAGCAGAAGGTGATCGCTTCCAGCAGCTCTTGGAACTGAAATGTCAAATACGCAACAGCGGCGAGTACGACCTGTTCTACAGCCGCCGGAGCACTATTGAGTGCAGCATGGGGGAGCAGGCGGGGGTACAGCACGAGCTGCGTATGCTCAATGAGGAACTGCGCAGCATCGAGCTTGAATGTCAGAACATCATGCAGGCCCACAAACTTCGTAAGGGTCAGCAGTCTCCCTCAGTGGGCCATTCTACA
This sequence comes from Rhamphochromis sp. 'chilingali', assembly GCF_963969265.1. NCBI lineage: Eukaryota > Metazoa > Chordata > Actinopteri > Cichliformes > Cichlidae > Rhamphochromis > Rhamphochromis sp. 'chilingali'. The sequence continues at coordinate 52,300,303 of NC_137930.1, read as the reverse complement.
CCCTCCACCAAAATCCAAAGCTTTCACCGCGGTGAGCCCTCAAAGGGTAAGCTGGCCGACATTAACGAGAGGCTAGAGAAATCGGACAAGGACAGCTCCAGTGCCTACAACACAGCAGAGAGTTCACGCAGCACCCCTCTGGCAATGGACCGCTCCCCGGAGCACTCACTCCAGAGAATGGTTAGTCTTACAAACCAGAGGAACCTCTGCAGCGGCCTCGCTGCTGGTCATTCTCTTAGCCTGAGCCCCATCCCAGCGTGCCGCGCTCCAGTCCTGGGTAAGAGCAGCAGCCCTGACCACAGCAGTCCTTCTGAGTCAGACCAAACACCTCAGGCTGAGGAAGAGAGCAGAGGGAAACTAAACCAAAGCGCTTCCCGAAATCCATACTTCTCACCTTCTCACAGTTCCCAGCAGAGGCAGACCAACATCCCAGCTCACGCCCGCCACTACCAGAGCTACATGCAGCTGATACAACAGCGCTCAGCTGTAGAGTACGCTCAGAGCCAGCTCAGTCTACTTAGCGTCTGTAAAGAGCCTCAGAGGCCCATTACAGAGCCCAAGATGGAGTGGAAGGTCAAGATCCGTAGTGACGGTACCCGCTACATCACCAAGAGGCCTGTGAGAGACAAGATCCTGAAGGAGCGAGCCCTAAAGATTAAAGAGGAACGCAGCGGGGGAATGACGACAGATGACGACGCAATGAGTGAAATGAAGATGGGGAGGTACTGGAGTAAAGAGGAAAGAAAGCAGCACCTCGTCAGAGCGAAAGAACAGCGGAAGAGGCGAGAGTTCATGCAGCGCAGTCGGCTGGAGAGCTTGAGGGAGAACCCTCAGAGCAGCAGTGAGGGTCGAAAGGAAGTCAGCATCATAGAGCTCAGCCACAAGAAGATGATGAAGAAACGCAACAAGAAGATCTTGGATAACTGGATGACAATCCAGGAGCTGATGACTCATGGTACCAAGGCCCCAGAGGGAGCTAAGGTACACAATGCCTTCCTTTCAGTCACTACTGTATAAAAAAACAAAACAAACACACACATTCTACCCCATGTGGTACGACATACTTGCCTCGTTAAATGTGGCATTTTTACATGGACAATAGGAATATTTTTCACACTTTGTAACCCAAAAAAAGCATTTTGTAAAGAATTTATCAGCGGCATCATGACATTTTGATGTTTTTCCAAGATTGTTTTTTTCACATCACTCTGTGGGAAAAAGCTTTTTTTCTATGATACAATGACAATACAATTATTTTGTTATTTTACGCGAAACATGTTTATCTTTTCAATTCTATTTTCATATTTATGTTGTAACCACTTAACTCAAGACAGTTCTAAGAGACTTTTTTTTCTTTTATGTAATATGCACACTTACCAATGGAGCATCAGCCGGTCATTTGCTTTTTACTTTTTTAAATAAATACAAACTAACGTATACGTATGCAGTCTTTGTCTCCTATTCAAAGCAAAGGAGACGTGGACATAGTTACTCCTCATTGTCCTGAATTTTAAAGACAATTCCCATGGAAACGAGGAGGTGGGAGGGGGTAAAGATTTGGCGCTGCACGTTGAATTGAATTGTTATCAGCAATTTGCAAAAACATCTTTAAAAAAGTTGGATACCTCATTTTACAGCAAAGCACGTGTTGTTTCTATAACCTCAACAACAAAGCTACAAATTGGGAACAAATCAAAGCTGCTGCACTAACAGTTTAGTGGGGAAATACAGTTTTGGACACAGAATCACATGTCTTAAAACTTTTAAATACTTTTGATTCATTAGTAAAGAGGACATTTAAAAAAAATGTCCTGATATGCTTTGTTTGTCTGGTTTGGCAGCTTTGGGTAAAATTTTTGTATTCAGTTTTATTTTGTGGGTTTATTTTCTACATGTATGACAACAGATGAACCTTCCCATAGCTTTTACATATCAGTACTTTTTACTCTCCCACATACACCTTAACTCAGCATAGCCTTAACAACCAGACACGAATCAACGGCGATCAAGTTGCCAGTTCTGTGGCGACTTGATTTCAACCGCAAAACTGTCTGTGTATCTTTGCAACAGAGATATTTTGTTCAGACTTATTCATACATTGTATGATTTGAGTTTTTGACAACTGGAAACATTCATATATATTGTATAATAGTTCTGATTCATATTTGCAGTTAGATCAAAGTGGTGTTAGGATGATTGCCACTGAGCAGGACTCAGAACACAGCATTTTAGAACTGGTGAGATAAACGGGTTGCCATTTATCAAAAGTCTTATAGTCCAGTTACGTGTATAGTAAACTCCATCCAAATGAATACTTTTTAAGTGAAGTATTGTAAATTTGAAATTTTTGAAAACCAAGTCCTGTAACGTTTTAAGTCGATGTCTGATGGTCTGAAGTAAAGCGTAGGTGGAACATTTGTAGCCAGGTAAAATGTGTTATAATGGTGATCTTTGCAAAAGAAATGATAATAAATTATTGGGTTTTTATATAACTTTGCACTGGACTGTGTTTTTTTTTTTTTTTTTTTTCATTAAGAAAATTTGAATTTAGTTGGTGCCAAAAACTTCCAAAAACAAAAATGCTGGTGAACAACACTGAACCTTAACACACTGCTAACATAATCTTGACATAATACTAATGAATTGTCCAATTTCTGTGTGATAATTGTGCATGGAAGTGTATAAAGAAGAGAGGTGGATGTTGTTGGGAAATGGTGCAAGCAGGAAAAGTGAACTGTGACAGAAAGTACAGCAAGCCCACCCCCAGGGCACGGAGCAGCCTTGTGAAGTGAAACAGAATTACTTGTTCACTCAGCACACATTCACCTTCTATATCTCCTGAAACATGACTCAGTGAATAAGGTAAGTTATTAAACAGAAGGAGATTTCAATTAAAATCTGCTTCCACTTGAATGGCTTTGTGTTCATTAAAATGTGCCAACCACTTAATCATCGCTATGGCCTTGTCATACGCACAGGGAGAGCTACTGGGATACTCTGGTGTCTACATTATCTCAATCTGTCATGTGCTATAGATGAAATTGAAGTGTCATGAATACCATATTGCCCGAATACTGGTTTGTACTTTGTTTTCATTTAACTGAGAACCATTTTAAGAAACTGGTAAAAATATGAGAAGTCTTGTTGATTTTTTTTTTTTTTAAGTAAACTATTCCATGAGTGAAATACAATTAATTTACACAGAGAGAAGTTCAGAAGGAGTGTCGTCGTGGATCTTGAGAAAGCATGTGAGGATCTGTGGAGAGGAACTGTGGTACTACATGAGGAAGCCAGGAGTTGGAGAGAAGAATGTGAAGGTGGTGCTGGACATGTATGAGGACAGCGACAGTTGGGAGCTGTGTAGTAGAACTGACAGATCAGTTCTAAGTCGGGGTGGATTTACATCAGGGTCTCACCCCCTTCTAGTTTGCATGATGACAGATGACGTCAGGCGGGAGTATCTGTGGACTATGATGCTTGCAGATGACATTGTCTAAGTCAGCGTCCTCCAACCTTTTTTGCGCCACGGACCGGTTTATGCCCGACAATATTTTCACGGACCGGCCTTTAAGGTGTCGCGGATAGCGGCCGCTTGTCGGGGCCTGGGGCTCGCTCGGGCCCCTTTGGAGGTGGGGTGCCCCCGGCCTCTCGGCCTGGGGCTCGGTCACTCAGGCACAGCTGGGGGCCGGCGGAGCTCACGGGCGCGTCACTGCAACTCCCCCTGACTTCTGCTCCGCGGCTGCTGGGCGAGCCCTCATCTGGGACTCTCCTCAGCTCTTACTGGAACAGTGGCGCGGCTGCCCCTCTGTTGGTCTTCCATGGTCTCTTGTGTTCTGGGGGCCTCTGGATGTCTGGAGTTTTGATCTCCTCCATACCCGCTTCACACCCTGGAGGACGGGGCTGTGGCCCCCCCACACTCCCTAGCAGATCATTACATGGAGAAACCTTTGGAATGCAAGCATGCTGATCCACACAGGTATGCACACATGGGTATTCACAGACGCGGACTAAAGCTTTCTTGGCTGCTGCCTCAAAGCACACTGTGCGCTGTCTATCTTGCGTGCTGCACAATATCGTTTATTATTTAGTAAATATTGATATCTATGACTAGCTAGTTTATTGTGATGGTGCTTTGTTTTCTCTATTATTATGTTACTCTTTGTTGTTTGCTGTCTCCTCTGTTTTTTTTGTTTGTTTTTTTTTTTTTTCTCCATACAGGTGACCCAGGAGTTCTTTTTTTTTTTTCTCTCTCTTCCCCCCCCTTCTCACCGTCTCTTCTCCCCTTTGGTTTTCTTTCTTTCTCTCCCCCTCTTTCTCTCATTCATTCCCCCTGTCCTATTTATTAAAAAAAAAAAAAAAAAAGACAAAGGATGAACTGAAGCTCTGCCATCACGTAATGTCGCATACTGCTGTTTCTGATGTCATTTAAGAAAAAAATAAAATAAAAAACAAACAAACAAGGTGTCGCGGATAAATACAACAAAATAAAACTAGTACCGGTACCAAAAAAAAGATTTATTCATAACACACGTGAAAAGACCCAGGAAAACAGAGTTAACGATAAAAACGATAACAAAATAACGCTGAAAACCGATAAAAACCCGGAAAACCATACATTTCACACCTGAGCCTCAACTCTCGCGGCCCGGTACCAAACGACTCACGGACCGGTACCGGTCTGAGGCCCGGGGATTGGGGACCGCTGCTCTAAGGAGCTTGGAAAGAAGACTACGTTGACCTGGATGAAGGAGAACCTTCACAGACATTTTGCAGATGACATTGTTACCTGTAGTGAGAGGAGAGAGCAGGTGGAAGAGAGGTGGAGGTATGCCCTGGAGAAAGGAAGAATGAAAGTCAGGAGAAGCAAGACAAAACACATGTGAGTGAATGAGCAGGAGACAGGTTGTAAAACTGAAGGCAGGCAAGTTCATATACATGGCCAATGCAATGACAGAGAGTGCAGGCAGCATGGAGTTAGTGGAGACACCTGTCAGTGGTGATTTGTGACAGAAAGGGAAGGTGACAAGATGTACTTAACACATTGCTTCAGGCAGACCAACTGTGGTGACCTCTAAAGGGAGCAGGTGAAAGAGGAAGAAGTAGACACTGTCCCAGAATTATGGGAACACCGAAACCACACAACATATTTTTGCAAGCTATTATATAGAGCTTTCTTACTGAAATTATGCAAAGGTTTCATGTCTGAGGCAGCTGGATTGGTCGACTTTCCCAGTGCAGTCCATGTTAGCATCCATCCCAAAATAATGATGGGGATTGTCTGGTGAATTCAAGGCTACATGAGCAACATATGAAAAAAGTGGTAAACTTCTGACTTGACCTTCCCATTTTCCAGAGTACACACGGCTTAGGAAAGCCCCCCTAATGGAATTTACTGAACATACTGTTTTATAATGCCAAGGTGTATCCCATTGGGTGATTTTAGCTTGTACTCTATGGTCAGTGCAGTTTAATTTTTAATATATCGAGTGGCACTTAAAAGCTCTCCATTTATACACCTAGCATACATTAAATTTAACTTGGTGTTGAAAATCAGACTCACTCCATTTTTCCTCGACTCCATTTGCTCTCTTCTCGCTTGTTAATTCTCCCAGCCTGTATAGACCAAGACCATTAAAATGCCAACGGAAAGCCAGAGAAGAAACTGCGTAGGTTGTACCAACCAGTGCCAGAACTAGCCAAGTGCTTGCTAGCTAATTAAGTTCATCCCTGAGCCCCTGAAAGACCCAGTCAGGTGTAATTAAAACTGAGCCTGTGACAGCCATGGCATTTGTCAGAGCCAACCAGCAGTTCAAATACCCATACCAACTGAAATGTCAAGCAGATAGCAGTGGCTCATCTCCTCCTCGACACCCCCTCCCCCACTCACCCACACACACACAAAGTTATTGCCTCTGTTATAAATGTTTGCCGATAACCTTTAGGATTCCCTGAACAGCAAAAACTACAAATTCTCCCTCATTATTCAGCCAGGAAGGCCCATATTTATTGATGTACAGATCCACTTGACACATGATGGTGCTTTGTACTTTACAGTGCTCCCTCTCCCTGATAATCTCAGAGGCAAGAAACAACTGCTAATTGGCTCCGATCACGCATCTCTACATGTCTCTTTGGAAATTGATAGCAACTTCAAATCAAATCAAATCAAATCACTTTTTATTGTCACATCACATGTGCAGGCACACTGGCACAGCACATGCGAGTGAAATTCTTGTGTGCGAGCCCCACAAGCAACAGAGATGTGCAAACACAACAACACAAACGAGCAAAATACAAGAATGGCCAACCTGAAACTAATAAATATATGTACAATATATAATAGTGTATGCATTTCTGGATGTGTATACTAAATATTTTCCTACGTGTGTGTGTGTGTGTGTGTGTATGTATACACATTTTTACAAATTAAATAGTAAAAAAAATAAAATAATAATAATAATAATAATAATAATAATAATAAAATATATAAAATATACAGAGTTGAATATGTGCAAAACAAGTGGCATTTATATACAGTGTGGAGTGCATAATGTTGAAGTTCCAGTAGTGAAGCTGAGGTGTCTATGACGTGTTCAGCAGTCTGATGGCCTGATGGAAAAAGCTGTCTCTCAGTCTGCTGGTACGGGACCGGATGCTGCAGAACCTCCTTCCTGATGGAAGCAGTCTGAACAGTTTATGGCTGGGGTGACTGGAGTCCTTGATGATCCTCCCCGCTTTCCTCAGGCACCGCTTCCTGTAGATGTCTTGGAGGGAGGGAAGCTCACCTCCAATTATCCGTTCAGAGCACCGCACTACTCGCTGGAGAGCTTTGCAGTTGTAGGCGGTGCTGTTGCCATACCAGGTGGTGATGCATCCAGTGAGGATGCTCTCAATGGCACAGTGATAGAAGGTCCTGAGGATGCGGGGGCTCATGCCAAATCTTTTCAGTCTCCTGAGAAAGAAGAGGCGCTGCTGCGCCTTCTTCACTGTTTTGTTTGTGTGTACTGACCACGTAAGATCCTCAGCCAGGTGTACGCCAAGGAACCGGAAGCTGCTCACTCTCTCCACAGCAGCGCCGTTGATGGTGATGGGGGTGTGTACTTCTCTGCACCTCCGGAAGTCCACTATCAACTCCTTTGTCTTTGCGACGTTGAGGGTGAGATGGTTGTCTTGACACCAGTGGGTCAGGGCGCTGACCTCCTCCCTGTAAGCCGTCTCATCACCGTTGGTGATAAGACCCACCACTGTAGTGTCGTCCGCAAACTTCACAATGATGTTGGAGCTGTTAGTGGCTGTGCAGTCGTAGGTGTAGAGTGAGTACAGGAGAGGGCTCAGTACACACCCCTGTGGAGCACCAGTGTTCAGTGTGATGGGGGATGAGGTGATGCTGCCCAGTCTGACCACCTGGCGTCTGTCAGACAGGAAGCTAAGGATCCAGCTGCAGAGGGAGCTGCTCAGTCCTAGATCCTGCAGTTTCCTGTCCAGCTTCGAGGGAACGATGGTATTGAATGCTGAGCTGTAATCTACAAACAGCATCCTCACATACGTGTCTCTCTTCTCCAGGTGTGACAGGGCAGTGTGTAGTGTCAGGGCTATGGCATCATCAGTGGACCTGTTGTGGCGGTATGCAAACTGTAGAGGGTCCAGTGAGTCGGGTAGTGCAGAGCAGATGAAGTCCCTGACCAGCTTCTCGAAGCATTTGCTTACGATGGGGGTCAGGGCTACAGGTCGCCAGTCGTTCAATGAGGAGATGGTGGAGGATTTGGGTACAGGGACGACGGTGGCCATTTTGAAGCAGGCTGGGACTACAGACAGAGAGAGGGAAAGGTTGAAGATGTGCGTGAACACTCCAGCCAGCTGAGCCGCGCATGACCTGAGGACGCGGCCGGGAATCCCATCCGGACCAGTAGCTTTGCGTGCGTACACCTTCCTGAAGCACTTCCGCACATCCTCCTCAGACACAGTGTGCGCACTGACGTCATCCGCGGTGCGCACACTGTCCGGTCTCATGGTGTTCGCTGTGTCGAATCTAGCGTAGAATACGTTTAGATCCTCACACAGAGAGGCCGTGGTCTGCGGTGTGCTGGTTTTCCCTCTAAAGTCTGTGATCGTGTTTAGTCCCTGCCACATACTCCGAGGGTTGTCAAACTGTTGTTCCACCCTGTCCCTGTACTCACGTTTGGCTGCTTTGATCGTCTTCCGGAGTTGGTAATGTGCGTGTTTGTAGTCCGATGTGTTCGCGGAGGCAAAGGCGGTGTTCCGTGCCGCGCGAACATCTCCGTTAATCCAGGGTTTTTGATTTGGGAAGGATTTAACTGTTCTTGATGGGACGACATCTTCCACGCATTTCCTGATAAATCCACAGACTGAGTCTGTGTATTCATCAATGTCTCTGGCGGCCACGTGAAACATTTCCCAGTCCGCGTGATCAAAACAGTCCCGCAGCGCAGACTCCGATTGGTCCGTCCAACAGTGCACCGCCCTCCGGGTTGGAGCTTCCTGTTTCAGCTTCTGCCTGTAGGCGGGCAGGAGCAGGATGGAGCAGTGATCTGATTGGCCGAATGGGGCGCGGGGGAGGGCTTTGTACGCATCCCGGAAAGAGGTGTAACAGTGGTCGAGTTGCCGGTTTCCACGTGTGTTGAAAAGGATGTGTTGATGGAGTTTTGGTGAGACTTTCTTCAGGTTTCCCTTATTAAAGTCTCCGGCTGTGATAAACGCTGCCTCTGGGTGTGTGGTTTCCTCGCTGCTGATCGCGCTGTACAGTTCCCTGAGTGCACGGTCAGTGTCGGCTTGTGGGGGAATGTAAACAGCCGTAATAATCACTGCTGTAAATTCCCTCGGTAGCCAGAATGGCCGGCACTTAATCATCAGGTACTCCAGGTCCGGTGAGCAGAAGGATTTGACCGGGTGCACGTTCGCATACTCACACCAGCTGTTGTTGATCATGAAACACACACCACCGCCTCTGCTTTTCCCAGTAAGATCCTGTGACCTGTCCGCGCGGTGCACAGAGAACCCCGGCAGTTGTATTGCGGAGTCCGGTACTTTGTCCGATAGCCAGGTTTCTGTGAGGCAGATCACGCAGCAGTCCCGCATCTCTCGCTGGAATGAGATCCGTGCCCGAAGCTCGCACAGCTTGTTCTCCAGAGACTGCATATTAGCCAGTAATAAACTGGGTAACGGTGGTCTGTAAGTGCGCCGTCTCAGTCGAACCAGAACGCCAGATCTTCTCCCTCTGCGTCGGCGTTTGCGGCCTCCAGGGCCAGAGAACAAAGGCGTCTCAGGTGAGATGAATGGGGGGTCTGCAAACGGAGCGTCCGTGTTGCAAAACTTGAACTCCGGAAAGTTATAAGAAAGACCGTCTTTTATGTCCAGTAAGGTTTGTCGGTCGTACACAAGGAGACAAGTGCTGCTCGTGAAAAAATAAAGGAAAAGTAAAATTAAACACAGAAGAAAGCCGTTGCTTGGGGGAGCTCGCGACGAGGCTGCCATACTCGGCGCCATCTTGATCACTCAGATCTTTAGTATCATAACTGTTATGCTGTAGGAAGTTGCCCCTGTCACATCAGATGCAGCCGCATGCTTATGGATGCTGTGGATAGACTGCTAAAGTGCTGAGCCAGCTGTTCTAATGCTTAAATGTTTTAATCAAGGCAACAGTGCATCAGCTGCTAGTTCCTTTATAGAGGACAAAATCACTTTGTGTATCAGGATATTCTTAAAAACGACTCTAGGACAGCTCTCCATCTTTTTTTATGTCATAACATAAGATGAAGCATGCTGAACCAGCTGACTGCTCTATGAAACACAGTGGTGCTTTGTGCTAATGTTTATCATGGTCACAGGTTTATGCATGCTAACATATGAAGGCTGCTGGTTTGCACCTATGTTCAAATGCTAGCATCTCCCATCTCTGACATGACTGCTTTTGCACTTGATTCCTTAAAATCTAAACAAAAACTTGACAAAACTAATATTTAGAACACCAGTTTATTCAGATCCACATGTGGCAGCTACTGGGTGGTTTTTACAGGCTGAACAGCAGCAGGAATCAAGATCTGTACATTTATTATCTGTAAGAGTAACACATGGCACGATCACAGGGAACCAAACTCTCCAGACCCTAAGAACAAAAGTTTTCCAGCTTTTTTTGTTGTTGTTGTTGTTGCTGTTGTGCCAAAGTACGTATTGGAGTAGTTGCAGTAAGGAAAGCCGGAATTAAAGTTAACAACCAAAAAACAATTTTCAGTAAATATTTCATCCTGTAGTTTAAATATAATTAATATAATCATTAAAGCGTCCCTTGTGAGGAAAAGTGATTTTTTTACACATATTTTTAGGCTGTTTACTCAAATAGGTCATACTAAGTCAAAGTCAAATTTATATAAACAGCACATTTAAAACAACAGCTATTGACCAAGGTGCTGTACATTTAAGATAACCTAAAGAGATAAAAACATAGGAAGACATGATAAAAATTTAAGAAAAAGAAGCATAAAATGAGAAGATTTGAGAAAGAAATAAGACAAAACAAGTAGTACAAACTCATTCTGAGCCAAAAGCGGGTTTTCCGATGGGTTTTGAAAGTGTCTAATGTTGGGGAGGTCCTGATGTGAAGGGGCAGTTTGTTCCACAATTTAGGAGCAGTCACAGCAAAGGCCTGCTCTCCTCTGTGCTTTAATCTGGACCTCGGGCCAGCGAGGAGCATTCGATCCTCAGTCCTCAGTGATCTTGCAGGAGTGTACCAATTTAAAGATCAGGTATGAGGGTGCTAACCAGTGCAACGCCATAAAAAAAGAATAATAAAATCTTAAAATCAAAAAAGTACACAGGAATATTATAAACAACAGTCCAGTACAATAAGAATCAATCTACCTATCTATTATGATACAGCTAACCATCACTCAATCACATGGTAGCAACTCAGGGTCAAGACAACTGTGTGAAGTTCAAGCCAAACATCAGAATGGGAAAGTCTGTCTCCCCCTGTCTCCCGCTGACTCCCAACCAGTTGCGGCAGAGACCCCTATCTGAGCCTGGTTTTGCCAAAGTTTTCTTCCTGTTAAAAGTGAGTTTTTCTTCACACTGTCACAAAGTGCTTGCTCTTTGGGCGTCCTTTGACTGTTGGGGTTTCCTCTGTATTATTGTAGGGTCTTTACTTTACAATATAAAGTGCCTTGAGGTGACTGTTGTTGTGATTTGGTACCATATAAATTGAACTGAACTGAAGTGAATTGAAAGGTGATTTGAGTGGCTTTGACTTTGGCATGGTTGTTGGTTCCAGATGGACTAAACTGAGTATTTCAGACATTGACAGTCTACTGGGATTATCCCAAACAATCAATCAGGTTTACAGAGTCCCAAAAAAGTGAAAATGCTTTGTTGGTGCCACAGGTCAGAGTAGAATGACCAGACTGATTCAAGGTGATAGGAAGGCACCCGTTCATTACCACCCACTCTTCATACTTTGGTAATGGTATGGAGAGGAGCAGCAACTTAAAGTACGGCAGAATCACATCACATTTTATGATGACAGTCCAGAAATCCAAAGAAAGAAAGAAATCTTGTCACTGGATGGGAAACCGGTTGATTTGCCTCTTTGAAATACACCATATTACACTGGTTGTGGATCTGAGTACAGCTTCTATGTTTAGCCATCCTAGCTTTTTACATTCAAAAATCAGCATCAATATAAAAAATAAATAAACAAATAAAAATCCTGGTGCTCATTTGTGACCGTGAAATAAAATTATCTGGGCAATGGAGGAACAACAAACTAACCACCATCCATCAAGTCACGCCACTGCTAAACAGGCCATTAAAAATGTTATAGTTTTATTAATAGAATTATTAGAAAAATCGAATTATCTATTGTGTTACTGTGTCAGCCTTTGCTTCATCACAGCTTTGCGTGCTCAAACTCTCTGCTGGATATGTTTGCATGTCATTACTGGCAGAGATCTTTTATTGCTTCTTAGAAACATTTGGACTCTCTCTCCCTGTGTTCCTACACCCCCAGTTTTATGTGTCATTTGTTGTCTCATTTTCACCCCAGCCAAAAGCATTTGGAGACCTATTAAGCAAAAACCTGTGAATATTTCAGAGCATAATTAGAGCTCTAATTACAATTCATTATTCATAAAACGGGTGAACCAAACTGCAGTACATACTGTCGAAGTCTCAGATATGTACTATTTGGAAGTGCAATTAGAACGTGTATAATACTCCCTAAAACATATTGTAATACTCTTTACTGTGGAAAGATATGTGTTACTATGTTATTCATAGACACACATTGCAGATTTCAAGAGCTATTTAATGCCCCAGTCGGTGGAAACGTAACCTCACTTCAACAATCCGCTACCACGGCTGAAATCCTACATGTAAACAAAAATGTAACAATGGTTCAAACGACTTTTAATTCACCCATCATGCTGCACTTGGATCAAAGAAGTACGACACAAATTCACATTTGCTGCTAACTCAGGCCCACATACACACTTCCCATCACAAGTCATATACTAACATTCAGTGAAAGCTCAATTTGGGATCTACCAATAGTTTTTTCTTTGTAACTTTTTTCAGTCTTCACCTCCATTACCATTACCTGGTAGGTCACTTGTCCTGTTTTTTTTCTCCTGCCTCCAAGGTGGAAAAGATTGACATGTGTGGTCAACCATGCGAACTCTATGCTGTACACAAATGTAACACAATCCGGTTGTTCAGTCTGACGTCACTAGCCGTGTCTGGGTCTAAACTCCGCTGCAGGTCCATATATCAAACGATCACTGTGGCATTACTGAGAGTTGAAAAACTGTCTAAAGTCTTTCATCTTTAATAAAATGATCAGCGTTCTGCTCTCCCAGGTGTAACAATTGAGTTTAACATCCAGGCATCCATGAAAACGGAATTTATGACATTTAACGGAGTTAGAAGTTAGCAGGGAGTTAGCTCGCTAGCTTCTATCTAAATACAATATAGCATGTCCTGACTGCGGGGTTTTGGAAACAAATTAAAACGTACAGCTCTGTTATTACTTCCAGCATAAATGAAGACAGAAAACTAAACAGCAGTAACGTTTGTAGGGTTACTGAAGTTGGGCTAGCTGGTATATAATGATGTGCTGCGTGACCGCTAGCGACACAGCTACGTTAGCATAATATAAACAAGCTAACTTTTTTTCCACTCGATAAAAGTTACCGTGAGTGTTCTCGGTGGTCAGGAACAAATGTAATCGCATGGCAGGATGCTGTAAAAGGACCAAACTTCAGCCAGGAGAACAACTGAGATAATCCATCCACAATACGAGGTTAGTCATTCATATACTGCTGCATGGGCTGGGCTACATCCTAAGGTTTTAAAAACTGAGCTTAAATAAATGATTAGCGGTAATAAAAGCCGAGGGAGGTCAACAGTGATCACTGACTGTTTTAGGAGCTTTTTGAGATCAAATAGAAGAAAATACATAACATTAAACATGTTAACAACACAAAAGCCATATTAAACGCAGACTACTTTAGACCCGGAAGTAGGATTCGTCGCGTCATCACTGAACAACCGGATAGTAACCTTTGTACATTCATTGTCTCTGTGAATCCCATTAACATTCCTTTAAAGTTCCTCTTCCCCTTATTCATGAGCCCCGGGTCAGAGTCCGTATCCAATAGAAATTACTATTATAATTCTCAGTCTGCGATTGCCTCACTCAGGTTTAGAATTAATAAATAATGTCAGCAGTCAGTGCGCAGGATGTGTTTCCAATTTATTACACAATGTAAACACTTATTCCCCCCACCGCCTTTCATGTTATTTAGGTGTCAGCATCACAAGAAAGTAGAGGGTCTTTTTATTAGTTATAGTGAGCTCATCAATTACCATTTCATATTCATATGTAAGACACCATGTAGTCCTGTCATGAAGGAATTTCATAATTTCTCTTGTCTTCACATTTATTTAATTGGCTCCTGGTGTGCCTCTTAATGAAATTGCATGTAGAGTGAGACTGTACATGCACTCATATTTCTGTATTTCTGCCACTGTAGGGTTTTTTCTCCTGAGTGCATTCTGAGTAGAGGGACACCTGCTCTGTGAGTAATGAGAATCTTGCCAGGAGGCCTTGTGGGTCAGAGCTCAGCTCTTCACTGCTTCCAGGCTTTCCCACAGGCGAAGCTGGGAATGATCCACGAGTCATTACTCATTGACTTGATCTTTGCACACGCGCAAAGTATAAGCACTGCTTCTTTTTTAACACACTGTGTAAGTCAGCTTGCTTATAGGTGTACCAACTGACTAATCATACATGTCATACACATTTTATGATTTGCTCTTCCGTTGAAATATTTAGTGATTTAGGAAAAATTGTTTAATTATTTCACAGAGGTGATTATTCATAGTTCTTCCCGATTTGTTATTTTGATTAGAAATAAGCTCCATCTTCAGGAAATGCCATTATTGCCCAACATTACCTGCTGCCTTTCCAAATCTGCTAATGATAGCTTTTTGTTTTCTGAGGTAGAAACAGTAATAGCCTCATCTCGTCTGATGCTTTGTTTGGAGACGGCCTGGGAAAATTCCACACACCGAAGCTGAAAGTGCCTTTTCCCAATTAACCACTTAAATCAGCTCTGCAGCTGAAAACCTCCTCTCTGTTTTAGTCATTAATTTGCGCACCTCTCTCCTCTATTATGATGTGCATTAACAGTTCATTCATCATTTTAACGCCTTTGAAGTATAATTTGTAGCTACACAAGAAAAGGCAGATTTCATCTCCTAAAGAACGGCCTGCGTTGCCTTTGAAGTAAGCTGATCAAGGTGTGACGCTGTCCGGAGGACGCTGGTGGCTGGTGAGGATTTAGTGAATTCCCACAAAAAACAAAGATGTAGCTGACTGCACAGCAGAGCCTTTTTCACAGAGACTGACCTTGAAGCTCGACTGGACCGTTATAGTTTATTACTGTAGATTTCAGATGTCTGTGCAAGCTTTATGATTCATTGCTACTGATTTCATAGTGCTTTGCAGACCATTTGACAGTGCTGAGTTTTGAAAAAGAAGACAACAAAGGTGGAGTCATAGCGAAAGCGCAATAATGGCCTTTGTTGTAAAGTTAAATTTAACTTGAGCAAGTCAGCTAAGCAACATCATCACCTTGCAATGACACAAATGGGTCAGAATCTTATAAAATAGAAAAAACTACATCCCTCCTTCTTTGTCCTGGCTTTAATTTCTTTCTGTTAATAGGAAAAAGTTAGTTTTATGTGTCATATCCCTTGGTGCATTTAAGAGAAGGTCAGGTTTAAAGCAAATTTGAGCAGACACATCAGAGGGTGCTGCTGGAATAGTGCTGTTAGTTTCGATATCAACCTCTTGAGCTTCACTAACAGTGCAGAATCATAAAGTAGCAGCAGAATCCTCACTGGGAGAAATATACACTGCAATACGTATTCGTGTTCTCAATAGCGGATGGGCTATACATCACTGTCACCCTGATCCTGCTTTTTTGAATTTCCTATTTGCATGGCACACGGTGAGAATGTGCTCCGTGAATGCCACCGATAACTGCAGTATGCAAAGACAACAATGGCTGCATGAGCCAGATGTGAATCTGCTAGCAAAAGAAGTTATGCATTATGCAATTTGTCTTTACCACAACCGAAAATCTGTTGCAATCCAGGCAGAAATCACATATTGAAGCTTCATTTACATTTACATTTCAGTTTAAAGGTACAATGTGTAAAATCTCGCCAGTAGATGTCAGTGTATCGCAGACTCTAGTCAGCTGAGTTCTGTTTTGTAGTCTAGCAGTCTTTTCCTTAGCTGTCAAAATGCTGGGTGTCTGTGTTTATTTACTCAATAAGAGCCTATAAAACCTGTGTAAGGAGTCAAATACAGGTTGTCAATGAGGCTCATTGTGTCCCATGCCAGAGATAACGAGGTGATTGTTGAGAATATCCTAAACTTTTCTGTTGGTAAGCACTGCTGTTTTTGCCACTGTTAGCTGTTGCTGTCGTAAGTGACACACTAATCAGTGTATATTTATAGCATAGAATTGTTTTTTCTAGTAAATAAATTCAAAAAATGACAGACTGCACCTTTAATGAAATAATAGCAAGTAATGTTAGCTTTGCCTTTAGATATATTAATTAAATATAGGCTACATATACTGTAGCTAATGTTAGGAGGTGAATTCCATCATTGGAGTGCCCAGTGCTTTTATCTACGTTCCACACAATCATACTAAAACCAACGAAAGCGTGTAAAATGTTTTTTGCACATCATGTGCCTTAGCCTGGTAGCTGGTATGAGTAACAGGGATGTGATACCTTTGAAAGGTGAAGCAGCTACACTGAATTATGGAATACTGTGGGTCTGAATATTGTTGACAACTTCTGAGTTAATGTTTCTAATCAAGTCAACATATATTTGTATTCTAGTCATCTGAAGATAAGAAAAGGCATGCATTTGAGTTTAGGCATTATACTGTTCAAGTACACTGTGCAAGGGTGTTTAAGTTTAATGTGCTTTTGCAATATGTAAATTTCACTTTTAATCACTGTATTCTCTTGCATCAGTTCTGTTACTTCTTGAATAATCCTCTAACATACCCTTGAGCTTAAAACTCCTCAGGTGTGCCCTCTGCTCTTTAGGGAACCTGGGGGATATAAGTGCATCGAGAACAAAGGGATCTCATAAAGAATGTAAAGTTATGAGCATCCACCACTCTGGTGCATTGTAATCAATTAAAATTGCTTCTGGCTGAGAGTATTAGTTGCATTTTAAGGAGATTGGTGTACATAGACATTACAGCGTAGGGCGTTTTCATTATCTTAAGTGCACATTGTTTTGTTTAGACCAGCAGAAAAAGCAGGAAATGAGTATTATGGGCAAGTCTGAGCATCTGAATAGATAAGTAAGAACTTGGTCCTGCATCTTTGTGAGGTAAATTAGGCTATTAGTTATAGCCCAAACTACCAGCAAAGATAACTGCCTGTGGTCCCTGTATTATGTATATGCCTAATATTGAGGTACTGTGTACATTTCATTACCACTGCTCTGTTCAGTTTGATATTGAATTCATTCCTCCTTCTATTGCACAGTGACTTTGCCCTTGATTTCCATCCCTACCAATATGAACATAACTGATGTATTCGTCTTTTAAGATGCAATTTTTAAACAACACAGAAACTGTATTAGACAGAAGAGTCAGCAGATGACAATATTTACTGTTCGTGTCCTTGTAAATACAGTCGCAAGAGTGTGCTGTGTCACTCTCCCTTGCTTGGCTGCAGATACATTGGCAGGAGAGTGATATGATCTTGCTACAACAGACAGAAATAATGTTAGAATGAGCTATCTAAAAACAGCAGGAGTGTTTAATGTGGTCTAGAGGTCCACAAGAGGATCAGAAAATTGGGCACGTTTTTGCTGTCGCCTCACAGGAAGAAGATTCTGAGTCCCAACCTCCTTTAGTTGGGAGTTTGCATGTTCTCCATGTGCCTTCATGGATTTCCCTCTAACAGTGCAAAGACATTTTTATTATTTTAATTAGTGACTCTAAACCGGTCATAGGTGTGGATGTGACAGTGTGTAGTTGTTTGTTTCTCTGTATTACCCCTGTAATGGACTGCCAACCTGTCCAGGACGTACACCACCTCTCGCCCTCTGATAGCATTACTTTTGATGGGTAGATTAATTAAAATTTGATGTGAAATTTCAACTCAATTATTAATATCCTTATTAAGTGTTGAAAACTATACTGATAGTAAATAAGCCTGAAAATACACAATTAAAAAAAAGAAAATGTAGCTGTTTTTGATAAATGTGTTATAATTTGTTCAAGATTTTTCCTGCTGTGCTATTATGATAAAAACAACAAAACTTATTTTGTGAAATATATGAAACATAATCTTTATGGGTTTCTGATGATATTTTAAGGTTACTACCATAACTACCATCCAGTACTCTACCTGAAATCTGAGCACCTTCAGGAGTAGGAAACTTTTTTTTTTTTTTTTTGCCTACCACTGTTCAACGCTGATGTAACAAAGACAGAAAGACAATAGGGAGTGTAGGGCGCAGACTGGCTTTGTTCTCGATTCGACATCCCAGTTAATAAAACCAGAATACTATATTGTACTAATACATATGAATATTAGCCATTTTCAATATCCTCTTTCATTCTATCACATAGTCCTCTGTCCTTTACAAATGCACATGCTCACCTCATATTACTATAAAAAGAACTTGTAAGCATATTGTAAATTAGATTCCATTCAATAGTGGGAGCTCAGTAGGTTGGCTAATATTTCTTTTGATGATCACAAACACGAAAGGATCTGATAGTCATTAATGTGGGGCCATAGTGTGCGACTAAAGCATTGCAATAATTTTACCAATGATCCAAAAAGCTCTTTGATTTTCCAGAATATGAATATCCTGATTTTTCACTCTGTTATCTTCTTTTTGCACATGAAAATGTTTCAATAAAGGCTTTGGTCAGATAAAACTGGAAAACAGGAGACATAAAGCAAAACCAGCTGTACGATTAATCAAAAGATAATCAAAAGAATATAAGTGCATATATAACATACCATTCATTCAAAGCTAGTGGACCTTTTTCACACGTCATATGCGCCGTAATAGGAGTTTAATGGGCCATAATGGTAAAAGCATAAAAATCCATCAAAAACATATAAGCAGTACAACAGTTTTGGGTGCAAACGCACATCTCTCATAATAGACCATTTTAAGTTTTCATCAATTCATTGTAAAGTAGATTAGAGTTTTGTTTTGTTTTTTTCCATTTATTCTGTGCTTGCATTGTGTTGCATAGCTTTTGTGCACACAAAAACTTTTGTTCTTGGAGATGCATAAAATGCCTCCTTTGAATTCCAAGCTTTATGACTTCCAAGACTTATATGTCACTGTACAACACATTTGCAGAATAACTACGGTAGAGACAGAGTAATAATAGCACTCAGGCTAAATCCTGCAATTGTGTGTATACTCTCCATTTTCAAAATATGATAAATGCTTCTTATACACTCAAAAAAAATAAATTGGGTGGTTGTTATATTTACAAAAGTCTAACTTGTCATTTGAACAAAATAATTTAATGTTTCTATGGTGAACGCAATTAAATCATGTTGGATGTGCATGAAATTCAAAAACGTATTTTTTTCTTGTTCAGATGACATGATACAATCTAGGAAGAGTGGTTAGTTGCTTGGACTCACGAAATTCACAAGATGACACGAGATGTAAAACCCTGGGGTTATAAGAGGCAGACAACCATACACACAGCACGTGTATGTATTACTATTTATTATGGTTTAACTTGTCAAGGACAAAAACATAAAGGAAATTCTGCATCAAGCATAGCTTTCCTTCTTTTGTTGAGTCTGTATTGACAGCTCAATGTCATGGTGGCTCGTGCTGTTGCCTCACAGCAAGAAGGTCCTGGGTTCAAATCCACAATCTGACCAAGTTTGCGATGGGTTCTCTCTGCGTACTCTGGTTTCCTCCACAGTTAAAAGTTATGCCGTTATTAGGGTAAGGGTAATTGGTGATTCTAAATTACCCAAAGGTGTTAAAGTGCAAACGGTTGTTTGTCTCTATGTGATAGTCTGGCGACCTGTCCAGGATGTACCCTGCCCCTCTTACCCTATCACTTCCGCAGCCCAGATAAAGATAAGAGGATGGGTGGATTGGAAGTTGCTCTAAATCCGTTGAATTTTTTTGTTGAACATTATGTAATATGAACACAACATGCACTACAGACATAAGTTACATTTGTTCATTCAACAAGATTATCACTGGTGTAACAAACAAATATTTTACAAGTTCATGTAACAAGACTGACTTTTGATGTGCCAAAGTGTTTAAACAATATAACATGACTTTAAATACAGGGAGTGCAGAATTATTAGGCAAGTTGTATTTTTGAGGAATAATGTTATTATTGAACAACAACCATGTTCTCAATGAACCCAAAAAACTCATTAATATCAAAGCTGAATGTTTTTGGAAGTAGTTTTTAGTTTGTTTTTAGTTTTAGCTATTTTAGGGGGATATCTGTGTGTGCAGGTGACTATTACTGTGCATAATTATTAGGCAACTTAACAAAAAACAAATATATACCCATTTCAATTATTTATTTTTACCAGTGAAACCAATATAACATCTCTACATTCACAAATATACATTTCTGACATTCAAAAACAAAACAAAAACAAATCAGCGACCAATATAGCCACCTTTCTTTGCAAGGACACTCAAAAGCCTGCCATCCATGGATTCTGTCAGTGTTTTGATCTGTTCACCATCAACATTGCGTGCAGCAGCAACCACAGCCTCCCAGACACTGTTCAGAGAGGTGTACTGTTGTCCCTCCTTGTAAATCTCACATTTGATGATGGACCACAGGTTCTCAATGCGGTTCAGATCAGGTGAACAAGGTGGCCATGTCATTAGTTTTTCTTCTTTTATACCCTTTCTTGCCAGCCACGCTGTGGAGTACTTGGACGCGTGTGATGGAGCATTGTCCTGCATGAAAATCATGTTTTTCTTGAAGGATGCAGACTTCTTCCTGTACCACTGCTTGAAGAAGGTGTCTTCCAGAAACTGGCAGTAGGACTGGGAGTTGAGCTTGACTCCATCCTCAACCCGAAAAGGCCCCACAAGCTCATCTTTGATGATACCAGCCCAAACCAGTACTCCACCTCCACCTTGCTGGCGTCTGAGTCGGACTGGAGCTCTCTGCCCTTTACCAATCCAGCCACGGGCCCATCCATCTGGCCCATCAAGACTCACTCTCATTTCATCAGTCCATAAAACCTTAGAAAAATCAGTCTTGAGATATTTCTTGGCCCAGTCTTGACGTTTCAGCTTGTGTGTCTTGTTCAGTGGTGGTCGTCTTTCAGCCTTTCTTACCTTGGCCATGTCTCTGAGTATTGCACACCTTGTGCTTTTGGGCACTCCAGTGATGTTGCAGCTCTGAAATATGGCCAAACTGGTGGCAAGTGGCATCTTGGCAGCTGCACGCTTGACTTTTCTCAGTTCATGGGCAGTTATTTTGCGCCTTGGTTTTTCCACACGCTTCTTGCGACCCTGTTGACTATTTTGAATGAAACGCTTGATTGTTCGATGATCACGCTTCAGAAGCTTTGCAATTTTAAGACTGCTGCATCCCTCTGCAAGATATCTCACTATTTTTGACTTTTCTGAGCCTGTCAAGTCCTTCTTTTGACCCATTTTGCCAAAGGAAAGGACGTTGCCTAATAATTATGCACACCTGATATAGGGTGTTGATGTCATTAGACCACACCCCTTCTCATTACAGAGATGCACATCACCTAATATGCTTAATTGGTAGTAGGCTTTCGAGCCTATACAGCTTGGAGTAAGACAACATGCATGAAGAGGATGATGTGGACAAAATACTCATTTGCCTAATAATTCTGCACTCCCTGTAAATTTAATTAGACTAACTTGGTACAAACAAGTTGTTTGAATAAAAGTCAAATTAGTGGAATTTTAATGTTAATATTATGTTAAACTTACAAACATATATTGTGTTGAAACAACACAATCAAGATGGATTAATATGACATGATTTGTTTAGATGGAATATAAGTGGCAAGATAAAATTACTGTGTCAAAGTTACTGAGACTAGAACACAGAAAAAGTAAGTAGATTTTATCCTCACCTTTTTAAAAAAAAATTATTTTTAGCATGTAACCCTTTTAAAAATATGCCTCAGTTCATATAAACATCATCTGTGCAAAGATTTATGTTTCTAAAATGAAACCGTGAAAATTACAGCACTGTCAATACATGAATATTCAGACGTTGTACAAAAATGTTCAATTTTGGCACACGTTGGACACCATGCCAGTTGAATTTTTTAGGTATTAAAGAGCAGAAATTAATGAAATTTATTTACAGGCCTGAAAATGCTTTTTTAAAAATATTTTTTTGAAGAATTAACCACACATTTACATGGCAATGGCCCTTGTCTCCCGTGCTCATGGAGCATTTAATTGGCCTCTGGCCCTTTAAACTCTGAGGGGCTGTAACTTTGGTTTCTTTTGGTTAATCTACATGATTGACACCGCTTTTTAATCGTTTGAGCCAATAGGATCACAGTAACAATGTCACGTTCACGTCACTACAACCAATCTGTCCAGTCATGTGTCTGTAGGGGGGTCTAAAATTGAGGTTGTTGACGGAAAATGGCTCTGATGCAGCTAGTTAGGCGTGGTAACTGCGGATAATCACGTGGCTACCGGCGAAAATAACTGAGGAAATCAGGACAGTAAGCCAATTTCTGTCTTAGCGCGTTTGTGCTGCAATGTGTTTTTGTGGTCTTCTTTTGCGGCTCAGTCAGTGAATTCTGGTCAGAGCGTGGTGAAACTTGGTGTGTGGAGTCAGTAATAGCTCTGGAAGATAACTGGCCTTCCTTTAGCCGGTTACATGAAGTTTAAAGGATTTCCTGTTAGGTTTTGTTTGTTTAGCAGACTTGTACGCATTTACATAACTGCTCGTTTAATCATGGCTCGTTTTCGTTGTGTTTGGTGGTTGTAGAAATGGTATGTGATTTTAGCTGAGATCCAGAGGTTTCTGTGGACACCACACATGTCA
Organism: Rhamphochromis sp. 'chilingali'; assembly: GCF_963969265.1. Classification (NCBI taxonomy): domain Eukaryota; kingdom Metazoa; phylum Chordata; class Actinopteri; order Cichliformes; family Cichlidae; genus Rhamphochromis; species Rhamphochromis sp. 'chilingali'. The sequence goes on along the minus strand of NC_137930.1, from coordinate 52,277,663 downwards.
GGACTTTCTCACCCTGTGTTATTATAACCGATTAAAGTGATCTCCTTTTTGTCCCCGGTACTAGGGGCATGGGGCTAAAGTGGTTAACAGATGGCCCCTTTTAATTACCCATCTCTCTTTGCTCAGCATGGACGCAAAGCATGGCTCGTTCCTATTCTCTCCCATCTTAATCTATGGTGACCACAACACAATGTAGTAAATGCACTGGTTCTTATGTACACTTTTCCATTCTAATTGAGCACTCAAAATACTTTGCACTTCATCCAAAATCTTGCAAACTTTCATACAAGCACTTTGTTAACTAATATTCACATATTATTATCTTAGTTGACAGGCTTTCTTCTGGCAACCCTTCCAAACAGGCCATACTTGTATTTTTTGTTTCTAATTGTACTGTTATTATACATTGAACATGCTAACTGAGGCTTGTAGAGTCTGAGATGAGGCTCTTGGGTTTTTTGCTGTTGCTCTGAGCATTGCATGATCTGATCTTGGGATGAATTTACTGGCAAGTTGTCTCTTGGGAAAATTGGAAACTGTCTTGAATGTTTTCCACTTGTGAATAATCCTTCTCACTGTGGAATAACAGGCTTCAAATCATTTTAAAATGGCATTATAATCATCCCAGACTGATGGGCAGCAACTATTGTGACATTTCCTCTTGTGCCATTGTGCTAACACACAGGTGAATGCTCCAGATCTGCAAAAACTCATATAGATGGTCATACTTGCTGATGTTCAGTTACTCAAGTGTATTTATCAGCACCTTACCGGTAGTTAGTACTTAGTTATTCACATTCTGCTTCTATATTTTAGCCTACATTTTGTTAAATAAATAATGATACACTGTATATGAGAGTATATGAGACTGTATATGTTTTGTATTTATCTAATTTTGAGACCTGGTATGGAACAGATTATTTTTATATCCTGATTTAAAACTTCAGAATTTAATCCTTATCTCACCAACTAGATTCTAATTTCTTTGTCATGTCTCAGTTTTGTTTTTCTATATTTCCAATTCCTTGTGACTTTGCCAGTAAATTTATTCATAATAAGCTACCATATATGTCTGTGCCATACACAAGAGAAGCAAAAAAAACAAAAAAAACCAACCCCACAGCACGCCTGGTAAAAACCACCCATAGGAGGGATTTTTGCTAGTAACTGAGGATATTTTGAGAAGAAATACATTTTACTATTATTATTATTTTATTTGTTAACTTCAGGAAATTATCCTTGGGATTCCCAGGGAAACCTGATTGTTAAATGTGTCAGTAGAATGAAGGTTATAGAGACCTATGCTTTATTTTTACTTTGACATCCCCCCATTCTGTGTCATCCAGCTTCAAAGAATGGGACCCTGGTCCAGGTCTTTCTTTTTCCATGCAACCCATTTTCTTCATGTTTCATGAATTTTGTGTAGTTTTACAGTTGTTTTGTTAGCAAAAAAGCAAACATAACCAAACATACAGCTTCGCCAAGGCCTGAGTCTTTGCCTCAGCTGCTGCAGAGGAATAAAACCTCATGATGCAAGTAGTATCAGAAATGGTAAGGCCATTGCATGAATGCATAGTGTATTATAGTGACTTGTGCAGGAATGTCTCTCTTATCTGGGTTTAATTCTAGTTTAAAGAACTTGAACTCCAAGGTCTTGTTAGCTGTTATCCCTTAAAGGGCTCTTATATGATGGTGTCTATACAAAAGAACATTTTCATCAGTTCAGATGGGCTTTTGGGAAGGGGGCTCTTGCACAGACAGCAGCTAAAAGCTTTTAGGCAGAGGTTGAGGAGAGGTATTTGATGTTTTTTGATCATTAAAAACCTAAATGTGTTTGAGCCGACCATCATAGTAAAATTATGACGCTGTAAATGAGCTATATGGGCACTTTGAAGATGGCTCACCTGCATTATAGTCATCAGTGAGCTAGAATGTACATTTTGCTTAAGAGCTTCGCTGGCAGTGTGAGACCTGTGCAGTGTAGCAATTTAGTGTGGTTACCTGAACCTAAGTATGCTGGTTATAAAATTCATCCTGCTTTTGACCATGTTCAGAGTGTGACATGAAAAGAAACTAATCATTTGTGGAAGAAGCTTATTACAACCCCTACAGTTACATCGTGAAAGCACCTGTTAGTGACTGCAGTAACTAACATGAACAATGGAGGTTTTACACAGAGCTAAAAAAAAAAAAAAGTAGAAAGGAGGTCTGGGGGGATGGATGGTAACCATTACCTGTCTACCACAGACTTGAATAGGTCAGCATATTTAATGCTTTATACCACTTGTGCCCCTTTTCCCATACATCACTTATCACTATATTCAGTGGAACCCCAACTTACGAATACCCCATTTAACGAAAAATTCAAGTTACGAAGGCACTGAACGGCAATATTTCTGCCCGTGTTACGGCAAAATGCCCGTGTAACAAAATCCGCTAGCTCTGATTGGCTGAGCTCAGAATGCCTACAATGTCCACAATGCCTTCCAAATCATGTGGTGGGTGCTTCGACTTACGAAAATCTTCGACTTATTAAAGACCCTCGGGAACGAATTAATTTCGTAAGTCGGGGTTCCACTGTATATGTATAGATAGATTTTTTTTTTCTTCTCATGTATTTATTTTTTAAGAAACACAATGCTCCAGAAAAAAGATGTTTGAGTAGTTAGAAATGGTGCTGTCATATGCTAATGGTGCTACATGTGCTAATGAAAGTGCAGTGAATAAAACAACAGCTTGAGAGCCGGTCTGCTTCACAGCATCCACAGCTGATTACTGTCTTCTGTGTAAGGTGTTAACTAGTGTCTGAAAACTGTTGCAAACTTAATGAATAACAACACAATTCCTGTTAACTGTTAAATGTTTTGTTTGATGCTTCACGCCCTTTATTTACACTATGGTGCTGCATTGCTCTATGCTTTATTGAGTTCATAATACGATGAAAATGTAATGCATTTGGGCTCGTGCACAAATACTAACACACATTTCACCCTGTCAAAAGAAAATTTTCTGTTTTTCTGTGGTGACTGTTTAGCCAGTAATACATCTACAGTATGTCAAACACATCCCATTACCAAAGGTGAAAAAATATGCTATTTTACAATGACACGTTTTGGGCTTTGCCTGAACAAATGTATTGTCTGTTTTAGATATGAGATAAATCGGGTCTATGAGACATCTATTAGGAGCAAGTTCGGTGCTTTGCTGGTAGGAGAGGAGCTAGCGGTAGCTGCTAACGCGTCTGTCAGCAATCAAAATCAACACTAACAGCTAAATGAGGGGAAAAAACTTGCAAATTAAACTCCCCTGTCAATCCACATCTGTTTGATCCTGTCTCACTGTCAGTCTGTATCAAGACTCCTCACTACAACATCATTTGAAGAATATAAAAAGAGGGTATGTGTTCAGCCGTGTTACTCTGCCTTCAGACAATTGTAAGTGTGTGTCTGTGTCAGTAACATTTTTGAAAATGGATACAGCTGAATATAAAATTGCCTCAAAGTTGTTTTGGGCTCTATGAGAGTTTATTATAGATTTTATATACGATCTTTATTACCATCTAAGGCACTCCTGACCTGAGCTTGCCATCTCCCATTTCCTCCTAACTGAGATATGTCTGCCTCGCCTTATTTGCTCCCTTTGGCAAGTCGTTTGATTAACAGAACAATAGTTTTTAGCAGCACGGTTTTCAAAAACGATATAACCCTCCGTATAGTGCACGAAATAAATATTTCATGCCCTCTCCCTTCAGGGTACAGTCACACTTTAGCTCATTATATACTTACAATGATAGTCGACACATACTTCCAACACCCAGACACCCCAGTTTTTGGCGATAAAGTCATCCACATCTTACGTAGGAAGATTCCTTTTCACAGTCTTTGATGGAAGGCCATGAAATATTAATTTCACAACAGCTGTCTGCTCACCCTTATTTGACGGGGCCTGTCAGCCTTCTAATAATCTTCCTGGGTTTGGTCTCATTTGTGTGTCCCCATCGAGATGCCTGTAATCTCCTTCATTATTAATCTCACAGAGCAGAAATGTCATGCCGCCAGCTCCGGTGCACACTCGCCATCATTTAATCCTTGTTTACCAGACTTCCTTTTTCACCCCACTGAAGCCACCCGCTGCTGCCACACCAGCGTGCTCGCCCCTAAAGAATAGTCTTTTCATTCTGTCACGAAAGCAGAGAATTTGCATTGAGATCTATAGTCTTTTTCCTGCCACACACCCTTCTTATCATGCCTCTAATGGATCACAACAGCCTCCATTGTGCCTTGCATCTGTACGTGCAGGCTAGTGTGTGTGGTGACTGTTTGAATGAAGATACCTTCAGAGCCCCTTGAGGATTTTCTAAGCTGATTTTTACCCCTTGTTGCATGTCCTACTTCCTGCTCAATCATCTCGTTTCCAGATCCCCAGACTCCTGCAGCTTTAATGTGGCATCATAGGGTGTGTACCTGGCCAGGGCCCACATTTGGAATGAAAACAGTTTGTCTGGTTTTTGTGTGATTTATCTGGGTATTGTATAAAAACTGTGCCATAAGGAGACCGATGGAGACATAAAATGTGAACAGGCTGTTAGTTTTGATCTAAAAATGGATATTTTTATAGAATTTCCTTGATTCTTTGATTCCAATGTTCATAATACAGTTTTTCCTTGATGTCAGACATGTTTAAAATTGTATCAGTCATTTAGCAGCGGTATAAATGACTGAAAAGTCTTGCCTATTTTGAGTAACTGCAGTCGGATTAGATGGTACTGTACCTGCAGGAGAATCATAGAAAGCCAAAGTGTACTGCAGACTAATAATGTATACTTACAGACAAATAATTTAAAATTAATATAAAGCAACTTTATATCAACGGCCACAAGCCAACTGTGCTCCTAGTGCCAGTCCCAAGTCCAGATAAATGGGAAGGGTTGCCTCAGAGAAGGCATCCAGTGTAAACTTTCGGCCAAATCAAACATTCAGATCATAAAGATTGGTCTTCCTATTGATTGGTGCTGTTGGCCAACAGGGTGCTGTTGTACTGTTGGCTAAAGGCAAAGCAATAGGAGTGGGGGAAGGTTAGGAGTCAGCGAGAGAGAAGAAAGGCAGGAGTCTGGAGATAAGAATAGGGACTCTAAATGTAGGGGCTTTGACTGGTAAAAGGGGAGATGGAGAGAAGGAAGGTCAATACATGTGCCGAGGAAGGATAGTGGCTACATGGGTCAAAGGATGTTAAATCTGCCAGGCAGGAGGAAGGGAAGACCACAGAGGAGGTTCGAGTACTTGCAGAGGGTTGGTGTGACAGAAGATGCTAAGAATAAAGTCAGATGGAGGCAGATGATCTGCTCTGGAAACTGATAAAGTGAGCAGCTGAAAGACAAAGAAGATAAAGCAAAGTGATATTTAGCATTTAACATGAAAGGTAAAAGCCTTGAGTCTTATCTCACAGCGGTTGAAACTGTAATATTAAAACACAATCTCCCTTTAAGGACAGAAACTTAAATGGTTTTAACTGATTTATTTTCTCATTTTTTTGTTATTGCTTAACACCTGGAAATCATTAGCTTATACTGACCATAGTTACACTGTTCACTCATTTGTCAAATTTAGCTGAAGATATTATTGCCCCAAACAGCCCATCAGCATCCACTTACAGGCTAGCTAGAGCTGCCTGTAGCTGTATGTTTTGCCTCAATTAGGGACACAAGTGGTGGTGACACTGAAGCCAGATTTAGAATTAAGACAGCAAGGATGACTGGGGGTCCTAGAGGGGGTGAAATTTGAGGTTGAGCATGTCTATGAGAGTACATATGTGTACCAGAGAGGCCTTGGCAGTTCAGTGGGACTGTATATTAGCACTTGCCAGCTGTTCTTTCTTATATGCCAAATCCTCTTCTGTTTGCTGACAGGCTCATTGGCAGCTGCATGCGGGATGGGGAAAGGCACCTGTCTGAATTGTACAGGGGGTCTCAGCAGCGCCAAACAACCTTACAGCAGATGGAAAATGCTGGAGCAAGTGGCCTGTGTGTATGAAAGCTTTTATTTTGAAATTGATCCTGCCCACAAAGTACTGGCACATGCCTCGTGGATCTGTAAAAACAAAATTGGCACAGTTGGTCAAAGTGATTGTGGACATAAGGACTGATCGTTACAGCCATTCATCTGTTTTTACACACCTTTTATAGACTTTATAAATTCCACTGTTAGCCATGACAGATATTCACGAATTTCTCCCAGATTGCTTTGTTTTAATGGTATGCCACAGCACTGTTGTTGCTCCCTTAGGTAAAAAGTGGGATGCATCAAGTCTGCTTGTTTTACTCTGTATTCATAAAATATTGCAATACAAGTAGAAAATGACATGTCAAAAGAAACAAGTTAGGTGACAGTCAATGGGTCCATACTATTCCGGGTCATATTTAAAGCAAACAAAGACAATGCAACTATTAGTGGCTCAATTCTCCCTCTGCTACCACCTTTCACTCTCCTCTGGTCTGGCGTCTTAATAAATTCACCATATCATCTCTTCACCAGGATATGTGTTTGATTTTTCCCTGATAGGTGGCTGCAGGATTCTGAAAAGCTCTGAAGAGTTCTACCACTTTTAAGTCAATCTTTGCATAATGCTTGGTTTAATAATAGAAGCAAAACTGAAAACAAATCAACAATGGAAACCATTTTAGCATTCATACTTATTTAATTGAGGAAGGGGTTTTTTTCTGACTGGCAGTGTCTTTTAATTTGGTAAAGCGTTGTAAATGTATTGAAATGAGTGTTCCAACTTTACAATTTCTTCAAACACTTAACAATTTAATGGAATGTTTTTCAAGCACAGATTTAATTCATACAGCATGCCAATTATTACTACTGCTTGTCAAGACTGGAATCCTCTGCATTGGATTTATTCATTATTTTGTTAATTGGGCTACTATTTTCCTTAAGTAAATCCATAATTAAACCAAGCTTTTGCAAAAAAGTATAATTTAATCAAGCGTTACGTCATCTGGGAGGAGTTGTTGAGGCAATGCCTGCTGTCAAGACTTGCGGTCTTTAAGTAATGACGTGATGAATCCTGCTTCCTGGTCCTAACTATGCTTTTATTAAGGCTGTTGTGTTTTTAACATGTTTTAATGCTTTGTATCTTTTCTATTTAATCTGAACAAGCCCCTAAAAAAGGCAGTGATCACTGTCGGCCTCTCTCGGTTTTTATCACCATTTTAAAGCTCAGTTTTTAAATCCTTACAATGTAACTACAGCCAACCCATGCAGCAATTAATGAATGACTAACCTCGTATGTATGGTGGATGGATTATCTCAGTTTTTCTCCTGACTGAAGTTTGGTCCGTTTTTGGCAGCATCCTGCCAGGCGATAGCATTTGTCCCTAACTATCGGGAACCCTCATGTTAACTTTTATCGAGTAGAAAAAAGTTAGTGTTCATCCTCCAGCTTCACTGTGTTTTTGTTATGCTAACTATAGCTTTGTAGCTAGCCACCACGCAGCACATCATTATATACCAGCTAGTCCTTCAGTCACCCTACAAACGCCACTGCTGTTTAGTTGCCTATCTTCGTTTATGTCGAAAGTGACAGCAGAGCTGTAAGTTTTAATTTTTTCAGAAATCCCTCAGTCAGACCATGCTATATCATGTTTGGGTTGAAACTAGTGAGCTAACTTGCTGCTAACTTCTAACTCCGTTAAATTTTAATAAATTCTGTTTTCGTGGCTGCCTGCGTGTTAAACTTAATTGTTACACCTGGTAAAGCAGCCACACTGACCATTTTATTAAAGATATATAGAAACATTTTCATTTTCACTTGAAATACTAACATGAAAAAATATATTGGTCTAGCTAAAGTTAATGCTTGTAGAGAACAGTTCATGATGAAGTAAAATCTGTTATAATGAAAATAGCAGGGAATATTAATGTCATTAATAGGTTTTCTAACATATAATTGGAATTTAAGTAAGTCTACTTTGTTATCATTTACAGGATAGATATGACATGAAGGGATTAGCTATGCATTCTGATTTCAATACTGCTTGGAAACAAGCCTACGGGGTTGCAGCTCCAGAATAAATTAAGTGAGTATCCAGTTACCCATCACAATATAACTTATTACAAAACCATTATCCCATTAGTAAGTCTGTACTCGGTTTGTTGACGATGATAGAGGAATATTAAAGCACTCATTAATAGATCTGCCACCTTCTGCCAGAGCCTTTACAAAAGGAATAAACAGAAGAGTAAAGAACGGCTCCATGTAATGAATGTATTGAAACTGTCTGGAATAATGAACCTTTTGATGTGGGGGTAAACTATCATTATTTGTCAGCTATGGACTTCAGACACAGGGACCAGCTGGAGATATCATCATTTCATTCAACCTGTCTATTCATATTCAGGAGACCCAGGAGGCAAAAAGAGCAGGGAACACATGTGCAACGTAGAATATGCAGGAGCGCCATTGTCTAAGAAGCAAATCTTTTCAAATTACTGCAATGTCAGGATGTAATGAGAAAGATAGGCAGTGCAATAAAGCTTGGACAATAAACAAGTCACATCTGACATCCTAGTAGGTCTGCTTGAGTAAATATGGTAATATGACAGCTTTGATAATCCAAGGCTCACAGAACAACAAACTCTCACTGCTTTGATATCTGTGTGCATTTGAAGAGCCACGCATTAGATAAAATGAGCAGTGCAGAGCAAGCGTGATGCATATGCGCTGAGTGGCAATCATTTGAAAGGTATAACTGGTGATTCTGCAGTGAGCATAACAGAAAGTCCACATCTCTTCATCCTTGAAGGTTAGAAATGTGCATCTAATAAAAATAAATGACCAGGACGATTTCAGGTTAAGTGTCAGTTGATATTGTCGATACAACTAATAAGAGAGTCACAGCTCATAGTAGGGCAGAATGGACCCATGATATGTAGTACTCCTCATTTCTATATATTTTGCTAGGAAAATGGGAGATAGCTCCAGCAGTTTATGTAAGTTTGCACATTTTTCAATGTTAAACACAGCAACAGAGTTCAAGTAGTCTTTCAGAACAGTTTTCTAGGCCTACTGAAGGTTATTCAGCAGATTATTAGATTCTTGCAGATTAATTGTCAGTCAGTTGACGATAACCAAGAGCTGGTGTGATGTACCAAAAAAACTGGGTTTTCAATAACCATTCCCATGTCTGCAGACCAAATAAATTTTGGAAATGTTATATTTTCAATATGTGATGCATTGTTATATTTCATATGAACGCACATTGTTATCCACAGAGATACTAATGTGACTCTTAGTCCCATGAGGGTATCCAGGCACTTGTGTTAAATATTATTTGTTCCCCTGACTAAACAGAATTCAATTATCAGGTAAAGCATGCAGTAGGGCTATGCGATATGACCAAAATCTCATATCCCGATATAAGAATTCTATCGTCCGATAACGATATAAATCACAAAAATGTAACATTTTCTGTAAATTCTGTGAATCTCGGGCAGCTCGACTTGCGGGAAGTGTTTCCAGCTGTGCGTCATGTAGCTGGTGTCGAGTGTTTTAACCTATGCATGAAACTATACATTTTTAGACATAAGTTGTAACGGCTGCCATTTTCTTTGTATTTATTACATGGCGTGCTGCGGGGAAAAGCCTGTTCTAACGTTTGAGTCTAAGGTTTATTTTTTAGCACCTGGCGGCTCTTTTTTTACTTCTATTAATCTGCTCTTTGACGTGATTCAGTTTATTTTGAAAAGTCTCAACAGGATCTTGAGCTTTATTGTGAAAGGTTTATGTGGAACATAAACAAGCGGACACGCGATGGTGTTACCGTCGTTGTTGCTAACCACAACGCATAAAAACAGGCGCTTGTCTGTCCGTAGTGTGGTTATATTAAATATAACAGAAAGAGAGAACTTTAAGAAATTAATATAACCACTACAGTGACCATCAAAACGATGAAAAACTATTGCCGTAAACAGTATATTTTGCGACACCACGAAACAAACGATAGTGTAAAATGAAACGATAGACGTTTTTATATCATCATCCGATATATATCGTTATATCAAACAGCCCTAGCATGCAGTAATAACATTGTTGTCTGAGAGGTAAACAATATTCCAGATTCAGGGAAATGTAACTTATGATGCACTGTAAGGCTGAAATAATGAATCAAGAGTCATTTCTTCAAGTCTAAACTGCCAGTTATGTTAATGGCAATTACATTACAGCATCCCATAAAATTCTGAATGATTATACTAAAGCTTAGCAACAATTTGTCCACACAGTTGAAATATTTCTATTAGTCAAGTATAAATGAAATCCATCTAAATGTCTGGCATTACCTGTTCTGAAACCAGAAACAACTGAAGTTCATATGTCCAAGACAGAGCCATCAGCCAACAAGAGTAATAGCAGTAGAATAAGCATCAAGTTTGATCAAGCTGTGATTAAAAAACAAAACAAAACAAAAAAACAACAGAAGAAAAAATGAAGGAAAGGATAACCCCGGGAAAATGATAGAGAAGTGTCTCTTTGCCAGTACTTTTTATTTAGTGGACTTTAAAAAAAAAAGCGGCTTTTGGGAGTTGCTGAAGACAGAAAATATTGGGCAGCTGTTGCTCTCAGATCAGGGAAACAGATGACTTGCTGCTGAGATGAGCTGTGTGATTAGACTGGAGTGGGACTAGTGGCACAGAGACATGAAATGAGTTACTGTCACAGGAAAACATCTAAAACTTGTTTGTAATTTCTGGATATTCATGTTTGACTGTCCATTATGCACAGTTTACTTTCATTTTCCAGTAATGCTGCTCTACAAAATAGCGGCTTGTCTCATCTGAGTATGGGTTGTTAGTTAATCATTTGTCATTGTGGCTCATTCAAGTTAATTACCTTACTAATCGATTTGAGGCTTTAAACTTATGTTGCCTTTGTGGTATTGTGATTTCATTTGAGTTCAACTCTGGGGAATATACGCTTATCTAAGAGCAATTACCTTAAAACAATATGATGAAAATTGATTTCCTGTGCCTCTGTAATGCTCATCTAATTAACCCACAATGCAAAGACTGAATATTCAACAATGGCTGCACTGCTTTTGATAAAGAAAAACATGTGCCCGGCAGCCTCTAATAAAAATATTTTAAGCGTTGACATCTGCGCAAAGTACTATAATATCTCATCTAGAGTTAAACTGAGTAAAATCTCAGGCTCTTATTATTTTGCTTAAGACTAAAGAAGAGTAATGTCCAAATGTGATTTAAATGACTTCGAACATGGCAACGTTTTTTGTGTCAGATAGGCTGGTCTGAGTATTTCAGAAACTCCTGATTTACTGGGATTTTCCCACACAACCATCTCTGGGGTTTACAGAGAATAGTCTTTAAAACAGAAAGTATCCAGTGAGTGGCAGTTTTCTGGTTGAAAAAGCCTCGGTGATGCTAGAGGTCAGAAGAGAAGGGCCAGACTGTTTTGAGTTGATATGAAGGTAACAGTAACTCGCACTAACCCTGCGATATTCAGATTGTAGTGTCAAGATTTTGAATAAACAACATGAAAAGATGGATTTATCCTACATTGCATCAACACGTCTGGTGGTGGTGGTGGTGTAATGGTGTGGAGGATACTTTCTTGGCACACTTTGGAGCCCTCAGTAGAAACAGAGAATTGTTTAAATGCCACAACCTACCTGAGTGTTGTTGGTGATTATCTCTATCCCTTTATGAGAACGGTGTGCTCATCTTCTGATGGGTGCTTCCGACAGGTTAACGCACCACATCACAAGCTCATAGCATCTCAAACTGGTTTCTTAATGATAACAATGTAATAAAATGTAATAAAGTGGCCTTTACTGTCACTAGATCTCAATCCAATGGAACACATTTGGGATGTGGTGGAACAGGAGATTTGTGTCTGAGAAATCTGCAGCAACTGTGTGACGCTATCATGTCAATATGGACTAAAATGTCCTAGGAATCTTTCCAGCACCTGGCTACCTGACTAGTGAAAAAATAATATGGCGTGCTATTTCGTTTTAATTATACCCTTATTTGCTATAAGCATGTATGACTGGTCACCTACTTCACACCTACATCTACTTATTTAGTCATATGGTGCAGTGGCTCCTTTGATCACGCATACTGACTGATATGGACAATCAAGGAAAGTCTCTGTTTTGAGAAAAGGTTTGACAATTATTTAAAAAAAACAAAAACCAACCAAATAACTTTTGATGTTTTAAGTCGCAGTCTATGAAAAAGACAATCAGGAGAAGGTTAGTGAGAAACAGGTGTCTTTATGAAGTCAGTAGTTAGCTGGAGAGTGTTTTAAGGGCCATAACATAAACTTGACACCTTCATGAAAAAAAGGCCAAATTGCATTCTTTCTGAATCACTCTGAGATCGTCTCAGAACTTTATGAAACTGAATTAAGGACATTGGAGAAGAACAGTTGCTTTCACAAACTGAAATGCTAGGAGTTATGTTTTAATAAAACAAACTGAGCAAAAATCAATGCAACCAGACAGAATTAAATGTGATGTGGTTAAAGTCAAGTATATTAAATAAAGTCAAAAGCACTATTATCAAAAAACACTGTTACCATCAAACTAAGTAGTAAAACATGACATTCTCAATAGCCTGCCTGTATGTGTGCTCTCTATTCTAAGCTCTTATAAAACTGAATGTGGGAATTTGCCTATGAGCAGCGTCAATTATGTGTTTTTGCTTGATTTTTAATCACTCTGGAGATAATTAGACTGTAATAAAAAAAAAATCAGTTGGATTTTAAATGTAAGTTAGTTCACAGAATACTCTTTGTCATGTTAATGAGTGCTTTCTTATAAAATGTTACTGGTGCTGGGGAATATTTCACCGCTGCAATGTTTGGGGTGATCAATAAGTCAGCAGACAAGATGTAAAGTTAATATTTCAGAAGTGCTTTTTGAACGTGATTAAAATCTGGTAATAAAAGCATCATAGATTCATAGCTTTCTTTCTCCTCTATTTATAATATCAGATGCAGGATTTTCAATAGCTCAGTTTGATGTAGTATTCATTGCCAAGGGCACCGGCAGTCAGTTATGCGCGTTAAATGTTGTAGAGAAAATAGCTGTATGAAGAGGTCCCACTTTATTATACTCAAGGTGTGAATGCTTTATTTTTCAGGAGAGCCATTTGCTCCCACCTTCATTGCTTTGTGCACATTCTCCCCTGATATTCCACCGCAGTAGTTAAATGGTTCTGTCTTTAATAAGTCAGTTTTGTCTCCTGTTGAGGTTTTTTAAAATTCATTCACCACGCTTCTATCCCCATTGGAGCATGACTGGGGGAGAGCAACACTGAGTACAAAAGATTTTCTGGATTGAAGGCATTTTTTACAGAGACAGCTATTTTTGAACTTTTCTTTGAATGTTTTTATTTGACGAATACGTTTATGAGGGAAAAGAGCATTTTATAAAGTAGTTGTTTTCTGCAGCGAGGCATTATTGATTAATAGTGGATAGATGGGGAGGAGAAAGGGTTATATTGTAGCAAAATGTCTTATTGAAATCTACTGTAGGTCATTTCAGTTCAGTAAAGAGAAATACAGTGGATTCTCAAAAACATACACTGGCACTGCAGTGTATGTTTTCCTGGGTCTAAAAAGTATCTTAATACATATTTATGAACTAATGAAGGTGGCCATTACATTTTTCACAGAATATGACATTTTTCTTGATTCATGCATTACTTGTTTTATGGAAAACAAGCCGTGTGAAGGGGCCACTTTCATATTAATCATATAAATCTTGGAAAACATGCAATAAATATATTAACAACCATTTTCTCATGTACATAGCCTTTGTACATTTTAAATGGTCATTTACAGAAGACTTACATGTTTGCTTTCTTTTTTCTTTTTTTTTTCATTTATGTCAATGTCATCCCAAAGTCCAGACACACAGAGGTCAGTTAGATGACATAATCTGAATTTCTAAATATGTACTGTTCTTTAACTGATGGATGACTTGCCTAAAGGCGTTTCCACACTTTGGGGATGCATTTAGGGATGTTCTGTATGTCCATCAAAAAAAAGCAAATGCGCTGCTCAAAATAATTTAAGAACACTTTAGAAACATATCAGATATCAATGGGAAAAAAAATATTATGATGGTTATCTATGCTCATTTGGGTAATCCCAAAAGGTTGAGGTAATGTGTCACGAACAAAAGGATGGAAATACAAATGATCAACCTATGGAGGGCTGAATTCAAAGACACCATGAAAAGTAAACAAATGCCTATTTTGCTGAAAATTCATTGCAGCAACACAAAATAGTACTGAGTAGTTTGTATGGCCTCCACATGCATGCCTGCACCTAATGAGGTGACAGATGATGTCTCGGGGGGATCTCCTCCCATATCAGGACCAGTGCATCAGTGGACAGTCTGAAGTGCAATCTGGTGGAGTCAGACTGAAACATAATGTTCCAGAGGTGCTCTATTGGATTTATGTCAGGTGAGCGTTGGGGGCCAGTCAATGGTATCAGTTTGTTCATCCTCCAAGAATTTCCTGCATATTCTCACCACATGAAGCCAGGCACTGCCGTGCATAAAGAGGAATCCAGGACCCACTGCACCAGCATAGGGTCTGACAGGCAATCCAAGGATTTCCTCATGACACCTAATGGTAGTAAGGGTGCCGTTGCCTAACCCCTTAAAGTCTGTGTATCCGTCCATGGATATTTTTCCCCAGACCATCAGTGGCCCTCCACCAAACCGGTCATGCGGAATGATGTTACAGCCAGGATAATGTTCTCCACCATCATAAAAGCCAAACCAGACCCTTTCAGTCTGTGACATGTACTCAGGGTGAACCTGCTCTCATCTGTGCAAAGCACAGGGCGCCAGTGGTGGACCTGACAATTCTGATATTCACTGGCAAATGCCAATCGGGCTCCACGGTGACACGCAGTAAGCACAGGGCTGACTAGAGGACGGTGGACCCTCAGGCCACCCTGAAGTCTGTTTCTGATTGTTTGGTCAGAGTCATTCACACCAGTGGACTGTGGGAGGTCATTTTGTGGCGCTCCGACAGTGCTCATACCGTTCCTCCTTGCACAAAAGAGCAAACCTTTAATGGGATGTATCCAGGAGGAGTTGGACTACCTGTACAGCTCTGTAGGGTCCAGGTATTGCCTCATGCTACGAGTAATGACATTGACCCTAGCCAAATTAAGGCACTGTTTATGAATGCTTAAAGCGTGATGCAATTTCTTTCTTTTTTTTTGACTTAGTCAAACAGTTATTTCCAACCTATGCCTGGCCACTGACTCTCTGATGCTACTTAAGACATACTCTCATTCCAGTAGAAGTAGATTTCTATTCAGCTACATGTTGTCGTCACAGACTTCAGCAGAGGCCAGAAACAAACCAGGGCGATGTTGTTTTTTCAACAAAAATTAAATTCACTGTATATGATTGAAGAGTACGTGTGAAAAACTGGAGATGCAGCCTCCGGTGGGAGAATTTCTCTCGGGATGTGAAACCGGAATAATAATGACACACAACTGAGAGGAGAGGAGGGATTTCTGTGAACCAACCCTGTCACAACAGAGACCAGAATAGTGGTATTTTGAGTAAAGGGGATCATTACTTTAGTCACTGTGGCAAGACTTGGTAAATCCCAGAAGGCAGCACGAGTAGAATTGAAGTCTTAATTTTTTGGATCTTCTTTCCTCCACATGAAAATAAAATAAAACGAGTGGACACACAACTTGAGTTACGTATCTTTTACATTTTTGTTATGCTTGATGGTTTTCTCCAGCTAGTCATTTGTGGCCTCATGAATAATTCAAGTGTGAAAAATCAAAATGAAATGCGAGAGCGAAATATATGTCACACGAGGTTTAACATAATAATAAAGCCTCCACTGTTGATTGTCATCCAGATCTGGCTTCGTTTCAGCCACGCATTCTTGCCATTTCACACCTTCAGCCCGGCTGATGGAAAGAACAATCATATTATATCAGCTGAATCATTGCTCTTAACATGTGTGGAGCTCCATTACAGCTATCGCTTGGAGTCAGGGAACAATCGTGACAACGTGCTGGAGAGGATTAAACGCGACGGTGCTCTTTGTGGACAAGTCATATAAATGCCAGACCATATAATTATGATTAGAGGGAATCTCCAATAAATGTTAATTGAATTAGGAATTCAGATAGAGCTCTGTCGAGTTTGAGATGAATGTGTGATGATTCAAACTTGTTTCTGCTGTAAAAATGCTGATTTTAATTTGGTCAGAATCGCGGGTATGTTAAATAGATCATGCTGCTGAGTTGTTTCATTCCCATCTCTGCTCAATTATACATTTTTCTAATGAAATTAAAGGAAAGTGCAGTGGTGTGAAAGGTTGCTCAGAGTGGTAGTATGAAGCCAAATGTTTTATTGCTTTCTGCTCTGTTGCTCAAAAGTACCATTCATTATAAAACAAAACGGGGGAGACTGCAGCAGAAAGCACTGCAGAAAACGCTGCTATATTACCAGTAATCAGTGGAAGTGCCATCATTTTGTAAGGGCTGACAAGCCAGTCCCCTTCCAGACAGGCACCTGGAGGATGTTTACATCTTTAATCTGAATCTCAATGAATGTGCATTTAATTTATAAAGACACAGTCAGGTGTTTACTTGTAATTGAGAGCTATTTTCTGCCAGTGAGCTTGATCACATCCATTATAAATGATTATGTGACCATCCATGGAGCTACTGTTGCTTTCAAGCAATATTTGCAAGCTAGATTGGTTGTTTTTACACATTTCACTGCAAACAGCGGCTATTCATGCTCATAAAACCGAACACTGCTAAATGTATACGTGCATTGTCATAATAGTGTCACTTAGAGCTGGGCGATATAAGATTTTTTTCATATCACGATATGTTTTTTTCATTTCAGGCGATAACGATATATATCACGATATAAGCCAAATAACTATATTTGTAAGATTTAAATGTGACGTTGCTCACAAGTAAAATGTGAAATAATCAGCAGCTTGTTTTGATTTAAATATTTATTTCCCATAATAAGTTCAACAGGGTAGATGTACTTAAGGAACATGAGACTTTTTCAGATAAATAAAGGCAAATATTGCAAACTACACAAAAGCAGCCGCTAAAGCGTTTAAGTTTCAAAATAGAACAAACGAAACAGACGACTAAATTGTCAGTTCCACTTAGAAACAAAATATTAATTCTAAAAATAAATCTTAGTTTGTTTTACAGAAGAACAGACAAAATTGACGAACTTTTGTCAATATCAAATAAACTGAGAACTAAAAGGAAATTCTCAATCTCTCCTTGTTGTATAGCTTAGCTTTTCAAACAGTTTTAACAGTTACTTTAGTCTGACAAAAGCCAAATTACGAATTAGCGCTTCCAGTCAGAGATTGAGCATGCACTGGTCTATTGTATTTCCAGACTTGCTTTCGGCACAGTTTACAGTGCGAGCTACTCTGTTTTTTGTCAGACTTGAAATAGCCGAAATACCTCCACACTACGGAACTTCTATGGCTCTTCCGTTCGACAATCTCTCCGGCATTGGAACCATCATCTGTTTTCTCTTCGGTAACCTTCGGTCATGCTCGGTTGATTTTTCTCTAGTCGGCACACTCATTTCCTCCATTACCGTTGGCTGCTTCCCAAACAAATACACATGTGCGGCACGTAACAAGTCACGTGACGTGACGCTGCGGCTGTGATTGGTTCGGCTCTGCGCTACTTAATTTGGATTGGCTGTTGTTCTTTTTTTTTTCTTTTTTTTTTTTTTAAAGAGGACAACAGAGATGAGGCCTATCACAATAGTTTAACTTTTCTATCGAGGAAAATTTATTTCGCAATACATATCGTTATCGTTCTATCGCCCAGCTCTAGTATCACTGATGCTGATGTGCTACACAGAGTGAAAACAACCTGCCTTACTAACATTAGAAGACTATCAAACTTATGTAGTGTAGCATTATATTGCTGACGGGATGATAACATGAAAGACAGCCGTTCTCCTAAGAGCGTTTTCAAAGGATGGTAAAAGTTTTCACTACAAAAAAGCTTCTTGCACATAGATAGCCTGTAACCAGTGTAAGAGTTTTTAAAACAGTGACCCCATGAGATTTTCACCTTAAATCAGGGAGATATAGATAAAGGTCAGAAAGCAATTTAAGCGCTTCTGCAGGTCTGCTCAGAAGCTTAATTTGATAAGGGGATCATAAGAAAGGTCTTGCCAGTGGAATTGGTTTTACTGCCACAGAGCTGTAATGAGAAAGCAGCTGTTAACAGGTGCCCCATTTTGCCACTTTTTTAGAGTAACTGCGATGCTTGCTAAATTTATCATCCATCCATCCAAAATGCAACTGTTGCACCTGCTTCTCTTTGGGAGAGACTGCTAAGCTTATCTATCTGATGTCCAATTGCCATTCACCTTAAACAGAATAATAAATACAAAATAAGATTTTCTTCTCTTATTTTGTATTGAGTTGGAAAATTATTATTTTTAAAAAAAATGAGTGGTCATTAAGATGCTGGAGCAAATCATTTCCTCACACTCTCAATCCTAGAGAAGCATGATTAGGTAACTATAGCTGTGGTGACTGATATTGTTAGCCTATGTACAAGCTTATACAAAAAAACCTTGTTTCATGTTTCCAGCCACATTAATGGCACAAAGGATTATTTTATCAGTATTTGTATGTTGATAAAATAATTGTTTGAGAAGCCTCCTGGATTATCCTCCAATGTCACACAGTAAACCTCAGTGATCCGCAAACAGGATTAGAGCTTAATCTTCTTATTAAATTGTCATTCATGTGCTATATAATGACGCAATCCATCTGCAAAATCACTCAAATCTTTATTACAAAATAAAGACATTCTACCTACACACTTTTATTTACACATTGTGCATTTCTTCATTCAATATTTTTGGAATAAGACAAGAGTACAACTAAAGACTTTTAATGCAATTTGATAACGTGCTTTACATATGCAGTGTTAATGCAGGAATGATCAGCCAGGGATCAAAATGGAAACTTTTTACTCAGTGTAACTCTTTAGAATTGACTGCGCATCAGGGCATTAGACTGATTTTCCTTGGATACCTCGATAGAGAACGTACCGAGTCAATGGAACATTGAATGGCTGCCAGGCACTGCTAAAAGGAAATCCATGCATTCAGGACAGAGATAATGAAACCGAGTTAAGTCAAATCTTAAGACACGTACGAGTAACTCACTCTCAGTCCCGTAACAGTAAAGATTTTCTCCTTTAACTGAAATCTAGTTATTCTCTGCTCATGATGGACAGCTTATAAAATGAAGGCAGTTGCTCTCAGTCCTTTTTAATCCTGAGGTTATGGGAACTAAGTGCGCTTAACTTTTCTCCACTAAACTTATTTGGCAGATATCAGCTCATTTTCTGTGGCACTGTGTAGGACAACAAATTTGCCTTTGATAACGGGATCTGAATGTAAGTACTCACAATGCAGGCGATTTTGACCTTAAGAAGTCACACTGGCTTCAGTCAAAATGTGGTTTTCGTGAGTAATATTTTTGTAAAATTTTCATGTCTTAATAGTATACGCCTTCACTGACTATCAGTCATATCGCTGATAAATTAGGCTTTTCAATCCTCCAAGCATCATAAATAATGATAATGACTTACAGGAGATTTGATGAGGAACCATCTCTGTGTTTTTGTGGTCAAAGTGCCCTTGAACATAAATAACGGTGCCTGAAAAATGTCTTTCTTGGAGTACTTGTGCTCTGCTCGTTAGCTGAAACTATACAGCTCAATATGGCTTTTGCAGCTTGGTAACCTTAAATTGCATTGTTGCTGTAATGTGCCTGATCAATCTACTTCGCTGTTACAAATGCCTTAGAGTGCAAAAAAATATAATGCTAAATTACTCCGAGATTCGATTTTTATAATAGGTTTCACATGAGGGGCATGTCTACGTCTTTTCCTGGAGAGCCTAGCTCATTTAACACTTCCATCATGGCAATCTGTTCACGAGGTGGAAAGAGATTTGTGGTAAATTGTGGAGTTTGAGGAACGGTAGCCGCAGGGATTTCCTTTGAATGTACTTTTAATTTCAAA
Organism: Rhamphochromis sp. 'chilingali'; assembly: GCF_963969265.1. NCBI lineage: Eukaryota > Metazoa > Chordata > Actinopteri > Cichliformes > Cichlidae > Rhamphochromis > Rhamphochromis sp. 'chilingali'. The sequence goes on along the minus strand of NC_137930.1, from coordinate 52,257,542 downwards.
TGAGACACCGGTGTAAAACCAAGCCAAGAAATGCACACATTAAAACAAAAAAAATTGATTTGTGCTGACTGAGCTGGATTTTTTGCAGAAGGTCTCATTTGATAGCAAATATTTTTTGAGGAATACATAGACTGTCTTTTTTCATGTCAGAGATAAGTGTTCTGGCAAATCCATCATGTGCCGCCTGCTGTCAGACTGTGGGAAAAACAATTAAAGGTTCCACACACAGGTCGAGTTGCTCCGATAGTCAATGAAGGCAACCTCTCTGGGTGGGCCTAGAAAAGATAGATTCATTAGGAAATGCCAGGGGAGGAGGGGTGGATGTGTAAGACAATTAAATGACCTACACTGGAGGGGACTGAGGACTCGGGGGGCTAAAAAGATGAAGGGAAAAGCCAACTGTTCAACAAACAAGTTCCTAGAACAAAGTTTGCACAGTACACTGTAATTATTAAGCAATTATAGGGATTTGGGTCAAAAAGGAAAACGGTAGACACTGACAGTGAAGTCATTATGGTGATCGAAGAGCTTAGAGGGTGTTAAAACTTCAGCATATAGAACTGTAAGACTTTGGAGTGTCCCCTGAAGGTCAGTGATATGCACACAGACACAGCTACACATTAATTTGTATACAAGCAGCCAGCAGAAGCACATTCTTGGCATTCGGTCAAGTCACAGACAATGTACAATATGGCCACAGATGACGCTGCTGTGTCGGTGCACGAAAGTGGCCTTCCAGATGCCCGTGCACGGTCGCTCAGTTAATCAAACACTCAGTTCATTAATGCTGCTTGTCACTAGTGTCAACAATCGAGAAAGTGCTGAGTATTGAATCGCGGAGGACTTTGTTCGCCAACCATTCTTGGCAGGCATTGATTTTAGCCGATAGTCCTTTAGCCCTCAGGCAGCAGGATGTAGCTCATTGATGAGACATTTTATCAGGGAAAAGGTCAGCCCGAGTGATTGATATCCTCTTTTATGAGTCGTAATATGGACGATATTAGTTGTGCACTTTGACTGCTCAATCTCAATGACATTTACTACAACCTGGCCATTAAAAAACGATATAGGAGTGAGACTGAATAACAATAACGTCCTTATTTTTGTGTATTTGAATGTTGAGCATCTATAAAACATGCGCTGCTGTCTTGCATATGACGGTGACAGCCCTTTTGGGGTCTTTGTTCAAGTGTTGTTTATGGCTCCTAAATGTGAGCTTGGGTAGATGGTGGTATTGATTATTTGTCTTAACATTGATCCATGCAGATAACCTTATGTTCAGTAAGGAATGGATTGAAGGGATTTAGAAGATCGAGATTAGCTTAGAGAAGTTAAACTAGGCATAATCTTTTGCTAGCTAATAGCTAGCTTAACAACCACTCTACAGATTAGCATAAACGTGTGTGGACATTTAGTACATACTGACTTATGTGATGCAAGACATTTGAAGAACATAACACTCGTTAAGACTGACTTAAGTTAACAAAATGAATGAAGTACAAGTACATCTCCATTATTTGCCAGAACTTAACATACCAACACGCTAACCTGTGATGATGGACACCGTGCTAAATGTATGTTATAATGCCACAGTTAGCATTCTGCTTAAAGCACTGCACATGCTCTGTTTTGGGGATTTTGACTGTAGATCTGTAGCCATGTTCAGGCAAAGCTTAAATGAACTTCATAGTTCCGTTTGTCAATACTTGCAAAAGTCACTTTGTGCCTAACAAAGTGCACTGGAAGACTTAGTCAGCACCCAAGCCATACCTTGTCATAAACAGAACTTCATTTCATGACAAGGTGATATCCATACTTCTGACTGGAGGCACTGAACTAGCAATTCCGTTGTATTTGCATATGCGTATTTCTCATCTTGTTCTGCTTACAGTGGCAAATTTACTTCTCAGCGTGATACTGAAGGATCCATGCATAGCTAATGCTCAACGGTAAATTACACTAATTGTTTTAAACCCTGACATACCGGCACAATTATACCTGTCTCAGCAGTGCAGGCAAATGTATTATTGATCAAAATGTTCGCTCGTTAAATGATATCCTATTGCAGCAGGAAGGGTAGGGAGCAAGGGAGATGTATGCATGGGGAAGAAACTGATTTTCTACCCGATCCATTCAGCTGTGATAAACTTCTCATTCTTGCTCTGATAGGTCACTTTGTTCACTTTAACAAACTCACAAAATACATGAATGACTCTCAAGTTCCTCTCTTGACTAACTGGATCCTTACATTCACTGAAGTGCTGTCCTGTAACTTGCATCCAATAAGGAAAAAACATTCCTTAAAATCCCCTTAATATGCAACATTCATTGCAATGAGAGCCTCATCAGTCGTTGCAAGAAGTTTGATGCTAATATTTCTAACAAATCTATACTGTACAGTGCATTCATGATGTATTTATAGCCTCTTACTTTTGTGCATTCTACATATTTGTTCAAACATTTAATATGGAAAACCCCCTGAAATTTGTCATTTTTGAAAGCCTTAAGACTCATCACTGTGTACACCGAAATTATCCTTAAGCCTTGTGAGGAGCTGCACTGGTTTCTCCTAGTGTGTGCCAAAATGAACTTATTGGACACAGTTCAGTCCATAAGGTCATACATTAAACAAGTCCAAGACAAAAACCAAGCCAAGTAACTCTCTGTAGACCGCTAGTATAAAACTGCACCCATGCATAGATCATGATACGGGTCAAAAAAAGCCTAGCAAGTGACCTAATTCTGAAATGGAATAAGTTTCCAACTGCCAGCACTCTTCCCAAAGTTTGGAAAAGAATAATCATTTAAAGGCGCTCAGTCAGTGAAGTGACCGAGAACCAAACTGCCTCTCTAACAGCTCCAGACGTCTACTGCAGAGATAGGAGAGCCTACCAGAACTACCTGAGCAGCTCCTGATCAATCTTGGTTGTGATAGTAAAAATTCTCAAATCTAAGACAAAAAATTGAACACTGTATTTTGTGAATACCAGATCATCACCTGGCTAATGTGGAAAGGGCATTGAGGACGCTGCTCCACACTAGGCAACAGTTCATCTTTCAGCATGACTGCAAACTAAAACATGCAGTTTCGGCAGTGCTGGAATAGCTGCAGGTCAATTTTCTGTTTATACATGAGTAGCTAGGTAGCCCCAACACGGACCCCCATAGTATATCTGTAGAGAGGCCTGAAGATGGCAGTTCAGACACAGGCAAACGGGCCTTCCAACAGTACCGACTGGAGAGTCTGAACTTTAACAATAAGATTTTTTTAAATATATATACATATGTGTATAGATTTGTTTTAAAAACAGTTTAAAACATTCAAAAATATATTACAATGTGAAGAAGAAAATGTTAAAACATGTTTATTTAATGTCTTTTTATTTTAACCAGATAGTGCCTACCCATACACTCATTTAATACCACTTTGTTACTCTTGCATAGAAGCATTCAATGACTAAAACAATAAAGGCGACAATGCGTGCGACTCAACCAGTGGAGAGTCCCAGATGTAAGGCTACATCTTCACATGTAGCTTATCCACCAAATAATCCTCAGTCTCATTTCTACATTGCTTTAAGCACCCTTTAAGTATTATAACACAAGCATGTGTAGAAGTGGCATCATTTGCGGCTACATTTAAGTGACTATTTCACTGAATTGTAGTTCTGGGAGTGGGGAATGCTGTATAAACTGTATCAACAGCAGGTGTAATTATCTTAGCACAAAAACTGTCCTCTTGAAACTCACTTTGCAAAAACTTTAACTATTGCTAATCCAGGCTCCACATTTTATTCTTGTAAAGATGAAATTGATAACTTTACAGTTCCCAAGAGTGCATGATGCTTATTTTATAAACCTTTTTGCTATGTGTTGATCCAGTTTGCCGCTGACTGTTTTAATTTATGCCCAGGCTTGAAATCGCTATTGAACATCACGGGGGCCAAGTGTTCCAAGCAATAACATGAATAATCCATTGGCAGTTCCTGTTAGACCAAAACAGAATGAGGCCATTCTCAATCACCATTATACTCAGGGGGAGTGCAACCAGGCTGTAGCAGCATTAGCCTTTCCTACTAAAAACTGATCACACTTTGCCTTTTGAAGTTGTACTCCATCTCACTAATAGGTGCACTTTGGGGTATTTAATATTAAATATTCTGCGAATGTATAATCACTTCATGAAAGAAATGGGTTTTGGAGACTTTTTTTTTTCTTTTCATTTGCAGGCCCAAGTGCAATATATACTTTCATCCACATGAAAAAGCAAACTCAGTAATGCTGAGAGTGATTTGTGTTTGTATTATATTGAAAATATAAATAATCAATTTATAGGCTTTAGGCTTTTAATCGACCACAAGTAAGTAAGTTATGAGTGATCTACCAATTATGAGTTCCCAAAGAAATAAACGAAACCTTTCAACTTTACAGTGGAGATGCAAATCTGTTGATGGTTCCAGCTAGCTTCACATCCTGACATTGAGCTTCAGAGTTAACTGATGAAACTTGTGAACACATGATTCTTTCCTTAAACACAGAAAACGTTTGCCCGCTCAGCGCGCACTTCAGAAGAAAATGGATATATCTCACCGCTTCTTGGCATGGAGACCACTTTAAATTCATCACACAGACCTATTGCCTATGCCGTGCACGTTTGTCAATCTGCCTGTGAAATGAAGAGCCAGGGGCTACTGACCCAGACACATCAGCTCCTTTTTGGCCTCTAACAACACTTTCTGAAGTCTTCACATTCACACATTGATTCATTATTTTCAGTTTGCTGCTGCCTTCGAGGACACGGCTCAGTTTTTGTGTGGAGTGAGTGGGCAACAAGTACAGTTTATACAAAGTGGTTATGATGGCTGATGCAACAGACTTTGAATAATGAATATAAAATAAAATGCATGAAAGTGAAAAGCTTTATCTTTTAAATGAAACCTTTGGGATGTACAGTTGCTACGAACATATAGTACTGTGCAAAAGTCTTGAGCCACCCTTCATTTCTTTATATAGATTTCTAGGAAAATGGGAAATGGATGCATTGATATGTTGATCTATTATTTGGCAAAACAGCATTTGTATGTTTCTAAAATCAATATTTGGTATGAGCACCTTTATTCTTTAACACACACAGAACTGTCTTAGGCAAGCGTTCTTGTCATTTCTTACATATTCTTCAGGAATAATTCTTCAGGCTTTTTCAAAGCTCTTCTTGGGATGTTGGCTGTCTTTTATGCAGTTCTGATGATCCCACAATTTCAATGATGTTGAGGCTCTGGAGAGGCCAATCCATGACTGACAGTGTCCTCACCTAGTTTCTGTCCAGTTATCGTTTTCCTGGCTGGCAGTGCATTTGGGATGATTGTCGCGCTGAAAAATCAACCAGTTGCTTTGCAAATGGAAATGCATGTTATGTTTCTGCATTTATTATTTCATTAATTTTGCCAAAATCCCCAACAAGCACCACAGGCTGAAATTAATGGTTGTCAAACTGTGTTTTTTCAGTAAATCAGCTAAAATAATCTGAACAGATTCTGTGGTTTAGCATCAGTCTGCTAACTTTCTATTTTGTCTGTGGCAATTAAAAAGCCACGTAAACCAAGGGGTTTACGTGGCTTTCTTCAATGCTTGAATGATTTATTGGTCAATGTTTAGTGGAATACAAAATACATTGCCTTAAATTGCATTGCATCTGAAAAAGATCAGATATGAGGTCTGAACTGAAAATGAGTGAAAAAGCAGCCAATGTCCTAACGTGAGCCTCGTCTTTTCCACAGTCATGTACTTACACCTGAATTAGCTTGTCATATTACAAAAACGAAAAGTTTTCACTGCGATACTTTACACAGTGTGTACTGTGCACTTTTAAATCAACAATAGGCTCTTTCAAATTAAAAATCGCACACCATTAATCTTTGTCACACTGAAAATGTTATGGCATTTTCAATTGAATTCCACCGCAAGCACAGATACTACAAAGACTTTGTCCTCTCTCTAGGTTCTTCTTTTCTCCTTCCTCTTACCCCAAACAGTAACAGCAGATGGCCACCCTCCCCGAGCCTGGTCCTGCGACAGGCTTCTTCCTGATAAAAGGGAGTGTTTTTTTCCCCTCACCATGGTCACCAAGAGCTTGCTCAGCGGGGGCCACTGGATCATTAGGTTTCTATGAGTAATGTGTTTATGAGCACTGTAGTGTTTTGGTTATATATGCCTAAATAAAATGGGGGCACCATTAGGGTGTTATTTATAAAACATTTATTTAGCATACAACTGAGATGCATTTAAAATATTTACTCCAGTTTTGCAGTAAAATGTTCAAACATCTGTTACAATCATTGCTTTCTTAAATCAGCTGTGCGGTTTTTTTTAACATACACATTCATGCCAGCTGGTTTAATTAAAAACAACAGTCCCATATATTGTACCGTAATAAGACAATGTGTCGTTACTTGTAAAGTTAATGAAAAGAAAGATATGCTATGACAATATACAATACACGACGTATTGAAAACTACCATATCAAAGTACATGAAATGACAGACCCCTGTTAAAAACTTAAGACAGACATCAAAATTTCTTCCAGATGCACATATCCAACAAAAATAAATACTGATGAAAATGTTTAAAATATTCTCAATGAGTGCTTTCCTCAGAAGAACATTCTCATCTACAGTAGCGGAAAATAGTACCTGAAAATGACAGCATCCCTTTTCTGTGAAATAAACTGGAGTAGAAATGAATATAAAAATCTAATAAAATACTCTTGATAAGTCTTTTTTTATTCATAAAAATCAGTACAGAAATGAAAAGTGATTGTAGCTTCTAAAATAAAACAAAAATACAAACTGATTGTCTGACATACAGAAAACATTTTTTTCTTTTTGGCCATGAAGTCCAAAAATCTCTGCAGGGCAAAGTGGCATCAGTGCACTGTCCACTACAGTTATACCACATTTAACACCCATTGTGTTCATTTGATGGATATGCACCAACACTGGCTTTAGAATAAAATGACAAAATAAAATAAATACAATCTCAAAACAGGTTACCCTTCTGCATTCCCAGTGTCTTGATAGACTGTTTGTAAACAAATGATGACTCGTTGTTAACCCGAGTCTGTTTTTGATCCAGCTCACTGTCAACAAAGGAAGAGCTAGTCTCACCTAAGAGATGTTAGGCACCGTTTCTTTGATGTTACACCTGCTGACCCCCATCATCACCTTCTTCTCTGTGTGGCGTCTTGTTGAACAGACATGATGCTCTGTTTTAACCTCTTTGTAAGCAAGTGACTTGCTCTGCCGCAGTAGGTGTGGGTGGTTGTCTGCAGCGACGTCTCCAGCGGTCGAAGCAGCGACGTCTCCAAGTTGTCGCCGAATTGGTACTAGGATCAAAAGTAAACATGTTCAGCTTTCCTACTCCTCATTTCAGACATGAAACAATAAAAACTGCCTTTTAATTGCATTCTTTCCATGCCCACGTCGTTTTCGGCTGCTGCACCAACTTAAAATGCAGCTCTTCTCGTTCTCCTGCCTTTATGCCTTTAAAATAAATAAATAAAAGCAGCACAAGTGTTTGTTTTTAATACCTGTTGTTTCCTGTGACAGCTTAAAGAAAAGAAAAAGCACAATGACAACTACATTCATCTCACATGAATTAAGTGCCACATTTATCACCGTCACTTCCAGACAAAATAACATTCTGTTTTTGATTCGTATCTGTCAATTCAGAGTGTGTTCGAGTGATGAATATCTATTACCCCAACTATTCGCAAATGGGCTTAATAAGACGTGACAGCGTCGGGGAAAACTACAGCTGCTGCATTCCAGATATGCTTCATTATTGTACGCTTTTGTATCGCCAAGTAAACAGCAAAGGGGGGGAGAAAAAAAATTTAAAAAGAAACTTTCAGCCTCCTCTGTGAATGAATATTGGCAGCCAAGGCTTTTGTCACGTACGGTATACAAATAAGAATGTGTGCCTTTCACTTTTATATTGAGGTGCACCAATCTTTTACTGCTCGAGTAAATAAGGGAAATCACTATTTTACAATGTCTTATTTGACTCGAGTTTGGCAAAGTATTACATTACTCAAAGCGCACTTTCTTTATTATCTTTCATATAGTGCAGAAGGCAATAAAATACCATTAACAGCCTCCTATTGATTTTTATGTGGATGTGGCGGGTGCGTTGTCCACACAGCCATCATGATGTCTCAAACTAGCATCAGCACTAAAAATTTTACAACTCTTCTGTGGGCTTGGCTGGGTAATGGTAGTGCCCTTTATTGCAAGCTCCTCTGCTGGCTGAGAGAGAGCCTGCCTTGGGAACTAGGCTGACTAAGGGGGTCTCGGTTGGATCGAAATTAGAGTTTGTTCGAGAATTGCCTGCGCCGAGCTTTGGGATGATAGCCTCAAAAGACTGGAGTGGGAACAAAGTGGGAGGAGACTGTGGAGCTGAAGCAACTGAACGCTCTGATAAAAAAAAAAGAAAAGAAAACTTGAGCAGAACAGCTAAAGATAAAAACAAAAGGAGAATCATTTTTAAAAGATCTTCAGATCTCTCTTCCAATACAGCGACTGTGAAACACGGCCCTTTATCTTAGAAACATCTTCTCAACTTTTTGCTTACTAACGAGAATCCGCAGCACTCCTCTGCCTCCTAAAACCTTGTGGATATGGTATGTGCTGTATGTGTTTCTGTGCTGTCTGAGAGACTGATGGAAGCATGAGGACCGAGTGCCCCCATAATGAAGCCTGCTCGTTTTCTTAATGGCTGAGAACATTGCCCGCACTGATAGCGGCCTGGCTCGGCCCTGTGGCGGTAATGGATGGAGACCAGCTAATGAAGCTTCCCTTGCTCCCCCCAATAGCTGCCTGCATGTTGACCGGTAAGCTGAAATCAAAATGAGCAGATCGCAGGGGAGCTGCCAGCAAAACAGTGAAAGAGCTCTCAGGCTCTTCTGCTTGCTCACTTATGATACAAGTGCTGCATTTTAGCCTTTCAAGGCCTATAAGCTTAAACACATTTCAAGTTTCCAGGTGCTTTTTTGTTCAGTCTTTATTTCCAGGTGGTGTCCTGTGTCCAGACTTAAAGATGCTATGTTGACACTTTTTACAGGTGTTAAATCAAAATCAGACCTAGCCAGTTGTTTCAAACGGGTAAAAATCACACCTATGTTATTTACATCAAAACGCCCAAAAAATACCAAAAAACCCAAAAACAGACTAATCCTACGAACATACACTGATTAGGCATAACATTATGACCACCTGCCTAATATTTTGCTGCCAGAAAGAGGCCAGACCTATCGAGACACGGAGTCCACTTGACCCCTGAAGGTGTGCTGTGGTATCTAACACCAAGATGTTAGCAACACATCCTTTAAAAGGTGGGTCCTGTATGGATCAGACTTGTTTGTCCAGTACATCCCACAGATGCTCGAATAGATTGAGTTCTGGAGGCCAAGTCAACCCCTAAAGTCATTACGCACCTCAAACTATTCCTGAACCACTTTTGTATTGTGGCAGGGCACATTATCCTGCTGAAAGAAGACACAGCCACCAGGAAATGCCATTTCCATGACGAGCTTACAATGTCTGCTGTATTGCTTAAGTACATGTCAAAGTGACAGTCACTTGGATGGCAGAACCCAAGGTTTCCCAGCAGAACATTGCACAGAGCATCACACTGCCTCTGCTGGCTTGAAAGAAACTGTTAGTGTCATTCACTTCACCTGTCAGTGCTCACAGTGTTAAAGCCTGATTGGTGTACACTGTTTGTGTCATCAGTGCCGAACAAAAAAAAAAAATCACACTCTGTGACATGAGTCTTCCATTACATAAAAAACCCCAAACACAGCATAGCCAGAGGAGCTGTAAATCTTCACAACCCTGAAGAAATGATCTAGATGGTTAAAATACATGTTTGTGACCTGTATTTAAAGATATACAGTCAGTCTTAACAAAGTGAAAAATATTGACAGACAATTGGTTTCAGTCCTTTCACCCAATTTGTGGACAAAGTGACAAAAAGCCTTTTTCTGGAAAGCAGCCACATTCAATAGTAGTTAAATAAATTCAGCTTTGCGTAGATTTGTCAGGCATTTGTGTTCACAGTGGTATAAAATCTAAGTGAAATGACCTCTTTGTCTAAACTGCATGTGAAAATGTTTGAATAAATGCCTTAAATGTTGAGAAGCAACAACTTTGGCTTGAATTTTTAACCTTGCAGTTAATAGGATACCAAGCAACCGTTTCACTGACTAAAACTGGATGGAGCCGACATGCCTGGTTTGGAAGACCAAAGACAGGATGATGAAAATGTTTAACAGGCTATTGATTAAGCACTCGTGGATGGAAGCATCTATAAGAGAAAAGCACTGACCTGCAGTGCTTATTGATAATGTAATAACTGGCAAATGTTTCTCCAAAATAATCTGGTCTTCCTACAAAACTGCCCTCAAAAAGCAATTTCTCACAAGAATAAACATGTCCCATGATATATTAAATATCTTCTAACTTTTTCCAGTCAGTTATTTCAAGAATGTGTTGTAAACCTTTGGAAGAATAAATGTTTTAATACCTTCAGATATGTGACTAATTTTCATATTTGATTTTTTAAAATATTTCTTACATTTGAAAACTTCTAAATTAACATGCAAATAAAAATGATTTCATGATCTGTTTATTTTCTATGAATTAAAACTGTGTCTGTTCTTTGAATGATTGCGGTTTAAAGATTCCAAGAAATAAACAGACACTTGTAACGTGTTTCTAAATGATTAAACTTCTGATAAAAACCCCATTAGGTTTACAAGAAACCACTGATCGATCACAAGCCACACAACGTTAACGCCCCAAGCCAAAGATGGAAGAGTCGGCAGCATCACTGAACGGGCAAATTTCACTGGCTGACTGCCAGGTCCCACCCCCAGGCGTGTGCGGCTGTCCCGAGCAGGGGGTTTACCCTCGCAGCCGAGAGGTTTCCTTGATGAAGACTCGGGGCAAAATATTTGCTGTTTATTTGGAGTCTGTGCTTCGGAAACCGTTCAATAAATTACATTTCTTGACATAGTTTTGAGGGATATTTGCAAACTGTGAACCACTGAAACACTGACAATAAGTGCAGCTGTTCTTTGTAGCAACATTTCTTAGCTACTTTAGTGTACAGCTTGGATTCTCAATCTGCGTCTTTGGCTGACTTTCTTGCATGCTGTGTCTCATATACTTCACTGAACAGAGTTTTCCGTAAGAAGGAAGGACACTTGAATATTTGTTCCCCTTGTAAGGTAAGGTAGACTTCTGTGAAGATGCCCGTACCTTCTGAATTGCTTCATAGACAGCTCGAAATGCTGGCTGTTTGTCGTCATGATAAACTCCTCTGTTACCATGGAGAATAAAGACACCTTCTTGTTCAGCCTGTTGACAGTTGCTGCCATAGATACAGTGGTCTGGACGGTAGTTCCACTGGCAGGGAAACATATACAGGCTTTCTGTAACACAGTAAGATGAGTGGGTTGACAATGATTCAAAAGAAAACCATTGAAATCCCTGAAATTTGTACTTGACAGTAAACATCCAAAAGAAGAAGCTTCTTTAATTAATCTTTGTCTGCTGGTCTGACTTAACTATCATGACACACAATAACGCCATGTATGTGGTTGCACTAACCTGGGTTATGGTGGAATATGATATTAAGAAGGTCCTGGTCACCCCAGGTGATGTTGAGCTTATACTTCTGGAGAAGGGGCATCAACATTTCCTCCCACTTTAGTGTAACTGTTGTCATGTCATTCTGGAACGACAAAACGCAGAAGGGATGTGTGTCATTTTGATTCTAGAAACCATAAACATGCCATTTTAGCCAATCAATCATTTGGGGAACACTTCCCATCCACGCAAAGGAAAGGGACTGTCTGTCAGCGAGCTCTCTAGGAAGCTTTAGCATTGAATTACAAGAGTGACCTCAGCTGGTCAATTTTAGTGGTGCAGAACAGCTACTTCTAAGGATTTAAGAACATTAGACAGCTCTAGAGGTTTCAGTCAAAATGCAAAACTAACACGGAATTGAGAAAAACATGCCTAATGCAGTCCTTGTTTTAAAAACAGTACTTATTTAGATATTGTATATTAAAGGCCATTTTATTAATCCTTTATTTATCCAGGTAAAAAATCTCATTCAGATTAAAAATCTCATTTCCAAGAGAGAGCTGGCATCATGGCAACAAAAGTCACATACCACATAGGTATATAACATTTAAAACAAATACAAATAAATGTATATCATGACCAAACCCTTTTTAATAGCTGATACACTTTCACATATATCATGACACAATGCGGTATAACCATTAGGCTGGTTAATAAGCAACAGATTTATCTTTACCTTGAAAAATTTTTCCCTGAGGCGTGTCATGTTCATGAGCATGACCCCTGAGTTGATGCCTGTCTTGCCGTAGTAAGGGTGGCGGGCAAAACGATTGTACCAGCCGATACGTGGTTCCTCATGTTCTGGAGCCATGGCAGCTAATTGCCTTGAATTGAACTGAGAAAGCAGAGCCCACATGTCTTCTACTGGCTGCAGAAAAATAATGTCTGTATCTACATAAAGCAAGGAGTCTACCTCCTTCAGAATCAGCTGCAAAAGACATATAGAAAAAAAAGATGAGTATATTCTGAAAAAGCATTACTGTATTAAGCTATCTGAATGTAAAAAGATACCTACTGGCAGAAAAAGCCTCTGAGAGGCACAGGGTTTGAAGAGTTTCTTCCATTCTCTTGCATTCTCCTTGGGAAAAGTGATAGGGTAGATGCTGGAATTAAACCTTGCCCGAACTCTCCGAGGCCACGATTCCAGCTGAAAAAATAAAAAAAACCAAACAAAAAACAGAAAAGCACTAATGTTTAATTGCATCTCTTTTTGAGCTCTTTCATTCATTATGCATCTTTGTCTTTAGAACAAAAAGCACCAAAAACTGGGTAAAGACTTTACTTTCTTCCTTACTTAGTCATAACTGGACACTTAATGCTGTTTCTCCTCTGAAAACAATGAATTGTAGAAGACTAGCTCCTTGATACAGTTTGCAAATGTGTGTTTTTAAGCAGCGGCCCCCAACCCCCGGGCCACGGACTGGTACGAGTCTGTGAGTTGTTTGGTACTGGGCTGCGAGAGTTGAGGCTCGGGTGTGAAATTTATGGTTTTCCGCGTTTTTATCATTATGTTTTTTTTATCATTAGCTCTGTTTCCCTGGGTCTTTTCCCATGTGTTATGAATAAATTTTTTTTGGTACTGGTTTTATTTTGTTGTATTTATCCACGACACCTTAAAGGCCACTCAGTGAAAAAAATAGTTGGACATAAACGAGTCTGTGGCGCAAAAACGGTTGGGGACTGCTGTTTCAAAGCAGATATCTTGAAAACAGGAACAGAAAGTGACAAAAGTTACCTGCCATGGAAACCTGGTATTTCCACCGGAAAACAAGACCAACCTCAGGTTTCTTTATAGCATTGTAGCTAAGCTGCCAAAAAGCCATAGATCTGTTGAGCCTTGTATTGTTATAGCTCGCTAAGGTGACTCTGAATTAATCCTCAGGTATGTTTCTACAGGCCAAGGCTGCTAGGATACCTTTCAAGATACATTTAGTAACGCTAATCCTTTTTGTTTGTTTGTTTTTTACTTGCTGGTTTCCAAGTGTTTTCTCAAACACAATTAAAGATTTCTCTGTACTGTAAAGGGGCCTGAGATGACCATTGTTGTGAAGTTGCACAGCATGAATAAAAAAAACTCCAAAGGAACAGTTGGGCTATGAGTTGAGATGGGTTGAGAAACATAGCAAATGAAACCACATATGCTTACAGTGTTTCTGAAACTCTTGTGAAGTTCATCCTCAGCAAAGATGTAAAAGTGCAGAGGCTTTTTGCTGAAGAGAACAGCAGACTTCAACATGGTGATTGTTTCCTCTAGCCTGGGGCCACAGGCCACAACAGCCAGGTGACTCCTCTCATCCCTGCTTTCTGCCTTCACTGCAGAGTTTGACCGCTCACTAAGAGTCAAGAGAGAGGTGGAAGAAGAAAAAAATTTAGGTGTTTATTTTTACATTAGAATGGATACACTGGCAAGTGCAAAAGAAAAAGTGAGTCTCGGCTGACTGGTACTCAGCCCTGTAGGATTGGAACTGTCATTAGATTTAACAGAGGGACTCAGAAGAGAACAGTCATTCATACTTTTTGCTGCCTTCAAGTGCTTCTTGTGAATTACTGCTTTCACGTTTGGACATAATGAATGTAGCCTGTCATATTCAATCATTTCCATGTATGCACAGAAATGTTTACTGTATGGAAAGCCCATTAACACAAATACAATAAGCAAAATGTTATATTTTATTCAGACCTCAAATTTGAACTGGTTGTTTCCAGCCTTGATTAAATTATACCACAAAAAACCTTTTATTATACATAAAATGAAAGATTTAATGCTTTAATGCTGTGCTAGTAGCAGGAATGCAAAAACTCAAAAACAGTCACACAGAACACTGTGGATGCAGCAGTTATCAAGCATGTACTCTGAACTGTGGATCTACGAAGTAGGTGAAAAGTGTAAAGCTGGAGGCAGTTGATTATTGCAACATGTATCATTCATAGTTTCACAAAATCAGGCATACCTAAAAGATGATTCCAATAAGCAGTTCACTCCACAAACATCAGCAGGCAGTCTCCAATATGGATTCCAGTAAGAAACTGACTGTGACTTACACCTGACAGAATAGAAACATCATCTTTTGGATCCTCAGAATCAAATCTCTCTCTCGGATATCAGTAGTGTTTTGCGATTTTCATTAAGATTTGTTTAACATGTGGCGGTTCTTTAAATCCAGCCTAAAGCTAACCTTAAGCTTATCGGTTATCTAGCAAGCTAACAGGTGGTAGCTAATGGTTGTTTTCAGATTATGTGGTGAAAAACAGCACAACTAAAACACTGAACATTTTTAACTTATCCAAAACACGCCAAATTACTATTTGTTTGGTAGCTGGCTAACGTAAACTAGGTTTTACAATACATGTATCGGCTCGTACACGCTAGCTGAAGCAAGTAAACTAACGTTAAACTGCAGCGATATGCTAAAGGTGCAAATGAAGCTGTAACAAACAGGTAAAGCTAACTTCTACTAATTTTTGTAGTTTAAGTGTAAAATTGGTTGACACAGCTAGCTAAGCTACCTGTCAAGCCCTTCTTCGCGGTCTCGGAGGCCTTCCAGGCCTGGCCTTTTCCTGAGAAGGTGCCCGGTGTCATGACTTTTCCTGCCGGGTATTCCGTGTTCTTTTACTGTCCACCCGTCTCTGTCCTCTAAGGTGGAGGCTAGCTGATTGAACACATACAAAAAGGAAAAGAAGACGAAGATCATGCACAGGAGAAATGTGTGAAGATAGCATCGCATCTTGCGCTTCAGATTTTATAGGTTAAAGAAACATTTTCATGTTAAGCTTAGCTAGCTATCACACGACATATCACCAGCTAGCTACTTTATCGCATTATTAAGTCAGAAAGTAAGCAGACAGGCACAGTTGGTGTTTACAGTTTCAGCCCCACCCACTTCTGTTACACGTGTTTTGTCTTATCAGCCATGTACCCACACTGCGCCACAGTTTACAGTAGTAAGTGGCACATGCAGGGCAGAGGTGGAGTCATTCACAATTACAGCACACATTGTAGAAAAAAAACCAAAAACCCATAATGATTCTACAATCAGTATCATTCCTTCTTGAACGAAATTCAGGGAACGCTCAAAGCGCCAACTGAATACACGAATAATGAAGTTTTAAACTTAAAAGCTTAGACAAAATAGTCTCCTTTATGAAGTGGTGGTACATATTTAAATCTCCTGTAGTTACTGGTGTATAAGCAGTATTTTTAATGCATTAATGCGCCATATTTTATATCCGTGTCAAATGTGCAATACTTCTCTGAAAAGCAGGGAGGCGTGTGTGTGCGTGCGGGTGTGAATAAACAGGTGGAAAGATGAAAGCATCTCAAAATTGCATTTGTGTTCATTAACTGCAGAAATTTATTTAAGTTCTTTTTGATCATTAAAAACAAAAATAGCCAAATATCTACAACTTACTTTATTCAACATCATTTTACAATATAAACCAGTCTATAGATTAGATCATGCTCAACTCTACCAAGTGAAGGAGAAGCATACCGAGAATAGCTCATCAATATTTGTACTAAAAAGTTACACAGTAAACATTTATTGCATTCAACGGGATTAAAAACAATGACAGCCGGATAAGGCCAGAAAAACCAACAGTGTTATGATTTATGATAATGGTAAAATTATAATGCTTTTTTTTTTTTTAAAAAAAACAACAACAACAAAAAAACCCAGAAACATTCTCATCAACAAAGGTTGACATTAAGTGCAAAACACAACAATTTTCAGAGGATGAGCTACAATTGTGAGATGAAGACACATTTCTTCCACAATACATCATTTAATCTGTGCTGTAACGACAAACTGAAAGCGATGCTTGTGTGACACTGAGGTGTTAAACGCAAGTTGCCACAGCACGTGGCGCAGTTCCTCTGACGTCCAGGATTTAATGCTACAGTTCCTTTTCTCAGTTCATCATGATAGATTTTGCTGCAACAGGTCTTTGAACCAAGCAGACACCTTACATATTGACTCCTGAATTGTTTTACTATTGGAAGGCACTGGGGAAAAAAAGTGAATGCTATCATAGTGGCATATATAGTATTATTAAAATAATGTGCATTTTGAAGTTTAATCTCTGACTGAGGTTGTTGAGAGTGCAGGAGAATGGGTTGTGCTGACCAGGGCTGTGGATGTTAGTGAGTCTCTCCGTTAACTGACGAGCTTTCCCCACGGGGCGAAGAGCATCTGGAGACACCTCGTTCAGTATTATCAGAACTTGAGCCGCTCAGATTGTGTTGGTCTCCTGAGGCAGTGGTTACTGGAGTGGATGTGGGTTTGGCTTTCTCCTTAAAGTCTGTGATTATTACAGTCAAGTCTCCAACTGTGACCTCCAGATGCTGGGCGCTGCTCCTGTCTATGTTTTTTAACCTTGGCCTGTTGAAGCAACCCAAAACAAATGGGGTCTAAGTACAGCTTAAAGGGTAAAAAAACATTTCAGTAGCAAAAGAAAAGGAAAAGCAAAAAAGAAAATAAATCAAGGATTACTAAATAGAGTGACCCATTCATTGATTTCTTTGGAAAACAAATTCTTTACCTCATCTTTTTATAGCCCTTCTTTTTCAGTGTAGGTTCTTTATCACTTTTGTCTTTCTCTGATTTTTCTTTCTTCTCCTTTTTGGGATGTGTTGGTGGGGGAAACTGCTGATTTACTTGCTGTGCAACCAGCTGAGAAACAGGCCGGGGTTTTCTAAAAAAACAAAACAAAACAACAAAAAAAAACAAAACTTGGAGTTATATCAATTATTAATCTCTGCCTCTCTTCCACAGTGTCACTAATGCCCTGTCTTCCTCCCCTGACCCCCCAACCTGTCGACGGAGATGTCTGCCCCTCTCTGAGCCTTGTTCTGTCTGAGATTTCTTCCTATTAAAACTGAGTTTTTCCTTTCCTACTGTTGCCAAGTGCTTGCTCCTGGAGGATTACCTAATTGTTGGGATTTTCTCTGTATTATTGTAGGGTCTTTACCTTGTAATATTCTTATGCTTTGAGGTGACTGTTGTTGTGATTTGGTACAACATAAATAAAATTAAACTGAATATTTAGATCACTCAACCAGTAAGTCGGGTGAGTGAGAGGTTTAGACTGCTTGACTGTGTGTATTAGGTAATTAAAACAAATTTGTGTTAAACTCTTGTCATCAGTGTGTTAAAATGGGCTCCACAAGTTGATGTTATCCAAGCAAGTAGAATCATTCAAAGGTTTAATCTTAAACTACTGAAGCTTAACTGGAGCATTGGAACAAAAAGATAGAATATTACATAAACGACAGTGATTGAATTCACAGATTCATATACATTTCTGATAAACTCTGCAATGTATTTTACAGAGCA
This sequence comes from Rhamphochromis sp. 'chilingali', assembly GCF_963969265.1. NCBI lineage: Eukaryota > Metazoa > Chordata > Actinopteri > Cichliformes > Cichlidae > Rhamphochromis > Rhamphochromis sp. 'chilingali'. The sequence goes on along the minus strand of NC_137930.1, from coordinate 52,239,502 downwards.
ACAACTGTAGACCCTCCTTCTCCACCAAGAACCTTTCAGTCTACATCAGCTGGGAAAACGTGTAAAGAGTTTTGCTCTCATGGTACAGCCACGTTTTAGTTTTACTATAATGACACAGACAGCCGCACGCTTGCACCCTATCAGGTGGACTTCTAAGAAGTATAATAGGAATGACGACTTGTCTGTTCACGCCCACAACAGAATTTAATCTCTGAAAATTTAGTGACTTTTTGCTGTTCTCTCACTACTTCTTCAAATTGCCATGGCTTCATTTGGCAGTGAAAAAGGCACTTGTTACAATTCTAATACACTCTGGAATTTGTTTTGTGACAATTCTCAATCTAATTTTGCCATGATGTCTTTAGACTTCTATGTAACCTTCAGTAATGGATTGACCTGACTCTTGGTCCAAGCAAATACATTTACAGTCTCACCTTTGCAATTAATTTTCTTCCTCTGTAGTCTTTCCCACAAGGAACAAACCCTATGCTTTATGTTTACACCTGCAGACACATGGCCAGTGTAGAAACTGGAAAGTACTATGAAGCAAGTTCAACATACCCATGGTATCCATCCGTTACCTAATTTCAGTTATCCTAACAATGGTGATCAAGATAAGTGGTCACAGGAAACTGATTATCAACTTGCTAAATTTAGTCCAAGGTTTCCTGATTTAGGTATAAGCGTGCTTACATGAAAGGGGTGGCATTGTGATCTGGCAGTCACACTTCAACTGAGCGGTTGATGTACAAAAGGAAGAGTAGACTATAATTTTAGAAAAAAATCAGCGATGTGAGATAAAAAAATAACTGTAGACTACCAGACACAATAGGTAAGATTTCAAATGCTTTGGTCAAAAAGACTGGAACAAAAAGGACTAATAAAATTTAGCCTATTTAAAGCTACCCAACCCCCCCCCCAATAAATTGAAATCCTGCTTCCTCATACGGGCCTATGACATTGACATATTATACTATATGTCATATAGTATATGACATAGTCTGACAATGTGTTAAATATTGATCTGATTGGAGAGTGGTTGGCTTTATTCTGATTTAAGTATTTTGGAAGGTTATGTAAGGCTGTAGAGCTGTACCATAATGAGAGATAATTAAAATTTGGTGTGTCCTCTGTACTATGAATGAGGTGGACACAATATTACAACTACAAATTAAAGTATAATTCAATTGAATGTAATAAAACAAAACAAAGGGAAATACTAAGGTCATAAGCCCAGCCACCAATAAAAACGCCTAAATAAAGTTGTCACGCGTCAACATCACAAATGTAAAAAAGAAAAAAATTGGGGAAAAAAAGGAAAGAATGAAAAGCGACTACGTGAATGAGGTTTCGCACAGCTGTGGGTAATTAAAGCAGTTATGGGGTAGGTCCAGTTTTTCTTACCGAGTTGACGTGCCTTTTCTGACATCACACATCATGCACTTGAACGCCTCAGCGCTGTTCCTGAATGTGCACACGCTGCAGTCCCAGTAACCATCGTCGGAGGAGGGCTTCGATTGCCGCTTTGGCCTTCAGACAGAAACAAAACAAAAACAGAGGGACAGTGGCAGTTTTACAGCGGGAATGGTGATTTTACCAACTACGTGTGCGACTAAGGTTACCGCTGGTGGAAATTAACCCTTCGAGGAAGTAGTTTCTGCTCAGAAGGCAGTCAGTGAAGCAAAGCGAGTCTTCACTTGACACAGGCAGTTGCCCCGTATTAAACCAGCAGCCAGCCGCCATGAACACTTCAGTAAAACGGCTTCATCCATTCACGGTGCTTTGCCTTCACGAATTGTCCGTTTAAGTCTAAATTCAAACACACTAGTGAAAGTTTTACCTCGTGGGACTCTTCTTGTCTCCCATTTTTTGAGAATCGCGGTCTTACAGGACTTGAAAAGGATCGATGTTACAGGTGAAAAGACGCATTTAGCTGCTGCTCAGCTGTCGGAGAAACTCCTGTCGAAGGGCGGTCACGTGCTGCGGGTTTACCCAATCACTTTAAATGTAATCACAAGCGCTATAAATGTGATTAAAAGTCTTATTACTGCAGTAAACCGCATGGAAATGCATAAATGCTATGGTATATTCAATATAGTACGAGACAGGATTTTAAGTAAGAATAGAATCTTTTAGAGTAGGACTAAAAAAATATTTAGGCGTAATTCACTTTAATGTTAATATTTTATGAGATAAAACTCAACCAAAAAGCCTGTCGATCTGTTTTGCTATACCCCCCCCCCACAAACTACAAAATACACACGGCGGGGAAATGTGTACTTTACCACAGCTCAGGTACAGATAGCAGAAGAATAAAAAGAGTAAACCAAGAATGTAAAGTCAAGAAATACAAAATAAATAAGATAATACAATATACAATGCAATACAATATATACAACGGTAGCTGAGGTTCTATGTACACGCATACACAGTATGTATTATGGATACAGGGTTGTGGAAATATGCAAGTAATACATTTCAACTATTCTACTACTATGTAAGTAATAGATATCTATAAGTATAGACATGTACTTGAGCACATACGTACAAATACACATACATCACATTATTTATTATTGGTTGATTTTTTTCTAGAAGTAAATGATCTCTTAAAATCACTCACACACACACAAACCCTAGTAAAATATGATCTCCATCGTCTATGATGATTTATGTTGGCAAAATAAGTGTGCATTTTCGTAAATGGCTGTTTTACTTATCTATTTAGTGTATTTGTGAATGTTTATGTTACTGTACTCTGTGATTTTGTTTCATTTTTCACACGTCCAGTCTGCAAAGTCAATGCACACAACTAATAAAAAAAACATTTAAAAAAAAAGGCAAAATGAAAGCAGCTGCATCGAAGTCAAGTAATACATCTCGTATTTTGTTTCCTGCAGCAACACAATAATAAACATTATTTCAGATGTACATCTCAGTAGTTTCTTCAAAACTCAACACTTAAAAAAGTGATTATAATAACAACTGAGGGGAGACCTCCATTGTCCCCTCTTTCAGAGTTAAAAAAACAACAACCCAAAAGTTGTTTTCTTGAGAACATTAGAACTTATCCACATTTACACTTACAACCCTTTTCAAAAAACAATGAAACGAAAATGAAATGAAAATGAAGAGTTAATTGAAAGTAGGGTCCTGAAGGTTATATTTGCAACAACAAATATAAGAGTTTGGTAAGGATGAGATTTTGGAGGTTACTGTAAGAGGAGGAGCTGTTTTAAACTCAAGGAAGGGTAGTATCATTTTAAGTAAACACTCTTTAGTCACAAGTTTGGTTTAGTCTTATTTTAGTCAAAAATATAGCTTAAATGATTTTTCTTATTAAACATTGCAGAGAGTTTAAGAATAAAACAAATCAATGACCATTAAAGACGGTTATCATGTAGGACTAGGCTTATTATACTGTATATAACGTAAATTGTATTCTGATTTGTATACTCCGGCGCGCTAGGTGGCGCTATGAGATGGCATGAACGTTGTTATTAAATTTGTTCAAAATAGAAAACAAGAATCAGTGCAGGGTGGTGCTTTGCAGTGTTGCTGGGGTTGTTTTGGTTTTACTTTTGAATAGTTTGGACTTTCGTATAATTTGTATCTATTTATGGGAGCCTTTTTGCGATAGGAGGATTCTATAATGTGGACGTCGCGGTGAGAGACATAGAAATCACTACTTGGTGAGTTTCTGAAGACCTCGCCTCATGTGTTAGCTTAGCTAGTTAGCATTGGTAATAACATAGATAAAACAGCTATGTCCTTGATTTAGAGCAGCATAATACAAAAAACTGGCAGAGTCACGTATTTAGTATTTAACAGAAATGGCCTTATGATGTGGTCTCGCATGGTTTGCTTTCCCCAAATACTTTTTTCTTTCTTACAGGTTCATCATTCGCAACTGAAACATCTTGAAAATACCAGACGGAGAACCAAAAACATTCTTTTGGTAGTAAGTAAATATACTAACTTTTCGGTGCGTTACTGGTACATTGTAATACAGATCTGAGCTCATAAGGGAACGTTTTTGGCTCTTCTACTGTGTTCAGTGCCCTGAGCAAGTTCATTTGAGACTGCGATATATTGTTATGCGTTTCTCAATCTCTTAAGTTTCCAAGGATGGATTCATTTGTCTCTGTCTGTGTAGACCCTCATCCGTTTTCTTAAACTCTTATCAAACCCTTGACCAATTCACTGGTGGGTGGAGCCTGTCCCAGCTGACAGAGGATGAGAGGCAGGGGAGACTCTGAACAGGTCACCAGGCATAATAGGAGTAACACAGATTTACAGATAACAAAACACTCTAAGATCCACATTTACTAATCTCCAACTAACTCAACAGATGACTTGACTGTGGCAGGATACCGGTGTAAAGGGGGAGCAGGCAAACTCCACACACAAAAGGCTCGAGCTGAGCTTGGGGTTTTATCCCAGAGTACTTACAGTGCCACCCTGTGTTAACTTACATGCCTTTGTTATTTCCTCTAGTTTGATGAGATGGGATTTTGCCAAACATCAAGTAGTGATTTAAAGCCATCAGATCTCTGGATTTAAGCACTCTAGTCTTTAAAAAAAAAGACAAGAGAGAAGACAAGAGAGACACTTGTGCATGGCAGCTGCAGGCTTCAGCACAAATTCTCATTATGTGATAAGTCATCCCTTTGGCCATCAAAACCATAAAATCTAATCCATAAGCAATGAACATTTGCATGAATCAGTATAGACTTTAAAGCCTATTTTCACCAATGTTTTGATTAGCAGAAGACTCGCTCTGCCTCCTGAGCTATAACTACCCTAAATGTTTACATGTGTGGTTTTCAGACATATATTGTAGAGTAGAGCAGGGCGATATGGCCAAAAATATTTATCACGATATATATTTGAAAATTTGCGATAACGATATAACCGACGATATAATTGATGCGAGACAAAATACAACTCCACAACATTACTAGCGCAAAAAGACAACCTTCCATTTATTTTCACTTAAACAAGAAGCTGGTTTTTATGTACATTAAAGCTTTATAAAAATGTAACAGTGCAAATGCAAATTCCTTGCTGAAAGTTTAACCAAAAGGCATTTCCAGTAGAAATGGGCTGACATATCCTGAGCATAACCATGTATAATATCCACTGAAGTTAAAAAGAGGTGCTTTGCAACATTAAACTGCAGTGTGCAGTATGTATTTTTCGGACCATAAGGTGCACGGGATTATAAGGCACATTAAGCGAAACAAAGCAGTCAGATAAATCAAACTTTATTAAACTCATTCTTCTTGCTTCCTCCACTTCTGTACCATTGATTCATTAATGTTGAATTCTCTGGCAGCTGCTCTATTCCCATGTTGTTGCAGTCTATTAATGACTAACCTTCTATTGTGGATGGATTATCTCAGTTGTTCTCCTGACTGAAGTTTGGTCCGTTTACAGCATCCTGCCATGCGATTGCATTTGTCTCTAACCATGAAGAACCTTCACGTTAACTTTTATAAGTGGAAAAGTGTTAGTGTTCGTCCTCCAGCTTCACTGTTTATGTTATGCTAACATAGCTGTGTCGCTAGCGATCACGTAGCACATCATTATATACCAGCTAGCCCAACTTCAGTAACCCTACAAACGTCACTGCTGTTTAGTTTCCTGTCTTCATTTATGTTGGAAGTGATAGCAGAGCTGTACGTTTGAATTTTTTCAGAAATCTCTCAGTCAGAACATGCTATATCATGCTTAGGTAACTAGCGAAACTAGCGAGCTAACTTCCGCTAGCTTCCTGCTAACGTCTAACTCCGTTAAATGTAATAACTTTAGTTTTCATGGATGCCTGGAAGTTAAACTTCATAGTTACACCTGGTAAAGCAGCAATGCTGATCGTTTTATTAAAGATGAAAGAATTTAGACAGTTTTTAACTCTAAGTGATGCTGCAGTGTTGTTTGACCTGAAGATTACGGAGTTTAGGACCCAGATTACTCCCAGATTTAAGAGCATCTTAGTCCGACAAATATGACAATAACAACGGCCGCTTGCATGTTCTGCAAAAAAATGTGCTTTGTCGTGTATCTGACGGACAAACACCAAACCAGTTCCACATCACGGAAGTTGCACCATTTTTACAAACCAATTCTGGTTCATCTGTTTCACTCAACAATCGGCCATGTGCGTATGAAAACAAAGGCACTGCGCGTGCGCGTTTTACTCCCATTCTATCGCGATATTTCATTTTCCTATCGTTGCCTAACATTATACCGGTATTACCGTGAACGGTATAATATGGCCCAGCCCTATTGTAGAGTCTGCTTGAAATGATGTCTGTGCCAAGAACATCACTTTTGAGAACTCACAAAACACCATGAAGTGAAGTTTTTGTTCTAGTCTAGTTTTTCTAGCTAGAATAGTTTGAGAGATCATCAGGCATCCATTTCAGTTTTCTTTTTTTTTCTATCAAAAGTCTTTTTATTAGACAAAGGTTTGAATGCAAAGCATACAATAATGCAAAATGCAGAGAAAAAAACAAAACAAAAAACAACAACAAACAGACTCATAAAAAAAAAAATTAAGGGGGGGGGAATGCACTAGCATCCTCTGCTGCGCCAGCATTAGCACAACTCTCGGCAGTAAGGTTTTTCTCAGTTTGTCTCCTTCCCTTGGACATCCTTCCAATGTCACACACATAAATGACCCGAAAAGTTCGTGTCTAACAGCAAAACGGGGCTCAGAAAGTAAAATTTAAAATTTTAGTTTTCTATATCCTGTTCATATCACACTACCTGATAAGGGTTGTCTACAGGCTGGGTTCCCTGAGTTTAAGAGGAGTGGTGAAAGAATCGTGTGTGTGTAATCATCAAACCTTTTTTCCCCTGCCTTACATAAAGAGTAGAATATCTCTGATCAGAATCAGAATCAGAAAGGGTTTTATTGCCAAATGTTGAGCGGGTTTACAACATTAGGAAATTGCTGCGGTGCTTCAGTGCAAACATACTGTTATAAATACTGTTATAAATTAAGCTTAAATAGACATGAAAATAAAAATGAGAATAAGAATTAAAAGTGCTAAGTAGATAGATAGATATATACATGATATATACATGAGTGCAGGTGGTGATCAGTGCCAAACATGGAATGATGCAGTGAACACAGCGTAGGGTCATGTGTTAGTGGTGGGAACAGTCATACGGTTACTGTTCATGTGTCACAGCAGAGGGGAAGAAACTGTTCTTGTGGCGAGAGGTTCTGGTGCGAATGGACCGGAGCCTCCTGCCTGAGGGGAGCAGGTCAAACAGACTGTGTCCAGGGTGAGAAGGGTCAGCTGAGATCCGAGCTGCACGCCCCAGTGTCCTGGAGGTGTACAGGTCCTGCAGAGATGGGAGTCTGCAGCCAATCACCTTCTCAGCAGAGCGCACAACACGCTGCAGTCTCTGTTTGTCCCTGATAGTGGCTCCAGCGTACCACACGGTGATGGAGGAGGTGAGGATGGACTCGATGATTGCAGTGTAGAACTGCATCATCGTCCGTGTTGGCAGGTTGAATTTCTTCAGCTGCCTCAGGAAGTACATCCTCTGCTGGGCTTTCTTAATGACGGAGGTGATGGTGGGCTCCCACTTCAGGTCCTGGGTGATGGTGGTACCCAGGAAGTGGAATGAGTCCACAGAGGTGATGGGGGTGTCAGTCAGGATGATGGGGGGGGGGGGGGGGGTGGAGCTGTGTGCTTCCTGAAGTCCACAATAATCTCCACTGTCTTCTGGGCATTCAGCACCAGGTTGTTGTGGCTGCACCAGGACACCAGACGTTCAACCTCCCTCCTGTAGGCAGACTCATCCCCGTCCGAGATGAGTCCAATAACGGTGGTGTCATCTGCAAACTTGATTAGCTTGACAGACTGGTGGGTGGAGGTGCAGCAGTTAGTATACAGGGAGAAGAGCAGGGGAGAAAGAACACAACCCTGAGGGGAGCTGGTGCTGATGGTCCGGGAGTCCGAGACATTCTTTCCCAGCCTCACATGCTGTTTCCTGTCCGTCAGGAAGTCAGTGATCCACCGGCAGATGGGATCAGGCACATTCATCTGGGAAAGCTTGCCTCGGAGATGGTCTGGAAGGATGGTATTGAAGGCAGAGCTGAAGTCCACAAACAGGATCCTGGCGTAGGTTCCTGGGGAGTCCAGATGCTGCAGGATGAAGTGTAGGGCCATGTTGATGGCGTCGTCTACAGACCTGTTGGCTCTGTATGCAAACTGCAGGGGGTCCAGGAGGGGGGCCGTGAGGGCCGTGATGACGAGAGATCATTGATGTATTAAGATCATTCTTTAAAACGTTGTCTTTATTTTGGCTGACTGTAGAGCAATGTTATAATAGTGTCTATATTGATAAACAGCTATTTAATCCCCTTTTTTAAAATGTTTTTTTTTGTTGTTGTTTTTTTGCAGTGGCATATCGACATGGCCGAAAATCATTTATTAGAGAAGCATATGAAGAACACTTCTTACCAGTGGATGGAAGAGAGGTGAGAGAATGTGCTTTTCATGACTAATTCATTTGTATTTAGTGAAAAGAATTTTATTAGTAGGAATCTCTGGTGTTATGATGTTATCATTACTATAGTCTTGTAGACAGAGTATGTATGTGTTGATGAGTATTTGACCACTTTTTAGGAGGTCAGTGTTCTTTCCAAGTCTTTTGACACTCAGAAATTTTAGACATGTTTCTCTTATTCTATTTGATGCTGCATTAAGGATAGTATGCTCTGAAATATCAAATGTGTTGTGCTGTTATTTCAGGTGACAGTTCAGCGGGTTGTAAATATTGTCGAAAAGAGGTCCCACATGCCACGGCCGGGAGTGGAATTAGACAGAAGATTTAATGATGATCCATGGTATGGAAGTCCTCGTGATTACCATGATGGAAGAGGCTATTCTGAGGACGGCAGTTATCCAGCGAACAATCAACGAGGCTTTGATGAAAATCTCAACTTGGGCAATTTCCGTAGAAATTCCTCTCCCCACCAAAGTGTACGATAAACTTGATTTGCAAGTGTGGTTCAGAAACCTGAATCTGTGTTGTGTTAAATCTGCATTTGTGGCCTTTCGCCATTAAAGTTACTGAAATTGTGATTTTTTTTCTTTTTTTCAGGAGGCACCGTATTCTCAGCAGTGTTATAGCAAAGATGATTTGAGGCATCAGTTAAGCTCAAGGTAGTATGTTCATTCTTTTTGTTTTTTTTAAGGTATTCAATTTGTCAACAATTTTTGCTTTTTATATTTCGTCTTCATTACTTTGTGTCAGATCTCAACTCTGATGAATTCTTTGTGTAATCCATTCTATTGACCACTAGATGGTGGCAGAGTTCTGTCTTTTAAAAAGTAAGCTCAATCAAAAGTTTGAACACACCTTCTCATTTCATGGTTTTTCTTTATTTACATGACTGTTTACTTTGGAGATTCTAACTGAAGGGATCAAAACTATGAATGAACACATATGGAATTATGCAGTAAACAAAAAGTTTGAAAAACATCAAAAAAGTTTCTTGAAAATAGCCACCCTTTGCGTTGATTTCTGCTTTGCACACCCTTGGCATTCTCTCGATGAGCTTCATGAGGCAGTCATCTGAAATGGTTTTCGAAGAGTCTTGAAGGAGTTCCCAGAGACGCTGAGCACTTGTTGGCCCTTTTGCCTTCACTTTGCGGTCCATCTCATCCCAAACCATCTTGATGGGGTTTAGGTCAGGTGACTGTGAAGGCCAGCACATCTGGTGCAATACTCCATCACTTTCCTACTTGGTCAAACAGCCCTACACAGCTTGGAGGTGTGTTTGGGGTCATTGTCCTGTTGAAAAATAAATGATGGCCCAACTAAACGTAAACCGGATGGGATGGCATATTACTGCAGGATCCTGTAGTAGCCGTGCTGGTTCAGTGTACCTTCAGTTTTGAATAAATCCCCATCAGTGTCGTCAGCAAAGTACCCCCACACCATCACACCTCCTCTTCCATATTTCATGGTGGAAACCATGCATGTAGAGACCATCCCTTCACCTTTTCTGCGTCGCACAAAGACACAGTGGGTAGAGCTAAAGATTTCAAATTTGGACTTATAAGATTAAAGCACAGATTTCCCCTGGTCTAATGTCCTTTCTTTGTGTTTCTTGGCCCAAACAAATCTCTCCTGCTTATTGCTTTTCCTTAAAAGTGGTTTCTTAGCAGCTACATCAGCAGACACTCTTTTCTCGTTGGCCACTTCGACATACCACCAGTTTATAGGCCCAAGCCTCACTTTCAAGGAGTCATACCAGGCTACAGAAGGGGACAAAGGCCACTAGTGTCTACTCACTAAGTCAGACAACCCCACCCTGAGAGGAAAAACAGCTGGACACTCTGTCCACAGTTAAACACCCACCCACCCACACAAACACACACCCATATACACATACATGTCTCTGACACTCTGAGCAGCAGGTCTTATTTAATTTCTGGCCTTATTTTCCTAAAGTTCCTAATATTCCTAAATGAATATTAGATAATTTCAGGTTGTCATTTAATCTTGAATATGTATGATGCAGTAATTCTGTTAGGTGCATATTATTTAAAGCTTGTGAAGGAATGCCTGGCATTAAAAAAGCATTTTGCCAGCTTAAATTGTAAGCTCATATATCACATTTTTAAATTTGCCCCTTCTGTTTTTTTCATGCTGACACTGCTGGATTGCCACGTTAGATTTATCATAATTTGTAAAATGCTGACAGTGACATTGTAGATGAACTTTAAAATGAGGCATTTTGGTAAAATTGTAAAAACCCAGAATGCACAGAGTGGTCATACAGTATGTAGTACAACCTGCCTTCTGTGTAATTCTAAACTAAATCTATAGTTTTTGTTTAATGAAAAAATACTTTAAAATCAAGTGAATATTTTCACAGTTAATTACCAGATTCCCCACCTATATCAGTCTCACCCACTGCACAACAACTAAAGAAGGAATTCTGTACTGTTTAACTGTAAAATTACGAAGACGCCCATTTAATTTGACTTGCTTGTGTAATTACTGAGCCTTTATGTGAACTTTGGATCTGTCAGGTGTTTCTGTGAGTAGAAAAGGAGGGTATTTTAAACAAAGATTGCAATGACTAAAAATTTCAGTATTGATCCTATTTGTGTCACAATGCATAGCCAAGAGTTCTGTCAGTTCCTCAGCAGCACTGGTGTAATATTGCTCCACAATCAGAACTGTGTAAATGAAGTGTTTAGTTTAGAGAAAGTTTATGCTTCTGGTTGTTCTGCCAAGGTACAGCTCATTTTTTTTGAGTCATTTCATCATTACCAGTCAGCTTGGCCATTACCAACGAGGCCAAGCTGACAAATGTAAAATTACTCTTACAATCCCAGCACAAGATATAAACTCTAGGTACTCTTTGCTCCGTAAGACCGAGCAGGACTCATGCAGACGGGAAATAAAGACACAGCTCAGGCACTAATTAGTCGCTCTCTAAATTAAAAGTTGCCTGCGTGGATAAATATACAAATTACTATTATTACTTACTGGAAATTATACATTTAACTCTTGACTATAAGAATGAAGAGCACTCATGTGCAGACATGAACCTTTGAATGTATGTCATTTGTCTGTGAACGCATGTCTGATAAACGCTTTACTCTCTTTTGTTGTTTTCTGACTTCTAAATAAGATACACAAGCTTTTTTCTACCTTTAATGTTTGTTTTGGACGGCATAAAATGACAGTGTTTGGCAAATGGCATGCTAAGTCTGCTACTTCAAACAGGCCATGAGTCGTAAAAGTTTGAGCCCTTGTTAGACCTGCTTTTTGTTTGAGATGAGGATTGGGTTCAAGCAGAGGTCGTGACAGCCAGGTGCCTTTAAATTGTTCTGGAGGTTATTTGAACACAAGCTTTGAGTTTGGAGAATTGTGAAGTCGATGTGTAAGGAACTATGGTGATTTAATTATGCTGGGGCTATCAAATGTTGCAAAAATGCTCCGAAATTGTATTTAATGGTAAATAAAGAACAGATTTAGTGTCAGTGCGTTCTTACCGTAGCTACAGGCTGCATGAAATTGAGGACAGATCATAGTGAGGGAAGACCATAATCAGTCCATTTTCCAGCCAACAGTTGCTTTTGCCAAAGTGGAAGATTGCCTTAGTTCCAGAAATTTATCAGTACCCCACGGAGTCTTTCAAGTCTTTTTCATTAGTTTTCCTGCTTCCATCACCAATCTGACGGAGTCACTGATGCATAACCTGCACATTTGTTTTTAATACCAGCAATCGTAACTAAAACAGCATTTTGAACTCAACTTTCATAGATTACGTTAAATGTGCTTCTAACTAAACTGCTTCATTTGCTAGTGCTTAAATCTGCCTTTTTTCCTGTTGTGTTCTGTCTTAGAAAGAGTGGTCGAGGACACCCTTTTCGCAACAGAGGTCGGGGAGGCCCTACTCAAAGGTCAGTGCGCGACAGAAAAGCCAAGTCAGTGCCCTCACGTGCATTTCTGGGTGTTGACATCCTCTTAACTGTTTGCAAACAAAGCTTGAATTTGGAATATGAATTACGATCCAGTCTTGATGCATGTTCAGTTATTCAGATAAGGAAACCACAGAAAGTCGATTCTGTTCATCTGGATGTAACATTGTCAGTGGGAAAAACATTTTGTCACTCTTCCAAGTGGCTTCTTTTTTGTTATCCAAGTGCTACTTCCAGATGAACACAATCTGGGATATCTTTGTGGGATACATTACAATCAGTTATATAAAGAGAAATCCAGTTTGCCTTTTGTGTAATCCTTTTCTATGCATACAGTAAGCAGTTTGTTTGGTCACCAGTATTTATGGCATTAGTTTGCTCTCCATAGAAAGGACCATGATGAGTACAGGAACCCTCAGCCTACAGTTATTGTGCGAGATCGCTCTCCTGGAAGAAGGGAAGGCCAGCCGCCTCTTCGTTCCGGATCAAACATCAAAAACTTCTCACCTGATGGGGACAAAAGCTACACATATCAGCAGGGACAGCAAAAGCGTAAGTGTAAAATCCTCTGAGGATGCCAAATAGCTCATTTTAATGATTTTGATAATGCCCGCATACCGATTCACAGCGGGATTAGCTAAAAGATGCCAAAGGAAGTGTGTGTAGAGAGAACTGGTCACCAAGGGTCAGTCTATGAAAACAATACCTTGATATTCACATGGATGATCACCGGTTGTTCAACGTCACATTTGCATTTGAACTCTTTCTCATAGTCCACTTTATGTGTATAGTCCAACATCAATTCTTCTCCTCGACCTATAAGTTGAACTTGCTCGTGTGACCCGGTGTGGCAGCAGATAGTAGGACATCTAATAACAAAGCACATTCTTTGATTTTGCATGAGAAAAACCTAAAAGCCCATTGATAGGTTGAGAGTTGTGAAGTTGCTTTACCTAATACAGCACTTTTTGTGCAACTGTTATATCCTTTGAAGTGAAACTAGAAATCACTCCCAATTTTACAAAGATAATTAAAATGTCTAAACAAATTAAGCCGCTTCAGGTGAAACATCTGTTTTTCAGAGGTGGTGTGTAATGTGTGGGGTCAGGGTGTGCTGAAAAATGTTAGGGTGGTAATTAGGCTAACACCAAACACACTTTCAGAGGCTGGGAAAAGGGTACCCTTAGCTTGGGGTGGTTTGGCTTTGGCTCTACCCTGACCTCTTTTTTTAGTCAGAATGTATTAAATACACTAGCTTAAAACTGTCTTCAGAATCACACTGGGTGTGTCATTTTACTCAGTTTCACTTTTGTGACTTTTATAGGCTTCAGAAATATCATTTTCAGTGCTGAGCCAGTGAAATTTATGAATGTTTTAAAGAGATCTGACACAAGCAGAGTTATTAATTTAAAGCAAGAAGTGTGGACAATAATTTCTCCACTTCTTTGATTTCTGAGAGGCTTAAATGTATTTATGTGTTAAAAGCTGAGCTTCATGTTCTACAGCCCTTTGAAAATGTAATAAAACAGTGAGAAAACAGATGCACCTCCCTGCTCCACTACCATCTGGGATGTTAATTAGAGCAGCACAGCAAAGTACTCAAAAAGTGTGTTTGATTATAGGGCACACTGGGCTTTGTCATGAACACAAAAGGTTTAGTTCAAGTACATTTTTACAGTCAATTGTTGTCAGGTACATATAACAAATTTTCTCACATTCTGAAATAAGCAATACAAGTACACTTACTTTATGTAGCATTTGGCTGTGAGTCTAAAAATGAGAACTATTCTGCATTAAACTACTTCCATTACATGAATGTTTGTGCTGTGTTTTTATATGAGCAGTTATAACATTAAACTGCATATGGATTATGGCAGACTGGCGCTCATGTAAGAGTGTGTAATAGCCCACAATAGCTTTAGGCTGTTATAACTAGCTCTGCACTTAACATGGTTCATTATTATTATAAGTGCTTGACTTTCACACTGTAGTTTTTCTGTTTGCTCTGAGCAACATTATCGCAGTATCTAACCTTTTTGCGGCGAAAGTTGGTGCCATCTGGAGACTCCATAGTCCCACAGCAAAACACCAATTAGCTTTCATCTCAGATCAATTAAATCAAAATGAGAAGTATCCTTCATTAAAATAAACAGCTAGCTTCTATTTGTTTTTTTGTTGTTTTTTTTTCTAGACACACTGGAGCCAAAGACGGCAATATTTCAGTTTAGGCACAGCTGAACTCCATGACCACTATTGTGTAGGAGGCTCCAACAAGGGAGTATTAAAAAAACTGTGACTTATACTTTTCAGCTGCTTCATAAGGCTGTGGTAAATTGTTCACTGTGATAAGTGAGGTACTGTCTCATGTCTCACTGTAAAAACAAATTTTCCTCCAGGATATCTTTTAAAAATATTTTGTGGTGTTTTACCATTATTGGGCATTATAGTAGGGAGAGTTTGGTGTCTTTAGAAAAAGAAGACTAAACAACAACAAAAACCAGATTTTAAATCATGTATTTATGGGTACTAACATGTATTTTTTGGGTCCCTCTGTGTAACATTAGTCAGATGTATGATAGTTATCTCAGGATGCTTATCTGCTTATTTTCTTACTCTAATTTTACTTTTCTCTGCAGATAAACCCAATCTGGTGACAAGCCACACTCCCAGCAGCTCTGTGGAAGGGTCCCCTCACAGTTCAGCCTCTTCAAAGGTAAAAGAAACATTTTTGAGAAGATTCAAATAGTTGTGCTCTTAAACTGAATGCACTGACAAATGTGGTAACAGCTGGAAAAAGTGCAGGTAACACAAGCTATGAGAAGATGTTACAGAATATCACTTGTACTATTGCATTGCAAATACAGAAGAGGAAAATATTTGCATTCGGGGCTGTAATCCTTCACAATTTATATCCATTACGATCTACATATTCTTTTGGTTTATCTTGGACATTGAGCCAAATAAAAGTTCTGTGAATGCGTTAATGAAACCTATCAATCTTAAGGATGCATTACTCAGATAAGGAGGATAAAGAATATATAAATGATGATTTTAGTAATAGATTTCAATTCAGTTAACAGAAAACTCAAAAAGTGTGCATCTGGATTATTATGGGTGAAACATATTGTGCAAAAATCTGGCAGCTCCATCAGCATGTTACTGTAAAAATAATAAGCAAAATTTGCTCTTTGGTTCACGGACATTAAGGTTGGGTTTCCTTTAGGTTATCTCTGTAATCAGAGCGATATACCCTGTCTGGTAACCTCATTTCTGTTTACTGTTGACATGTGGCATGCATAATTAGACACACACGAAAACAAGAACTCAACACCTGTAAGAGAGCAAAGTTGTCTCCATTTGAAAGACTTTGAAATCAGAGCCAGTTTCTAAGCGCGGTGCCCTCGGCTCTAACCCCTTAACCTTTGGCCCGCCAGGAAAAAACTTCAGCATCTGCAGCGGAGTCGGAAGAGGCGGCGGCTGCCAGCATGGAGCCAAAGCTGACACCAGAGCAGGACATCAAGGCTCGCCGGTTGGAGGCCATTAAGGCGAAGGCTCTGGAAATTGAGACGGTAGTAATTTCCTCCATGAAACTGTCTACCTTCTGTGAATTCACTTTACTTTATATGTTGCTTTGGATAATGTAACTAAGGGTAACCACAACTACCTATATGGCTCTTTGCTCAGGCTGACCCTTCATTATTCATTCATCATATCACTGGGTCTTTAATACGACATCAACTAAAATCTTTTTGACCTTAAAAGGGTGAGATTATATTTCTGAGATTTTACAGGAAATAGAGAAATTAGCTTAATTGCGTATTGTTTCAGGGTACTGAACCGCCTGTTGGCCAGTGAAACCTTCAGACTCGCCTCACTGTAACTCGTTTCTCTCACTTTTTTTAAGGCCAACTCATGACTGACTTATACACCACTCAGATCAGCCAGTTACAGAGGACATAGGCACAGGTTCAGGAAAGAAACTAAGCTGATGTCTTAAGTTATTAAATACCAAACGTATTGAACCACTTTTTTTAGCTGGGACGTGCTAATAGGTTCATCTCAATGTGTGGTGGCCTGTTGCTGTACATGTTTGAGTGACTTTATGCTTGACTTTATGTATCACTGTAAGTCATGGAGCAATAAGTACAAGCTATGCCTCGGCTTGTTGTAGCTTATATGTGAGAATCATATTTTTCTTGTAGAAAAAGAGGATGAGTAAGCAGAAAAATGCTTAGCACCTCAGTTTGCGATGCCTCTCGCGGCCTGCTATTTGGAGTTGCACTTTTTCCATCCCCTTCATCACTTTACACTACAGTACTACTTATCTATTCCAGTTAAAGCAGTGCAGGAATTGCCCTGCAGGATGCAGGCGGCCCACACACAGTGTGGTACATCTCTTGGCATTAGCACACACATGCTTACCCTGCCATTTAAAGACGTGGTGAGAGGCAGCAACCTCAACTGCGCCTTTACTGTAACATCTGCCACAGGCGCAGTCAAAACCACATAGTGCTCGGTCACTCTGAAGGAATGCCGAAATGAGCCGATCAGGTAGCAAGCAGAGACGGGCCACTGAGTCAATACACTGGTTAAAAAAATGTGTTCTTTTTATAAAAATGTTTGTCGTTTCAAAATGAGCTTTTTTTCCTACAAGTTTTAATCATTTGTGGACATCCCTGCATGAGGCTCATTCAGTCACAGACAGATTTAATGCAGTGACTCATTGCATCCCATAACATACTGTCTGAAGCCATCATAGGGAGGCGATGGCCTGGGAGGTAGAGTGGGTAATGTGCTTCTCAGAAGGTTGGTGGTTCGAACCCTGGATTCTCCAACCTGCATGTCGAAGTATCCTTGAGCAAAATACTGGACACCAAGTTGCATCCATCAGAGTCTGAGTGTGTGAACATTAAGTTAAAAGTGCATAACTCCTTCTCTTTTTTTTCTGTTGCAACGGATGGGCAGAGGATCAGTTTATTATTCTTTAAAGTGACCACAGAACAAGTCTGAACATGTAAAATAACAACAACAGAGTAGAAACTTAGAAAACATCCATATTTCAATATCACACCAAAGCTAAGTGCCTGGGAGTGATTTTCCCTAGAAGTACATTCATCATCTCAATCAGCCCAAATGAAACATATCCATTTCAACTATTAGCCCCTCCATTGAGAGGTCCGGTTTGCAGCTTGAGTGATTAAAATGGCTCTTTTAATATCCCCTAATGTGTACCAGCCCTCAAGTCATTACCCTACTTCCCTTATTATGCAGGACCCCTGCCTGCATCAGTGCTCATTTGAACAGAGCCTCACTAAACATCCATGTGAGAGCCGTATGTATAATTTCACTCAAAGCCTTTACTTCCCAGCCCCCACACACTATTCCACTGCACACTCCTGTCTGTATGTTCACAATCTGGACCTCCACAAACATCCGATTTGGGCAGAAGCCTGCTTTTTAAGGCTCCTCCTTAAGGCCCCTAGTGTTGCCATTTCTCCTGGGGCTCCGGTCCGTCCTGTGTGGGCCCGTAGTATCAGGCTTAAAAATCAGCCCATAGCGCCCACTCCAGAGAAGGAACTTAGGCAGAACCTCACCGCAACCTTTACTCACAACATTAAGAGCATGCTGAGGTCAGAAACACACTTCCTATTAGTTCATGCGAAATAGAAACATTTCTTATAGAAATAATAGTCTCCCCACAGTTGTTCAGTATGTTGTACATATACATCGGTTGTTAATCCTTCAGAAAAATGAAGCAAATGAAGCATTCTCAAGTCTGTTTTGATTCTTTCAAGCATGAAAACAGTGTCTGTGGGATATAATGAAGTGAAAATGTAATTACTGCCACGAAAGGCTGTAACTTGGGAAGAGCTCAGACATGGCTTTGTTTTGAAAGATGGCAAACAAAATCAATCCGAAGGCGATTAAAGGGGTGGGATTGGTGCGTTGGGCATTATACCACATGTTTGTGTCTCACTTAGCCCATGTTTCCTCTCACATTTGGACCAGGCTTTTTTTCTAAATGATTTTTACTTTGTGCAAATGTTCAAGGAGGACAGATCTTTTCTTAGGAGATAAATTTGTTAGTAGAAAATAGTTGCAACTGTTAGAAGGACAAATGGTTTTGTAGGTCGACAGAGAAAAGGGGCCCACGCGTTGCTGTATGAAGCTGACCCTCAGCTTAGTGGCCACACGTGTCGTGAGTCGCTCACTTCCTTGTGGTCGGGTTGAAGTCTATCATTATGTGGGGTTGCAAATTTCACATGACATGATCTGCAGACATTAAGACATCCGCCGCAGTCCAAACATCTCCCACAGTCTGGGATATTTCTGTCAGATTCATTCTAAACAGCCTTCCCTTTGTGTGTATGTGTACAATGCATATTGAAATACAGTGATAATAACCTATATTGCATCAACATTCATTCATAATAGTTATTTACTCACCTAATATTTGATTAATTTTTCCTTTAACCTTGTTTCAAATGGTCTAAAGCGAAGAAGGTGTGTTAAAGATGCGAGAATGAACAAATAAGCGAGAATTAGGCATCTGAACATGCTGTGGCTGGTTCAGCTGTGAAGTGAGAGAGGAATGATATAAAAAGGATAACTAAAGAGGCTGTAGGCAGTTTTTTTTTAACTTAATTGTAATTATCAAGAACAGCATACAATGAAGACCGTTCATTTTCACTCTCCAAGTTTTGTGTGTAATTTTCACATAACGTTTTAACCAGACCCAGCGCCTGGGATTTTTTCCCCTCTCTAACAGGTTCGCTCAGTAGCCTCTTTTGCTTGAAAACACAGTAAATGGCTCCCATGTGGTGATCTGTTTCCATCCATATTGTTCAGGAGTGAATGTTATTCTTGTTTCTTTGACCTTTTCCGCGTGTTTAAAGCCCCACCTGGCTCAACTCCCTCTCAGATTTTGACTGTGGTAAATTTATATTTTTTAAATATTCTAGATTTACAATAATGACAGTTAAACGATTTAGCAAATTACATATTGGAGACACATAACTTTCTCAGCGGGTAAGGTTAGGTTATGGCAGTAAATTTCTAAATGCTTCAGACTGATGGATACACAATTTTGAGTTAGCCTGACATTACATGATATGTATCTAGGCAAAGAAACAGCAGCTGTGGTTTTTAATTTCCCCAGCACTGACTGAACCCTGGAATATAGTGTTTAACCGGTTAACCTCACTTTCTGTTTAAGCACGGACACTGATTTAAGTTGACAGGCAGCATTTTTTCTTTTCAAAGTTAGCAAAGCTGATGGTGTGTGTTTTATTGTATTTTAACAGACTGATAATAGTAGATGAGATACAGTTGGCTAATTTTAGTTCAGCAACTAATGCCTGCACACCCCACAGTCCTAAAATGGCTTTGTGGTCTGAACATGACACAGATAAGTAGTACTTCTAACATAAGGATGCTGAGACTGTTTAATTAAGTCATTACTTTAAAGAGGTCACGTCTCCAGACATGTGCAAAACTGAGCAAGGACTGTCTTCTGTTTGATCAAGTTGTTATCAATAGTTGAGATAACCAAAAAAAATTGAAAACTAGCTGGAAATGATATAATTTTTTTTTTTTTTTTGCACTGGCTGTATTTTGATATATATTTGCTGCTTGATCACCTGCAGAGTGGCTGTTTCAAGTTCTCCAGTGACCGTGATTGTAGATGTGATTGCGGCTGAACTCTGGAAGACTCTGATGTCCCATAGTCCTCCTTAACAGGCTGGTGTAGCCCTAAACCTCTGTGCAGAGTCAGTGAAGGGCCTTGCATTTTGCCATTTTCCCTCAGGTGATAAAGATGTTGTCAGCGTGCACCTGGGACTCCAATAAAGAACTTAATAGCTTTTGGGTTGGCAGTAAAATCTCTATGGGACATGAGAGCTTGTTGCAATGTGGTGTGAAAGAATGCTGCTGCTTAGTTCTCATTGATTTCATTGTGTAACTACACATCCAAACGACATCCTTTGCTTTTCTTGTAATTTGAAAAAAAAAAAAGATCCGTTGCTTTTAAAGCCAAAAGACTCAAGATTTTATTTTGAAGAGGCAACGAGAAAAAAAAGAATCAAAGACTATAATATTCTTTTTTTTACTACTCACCACAGCAAAAAACTGTCTCAATCTCATTCTATTGCTAGCATCCTCTTCTGTCACATCAACCCTTCCACATGTCCTCCTTCATTACATCTATAAACCTTCCTCTTTTCTTCCTCCTTGGCAACTCCATATTCAACATCCTTTGCACAATATATCCACTATGCCTCCTCCTCACTTGCTCAAACCAGACTTGTGCCTCTATTTTGTCTCCAAGCTGCTCGACCTGAGCTGTCCCTCTGATATTTCTAATCCTGTCCATCCTGGTCTCTCTCAGTATAAACCTGAGCATCTTCAACTCTACCACCTCAGCTCAGCTTCCTTCTTAGTGCCACTGTTTCAGATCAGAACAGGATTCACTTCTGCCTTTTAGACTTTCTTTTCATTCTTGCAGCTATCCTTCTCACAAATCAGCCCTTTAAGATAAGGGCACAGTTATAACATTCAAATAGAACAATTTATTATGTCTTTATAATGTGGCTTTGATTTTGTTTTGTTTTTTATTCGTTGTGTTATGATATTGCATACATAATGACATTCTTGATGTGATTGTTTTGTTTACAGCATTACAGACAGGACTGTGAGACGTTTCGCACGGTGGTGAATATGCTGGTGGAAAAAGAGCCCAGCTTGGATAAAATGCTGCAAGCGCCACTAGACAAAAACCTGCTGGAGATCAAACAGCGTTGCCTAGATGCTCTTAGGAACTTTGTGAAGGAGCTGGATGAAGTAATAGAGCAGCCGGACACCAAAGCGTAAGCCGCACATCACTAAAACAAAGAGGAGATAGAATAGAGTTTCAACACTTTCCATTTGAAAAAAGTGGAAAAATGTTCCATGTGCAAAGTTTATCTAAAGTGTTTAACTATTTTATATTTTTACAGTGTTCTTCAAAGAACAGTACTGGCAATTTATTTACACAAAACACTCATGTACAGTATTATGTGCAAACAGGATCATTGTGATAGAAAGGGGTATGTTTAAAACTAGACTGAATGACTGAAATGCCTATTGCATTTTGGGTCAAAATCAAGTTTGTGAACTGACATAGTGCTTTTTTTTTTTTTTACCATGAATTGTGTTGTCAGAAACATAAAATGTTATTGCATTTATAATTGATGTAAAGCTAAACATGTCATCATTTACACCAGCTGGAAGCTTGGTTAACATTACTGCTAAAATCTTCTGATAAGGAAATTTAAAAAAAATAAGAAATCATGAAATGTAGCACATAGAATGATTTTTACCTTTAGCTATGGCTACAAGTGCAGCTAAGACCAACACAAAAACAAGCATTATCCACCAGTTATCAAAGGGTCCAAGTTCATGATGTGTTTTACTGGTGCAGGAGAGTGCATTTTTTAGGATATGCATTTATTTTCTTTTTTTCTGCTTGTGAATATCTTTTTGCTTTGCAGTTAAAACTTTTGCAAATAAAATGTGAGACCTGTAAATAAATGATGTCTCGTATTTCCTTGTTTACATCAATTACAGTACATCAATTAAATGTGTTTTCAGAAAATGGTCACAAAAAAATCAACACCAAACACAATCAAATCATGATATATAGAGATTTTTATTGCAATTAATACCTATTTTAGCCTTATATTCCAGTTTATACATTTATACAGATTGCAATGATTTTCTTACAGTACAGTGACCCATAAATAGATTGTTCCAACAGGCTAATTATTAATACACAGTGCTTTTATGTTGGTGCTGCACAAACCTGGAAAAAACATCTGCAGAGCCTGGGTCATGTCAGTTTGTCTTTAAATTTCTGACACCCATATTTAAAAATGACTCTGTACCAACAGCCAATTGTTTAATTTTAATGCCATTTGGTATAAAGAATGACAAAGGTAGAAAAATATTACTTTAAAAAATTTCTACAATATATACAATATATCTGCACTGTTAAATAAACACAGTTTAGATTATATTTTATAAATATGTATTATACTTTACCATCAGTTTGTAATGCTATACAAGTGTACACACCTATAATAATCCAAATATGGACTTGTGTCTTACACAACCACCTTGGTAAATTGAGTGCTGTGAAGCATTTAATAGCAAGCAAACTGTTTATATTTTAAATGATGAACAAAGGGGCATCGGTGAGTGGCAAATCGTTGCCCAATGCTCAGCAGAGTAAAGCCTATGAAATTATACAGTTTTTCCCTTTGTGGCCTTTTTTCTTTTTGGATTTAGTCCATTGGCCATAAGGAGCAGAGGACATGCCTGCTACAGAGCTTGGCAAGTCATCAGTGTAATAGTGTCTGTGCGGCCTGGGCTGAGGGATGGGCTGACCCAGGAAAAAACCTTCCTCCTCAGAATCAGAGGAGGAAGATGAGCATGTAGAACACCAGTCATCATCATCATCATATAGACCCAAGAACCTTCCCATTGCTTGGCCCTGTAACCTGTAGTCGGACATGGCAGCAGAATGGGGGTGACCGTGGAATGGTTGGTGCCCCTTGGAACCGAGGGCATTCCCTCTGCGGTCCGCTTTGTTGCACATCTGGGGCCTTTCCTTAGGCAAAAGGTTTAAAGCATTGTCAGACCGGGATTTGCGGCTGCGACGCCTCCTATGGTGGTGCTGTTGGCGACCAGAGTGAAGGTCCTGGCCTTGTTCTTCAAAGTGGTACACTCTCCTCCGAGTCCGTTCACTCATAGGTGGCTGCCGCACTTGAATGTCACCATAATAACCATTGTCCACAACATCATCCGAGAATTTGACTTGCTGCGGCCTAGACTGTGAACGTGTCCTTCTGAGGGCAGGGACATGAGGTTTGGGTCTGTCCTCCTGGGGTGCTTCTGCTAGAACATTCTCCACCTCCTCCTGCTCAGATGCAAGACTTTTTAGGGAATTTGCACTTCTGTGTAACATAGAAGAGTTGAGCGTTCCCATATTACTGGTTTTCTCACAGTCTTCTGTTTCCAGTTCATGGAAACCTTGCAGGGAATATACCATAGACCTTTCTTTATTATCACCATCTACTGAGGTTCCTAGAAAGGAAAAGAAAATTTATTACATTTCTGCACTAAAATACATCAAAATCCAACTACTGACATAGCATAAAATCATGTTATTTTCCATATCTGATTTTTAGAGTTCCATCTACTCACCAGTAATATTGGAAAGAGCAAGTGAGTCCATAGAGTCTCGGACATTCTGGTCTGTCTTCTTAAATTCATCGGTGATACACTCCAAAGAGTCGGTGTACCATTGTGGCTCCTCTCCCTGAAAACCTCCTCCAGCCCCATGATCCAGCTCCAACTCCTGGATTTTTCTGCTGCTTGCTGGACCTGGATGGCTACCATAGGCAGAATCTCCTAGCCCATCCTGTGATTGTGCCCAGTACATGTCAGCTTGGTACTTCTTGCTGGCAAGGCTTCCCCTTCCTCCCCCACCATTACTCCCAGCTTTTGAGGATACCTGCTTTGACTTGGTGTCCTTTTCTGCAATCCAGAAATCTGTAGGTCTAGAGTCACTGGCTTGCTGGAAAACCCCTTGTTCCCCAAACTTTAACAATAGCTGAGTCATGTAGTCTTCGTGCTCAGCCCACTCTTCCTCCTGGTCGTCAGGTGCCTCATTCTCATCACCGCGGCCTCTCCAGAAGTGTTCATCTGATAAGTTCATATGGGCAAGCTTGTTGGTCAGGGTGTCATCAGCATTCCCACTCAAGCCAGGGAACTTATAGTTAACAGAGGGTGAGAACAGGAGTGACTGCCGGCACTGGTCAGCTGAACGACTGCTTTTGCCGATGCGCACACTCCGGCGGGATTCACGTGAGCGCGCCGACTGGAAGGCAGAGTCAGAGGAATCGGAAGCATGCACATCTTCCCCGAGACTGCAGGCTTTGGAGCAGTAAATACGACCCTGGTATGGCAGAAAAGGACTACCCAGTAGCGAGGTCTTACAGTGGGCACAGCTAAAGCAGCTCTCAGTGGCATGCCAGTGGAGCCCATCATAGGTCATCTGAGCATGATCAACACCTGTTAAAGGGGGAGAGCAAGTTAACATTTCTCTGTTGCTTGAAATAGTATTTTAACTCCAGAAGATCACTGTCTTACCAATGTGTTCTCCACAAGCCTCACAGTACTCTGCATAGAGAGACTCAAAGCAGCCACAACAGTACGGTCTGCCGTCCTTCATGATATAACGCTGACCTCCGAGAATTGTCTCACATTCAAAACAGGAGAAGTGTTTCATGTGCCAGTGGCGCCCCTCCGCCTCAGTACACTCATCAGCAAAGATAATCTGTGGACAAAGATGTGCATTAGTTGAGACAAAATGGTCATCAACCTTTAGAAGCTTCAGATGCAATATCTATCTTTGCAACACTGTTTTTTTCTCCTTAGTACTACCTCATCACAGGCTGAGCATCGTGGTTTCAGCAGCTCAGCATGGTGCCTCCCGCAGTGGATCTTTCCATCATGGTAGAAGTAGATCAAATCCACGAGGAGTTCCCTACATGTGGAGCAGACAAAGCAGGATGGGTGCCAGCACAGCCCAGCGCTCGCCCTTGAAGCAAACACGGCCATTTCTCCACTGTTGATGTTTTCGCCGCACTGTAATTGAAAGCGCTAATTATCAACTTTTAAAAACAACACAAGTCACATTAAGACTGAACAATTGTCATACTTTTGTAATAATGTTTGAGTCCTACATGGGCATGGATTTAGCTTCACACAAAGTCTGAGTCTGGCTACAAAAAAACATGCCTTCCATCAGCACCTGGAATCCCACTAGGTTGTTCTCAGATTAGCAGAACATATTTTATGTCTGTCCTTCTGACTGACAAGAACAGGAGTGGGTGGTAGAGGTCATTTAAAAGGAGAAAGAAAAGGAAAAACAGCAGTCTCAGAGATTCATCAGTTTATGGGCACCCACTTGGCTGCTCACTGGTTATTGTTTAAAAAAAAGAACTTTATACTGAGCCTT
Source organism: Rhamphochromis sp. 'chilingali' (assembly GCF_963969265.1). Classification (NCBI taxonomy): domain Eukaryota; kingdom Metazoa; phylum Chordata; class Actinopteri; order Cichliformes; family Cichlidae; genus Rhamphochromis; species Rhamphochromis sp. 'chilingali'. The sequence continues at coordinate 52,213,975 of NC_137930.1, read as the reverse complement.
TCCAGCCCAGACAGCAAACACTTTTTAGTCCATGACAGCATTTCTCTCGTTTCCAGCTTTCTTTCTGATCTAGATTAGCTAAATAGCCAAAAATGAGATGCAAATAGGAAACGTAGCAAACCCTTGTTTAATACCATTCATGGATAATTATTTTTATATAAGAATACTGTTTATATCCTTAGTTCCACAAAAACTCTAGACTACTGTCTATTTCTCAGTCATCATCGTGTTATAAACAATACATGGGCTGCATGCAACGTACATGATCACAAATGCTGTTCAGAAAATTGCGAGGCAGCAGTTTTACTGTGCCCCTCCCCAATGCTTCCTTCTTCCTCTGAACACTGAACATGTGCAGCTCCTTCTTCTCCTCCTCACTCAGGGACTGGCAATAACGCACCTGGGAAAGAAGGGAATTGGTTAGGAATATGATGGCTAGTTTCACAACCACAGGTTTTTATATCTATATATAGATATAGATATAAGAATTGGGATGATTAATGCTTCCTGAAAATCTGCTACTGAGAATAGTATATATAAGTGACCTTTTTGGATTGAGGGCGAAGTGCTTATCAGAGCAGTTTGAACAAAAGGAACTCTTGACCCCAGCTTTCCCTTCCTACACCACCCAACATATCTCCACCCACAGTCCCCGATTGAGAACCTGTTTTTTTTTTTTAGTTTTTTTTTTTTTACAACAGTCCTTAACAAGGGGGAAAGCAGACGTTTACACAAACAAGGCCTGTGTTTAGAGTGTAATCAAGACAGTGGGCAACAAAGGAAGACAGACAGCCGAGGCGAACTGTGGTGCCACTGCAGTGGTGGCATCACATAAAGCCTCTTTCAACCAGCCTCCCTCTCACTCTCTCTCTCGCTGAGCGGTCCTCATAAAAACCACTGCTATGGCAGGAATCCTGCTGGTGGGGGCTCACGGCAAACATCATAAAATTATCAAGTCAAAAGTAACATTGTACCCACTCTGGACGTCTACAAGCTTGCGGAACAAAAATCCCCCAGTGTGATGTCAATGGAGACGCTATGGGCGCACATTAGTGGGATAGCAATGGAGATGGTGAGGCTTGAGCACTGCAGGATGAGTGAGCAGCATCAAATGCAGCTACTCAAACACAATTGTTTTTTTGTTTTTGCTGCAATTTTGGTGCAAATGTGAGGGCTGAATTTTTACGAGACACGCATTTGCACACACAGGCACCAAAAATTCTCACCTCATTATCATGTGGTGGGAGTTGGTAGAGGAGCTGCTTGATTCTGAACTTCTCTCCTGGGCTGTTGACATATGGGATCTTGTCCTCAGGCAGACACGAAAAATATAGCTGGACCTGGGGGAAATATTAGGTTAAACACATGATGTTTTTGGTTGAATAAAAAGGGTTAGGGTTGGACAACTAAATGCATTCCAACTAATATAACAACTGAGCAATGGCTCAGAATTATTATTTGCAGGAGCAGAGAGTTGGTTTTGGTCCGCCCCAAAAGTAATTTTAAACCCAAATTTTCACCCGTCTTATTGCAGCCATATATTATCATTATTGCCTCGGATTCAATATGCCAATATTAACACAAATTCTTTTCCAAGAAACTAGAGAACAAGCACATTAATTTGTGATGAGACACATTCTGGGATAGCGCTATGTAGAATGTATGGAAGAATGACTTTGTGGAATCAAAGACTTTTCCCTAATCCCCAAATCAGCTTTAATTCAAAAGTGCAACACACAGCAGTGATCCTCTTTGACGATGAAAAACGCAGGAATCATCGTCTACATAAATCTGTGCTGAACAAGCCAAGACAGGTCAACAGGTCAAATCAGTTTAAGGGTTATATTTTTCAGTGATATGGTTGTCTCTACACGGACAGGACAAAGCAGGCTGTAATTGTAGCACCCTGACCCTTGGGGCCGACTGCTAAAGACTAAACTTTATGAGGGAGGGCCCATCACAGTTAGCTAGATAAAGAGATGGGATGCCGTAGTCCTGTGTGTTAGGGGACTTCCAGCAGCTTTGACTGTCTAGAGGAGGGGTAACAGCACAGCAATTTACCCTGGCAATCACCCTCAGACCCCAACAACCACCTCTACCATCATAAATTATGCACATCACGATGCTGCTACGACCCCTTATCCAGCTCACTAGGCCCGAGGAACAGCTAGCAAGCACCCAAGCTCTAGGTGTTTCAACCCTGTAGTAGTGACCTGTAATACATAGCCCATTTAGGGAATTGGCAGCAGTAAAGGCATTACAGTTGATCTATGTGGTTCCTAAAACAAGAGACCCTGCATGTTAAGGCTTTTGCTGCATTCGCTTCCCTTCTTGCCCATCACCCACTCATTGCTTCCATGTGTGTTGTTGATCAAGGGCAATGGGACAGCTACAGACTGAGTGAGAGAGAGAAAAGAACACCAAGCAGTGGTGAGAGCAGAGTTTAAAAATTCTGAGGATCTGGGAAAGTGCCATATCTCACCGACTGCTCAACGGACACGGCTAACAGCTCTGCCTGTGGTTGTGGAGGCGAAGACTCCGATTCCTAGCTCGACCCACTAAGTCCTGCTTCTAACTCTGCGGTATACTCATGCTGCCCTTTAGTGGCAACCTCATAGAGTCTGAGAAATCTGCCACAAGCAGTGAGAACAAGGAAGCTTAATGAAATATGTTGTCCTTCCCATAGGTGCCATTTTCCAGAGACTTGGTGTGTTATTCAGTATAACACACAGTGAATAGCGTTTATCTGGGCCAGGCAAATGGGCTATAAGGGAGTTAAAATCAGGTCAGGGCTGTTTTTATTCGCTGTCTGGAGGATACACCATTATTCGTGGTGTTGATTTAGGGAGGAAATGATTTGCGAACCAATGAAATTGATACCACAGTTATAGAGAACAGTGTCCCGGTATCCAAACGGAGCAGGCTTGATTAATCTTAGCTCAGAGCGTCTTGAACTGGTGCATTTGTAAGCCACATTGTGCTTACCTGTTCAGGTCTCAGGCCAGGTGGCACCCACGCATACTCCTCCAGTGCACAGCCTGAGTCGTCATCAGAGGTTGAGCTCCGCTGGAAGCCAGATGTCAGTTTACTGATTTTCTGCTCCATCATGAAATCTCGCTTGCGTGCCCCACCCTGGAAGCCAGCCACCAGCCCCGCTGCACTCACCAGGCTCATCGGGCTCTCTTTTTACTAGACAGGTGAGATGAAAGGATAGCAAGATGGGAAGTACCGGGATTTGAGAGAGGACAGAAGGGGGAAGAGGATAGAAATATAAAGGAAAAAAAAATAGAAATGTTTGTCATCAAGCCATGACATCAGTTCCTACGTCCTCACATCTTAATCCAGCTCTCTCATGTCAGTGCTGTTCCGCTGATTGTTAACCGCTTGCTGAGTCACACCATTGCCACCTCTTTCATGAGGCTCACAGCACCCCTCAAAAACCCATAATGGTATTTAAGCAAGCTTTTTTGGTTTACTTTTAGTGATGAGTCTACTACATAAAGGCACTCATAAAGACAACTCCATCCTTTCACCGCTATTATGGTAGCAGTTAAACACGTGCCTTCCTCATGTGGTTTTTGGGGGTGCAGAGATTGTTAGGAAATTCCCAAAGCTTCATGAGGTGATGTTCTATCTCATTATAGTGACAATAACAAACTATTCAGAATTATAAACTATTTGAAGTTGCTTATAACTGTGACCATTTCTTATTAATCTTCTGCAGGTTTAAAATAATTTGTTAGGTTTATGTCTGTATGAGTCATCATTTTACTTTACTGAGAAGCTGATGATGCTATGCCCCAAGGGAGGGGGGTGGAGTTCAACACATGGGATTTGATCCTAGCTTGATCAGTTGAGCCCGAGGTCTGTATAAACACAAGCCTGGCTTTAAGACGAGGCCACCATATGGGAAGCATCCACAAGCCTGCTCTCTTCCTTCATCTCTTCTTTTTCTTTGGATTGCAGCAGGTTGGAAAACAAACAGTGAGCGCCTGATCGTTCTTTCATCTTTTAGATGGACAGTGAGCGCAGTGCCAGACAGGTGAAGCAGCTGGATGAATGCAGATGAATAGAGGCTGACATGGATGGATAGGACTAACTGATACTGACACTATAACCTGAGGCAACAAACAGAGCAGGGAGATAAAAGACTCGAACTGTACTGACCTCTATATATGTGGTGTCTGCAGTTACTAATGTCTTACGGAAAATCCAAACTTTTGCAGACGTGACTGTTGTGATGAGGCAGAAACAAACTAAATCTGTGCAAAGCTGGATAAAATTAAAGAAATAGCGAATAAATAAAATCACTTAATTTATTTATTAATTTGTCTTTAATGTTCAGAATATACCCGGACGGAAGGAGGGAGGGAGTGATGTCCAGAGTAACTTTAAAGTGATTATTTGACATGTAAATTCCAAGCAAACCAATTTTTGGAATAATCATTAGGCAACCCCATCTGCCCTGATCTTTATTCATCCCTCTCCAGTCATCCCATAACTTTATTTCCTGGACTCCTGTAAGCATTTAGGACCACGAAAACACAGTCATAATGAATGCTTGTGCAGTTGTGGTAATTTCTCACTAGCCAAGAGCTCTAACTGAGATCAAATGGGAGCCCAGCCAGCATCCAGCAGCCTGGCCCTTGCACCACTTCCCCCCTACCCAAGCCTTGAACCCCTATGGACAGCAAAGGTACAGAGAGCCACAGAGAGACAGCTGAGAAAACCAAATACACTCGAGGGCAAGCCTTTGAACATAGAGATGACAGCATAGGGGCCTTAAAATGTGCTTTCTGCTCAAATGATAAATAGATCGACCACCAGTGCCACCACAACAGGTTTGAGACTGATTCTGGGAGACTTTGGAACTCTAACGGATGGATGGAAAAGCAGTCTTTCCAAGATATTTTGTTTGTTTTGATGATGATGTAAAAGAGCACCGTCTAACAATTCAAATTTCCCGTAGGTGCTGGCTGACCTCAAAAGCCATATCATTTTTATAGTCCATCAAACCACTCAATGATCCGTCCTGAGGCTGGAAGCACTGTCATCGCAGAAGAGACCACTCCCATCACGACAGAAATGTTTCATCATAGTACAAAAGATGATCAGAACCTCTTTGAAAAACGTTGCTCTCTGTTGTAAAAAAGTAGACCCAGGTCATTCCAGCAGGTACTTCAAGCTTTTTATATAATTTTATGTTGCTTAACCTCTGTAAGGAATATGCAGACACAGGCTACTCTACACACAAATACATAGAATACAGAAATAACTATCAATACCTTGTCAAAATCAGGTGCTCGTGTCGATTCACTCTGTTAGTGAAGACTGATATATTAGCATGTCAGACCTTTCTCTGATGATTAACAGATCCACGAGACATGCAGGTTCAGGCAGCTACTGGCTGTTCATATCAGCTCATCTTTCTCAAAGACAAGTCAGCCACTGTGGCATCGCTACTACTAATGACTGACAAGCCCCCCCCCTTAAGCTTATCCAGTCATAGACTATCAGTGTTAGGTGTGATGATAATGGTGTTAAAGGATTCCTGGGCTTTTGGGAGGGTTAATTTAGGCTGCCTTGTACCATAAAGTGTCAGGTCAGGCGGATTGGCTTATAACATATCCCGTTAAAATGCCTCTGATGCCCTAAACAATGGTGCCTTTGTCAAGTCACTGAAGGTTTTATCCATCAAGAGTCTGTTTATCCCTTTGCAAGTATTTTTTTTCCTGAAGATGCCACGTTTTATCTTGTCACATATGACAGTCGAAGCCCTCGAACCCAGATAACCTGTCTTCAGATGAGAGAGCTAGGGATGGAATAAGGCACTCTGTTGTTCTATTCATATCTATTGACTTGCAAATGAGACCAAAATAACCTACAAAAATGTGCCCTTGTTTGAGAACAGCTTGGGTTTCACGTGGGAGATAGCTAACTATAGGCAGGTTCAGTCAGGAGGCAAGAGGCTCACTTCAGAGCCACACATTTTAATCAGGCACAAAATCACTCATGTGCTACATTTGCTGGAATTCTTGCTTTCACATGTTGGCTGGGTATCTGCAAGGATGTCTCACACAGCCAAACCTGACTCACAGGAATGTCAGGCTTGAACTTTAGCCAGGCTCTCGAAAGCAATACGGCGTTCACGCAGCTCTGTGTTAAGCAAAAAAAAAAGTTTCTCATACATCTACAGCTGGTTGCATGCTAATTTTTCCTTTATCTGTCATGCAGTTCATTTCCTCTGGCTTTACCCGAAACAATTCCTTAACATTTTGAATGACAGAAGCACTGAGCCAGCTAACTTCACCGTGCTCATACTGACTGACTCATCACTCAGGCTGGCTTTTATAGTTTTTTCCTCTAACAAGGGATCTATGGTTTGTGAGATTAGTTTTAACCCTCTGCCCCCCTTCCCTTTTCACCCTCCACCCCACCCCCCAAGCCCCTGCCCTGCCCTCCTCCCACACTAGCCAGACCCCTGCAGTCCCGAATGTTTAACAGCCCCTCACTCCTTTGTAAAGGTGCTTGTTAACATGGCTTTGGGAGCTGCAGGTCTGCATATCTGACTGATCTACCCACAGAAGGTAGTGGGGGTGCTATTAGACTGAGGATAAAATGGGGTGACTGACATGTATGAAAATGTTAATGTCCTTTTTCCACAAAGGAGAGGGAAGTTAAGTCATGCCAGGAGAAAGAGGGAAATCTTTAACAGACGCGCTTGCTTTGAAATGTTTTCAGTGATTGCTGATTTGAGAACATCCCACGACTTACTGAAGGAGGGAAGAGCCCCGTGTTCTACGGAAAGCGGACAATGGAGCTTACATTCCCACAAATGCTGCATAACAGGACCTCGGTGACTGTGTGGGTTCAGACGTGTTTCATTAAAGAACAAAACAACCACTTATTTGAGTTCACCCTGAAGAACGTCCTGTCTGACTGTAATGCCCGACAGCAGTGGTGCGCCTAACTACAGTGCAATGCATTATTTATCGCTTTGTTGAATACAGAACTCTTGAAGGACCCCATGCAGCGACTGACCAATAAATACAATCAACAGTGACATTTTTAAATAGTGTTCGACAACACTTAAACCATAGTCCCCCCCCCCCCCCCCTCCAAAAAAAATCCAGACACTGGAGCTTTGGATTAACAGCCCTTGAGAGAGTGCACAGGAAAAATAAGCAACTTCTGGTCTGAATTACTGTCTATTTCTTTAGGAAGTGGATGATGGACAGGCACACAACCCAACACAGTGTTCTCTGTCAGTTTAGGCTGGCCCTACTTGTTTAACTTGGCTTCTGCTAGCTGGGTAATGCAGGATAGGCTGTAGTTGGGAGAGAAAAACAAGAATTTCTGTTCACTGTCCCTGCATACTTAAGCTTGAAGTCAGACAAACTCAGTTTATTTTTCATGTCCAACAAGATTGAAAAATATGCAGCATATTATTTATCTCCCTGCACACACGCAAATATTTAAAAATCACTGCCTGTCAGCCTTTGGCCGTTAATGTAGTGTCAAAAAAAAGAAGCAAAAAAACCAACCTCTGGGCCAGATGAAGTTCATTAGAAAAATGACACCCCTGTGCTAAACTAGAAGCCTCGTGCCTATAAAATAAATAAATAAATCACATTTTAAAAAGCTGAACTTGTAATTGAGTAGTATTTATGATTCAAAAATGAATAAAACTACACAGCATCATCAAATCAAAACCCGGAAAAGCGACTCAAAATTTGATACCAGTCAGATTAGAAAAAGTCAAGGTCAAAATGCTACTGAAAAAAGAGCTCAACGGGAGGATAAGTTACGCAATGCAAAGGTGCTATAAGGAGTTGGAGTTTGGTCAGCTTATGGAGGCCTCTGTTTGTGGCCGGGGAGTGTTTTTTCAAGACCAAATGGATGGGAGTGACATCCCCACAGAGATATACACTACTGTGCTGGCCAGCATGGACTAAGATTCAACACACAGCAGCAGACTTCAAATGCACTAACTCGTGCATGAGACCTAAAATCAAGTCTGATTCGTATATAAGAGACAACTTCCACAAAGACCAGAAATTGCCTGTATTTGGGATGTGCTACATGTTTTACAGGCGAAACATGCATTTGCAATCAAGCCATCCACACATTCATTCAAATACATTTAATCAAGGAGTTACGGTGCAACTTTTCCATTTTCTTTCAGCCTCACTACAACCAAAGCAAAGCTCTCAGAGGAACCAGTTTACATCTCATTCATTTTCCTGCAGGTCTTACCTCAGTGTAGGCCAACTCTCCTGACGTGAATAGAGAAAACGGATCTTGTCGCCACTATATCCAGTCCTAAATTGTTCTGCACTCCATATCTATGTAAGCTCCTCTAAACTCTAAATCCAGGACAGCAGCAGCCAGGCTTCTCTACCGGAGCTGTCAGCACAGTAACAGCCCATATCAAAGCTAAGACTGTATAAAGTCAGAGAGTGAGCGAGGTGTGTGTGTGCATGTGCGTGTACACGGAGGAGCCCAACCAGATGGTCATCCCACCCTCCTCTCTGTCAAACACTCCTCCTCCTCCTCCCCTCCTCTTTCTTCCAACCCGGCCCTCTTAACCTCAGCCCGGCCCTTAAACTCAGAGGCAGCGAGTCATGGCTGGGTATGGCAGAGCGAGGCGTCTCTTGCTTCAGTCAGCCCCCCCCTCTCGTACTTCAAACACATGCTCCCAAATGAGAATCGCTGGTAGAGCTCGCAGAAACCGTGCTTTAAAGCAGCACATCAGTGATGGCAGAGCTTGTTTTGCCAGGCTAACCGCCCCGTATCCACAACAGCTTTCACATGACGCTCTTCTTTCTTCTTCCCTATCAACGGCTGAAAGATGTGGGGACGGCGGTGAATGTTGAGTCAGGATTTGGTTTATTTGGTGGTTTGACATTTCCTTTGTGCCTACATGTAAAGTTAAAGAGAGCTGTCTGCTAACAAAAGTTTTGATTGTAGGCTTATTGTTAGATCAAATGATATATATATGTATTTTAATTCTATAGAAAGATTGGTTTCAAGCATCACAATAACTTTTTCTACTACCTGAATGTGATGTCAGCATTTCTGTATGAGACCAGTCATCCGGTTGTGAATCAAAACGAGTCCTCCATGCAAGTTACTCCAACCACAAAGCCTCACACTGTCTAAACTAAACACACACATGTAACCAAAGTTATCTCCAAGATGAAACGATTAGGTCACTATTTGATAAACAGAATTAACTGGTCTTAATAGTTGCTCAAAATTAAGATATTATATATTAGCAATATAATATGTATTGTCAGTGAAAACAATCATTACCCTAATGTTTACTCCGTTATCACAAATGAGAAGGAATTAAAATGACAGATATCTATAAAGCCCAAACGTACAGATCCACCCACGCAGTGAAACTCCCTGGAGAGGACACTGTTGACCTCTGCCTCTCCTTCACCTCTGCTGGAATGCCAGAATGTGATCCTCTTCCTCTTGCCTCAGAAAATAAAAGTTGCTGGTTCAGGTCAAACTCTGGACAGTTGCACCTTTTGCATCCTTTTGTGGTTGTTTAATTGCAATATCAAAGTGTTACTTGTTTACGGTGGACATAACTTCCAGAGCACTAGAAGTTCTTCCTCGTCAGAGAGGTTTTGCTGTCGAGTATAAAAACACTTAGACTGTAAAACAAAGCAGTAAGGCATTTTACTAGGAAGCAAGGAATCTATTAAACTGGTCAGATTGCTTTCTTTCTAAACATTTTAGAAGCTGTTTGTTCTTAGGAGATGCAATGTTGGGACCTAACTCTGTGAATGGTGTTTTTCTTTGAGGATTAATATAGAAAACGTTTTATGTAATGCATTGAACTTAATCAAGCGGAGAATCATTGTCTACATGCGAAATACTCAGTTGGCCTTTTAAAAAGAAAGTTGTTTAAAAAAATAAATCATATATTAAAAAAAGGCTAACAACTCATTTCTAGCACATGATGGACACCATCTGAGTAGCACTTTTTCCATCCTCCACACGCCTACATACTTTACACCATTATGTGCCAGAATATCACAGCTTGGGTGGTGAATGATGGCTGTCATTTCAATGGAAAAAAATGGAGCTTATATCTGTAAATATTCTGTTTATAAAGTACGGGATTTAACCCCTGCCAGTGCTCTTGCAGTCGAGCACTGGGACAAAGCCATTGTTGCAGTCAAGGCCGGGGAGGAGAGGAGCCCTTTCACAGCAAACTTCAGGCCTTTGTGTTAATCCAAAGACCTAAGCACCATGCTCCATTAGCAAGTCTTTTAGGAGAGGAACAACACAATGTACCCCCGTCCCCCAAAAGGAGGATTCATGAAATGCAAAGCTAAGATGGTTCCTCTAGTGTGGGCAAAACACCAGACCTGGATTGTTTTTCATTTCCTCAACATACAGAAATTAATAACCTGCTTATTTCCCACAAGAGAGAAACTCAGATATGAATGTGCAGACATCTCATCAAAGACATCTACCCAGGAACGTGCAGAGTGGCGAGTATCGATTTATGATTACACCACTCTAAAGTTAGAAGTAGCCGGCTGCACAGTTCAAGGTTCGCCGCAGATAGCTGAAAAATATAAAGTCGGACAAGTCACGGATCCCCGACCCTTGACCTGTGAGAACATCAGATGACCCATAAATCTATGGCCCTAGGGATTTACAGCCCTTTCCTCTGTCATATTTACAATGACCTGAACAGCATCTCACACCTGGTCTGTATCTTCTCACTGCTGTAAAAGAAGAAGAACAAAACAAGAAAAGCATCCTGTGCTACTGGCAAAGTAGTTCTGAACTAGCACGCCCTGACAATGACAGGACAGGGAAGATGATCATCAGAACCATCACCTGTGATAAATCTGCATTCTTAACACAATCCCAAAGCAGGGAACACACAAAACTAAGAATCTGGTCAAACATTATTGCTATATCTACCACTAGTGATTCTTATAGTGGAATTAGCACAAATTAACATTATTAACTGTTTGTATTAGTCAAGTTTTGGACTACCAGCGAAGGAGGCAAATGGAAGGTCAGTCTCTAACTCACAGCTATTGCTGAACTATTGTTGAGAGTTGCTCTCGCTAGTGTGTGAGCCACCTTATAAAAAGTAGGCATTCAAGGTTTAAATGACTTGCCAAGGGGTATTAGCAGGACACAGGCCCAACAAAAGCTTCAGTTATAAAGACCAATAAAAGCCTATCACCCTACAGTAACAACAATCCTTTTTACGCCTTGAAAGAGGGAGGAAAAGGTCAACTGGTGGAGCAGTCAGCGCATTGATATTGACTTAGCTAGATTGGCGCTGACAAACTCAGGTCAGACTGTGGGCTTGTTAGCCCTATAACCCTCACATAACCCCTTTTTACTGTTTCAGTCTGACACATTGGAGGCAGCTGAGGGCAAAGCTTAGATCTAAGCTTCGTTTCTGACAGGAGACATTTGTAAAAATTAAAGAGATATATCTGCTCATTTGATACTTGACCCCATAAGATCCCGTGTTTCTCAAGGGTGCTGAATTGGAAAACATTTATTGGACTCTATTGCTAATGAGCTACAACTACATGTGAACATTTCCACTTCAGCTGAAATTCTAATTTCCTCATCAACCAAATAGAAACACAAAAGTTAACGATGCTTAAAAAATGTCGATAATAGAGGCCACCTGGTTTTATTTATTAGATTACTGTAATGCTATTGTCTAAAACCAATAATATAATAGTGATGAAACAGATGATCTATGAATGGGCCTGGCTGCATGGAACCAATCTATGAACAAACACTATTTCTTTACTCATTAATTTCTGCTTTATTCAATTTGCCACACTGGTGTTGTGTCATGTATGATGTAATGCAACACGTTCTCAAGTTGCAATAAGCAGTACGCGGCATGCTGCATCAGCCCATTGTTTCTCCGCTTTATCGTTAGTGCTTTGCCAAACGTTGCAGACGCGCACGATCGGGACGCCTTGTTTTTCACCCTCAATTTGACACCCTCTCACACAGTTGTAAAAGCCGGACCTCATTGGGAACAATGGAAAGTGGAGCGACAGAGCTCCTGGGGCTGTTAAAGAGAGGAAGCCCCTTTATTTGAGGATGCTATAACTCAACAAAAGCCTGTGGCTGTCTACACACAGAGCAGGCTAAGGATGAATGGGCTGCTCTTAGACTACACACTTGTGCTAACAAAAGCGGTGGATCAGCAAAGGGCAAAGCCACTCATGTGTGGTCTCCATGGGCAAACTGTGACGAGTATGTACATAAAATAGCTAAACAGTCCTATTAACACCTCAAACCAGCATGTTCGGCCAAAAAATCTCTGCTTTAACACCGTCTTGTTTCTTCAGCTGAGCTTTGATATGATCTTGGTGACCTTAAAAGCTGTTAATTTATATGACACGTGATAAGGTTTAATTACTCCTCTTAAAACAGCACCCAATTTCAAAAAGGTTTAATTTATGACCTCAATTTTTCAGAGAATCTAACACACGTGCACGCACCACGGCCCCTCACACTTGATGGGCTTTTCTCCTTAACTCTCCTCAAAGTTCAATAGTATATCCTTCCTCTGGAAATGGAACTATTTCCTGTCTTCCCAACTTCCCACCAGTTCAAACTGTCACCTGAATGAACACGGGCAACACTTTAAAATGAAGCGCTTTCGTGTATAAGGAGACGACGCGGTCCAGCAAAGAAGAAGTGGCTGACAACTCCCACACGTGGAAGCATTTTCCTGAGCCTGGCTTCAAAAGGCAAACCGTGGAATCCAACAATACTCTGAAACAGTTAAGAGCTGCTCAGTCAGGATCCCACTAATGATTAACATTCCTGAAGAAACGCTCTGTTACAGTCTTTTTAGAGCGTTCTAATTAAACACATGCTCCAGTGCCACAGCACAGAGGGAACTTGCAACTGCAAGCGGGGATGCTTCTTTCCAACTCGGCTTAATTGGACACAATTTAAGTCATTAAGGTGGTAGTAAAACAGCAGAAAGAGCAAAGGAGAGGCCCAATGATCTCCCCTGTAAGGCTCCCCGTTGCTCTGATGTTGTTGACCCTTTCACCTTCTCATGTGACTCACATTAAAAAAGAGGGGTGGAAAAAATGTACAGCTGAAGTTAAATCCAGTCCAGAAAGACCCATACTGGCTTGTTAGTTAAGCATGTATAATGTAGTTGCAAAACTGAAGTAGACCATGAGGTTATACACGTTTGGAGGTCCTGTATCCTATGAGGCAAAGTTGTACACGAGTATCTTTGCATGTGTTTGCCACATTGGGCTGCTTTTATTAGTATTCCGCTTGTTGTGCATTATTGATCATTGTGTTTCTACCTGATCTTGCTTGTTGACATAATCTATACCGGCTTTCTATACATACGCTGTCTTAAAGCATGAAAGATGCTCTTTTCCATAAAGATGATCACTCGACTATACAGATCTTTTTCAGTCTACGAGACAAGAAAATTGCATTTTTGAGGCAGAAAAGGAGGAGAGAGAAACAATGAGCATGAAACTTTTAAAGACTTCTTTCCAGCCATGTATCCAGGTTAAGCTTTCTGCTGTTACTGTATACTCGTCCCAAACCAATACTCTAATTTTTAAGAATCATAAAACCTTAATTATACCATCTCAATATGTGCTTTTTACATTTCTATTTTCCTCTTAATGTGAGTCAGGAATTGACTACTTCTTTATAGAAATGTGATGTAATGTCTATGTCAAGTGTGAAGCGGTGTTGAGGATAGTGGCTGATATTTTGCTGGTGCATCATGACCCATTGAAAAAATTGCCATTGGTTGCTTTCCATTATAAAAAGACTCTCACTGATTAAATCCCTGAATTAAATCAATTCTTATTCTTTACACCCATTTTTGGTCGCCATGTCTTTAGGGTCAGGCTGACATCTGTGGTTTGAATTAGTTGTTAGAGTATTAGAGCAAGTATAACTTTTCAGTAGTTAATGACCTGTCCAGCTTACCAACAAATGAGTTGGAGCGTGTGAATGTTTCACTGTAAACATGGAGAGGTCCAATCTGAAGCCCTCTGGGAGCCTCGGTCAGTTTATCAGCTATACAGACCAGACATTAGTGGCTGGGATCAGCTTGTGTGTGTGTGTATGTGTGTGTGTGTGTGTGTGTTGGCAAAATGTGTGGAATGGAAAAAGGGACGAAACTGGCTGCATTATCACCCTCCAAATTACAGATCCCAATCCTCTAGGGCAAATCCCATTCCTAGAAACCTTGCATGTAATGTGTCTGTTACTGTCAGCATCAGCGTGTTATTTTTGGAGCTGCTAATACTGAGGTCACTAATGACACCAAACCATCTTCAGCGATGGAACACGTGAAGGAATTTAATAATATCTGTTATGTTTCTTTTCCAGATCCAAAAATGTCCAACGAGCTCTCTGAAGTGTGCTTCTGTACAAACAGGTCACATACAAAGATGCGCACATCTGCTGAGCCCCTGCTTTCTGTTTTCTTTGGGAGCCCAGCCCCTAACAGGAAGACAGCGTGAGCACAGCAAACAAAAACCCGGCTCTTTGAACTGGCCTCTCACTAGGAGCTGCCATCGGGTTGTTGTGGCCAAATGAAATGAAATGTTTCTGCGTCAGCTCGGTGAAGCCACTGCGGGCCTCAGGCTGCTCCTCTGCAACACATGTCCTCAGCTGGCCTTTGCCAATATTAACCCATTTGTATGTTACCCACATTTACTCACCTTTACTGTGATGCATTTTCTCAGTGTGAACAGATTACTGAAAATTATTCGGGTAGCACATATTATGCATAAATCGAATTTTCGTAAATGACAGCTGTCAGATGGCGGTCAGACTCAAAATAAAGAGGATGATGAGTACATCAGGCAATTCTTGCTCTTACTCTTTAACAAATATAAAATAAATGTGGTTTTGGTTACAATGTCTGGCTAAACAACTTGAAGTTTGATTTAACTTTGAATATGGCATTTTTTTCTCCCTTAAAGCTACACAGCTTAACTATACTGGATCTTTTTCTTCATTTTAATACAATGTTTCAACTGAATTCAGTTCTTACTGAACAAAAATTAATCAGAGTATTAATATCAGCATTGTCTGCATGTTCTGCAGAGAAATTATGGGTCCTGGATTCTATATCCATGCTACATCGACACTAATTGCACATTGTTTCAATGGCACAATGCGAGGGATATGCCAGAAATAGCTTAGAGGATCCACCCCTGCAACACATAAGACCCAAAGCTTCCACTGCCATACAGCACAGGGCCCCCACCCAGAGGTCTTGCATCCAAGCCCAGACATGTTTGCTTGCTAGGGGAAGATTTATACACAATATTGGGCAGGTTTAATGTTGCACTTGATTGGCCAATACATTAGGTGACCTTTTGCCCTTGCAAGTATTGATTGCTGTGACACTTGTATCTTATGTTGTACCCAACCTCAAATCCACTTATGTTTCTATCAAATATTGTATGGTGCATTGAATCTAGCATAGCAATGTAATTGGGTTTCTACCATATTCAAACCTTACATGTTTATTTGACAAAGAACTTTCAGTTATTAAACATTTAGTATTGGCTTTGATTAGGAATTGGCTACCATGTATATCCCTAACCCTGACACCCTGAAGTATAGTGTTGCTTGAAACTACAGTAAATGGACGATCGGCTTTGAAGCCAAAAATATGTAAAACTTTAAGTGAAACAGGCCTAAAGCTGGAATGGGGTAGTGCATTGACATACTGCTTTTTGTCCCTTTTAATCTTTGTATGATATATTGTAAGAAATGTTTTAAATGAGTTATTATAGTCAACTTCAGCACTATGCAATTTGGGAATACATCACTCTGCATGCATTTATTTTCCAACCTAATTACTGGTAGAGGAAAATATGGCAACTTTTATTAACTAAACCTTCTTAGAGGAATATTCTGGCAGATTGTCCCTACTGTAACCTTTCTGGGGGGGGGGGGGAATTCCCCGGAAATACCTTTGTTGTCAGCTGAAAAATCTCTTGCCCAGCCCTGCAGCGTCCATTTTTAAACCCTGCTGACCTTTTCCATATCATCCACGCTCACTGACTACACCCCTGTGACAATGCCAACAGGAGGAACAAGAGCCACAGGAAGGGGCTGAGTTGGGGGAGTGTGTTTTGCATATTTTCAGCCGGGGGTCCGGAAAGCTTTAACTGAATCCCCCGTTGTGTGCTGGGGAAGTGAGCTGGGCTTTTTAATGACAACTCTGCGTAATATGTTTTCTTTTGCTTCTAGTCCTGCGATGCTTTGATTGCTTGGATGGATCCCTATAGATGTGGAGGACAAAGAGAAATCACACCATTCTGCAAGCATTCCCGTCTGGCGCAGATGAATTTCCAGAGCCACAAAAGTTGCTGACATTTGGTATCTTTACATCTGTTATTCCACCTTCAGGCATGTTGATGATAATCAGCTTCTTAGCAATGCACCATGATTATCATGCAGTATACATCCAAAGCCGATCATCATGCCTATACATGGTGATGATAAAGAAACGTGTGTGTGTGTGGAGTATGACTTTCATCATCTTGGTGGTCTGATGGTTGGTCGCACAATTATGCTGTGTGGTTGCAAAAGATCTGTTGGGGCATTAAACTCCTGTCTGCGAGCCAAACCCGTTTTCCTCTAACATCATCCTGCAGCTCCCAATAAACAGAGTTGTGCCTGGAAGCGCTAAATCACTAACTACCTCTAATCACTTTAGAATAATGCTTAACATGTGGATCCAATGTGCGCCACCGCTTCGGGCACATTTCCCACTCTTATACATGATGCCGTTTGAAAATTACACAAGGGGAACTGTACCGTATAGCAAGCACAAAGTTATATTCTGTCCTACAGGAAGCAGGATCCACAATAGTTATCCCAAACACCACAATCACACTGTCACAGGGCCCTAAACTTGACCATCTGAGCCGCCGTCCAATTCAGCCAAGCCCAGTGACCACAGCTTCAGGGACCACCGGCGTTTAAACAAGCCATATTTCTTCCAATCTCCTGCCAACCTACCACAAACAGTTTACAGTCAGTAGACTCTGCTCTCTGGAGTTTGTCTATGGCAACTCGACTCCAGTGCCACATCTCCCCATCCAGAGCCGTGAAAGACTGGCCTCCTCTGACAGATCCTCACAACACACGGCCCCTGTCCTGCTCTGCTTTTAGCCCCGCTGCGGTGAGCTGGACCACGTCTGGGGGATAAAAGGCTGCCAGAGTGTTTGGCTTGCAGGCAATTTACGCGGACGCAAAGGTGATTCATTCTAGCTTCGCACAAACAGGCCTCTGTGTAAATTTCACTAGTGCTGGGCTTTTAAATCAACATTTGGAAACGTATACATATGGGCACCAGGACTTAAATTCTGCCCCTTCGCACTTAGCTCTGCAGACTCTAGCGCTCTCCAACACCTACTTACAATCTCTCTCTCTCCTAAAAACCATCACCTTTTCTTAGCAATGCATTGTAGTACTAAAATAAACCATCAACATAATCTACTGTTATGAAGCAAGTGCACATAAACATCAAGCTTGCTGTGAAGGATCAAATCTGTTCCCATTCCTGAGTCCAAAAATGATGATGAGGCCAACTACACCCCCCACCCCTTATGTTCACACACAATCCTGCACAAAGCACTTTAAAAGTCTTCTGATTCTATTAATGGCACCTTTGAAGCACCTCGAGGCTTTGCAAATGAGACGTGAACAAGCATGGTGTGGCATGTGGTGCTGGTCCAAAAGCACCACTTTGTAAATCATTTAGTCCATAAATAAACCTAATATTCTGAGAGACTTCTTACCTTTAGCAGATCATTCAAAGTATAAGCTCACATGCCCCCTTTTCATTCTCAATCAAGTAAACACTGATGCCTGCAGTACGGTAAAGTAAGAGATTTTAGTGGCTATGCAGCATTATTTGACACATTAAGTACCATGTGCAGTGAAATACAATGTAAATCATTAATGTGAAAGTATGAAAATATGTATTAGCTACTGGATCCTGAATTTCTTTAAACGTGGGCTGTGGTGACACTGATATGTCTTTGTTATGTGCTGAGCACTAAAGTGCTAATAAACTTTTATTTATATGTAAATTCAAAAGATTGTTTGCCTTATTTGGTTAACTCTTGACTCCAGTGA
Source organism: Rhamphochromis sp. 'chilingali' (assembly GCF_963969265.1). Lineage (NCBI taxonomy): Eukaryota > Metazoa > Chordata > Actinopteri > Cichliformes > Cichlidae > Rhamphochromis > Rhamphochromis sp. 'chilingali'. The sequence goes on along the minus strand of NC_137930.1, from coordinate 52,195,795 downwards.
AGGCAGTGAAGCCGTCAACCTGCAATCTGGCCACTAGGTGACACCACCACCTTAACTCTCTGTGCTGCCGTTTCTATTCCTACTTATATCTGTTCTCTCTCAAACTACTTCTTTGTTTGATGTTTTTCTGGACTGGCGAGCGAAAAAAAAATATTTAAAGTGCGGTAATAATGGCTGGGTGGGGTTATATCTGAAAACAGTTTCTGGTACAATTATAGCAGGAAATGACCTTGGAAATCATACTGTGATGATACTGTCCAGAGTCTGGAGTAAACATACCTGCTTTGTGTTGTCAAAGTGCTCCATTCTTTTAAATCCAGTCTTACTTAAATTGCCATGCAACGTCTCAAATCACGTCCACAAACCAACAATTTAGTGTCCAAATAAAGACCACACCACTCTCTTCCACCTAGCTCTCCATGACTAACTGCCCCGAGCTCAGCAGTGCTTTGTTTTCATCCGCTGTGCTCAGTGACAGATTTCAGGTTTGAGTCTTGCTTTTACACTTAGTCGAAAGTGGGTCTCCTCAAAAAGACACGCTCAGGGTTTAATGGCTTCCCCCCCTGGTCCATTGAGGACAAATTATTATTTCAGGCAGCCTTGGTTAAATATAAACAGTATGTGCTCTCCTGTGTCTCGTAGGTTTAGCTCTTTGTATCACAGCTGAGGATGGAAATATGTGAAACTTGAGGGTGTGTCATTTTTCTCCAAAGGAAGGGCTTTATGGCATGTTTATCTCTGTGAGAGGTCCATTAGGAGTGATGAATTCACTCAAGAAGGTTGGAGTCCTTTCCCCCTTTTTTAGGTTCAAGCTTTTTTTTAATCGATATTTTAGGCTCTGTTTTAAACCCACACAGAGCAAAACAAAGTATATCAGATCAAAACAAGCTATCAAGAATAAGTTTCCAGATGTTTTCATGTAGCTATTTAAATACAGTTAAAATACCCTAAATGTTGACGTTCTCACCTCATACATCATGGTAAAGAAGAGGGGGGAGTTTAAAAAAAAGTGGGACTAACTTCTCATGTGTGACTAAGTTCTGGTTCACTCAACAACAGTCGTGACAGCTATGCGAAGCCTGTGGCGGCGGACAGGCAGCGGTCACGGTGCGCCGACCAGTTGTCACCGAAGTGACAGGCGACAGCTGAATCTATACATCTGGAGGCCCAAGGGACGCCACGTCCGAGTGTCTCTGGTCAAGTTTTTTCAGCGTCAGAGAAACGAGGTTACTGTGACTGTACGCGCAGGGAAAGTGAAACGTGTCTCTTTGGAGATGTCGCTGCGTAAAAGCCCCCAAAACTGCGCAGGGAAATTAAAACAGGTTTGCTGACTTTATGTGGATGACACTAGTGGCATATAGTCTCTGCAGAGTATGTGCGTGTGTTTCACAAATGCTTAAAAGTTGTTGGAGTTTTTGTTTGTTTGTTTGAAATTAAAGTATCGTCAGCTTTTCCACCGATGCATTTAGAGTAATTAGCGTAAAACTGCAAAAATAACACAGCCATCATAAAAAACAAAACAAAAACAAAAAAACAAGCAGAGTGGGTGGGATTGTTTACAAACTAGGTAGACCTGAGTTAAACGCTCTAAATGACTTGGTCTGCTCACCTCCAAAATTGCTCAGTCGCAGTGAACCAAGTATCCACAACCAATATTCCCGAAGTTAGAAAAGCTGCGTCTCATTGGTATTAGATGCACAGTCCAGAGAGGATGTCCCGGAAAGCTGAACCGAGAGCTGCGCAGAGCGATAAGCTTAAACCCCAGATACTGAATGCATTGGAGAGGAGCGCTGAGAGAGCTTGGTCTTGACTTCTCTGTCACCACATCCCAGTCGTTTCAGCGGCGCGCGGTGCGCTGCGGTGCTCCTCTCAGCGGTCACAGTAAAATGACATTAGCGTTGCTTGCTGCTTATTGGCTTAAACGAGCAGCCCCCACCATTCCAGCAGAGACGGGCTAGTCCCTCCAGCATGGTGGACAAATGCTCCTGGGAGTTTAACTCTTACCTTAACTCTTAGTTTAGGGGGTGAAACCTACTGAATAAGATTTGTCGACTTTACCTAAAGTTTACTTTGGTCTTTATTTTAAGTAATCAAGAAAGCTCACCTTTAAATTTCTCTACTTCTGTGCTGCACATAATTAAGTAAGTCAACTCAAAAGTACAAGCTTTAAGTTGGTGTAGATACAAACTCGTTTGTCCTTCTCGCCACAAAGACTTATGGAAGGTAAGTCTATCAGCCTAATAACCCCAAAAAGCTGTTGCTTAGCCATCCAACCATGCACAGGTGCTTGGACACGCATGAAACAACAGTAAATAATTCAGGCTTGTGCTGCTCAAAGTATGCAAAAAGGTTGATCACTGTAATAATAATTTTAAGTATACTTATGTTTCACACATGTTAATGCATGAACTATGACATGGTTTTTAACTGATGAGTCCTAAAAAAGATTTGAATCTTAAAAGTGCTCATATTTTAGAGAGGCTTTGGAAACATGACACACAAATGCAACAGCTTGTATCAATTTAATTCCATGCCCTATCACCTTTATGGCTCATGCTCTTATTCAAATTGACACTATATATTTGGCTAACCAGGGTTATGGCCCAGTGACCAGCACGTAGCTCTGACAGTTGACAGCATCTAAAGTAAGAACAGGTTTAGGGAGCTCAAAGCGGGTCAACCTTTCTTCTCACAACACAGTGAGCTCAAGTGGATCACACTCATGTCACCCTTTTCCACAGTCGCTTGTCTGTCCATCAGAGCTGCATGTGTTTTCATATTATAGATTGAAGCTTATCTAAATGAGGTATCACATGATCTCACTCTAGCCAATTAGTCCCTATACAAAAGAAACCTTAAAATACTTTTCTTTCTTATCTTTATTTGTGATGTGTCTCATTTTAGCATCAGTGCTCATTTTAAGAGTTTTAGATGTATTTAGAGATATTTGATCTATTTCTGGTCCATATTTTCCTCCCTCATTTAAAACTGATTTGAAAATAGGACAGAATAGGCCAAAAAGCGAAGGAAAAAATAGCAAGAAAGCACAAGTTACAGCACAACACGTGAGAGGAAGACAGCGTGCACGTTTCCACTGTTAGCCCGGCACCAGAGCCGATCGATAGAATCTCAGCCAACTAATTGTTTTTGAAGTGCCTTTTTGCCTGAGTTCAAAAATGTTGGACTGGCTAGACCTGAATGTTCAAGCCTGTTTCAGTCACATATCTCTTTGCATTTAGAGGATAATGAGATATTTATGGTGGTGTTGTAAAAAAAAAAAATTAAAACAAAACACTTTAGGGAGCATTACTTTATTAAGTGGATCATAAAGATGCCTGTCATACTTTCCAGGTACTATCTCAGATGATGTGACATTTGACTTTTTCGTAATGTAAAACCTTTTTTGGGTGATGGAGGAGCAGTTCATGTGTCGATAGGATCAGCAAGTTTAGGAACTAAAGAAACTGAAGCCCTCAGATCTTTCATACTGTTCATGTTGTTAATATGCAGCCACTTATATTTTGTTTTTCTTTACTTTCAGTTCAGTGGACAAATAATAACTGAACATGTCGCAAAATCAAACCACAGATCCAGCTCTATATGCTTGCAGGAATTCTGTGTTTGGCTGCAGTGAATCCCACTTGCATGCATAGTTTTTTTGAGGGGTAAATGCATTTGGATGAGCAGTAAACAGTGGCATACTTTCAAGAGCATAAAACTAGATTTATTTGATTTTTGGTCTGAAATTACAGTAATTAAGTTTCTGAAAAAGTACAAGTTTTTATTTAGAGCGACCACAAGTCAACAGCATTATAGTTGTTGTGCGGTTGCAAGAATGGCTGAGGAGAGGATTTGCTGTAGTGTAAGCACGGTCTTAATCAAGTGGCTCACGTTTTCATGTTTTGTCTATTTTATGCAAAATTATTTTGCAGAGATGCAAGTTATGACTTCCTGCAACCTACTGGGATGTTTACATATTAGAATACATGAGAATAAGAGACAGAGAAGGAAACTGTGTGCCCCATAAACATATCGCATGCAGATATTCCCCTCAACTTCAATTTGAGATATCTTTTAATCACTTATTCCTGGTACATTATTCAAACATATGGAGAGAGAAAAAATCACAATAAGATGCATTCAAACACCTTGGAAGGGGAATTCTTTTTTTTTTTTTTTTTTTGCAAAGAGATCTAGTTTCCTTGAGTTTACACAGGAAATCTGCGGTCCAAACAAAGGCAGGAAAAACAAACAAATAAACAGTTGACCAGAACAAAAGCTGATGGCTGAAGGCAAAGGTGGGACTAGAAGACAGAGAAGCTACTCCTTGACCAGTTTCCATGGCTGCTCAAAAAGTGGTAATCAAATATGAGACAAAAAGATGATGGCCCAAAAAGCCACCAAAATGGACTTGAATTGGTTTTTGCACAGCGTATCACAGCCTGACAAAGTGGATCCACGTGGATCCCTTTTTAAACTAATAAGCTATAGTTCCTGAAAGCTATTCAGATACCAATTGCCTGTCTTGACCCATAGAGAAGCAGCAATAGACTGCTACAGTAGCTACAGATTATTGGAATTCTGGTTGGTGTCATGACAGTTCACTTGTTTATCGCATCCTGTTAATACCAGAGTGTTGTAAATGGCATGCTGCACTTTGTAGTCAAAGCCTCTATAGTCTCTAATTTGCTCACAGTCTCCCAAAATAACCATCAACAGAAATGAGACAAGGCTTGTTTGCTGTCAACCTGTTAATTATGGAACTGTTACATGAGCAGAAGTAATGACGAACTTCTCATAGAGGTGGGATGATTTCCACTAAACTCAAGACTAGCTGTTGTGGCTTCATCATGTTTTTATTGATTTTATTTTGAAAATTGAGATGAAATATTATATTTTGCCTCAAGTACAGATTCCTTCATCTCTGATGATTAGAGATTACATGAAGATATAGCTAATCAAAAGTTGTAGTGACCCATTGCCCACCAGGCTCTTCAACTGCAGATGTTTTCAGCAGACTCTGTGCTTTCTCCGTACTTGTGTAATTATTGCCACCAAGCCACAGTCACACGTTTAAAAACTTTGGAAGTCTTTTGTAATCTCAGGCCTTATCCACACGTCGGCCTGAGACTGAGGCTTGGGACATTTTAGTCGGTTGCTCCCACTTCACATGAGGCTGCAGGCAGTCTGTTTGTTTTTCATTGACAACTTTAATCTTATCTTGGAAAAAGCTTCCTTTTTTTTTTTTTTTAAGCAAAGGTGTATCCCCCCCAGCTCTCATGGCCCACATGCACTGTCAGGAAACAGGCTGTGGGTAGTTACTACAGCCTCTAGTCACTAACTGCCTCTTGCTCCATAATGGCGCAGGTCTACAGTTGGTAGTTACTGATTGCTCCACTTTGTCCTCTGTGACCTCTGCACTTCCTGTTTGTATCACTAGCATCCCCCATTAACCAAATAATTCTTGTGACAATAAATAAACTAGTTAATTAGATTTGTGGTCAAACTGTCGTTTATAGCTGCATGCATCTAAAACTTCCACAGTTTTGAAGATTTTTAAATCCACTCTACCTTTCTTGGTTCACTTCAAATTTCCAAATACACCCCAAACTATATTTCTAACTTTCAGGATTTTAAGAATAGAAAATGTTTATGTAATAAAGCCCATCTTCTTGCCCGAAGTTGCTTTAAGCAGTGATCTCCACTAAGAATAGTAACATATAGTTACAAAGTACAAGTAGTTTTGATCGATAAGAAAGCTTTTAAACACCATTCAGCCGAAGCGGTGAGCAAACAGAGATGCAATTTTCTTGTTATAATAATAAATCACGTTTTCCTCTGTGTTCTGGAAGATTGCTGACTGAAGCAACTTCATAGGCTAAACTGACAGTGGGCCCTTATTTATTTATGCTTGCTGATTAAAGTTGTATTATAATAAAAATACTCAGTTAATTGAAATACATTAATGGTGGTAGTGATTTTAATGATTTGGGGAAATCTAGTTTAACTTTAAGTATTATGCAAAAATTTTGAGTCACCTACATTTCTTTGTATTTGGATGGAAAATCGGATTTAAAAAAAAACATGTGAAAACATATATGTTAATACAGTATCTTGTATTGTTCTTTAAATAGTCTCCAGGAATAGTTCTCCAGGCTTCTTGAATGACATTCAAAGCTCTTCTTTGGAGGTTGACTGCCTTCTGTTCTGTTCTCTGTCAAAATGGTCCCACACTGCTTCAATGTTGAGGTCCAGGCTCTGGGAATCCAATTCACAACTGATTGTGTTACATTAGGAGTTTTTCTATCCTGCTTTGTTTTCATTGCATTGTGTTTAGAGTCACTGTCATGCTGAGAAATGAAGCTATCCTTACCAATCAGATGCTTTCCAGATGTTTTTGTACGGTGAATCAAAGTACTTTTTGTACTTTTCTGTGTTCATAACTTAGTCAGTTTTGCCAAGATCCCCGACGCCACAATGCAGCTAAAACCCAAAACCATGACACAGCCCCCACCGTGTTTTACAGATTTCTGTTGACACTTATTGTTGTATCTCTCTTCTGACTTTTTCTATACATATTGATGATGATTTGAATCAGAAAGACCTGTTATCACTAATTTTCAGTCCATTTCTTGTATTATTTGTCATAACTCAACTTTTTATCATTCATTTCTGACGAGGCTTCAGTGAACAATAGATGGAACAACTGAAGGACCAGATGTATCTCTCAGGCCTATCTGGATTTTTCCAGTTTCTGAAGGAAACTTTCAGATACTGCAGATAGATTTTTAGGCCCGTTACTTCTAACTTTGTCTTCTTCTTCTTCCTCAAACCTTTTAAGGATACATTGCACAGCAGGTTTTTAGCTAACAGCTCTTTTGGAATCACTTTGTTGATGCAAAAATAATATTTTATATCTGTCAACTGTTCATGCTGGCATTTTCATAGACTCTAAACTGAAGACATGGGAACAAATTATGCATATCTTTAATGCCTACAGATACAGTTTGAAATTGATTTCCTGTTATCTGTAGACACAACATTGGTTGTAAAATGACCAAAAAAAAAAAAAAAAAAGCATTCCTCTGAAAATGGCCAGGTAAAAGAAATGGACTGACAGTGAGTCAAAAAGCAGCCAATGTCTAAAGAAAAACTTTCAGAAAGCCTGGAGAACTATTGCTCAAGAGAGGTACTACATGCTTTCTTTGTTTGAGCCAACCTTGGACAAAAGCTAAAAGTTAATGTAATAGAGGAAACATTTCAAAGAACTTTTTCAAAGTACAGTTTTTTCTCTTTCAGATAGCTAGATAAGGAAAACTACAGCTCAAAATATACATAAAAATCCACTGCCAGCAACTTATCTCGGCATAAAATGGGACAATAGATGGTAAAAATAGGTTTACCTTTCTTTGTATATTCACCTAGAGTTTTGTACAGATTAAGTACAATTAACTGGTCTCCACTTTTGGTTCTAATTTAAGCTAACCAGCCTTCAGCGGTAGCTTATAGAGAGAAACCATAGAGAAATGGAATAATTATATTACACTCCCTGCCAAAAAAATAAAATAAAATAAAACTATTCCTTTAATCCAGCTGTTGCGGTTACACAAGACTCAAACAACACATTCTACTTGTCATGTTCACTTACAGGGAAAGCTCCATAAAGAAGTCATTCAAGCCTGCTCTTCCATTTCTAATGAACAGCATTTACCTCATTTTTACACCTTCTCATAAACATATATTCAGTTTTGGTTTTGAACATAAAACAAACCATCAGAGAGATGGTGTTTTTGCATCTGTATACCAGGGCTTATGTTCTTTGATCAGTTTGTGGGTCTCTAACTGAATCCCTTTGGAGAGGCAATATGCATGCACAAGGTAAAGTAGTTGATACCTCCCAGTCAAAAAGGGCCGCTGAGTTGGTAAGAGTTTTAGAATTTCAGCTGGGAGCGCTGGAGGAAAGACAAACACGGTGCCACACCAGCAGAGAGATTTAAGGTTAAAGCATTAGCTCTCTTTTCCCACATTTTGGCTGGCGACCTGCACATGTAGGTTTGTGTGGCTAAGTTTCCCTGTTAAATGTTATGGTCAAGGCATACGTTGTCAGATGATCAGACCATGATGTTAGCTAGTTTCCGTTGCTTTTTTCCTCCCCATCTCTGTATCCTTCCTCAGCCTTTCATTCTTATCCCAGACATTACAATCCCTCTGCTATTAATTCCCAGGGGTGGACTGAGGCTCCACTGGGCATGCTGCATTCCCTCGTCCAGTCTTCTGTCGCCTGTGAGATAGCACAGAGCACACAACCTGCACTACTATTAAGATTCCTTATGCTACCCAGATAAGGGACATAAGAGGAGCTCTGCTTTCACTCTGCCCTGCTTTAATTTAGTCTCCATAATGTCTCCCTTCCTTCCTTTCCCCCTCTGTCTTCACTGAGGATTCCTGATGTGCTGGATTTGCTCCATCACACTTTCTGTCTGAATTTTCAGACCTTGTCCAATGCGAACTAGTACACCAGCTCTGGTGTCTGGTTTCATTGTTGGTGGCTTTTTGACACTCTGCTCTTTCAGCCTTCCAGACTGCACCCGTCCTGAGGGATATCTCACCCTGCATAAGCCTGCAGTTATCCTCTTGTTGAAAGAACTTGAGAAGACTGACACTATGCTGGTGGCAGTTGTCATGTATAGATATACTGTACACAGTGGTATCGCATAATTTCAATTTCCAGAGAGAAAGTGATGAACATTCCCCCATCTTTACACTACCCGAACAAGCTTGAGAATTTCCATGGTTGAAAGATTTTGGATGGAAGCTATATGCATAAATTCTTTGCTTGCTGTATATAATCTCTTTCCAGCTTTATCCTGTCATTTCTTGGCAATGGGAACCATTCGCAAAGTGCCGACCCAGTGGATAGTCTGTTTCCCTCATAACAGAGGCTGTACATCTTCAACTGCAATCCTCCGCAGCTTTCAGGGGCACTAGGCTGTAATTTAATGTGCACCAGTGGAATTCAGTGCAGGGTCATATTGCTTCACTAAAATACCATCAACAGCTTTGTTCCACCACAAAAAGAATACATTACCGAAATGAGGTCAGCTGCACTTCTGGGTGACACTTTACATATAATACATTACTTTTTTTAAAGACTTGTTAAAGACTGCAAAAAGCCAGATAACCAGATTTACAGCCAAGCTCGCGCTATCAGCATTTGCAGGCAAAGATTGTTTTGTATTTTACTTAAACTTGTGGTACCTTGTTGGCAGTGGAATTTACTCTAAAAAAACTCTTTCCATTCCAGACTTTTTCATGTTCTTGTAGATCAGTATCCTCAGGATCATCAACTTGGGGCTGTGCCAGTGCAACTCTGTCTGCACCTCTGCAAGATGGGCTGATGAGGGAATGGGGAGGTAGTCTGAAGCCTCTTACTGGAATTTGCCCCATTCCCTAAATTCCATGCTAAGAAACCTGCTGCAGATGAGCATGTTTCAATTGGAGGTGCTGCACAGTTTTGGGAAACTTGGGCTGTCTCTGAAATAAATTAAACTCTCTTTTTCCTCCGTTCCTCCAACCAGTCTGTCCTGTGGAAATGTGGCATTAACAGATCTTTATCAGCAGACCCATCCCAGCATGGGCTTGCAATTTGCCTTTGTTTTATTTAACCGACCAAGCGCCGAGCCAGGATGAGGGATTTGTGTGTACACTTCCTTCTGCAGCTCTGCAGTCCTAATGCGAAACTGGTGTTGCTGCGGTCCTGACGGTCCTTTTTCTTCTTCTTTTTTTCTCCACTCTACGAATGTTCCTGTGGATGATAATAACATGGGTCTGCGCCTGAGGGACAACACTGTGTGGTCAGGGTCAGCTGCAGATGGTTGTGCCTGTGGACGATATAAACAGCGGGAATGTCAAAACAACCCTCAGACAAGTAAGGAGAGCAGGAGCAAAGGAGAAAAAGTGGGTAAAAAATATGCCAGTGAAACAAGTGCAAAAGGCAGACAAAAGTTAAAAACTGACATTGCAGAGAACACATAGCTAAATATGGACGACACGATGACAGAACTTCCAACTTGTCCACGCTGGTCTGATTAAATGATGATGGAGAATGGAAAGAATGTTGAGCAGTGTATAAATGGTAAATGGCCTGTATTTATATAGCGCTTTACTAGTCCCTAAGGACCCCAAAACGCTTTACACATCCAGTCATCCACCCATTCACACACTGGTGATGGCAAGCTACATTGTAGCCACAGCCACCCTGGAGCGCACTGACAGAGGCGAGGCTGCCGGACACTGGCGCCACCGGGCCCTCTGACCACCACCAGTAGGCAACAGGTGAAGTGTCTTGCCCAAGGACACAACGACCCAGAGTGTCCAAGCCGGGGCTCGAACCGGCAACCTTCCGATTACAAGGCGAACGCCCAACTCTCGAGCCACAATCGCCCCAGTAGTGAGTATAAAACTCAAGACTGTGGACAGGAGGTATGGGTACCTGACATAAACGGTAGTAACCAGACCGAAAAGCAGCACACATTTCGGTGCTTTATTTTGGTGCTGTTTTTTACTGAGATGTCATACACTTTGGATTCTAGCCAATCATTTTACCTTTGCAAGCGTAGTAGGCGGGCGGGTACGTACGTTCTTTTAGAGCAGAGCTACAGATTAAAAATGCCCAAGGTGAAGCGGTCAAAAGTCTGGCTGTACTTCACAGCAAAAGATGCAAACTCAGCAGCCTGCAACAAGTGCTTTAAGCTGATACTGTGCAAAGGAGGTAACATCTCGAATCTGATGAAACACCTGGCGACGCATAGCGTTTTTTAAAAGCCGAGAAATGCACCGTATTTGATAGCTTGCTGCGAGACCTCACACCAAGCAAATCTACTGCGGGTGTGGTGCCTGTTATCGGACCCCGAGTTTGCAACATCCCCCAAGAACCCAAAGAGTAGAGTCCTGGCCCCTAGCCCTGCCAGTGTAGCAGAAATGATGACGGATGATGATGGCAGCAGCAGCCGTTCTTCTCTGGGTCAGTAGCTTAATGTTGTTCGTGTGTAATTTATGTTGAGTAGGCTTAAATTAATGCATGTAAGGTGAACTAGCTAACACCGTCGTAGTTACATGCGGCTGTCTTCTTGTTTGATGGCAGATACTCGCTTCACCCTGGCCAAAAAGGCTAAAATGACCAAAGAAAAAGTGGAAAACAGTTAAACATGAGAGGTTTTTAGACAAAGTTGGTGGTTTTTTCCCATTGTTTAAGCACTGCTTCCAGCCAAGAGTGATGCCATAAATCCCCTATAGCTGCAGAAAAGGCTAACATTGTTATCTTTTTTTTTTTTTTTTCTTTTTTTTTTTACAAAAAAACAGCTAAACATGAGAGGTTTTTGGACAAAGTGTGTGTTCTTCATTCTTTAAGCACCGGCACCGTTTCAAAAGTACCGGTTTGGTACTGGTATCGGATAAAACCTAAACGATACCCATCCCTACTCAGGAGTGGACTAGTTCTACCCATCTAAACAGCTCTCACCAGGCCACTACACTACATTACCCAGGAAGCAGGGGGTGCTCAGCCTTCTAAAGGGTGGAAAGGACACTGAGAACAAAGTGTTAATCTATCTGAGCTCTCTACTGGCAGCAGTTACATGACACCATATGTGAAACCAACTGTGCATGATTTCATTTGTCTTTTTGCCAAGAATCATTAAACTGTTTCTTTGTTTTCAAATAATTTCCCACAAATACTCCTCACCAAACCACAGCAGAACACCAAAATGAGCCATACGAGCTCCTTGAAAGATAACGTTTTTACACACTATTCTAGCCAAAGAAAGGAAAGAAAAGAAAAGACAAAAATCTTGAAACACAGTGACTTTGCTACAACAGGGCAGGAAGAAGAATTATAGTACACACACTGTTACATGAAGGCAGAATGACAGAAGTAAATCTGAAGTTGTGGGAAATTACCCCTTCCATTTAAAACCAATTTCCCAAGATTTTAGCACATCTCACTGCTTATTGTTATAATGCTGTCAAAAGCTCAGTTTTTTGGCTGTTTCTTCCTGAGAGAAAGTCATCATTTGGTGGACAGGAAATAGCTTTGCAAGAAAATGTATACACAAGTAAGTTATTTGAACAAAAATTATTATGAGTTGTTGATGATGGTCTCAACTGCTCAAATTCAACTCTTTCTAAAAATGTTTGATTCTGTTAATAACACTTGAATGCCCTCCTCTTCTTGACTGTGTTAAACACCGTGTCCTAGTGCTGGTTTTGCTGACCAAAGACTGACGACTGTATGTGATTTTGGGGGGGAAAAAATCCCTGAATATAGAGGGTGACACATTGCATATCTCAGTCCTTCAGTCTCTGTCTCTTCGGCTTGCTCTTGCTCTCTGTTTTATATGGTTTTACACCAGGGGTAGGTAACTCCAGGCCTCAAGTGCCGGTGTCCTGCAGGTTTTAGACATCACCCTGTGTCAACACAACGGAATCAAATCATTAGTTCATTCCCAGGCCACTGGAGAACTTCAAGACATGTTGAGGAGGTAATTTAGCCATTTGAATCAGCTGTGTTGGATCAAGGACACATCTAAAACCTGCAGGACACCGGCACTCGAGGCCTGGAGTTGCCTACCCCTGTTTTACACACACACACACACACACACACACACACACACACACACACACACACACACACACACACACACACACACACACACACACACACACACACCAAGGTGGTAACAAAGGCTTGACCTAGAGCGTCTCTTCACAAAGACTGTTTGCCTGTCAGTCAGCGCTCTAATAATTAGGCACACTGTATCTGTGAATGTCGGCTGGTGTCATTTGGGCGCCGCTGCCTTCAGGATGATCTTAGTTCAAATTTAATGAGGTGGGAACAATAAAAGAAAGCCGGGCCATGTGCAGTACTCCTGATGATCGAGATATTTCTACTGTCACATCACACCATTACCATTTCTACCGTGCCTTCTATTGTACACTGTGCTCATTAACAGTGTCACCAGAGAGAATTCACTTCTGTAGCCTGGAATAATCCAACTTTTGAGCTTTTAATTAGCCCAAAATAGGACTTTCCCTTGAGATGAGCTTGTAAAAAAAAACCCACACACACTTGAATCTTTTGTAATTTGGGATATCGTCCAACACCTGGGCCAGGAAAGGATTTACTTGAATCTGAAGTCCAAGCAATCATTACCTTTGATCGTGTGTGTGTGTGTGTTGTTGTGTGTCAAGGTCCCTGTACACTTGCCACATTTTGATTTGCATGTGGAAGGCTTTACTGGATTGCAGGTGGCCACACACACACACACACACACACACACACACACACACACACACACACACACACACACACATGCAGGCAGGCACACTCAGAGAGTCAAGGGTCATGCCGGCCCATTAAGAGCCAGTCTACTGTGACGTTAAAGACAAACACCATTAGAATATTTATGACTCATTTTCAAAAACTGCCTCATGTGTGAAAATGTTTTTTGGTTAAATGACACATCGGTGATTACAACTGAGAGCGGAATCATGTGGGCATGATGAAAAGCATCAGTCAGCTCCTGGTTTTAACTTTCCTCAGCTAATATTTCAGGTTTTATCAAAATGACTTCTGTGCCTGAGACGTGCACTTGGTTTACTTTAAATTCTTTATTTATTCCTTTTTAATTTGTTTAAACTGGGAAGCTGATTTTGATGGCTAAGCATGCGATGAAGTGGTAATATTCAAAGTTTTACACAGTAATATTCAATCAAGGTATGTGAGCATACTGTCAATAAGCTAAATATGAGACTGTGTATTAAATTAAAAATGATTTTTTAAAAGAAATATAATATAGGTCACATTCAAATCACACAAAATCAACATTTGGGGCCTAAATATCTTTTAAGTAATTTGACGACTTGTTAAATTTTGATATAATTTTGTTACTTAGGCACAATGTAAAACTTACATTTAACAGAAGTTGGTCAAATTTACTTGACTGGTATACATTCAGTTCATCACAAGCATATTTTTCCTAATGATTAATTAGATTTCAGATACATTTTACTCCAAATTATTGGTTCAATAAGTAACAAATAATCTTTTTTTTAGTGTAACAACATTTTTTAAAAATAAACTCAAGTAACTCAAATGTGTATCTCTCAGTCTGCACTCTAAAGTAAATTGATTTATAACAGTATTTTTTTTGTTTCAAAGTTCACCCATTCACTTCACATAGAAAGTCCCAGGAAGATCAGAGCCTTGATAATGAGCCAGACCCAGAGATAAATCCTACAATAGTTTTCCAGCATTGTATTATGAATGTACGGATACACTACGTATACACTCAGTTATTTTGATCTATCGGTGATGGTGGTGTTGTCCTCCACCACTCAAGAATCTTTAAGCTTATTGGATAACTGGCTACAGCAAAGTCTGAGGATCCATCAGGGGAATAGAAGGTGTTGCTACTCTGCTGGTGTAGCATAACGTCTGTGTATACATCTCTGTCATCTGCTCCTTTCTCTTGGTCAAGTGCTTATCCATCAATTTAACTCGACACTCCTTCACTGTCTTACACACAATGTGTGAGATGAACATCAGCCTGGAGAAAAAGAGGTTGTCATTGCTCTCTTTAATCCTACTTAAGACATTTGGGGCACTCAGCTGTGGATTATGTGTGTGCGCGCGCGCACACACACACACACACACACACACACACACACACACACACACACACACACACACACACACACACACACACACACACACACACTCAAGTTGGTGAGGCGATGGTTAGTGTAAAAGCTGTGTCCATCACTGAACACATGTCTGCCAAAATTTAAATAGGGTGTGATTTAAAATAATGTCTCCAAGAAGGAAGAATAAAAGCTCCCTGCAGATGGAGGAAGCTTGTTTAAGTATTTTCTGAAGGCCTTTCTTGATGAAGACATATTATCCTCTTTTAGCCAGCAGTAAAACTGCATTTGAGTCAGACAATGGGGCTGATCATAAATACAGAATAAACTAGGAGCATAATTCATTGTCAGCACATATGTATTGTCCTGGGCTACATTATTCAGTGGTTTATTCTAGAGAGTGAAAGCAAGCTAAGAGATGTTGGGACTGCAAAAAATATCCATCCTAAACAGGAACTTTCATTGCAATTGCACAAAGCAAAATAAAGCTGCCCTTCAAATGTCATTCAAAGGTTCAAAGCTTTAAAGCTGCAATGCTAAATTTCTATGAGAACAATGAGCTAAATGACTGTCGAATATGAAAGAAATCCCTTATGATGATGAAACCACACAGGTTTCTCCCTCCATATTGTTTCAGCTTCTATTTATGCTCAACCATTGTCTTTTTTTCGTTCATGAAACTTGCTATCTATGCAACTGAAAACTGTAATGACTGCTAGAGACCAAGTGTCAGCTACAAAGTGGTGCAATGTGTGGAAGTGGCAACTGATACACTTAGCCTTTGTAAATTGTGTAATTTGTGTAGAGGTGTAGCTCTGGGTTGTTGAGGAAGCTTGTATGGGGCATGCTTGAAGATTACAGGGTTCTGTTCACAGCTTCAGCGCAGCCAATCCAGTTATTATCTCATATGCATAAGTTTTATATGAAAAACAGAAAAAAGCACACAAAAAAATCAAACTTGCAAAGTTCTGTTACACCAAGATGACAAGAATCATTTGTTTTGGTCTTTGGTTTTGGTTATAGGTTTTGTAGGATTTCACATCAAATGCAAATCGTGATTTGTTTATGGTAAAGATGATATGTCAATACATCGAAATCATTTTTTTATGGAATGTAATTTTATTCTAATTAGTATTGTCACTATGTTAAAAATTTCAGTCTGATACTGATAAGTTGATACCCAGGAAAATACTCAATACTATTGTCAGTGCATTTTTTTAAAACGAAAAATGACAACAACACTGGGTGTTGCAAGTATATTCAGCTGCAGCCCTGTTTATTCCCCGTGTTTCTGGTGACTTGGCACCATGATTTTGTTGCTGATCAAATAGAATTGTTAAGGTAAACGGCCACTCATTCTGTGTAGCTACTGGCAGACGTTCGCCAGCTTCAGTCTGAGACTTTAAGAAAAACATAACTATGTTATCCTGTGAATTTAACACTGTCTATTAACAGTTTATTAACAGTATCACAGTTTGCTGTGTAGCTCCAACATGCTAGTTGCTAGCTTAACTAAACAGATGGCTAATGTGGCTAACTGCTAATATTTAAACACCTAATGTTAACGTGTGCACACATTTGAACATTTATGATAACTGTTTCAGTGCTTCAGTGTTGCTGAAACAGTGGTCTTACAAACATCACTAAACTGCTCAAAAAGACAATGTCTGTTTAAGGTGATCAGTTAAGAGTGTTCACTACTGTTCAGCTGCTAGTGGTGGGAGGGGCTGTGTGCCTGTTTCAAGTTATGTTGGTATCAGTGTTGTTTCAATAGCAAAGGTTGGTGACAATTTGTTTCAAAGTTTGACATTTTGACAGCTCTACATGGTACATATTCTAACAACAGTAAGCACCATACAACAAAAAACAAAAAGAAAAAAACCCCCAAACACTTGTTTTTTTTTTAAAGAATTTTGGTTTCTAAAGGCATCATAAGTGTCATTTCTGGTGGTATCCCCAAATATTATTGCGTGAGTCAGCTGGCCATACAGCTACAACTAGATAACATTAATGAACTACTCTTCTACCTGTGGTCATGCTGCAAGATTAAGTCATCTTCATGGTTAGCTTGGTAGATGGTTGGGTTAAAGTGGATATGATGCCAGAGACAAGACCATTAAAATGTGTCATGTATTGAGAAAAACTTTCTCAAGGTTTTAACGTTACTAGAGACATTTGGGATGATGTAAGCGTACAAAACATTACAGACTGAAATATTTGTTTGCAAATGTTACATATTATAACTTTAAACTAAAGGTTTTACAAGATGGGCTTCTCCGAAGGTTGATTCTGTTCATCTGGACGTAGCATTTTCAGTGGGAGAAACATTTCGTCATTCATCCAAGTGACTTCTTCCGTCTCAGCTGACTGCAGGTTTCCCCAATCTTATAAACAGTACAACAGTCTGACTGAAACCAGCCCAATGAAGGAACAATGGGCTGGGAAGTCAGTTCCTTCATCATGATTATGCAAATTCTCATGGCCATTGATCAACAACCACTGATCAATGGCCACGA
The DNA here is from genome assembly GCF_963969265.1 of Rhamphochromis sp. 'chilingali'. Classification (NCBI taxonomy): domain Eukaryota; kingdom Metazoa; phylum Chordata; class Actinopteri; order Cichliformes; family Cichlidae; genus Rhamphochromis; species Rhamphochromis sp. 'chilingali'. The sequence continues at coordinate 52,178,579 of NC_137930.1, read as the reverse complement.
GTACCATTCACAGAAAGTTGGGGAATGGCTGCAATCAGAGCATTGTAAGATGGCGAAAGATGTACCCTTAGGCCGAAAGATGTACCCTTAGGCCCCCTCCTCAATTCAGAGATGGTCTTTACCTTTTCACGTAAACGTTTATCCCACTGAAAACGTTACGTCCAGATGAACAGAATCAGCCTTTGGAGATTTACTTACCTGGATGATTGAGAATGCATCAAGAAGATGGGCTTTGTTCATCCACTTTATGCCAACATATGAAATGGACAAAAAACTGTCTGAAGAGAAAAAATCTAACAAACCTTAGCAGCGATACTTTTGACTTTACACTTAAACTCTGCATAAAAGCTTCACTTCATGAATCTGCCCTCGGGGCAGTTTAACCCTGGTGAACCTTACAGTAAGGCATCAGAGGAAAACGCGACGTGCTCCTTCAGTCTGTTATTATATTGACACCAAAGTTCAACGGTAGACAGATGTCACTGTTAATGAGTTAAGCACTGATGAAGCAGAGTCATGAATGACATAATGAGACATGAGTCACCCTGTAGACTGTTTCTTCAATGTTCTTTCTTATAGGCAGCCATCTGGGCTCTTATGCCCAAACAGAACGTGTCAGCAACATTGTAGCAGAACAGAAGAGTGTCTGTTTAAATGAGTCTGAACAAAAGAAAATAAGGTAGACGCCAGAGTACATGTACAATAGAAGTGATTGTGTGTGAACTGAATACATCAGTTCATGAGGGCTATCTAATGGGATTCCCCCAAACCATAGTGTGAATAAAACACCAAAAGCCAAACCAAAAAAAAGACCAGTTGTAGCTTGCAGAGTGGAGTAGAGTATCATACTAAACAACAAAAAAATGTTGTTTTTTTGTCACTTTAAGATTAATATAGTCTTTGCTGGTCTGATTATTTCACGATAAAAGCACCAACTGTACAGTGTCATAAGGCTAAAATGGAGTTATAACAAACTTTGAGAATGTGCACAGATTTATGTAGGGTTCCTGCACTGAGGATTTACACCCTTTTGCTCTACACAAACCACAGCTGAAACAACTCAGACTGGTCCAAGCCCTCAAGCGGTCAGTACCACTTCAAGAGAGCAGCATGAATCACTTGAAACATTTTAGCAGTATGAAGAAGACCAAAACATCACAATGGAGTCATCCTTGTAGGAAATCATAATAAGCAGAATAATACGTTATCCTGCTGTCTTTGTTTTGTGAAGGGAGGGATCCAGTTGCTTGACCAATGAAGCTTGATTCAGTCTGATCTCTGTCAGAACCCTGTCCACCAGCTGTGTCCAAACAGCCCACGCCCTCAGCTTGTGTCTGCTCAAAGACACAAGCGGAGGGCGGTATTGGGAGGAGGGTGAGAGTGTGGGCCATCTGAGGGTGTACCAAAAGCGCTTGCTCTCCACGCTACAGTAACTTCTGCTTTTGACATGTGGGGCCCTGAGCCCATCTATCCTCTCCCTGACAGCTCAGCTGCTGCAGACAGGGAAAGGTAGAAAAACATGATAATACTTGCTGCTTTAAAACCTAGTCTGAAATGTCTTTATCTACAGAAATACACTTTTTTCACTGCCAATACTGTGATTCTGCTGATTTATCAGGCCAATGGCATCACTGAGTTTTGCATTTTTCATAGCAGTAAAATTATATTAGAAAACAACATATAAATAGACAGCCATCAGTATAAAATGCTGGAGAATCAGGCTGATCAGCACAGAACAACTAAACTTAGTTTGGAGAGGAGAGCAGTAATAAAAACCTTCCTCAGTGGTGATCTAGCTTGTCTAAGTCTTTTTCTCTTTCCCATAAATCCGGCCTCAAACAGAGCCAGACGATAGACGGCAAGAAATGCCTTGTTGAAATAAAAGAGATGTCGTACTGCAGATGGTGCATCTTAATGGAGGTGAGATCAGCAAGCTGTGATAAGGGATTCTGTCTACTTTGAGGAGACAGAGCAGGCAATCCCTGCTCAGGGAGATGTGCAACATCTGCAGCCAGACATTAATAGATGACTCTGAGTACCACGCTGACAAATTGAATGCCACAGATGAGTAATGGCAAGATACTCGTAAAAGCAATTGTTGCTCAATTGTTCAAAATGCACTGGTGCATGTGAACAATAATAGAGAACTCTGCTTAAAATACTGAATGCAACGTTCCTTAGAAATCATTTTCAGCATATTTTTTTAACTTTTAAAACAGTTTATAAGCTAGTTACCCATTTCCAGTCTTAATGCTAACCTAGCATCACTGTAGCTTTTTCCTTTATTGCTCCTACAGCTAAAGCTACCAGCATAACAGAACATAACAAAACAGCTGAATGAAGACATGCTTCAGACTTTGGCCAGATATTTTGATTTGCTAAAGGACCGTGTAGCACATACTCCCTGTCCTTGTGCAATAGCTGAACCTACATGGTGGCTTTGCCTCTCAACTGCATTTGACAGGAATCTCTCAATGGCTTTGTGAACTATGTAAACACAGAAACCAGTGGCTAGTCAGAATTTAGTCTGAACCCAATCTGTCCACATAGTGAGATCTGGGGACCTGGTATTAATAATGACAAAGACTGAATTGACTGAATTGCCTAAATGTATGAAGGCCATAACACATTTTCAGTTCTGAGTTCTATAACACCTTTTCCCTCTGACCGGCTATGTTGCAGTTAAATTGCAAGGGACTGAGTCATATGGTTTCACTTTGAGGAATATACTTTCCTACATGTACTCTGTGAAGCTCATGTTTCCATTTTTGTAGGTGTGGTCTTCTATTTAGGTCAAAACAGAACTCAGAGCAGAGGAATTCCCTGTGCATCCATGTGAGGGAGGGTTTTTAATGAACTGCTCAGTGATTGAAATGGGCCAAGTCTGCTTACTTTTACATTTGCGCCACTGTTACCGCTACACTTTGGGAATAAGAAGCACATATCTGAGTACATTATGCTAAAACGTAACAGAGGGAACTGCTCTAATGGGGCTCATCAAGAACTGGACAATATTTATACTGAGAATTAGAAGGAAAATACAGAGTGTTTTAGATCCACAATAACCCACGTGTTGGAAAAATTTGACCCATACATCTCCGGCCTAACCCAGCACTTCATCGGGTTATCATAAACTGCATACCAAGTGATTTTTCATCAGTACAAAAATGCACATGTGGAAGTCGATGGAGGAGGACACATGAGTTAAGGCCAGCTAGTATTCTTGTAGTCTGGCCAGAGCTCCCACTCATACCCAGGACAGCCTTCTTCGATGAATCAAGGGGATAGTTTATGGCCTCTGGTCTTGCCAGGTCTTCAGGCCAGTTATTCACCATTGCACCTTAGCCTTTCCCAGACAGCCAGAATGCTATTATCAAAGAGAAAGAACCTGAAAGGTCCAAAAAAGAGTAAGTGGCCTCGTTAAATGGAAAAACCTGAGTTTTTTCAAATAGCAGTTGTTCCCAGTACCCTTCCCCAGTTGCTCTCGTCTGAACCTTATAGTGTGTAAATATATAGAGAGAAAGCAAGGGAGTGATTTAATGACTTCATCTTACAGAAACAGAGGATATTCTAGTTCCTTGTGTGTCATCATCCAAGCATCACCTTGCTGGAATGCTTTCCAAACCACTAAACTATCAGCAGATGTTCCCTGCCTGTGCTGGAACAATGTTTAAACTCATTGTTCAGTTTCTCATGATGGATCTCAAGGTGCACAGCACTGTGCAAAAGTCTTGAATCACCCCTCATTTCTTATTTTTTTGCAAGGAAAATGGGACACAAACGCAGCAATTTATTGAAATGTGCAAAGATGCATGGAAATACAGTATTTAAGGCAAAAGTAAAGTGAAATTCAAACAAGCTTGAAAGTCAATATTTGGCCCGACTACCTTTATTATTCAACAAAACCCTCTTGGGCAAGATTTCAGGAATAGTTTCTTGAAGGATATTCAAAGTTCATCTTTGAATAAACTGTGCTTTAATAACGTTGAAGTTCGGGCTCTGGGAGCCCAATCGGTGACTGTTTTATTGTGCATTTTTCTTTCCAACGCTTTTATTGCATTGGGATTGTCTTTTGGGTAATTGTCGTGATGAAAAGTAAAGCTGTGCTAATCAAATGTTTTTTAGTTGGTATTACATGGTGGATCACAATCTGACAGTACTTTTCTGCATTAATTCGTCCATCAGCCTGAACAAGATTCCCAACATCACTGACTGAAAAGCAGCCTCAAACTATGACAGAGCCTCCATCGCGTTTTGCAGACGGGTGTAGACACTCATTGCTGTACCTCTCCTGAGATACTTTTTTCCATCACTGGATAAATAGAATCCACTTTTTGAATATTTTGTAGCAACATTAACAATTTTCTGGGGTGATTGTGCACGTGCAGGGATTTTTTTTGCATGTATGCAGGAGCCTGTATTCGTTGAAGTTGGGAGTGCGGATTAGGTCTGGTCTCTGGCTCTCGTCAGCACATGCCGGACATGGAGCTCTGAGGCCCTGCATTCATTCCATGTTGTTTTCATTCCCCCACCTTTGCTAGGTGCACAAAAAAAATATTTTCTCAAGTCTCCACATTCCAGCAAAAAAAAAGTGCATGTAGTTTTACGCACACCTGGATTGTGGCTGTTCATTTGATACCTAACATTTTTCAATTTTCAGTAGAACCTCAAAAAATAAGAAACATTTCTTCCCCTGCACTAAGCGATTCTGGCAACAAACACGCTTTTCTAAACACATTTCATGATCCTTCATTTATCAAAGAAATTCACATTTATCACACCCCCTAGCTTTTACACATTTTTTTTTCTTACAGAGAGGCCCGCCACTCTAGTACTGTAGCAGGAAATATCAAAGCCTATAATTACAGTCAGGTACAGAAGTTAAGGAAGTGAACTAACGTTCTTGATCAGAGTGCCGCATTACTGGAAGCTACAGACTTCCATGAGAGCACTTTCATTTATTAGCTTTTCATTAGGAAACTCGACCTCAGTATAATCCTTCCCTAAATAAAGCTGCACAGAAACTTCTTCTAGAAAAGTGTTTCCACTCTTTCCACTCCGTAGTAGACATGCTGGCTTCAAGAGATTCAGCTGTTTTTTACATGAACAAGAGTTATAAACACATTACAACCACAGCTCTGTAAAGATGCACATCGTGCCTGGTATGATATTGTCACTGCCTGTTAATGCTAACGGCTCTTTGATACCATTTGAAGAGGAGTTGAACATTTGGCCTTTTGCTTTGATCCAGATGGCATTCTCTGACATTCTTGAACTGGGCAGCCAGCAAAAAAGAGTTGGCATGCTGTGGCATAGTCTGAGTCTTTCTAGCAGTTCTGCAGATGAGCTGAACAAGTTGTGTCATCCCGGAGCCCTCTTACCGGAATCAGACTTGACTGAACACCTCCTGCCCTCAGGAGACTGCACCATCATATACTAACAATGGATGCTACATCTTTTGGAATTCGGCTTGTCCAAAAAATGTGTTCATTCACGGAAATACTTCTAGTCGCACATTTACATTTCTTTCCACAGTTTATATGCGTAATATTGCTGGAGCGAGTGCAAACAGAATTCACATTGTAGGACATACAATTTCTACTTGTCTTTTAAAACTCAGCTATGGTAGCAAAACATGAACTGTTCAAGTATGACAATGCCAGTCTGTGCTTAAGTCACACTCACTGTCATTTGGACATTTAATTGTTAAACCAATTCCAAGTGGCACTAATTTACAGTATATAGTAATTTCTAATTACCTTTCCACTATGGATGGTTTAGTTCCAGCAGAAATCATAGAGAACTTTAAAACTTTAAATCACATAGTAACCAGTTATTAACCACCAATCTTCTTGAAACAACATCATTGGAGTGAAACTTTTAAAAAGTTTGGCTCAAATCCCCTATAAAGTCTTCATAATCTCTAATGATCATCACAAACATGAGACAAGTCAAACATCTTAGTGAAGGGCTGAGATGTGAGTGTGTTTATTAGAAGATTTGCGTGACTGCTGTGGCGATTAAGAGATAAATCGTTCTGGATACCTCATTGCCAGGAGCATGCAAGTCTGTTTGCCTGTCGTAGGGCAGTTTCCCCCATGCGGACTGGTTCACACAGGTGACCTCATACCAGAGAGATGCGCTGTACTGACGGCGAGCTGACATTCTAGCACCACACAGTCATCCCTGAGCAGGGCATTGCTTTCAAAACAGAGCTGCCTTTCCTCTCAGTGATAGTGTGATTTGAAAATGAGATGAACAAGTCTCCACTGTACCAGCAGCAGATTGCCCAAGGTTATGACTCTGCCAGTCCACTGCGCATCTGGTAAATGGCCTGTATTTATATTGCGCCTTACTAGTCCCTAAGGACTCGATCATTCTACTATAGAAAATTGTGAGACATCACCTGAAGGCCAGAAATAGCCTCCCATCATCCAGGGTCTTTGAAAGGCTCCTTGCTCAGTTACCCTACCCTAGCCTTTATTGAAATACTTGGTTTTAAATAGGAGGCTCCAACCTGCCTTGTTGTATTGGGAAACAATGCCGCTATCCCGACTGGGATCTCTGTCATGTTGATTTATGATGGCAGGAAATCCAACAAGAAGGGCTTTCAGATGAAATTCGCTAAACTGGTTGCTACTGTGCCATCATGCTTTCCTTATACCGTACCTTTACAGTGGAAGCTGATCCTATCATTCTCTATGATGAGGGTAACCTAACCTCTATTTAATTTCATCAGTTGACTGTTTGCACAGGAAACAGTGACTCACATAATTACATCATATGCTTATAGACAGCAGATGGAATGATATACTATGCAAAATGTAAGTGATGAAGGTAGAAACATTCCCACGCTGCACAATAACACCGGATACCATGACACATCTAAAATCCATCTTCAACTTTAACTTTCGTTGGATACAAGAAAAACAAGCTTGAAGGGGAAGGCAAAACTACTTTTTTTCCTGCTACAAAATTAATTTCCACACACTCAGTTGGCTCTGTGATATGAACAAAATGTCGAAAACAAGCTAAAGGCAAATGTGCCAGCTCAGAACGCAGGGGAAAATGATTATAACCGCACAGACTTTGGCTTAGACGTGATGGTTTGTTTACTGCCAAGAACAGCAACTCTGCTGAGGAAACAAGATCCTTCTGACACTCTGAACAAGTCCCAGGCTCTTGTGGAACAAGCTACTAAATGACCAAGTTTAATTAAGAATAAATTAATTTCACATTTTATATGATTGTAAATTGAAATAAGGACTGTAAATCAGTGGCTGGAAGGGAGGGTTTCTTGGATCATACATAACTGACTGACTTTAGTTTAGGAGGTTGTGTACAAGCTCAGCTAAAACTTATGGTACTAAACTTGGCTGGCCTTTCAGTAACAAACATAATTTGCACGGAAACAAATGGAACCTTTGATCCATCGTGTTGTATCAAAATAATCAGCACATAAGATGAAAAGAGCCTCGCTGTTGTAATTGCCTTGATGTGTGTGTAGTTCTGACTCATGAGGGCAGAGAAGCTAATGTCTCCCCTCGGCCCTCGAGGCGTCTGCCTGAACCCAACCTCCCCTCAGAGCCACAAGGTTCGCAACTCAGTGAACTCGTACAGGTTAAAGGTCAAGAGCCCCGGGCCAGGTCACAACCTCTGCAGCTGACAGTTATGCTTAAAGATCATACTCAGCCTGATTTGTGAGGTTTACATAGAGCATTGTAAAATAAAGCTGTTTATGGCCCATGTGTTTACCTGTGTCCTGCTCCCAGAATGTATTTCAAAGCCAGTTATGCTACAGCTGCTATACAGAGAATATTTAACAGCAATGAAATTAAGTTTTCTTTGCAGTTAAATAACAGGGGAAAATGAAAAGGACCCTTATTGCATGTCAAAAACAGCTGCCTTATTACACAATAGCATTAATTGGCAACCAATAAAAAGTTGCTCATAGAGTATAAGACAGTTTTTAAACAGAGTCACGGTGACAGGCAAATGATCTTTTAAAGAGGGACAGCAGCAACAAAGTAGCCGATTGCAAATCTTGTCAGAGCTTTTATGAAGCACGCTCTCCTGATGCCTGCTGACCCTGGTGGAGAGTAAACATTCCATTTGGCCTTCATGACTTGCCAGTAATTACCCAGACTGCCTCAGGGCCTTGCTCACTGCCTGGCTGGCTTGCTGACTGGCTGAATTTCCTTGCTAACAGACAGATTTGTGACATCCATGCGTTCCCCTAGCCAGTTTACATCACTTTAACCAAGGGCTTGTCAACTCACCTTCACATGCTTTCACACTCAAAGCAAAGAGATTCTAACAAAAAAGAAAAGTGCAGGTATTTTACAGGATGTTCTGAACTTTTTTTTCAATTCATTGTTGACATATCACCTGAGTGCATTGCAACATCGGTTGTTACAGCTTCTTGCAGGCATTCATTAAGGTGTGTTGACTGCTGAAGGCTGCTGTCGGTTCCAGTAGACGTTGCTGCCTGCCAGGTGTGACGGGGGACTGACGCACCGTCAGGGGCTTCTGCCAGTCCGCGCACACACAGATCTGATTGTCCGCTGTCCGGCTCCACTCCCTCATTATCTGCGTAACTGCTTGTCTGAGACCTTTCGCTCAGCAGTCGAGCAAAGTCTCCACAATGCAGACAAACATCCCAGCTATGATAATTTACATTTGGGACATCAGTATGTTTTCCTGGATTCACTGATTTGCTTAAGATATTGATCCTCTTCCGACATTCATTAAATTCCGTGAACAACTTACCACATGGTCTCATATGAAACGCCGGGAAATCATCTGTGTCAACTAATAGAAACGTGCCTTATTGCATTGGCCAGAATCATGTTTCCAAGGCACATTTTCATATATCCTTCCAGCCTACACTCCTCTTTCCCCCACCTACACAAATGACTTCTGCAGATCTCCAGCCTTATCATGCAATTAGGCAGGCTCATTTAAAACGCCTGTGGCTTAATGTGATAGCAAAAATGTTGCAGTTAAATAAAACCATTTTAGCCATGATTTATGGTAGCGGAGAAGAAAAGGAGCTCTGAGGTACTGTTAATTAGTCACATGGCTCTGTTATTATGCTTAAGATTTAAATTGTTTCAGCATAGCATCCAATCAGGTCACTCCAACCCTTGGCACGAATGGCAAATTAACATGTTGTAAGCTTGATGGGTGTTCATTTCATACGTGTGAACACTTGTCTTTACAAACAAACCCATGCATCATTTTTAATTGGCTGCGTTTGGACTGCAACTTGTGCTAATTAAAATGGAAAGTCCTGGCAAACGAGCTGCTGCAAAACCCATGCTGTGATTTGGTTATCTTACTTTATCTATTAGTGGATTTACTTACAGCGTATGCATGAGACTTTGGGGATGTTAACAACCTGAAGAGGATGTGAAAAAATTCCTAGCCATTGGAAAACATTGGAAAACAAAGCAGTTGTTGTTTTTGCTCAAAACTTTAAAATCTGCTCAAACACCCTCAAAATATTACACGTTAATAGGCCATGTTGCCATGTGCTGGAGAAAAGGGTTTAAAGAGCCTAAGGGAGGAGACTGCAGGGCTGAATGTAGGCACTGTTCACACAAGGCTCTCTCTGACTCCGTGTTTACTCAACCAGACATATGTCCAAATCTACGCAGAAGAAAAAGTCATATTACCGTCTTCCGCACAGATTAACCCTACGATTCAGGTTAACAGCCCTCCAGTGCAGGAAATTCCTCTTTCACTCACTATAAGGGAAACCATAATTTTTGTATTAGTCACATAATGAATTTTGATCTGTGCTGAAGCACCCTCGGAATTTTGTCCATGAATTTTGGCATATGCAGTAAAATAAAAATAAATCTTTAAGTCTTTACTTTTTATGGTCTTTGTAAATGTTGCATACATTTATCTTTTTTTATAGATTGAGTCACTGAGCCACACAGGTATATTTACTACCATTTATAATGGAAAAGCAATAAAGACATCTCAACTGCATATGGCTTGTTTAATGGTTAAACATAAGACGGCAATAATATCCATCTTCTGGTTCACGTAGAAGAATCAAACAGAATTACAGTGACTAGTTGTGCCACGTTAGGAGTGTTTGACAATCAAGATATTCCTGGGTCTTTTAAATAAAGCCTGATAGCGTGGATTTTCCATGCTTGCATGCACTAAGAGTCTGTGTAAATAAAGGGAAAGAGCTGGTATAGCTCTCTCAAGGCTTTGCTCTCTGCTCAGGCCTTATAAGGTGGCTCGCAGATCAACAGAGCAGTTACTGGGGACATTTGATCCGCGGACACAAATGGAGAGCACTTGCACTGGAAACAGTGGGCAAAGAGGTTGGGGGAGGGGAGTTAACCACCCAGAATGTATCAGTGACATTGCTTCAGGCCCTTTCTAGTAATATTTCCACAATAAATCCATAGAGACATTGCATCTGGAAGAAAACTTACATCTCTTCACTGAACTTGAACTCCTTGACTTTTGCTCTGATTAAAATTAAAAGTTAAATGAAAATTTCTGCTGGTGCTCAGATGCTTTTATTACATGCAGGATCAGCTTGCTTTGGCCCACAGGCAACAGTTACTGATTCACAAAACTGCTGTGATTAGAGGGTGATGCCAGGCTTTGTGACACTTCAAGATGACGGTGAATCAACATCTGGACATCTGGACACCTGGAAGTCAGTTGTGACAGCAGGTTGGGTAAGGATCATCCACGGGGTTCTCCGACCTTTGCGGTAAAACCAGCAAGAAAACAGCTGTTCTTGCACGCATCCACCACCCATCCTCCCTTTCTCCATCAGTCATTCCACTTAGCAAGAGCTGAGTCAACTTTGTAAAATGCACCCCCCCTCCCCACATGAGCAACCACCTCCCAGACACTTCGCTGTTGTCTCTAGCTCATGCTTTCTATGGCTGCTTTTATGTCTCAGAAGATTGTAGGGTGACTGTGAGAGTCTTGAAGAATTGCTCACGACATTTGTTTGTCAGAAATGCTCAGGCTTCTCCGTTGGTGGTATTTCCTTGGCCGTACCTTGAACTCTAAGTCACAATGAGAGATGTGAACAGGCAGGCTCATGCAGGGGGGGCTCAGGTGGCACAGTGGATGTGGAACGGTGAGAAAACAAGCAAGATGAGGAGGAGATACAGGGAAGGGGAGACCACCAATTGCAAAGCAGTGAAGTGAAACATTACACATTTGCTCCATTGGTTCACTGATTGGTCTGAAGTTGAGGCAGCTGACTGGGAGGATTCAGTTTCGTGACCCAGCACCCTTATCAGTGAGTATGTTTTCATTGCTGATCACTCAGTGAAACTCCTGCAGGGTCCACATCATGTAAACCAAGAGGTGAATATCTGTGACGCAGAAATGCCGTTAAGACAGGGCGTTAAGTGAGTGACTTTGCAGATGTGCAGCTAACAGGCTCGGGATGCGGCAGCAGGTGTGAGGGCCAGACCACCTACAGTCCAACCTGAAAGTGCGCACTCCCTAAGAACTCTTCCCCAGCCCCTCATAAACAATGCAGGTGAATCCATGTGAATTCATCCCGGGCACCTCTACCTTTCTGTGATCACTTGATGTCCATAAAGCTCAGTGTTAAAGTTAATAATTGTAAAGTGCTTTTTTAAAATACTGCAAATCCATTTCAAGCCCATCTTGTCCTTTTTTGCATTATTTTGCAAACACTTTTGTAATTAGTTTTTTTTTCTGGAAACTTGAGCTTGTGTCCCTGGACTAGCTTGTCAATGTCCACTTTCTTATCAACCTCTCAAAAATCTGTACACTATAAGCTACATTTGCCTTTGTCACCATATAAGAACACTCACATAGATGCAGGGCGTGGACACGTTAATGTACCGAGAACAGCAGCAAGGTATCAAAACACAGAGTCACAGACAGTTATAAGGTTTGTAATTAAGACTTGAAATGACAATAAAAATGTACAAAATGTACCAAGTACCAAGAAAGACTGCCTGCACTGTCTGTGTTTGCGAAACTGTCCTTGTCTGCACCTGAGTCTAACCTAGACTTTATACTTACTTAGTAGATTTTATACATACTTACTGTATGAAGTTCACCACCTGGGTGCATGTGTTGCTGGTGCATTGTAATGTAAACCTTCCGTGGACAAGCCCACGAGCCACCAAAAGCAGACAGGCATGTGCAGGTCTGTTCAGACTCTTGGAAGTTTACATTACTGGGATCCAAGTGGACCATAGCAGACTCATCAGTGGAAAGTGTAACCCCCACTTAAGTTTTTCGATTATGCTATTTTATTGCAAGAGCAGACATCGTAAAGAATATGTTATCACTAAGTAGTTTCCTAATATTTTATGCATAAATATTGCATCTTGTACTTTTTCATCCTTTTTAAAAATTATTTTAACAAAAATGCGATTAAATTGATTTCTCTCAAAATGCATTTGTTATTGCCAATTAATACAATTTTAGAATCATTTCTAATAGCCTTGGAGGATGGGACAGCAGGCCAGTAATCTAATAAATTATTCAACCTTGTAGTTTTAAACTCATTCATCGATGCTAAAATCGATAAAGGCGTAAAGCCGGGCTATGCTCTGAAGTTGTGATTTACACAGCAAGAGGCCCCTCAGTAAACAGAGGGAGCAGACGCACTGCTCAAGGGCCCCTCATTCATCTCATCATCTCAAGGACACTGACAGCTGGCCTTCGTGATGGGACAACGAGTCAGAGAGGTGCTCCAGCAGAGAGAGACGTTGGCCAAGGGCTCTTTCTGCTCTCGCTCTCTGAAGGGGTTAAAGTCTTAATCCTCCGCTATTCTCTGTGGCATAAGGATTAGCCAAACAAAGTTTAATATGCAAACCTTCAGGTTAGGGACAAGAGCAAGATCCCAGCTATGTTGCTCCAAAGCTGGTCAGTTGATCGCAAACATGCATCCTTTGCTTCTCTCACTGGCTGTAGCTCGTACAAAAGGCCATGTTGGCCAGAGGGTGACCACCCCCATCAAAGCCTTTTATGCGAAAAGAACAGGCTGACTTGTCTCTCTGCACTTTACACATATGCATTTTGTCACCACCAGCTAAGTCATGATTGAGATAGCATTTGCATTAATTCTCCGTGAAAATATTGTCAGAGTTATGTAAACAACCGCATAAATAGAGCGATTTCATAGCTCAAGCTGCTGACTCTCAAAGGGAGTTTTGTTTGCCACTGCTCAGCAGTATATAAATATTCAATTGCCTGTTAGCCACAGCTGCTGCTAATCCTCGGCAGAAGCCGCTGCCAAGTTGGAACATATTTGAGGGCAACTGGATAATAAATCATAAGAGCTCAAACACAGAAATATACCAAGGAGCTTGCTGTTTACACCTTTTGTTCTGCAGTGATGATGGTTGTGACAGCAGGCTCATGTGACCAGGACTAAACTCACTGAGAACTGTAGGCCATAAATGGACCGTCAGTGCTGGAAGGCAAACACAATGAAAGAAGAGCTCCTCTCTTGGCACAGGAAAGTATGACTGGGTAGTGTTTATGTCCCTTTTGTGTTTTTATGTCAGTAATTTATACTTTTTTCACGTGTGTGTGGTTTTTTTGTAGAATTAAATAATTTTCTACATTATTGATTATTACTCTTAACTATCTTTACTTTAACTTTAAGAAGTTAGTTGTTCATTAAAAATCAGATAAGGGTAGCGTGACAGATGTTTACTTTGATTACACAAACATTATGTAGGACCAGGCATTAATTTTTAAATAACTGGGCATGACTTGAACATATATAATATTATACTACAGTATATTTATAACTAACTAAGCAGCTCAGTGTCTTTCTCTTGACAAACTTTTCTTTAAAGATATAACACGTCTTGGTGTCAACTTGAAAAAAACGTGGATTTGAAATATAAAAGTGAGTTAAATGGTCAAATGTGATTTGGATGCAAACTATATTGTGAGTAATATATAATTTAGAATATACGACTTTCATTCCTAAATGTTGCCAAAACAATCAAAGATGGTAAAATCTGAAACATACTTCTACAAGTAAAATATATTTTCATGAAAGTTTGACCTTATTTGATCTTGAAGACGAGGTCAGAGCTCTAAAGTATTGTGATATTTAGTATCATCATATGTCATTCCCTATATGCCCCTATATGTAAGAAACATAGTTTTAAATAGCTCTATATACCGTTATTATCACTTTGGCCTTAACTCACATTTTAGTGGTTTGTTAACATGACCCCACTTCATCCCTACAAGGTTTTATTAGAATTCATGCAAAACTTTCCAAGTTATCGTGCTTGAAAAGCAGAACGAATTACACACTGCATGCAAACACTACCTCCTTGGTGGAAGTAACAATATCCACTTCTGTTTCATGATGCAAAGAAACCCCATATTTTCAATTACATTTGACAGATTGGTATTTTTTCGAGGTTTTGGGCTACGTGTGTATTTCATGAGTCTTGTTCTATTGAAAAAAAATAACAAAAATATGAAAGAGGACCAAAACATGCCAGTCCGCTTCTGTTGTCCAGTAATTAGCTCTATCAGAAACATTTTACTTCAGTGTTGCTTTGACAAGGACATGACAAAACATTGCAATAAACATGAGAGAGAACAAGTCTGGATTGCATTAAACCAAAGTCAAGTAGGAACAATAGTGTGAAATTTGGTATTCCGCACTTTACAGTGTTAACGTGAAATGAAGATAAAAATGAAAAACCACAGAAGACCCTGAAAAATCATCTGTTTTTATTTTATACATTCTGCTTAATGTCAAATGGAGATGAAGAAACTGCTCCAGGTGTGGTAATTACACCTTTTTGGCCTGCAAACTATTATCGAAAGCAATCTTTCTTCCTGCAGATATTAGTCATCTATTTCAAGAGTGCGAATATAGGTATGATTAATTGCTTGAACCAGGACTACAAAGACAGTTTTGTATAGTTTTGCAGGTGTTTGCCTGACTTGTCAGGTGAGGAACAGATTTTGTCAAACAGTTTTGCAACTCGGCAGGATATTCACAAAGCCTAACAGCTGTGATTTCTTAAAGGTACGGACCACGGAGCATTATGGTCAGGGTTCTTTAAAAACATCCCAAACATAACTTTTTTCAGAAAGAAAACTTGTTACCATACCTCCAACGATCAGTGGAATGCAGGAACGGAAGAAGGACCAATAAAGTTGAGGGATTCCACTGATCTGTAATGCGGCTTATAGGATGGGTCCAGCTATTTCTCTGGTGACATGAAGAATAAATTCATTCATCTTATCAATGAAATTCTGTGTGAAGCTGGTAAGTCCTTTGGCTGACCAGAGTATCAAAAACTGGTCATTAGGACATGAGTGACAAGTGGCTAGAGCCAGCAGGGCTCAGACCCAGGTAGCGTTCCACTGCTGATCTGTCCAGACCAGTTAATCCTCAATTCCTTTTTTTTCTTTTTTTGCCTGTCCCGTTTGGTTCTTTTGCCATCAGAATTGTTGTCTAAAGGTAAAGAAAGATGCCCAACGGATTTACTTTACCAAATGGACCATCCCAGCCTTGCCGTATTGGTCTATTTGATTCACCTTTGCTTTTATTGTTGATTTTATTTTCATTTGCTGAACACGGGACAGACTTGACTGGGGAAAAGAAAAGGGAGAAAGAAAGAGGGGGAAAAAAGAGCGGGGAAGAGGGATGTGATAAGGGGCAAAAACCAACAAAACAAACAGACAGAAAATACATATATCAATCACCTGGATCACCTGTTGAGAAAGAAAAAAGAGAAAACAATCAATTCCAACTTTATGTCCAACACAAGGCACTAAACAGAGTATCACTAAAGAAAGTAAAGAAGGCCCAGCTCTGAAAGCTTCACTTCAATCCAAAGTGAAACCCAGCAACCATTTTTCATCAGGCCGTCTTTACTACGGAGAGGATTAAGTTATTTCTAGGTTTAGAACAACTTTGATCATGACTGCTGGATCCTGGAATGCACAAGTCTTGATCAGAAGCCAAAGCAGCAATTACCTGATGACAGAAGGTCATTAACCTTCCTGCCTTCTTGGGACCTTTTTGTGCCACTGCTATGTGTTAAATGGCTGCCATTTCCACTGTGTTCAGTGGAATATAACCAAACTTGCCACAGGATAGTTTTTACCTGTCAATGTTAATATTCCAGTGTGAATTCCTTAAATCAGCCTAAAATGGCTGAGCAGCAGAAATCCCCACACCCATCACCCTGGGGACCATTTTCTGCCCATTGACTTCCATTATAAACGCTATTTTTCAACCCCAAATTATCATCATATGATTTTATTTTTTCTTCTTTTCTTGGATGTCAATGAAGACTCAGGGCCTTGAAGTTTTAATTTTTAAATTGCAAAAAAAATGCAAAAAAAATAATGGCAGGTCAAAATGTATGTTGGTGCCAATCTTTGGTCCATCTAAAGGCCTACTTATAATGACAATCACATATTACTTCAACTGTTTTTTTGTGGAAATATTTAGTTTCGTTTTTTGGTTTTTGGGGCTTATAACACAGGGCGCTCATGTAATAACACTGGGATTTGAAGGGTTAAAACAACGAAAATATAATTAAAACTTTACATGAATATTTCAGGGAGAAGTAGTTTTACAAGGTTGGCTAATTTAAAGTGGAATAAAATATGGATATATGGTCTTTTTATGGCGTGGCTGAGAATGGTCCCTAGGGTGATGGGTGTGAGTTTTTTAAAGGATGGCAGGAGGGTTAAGATGGCCGGCTGCCGCCTGGTTCCAGACACCCACCTTAACCACAACCAACCAGTTCCTTTGATAACATCAAACTCACTTCTTCTTGTCTAAGCTCTACCACAGTCACACTAAGCAAAGCCACCTAGTGCTAAGTACAGATCTGCTAGACTCCACTGACACCCAGCATCCCCCACAACTAAAGGAGAGGAGTGGCCCAACAGGAAGTGTCCAGGGCAAGGCAACGCCAGAGGCTGTGAGGTGGTTATGTCCATATGTCCATGCTATCTGTGTGCTGTTCTTGATTTCCCCCCTCCTACTGTAATTCCTTGGAGGCAGTAAACTGAACTAAAAAGGTTTAGGTTGACAAGTGTTTATCCTAGTTTTATTGTATATTATTAAAAAAATAAAAATAAAGAGTTATACAAGGACTTTGCATCCATCCAAGCACCTATCTGTGTGGTTTAGTCCATCCAACAATAAGCAGGATGTGATATAAAATCAAAGAGGAAGTCCTGATATACTTTATACCTTAGTATTCAAAAGGGACATGCCAAAGCGAACAGACTGTTTAAATCTATTGGTTGGCAGTAGCTCCACAGTGTAGTTTTACATAGTTACTTGGTCAGTGAAAGGCCACTGGTTCAATTCCATCTGGAGACAGAAATCCCATTTGAAGTTGTGTCAGAAGGCCTCCTGGATTAAAAAAACAAACAAAAAAAAAACAACTTCCAAAAAACAACTGCTAATAAGGGAGCAGCCAAGAGCAGCTTATACTGTTTGAAGAAGCTAAGCGCACTGACACTGATTGTTTTGTATGAAGAATAAATGAACAAAATAAAACGTGCCTGTAAAATTGCCATGAACATGAAAATAAGTATTAGAGATCCAAACCACTTTTTTTCAAGGTTCAAGTTTCTTTATTTTTCACATGCATAGTTATACAAGTATAACACACAGTGAAATGTAACCTGACACGCTCCTTGACAAATGGGGGGGGGGGACATTATATATATAGTATATACATTAGGTGAATGTGCAGTAGTAGCAGCAAGCAGGTGAATTCTGTACATTAATAAGAATAGACAATCTGACTATTTTACAGAATAGACAATATAAACATATTTAAAATTAAAGGAATTTTTGCTCTTGCTCTGGTGTTTCTCTGTTGTAGTGTTGGACAGCTTAAGGTGGAAGGACTGTCTTTAAGGGCCAGCCTCGTGTGGCCAATACAGAAACTGCAGTTTGTGTCACTTCCTCACTGGCTTCATTTTTCAGGCCTGGAGGCTTCTGCTGTAAAGGCGAAATTAGAGCATGAAATGTACAGGTTGACCTTTGACCCATCTGTTCCTTTTGCCCTATTGAGTCGACAAGTAAACTAAGGTTACTCAAATGTCTACGAGGTCAGGGCAGGGTCAACGTACCTGCAAACAGGGAAGTGGAAAAGATCACAGGGCCGAGCTTCTGTTGAGACCTTGATAACATTTGAGAGTGGTGAGGCTCAGGTCGCTGTTATGCTGGCTGTCAGTCTTAATTTACAAGGTTATGACAACGGGGAACTCTGCTATCTGCTCTAATGTTTTGAGTCTTTCTTTTTTGTACAAATGTTGCAGGACTGGCACCAAAGTCCCAGACAGAGTCTTTTTCTTTTCTAAGCTATCAGTTTCTGTTCTGTTTTTCTGCTATGTAAGAGCTCTAGTTCCCAAATCTTTGAGTTGTGCTACAAAACTCCAGCTCAACATGTGTCTGTCAGTGAATATACAGAGTTTACATAATTAACAATCCTCCGTTGGGTCTGATTTTGCCACAAAATTATTCAGTCCCTACGTTTTCCACTTGCTCTAGAGTTATTGCCCTCAGGTGGCCAAGTACCATTGATCCCCATCCTGAGAATTTACATTGTGCATATCAAGAGGAAACAAATCAGCAGTGAGGGAGGAAACAGCGTTTTGGTTACACTCATAAAGACCCTGGCAGGAAATACATAAATAAAAGCTCTATTTTTACCCAGGTCTCCCACAGAAGCCAACAAGTATGGCAAAAGTAGAAGTAAATACTGACTAATGACATTGATTCATCAGGAATATCATAAGACAGCATCTTGCAATAGTTGTCATGTCTTGTGAAGATAAACTATTTTAGGCTTCTAATTTAGCTTCTAAACATTACGCTCTTAAAGACACCTAACTTCTCACACCTTTCCAACTTTGAAATTTTTTGAACATTTTTTACTTTTCGCTGCTAAAAAGCCAACAAGCAGTGTAAGTTGGAAAATATGCAGGAATTTAACTACTAACCCAGATATGATTGCATTTTGAGTATCTGTACAGCTGTGGTCTTTTACATTGTCCAAAGAAAAACAGCAAGTTATTTTCGATAGCTCCAGGCTGGTTTTGGAACTACAGGTGGTATTTTGACAGGGTTTCAGGAAAGGTTCTCATAAACACAGCGAGCTGAGAGTTTGTAAGACCTTTTCTATCCCCAGATTTTCCTTGAACTCTGTGTTACCACTGGTTAGTAAGCTATATTTGGCATGGCTGATAGTACATTATGACACACATTGCTGGCTTTTCTTTTATTATTATTCCAGATTAGAGATGGATTTGAATTATTTCTGTAATTTATTAGCTTTGACCATGAATGGCAGTTCCCATTTTAGCTTTGTTGGAGTGCTCATGTGACCT
Organism: Rhamphochromis sp. 'chilingali'; assembly: GCF_963969265.1. NCBI lineage: Eukaryota > Metazoa > Chordata > Actinopteri > Cichliformes > Cichlidae > Rhamphochromis > Rhamphochromis sp. 'chilingali'. The sequence continues at coordinate 52,159,190 of NC_137930.1, read as the reverse complement.
GAATCCAAAAGAAACTGCAAAATAAACTAAAGATCTTTTGGCAGCTTTCAGTAAAATAATAATAAGACATTTTAGTCTTCTCTGAACACCTTGGAAGTGTTTCTGCAATAAAAATCCTAAATAACACCTTCTTACGGGGGATTTTTGCACTTTCCCTCCCTTTCTAGCTCTTTTGGCACACATGCAAAGTCAAAGTGTAGCATGATTAGATCAGCAATGATTCCAAGGCCTCTGCCTCCACGGCATGTTCAGGCTTTACAACGAGACGTCGCTCTTATCAGAGACAATGCTACATTCCACAGCGGGGCAGACGGAGTCACATTTTTTTCTCTATCCATCGACAAGATTTACTATTGCGCCCACTATCTCTGCGATTTGTAGTTACAGCCCACTTTGAAATGATCCCATTTGCGTCTCCGCCCTCTGGCACACTGCTAATCTGCAACATGGAGGAATATGGGTGGTGTTCGCACTCACCTGTCAGTGAAAATACCCCCTCTGCCCACACACCCAAAGAATAATCCATTTTAAACTGTATGTTTTCTCCCTCGTTAAACTCAATGGCAGGAAGAATAGTTTAAAGCATATGTGTAGAGAAGTTATTAATTCTTAATTCATAATTCTTCAATGATTTAATATTTAAAATTTATTTATTTGTTTGTTTTTAAATTATTATATTAACATTACATTTCAGTACTCATTGTTTCAAAGATTTATTGAGATTAAATTACTTATTTTTACTTAATAGCCCGGCAGTTCATTCCCACGTCCCAGTTACCAACTTTAGTGGATTTTTCTGCATCAGAGCTGTTTTGATGTGTAAGTAAGCTGAATGCCTGCTTTGGGCTCATGTGGAAAACTGGGGCTTTCAAATGTCTCATCGAAGTGCTTGTCTGGTCACATAATGAGGAAGGAAAAAGTAAACATCTGAAGCAGGAGTCAGGTATCTTGTGTTTGATGTCAGAAAAAAATTCCACTAATATTAAGTTTTCATCATTGTATGTGTTCAGTCCACCTGCTTATGGTTTATTGAGAGAGAGCGAGAGAGCATTTTTATAGGTAGGATAGCAGTGCACTAGGGTCTTATGTGGCAATGACAAATTGATTACATGGTTCACGGGTCAGGTAGGATTTTGTTTAGGACCCCGCTCTGGTCTGCATAAAATACTCATGGTTTTTAGAGAACTTAGAAAACAAATTGCATTGACAGTGCTGGGAAAAGGCCCAAAATCAGAATCAGAATCAGAATCAGAATACTTTATTGATCCCTGGGGGAAATTATTTTGAAAGTGAAAGTAAAGACAAAGAAATCAATGATTTCTGATCTGTAAGTAGAGGTAATGAAACTTTCTTCTTTTAAATCTGCAGGATGGAGCAAGAACACGGACCAAATATGACAAAAATCTGAAGACTTCTTGCAGTTCTGGGAACTAAAATAAGTACCACAAGTACCTACTTTTTTACAGTCAAACTGCTTAATTCTTTTCTGGCATTTGTGTAGTTCATTATTAAAAATACAAAAAATCCTTGGTTGAATTCTTGAATAAACAAAATAAATCATTATTTTATTTGATTCTATCTTTGCATCTCCACTGTGATTGAACCCGCTTTGACAAGCCTCTTTTTTCTTTCATCATGACTTCTGTGTGAGGATGCCAGCACTGATTTCATCAGGTATTCATAACCCCACAAATACACACAATTGTGAAGAACATGTGTGTAATGGAAGGCTTTCTTAAGTGTTCACAAAGCTCCATCATTTTCACATGAGTATGATTTTTGGTGTTTATTAGCCAGTGGTCAAAGAAGTTAACTCTGTCACTGAATAACCAGGTAATAGCTACTCTCAACTGAGTGTCTTCCATTGACATTAAACAGATCTGGTGACATACTGTCATCACATCAGAAACATCTGAAGGTATCAAACTTTAAAAAATAAATGATCAAACCCCAACTCACTGAAAAAGATAGAGCTAGCAGTAGGAGTTAAGCAGCAATACTGATGCTGTGGACAAGCCTGAGGAGTTAGTTAATATCTAGTTGTCCAAAATATAAATCGAGTTTTCCCGATGCGTGGCTGGATTTCATAATGACACTCCTCAGTGTCAGACTCAGGTTCTGACTTCTTACAGGTGCCATAAGATTTTTAATTTGTCTGACCCTAACTCAACTGTCGTATTAGTCAGATGACTATAGTCTAATTTCACTGCAGGTGCAAACTTTGCATGTGACTTTGCATCTTCTGATTGATATATATATGTAGTTTGGTTTTTTTGAGAGATTTTATTGTTCATTAAAAAGCCAAGCTAAAAGAAAGCCAATTTGACTCTTTGTATTCGCAGCCATCCTTTGTATTTCTTTATGCTTTTGTTTCAAGCCATGGAAGCCATTGTGCATGGAGACAAATGGGAAAACCTTTGTTATTTTATCTTTTTTCCGGTGACTGGCTATAATCTCTCAAGCAATCTACAGCAGATTGACCGAAACACAGAAGCTTCAGTACACATAGGATTCTTGGAAGAGCTGATGCTGCCGAACAGTCTTAGCTCATGAGTTAGTAAGCATGAGGATTATAGAGGAATTGAGAGAACAGTACTCACAGTGCTTTGAATTCAATCCCCCTTTCTGTGTCTCTTCTGTGTCCCCAGACAAGTCCAAGCTATGAGAGGCAGGGCCCCATACCGGGCTGCTTATAAGCTATTTGACCTACATGAAAGTGTCATGGCAGAAAGAAAAAGGCTGACCTCTTCTTCTTGGTCACCATATCCTTCTCAAAAATCATTTGAAGTTAAGCTCAGCGTTAAATGAATCTCTGGACTGTGAAGATAAGCCGTACTCGACAGGAAGTCTTGAAATATTTTCTCTTTTTTGAGTGGATGATAAAGACTTAATGGAAAACAATTATTTAAAGGTAGATTAGCTTTTAAGAGTATTTATACACACACACACACACACACACACACACACACACACACACACACACACACACACACACACACACACACACACACACACACACACAAATGGAGTTCAAGCACATTTTTGTACAAATTCATGTTAAAAGAAGACATTTTACATTTAACGTAAACCTCCATATTTAAATATCCAGAAATGTGTCTAATTCCAGTTTCTGGGAATGCTTTGACAATAACTGAAATACTTGAATAATTAGAAAAAGCAATTTAAGTTGTTTCTTCCAGACTCCTTTATATTAAATCATAAACATGGGAAATTCATAATAATTGGGGCTAGCAATTGAGAAGATATGAAACTGCTGAATCACATGCAGTCTACTGCTGAAAGACCCTATGACTGTGATCCTGTCAATGAAGACATGAGCCGATGTTGGCCAAACACTTCAAAGATCTCAGAAGAGAACAGTGACTTTCAGAATTACTGTCTTCCTTTTGGCTTATCCACTTTTCTAAGGAATTTCTTGTACCTAAATAACTGTTTGTGGATTTGATCAGTTGGGACCACACTCAAGCGTCACTTTAGCCAAACTGTCTACCCTCACTCACCGAAACCCCTGCAATCTTATCACTAAAGCAAGAACATAGCCTTTTTATTGATTTAATGACAGACATGACCGACAGCGTTATCTCTCGGATCCAAGTTGGTTTTTGATCTCTTGATCTTTTCTCACATTTGAAGCCACATCAAAAGTTTTTGAGCTATTCAAAGAGGACTGCAGAATATGGCATCCTGTCTTCATGTGAACTAATCCAAGCCAGGTGGAAAGAGTGGAAGGAATGAAGACTGATTGATGGCCTGAAATACAGATGTAACCAGCAAAACTGCCAGATGTGCAGCACTGAAATACCTCCATGGTCTAATATTCCACTCTGGTTGTTCTGATATCTGTCTGAGACAATGTAATATTTGTCCTTAGCTTAGTTTATCTCATACCCTCCTACCAGGTACACAGGCTAAAACCTGTGGCTTTTTTCAAGCTAGCTGATGCTTTGATCATTTTAATTACAGCACATTAAGTAAGCTGTAATATTGTTTTATACTCTGCCATCAGCCTGATGTAGGGTTCAGGTCTTGGCTGCTATCTTCAGCAGTGTACTCGGCTCTGAGTAATCCCAACAAAACACCATTCAAAATACAGGCATTTGCATCAAAACTGTTATTAACTTAAGACTCCAAATCTACTTTAAGAAAGGATGCCAGCATTTCCCCTCAGCTCCAAAGAACAGATGCCACATAACTGCCCTCTTTATAAACTCCACTACTAATTATTGAGTACAGGCATTTGAAAGCGAGCTACCAGGTGTGACTCTGTACGCTAGTTTTTCATGAATGAAACAGCAGATGATTTTGAATTGACTGACCAGCTAGCCTTATGAAAAACTAAAGGGAACGTATACATACTTGATCATTTAAAGAAAAACAAAACAAGTTTTTTTTTAACTTTTCTGTTTTAAACAACAGCAAGAACTTCTGTTTCACTCAACCAGCGTTCTTACCTCATGGTGTGCAGTGATTTACAGTCCAGGTCTGCATCTATGTCGACCAGTTTTGCACGCTATTTTCACTTGTTCGACAGAATCACTTAAGCAGGCAAACAAGCAATTAATCACAGGTTTTAACACTGACCCCGAGCCTTAACCCGCACCACTGAGAGTTCTGCTCTTTGTCAAGATTCACAGCTTGACAGATTTAATCAGCTTGTAGATAATTATTGAATTTAAAGATTTTAACTACTGTGCTTAAAAAAACAACAACATAAAAATCTTATATTGCAAGTAAAAGCAGGAAAAAAACCAATATAACTTTAAATGGAAAACAAGGGGCTTGAAATGATACACTGTGACTCAATAGGCAGACAAAGGCCAGAACACACACACTCACAGAAAAAAAGGGATGAAAGGATCAAAAGTCAAAATCACCATGTAGCACACTGGTCTTTCTTATTGCTTTCTGAATTGGCAGCATGTTAGCATACAGAAAACAACAAAGAAAGCTCCTAGATCAAGTAAATTCTTCATCTGCAGAGGATTAGGCGTTTCATTAGTCACAAAAGCAAAGTGTGGACAGGATAACCTTCAGGCAAGTACAAATGACATAATCTGTGGCGAAATCTCAGAAAACAAGTGTTGGTTCATTCTTCCCAGCTGTCCAACAAACTTTGTTTTAACAGCATTTTTGAGGTGGCTTTCCTGGACCTAAAATCCTGTTTGGATTAAAACAAATAAAGAACTAAAAAGAAAGAATTGTTAAGGGACAGATTTGGTACTTCTAGGAAATATAGCCTTTCTTTTTCTAAGTCATACACTGCAACATTTATGCAACGGAGAGTTGCATATGTCTGCAGCACATAGTCAACGACAAAGCATCTCACTTAAGTGTCCTCCTCAGTTTTCACTGGATTGCAGGGGAGGACAACAGAGAACAGATGCCCTGCAGTCATAAAGTGAAAAGGGGAACAAAAACAGCCCTTCTAATTTGTTTAAACTTGAACTCCAGCAGGCTGATGGGAGGTAGGTTTTGGGGTGAATGGTGCCAGAGTGCTTCCCCTGTATACAGAGCCTCCCTGTGCACATCAAAGATCCCCAGCATTAGCAGATAGCTGGTCACCCCCGTGAGCAAAAACAGCTGGGCCCAAGCAAAACAAAGATGATATAAGCAGCTTCCTCCTTAGGGGCGGCACTACTGCAGTCGACAATGATAAGCACCAGCCTATATATTTGAAGTGCATAAGTCCCCCACCCGAAACCCTCTTACTCTACCATCTCCCCGTTTTACCCCACCTGTCCTCTCACCGCACTACTAGCACCACCAAAAACAGACAAGTTACCGCCTCATGTGCTGCAAGAGGAAATATAAACTGCGATCTCTTGAACCCTGCCAAAAAAAAGAGTTCTGGCTTTTGTCACGACAACCATTTTGGAGAAGTAGCGAGTGTGATTTTAACTGGCAACGAATGACCTGTAAAATCATAAGAACATGATCTAAATGTCTAAAGATGTCTTCCCCCTTTAAAACACTAGGACCTGTAAACCAGACATATTTAAAACAAGTTTTTAAGTCTAATTTTATGGGTGCAGAATTTGACAGCAATGTGACAAGAAAGTGTACTAAGAAGGACTCTCCAGGCTTTACAATTTGCAGACGTTGCATAAAAGTGGAGGTAAACACTTTCAATTGCACAATTTCCTGTTGGATTTAGCTGACAGCGCTTGAGGCATGCACAACAGAGCAAGCTTGGATCCCTCTTCAGAGTCTGCCAGAAGCAAAAGTTCATATTTGTACACATAAGATCCTTCGAAACATAAAGATTTTAAGCTAATTTGTTTCCCAAAGTCTGTGCCTGAAGTCAAGCGTATCAGAGACGAGGAGAAGGAATACATTTTTGTAATGCCATCCTTCTAATATAGTCCAAACAAATTTACAAGGTCACAAGGATAGAGCTCTGCAAATGATTACACGGCATTATGTCATTAAAGGGGCTGATATGATTTTTGCTTGCACATGCTGTGGGCTACACTCTTTTGGCACTGGTTACTGTGTTCACTAAGTTCACTAATACGCTTATATTATGGAAATGCAGGTCACACGTCACCTGTGAGCTTTTAGTAACAAATTTTAAAGCCTATTCTCTAATTAATCCAGCACACAGTCAAATAAGGATTAACTGAGATGAATATTCAGAAAGAGCTGAAGTTGTGAATCAGCACACTGAGAAAGGAACTTCTTAACAGTTACACTGCAGTATAGTTTGCAATTTCACTCTCACTCAAGGTACTGTTTTTAACAGTTTATTGTCTTACTTAAAGTTATAGTGTGTAAAATCTTACCGCTAGAACTCAGTAGACTGCGGATTGCAGTCAACTGAGTTCTCAAACTATGAAATACTCTTTAACCCTGTGTTTTGAGAAGTTCTGTACAAATAAAGGTATTAAGGTAATAATAGCTTATAACCATGTGTTGTTGTTGTTTCGCTAGCTTTCAATTTTTAGCTCATTTTCTGAAGACGGGAGGGTCACATGGCTAATCTGTTGAGAAGTTAGTAATTACGACATTATCAGAAATAAATAAGCATGTATATGCACATTTTTTTGTATTAGAGCCCTGACTTCAGTCCAAGAGATGAGGTGAGATGAGGTGAGAGGTGAGATGGAGAATGACATTTTATTGAGATGCCAATCACGTTGTCTCCTTCCTTTGGATTTTCACTTCTTTGGTAAAAGAGGGATGATAAAATATAATCAGATGATAAAACACAGGCCTTCATGACTTCTTGACTCTGACGGTGCAGATGCAAATTAAAACGTGTCTTTGCAATTGCCTCGCTACATGACGTACTCTAAGCACATACATGGCAGACCACAAACCGGCGTCCATTTCTATATATTTTTAATTGATCTAAGTATATGAGAATGCATTGATTTATGCAAGCCAGTAGACATTGTTTTTTTTGTTTTGATCTTACAACTGACACAGAACTGTTGTTGGTGGATAGTTATGTAAAACTGAATGTATGACTTCTCTTTTGCACTCCTTGGTTCTGAGTTCTTCCAAATGCCAACACTAACAATTAATATCCACGAGCTTACACTACAAATTTTTATTCATTAAGTTTCATTTTATGCTCAAATCTCTTAATAAATTAATTTATTTTCCAGTGATCTGGTATTATCCAGTTCAAAGCACCAACACTTGGCTCAGAGTGATATCACTGTCCCTGGGACTACATTGACTTTGACGAGCAGGAGGGGCCATCCCCAGAGGCCGTCCACGGCCACAGCCATGTCTGGATAAAGTGTGAGTCAAAGATCTCACAGCCAGGCTGTTACACCTCCATCTGGACCCCTGAATTAAACATCATCTAGGCAGACGGGCTCCCTGCCCCAGAGCTTGAGGGACCAGAAACTGAGGCCAATTAACCCATGCCTGGTCTATTCAGCTCTTACTGTGTAGCCAATTAGGAGGGCATGTCAAAAGATGATAAAATGTTTGGGTTCTGACTTGACATCAGGAACACTGGACACCATTTGCATAAAATCACAGAGACCGGAGGAGAACATTTTGTCTCTGGCTGTGATTACAGTTCGCATAATCCAACTAAATAAAAATGCCAAGGATAATCATGATTAATAAGTGGGTATTTTAGGGCCCCAATAATATTTCCCTTGAATAATTTATAGAATAACAAAACCTTTTAAGTATAACCACTAAATACTACACTTGCAAAATCTTTTTTTGACTTGCCACATTATGTCACAACGTCATCAAATACTACTTTGTCTTCTTTTCTACATACTATGAAGAAATACTTCTGCAGATGACACAAGGACATGAAACACAACAAAGAGAAGGGCAGAAGTGAAAAGAAATCAGGAAGTCTTTTTTGCCTTTGCAACAGATGGAAATGATCACAGTTGTGGCCCAGTGTAACCTAGCTTATTAGACTGTGACATGGAAAATCATTTGCAATGTAACAGGATGCAGGCAAAGTTTGATTTAGCTTTCACTTCACTGAGTGGTGCCGTTAAACATTTCGAATAATATGTCCAGGATTTATCATTACACAGAGCAGTGTCTAAGTATAAGAACTAATATGTTTTTCATTGTTTGGCTCTACTCCAGCACACTGAAATAGAAATGAAACACATGCTATGTGGTCAAGGTGCTGACATTCAGCTTTGAGTGTGTTTGGGAGTGTTCATAATGATATGGACCATATGACCAGTGTAGTAGGGGCAGGCAAATCCCCCCTATAAAACTTAAATTTCCACCCCAGACACTGAAAAGGGACAGCTTGTGTGGGGGTCCTGATGACCTTTTCTTAGAAAAGCAATTGCTGTCTTCCTCTTTGAATCCATCCATCCATCCATCCATCCATCCATCCATCCATCCATCCATCTTCTTAAATGATTAACGTCTCCTTAACAAATTTCAAAGCCTAAAAACACAAGTGTATACATAATACTAAAATTACAATCAGATAAAGTTCTAATTGAATCATATCTGTTATTAACCTCTGTCTCTCTTCCACAGCATGTCTTTTATCCTGTCTTCCTTCTCTCACCCTCTCGCAGCAGATGGCCCCGCCCCTCCCTGAGCCTGGTTCTGCCGGAGGTTTCTTCCTGTTAAAAGGGAGTTTTTCCTTCCCACTGTCGCCAAAGTGCTTGCTCATAGGGGGTCATATGATTGTTGGGTTTTTCTCTGTATCTATGAAGCGCCTTGAGGCGACTTTTGTTGTGATTTGGCGCTATATAAATAAAATTGAATTGAATTGAATTAATATATCACTAAATCTCCTCCCTCTCAAATACTTCACTAAGGTTTGGTGACTCCTTTACTTTAAACAAGGAAAGGATATGTTCATTGTTCATTTCTTTTACCACTCAATAGAAAAAAAATGTTCTTAAAGATTTTGTTAGCACCATTACCTCTGGGTTGAATGCTGTGCTTCAGAGCAACTGCCGAAATGTTACAGAGCAACCTCATCTTGAATTTGGTGACGTTTCAGCCAGTTCTCAGTTGATTTGGTATTTATTGCTGAGCATCCTGTTTTAAAAGAAAATCCTGAAAACACCCTTGCAGTGGGGCTTACCTTCTGGGAAAGGGAAGAAAAAGGAGTTATAGTTTTTATTTGGGAAAGCCTAAAAAACCTTTATGGTCAGAAACACAAGAAGTCTCAGCTGAAACATTTTCACAACTGGATTTTGATGATCTTACTGACACAATTGCTGCCACGCCTGTCAATGCAGCGAAGCTGGGCTATGAAACTCCTCCAGCCGACAGCTTTATTAAATACATCTCTGCGTAAGTGTTTGTTGCCAGGTACTGTTGTCAGGGTCCTGGGACAGGGCGACCCAGGATCCCTGAGCAGTCATGTATTATATTATTATTATTATTATTATTGCTGTGTATTTTAGTGTTGCTCCCCCTTCCCTGTGCTTGTGTATATGTGTGTGTGGGTGGCTGAGCACTTGTTTATAGGCGGCGTCAGGCCTGGAGGGTGTGGCCCTGCAAGGGGACTGGCCACACCCGAAGCCACACACCTGCTGCTGATCAGGCCTCGTCGGGGGAGCTACTTAAGAGAGTCTTGGAGCTCCCACCGACGCGGGATCATTGCTTGGGACTCCACGTTAGTTACCCAGTTTAGGTTTTGGTCGTGTAGTGTATGCCTGCCATTGTTCAGTGTCCTGACTACTGCCGCTAATGTTTCCCGCAGGAGGAGCGTGGAAGGCTTAAGGAGCAGCGAGCACCGGGAGTGCAGACACGGGAGCAGAGAGCACTTGGAGGACACGACACGGGAGTCTGGGGAAAAACACGGGGATTTATTGTTGTTTGATATCACCCTCTGTAAATAAACGCACTGCTTGAACTTTGAGCTCCGCGCCTGGGTCCTCCTTCCCCACATCCCCACGGTCTGCCAGCCAGACCGTGACAGAATGATCCCGCCTCTAATGGACCCAGCGGTCTCCAAGGAGAGGCTCAGGAGGGAAGTTATGGACGAAGTGTACCACCTATGTGAGGTGTGGTGGGAGAAGCCAGCGGAAGGTTTGCGTCACGCAGTGGAGAGGCGGCTGCAGGAGATGCTTTTTAAATTCCCCTGGCTGGTGGACTCCCTTAATGCGGTGGTCCTGGACTTCCTACTTTCCACCCTCCACCTCCACTCTCCTCCTCAGGCTGCCCACCAGCTCGGACAGCTGGTGGATTCACTGCCTGAGACGCCGGCCCCGACGCCGACACGGAAACGACGTTCGCGCCGCCAGCGTTCCTCACCGCAGCTAAATCCACAGACATCTCAACAGCCGGCTGTGGTGAGGCATATGGACAATTCATCGTCACTCACCTCAACTGTTTACTCTGGGGCTATGTTTATACGGTCAGCTGCCCAGCCGGTAGCCAAAGCGCAGCCCGCGGCCCAGCTGGTCGCTGTACCTCAGCCTATCGCCCGGCTAGTGATCCAGCCGTCACCTGCTGAATCATCCCCCGCGACATCTACCTCACCGCTTACCGTTTCATCCTGTTCACCATCCACATCACACGCTCAGCCATCTTCTCCACCAGCAGCAGCCTCCATTCCACTGCCCACTCCAGCGGCCTTGTCCGGAGAGAGCGACCTCACCCGCGTCCAACGCCTGATGGACTGGGTAACTCACACCACCAACACAAGGGCAAGAGTGGTGGGGTTAAACGCCATCGAGGCAATCCTGGAGGGAAACCCCTACCTCGGCCAGCTCAAGGGAGTTTCCGCCTGCCTTTGCACCCTGCATAAAGCCCGGGGGGTAGTGCAAGCTCGGGAAACCTCAGACTTCGTCCAGCTGCAGCAGGAGCTCAGCATGCCCGAGCAGGAGCTCAGCGAGCCGGAGGAGCCCGCACCACCAGCTGAGGAGCTCAGCGAGCCGGAGGAGCTCAGCATGCCCGAGCAGGAGCTCAGTGAGCCGGAGGAGCCCGCACCGCCAGCTGAGGAGCTCAGCGAGCAGGAGGAGCTCGGCATGCCCGAGCAGGAGCTCAGTGAGCCGGAGGAGCCCGCATCGCCAGCTGTGGAGCTCAGCATGCCCGAGCAGGAGCTCAGCGAGCCGGAGGAGCCCGCACCGCCAGCTGAGGAGCTCAGCGAGCCGGAGGAGCCCGCACCGCCAGCTGAGGAGCTCAGCGAGCCGGAGGAGCCCGCACCGCCAGCTGAGGAGCTCAGCGAGCCGGAGGAGCCCGCACCGCCAGCTGAGGAGCTCAGCGAGCCGGAGGAGCTCGGCATGCCCGAGCAGGAGCTCAGTGAGCCGGAGGAGCCCGCATCGCCAGCTGTGGAGCTCGGCATGCCCGAGCAGGAGCTCAGTGAGCCGGAGGAGCCCGCATCGCCAGCTGTGGAGCTCGGCATGCCCGAGCAGGAGCTCGGCGAGCCGGAGGAGCCCGCTCTGCCAGCTGAGGAGCTCAGCGAGCCGGAGGAGGAGCTCTCGCTGCCGGCCGAGGAGGAGCTCTCGCTGCCGGCCGAGGAGGAGCTCTCGCTGCCGGCCGAGGAGGAGCTCTCGCTGCCGGCCGAGGAGGTCAGCGGACCGGAGGGACCTCCACGTCTAGCGCGGCCTCCTCGCCGTCCACGTCCGGTGCGTCCACGTCAGCGATCGGCGCGTCATGGACCTGGTGCCACGCCTCGCTGTTGCTCACCGGAGCAGCGACGCCGCCACCGGACCCGTGGCAGGCCACCAGAACCGTTCCGCCGCCACCGGACCCGTGGCAGGCCACCAGAACCGTTCCGCCGCCACCGGACCCGTGGCAGGCCACCAGAACCGTTCCGCCGCCACCGGACCCGTGGCAGGCCGCCGGAGGAGCAGCGCCGCCGCCACCGGACCCGTGGCAGGCCCCCTGAACTGTTTTGCTGCTGCTGCCGGACCCGGGGCCGTCCCCCTGAACTGTTTTGCTGCTGCTGCCGGACCCGGGGCCGTCCACCGGAGCTGCTACGTCACCGCCGTTGGGCTCGAGGTAGGCCCCCTGAACTCTCTTGTTGTGTTGATGGGCCGCCTGTGACTGTTTGTGGCGTCTTTTCGTTTTCTTTTTGCACCGCTGCGGGATGCGCGGCCTGACTCTGAGACTGTGGACTGGGTCGGTTTGTGGTTTTGTTGTTTTTGCTTGTTTTGGTTCTGGCCCTCCGTCCTGGTTCCGCCCGCCCTGGGTTGGTTGTGCTGTTTTTTGTTTTGGTTTTGGGGTCGTCGGGAGCCGACCCTTAGAGGGGGGGGTACTGTCAGGGTCCTGGGACAGGGCGACCCAGGATCCCTGAGCAGTCATGTATTATATTATTATTATTATTATTATTATTATTGCTGTGTATTTTAGTGTTGCTCCCCCTTCCCTGTGCTTGTGTATATGTGTGTGTGGGTGGCTGAGCACTTGTTTATAGGCGGCGTCAGGCCTGGAGGGTGTGGCCCTGCAAGGGGACTGGCCACACCCGAAGCCACACACCTGCTGCTGATCAGGCCTCGTCGGGGGAGCTACTTAAGAGAGTCTTGGAGCTCCCACCGACGCGGGATCATTGCTTGGGACTCCACGTTAGTTACCCAGTTTAGGTTTTGGTCGTGTAGTGTATGCCTGCCATTGTTCAGTGTCCTGACTACTGCCGCTATTGTTTCCCGCAGGAGGAGCGTGGAAGGCTTAAGGAGCAGCGAGCACCGGGAGTGCAGACACGGGAGCAGAGAGCACTTGGAGGACACGACACGGGAGTCTGGGGAAAAACACGGGGATTTATTGTTGTTTGATATCACCCTCTGTAAATAAACGCACTGCTTGAACTTTGAGCTCCGCGCCTGGGTCCTCCTTCCCCACATCCCCACGGTCTGCCAGCCAGACCGTGACAACTGTATTAAAGACACTAATCAAAAAAGTGGAGAATTTGAAATAAGCACGTTCTTTGCTTCATGTCAGCTATGATATAAAACACAAGGACACCATATGTTTCTTTGACTGTTTTCCCCCGTGTCTGTGAACCTGCTGCTTTCAATTCATTGCACAAACAAGCACGTGTAATCTTTACAACATTTGTAACTAGGAATTTATTGCACTCAGCCCCCTGCACACACTCAGTTGAATAGCTAATATTTTACATCAATCTGTTCCCTCAGGGTAGGAAAAAGTGTAATGACGGTGAAACTAGAAGAAACAGGTGTTCTTCTCGCCAAGCGTTTCTTTGAAGGTGCTGAGAGTTACAGAAAGATTGTGAATCACCGCTAATGGCATGAAATTATAGTTGTGGGGTGCAAAATGAACTCATGCCAGTGCAGCATAAGCCACGGCAGTAATTGCAGTACCTTGAAGGGTTATAGATGGCACGAATTGTGGAATGACAGAGGTGTGTTGTGCGTTAAATGAACAATGAACAGTGTTTACCGGGAATGCTGTGGGGAGGATTTACAGAGCGCTCCCTCGAATGTGATGACTGAAGTGCATTTCAAAGGCAAATAGTATATTTAATGGCATAAAGAGAAAAAAAAAAGCCAGCTCGTTTTCACATCTACCAAATTAAAAAACCTAAAGACCGTGAAAGTAGCTGAAGCTGTGTGCCACCTGGACACTTGTTGAACTAAAACTAATCAGGCTAATAAGGTCAGACTGTTACTGTTCAAAGGAAAATACTGTTGTGTGACTTTCTGCAGAAGAGGTCTACTCTCAAAGGAAAGTGTCTGGAAAAGATTTATAGTTTCAAGGGGCACCATTTATAATTACAAAATACACAAGCTGAGCAGTTTAACTGAAGCCACTGAAACAAAGGCATTTGTAACAAATATTAACATGAGGCAGTGGTCTCATTACTCATTTGCTTTATCAGAAAAGGCGGCCATGACTAAACCAATTTAGACTCCACAAATAAAAGTCATTTGTATTCTTCGACAGGCAAAAACCAATAACCAGAATATATAAAGCAAAGGCCAGCAGGGAAATATCTTACTGGTGATTTTTCATGTTATTTTCAGTAATCTAATATAGCATGCATATTACATTTTTGAAATATTATACTATTGCTGGATGTGTTCTTTTTACAGAGCACAGATCAAGTCATTTATTATGATGTTGTTGCTCTTTGAATGTCTTCTAATCTCTTCCAGTATGGTGACGTTTCTGCATCTACAAATTAAAAAAAGCTTTCAAATAAGCACAGATGATAAGTTTAACATGTTGAGCATTGATTTTTGGCATCTTCATTGTGATTACTGGTACTACTACTCGGTACTTGTTTGTATCTATTTTTTGTATTTTCGTCTTAAAGAGAGATCCTCAGTTGCTTTATCTTGGGGTTTTGGTGTGGATCTGTTCCTCATTGGAGAGCTATGGTTAGAGGGAGTTATGTGATGCCAACTGTGAATCCCCTGTGGCTTTTATAAATAACATTTAAAAGGTATTACTTTTTGTAATGGTTTATTAAGTGATATTTTGACGAAAAATTCTTTCTCCACCACGTCACATCACGTCATGTCACATGAAGGAAAACGGGTAAATGCCAGTTACCGCATGACTCTGACAGCGCTTTTAGTCAGCTTTACAGAACTGAAAGTAGACTTTTATGAAGTGGTTTCCACACTACTGAAGATTCACTTCCCAAATAAAGTCAGATAAATTCTGAGCTGCGAATGTATCACTCCCATTTTGGTAGAACGGGTCCTGGAGCGAGGCTTGGAAATCATCTTGACTTCTAAAACTTCTGGATCTCATGGCATATTTTACAGCCATGTTTGGTGCTGCAATTCTTTTGGGATTCATCAACCTTTTAATGGCAAAAGAAGATACGTGTGATCTCTATGCCACTCCTGGGCAGAGTCTGACTCTGCCGCTTGCATATGAACGACTGACAAACTCTCATATCCTGAGATGGGTTCATAACAATACAGTCATTTTCTACAGGCAAGGGAAAGTGTCAACTGGAAAACCAGAGGACATTACTTCAAATGGATCACTCGTGCTTAAGAAAATTCTGTTTTCAAGTCAAGGGATTTACAAAGGACATGTACTGCATCCCAATAATACATCTGCTAAAACATGGACTGGGCGCCTCTGCGTGCTGGACAAAGTATCAAAACCTCAGCTCAGTTATTCTTGTGACTTCAGCTCTATGGCTGTTAATCTTAATTGCCATGTTACTAAACCTGAGGGTTTGGTGTTTTCATGGACGCTTGATAAGGAGACATTAAAAAGTGAAACAAAACAAACACTGAGCATATCTTTTATCGATCTGAAAGCTGAGAGAAGTTTCACGTGTGATGTGGCAAACAAAATCAGCAAGGCGAGTAGCGACAAGGTTCGGCCGACTTGTCCACCTTTACTTTCTTTTAAACGTCAAACTGTAATGGCAGTGCTAGCAGGAGGAGGAGGTCTGATTCTTTTTCTGCTCTTCGTTATCGTTGGATTGTGCTGTTTACTCAGACGCAACAAAAGCCAAACGAGTCCCAGGGATAAAGGCGAACTGAGGATGCTTTCTCTACAGAAGCAGGAGACTCACTCTGTAAGCCCAGAACACAAGAATAACCACCCAACAGAGGTTGTCACTCCACCGCTGATACCTCAGCCTTCACCAAGAACATATTACCAGAATGTTCCTCAGCTTGAAGTTCAGACTGAAAACAGCCCTTCACTCATGTATGACGTTCCTGACAGACCACAGCCTTCACCTGTACCGAAACCAAGGACCAGGAACCTCCAACAAGTAAACACCTGACATCACAATGAGTTTTCGGAGTGGTGACCAAAAATAGTGTTTGTGGAAAATGTCCTTATTATCTTTGCCCACCCTCGTTCTTACTATTTGGTTTTGCAGGTCTTTAAGCTAAAACTTAAAATAACAAAATATTTATTTCCTTTTCAATTCAATGTTATGTGATTAAATCAACGTGTCATTACTGACAGTCTTAGCTGTTATATCACGAATGATCTAATTCCAGAGGTAATTCAGTCTGACGATGTAAGCAACTAGTCATAATTGATATCATAGAAATGATGCATAATGCTTGTAATATTCTGTAATTCTCCTGCTGTTAGGCACTCTCACGAAAAGGTACTTCAAGCTTACTAAATCATTTTAGAATTTTTTTTTTAGATTTATCAAACAGAAGTGAACTGTTGGGACTTACACGGTATTTATGTATGTATTTTTCTTTAGCAACGCAGGAATAGCAACTGTTCTATTAATAGATCTAGGACAAAAGTGTTTTATATCAGCATTAGGCTACACAGACAGTAACTACTAGCATAAATTCATCCACTGGTTTTATCTTTGAAATGAGGAGAACATTGCCAAAAGCTGTGGCATGAGATTTATTATTATTAGGCTTTCAACAAGAGGAATGACCTCTTCTGTCAAAGAAATGACCAGTCACCATTTGACCTACTTCTGAAATCGTTTAAAAAAATAAAAAGGATACCCCACTTACACAACACTCTTACATGAAAGCAGATGGATTTTCTGTTACATGTAAACATAATGTGCGCTTACAAACTGTATGTGTTGTTTGAAATAAATAAAGTTGTCAAAATGATCCTTGCATGGAAAACTACACTAAACAGCTTATCTGTGTCAAACACAGCCCTTTGTCCCAGCTTCTTACATGTCAGCATTCTTGCACTTATTAAAATTTGCTTGCTTGCAAGAAGTTATTAAAGGGAGAAAAAAATCAATAGAGAAATGGATTAGCTAAGGCAAATATCTATTATCTCCAACGGGTAAATGGTAATCCACACATGAAAGTGTTTGCTGTCTCGCCTAATGCTGTGTGACAGCCACATAATGGAATCCCCCTGAGCGTCACTGCCTAAAACTTACAAACCAATGTCATCTTTTGTCAGGTCCCGCTCCACTCCTGCTTTCTATACATGGCAAAAAAATTTCAGTCCAGCTGAATTTGCTCGTAAAGCTGGTATCTGCTCCTAGAACAATGCCCCTTTTTTCTCCATTTCCCAAGAAACACTGAGTCTTGGCTGGCAACTCGCCACATTCAATCACCAGCTTAAACCGTGCACAACATACATAGATGGAGATGAACATCTCATACAGTGGGGCAAAAAAGTATTTAGTCAGCCACCGATTGTGCAAGTTCCCCCACCTAAAATGATGACAGAGGTCAGTAATTTGCACCAGAGGTACACTTCAACTGTGAGAGACAGAATGTGAAAAAAAAAATCCATGAATCCACATGGTAGGATTTGTAAAGAATTTATTCGTAAATCAGGGTGGAAAATAAGTATTTGGTCAATAACAAAAATACAACTCAATACTTTGTAACATAACCTTTGTTGGCAATAACAGAGGTCAAACGTTTACTATAGGTCTTTACCAGGTTTGCACACACAGTAGCTGGTATTTTGGCCCATTCCTCCATGCAGATCTTCTCGAGAGCAGTGATGTTTTGGGGCTGTCGCCGAGCAACACGGACTTTCAACTCCCGCCACAGATTTTCTATGGGGTTGAGGTCTGGAGACTGGCTAGGCCACTCCAGGACTTTCAAATGCTTCTTACGGAGCCATTCCTTTGTTGCCCGGGCGGTGTGTTTTGGATCATTGTCATGTTGGAAGACCCAGCCTCGTTTCATCTTCAAAGTTCTCACTGATGGAAGGAGGTTTTGGCTCAAAATCTCACGATACATGGCCCCATTCATTCTGTCCTTAACACGGATCAGTCGTCCTGTCCCCTTGGCAGAAAAACAGCCCCATAGCATGATGTTTCCACCCCCATGCTTCACAGTAGGTATGGTGTTCTTGGGATGCAACTCAGTATTCGTCTTCCTCCAAACACGACGAGTTGAGTTTATACCAAAAAGTTCTACTTTGGTTTCATCTGACCACATGACATTCTCCCAATCCTCTGCTGTATCATCCATGTGCTCTCTGGCAAACTTCAGACGGGCCTGGACATGCACTGGCTTCAGCAGCGGAACACGTCTGGCACTGCGGGATTTGATTCCCTGCCGTTGTAGTGTGTTACTGATGGTGACCTTTGTTACTTTGGTCCCAGCTCTCTGCAGGTCATTCACCAGGTCCCCCCGTGTGGTTCTGGGATCTTTGCTCACCGTTCTCATGATCATTTTGACCCCACGGGATGAGATCTTGCGTGGAGCCCCAGATCGAGGGAGATTATCAGTGGTCTTGTATGTCTTTCATTTTCTGATGATTGCGCCCACAGTTGATTTGTTCACACCAAGCTGCTTGCCTATTGTAGATTCACTCTTCCCAGTCTGGTGCAGGTCTACAATACTTTTCCTGGTGTCCTTCGAAAGCTCTTTGGTCTTGGCCATGGCGGAGTTTGGAGTCTGACTGTTTGAGGCTGTGGACAGGTGTCTTTTATACAGATGATGAGTTCAAACAGGTGCCATTCATACAGGTAACGAGTGGGGGACAGAAAAGCTTCTTACAGAAGACGTTACAGGTCTGTGAGAGCCAGAGATTTTCCTTGTTTGAGGTGACCAAATACTTATTTTCCACCCTAATTTACGAATAAATTCTTTACAAATCCTACCATGTGAATTCATGGATTTTTTTTTCACATTCTGTCTCTCACAGTTGAAGTGTACCTCTGGTGCAAATTACTGACCTCTGTCATCATTTTAAGTGGGGGAACTTGCACAATCGGTGGCTGACTAAATACTTTTTTGCCCCACTGTATGTCTATTCCAGGTCTACCCTAGAAGTGGAAGGGAAATACGTCTACTGTAAATTATGCTTAATCAGTGGTTCTTGGAGTCTAGAGGATACACTGTTTTGATCTTGGTGTGTGTGTGTCCAGGAAAAGGGTCAATTACCCTTGGAAAGTATCGTGTCAAATCATTTCTCTTGTTATCGGGGGCTGCCAAGTCTAAGGAAATCAGAACATCAAAAGTCAGCCAGTGCAATGGCGTTTTTCATCAGATTTTTCTGAAAACACAAACATTAGCCTTCTGTTACCATTTTCTCTCACTTTGACCTCCGTCCATTACTGACACGTAAAGTATACAACACATCGAGCGAGCTGAAATCACAGTCTTTCAAATCAAGCTCCAATTTATTGAAAAGGAAACATGGCCAATTACTCTTAGAAAAAAAACCCTCAAAGTGACTCACTGCCTTTAAAAATCATTCATCGTGTAAAGTAAGTAGAAACTGTAGTTCGTGGTCTTGCTGTATACATAAGAGAAAAGTGCTGTTAAATTCTTTATTCGAATGTCTCATTAAAAATCAGATTTACAGAATCTGTCAGCGCACCAGTCCTATTGATGTTATTCTTCTCCATCTGTGCACCTCACACTTTCGCTCCCCCACGCAGCACATGCAGTCTGCTGGCTGTCTCTGCACAGTCTGTGGGTGAGTGCAACACAATCTTACAAATTTGCTGAGAGATCTGGCAGAACTGATTTTATTTTTCTATGAAAGTAGAATACTTTCCAGACTTCAGCAAGCTCAAATACACTGCATGTCAAAGAACTACTCAGTGTGCACTGTGTTTCTAACCAGCTCTGACATTTCTCGCTAAAAGATTATGTCTTTAAAGGGAAATTAACCTTTTCATCTGAATATGATGTTGGCTGCATTAAGCAATAATCCTTCACTGGTTTGCACCAGGTGGTGTGTGGCTCCTTGCAACATTCTTGTAAAAACTAGTTAGAAAAACGTGTCTTAATCATTTTGGTTACCTGAAAACTAAAGAATGTTTTAAGAAGAAAGACTTCTGCAAGTTTCAGGAGGCTGTCTAATCAAAGGCAATTCACAAATCACTGTAGCATGACAAAATTCCAAAAACAACTTGTCATTGGACGCAAAATAGTTCACAGACACGCATAAAGGTCTAGTTTTTTTTTCTTTTTGGTGAATTTGGGCTATAGGTTAGATAAAACAAAATAAAACACTGGCACTAGCACTGCATAGCATCCCCTTGTCTTTTAACAACAGTCCTTAACACCTGAGTTTGGAGTTCAGGTGTTTGATTTCGTTGGAGAGGAATGTTGTCCCATTCTTGTCTGCAGTGTTGGTCAAGTTACTTGAAAAAAGTAATCAGTAACTAATTACTGATTACTTCCCCCCAAAAGTAATCCTGTTACTTTACTGATTACTTATTTTCAAAAGTAATTAATTACTTAGTTACTTTTTAAAAACACAATTTACAACCTGAATAGGTGATAAAGCTATAGATCTTTCAGCCCAATTCTACTTTTTCTGCATAATCCATCATACAAAATGTAATCAAATGGAAAAGTCTCTTTTTAAAACTTGTTTTATCAGTTTTAATCTTTTAACTTTATGCATCAAGCAAAAATTTAATTATATGCAACATTCTCTGACTGGAAGAAATTTGTTTAACATTTAAACCTATTTTCTGCACATTCCAGCACATAAAATAAAAACATTTTTGTGTTTACACTCACTCTTTCAAATAAATGCAAGTGAAACACAGCAGAAAATAAATAAAATCAAAGACTCAGCGGTCCTGTTGCTCTATTTTCACCTGTATAGCAGGCGGAGGTTTGCCCTGGTGCAGGTGTGCCGCAGCGGTCAGTTGAAGAATCCGCGAGTTTGTCTGTGAATTTCCCATTACGTGGTAGCGCACTCTGCAGTCTGCGTACTCGGTGCTTGCTCGGAAGTTAAGGGTTTTTTCGCTGCAAAAAGAAGTTTTCTTCCCACGCAGTGAACAGCAGACGCTAATCAGTACTTCCACGCTTTAACGCTGCACGCTCATACTCTCTCCCGCACTCGATATATTATCCGTTGTTGATCTGCACACAGCTGTTGCCACGAACGTCGCACTCGCTTA
Source organism: Rhamphochromis sp. 'chilingali' (assembly GCF_963969265.1). Taxonomy (NCBI): domain Eukaryota; kingdom Metazoa; phylum Chordata; class Actinopteri; order Cichliformes; family Cichlidae; genus Rhamphochromis; species Rhamphochromis sp. 'chilingali'. The sequence continues at coordinate 52,137,982 of NC_137930.1, read as the reverse complement.
CGTCATTGTCATGAAAAAAAAAATCACGGTTTTAGTAACGCAGTAATGCATCGTGCTTACAGGAAAGTAACAGTAATCTAATTACCTTTTTTGCAATAGTAATCCCTTACTTTACTCGTTGCTTTAAAAAAGTAATCGGATTACGTGTTACTGCCCATCTCTGCTTGTCTGATATAGGATTCTCACTGTTTTGGGTCTTCTTTGTTGTAATTTTCACTTCATGCAGCCGTGCTGTTGTAATAGTTGCAGTATGGTGTTTAGCATTGTCTTGCTGAAATAAGCAAGGTCATCACCGAAAAAGATCTGGATGAGAACATTTTAGTCTAAAATTTGCACAAACCTTTCAGCGTTGATAATTTCATAGTCACTAATGCACCACCATACTGTACAATCAGAGATGCAGGCTTTTGAGATGAGCGCTGACAACATGGCAAATGGTCCTTGTCCTTTTTAATGATTTCTGGAAGATTTCCTGAGCCTGAGGATCATTATTCTAAAACTGTCACACAATTTTTGTAGACTGGTGAATCATGTTTACTTCTGAGAAACTCTGCCTCTCTAAGATGTTCTTGTTATTCCCGGTCATGTTACTGACCTGTTGCCAGTTAATCTAATTAGTTGCAGAATGTTCCTCCAGCTGTTTCCTTTTAGTACCACTTATTTTTTGTTACCCCATCTGAATTTTTTGAGACATGTTGCTGCATTCCAACTTTTTTGGGTACAGGGTTGTACTTGTAACATATTAGTCATTGTGCAATATCTATAATCGTTATACCTTCACAGGTTAGTGTTTCTGTCACAAATAGGAGTCCCAGACCTCTTGCGCCTTAACAAGAAACTAAGGTCAATACGTAGGTAACGTTTGATTGTTATCAGACTTTCCCAACAGATGTCTACTGAGTCATTACTAGATAAGTCAAAAATATTAATTTGCTGTGGTTAGGAATGCATGTATAAATTACTTGATACCGTAAGAGTCCAGGAAATGAGGAACAGAGGTCACACAGGAGGAAGGAAAGAAGAACAGAATCAATGTTACAACCACATCAGCAGTGAGCAGAAAACAAAATATTCCCTTAATTTTATTCTAATGCCTCAGCAGCTGTTCTGAGCCAGAGAAGCTGGCGTGTGAAAAGAGAAAAAGCTGGGAAAACAACAGCCCTTTGTCAGACACAGACCTAGAAAGGATCTCTACAAGCATTAGTACTCAGGAAGGAATGTGAAAGAAAACATGTTCATTGCATCCTGTCCGCAGGAAAAAGTTTACAAGTAGTTCAGTAAAGCAAAGAAATTTCAGAATTTAAAAAATGATTAAGAATTCTATATTTAATATTTCCAAGTACAAATATTGTTTTCTTTTCATCTGCCTCATATCTGAATGCATATCAACATGTGAATCTTCACAGGTGAAAAGCTTAGGACATAATATTTTTATTTTGGAGGGGAGTGCGTGCAAAGCTAGCTAAATCAATCAATCAATCACTGAATACTCTGAAGCTACATGTGCAAATGAATTAATACCCTGAGGCTACAGTATGTGTGAAAGGAACTAGTCTGTTAAATTACATTTGTTTTGATACCTACCTAAACCCTGGTTGTGCTTTTTACAATTGTTCCTCATTATGAGTAACAATTTTAAATGCTTTACAGTACAAAACCCTGTTTTGGCTTCTCTGATCATGTTTATTTTAGTCCAAGAATCATGCACTGACTGGAAATTGTCTTTAATCATTAAGTGAGGGTTGTTTTGTACAAATTTAAAATGGGTTTAAATGAACAGTGATCCACGAATCAAACAGTAAATACAAATGGCAGTTGAAAAAGAACTTTAAATGCTGACTTCAGACCTTGTTTTAAAATGACAACCTTTATTTTTTTGACTTTTACTTTATGAGTTTTCTCTATTTGGCATCTTTATTGCTTACTTTACTTTCAGTTCGACTGCGATTGGATCATGCGAGAGATGTCATCCGTGGTTAAAAGATGCCTTACAGGATGGTTAATCTCATCTCTTTGTTGTCCCTCACCAGGTGTATCTCAGAGCTCGTCTTCATCTAGGGCACTACTACAAACTCCAGGTGACGTTCCCATACAGGGGATGATTCTAAACAAACATTCCAGGATAATCAGTCCTAGACAAAAGAATAAGGGGGGTAAGCTGGAGTCTGCAAATGCTGTAAAGTAGACCTATCATTTCCACTACAACTAGAACTCTATAATAAAAATATTTCTATCAGCGAAAATTACCCTTCCATGGTCTTGCACCTGATGTAAATCAGATGGAGGAAAAATTCCGCTTTCTGCTCTAATAAGCATCTTGTGCACACAGATTCAGCGTTCATGCAAAGATCAAACATTTCTCTAACATTCTTGGAGATACAGTGTTATGTATTTGCCAACATGAAATTACAAGAATAAGGACATCAACACATGTACTTATGATGTACATTTTGCACAGTAAGACGTTCTGCTTTGACATGCAGGGCATGAACATCTAAGATGAGTCTGCCAAATAGCTATACCTACTGAGGAACACCCAGAAGAGAGGATTTTGGGTAGTTTGTAGCCCTTGTCTTGGTCTATGAGCCTAGCTCCTCTCAAGAAAAGGATCCCTTTAGCCTTATTGTCAGTGTTCTTTCATGCGGGAATAATAGCATGTCAGTGATGGCCCGTGCAACAATAGTTCAAGATGAGAAAGGTGTAAGGGTCCAAAAGAGAACTAACAACACAAGGTTTTGCTTTGGCTGTGGCGCGACTATCTAACAAAGCATCAGCACAACACCCCAATGGCCTCGCTGTGTGGCCTCAGTTTCTTCAAACACTTTCGAAAGGCGGCATTACTGGAAAATTTTCTTGAAAAGTATTTTATCACCACAACAGATAAGTGCTTTAAAAAAAGGTACGTTTTGCAGCGTGTGTGTGGGTTATTAATTGCTGCTATGGAAACCATCTGGTTGAGAGAAATGTACAGAAAAATAAACACAAGAGCAGGATCAAATATATATCTACAACACATCTGTCATTCAGTCATCTCTACATGTGATTGTCTTTAAGAAAAACAGCAATAATAAGCCCTATTTTTGTGTCCTTTTTATCTATCAGGGAGGTCACAGAGGACAAAGAAGCAGATAATATCTAGGTTTATGATCTACTGTACTGTGATAAATGCTTTTTATGAGGAAAGAACTGCAAATTAGTATGTAAAATCTTACAATGAAGCATGACTGTCTAATTAGAAGACATCTAATTATGTGTCTAACAAGTCTTTTTGGCCTTCTTCTCAGTCAAGCCTTGTCCTTATGGCAGCTGACAGACAGTCTGATCAAAGTGGCCTCTGATGCTGCACTCTGTGCCAGCAAAATGTGTCACAAGCAGCTGGGTGGGGTATGCCGTTGAGCTACAATAGCCAACCATATGGAGTGTTAAAACTGAATAAATCCTGCTGCTACCAAGACATGTGAAACACTGTTAATTCTTTCTTATACTGCATGACACGTTATAGCTCACTCAACACTGCCCATGTGCATAATGCCAACATGAGGTCCAAGGAACAAGGCTTTGAGGTTCTTTTAAAATGAATACAATAAAGCTTTGGAATTGTAGGTAGGTAACAATCATTAATTTTAGAGTGGTAGCAGTAAGGTTCACCTGAAGCATCAGAGAGAAATGACTGGTGGGTAGTTTGCTTGGTTCAGAAGGGCCATAAATTTCATGTACTCCACCTTTACAAAACATACCAAAACCTAGTCTTTTCGTTAGCTGAAAATTTTTAAGGTAAAAAATATGGCAAATATCTCAATAAAAGCAGTTTTAACAAAAGCTGAATGAGAGCTGATCCATGTTTGCTGTGTCATTTTACATCCATGCATCAATACTGAGATATTCAAAGTCCTTTTTGTACCCCCTTTTCCTATGAAGACAATTGCTGTTCTCCTCTTTGCATCACTGTAGATATATCATCCATCCATCCATCCACCAAAACTGCAAACAAAAAAAAATCTTTCTCTCACAGCTACTAAATTTGAAATTTGCTTCTCATCTTCCTTCTCTCGCATTCCCTTCTGCTCTCACTCTTTCCTCTCTGCCTCTCATATTATTTCCATCCACTGCTGGTTTCAACCCTCAAATCACCCCTGCTGCCTCCGCACTCAACCAAATCTTTAACGAGCAGTGTGAACAACTTTGCGTTGTTGTGTGCAAACAATTGCATCTGCGCTGTAATTTTGCTGAACTTCCGCTACCTGTGGATGCAACTGCCAACACAGCCACGAGTGTTTCAGTGAGTAAATGAAAGTAATGACGAATGTGTTTCTTAATAAACATGTAAGCTTTTCCCAAACAGTACATGAAAAGTGCAAACTGTGTCTCAGTGAGCTATTTACTGTCTTACAAAAGACTCATTTAATGAACAGGTTCAGCATTTAGTTCAGAGTTTTAATGTTCTTGCAGTTTTGAAAAAAAAAAAAAGCCAAAAAAAAGCCATCTGTTACACATCTCACACCCAAAACAGGAGTTTAATTACTTGAAAAACACATCCCTACTTAAAATTATGGGTTTTGGTGCCGTGGGTTTTGTTTTTTTAAGCCAACCGATTTGTTCACAAAAAAAAGAAAGAAAGAAAGAAACTTGGATCTGTTTAAGTGATGCTTTCCCCTGTTTTTCAGACAATAAAATAGCTGCTGATTTGCAGCCTTTTGGATTGTAAGTACAAGCAGTGACACTGAGTGCACTCCCCAGAAGGATCTTTTCCATGGCTAATATATATTGCCAAGCAATAATTTACAGTCATACAATTCACGCTCGTAATTTGGGATTTTAGAGTCCCAAAACAGGCAATTTGTCTGCATGTTTTGGACTGTGAAAGTAAAGCAGAAATTCCAGAGGAAACCCTAACAGACAAAATACTTATAATGCACCGTTCTTCAAAACCCAGTTTAATAGAGACAATTTTGGAGGCCAGCTTTCCCATTAAACAATCATTTTTCCTGCTTCCCAAAGCAAAGTGTCATGAGCACTGTGTATACTACTGCAGACATACTTTAAAATAATATCAATGGGCTACAACTGAAGGTACTTATTTATTATTGTAAAAAATAAAGATGTTCACATGGCAAAATGAGGCTGGAGAGCTTAAAAGCTTGTCATTGGCTATTATGCCGGTGTACTGAAGTGGTTTTCTGTGTTTGAGCAGCTCGAGAGAGAGAGAGCATCGAGTAAAACTGGAATAAGTGCCCCTCTTACTAAGCTAATAGATTAGATGTGTGTGTGTGTGTGTGTGTGTGTGTGTGTGTGTGTGTGTGTGTGTGTGTGTGTGTGTGTGTGTGTGTGTGTGTGTGTGTGTGTGTGTGTGTCCGAGAAAGAGACTGTGGTCGTATTTAAATGTGTGTGAAGCACATGCACATTATCAAACACAAAGACTTCCCCAGACACGTACAGTCTGTGGTCTGTAGTCCAGACAGAACGACATGTTCAGAACAAGACAGCATCACTTGGAGTGACTCTCAATTAGAGCAGGTACACAAAAGGGATGGAGATGTTTTGGGGGGAGGGACATGGCTGAGGTTTTGAGGGCCTTTTAAAGGATGAATAGTGCAGTGATAGTGGTGCTTTTTTTTTGTGGGTTAAACATGGTCACACTCTTTTCCAAAGACAGAATGAATAATAATTACAACAGAAGTGATTTCTTTATTTACATTTCTTTTATTCTTTTCCCCCTCATTTCCTCCTGTCCACAGATTGTATCTTACTTAGTTTATGGGTTAGTTTATGTCTCTCAGGTACAAGAAAGTAGAACATATTACTTAGTTGAGCACAAAAAAAAGAAGTTCTGGTTCCAAATTCAGAATGAACTGATTTGAGTTTACTTGTCAGATGCAAGGTTATGGATCAATCCACCAACAGCGATAGATCCGTTCCAAATGGTCTTACCTACCACTGTTAGAGCAGAGTGATACACTCTTTGCTTTCCCTTTATAGTAGCAAGGAGCTACAGTTCAGTGCATGTTTGCTGAAGGCAACAGTGCCATCATTAGCTCATACTATGCCTTGACACAGTATCGATTTTTCTAAGAATATCCTAATAAAAAAAAAAAACGAATCAAAGATGCTGCTGACGATATAACCAAGAAATGTTTTAGGTATGAAACTTACTGTGCACAAGTCTTGAGTCGCCCCTTGTGTTTTTAATATTCTTTCCTTCTAAGGAGCCTGACTTTCCTCTAAAAGTTTTGTAAAACTTATTTTTAAAGTTTGAACAGTATTTTTCAAATGCTTTCAAATGCTGTCCTTGACTTATATACTGTAATTCCATGCATGTTTGCATGTAAATCACCTTTTCCCCATTTTTCTTCCTGTCTTTTTTTTGTTAACAAAAACAGGTGATTACTCTGTAACAAAAAGTTACTTTAACTGAGTAAAGTAGCTTACTCTGCTACTGATTTGTGAAGAAAGCGCTGGTCCTCTATAGAATACAGAGGAAAACAGCTGGAATTGGAAAAATGCCCCTCATCTATTCTGATCTACCTGGAAAGTAATTCCCCCATGACCTCCAAAATCGTTTTTCATTACCTTTGCAAACATTTCCATTGAAGACACATAAATTTCACCCTTCTCCCCTTCATATAGCATTAAACCCATAAGATGCTGAAGTCACAATAATCTGAAAGCATTTCAGCTGCTTGAACTGTGCGCTCTCTGTGTCATCACATGACACGGTATATGTGGGTTGTACTGTATATGCAGTTCTCACTGACTTTTGTGAAATGCATAAACAAAGGAGACATTCTGTTTAGAGGTCTGATATTCCCTGGTGACATGAGCCACAACAGTGTGTAAAAAGTCTCCGGATTAATTGGAGTGTAAAGCTGTTAAAAATAATTGGCTTCCCCCCCTCCCACCTCTTATCGTGAGTAGTTTCAATCACAAAAGACTGCCCACAGCTCACAGCTATAGTCGTGTCTGGCCTTTGCCTCAAGTCATTGTAAGTATGCTGACATGGGGCAACATTTTCCAGGCTTCTTAACAGCCCAAGTTTTACAATGGGAAAGTATTTTCTATAATAAAAACACTACCACTGGCCATAATGTGCGCATTTATTAAATGACTTTCAGCAGGTTTTTATAATTCCTTCACTGTGAGAACTTTGAGCTTCAAATGAGGGGTAAAAAAACAAACAACAACAATATGAGCTACAAAATAAAAGCTGTCAAAGAAAGCCTTGCTGTATTGTATGCCACGAAGATCCCTAAGCCGAAGTGGAAATCCTTCAGGGAGTGTGTTCTGTTCACTGCTAGCCCTAATGTGTGAGTCACGCTGGGGTCTCACATTCATGGATCAAACAATGCAAGTCCATTTTTCACCACACCACATGTGCACATAGGCTATTGGCACATACTTGCAGGACCCCAGGGCCCCAACGCTAAGCAACCACCCCCTCCATACCCCCCTCCCCTCGCTTGCACTATGCCCGTTTCTGACAACATACCACCCAGCATACCAGTGAATAGGTGGTCAATGCTGGACGAAGGATGCAATCCCCCACACATCGCATGCAGCTGTTACAAAGTGGACACTTTAGACATGTAACACAATACCTAAAAATGACCTCATTCAGCTTTAACCTGTTAAAGTCAAAGCTGGCACAATTTCTTTAAAAAAGAGCTGACAGAGAGCCTGACAGTAGTGTCTATAATGCCCAGACGGCAACGTGCCAACAGCTTCTACCCCTCAACAACCAATGGCCCAGTTGGCAGTGTAGAGTACTTCAAAATTGTGCATGGGTTTGTTAGATTTTGACACAGACATGGTGCATCAAAAGATGAAACTGATACTGTTCAAGGCCAACTGTTCCACTGCAGGATGTGTGTGAGGAGTGGAAAAGGGGTTTATGTGTGAGGTTTACGGGATTTGAGCTTGCTTAAACAACCTCGTACTCCTCCTGCAAAAGCTTTTACTGGAAACAACTGCTGGGCTTGAAGATTGGACGTTTGTGCTCACGACTCTTTATCCAGTATATGTGCATACTTGCATTTGCCCAGATATTTAAAACAAAATAAATAAATGCTGGAGTACATGAACATTTGAAACCTCGCACAACAAAGACTTTGCATAATCAAAAACAAGACTTCACAAATATGTGACTTATATTTTTTCTTTGTATTATTGTAGGGTCTTTACCTTACAGTGCAAGGCACCTTGAGAAAACTCCTGTTGTGATGTTGTTGTGTAAGTAAACTGAAATTGAACGTATACGATACACTGAACTGTGCACTGTATGTCTAGAATACACTGTTCTTGCTTCTTTACTTACAGTTAATCTTTCACATGTTAGCCATAATGAGGTAAGCCAGTGGCTTTTCTAATGCTTTAGCACCATCTACTGGCCGGCAGTAAAGGTGCAGTATAGGCTTTGCACCAACCCAGTCCATCTCAGGTGAAAGTCTTAATACCACAGTTTAAACCTACAATAAATATGAAAAGCCGCAATAATATTTAACATCAAAGCACTTGATTAAAAGATTTCTCTGCCAATTTTCAATCATTTAATATTTGTCATATATTTATATTCAAGCCTCATTTATGTTCTTCATGAAGATCCCCCTTTTACTGATAAGGAAACCCGTGTTCACCTTATTGAAGAAGACCACTGAAGCAAAGCTGTAAATAATAAAATCACTGATGTCGTTAGTAATACTTGTCTTTTCCTACAATGATGAGTCTTAACGGATGAAACCTGAACTCCAAGGCATTTTAATCAAAAGTTTAGCAAAACATTTTGTATACATAAAGAAACAATAACAACAACAACAACAACAATAATAGGAAAGGGGTTTCGCATTGTTTTTACTGTTTTTGTCCAGCACTTTCTCGTAGGCTACATTAATAAACTGACGACAAGCAAAAATGTTCCAGTTGTGCAATGTAGTTGGGCCTATTTTATGCTCAGTAACTTAAACCCACTTTGCATAAAAAAGCAAAAAAAAAAAGCAATCGAATATGACAGTAATCGATTATTCATAGTCCTCGTAATTATGGACATAATGATTCATGTATGTAGTTCTATGTTGCGGACGGTAGGGGTCACTGTTCTCTCAGTTTGGGAAATGTTTGTTTCTCAGGCCAGAAAATGATCCCTTCTTAGATTTCAGTGCAGATTCTCATAGCTGAAATGTAATTTTAAGTGGCAAAAATGCAGTAGCTCTTCCACTGCTAAATTTAAAGTTTTTTCTTTGCCTCAGTAGTAAACTTGTAAACTAACTTTTTTAATGTTTCACACACTCATCAACCACTTGGTTAAGTTGGTAAGTTACATCTTCCTAGTACTGGGTTGTAACTTCTTTGGCTTTCATGATAGCATCACAAAGTTGGTAACACATCCATAATGCACATTTTGAGTTCCACCGCATCCCAGAGGTGCTCTATTGGATTGAGTTCAGGTGACTGTAGAGACCATTTGAGCACAATTCAGTTCAATTCAGTTTTATTTATACAACAGTTGCTTCAACACACTTTGCATTGCAAAGTAGACCCTACAATAAAACATAGAGAGATAAACCCAACAATCATATGACCCCCTATGAGCAAGCACTTTGGCAACAGTGGGAAGGAAAAACTCCCTTTTAACAGGAAGAAACCTCTGGCAGAACCAGGCTCAGGGAGGGGCGGCGATCTGCCACGACTGGTTGGGGTGAGAGGAGGAAGACAGGATAAAGACATGCTGTGGAAGAGAGCCAGAGATTAATAACAAGTATGAATCAGTGCAGAAAAGGTCTTTTAACACATATTGAGTGAGAAAGGTGACTGAAGAAGAAACACTCAATGCATCATGGGATCCCCCAGCAGCCTACACTTATTGGAGCATAACTAAGGCCCTAATTATATGCTTTAGCAAAAAGGAAAATTTTAAGCCTAATCTTAAAAGTAAAAATAATCTCTGTCTCCTGAATCCAAACTGGAAGCTGGTTCAGTGTACAGTGAACTCATGTTCAAGAAACCAGTTTGAGATTTTTTCTCCTTTGTAACATAATGCCATCAGAAGATGGGTGAAATGTTGTGGTCATAAAGCGGTGGATGTGATCAACAGCAGCAGCACTCAAGTACACTGTGACATTTAAACAACCATGCTGCAGCAGAAACCAACACTCATGAGACCAGGTATTGATTTTCTATTAAACTGTTCAATTTTGGTGAACCCGTTTGAATTGCAGCATCAGTTTCCTGTTCTTAGCTGGCAGGACTGTCACTCCTTATAATAATAACAAGTATTATAAGGACCATATAAGTTATATTATGATTTATTCAACAATGGGGTTATTGTACCAATAACTATTTCATCTTTAATGTTTACTTAATCAGTATGAGAGTAATGCAAAAGTACTCACTTTTATGAGCAAAATGTACTATGAGACATACAGTACACATAAAACAAACATTTGACATTAAGTTTTTATTACAGATTTATTCTTATTTTTCATAGTTACTTCTGCCCCTTAGAGCAGGTTGCAGCTGTAGATTTTACCAGAATGTCTGTGCCGTTACCTCAAAGCAGACTGTGCGCCGTGGTCAACATCAATCATTAGCACTTTTATGAGGATTCTCTGCACAGGTTTGTGTTTTTCAGCTCCATCATTAGCAATATCTGGTTTATGAAAACATTAAGGCAAGAGGAGTTTTTTCCCAACGTCCACAGCCTGGGAAGTCTGAAAGGACCTCATCACAGCTTGATTTCACTGGAAAACTGCTCTTGAAGGGAGTTGTTGTTGTGCTTCAGGACTATTCCAAATCCTTAGATTAGATTTTAGGAACCAAAGCAGGCTTTTGGCAAGAAATCAAAGCAGCTCTTGAGGCACTACAGTATCTGTTTTCATTTAATGTACAAAGCTATCTTGGTGCAATGAGCCCTAGAAAAGTGGCTTATATATAAGCACTCCACTTTTTCCTGAAGTACCTGCACCTTTATTACCAAGGGAATTTGGTGACATAATTCCCTGAAAAGGAACTTTTCCACTTCATGAAACTTACCTCATTCCTGGATTTTGACACAACTTTGATGATTCGCTCTGTAGTTGACAGCTTAAGGTGTTTCTAGATCTCAAGAATACATATATATTAGTGAGGACTGGTTTTAAAAGGTATTTGCTCTGTTTATATGTCTCTTAAGTGGAACTGAACTCTTGAAAGTCATGTTGTGGAAAAGCAGTCTGCATCACTAAGTGAATCCACATGGAGCCACAATGTGGTGAGCAAAGCACCCAGCCAGAGCTGACCTGCTGCCCTTCTTTAGAATCCAGCTGACTCTGTGGCCGACAGAAACTGCTGTAGTGATAAGAAGGACCCGTGCTTTAAGTGACTTCATACAGCCATGTAATATTTCATTTAATATATTTACTTTGCTGCATACAGAATGTATATGGAGTTTGACCTTAGATTTTGAGTTTAAATCTATGTGCACATGATTATATTAGAAAACAGGGCAATGACTTGATCTGTTTGAAGGATTATTTATATAAATTATGTTGCATATTGTTTTAGTTCACTAAAATAAAAATTAAAAGTAGACTTTGCAAAAATGAAGACCAATTGAAATGATTTTGTCAACTTAGTTTGGTTAAAAATTGTTTTGCAACTTGCATGATTAGAAATTCATGGATAAAAAGTCCCAAAGAAATAGATAAACAAAACACAAAACTAGTATTTAGTATTTTAGTTTTAACTAGTAATAGTGTTAGAGTATAGATATTTATAGATTGTGATTTGGGATTTTATACTTTTTAAAATCAATATTTTTAAACTGCATTGAGCCTTGATGTGAGAGACCCAGATCCGACCCTCCTAGCAGTTTAACGTCACGTGTCTTAACGTAAAGGGAGTTGGTATCCAACTTTTCTAAAAACAGCAAGAAAATAGCAAAGTATAAAAACTGAAAATTGCAAATATAAAGAACCACACCATCACTTTGTTCATCAACGAGTCTGTTGGAAAGCAAGTTTTATTCTTACTTATTCTTTAACATTAGTGTAGTAGCAAGACATACAAGTAATAGTACAATTAGTATAGCACCAAAATCATTTGTTTCTTTTATACAGGCTGCGTACATACTGTAGGTACATAGGATTCTTTTAAACATCTTTGGATAAAGCATGGCAAACAAGCACACCGTTTCTCTACTCAGTACCAATGCCCATTCAATATTTTAGCACACAGTTTGCAATTCAAGTATGAATATTACAAATACACATATATCATAAGTTACAAATCTTAATGGTTATTACAAAAAAACAAAAACAGGATTACATTTCTACAAAACTGACAGCACACAGTGCATCAAGTATTCTTTAAATTTCTGATACAGACCTCATAGCACAATTGACCATCATAAAATGAACGACAGCCAAAGGTTTTCTAGCTGCTCACTGACTTTTATTATTTTCAGCCATTCTTTAAATCAAAAGAAGCGGCATTGTCTGAGAGGGAAAAAAAAACAGTCTGCATCTACTGCCTAACTTTGGTTAAAGCTTAACATTAGCGAATCCGCGTGTTCAGTTGGTTGATAGTTGTATTTGCGGTCATGGCAAAAGCCGGATATGATGCGTTACAGTAAGTATTGCTCAATGGGAGAGTCCTTCGCACAGTCGCTGGTCTGTTTTATCGGGCAATCTTGCATCTAAAACATTAGCTCTGTTCATAAAAGGACCACAACAGGCTATAAGGAGATCCTAGGGAGTCTGCTAGAAAGAGTTGAATCTCTGCCCTATCGAGTGTTATTCCCAAAGCCAGTTTTCCTTCTCAACATTAGAGGTAATTCCAGTTCAAAAGCACCTTTTAAAAGATCCTCATTCAAGATTAGTGGTTATATGCTACAAATAGTAGGATAATACCTATTTTAGCAGACAACGGACAAAACATATCAGACAATGGCTTCTCTGTTGGTAGTAGTCATTGTACCGTCATACAGAACATATCTACAAGTCAATGCAGAATAAATATGTTCAAACATAAATATATTACAACACATATCTCAACCGAGTATGGATGTCTATGAGAGGTAGGGTTTTGCAGGCACCTACAGTAGGCCCAACGGAGGGTGTGAGGTGAGACGCGCACGCATACACACACCTGATACTGTGTCAAGGTGTAACAGATGAGAACTCGTGTGACAAAGAGAAACACCAATAACAATCTAACTATGAAACACACATGCACGCACACGCACAAAACAGACAAAATTGTACTTCAACACCAGGAAATATGGAAATAGTTCAGCTATTTCCTCACAGCACTAGTGTTTACTCTGACAGTCGTGCCTCAGTGTCAGTCGGTGGACTGTCTATGTGGGTTTCAGTAGTTTTGTTAAAAATACCTGACAACAGATGACAGCAGACAGACTCACAAAGTACACGACAACTAAAACAAAACGTTATCTGTAGTTATTCTAAAGGCTCCTGATGTTCTCCTAACGTTTGACCTCTGACATGAGACAGGTGTGGAAGGACTTAGTTGCATGCTGATACGTTTCAGAGTCTTGAGCCGCAAAAACAAAAAAAGCATAAGAATTTCTCATTCCACCGACCGTAAATGTTTGTACGTCTCAAACTATGTCATTACTCATGCAAGTGGCCCCTTTCACATTTTTCAGGTTAAAAAATAATGGTTATTTGATTTATACGTTATTCTCATTATTGTGTTGCAAGTGAAAACGCAAATGGGAAAAGGGGTCACCTCCTGAGTAAATCCCAGGATGAGACATACGTTTAAACAGGAACCTGAACTACTTTTGTTCCATTTCTTTTCCATATGGGAATCATTCCTGCTCATCTGTTGCTGAGAACAAGATTTGTAATGCCCTCATATATATACCAAAGCAGCTAGTTCCTGTAGCCATCATTTTTCTTAATCTGTCACAATGTAGAAAAATAACACAACTATCCCTTATATACTCTTCCATAGTCTGCGTATAGACCTTTTTTTTGAACCACAGTAGGATTGCAAGGACAGCATGTCTCCTTTTATACTATCTTGCTGACCACCATATCAGTTGGATCAGAGCCCAAGTGTTTTGTGTCTTTCTAAGTTTGGAAAAAGTTCCTTATCAGCCGGGAGGATATTTCTTTTCCTCCTGTCTTTGTATTTGTTTTCCCAGTGTTTTCAGTCCTGTATCCCGTGTTATGATACAAAAAAATCAATTTGCGTCATGCAAAATAATTTAGTCTCCAAAGCACATGAGTGCATGACAACGTCTGCACAACTGCTGACTCCTCTTAAGTGTTAGTAGTTTGGGTGAAGTACCTGATGGTGGCTCTGTAGCACTGCACTATATATAGCGTCCTGTCTGTTCAAGCTGCTGTTTGGGGATTGAGGATATTACTGTGGGATAATAATTGTTAAATGGTCCCCCTCTGACACTCACGGATGACTGCAGGATCAAATCTCTCTTATTGCCAGTATCTTATTCCAGACAGATTTAGGTGGTTTGGTCTCTGCACAGCTCTCAGTGGACTTGAAGAAGTAGGCCGTTGTGAGCCTGGGGAATGCACTTCCCACAGAAACCACCACAGCGGCCGTAGATTCTTGTCCCATCCTACAGACAGAGACAAATGAGAGAGGAAAAGTGGGCAAAGGGCAGAGAATGAAATCTTCATAAATGTCATGAAGGGATTCCTGCTCAGTGAATCACATTGATGACATTTCAGCACTACAGTCTCACACCACAACTGGAGTGATCCAGCATGAGGCTCAGTCCACCCCAGCAAAATGAAAACAGTGATCCATTACTTGAAATCTGCCCGGCATGACCCACACTAAAGGCAAGCATTATAGGAGTTCACTTGGAACGTTTTGTTTTTACCTCCGATCTGTGGACTTTGACTGAAACATAGTTGCCCTGAGATGTCCACTTGGTGGCCTGAGCCACTTTGAAGCCAGTGCCAATTAGATTGATGCTGAACTGGCCCTGAAAACACAAAAGAGACGGATTTATTTCATAGAAGTTCTCTAACAGGTAAGGTAAAAGAATAGAAAACACACAACCAAAAAAAGCAAAACTGTCTTTCTTTTTTTTTCACAAACCTGTGGACATTTGGCTGCACTATAACAATCCCCCGCTGTAGCAAAGGGCACTGGCTGACCAAGAGGTGTCTGGGAAAACCGGAGGTCTGTGACTGGTAAACAGATACCAAAGACACAGATTTAAAGTCACAGTGACCACAAGAAGAAAAAATTGACTGAAACCACATGGCTGTAGAGTATCAACAACTAAGATTTTACTTTCTGGAAGAAGATATTTTTCAACATCTTTTCTCCTATAGTGAATTTGCTTAAATCTAAAGCAAAATTAGCAAAATCCTACTTTTTAAAACATATTTACCTATAGGAAATCTTTATGTTACACTTTCTAATTGTTTACTGAAATTCAAATACTGTTTGACTGCATGCAAGTAACATTTGCAATATTGCAAAAGGCACACCACATTAGCACCTCTTCATATTCTGCCCCTCATCTTTAACTCATTATTTCTCCTCGGCTCTCTTTAAGCCACCTGAAAACTAAATGAGTGTTGCGCAGACTGGGTGTGGGAACATGTGCTGTAAGGACCCAGATCAGATGAAGGAGACGGGAGGATGATAGCGTAGGTACTAATCCAGCTTCTCAAGCATGCAAACTCATGCAGACACATCTTGTGTTTACCTATTTTTATGGCCATAACGCCTTTCCTTAGATATTCCTAAAGCTAATTAAAAGCGGAACATCTAATCCTACCCATTACCTTTATTCTCACCATAACTTAATTTTAAACTTAACCTGGTAGCTAAGGTTTAGCGATGAAAAAGCCTCTCAAACTTGCACAGTCCTGCAATTTGGTTCCAACAAATCTGCCTGAAGCCACAAGTATAATTGTGTCTCAGCTTTTGGGCCCTGAGAATATAATAAACACACACTAACACACACCCACACACATCAAAGACAAAAGAATAACAAAAAAAACAGCACAGTAATCTACATTGTTTTATGTAATCAAAAGCATACTTGGACAAAATAGGGCAGGTGGAGCTGAGTGGAATAATGAGCAGAGGAATATGGCCTGAAGATGTGCATGTGTGCACATTGTAATTGTATGATTGCTTGCATGCAAGCGTGAGGACATGTTTTATTTCTGATGCAAAAGGATGGATGAGTGCTGACGGGCACGGTTTCAAGTCCTCTCCAGGGACACGAACACACAGTGCTGAAATCTCATTATTTTGATTTGGGAGGAGAGAGCGTGGAGTAAGGCTTACTTTCATTTGGACTGGGCTCTGGATGTGGCATTAGCGCTTTGGAGCGAGGCGTGTGAGGGTTAAAAAAACACCCATGTGTGGTCTCGATACAGTGCACGGCGTAAGGCAATCATGAAGTAATTACTCACTCGTTATCCTCAGGGAGTTTAGGTCCAGACGAACTTTGTGGAAGAGTGTGTATCCCGCTGCTGAGTAGTCGTTCCTACACTCACAGTCCTGTTTTCGGCTGCCGTTATACGGGCATTGAAATGGGTTCAGCAACCTGTGCGTTTAAAGAAATATGGGAACTGAGTGCAAACAGCACAATAACCATATTTCACACATTGCATAACCATACAGCGAGTCATCTCCACATCATACGCACCTGTGGCCATACACCTCGGAGTAGTTATCGGTCTGACCGCTGCGCAATGTCACATACTCCTTGGGGAAATCAGTCTGCATCTCAGCACAGTAAATCTAAGAGCAAACATATTGAGGTAAAGGATGAGATCCCACAAGTTTGCTGCTGCTGCTGCTTGAATCATGACGTGTGCCGGAGTAATTCTGGCAGAACATACAAACCTGTAGGATCCGGGATTTGACTTTGAGATAGTATTCGCCATCTATCCTCACGCCCTGTCTCATCTGGACCTCTCGGCACGTACTGAACAACTGGCCTGGGAGAGGGAGTGAGGAAGAAGAGCTTTCAGTGCAACAGTGGGAGCTGTCGACAGCTTTTAAAAGCTGGAGTATTTAGCCATCTCATTTTAAAAGTTAGTACATAAATCTTTTGTCAGCAAATAGCATAAAAATGTTGAAAGCTAAAAAAACTAAGCACTTCTCCCTAAAGCGGATAGTGACTTGGATCTAATCTTCCCAAGCTTGAGGTGTTGTAATTGTCTTGTTTGTGTTGCAGAGCTCATATTGAGCTGATTAGCTAGTCAAGATTAATACTTGACCAGAGAACTGACTGTCCAGTATATCCTTTCAATTTCATCAGTGCCTGACTTGGCAGAATCTAAGTCAGGAATGATTAACCCTGCGAACTTTGGCTTGCTGTTTTACAGCACTTTCCAAATCCACAATAATGCCTGGCTCAGCTGAAGCCCTTGAGGCATTCTGACAGACTGCACAATTTGCAGAAAACTGCTGACTGTCTGTTTATTGTTCCACTAAGTGATCACTCCAAGAGCCTTTAAGTAGTTTATTGTGTAAAAACAAAGCAAAACACAGAGTTTTTAGAATCAGATATGGTTGTTTCCACAGAAAGCACCGACAGTGACCATTACATTACATTTTACCACTCACATTCTCTTTCCTGACATGCAGCCTGAGACTCAGGTCTCTCTGACAGACGACAGTGTTTGGACGTTTGGCCTTTTGAGGTCACGCACTCCACTCTGCGCTCCATCACTCCTGCTCCACAGGTCTGCGAGCACTGGTAAAAACACGCACATACACAAACTCATTCCCTCTAAAAGTGAAAAAGGCTCCAGTCCAAATCCACAAATGAGATTTATTAAAATCCACAAGTCATCAAAATGTATTGTTAAAACTGTGATTAGCTGAGGAGGATTTCTTGCTGTCTAACAAGCCTTTTCTGACTCACCTTGCTCCACGGGCCAACTTTCCAGTAGGACATGTGAGGGCATTCCGTGAGGAGGCACGGCCGGCTGCCAGGAGGGCGAGGCTCAGGACAATTCGTGCTGGCAAAGGAGGACTGAGTGTACACACCCTGAGCGGGAGAGGTGGGCATCAGGGAGCAGGAGACAATACGCTGCTGGTAGCCAACACCGCAGCTGGCAGAGCACTAAGCCACACGAAAATACACACAGTGGGTTAAAAGCTTTGGCTTTAGAAGAAGCTGTTGTGCAGTAGAACGGGGCCTCATTGGTACTGCTGATGAGAATTGATGACCTTGCTCATTTTAAAGCCTTCTCCATTTGAATGAGCCTGATTCTACTGAAATGCAGATGTTTTGAAGCAATTAGTTGATTACGATGACAATTAAATTAGCAGAAGATGTCAAACGTTTTCGTGTTTTATTTAATGAACATTTTGAAATAAATGCCACATTTTCATCTTGTCAGCTGTTTTAGTACATACACAGCAGATCTCCCTATGACTATTCGAATATTTGTATGTGAGAAACAAGAAGACACCTCTAAATAGACACAGTTTCTCCTTTTTATCTCATTTTTAAGTTAACACCTTTTGGGTTCAGACAGTTGTTTGAAAAAAGAAAAAGATGAAACAAAGTTCCTTCAGTCTTAAATTATTTCTTTCCATTTTAGAGAAATTATGAATTATTTGATACCAATACTGAAACTTATTACTTATATTTCTCATGTTCTTACCATTGACCAGTCTCCTGTTATCCACATGTAGTGACAAGGAGCTTCTTTGCAGGGCTGGAGCAATGGAGGTCGGGCTAATGGATCACAGTAATCACCCTGAGCAGGTGTCATTCCTGGATCCATGCACACCACTTTCCTGCTTCTCACGCCTTCTCCGCATGTTGCATTACACTGATAAAAAAAAAATCACACACAGGGTTGTGAGATGGATTGTGGTTTCAGCAACTAAATCAACTTCTAAGACTCCTGGACATCCCTTTAGCACAATAAATGCACATCCCTATTAAACCTTTACACAAATGGAGGAAAGTGAGTGTTGTGTAACAACTGGAACAGTAACACAATGCCAAACATGTGCTCTTGACAATGTCAGTGTTAAAGATAAAAGTTAAAACAGATTTCCCTTCAGTAATGGCTTAAAAGTCATAAAATGGATCAGGATTTGAAAATTTGTGTGTTTTTCTTTTCACTTTCTTTATATTTCATAAGAACAGAGAGGATTTCAGCGGCAAACTGTGAGAGAAAGAAGGTTCAAAGTTTTTGCGGCAGCACAGACAGAGATCTAAACACTGCAAAGATTCAAGCAGTGCTATGTCCCTACAGGATGTCCCTTTTTTTAATGCCTCGCTTTGAGGACAAAGCACATCGCATTAAAGAAAGATGAGCCAGGAAGAAAACAGTCTGCTAGTGTGACACAGAGCAGTGCCGTTCAGTAGCACAGAAGGGGCGATGGCCATCAGTACTCTCAAGTTTGGATATCATTGATTTGTATCATATTTAGTTGCGATGGTTAACACTAAAGCCCTCACGACAGATAAAGGGTGTATGCAGGACGCCCATCTAATGGTGCAGAGAGAGAGAGTTAGCGACAAAGTGGAGATTGCAGCCAATAAAAGCTTTAATAAGATGCTTAAACATCTGAACATCTGTTTCACACTTGGAGAGTGAGCAAAGGAAATACGTCGTCACAGATAGGAAGAAAGAGAATAAACAAGTTACTTACTTCTTTCCATTCATCAGCGACCCAAGTGTAGTGTGTGCACTCTGCAGTTTGGCACGGCCGCGCAGTAGGAGGACGCGCGCGAGCGTCACACAGGTCCTCGAGGACTCGTCCCGTACCTTTTAGCCTGCAGTAGACATCGCGGTTCTGAACTCCGACCCCACAGGTGACAGAACACTAGTAAAACACACACAAAACACACATCTCATTTCGAAAACATGGCAAGAAGTGGGAAATGACTCTAAAGGAAGCTTATTTTTCTCCAGCAGCAATAAGGCTATAAATACAAAGTATTCGTTTTTGTGGCTTTTTAAACTCATTTCTGTTGTAGAGCTGACCTTAAAGGGGCACTAAGCTGATGACACAGTCTTAAAAGCTTAAAAAAGAAGGCGACTGAACTTCTTTAAGTCCGTAAAGATGTTTCGCCTCTCATCCAAGAGGCTTCTTTGGTTCTTAAAACAAATGGTGGAGAGTTCCAAGCATTTAACCTCTAGTGGGAGCTGACCACTTCGGAGGTGGTGCTGAGGGTCGCTGACCCACTATTGATCCTGTGTATCATCAGATGAGCCAAAGTCTGATAAAAGGGGTCATTACCATCACAGGGGGTTATGGGTGAATCCACTGTGTGACCTTGCCCCACCCTCACGCGATCTGTTGAGGTCATCTGAGGCAAGATGTGAGTGGAGGGTAAAGATTTCAAAGATTTCTCTGATTTGATGAAAGTCCAGTTGGGTCAACCGTATGTTCTAAGAGATTTCTTTACATGTGTGTGCTCCTTTTCTTGATTTTTCAAACTCTTAAGACTACCATGGCCTGGATGAGGGCCTACACAGACACACTGATTTTACACATTAAATCCAATTTCCTTGACATGAGAAAAATGCTGTACAACATATTTTGTTATTAACCTTGACTTTGTCATTGGAGGTATGTTGCCCTGGAGTTTAGACTTAAAATTGTGCATGAGTACGGTTTAAAACAAGTCACTATTTAGGAGTAGTGGGGGTCAGTAGTAAGAACTGACAGCTGAGTTGCATTTTAGGACCATGTGCTTATGATGCTTCATAAATCTCTAAATCACGGACTCACCAATTTAAACTAAGACTATATAATGTCTGCTCAGCAGCAGCCACTACAAGGGGCAGTTACAAGATAATGGTTTATTGAATTTGCCCTTATTTTCTGAGATGCTTACGTATTGCATACTACCATTCTAACAAATATGCTAAGAAAATATGTGTTAACAGAGTAAGTGAGACAGCAAAATCCATCTTATAATTCTGTTGGTTTTCCTCTCCTAAGTTTCACAGGCGATATTTTTATAACGTTTGTTTGGTCTGCCGAGTTAAGATATGCTGCTTTGATGCTCCGGTTCAATGCACTTCATGAATCCAGAAATGGGTTTGTTCCTATTCTGTGAGCTGTATATCTGGGATCACACAAAGATCTATCTCAGACATCTCTTTGATGTTCTTTGAGAAGCATGCCTGCATACTAAGGTAGCGCTCTGTAAGATTTCTGTCAGTGCGCCCCACGGCAGCTGTGGCTACAATGTAGCTTGCCATCGCCAGTGTGTGAATGTGTGTGTGAATGGGTGAATGACTGAATGTAGTGTAAAGCGCTTTGGGGTCCTTAGGGACTAGAAAAAGCGCTATACAAATGCAGGCCATTTACCACGATTTCAGCTGACCACGCTGATTTCTCAGCTTGCCCGCCACACATTACACATTCATAAAAATCAGTGTACGACCCAGAAGTTGCTGCAACTTCTGTTATCATTGCAGAGTTTATCCTTAGATGTGAAGGTTCAACTCTTTGAGTTTGGAGAAAGAACAAAAAGCACTGCAGGAAATCTGACCTTCAGATCAAAATATGCCTTTAAAAAGCAAAAACAACAGCAAAAAAAACTTGCGTCAAGCATGAAAATAGAACCTGCTGTTCAAGTGATTCTAGAAGTGATACAGCATAACCCAGCTTTAAAAAGTGTGCGCTCTTTAATCACAGTGTTTAGTAAGCAGTTTAAAGGGTCAGCTCATTTCATTTAAAAGGGCATTTTTTCCTGTACTTTCAAGCTTCGTATAGTGGAATTAAACAAAACTTGTTCTTTATCATTTTTTAAAGCAAACATAGATTTGACCATATAAACAAAATCATTCACCTTCATTTTATTAAAACAAAATAATTCAATAATTTGTGAGAAACATGCAACTAAAATCCAAACTCAAAATAAGATAACCAAATCAATAAGACACTGAATCGTCCTTTCAACTTCACTTTACAATAAACATGTGTAACATGGTATTTTGAATAGCAAGTGGAGAGAATTTTGTCCTTGAAAACCAAACTGATTCCCAATGGGAAGCACCCCCTCCTCCCCCCCAGCTCCTCTAATATATTGTCTATTACATTCGCAGTCAGAGGTGACTGAGAGTGCTGGGTAGCTTCGGAATAACTCAGGCACTGGGTGCTGAGGTTTCAAAGTTGTCACATGCACGGACATTAAGATATAAAACATGTCTTTATGCTCTAGTTGAGGATTTCATGGTTGCTGGTGGTATGTGGAGGAAGATGATTGCTTCCAGACACCAGCGAGAGAAAAAGTGAGAGGGGAGGAGGAAAGGCTCAAAGAGTGGGGAGTGGCAGGAGTCTTGTGAAGGGGGAGCAAATGTAAGCCTTGCAGGACCTTTGGGGATTTTACATTTACATTTTATACTTTCCAAGCAGGCATGAGAGGCTTTTCATGAACTGCTATGAAAGTATTCAGTGTCCAAGTCACCAATTAGTACAGAAACCTCCTGTAATTCAGATATTTATCCCCTTCCCACCCTGTTTGCATGTGCATGCACCACAAACTTGGCTGCATCAGCTGCCACATTTATCACTTTTCATTTTGACAGATTCACATTCACATGGTCAGTGTGTGGTCTGACAAAAAGCTTTCATAGAAGAACTGTACTCTAAGATAGGATTTTAAAAAGTTCCCTGAATATTTGAAACCACAAACACAAATGTTACACTAAGTGTGCTATAGTAGTGCACAAAAGTCTCGTGTCACTCCTCATTTCTTTACATTTTGCTTCCAAGAAGCCAGACTTTCTTGTCATTTTTAAAGTGGTCTTGAGCAAGAGTTCTTCAGGCTCTCTGAATGTCGTTCAAAGGTTTTCTATTGACATTAACCGCTTTTTGCACTTTAGTCCAGTCCTTGTACCTGACCATTTATAGAGTATTTCTTTTTTTGTTTATTGAACCATTTAACACTGACCTATGAAAAGATCAAGAATAAAAAGGCACCTAACTCAAGGGATGAACCACTTTTGTGTCTACACATAGCAGAAACTTAACCTAAGAACCAATTTGAAATTGCATCTTTAGAGCTATTAACTCAAACTTTGACATATCTTGGTATGCTGTCCAATGTGTCTTAAAGAAAACTGAGGAAAGTTGACAAGTGGAGGGCAAAAGATGACATATCGGGCATAAATAAAAACAACGCCATGTGCAAAGCATCCAGTAGTACTGCACTGGCTTCATTTCTCAGTATCACAATGATCCAATGTTGGATAACACCTCCCACCCACTCCATGACATGTTGGTCAGTCACAGGAGCTCGTTCAGTGAGAGACTGAGATTACCGAAAAGCACCACTGAACGACACAGGAAATCATTCCTGCCTGTGGCCATCTCCCTGTACAACGCATCCACTTAACACACTGTTTGCTGCTACAACTACACATGTTTCTTTTCCAAATATTTATTTATAAGTGACTTATGTATGTATGTATGTATATATATGTATATATTGTACTATTCTTAGTTAGCGTATTGTCTGTCTTGTCTTAATGTTGGTTTAAAATGGAGCACTGTAACAAAAAATAATTTCCCCCAGGGATCAATAAAGTATTCTGATTCTGATTCTGATGATTCTGATCCCAATCACATTGCCAGCGCAGTACAAGCACACTTGGAATGCTATCGGTTATAGATTGGCCTCCCCACATTCTGGACCTCAACATTATTCAAGCAGTGTGGGATAATCTTGACAGAAAATGGAACCAAATCCAGCCAACATCCAAAAAAGAGCTTTGAATGTCATTAAAGAAGCCTGAGAACTATTCCTGAAGATTTCTTTAACAAATTACAAGAAAGCTGCCTAAGAGAGTTCAGGCTGTGTTGAGGAATGAAGGTGGTCATCACACAATTATTGACTCTGAAGCTTGTTAGAATTTTGCACAGTACTGTACATAAACAGTCTTGGCCTTTAGAGTTTAGTTTACACTTTTGGGAATGACACATAAATCTTCAAAAAGAGCAAACTGAGCGGTGATTGGACAGGTGCTCTGTGTGTACATGTCCTACATCTGCAATCTCTAGAAAGAGTTTGTGTTTGTGCCTCAGCTGCAGTTACTCACAGCATGGCCTCTCTGAGACTTTTGGTTATTATCTAATCCCCAGAAGATAGCAAGAAGAACAAACATACCTCCCTCCATCTGTTAGCTTTCCAACTGGGGCATACTCGAGCCCGACAGGCCTTCTGTGTCCGAGGCCGGGGCAGATGACTGCAGTGCTTCTCTTCTATTTTGGTTTGGTTCTGATATACACAGACTACATCCCGCTGTTTGGTCCCTCTGCCACAGCTTACTGAACACTGGGGAGGAAATTGCAGGGAAGGGGGATGGGTGTTGGATAGAGAACAACACAAAGTTTAGTGAAACACAGTAAAGTCCAACTCATAGCTCGATTAGCGCTCACGCTTATGATTGCACCATGTAAACATTTCTGTACAGAAGTTCCTCGAAAAGTAAGTCAACTGAAAATAAAGTTGTTAAGCACAAGTTACCACACTGAAAACCAGAAGAGATTGATTTTTTTAAGGCAACCACATTCTGTTAACCAGAAATCTCATTCATAGGCTCTCTTGTAAAGCCTCAGATCAATATGCATAAACAATCGCATTTAATGCAGAACTTAAGGCCTCAACAGAAGAACACCCCTTTGACCCAACACCTAAAGGCCGACTGAACACACACTCCAAAACAAATTTAAATAAAAAACCCAAAATAGTGACGAAAAACCTTTATGTTAAACAGCCATGCTGATGGAATACAGTGAAACAACTGAACCTGTAAACACAGGGATTGCTTTTAGAGCAGCAGAGGCACAGGAAGC
Source organism: Rhamphochromis sp. 'chilingali' (assembly GCF_963969265.1). NCBI lineage: Eukaryota > Metazoa > Chordata > Actinopteri > Cichliformes > Cichlidae > Rhamphochromis > Rhamphochromis sp. 'chilingali'. Next base: position 52,113,205 of record NC_137930.1, on the reverse strand, counting down.
GGGGACAAGGGATGCAATGCAAAGCACACCGTAGATGCACACGCAAGACATTCATCTGGCACCAATAAGGAACTTAGATACACTTCAGGAAATCTAGACAATGAGGCAAGAGGACACAAAAAAAGGCATGAAGAATAAAAACCAGACACACCAATAAAAAGATCTGAAACGGCCTTTGCCTGAGATGTTACAGACAGCAATTAAGGTGCCTATTTCTGCTTGCTGAGTGAGTGCCTGTATACAAGGCCACTCTGAATAAATGAGATGCTAGAATCGAACACACCAGATGAGATTTTGCCTGAGCATTTTTTCCAGTCCAGATAATGAACATTATATTCTACTGTCCTCTAATTATGATCTCAGATTATTGCATAACTCAGAGGTGGTGACCTATGGGCTTTGCAGATGTGGAGTTTGTGTTTTTCTTCACATTCTGGGAGGTAGAGGAATGGTTTCCTGTTTAAACAATCTAATAATCATATGCTCCATTCAAAGCCTTTCAACAAAGCCACCTCATCCTGCCTTTTCTTGGTAAGTATGGTGCGGGTAGCGGTTGACACTGCACACACACGCATCATACACATTGTAATTATCAAGGCATTTTAAACACAGGGCCCGCTCAGCTGACAGATGACATCAAAGCCAAGGGCCAGAGCCTGAGTGACTAGTCCCCAAGCACGGCAGATTCACATACCTGCTGCACGCTCACTCAAAAAGCAAAACAGGACTCTCCTTTACCTCAGACAAGAGCAGAGAGAGGCAAACAAGTTGGAGGGGGGGGAGATGAGGAGTGGGGCTGGCCCCTCCTCATTCTTGTAAAAGAAGCAGGAAGAAAGAGAAAGGCAAAAAAAAAAGGGGTAGGGAAAAAAAGGAAATCACAGCCATACGAGCTACGCTCCCCCAGCTGAACTGTATCTGCGTTTTAACAGTGGAAGAAAAGACATTATATGGCATCGCGCTCCTCCCGCAACCCTGCCAGCCTCATCTGTCAGCCATTACTTAATCATGGCCGATAACACAGAGCACAGAGAGCTGGCACAGCGCGTGGGACCAGAAGACAGTTTCACCTCTGAGAGCAAGAGGAGGGCAAGGACTCAGGGACCTCTGATTCAGCGATCTACAGCTGGGTTGCTTCACTCACCAGCACCCACTCAGGTAAGACCATTTTCCCTATCAATCAGCCTGCTGCTTGTCTTTTATGTCCTGCATTTGTACAGTGTCAAACTTAAAATATGTCTGTTTTTTTATTTTCTTGGTGGAAAATTGATCAACACACATACTTATGTTAGTTTTTAGTGTATTTTACTAATGAAAAATTGCTTCATCTGAACCTCCACGTATGTACTGTATGTTTTATTAGTTGTGTTGAACTTCTAGTACTATTCAGGTGTGCTAAGGTGTAGCAGTTTTGAATACAGGTTCACAGTTCCTTGGGAGAAACGTATAAATCAACAGGTCACACGGGAGGGAAATTAAACCCTCTTGAGACAGATTTGCCCTCCCACGTTGTCCCAGCAATTAATTTCAGATGATTTGGCGGGCTAAGCCCACTGTAATCCAGTGAGGTTCATTTAGGCACGATGTGGATTACTCTAAAATGGAACGACTCAACAGCTTTAGATTTGGCAGCTGGAAATCAGCCAAATAAAACAGCTTTTGTCAAACAAGTTTTCTTTTTTTTTCCCCATGCAGAACAAAACTTCTCCAGAGGAAGACATAATTAATATTTACAGCCACATGTAACAAAGAGGCAGCTTTTCATTATTTTGCTTAGTGGCTCTAAAGCAGCCTTTTTGAGTTGATCAAGATTCACAGTTCTACCACAAATCGCATAATTGAGTGCTAAACCAAACCCAGCTAATTCATGCCATTTTTCTCCTTTTTTGCATGCTACAAAACTACAAAATACAGACCTCTGATTTTGATTAAGTGAACACTATGATCTCATATGGATGCTCCAACTGGATAATCAAACTGATATCAGATACCTTTTTGTGCATCAATGCCTTTGTCTAGGACTGGCAGGCAGAAACCTCGAGATGACCCAACCCACTGCTTTAATCTAAACAGGTAAGCCAACAGAACACATGGAAATTGTTAAAACGCCCCAGGGAACCTTGACTGTAGTTTAAAAATGTGTCACACTGCTAATAAATGGATATGACCTTGCAGTACCTTGTGGAGAGGAAAGAATAGTCCACAAAACCAAGTAACCACCTCGTTCAGACAGACTAGTTTGTCATCATGGCCTTAAGCAGCAAACATTTACTGCTGCTTGAACTATAATTATGGGATGAAGAGGTTTTGTTTGGCAATAAAAGCAGAATTCAGGTTTGTTTTATGTTGGAACTGAAAAATATTATGTACCTCCTCCTAAATCCATCTGCATGCTGGTTTATCCCAGAATTTCATCTTTTTTCTTAGTGTAATATATCATCATAGTAGCTTTTTTTTTTAATTAAAACAAACTGGATCATAGGACAAAAAAGTATATCTTTCGCGTTTAAAATAGCTTTGTAGATATAAATCCTAAGAGAGGGACAGGGACAATTATGGTGTTGTATATTGACTACAGTAAGTGGTTCTAACTGAGTACACATCTTAAAATGTGAGGACCATGGTTGCATTCCAATCACATTGCAGCATGCTCGCAATGCAAGGGGATGGTAATACCAAGCATATGGCAAACTGTAGTTGCATACAGTCTTCAAAGGAGCTCAGTGCTGACCTGGAGGAAGAACAGCGTGTGGAATCATACTCTCAAGCACATGTTGTCAAGGCTGAGTGATAAAATATCACTCAGTTGAGCAAAGTTGACTTGTCCTCATTAACCATGCTAACCCAGCAGAGTCTTAATCTGGTAGGAGTTTAATAGGTGGGAACTAACCAAACGCTGACATAGTTGACATAGCGACATGTCTTGAGTAACTATGTTCTTGGCATGCAGCTGAACACATCAAGTTCAGATAAGGAGAAGAGGAAGACGTGGTGTCACAGAACATTCAGGCTTTTCTGTCCATGGTCTTGTTTTGCAGGGAGGTTTCAGAGACAGAAGCCAAAACAACACATGTTGTCAGCATGGGAATAGCTGGTAAGAGTGGCGTCATGGGGCAAAGGAATGTCAAGAGTCATAGATCTTTTCTATCCAACAGGCTAAAACACCCAATCAGACTTCTTCATCCTAGTTTCATTGATTTATACTGAATATCCAACTCCAACCAAGTTTATAAGATGCTTTGAAATAAGAACAATGACAATGCACATACAGTATATGAAGATCAGGATGCAGTTCAATATATTGACCTAACAAGTGATGAATTTGAAATGATGGAAGTTGATTTTGTCATATTATTCATTTATGGATGTAGTTGACTTTATAATGTGGAAATAATTTCTGTCTATCCAGTTTTTCACAGACGTTTTAACACAAGATCCACATTGAACTTCCAAATGGCTAAAACTAAGCACATTCTGACCTAAACGTGTAAGTATGAACTTGCCATAAAGTGTTAAATAAACAGCAGGTTGAGCGGCATGTACAACAGTCTCCAACACAGTTTGCTTTTCAAGTCAACACCACTCAGAAAGAATATAACAAGTGACATAAGGAAAAAAATGGACTATCCAGTCAATTTTTCCAACTCTAAAGATTCCACCGAGACATTTCTCAATGAGCTTGTTAAACATCCTGCAATGAGCGCTATAATGAACACAGCCAAAAATGAAGAGTAGTCATATAAACATAAGAATAAAGCAAATTCTTGATGGCACAACTTGGAAAAACACAAACAGCAGATCAGTTAGTCATAAAGTAGTGACCTGTGACACGGGGCAGCCAAGTCAAACTTCCTCTTCCTGCTAAATGTTACGCAGCTGCTTTTCTTTTTACAAACAGCAACGTATGGAAAAGCTCAGAGAAGAGAAAGATCTGAACCTTTCAATTTTTTCTAGGAAAAAGAAATGTACAAGGAACTGATGCAAAGGAATCTTACACTTAATGCATATTTTCAAAGTGGTATTCAGTTTTGTTTTTAGCCTTTGTGTGGAGATTGCCTTGTTTACCTTATAAATTGTTTTCCTCTCTTTCACCATCATTTTCTTTTTGTTTTGTAGCTCTCCAACACTGTACCTCATTTTAGTCCAAGTCCAAGGACGGTATCAATTCTTAGCAAAGGAAAATTTTTCCACCAGAGGAAAAATACAATAGGAATCAAGACAGAAAGTAAATAACAACAATGACGGAGAACAGATAATAGTCAGGTCTCAGAGTTCCTCCGTCAATCCAAATGCATCATGCAGGGGTCATGTGGTGAGGTGGAATTAACATCCTTTATAACTTCAAAAAGAAACAGAACTACCAGGTGGTGATATATTAAGGTTTTTATTTTAGCTAAAAGTTGAAACAAAGCGCTATTTGCTCTGTTACTGAAACTGACCTAGAAGACAGTGTCAATCATTATCGCACCCACAAGAGGGGAAACAGTCCATTTCACTTCATCACTTGATAGCATCGACATGCCCAAACATGAACAGGCCCCATTAAGTCTGTGGTGGTAGCCTCATGTGAGAGGACTTTTCATGTAAGTGGAGTCTATGAAGTAACTCCTGTGGGTTTAAAAACACTTCACAGTGCTTCACTTAAAGGAATGCGAAAAAGCAGATGTTTTGTACCTGTGTGAAAACACGATCATGTTCTCTGCCATTCAGCCAGCCCGGAGAAGACCAAATCAAATGCTTCCAGAGACCTTCAATCCCTGTCTCCTCTCTGTTCATCTCACTGCATCAGCTCCCAAGCTGGATCACCCACAACAGCTACGCTCACTAAATGGGCACTTTATTTTCTTTCAGTAGCTTTCACACACTCACTGTGCTTCAGCAGGAGCAGGAACGGCATTAATAGACTTCTCCTAACTATCATTAAACTAAACTAGATCATGACGATACTTGTGCAGCAACCTGCAAAGATAGCTTCTGATATCATCTCACGGCATCAGTGCCACCTAAATCTTAGCGGTTTGCCAAAATGTGTAAGCCCCAGGGATTGATCCTTTATGTTAAAGTCTTTTACCAATTTAGCACACACAGCAATGATTGTTCTAGTGAGAAGCACCAGGAAGCCGCTGCTCTAATAACCTAAACTCAACTAGCACACGGGCAGCATAAGGAATCACAAGGCTGATGATGTCACAAACAACTGCCCCCAAAGTGACAGGTTTGATGTTTCCCCCCCTGTTGCCCTCAAACTGGAGTCAAGTATGTCAAAGCTCTACATGTGGATTTCATTTGAAGCAGCATGATTAGCGTGCAGACGCTTTACTGTGATCCCCCCTCCATGGGAAACCCACACTCGACGGGAAGTGGTATGTTTTTGTTAACAACAAACAGGCATAAATCACATAAGTGGTGCAACACAGCCGTATCACTGGTCCTTACACCCAGCTGACATCAAGATTGCTTTTAAGGTAATTACCATTAGCTAATGATATTTATGTTCCTAAAAGTTTATGTTGAACTGTGTGCCTATAATCCGGAACCTGTGCAATAAATGTGGTAATTGTTTTGTGTCTTTTTCTCTTTTTAAAATACTCTCTGATGGCGTGTATTGGGAAAATGAATATGACTTTAACAGTAACTGATCAGTCAGACCTTTCTGGTTACTTACAACAGATTGATGGAAAGACACTTAAGTCAGTCAATCAGTCAGTGAAGAAGCAAGTAAACAGTTGAATTTATCAAGATATGTTTTTTAATATGTAGAAGGTGCCAAAAAGGAAAACAAAAATGAAATCAAGGGCACAACAAGCAAGATTAGTGTCTAAGATTAAGTCTCAATCTGAAAAGGTGAGTTTTGAAAAGTCAGTTTAAGGGTGTAAACATTTTATAAATCGAGAGGCAGAGAGCGAGAGAGGCAGAGCTCATTTATGAATATTTCCAAGATGGTAGTATGTACTCAGGTTTATTTCCAGGATTGTTGTCTGGTTTAAATATATTGAGAGGGCTTGATTAGAATGGATGGCATTTAAGGGTGTCTCTGCAAGATTACAAGGATTTTAATAATACAGTCTCTTATGAAATGTTTTGACAGAAAAAAAGGCGGGATACGTTTGAATATATTTGATTTATGTAACATATAACAACTAACATATACACTACTGCTGATGGTTCAAAATTATAAAAAAAAAGAAGATTTGGTATATACTACAAAGGTAAGATGCTTTTACATAAGGTAAGATAAATCCAAAGCCATGAGCAATATTGGAAATGTTAATTAAAACAACTGCCTGCCCCCCACCTGCCCACCATGCTGCTTGATCTCTATCTGGCCTCTAAGCGTCTCCTATTTCACCTGAACAAAAAAGGTTTGTTTGTATGAACAATAAGTGCGTTTTGAGCCTCTCAAATCATTGTGAATTCCTAAATTATATGAGAGTTTATGCATTACAGAAGATGAATAGGTAATTGTAATTTTGAATAGAAAAAGACTCAATGATTATTGTGTTGTGTACATTGGTGCTTTGTAGGTCAATAGTTAAAATAATCGTTTACTTTTAAAGAAAGAAGTAAATAAGTAATTCTGGCATATTGTGGGTTATTTGAAGCCTTTGTTGAAATACTAATTTAAATATAGTTTGACAGTACTTCAAAGATTATAATTGCCTGCATTTTGCAAACAGTGTTTGGTTTTTTTTTTTAGAATTTCTACTCCTTTCTCCAAAAACTAAACAAGACTTGCCAGAAAAAATTAATACCAATTATTGTTGCGGTTTAAAAAAAGAAAAAAGATAATATTACACTGTCTCCAGCCAAATGCATTACAGAGAGCACTATTAATACAATGGTAAACAGATGTGCCACCCAGCGCTAAGGTTTAATTTGGACTCTGCATGTTTTTCTCCAAAGAGATTAGAGAAGAAAATGTTAAAACACATAAAAGGAAAAGGGCCTGGAGTGTTATTACACTGCAATGTGCCATGGTATGTGAAACACTATAGATACTATAGAATCAGAGTTTAAGTTTTCCCCCCAAAGATTAAATTATTTAAAGTATTACTGAAAAACAAAACAGTAAAGTCAAATTGAGGGTCAAATACCAAAATACCCCTAATGGCCCACAGATCACATCTTTTCTATGGGGTGCTGTACGTTAACTTTGTACATAAACTGTATGTGTATTGCATGTACACAGTATGTAGAGCATATAAATGTACTGTATATAAAAAGTCAGTGCACATGAAAACAAACTCTTTTTAAAGTCAGTTGTTATTTACCTTACCCCTTGCAAAGCAACGTGTTTTTTTCTGTCTTGCTGTTCCTCGTGCAACATTTTGGCTTTATGACATTCACTAAAGTCCAGTGTTATTTTTTTGTTGTTGTTTGTTTGTCAATAAAACATTACAGTGAGAAACAACACAAATTTCACAGTTATGTTTCTTTAATGTTCTTTACAGTTGGAAACAGCTAATTTAACATATTTATATATTTCGCATGTGAATGAAATAAATAGCAACAAGCACAGCAACGTACCAAAATATGCAAAATAAAGCAGAGTTGGCCCTTTGGGTTTGTGCAACTTTGCACCACAGACTTTAATAAAACGACTGGGAGTGAAACTGCCATGGGTGAGGAGTCTCGGTTGTAGTGGAAAGTCGTCACACAAATACGCAGGGAGAGAAGCAAAAAAATAAAAGAACCCACAAAAAGAGGCAGACTGCGATCCTCCTCCACTGGGAAGGATACCAACATAAACAGAGACCAAGCTGCAACACTTCACCTGAAATATTTGTCATGATAATTTTTTGGCTTAATCCAAATGTAACTCGGAGGATTTACACATGTCACAGTGTATAACTGGTAATTAAGCATTAGTGGAAGCCTGACTCTGCAAATATAGATTCAATCCCTGCACGGTGTGTAAGTCCAACACATACTCAGACTGTATATGGCAAATGCTCTGTGTTTACCTGGATAAGTTACAAAGTGTTCACAGTTTACGTTACTAATACTTGACTGAAGAGCTGTCTTTTACTGAGTTAAACATTTCAAGTCTTTCATCCATATTAAGGTTGAATGTGTGCCTAGTTGCACCTGTAATGACACAAACACGCCTTCACTTCAACATTACTAACGAAAGATGAAATGTTAAAGAAAAAATGGCTTCAAGGTTCGGGTGTTTAGTTGCTCTTTAAAGATTAGAACAATAAGAGCAGCAAACATATTTCTGAAATAATATTTAGTCTTCATGCTAATATAGAACATACTTTTCACCTGACAGCCGAATTTGGAAATGATGTGGCTCTTTGAACATGTTGCCTCTCAGTGTAGCAGAGTGAATGCAAAGACCAAAGCAGAATTTGGTCTTTGCATACTTCGCTTACTTTTTTTGTACGTAAAAAAAAAAGACATTAATAACCCTCCAAATGCAGAATTATTTGGCGGACGTGTGAAAAATGTCAAATAATTCAAGTGAAGCATTACACAAGTCTAAACTGCAACAAAATATTAAAGCTGCAACAATTAATAATACACTGTAAACAAATAAATATGATTCATTTGAACGAAATCCTTCAGAAATAAAACTGGCCAAAGGATGAAAGAGAAACAACAATCGACTGTAATTTTACACAAAGGAGGTATCTGCGTGCTTTCTTTGATCAACAATAATAATGAACTTCTCAATGGTTTTGATTTACTGCACACTGACTAAGCTGAACTGATGCTATCAACCAGAAACAGAATAAATAAATTATTTCTAAGCCTGGAAATATGATAAAAATTCAATCTTCACAATACCGCTAAGTCATCAATATTTAAAATTAAGTTATTAGCACCTTATTATGATGACGTATCCCCTTCTAACTGGAAGATGAAGTATACACAGTGAGAACTGGGACACGTCTTTGAAAGCTGTTGGAAAGTATGGAATTCTCCCGTGTGACATACATTACATCATATATTAAACAACCTTTACTATAATGCCTCTTGTTGAAAAACTTTGCATTTTTTTTTTAGGTTTTAAATATAATTTCAAAACGACTTTTTACGTCTTTTGTGAAATTCTCTCTTTTCCCTTAAACGTTACTGCATATATTTTCAGTTTAACCCAACAGAGATGCATTAAAATGTAAGTCAAAACAAATGATGGAAAATATTTTCCTCTGTACAAAATGTCATTATTCATTGAGAGACAAGAGAAGTTTGACCAAGAGCACCAGCGAAATATTAAATATAACCAGCTCCTTGCAAAATAACATCATACTGTACAAAAAAACATCTACAAAATGCACTGAAAGTCGTTGTTGTTGCTGTTCAATAAAGGTCATAATATTAACTCTTATACACAAATATACACTTGTGTACTTTGGGCACAGGGTGAAGACAGCAATAACAACATAAATCATTTACTTCACGCCTCATGTATAAAATAAATATTTTCTGGAGTTAGAAATATATGGCATTGTTAGACAGCACTGTCCTGATTTATATGTTTTAATTTGGAGCCTTGGCTCATAAATGGGATCCATGTGTTTTTAATGATTCCCTAAGTGGAGCAGCATTGTTTTGGGTATGTTTTTCCTCTTTTTTTTAACTTGTAATCAGCCCCATGCCACTGCAGGGCCCATCTGGGTGGGCTCGAGCTGGGTAGGCAACAGTGGTGCGAGATAACCCAGCTCTTGCTTCAGAACCTTTGATAGTTTCAGGCTGAAAACACACTAAGAACGCAGATCTGAAGTAAATGCAGCACACACCTTTCTTGAGGAAGAATAACCACTGAAGTTAAATTAGTTAGTACTATCATACCGGCTTCCATGGGTCACGGTGCCAGGAGGCAGAGCCTGGGCAGGACTGCATGTTGCACTGCTCCATGTCAGGTGGCTTGTCTAGGATGTCACAATTGTAGTCATTGAGCCTCTGTCCATTGGGCCTTTGACATACCACCAGGCGAGTTCTCCTCCCTCCACCACAAGTTTGGGTGCACTGAGGGGAACAGCAAACAAAATGTTCTGTTTTTCGGATTCCAGATCAGTTTGCTTTGACTTACAGAGACATGACTACCAGATTTTTAGACCAAGTCCCTGTTTGTGTGATAAAAAATACACAAACAAAAATGGGGATCGCATAAATGGTCGATGGAAAACAAAAGAGATGAGCGAACTGCACTTCTAACTATAAATATGGTCTCACCTCTCCCCAAACACCGTAGTTCCACAGAGGACAGGGCCCAGAATCACAGTTCTTGGACTCAGCAGGTTTAACCCTCTCGTCACAGTAGTTGTTGCTGCGTCCATCAGCATCCTGACAAACAACCACCCGCCTCTGGAAGCCTCCTGCGCAGGTGCTGGAACACTGGAGAGCACACAAAATATGCAATTATATTCAGACAATGATTATGATTAATTCAAAATGATTGGACTACCAAGCTCTTGAATTGACATCTAACATAAAACAAATGTAAAATCTCTTTATAGAATCTATTTGCAGCAGTATCATGTTTACATGAGTCTAAAGAAGAACTTTCAGTCTCCACCGCACCCATTATTTATGAAGTGTAAGAGTACATACATAATGCCACTAGGGACAATCTGAGTAAAAGTGACCCATATGTAACACTACATTTGGTTTCACACTGATAACTGGTTGGAAACACATGAGCAATTTCATGCCAAATGCATGTAAAAAGCTCTTTTTATATAACATTAACAATAACACTACTACCAACAGGGACAACCACACCTACACTGACCTTCCTCCACACATGCAAACACTATGCAGACGTAAAACTACCAAACAAGGTTAAAAGGATTAAAAGAAGAAATGAAACATGGCATTCTATCTGAATTTGGGCCAACGCGATTCAAAGCCAAGTATATTAAGAGCCTCAACTGCCTCAAACTATTTGGATTTGTTAATGCTGAACTAATTTCAGCCAAGGAATCAAGGCACTACCTTTTGAATCTGTTAATAGGACCATCAAAAACAACACTTTTGATACCATATTGTTTTTTTGGTATTGCTAAATACCAGTCACTGACACTGACATGAAATATAACATTTGCTATGTATACACTGCAGCCTTCAGTATTCCTTTTAAGCTGTCCATAAAGTCCTTTACCATGTATGGCCTTCTGCCCTGGGAAATGAAAACATCTGCTACCTCACTCCTACTAGATGTGTTCGCAAGAATGTGTTTACACACACACACACACACACACACACACACACACACACACACACACACACACACACACACACACACACACACACACACACACAGGTCTCTCAACAACATGTTATATAGGCATGGCCTGTATATACACTGCTGGTTCTACATTAATATGAAAGCTTACTTTTGCTGTATGTAAAAAAAAAGACATTAATAACCCTCCAAGTGCATTAAAAGGAACCTTGACAAAATATATTTGAACCCTGCTATTTCTTCAACTATCTCATGCTGAACATACTGCGCCCCAAGGTCCGGTCCTCCATTGGTTGTCTGCTGAAGGCACATTCCAGCTGCTGTGCCCTGGGTGACGTCCTGGATCCTGAGGATATTCGTAGGGCTGGTCATTAATGCGTTGGCGGTGGTAAACAGAAGGACAGGGTGCAGCAGTACACTCCTGTTCTGTCACGGGCCTCTCATCCGGGTCACAGAAAGACTGGTCCACTGGCTGGGGGTAGTTGGAGCAAACCACTTGTCTGGTGGCTCTTCCTACACCACAAGTCACTGAACACTGTGGGAAGGTGTGGGAAGAGAGCCAAAGAGTTTTAAAAACAAAGGTGAAATAGAAGAGCTGTGATTTTTAATGAGAAAAAAATGCTTGGAAAAAAGAAAATCTACTGCATGTTCTGCAAAGCTCTGAGAACTATATTATGTTTTTATAAGACAGAAAAATGTGGGCTTTTGGATACCTTAAGTAAGAATCAATGTTTCAAACCTCGCTACGTGTTGCACCATGAGAAGCGCCGTCTTGTGTGACCAATTGCGGAAGCTCCACTACCACCACCACTACTAGTCTGACCAAGACAGACCAATCACCAATCACACAGGTTCCCAGAACCCCCTTTATAATAGCCCCCAGCCCCAAACCAAGCATACCTGCTTTCTTCCCTACAAAGATCACTAGAACTCCTCAGCGGTCCTGAGCCAAAATGATCCATCTTATGCTGATGCAACCATCAAGGTTAGACCATCAATGTGGGTATTTCTAGTTTAAGGATTAACTACTAAGTTATATTTGATGTACATATTTACATCAAGAGATATTCTTCTAGTAGTGGTTGTTGCATAACTGTAACACATCAAGTAGCTTGAGTTTTATGTTTGTTTAGCTATTGCTAGCTGAGCATTAGTGATTACTGCTACCACTGAATATTGTCAGGTAACCATTGGTGGCGTCTTGCCCTTGCCCAGCTGCTTGTGAGTTGACCCATCCCCTCAGGCATCACCTGGGTATCAACCACACAGAGGAATCTCTGGGATGCCTGCACTTCCACGAGCACTGTGGAATATTGCTTAGCAGAGAACCGTGGTTACACTAGTAACCAAACATTTTCTATATACTCCTAAAGTCTGGATAGTGAATGACTGCTTACCCTTTTTTTAAATTTTGCTTTTGATCAATTTCAAGATTTTTTTTTTAAATTTATCTCTCTCATGACATTTTTGTTGGATGTTTTCCATTTTCTGAATTACATTTGAGCAATGTTATTTTCACTGATGTTCCCATGAACAGATTTGCAGTATTTCGTGGTGAGTTCTTTTGATGGGAAGCCCCCATGAGACTAAAAACATGAATACAACAAGAGTAGAAATCAACATTATGTGACATTAAAATGTAATCTAATTAGGGGGGGGGACAATGGGAAACTCCCTTTTAACAAGAAAAGTCCTCCCACAAAACTATGCACAGAGAAGGCAGCCGTCTGCCTCGACCAGCTGTGGTACGTAGAGAGCAAAGAGGAAAAACATGATGAGTGAGAAATCAACAGACAATATAGAGTTGGCAGGTTGGTCCCACCATAAACTGTAAATCAAAGAAATCTCACTTGGGTTCAAATAGTATAAGGAATTTGTTTTTCACTCAAGCAAATTCATGCAAAAACTACAGCTCATCACTGACTCCATGCAAATGCTGGTTTAGTGACGTCACGAACAGTGTTTACAGCTCATTGTGTTTCAACACGATTTGAAAATTGTTGGAAACATCTGTTTCTATTCGACACAGCTGGATGTTTTACTTACAGGTGACCATTCTCCGGCGTGCCATTGCCCACAGGGGCTGAAGCAGGTGGCAAACTCAGCGGGGCGGGGCAGGTGGGCGCAGTAGGATTCGTCTGCCACTCCTCCGTGGACATCTCGGCAGCTGACATAACGAGCCCGCTTTCCCTTGCCACAGGACACGGAGCACTGGAGGACATGCACATACAAGCAGAGCTCTCTCACGTGTTCTCCATTCTTTAACTTCTTTGCTTCTATTTAGTACATGGGGATCTGCCAGGCCCGGGAGCCATCGACAGTCCCCTTTGAGGCCTTCCCCAAACCGCAGCTCAATTTATGCCAAAGCATTCACTTTTACCTACTAAAACGCTGTCAAACCTAAAATGAGGACGTGGGCCCAGCTAGTGAAATGGTTTTGTAAAGAAGGAAGGGCAAGCTTTATTGTGATATTTGGTAGCACGAAGCATTCAAAAGGTACTGCTGTCTGAACACAGGCAGAAAAATCAGCTCTAGATTTGTGTGCTTCACTTTACTGTAACCCCTCGACCATTTTGGGCTAGAGAGAAAATTCTAATGGTTCCCAAGAGATGAGAATTACAATATAAAATACATCCAGGAGTGCTGTATGACATGATGCTTATGATAAAGGGTTCAACTTTACCTCATCTAATTCAAGTCACTGATCTGGATCTTTTGGCCATGTTCAAAGTATTGGTGCCTAATTTCATTACAGTAATAACCTGGCTTTTTTATGCAGGAAAGGAGCAACTTCATTATGTTTTTTAAACGTATATACTGTGACTTCTTCACCTTACAAATGAATTCATTGTCACTGGTATCCTAACATAACTCCCTCAGCGCTCATAATTATGCTCTGAAGGTTTACTCCTGCCATCTCAGCGCGACACCATGGAAACATTTCTGAAGAGATGAATATCTAATGCAATCAAGCAGCTCTAGCTCAAACAGAAACATTAATATCGCTTTCATATCAATGTCACACTGAGGATGGCAATGCTGCTCCTTGGGGAATGCATGCATGTATATATGTGCATGTGGAGCATGTGTGTCTGAAAGACCGTACTGGCGCTGGCCTCTGACATGTGAGCTCACACCGGTTTTTCAGATTGACAGATGGGGTTCAATCTCAGAAACCGAAGACTCGTGTTTAGATGAAATCTGGTTTCCATTTGCTCCGAATAACAATGCAAAGTATTAGAAAGGCGGAGGGACCTCTTTGCCAAGACACTGGAGCCTGCACGTGTCTGCATATTGTATGTCTGTGTGAGTGTGTAGTTACAGCAGGGGGTAAAACAGAGGATTGTAGTTATGTGCAGTATGTACTTTCTAGAGTAATGTTGGGATATACAGTGATGTTGAATATGTCAACCTAATATTCGTAAACACATAACATGACTTGAGTGTGGTTGAGACACACACGCACAAACCGCACACAAATTGCTCCATCAATATTCTTATTTTTCATTCTTTGTCAGAGGCCTACAGTCCTACTTTCACTCGATCTACACACACAGTGATGAACAAAACAGTACAAAGATTATGCTCTAACAGATCCACCAACCTCAAGTTATTTCCTTACCGCAGTCCAAGAGCCATATCTCCACTGAGTCAGGAACTGCGCAGAGTTGTCTGGACGAGGAGTGCTTTGTGCTGGAGAGGCTCGTGAGCATGATGGCATCTCACAGTCCTTCAATGACAAACATTGTAACAAACTGCCCTGTGATGAGCTAATAAGCAAATATGCAAGGATCTTAAGTTGTCTTAAAGGAATAGGGTAAATTAAACAAATTGGGGCAAAATATGGTTATTAATATACCCCAAAAATATATCATTGCACCTTTCTAAGCCCTAGAACCCTAAAACGTAGTACTGTTGAAGACAACCTGAAATCAAACACCTAGAAACGATCACTTATCTATAAACTTTAAGATCAGTCAAATGCCTTGAGTGTCCATCATTGTCAATGGACATCAAAAAGATTTTTTAAGTCAGTGTTACCTGTATGTTTCCCCTTCATTCTGCAGAACTATGCATGTTCCAAGATTGACACTAAAAGGCTCTACCTAAATTCTAGTTTCTTTATATGCATCTAAAATCTGAGTAAAGGGAGGGTACCTTTGAGCAGAATTTATGACCTCAGCTTGTTTGGAAGCCAAACAAAACACCATTAGATTAGTTTTCAAGCTAAATCCAGTAAGATTTAAAGCGGCACTTGTCCATGTCTATATCTTAAAAAATAATCTGCCATATCGAGCCTTACCACAACTTTTAGCTCACTGTTGACCCACAGCTGCAGTGTTTAGATCAGTTCCATCACTCTTGCCAACCTTCTTTCCAGCCACAGCAGGCAGCTGTTTTCACTCAAAAGGCTCTGATAAACCCACTTTACACTTGTGTTACCTGACCAGCACCAAACCACAATCAGCTGGCAAGTAGATGGGGAACATAATAAAGCGTTTAGCAATTTAAAGTGCTAGTCTCCCCATTGGGAGCTGGTAAAGCCAAAACAGGAAGGTTAATGTTGGACTTAATGCTGATATATTAACATTCATTTGTAGCTCTGACAAGAGTGTTGCTGGCACTGCTTCATTTCTGGTGGTTGTTCAGATAGAAGAAGTGTTTTAAAGGTGATAAAATACAGATGCTTTTAGTGCTTTTTCCACTTCCTCTGAAGTAATCAGAAATTACTTAATGCTGTTTTAAAGTGACTTAGGAACATAAACTCATCAGTAATCTAAATTGTGCGTGCCACTTGCCGGATTTACAGTAGTAATGAGCGTTGTGTGTGTGTGTGTGGGCGGGCGGGCGGGGGGATGCATTTTGGATTCATATATTTGAAGGTCACATTACAATATATTTTCAGGGAGTAGTCCCATAAAAAACTTAACTGTTTGTGAAATATTTCGCATTATGGTGAAATTACGGTAAAATCCACTTAAAACCTATTAATTAAGACTCTGTATGGTTGACTCTTGACTCGATGCACGATCTTAGGTTTCTTATTACCTGACTGTCTCTGGGCATCGCTGCAGCATTGCACTCTCTGTCATCTACTGTGTCGCCGTAATCCCCCGACACACACCTTACAGCTCTCATCTGGTAGCCATGGTCACAGGTCACTGAACACTAAAAGAAAAAAAACAAGTTACACACATGCGCACCTATGCCAACTCTGCTGAAGTTGGAGGTTGAAGGTTGATATCTTAGACAGGGCCTCAGTCAAGGTCCTGCTCAGCAGAGGCCCTGACACGTACACACAGACATCCATTCACATACACACCCGGAGCCTCAACTCGACCCTTTACCCAGTTCTTAATTCACATACAAGGCTCTCCCATCATGTTTAGGTACCACACGAGAGCACAGAAAATGCCACAAGATAGATTTATTTGATCTGCAAATTATAATTACCCAGGCAGTAATGAGTCAATATATTCCAGCTCTGTAAATACTACTATCTGACTTAATACAAACATGTCTGGGAGCGTATTATTAGTTACAAAACTACACTATGAATGGTGAAAAACGCCCATTCATGCCTGTTTTATTTAGTTTGTTCTTTACTAAAATGTAGTTAAATCTACCCAGAGACAGTGGGAAATTTGTATATTTGAATGTGTATGTGTGTCTCTAATAGTGTGGGTCAGGTTTAGTCTTACAGGATATGAGGGCAAAGTGAAAGTAGCATAAAGGAAATGGGAGCTGGTGTCACAGTAAGCACACTTTGCTGTAACTTGCAGGTATATCAGCTTACACACACGCACTACAAATCTACACTGAGTCTCCTACTGCCACATTCTCTCTCTTTGACCACACACATATCCACAACCACATACACAGAGTAAATCCTAGGCACTCACACATGCAACCCATTTCCTCAGTCAAACACTGAATGGAGTCACCTCGCCCCGCTGTGTCAGTGTGTGTGTCTTACTCGTGTGTGTGCGCAGAACTCACCGCTCCCCAGACGCCAACTTGCCAAGATGCACACTCGGGCAGCTCGCAGCTTCCCACGGCAGGGGGTTTACTTGTCATGTCGCAGAGGTGCTCGCTCAGCTTCTCCTCCCTGGCTCCCATGCTGCAGGACACTTGTCTGTGCCTCATCCCTTTCCCACAAGTCACCAGGCACTGATGGTAGAAGAGTTGTAGGTTGAGGTTTGTTTGTTTTTTATGAAGTTACTGAAAATCTACGAAACAGTCGATGGTGAGTACACATTTTTATGCTAATTGTCCTGTCCTATTTATGCCATTGGTGTGAACACTATAAGAGAAAGCAGTTATACTTCAAGCTGCAGGTTCAGGGTATCCCCTGTATTACATCACATATACACTATATATAGTACGCCAGTAATTTGATTGTTTATTATTTGCATGTGGCTTTGCAGAAGCTTACTTTTATGAGGTGTGTTGAACTCATCCTCTCATTCTGAGGAATAAATCATTTCTATTCTGGGATATCTGTTTCTGTGTGGTCATATCTGCATGTCTAAGAGCATCCAGGCTCACCTCACTCCACTCACTGATGATCCACTTCGGACACGGGTGGTCGTTGCAGGTTTCAGTTACCACCCTCTGGTATTCATTGCATTCTCTGTCCACGAGCCGGCGGCCCAAATTGTTCATGCAGTAAGACTCCCTGCTACGGCTGCCACGTCCACATGTCTTAGAACACTGCATATGGAAAAGTCATGCAGGTTGGATGGCTTTAAAGTCCTTAACCGGGCTAGGCCCTCACAATGTACAATGTAATTTCCTCCGACTGTACCTGTGACCAGGCGCTGTACTGCCAGCTCTTCAGCAGACAGTCACCGTGGCAGGGCTCTCTGGTCGTTGGTTTGGGGATGTCGGCACAGGCACTGGTCTCCATTCTCTCGCTCTGTCTTTTCATCCGGTTGTACTTCATACACTGAACATCCAGGTTGCGATAGCCTGGGCCACATTTAGCTGAACATTCACTTTTTCCAGCAACGTGCCACCTGCGAGACAGAGAAGGGTTGTCATGAAGTGTCTGACTGTGGGCGTGCACGGGAAGTGGGACCGTGGGACATTAATACACACCGGACTTCACAGTCTATGTTGCATGGCTCGTTGACGGCTTCGGGATGAGGTAAATGTTCACAGCGTTGGTCCGACACCTCAAGGTGATCGCTCCTACGCACACACACTCTCTTCCGTCTTCGCTCACCTACACACACACACACACACACACACACACACACACACACACGCACAAACAGTGAAACAAAGCAACGTTCAGATCGTTCAACATCTGGTAGTCACTTTACTTAAAAATATCACATTTCATCGCCTTTAACAAGTCTTGCTAGCTTTCTAACATTCAATCCTCCAGCCTTAGGGGTGTGCAGGTCTCACACCCCTCAAACACACGCTGTGCACTCTGATCCACTGGGAAACCGAGTAGCTTGCTACTAAAACGGAAATTTGTGGGGTGTAGTAAAACCAGGCGAAGGTGAAGGTGTCAGGTAATGCGATTACCTGGGATCAGAATGGGGTTGCAAAGAAGGGGCTCTTTAGAAACCAGATGCCGATTGAGTAAGTTTTTAAAATCTAGAGGTGTGAGTAACATGATGGAGAAGAAATCAAAATATTAATAATATTAATTAATAATAATATTTGCACTGAAGCTCACACTATACATTTTGATCCTGTATACTTCACACTTTTGGAGTGTTTGGCCATTGACTCTTCACAAAGACAAATGCTGCACATTTTGAACAACAGTGAGCTTAAAAAATATTCATTTCTGTATTTATGAAGGCATCCCAGCAGCTCAAAAGGTCCCTTCCCCCCATTTCTGAAGTGATTTTAAATTCACAGAAGCCAATGAAAAATGATCGTGTTCTTCATGTGTGGAGATTTGGAAGCCAAGAGATCTTACCCTGGCAGATGCGGTTGCACTCGAGCCAGGAGCCTGAGGGATCCCAGACAAACTGCTCCCTGTGTTCCTCAATGGGTATGTTAAAGGAGTAACGAACATCTGGGTTGTAGAGGTTTCCCACACACAGGACCTGTGGGAATAACGTTGGAAAAGGCGAGGTCAAAGGTCTGACATGCTTATTATTTTGTCCATACAGAGTTCTCACCTCTTTAACAGAGGGATTAAGATCAGTGTGTCACTAGGTGAGAACGAAAGCAAACTTTTGCAGAAAAGAGACGCAGAGGTGAAAACTGAAGCGGTGTGGGGAGAAACATTAACAGAAGAACACACAGTATGCAAATAATCAAAGCAGAACTGATATAGTAATAACATAAAGTTGACTTAAGCATTAAAAGAAAACAAACTTCCTATTAATACCTGCAGAATGAGCTCCTCCTCAATACGGTCAGTGCAGTTAATGCGCTCAACTTTTGTGTCTGAGCCGCTGTAATCAATGACGGTTCCCTTGAAGTCGATTTCCCTTTTGAACATGGCCACCACAAAGTTTCCATTCAGGAGGAAATTGGAATGGCTATCGGATAATGCTGGAATGACATTCGAATAAGAACGACACATTTCACCACAAGAGACAGAAGAAGGAAAGCTTTGCCCTCGCAATTTGAAGTTTGGGGAATGCGCGAGACGGCATTTGTCACTTTCAGCCTACATTTAAAGTAAACAGTCTGGCAGACAGCTGCCAACCTATTGTTCTGCCGTCCGAGGAGGTACCGTATGTTGAAACAGCGGTGACACCAAATTGCATTTATTTGGAGTCAGACTCCGGGACTCTCTTCGGTGATTGACACTGGAGTGGAAACAAAGGATCTTCACTGACTGCAAATACACACAAATACCTAAACAACCACCTCTGAATTACAGTCTGTGAGTACATGCCAAAACAATGCATCTAATCAAGCCTAGTAAAAACTTTTGTTGTTTTGCATTTAAATCTGCAAGTTGTGCAATGCCAAATAATCAGAGAGAATTGACAATGATGCACGCAGATAACTTATGGCAACATATCACATATTTCTTATGCCTGCAGAAGAATTTGTGCACTGTCCAGAATCGTGTACGCATAAATGATGAACAATGAAGAAAAGACATTAATGTGCAATTTTCATTACACAAGGAAAAAGAAAAGAGCGAAGAAAAAGGGAGAAAGATTGATAGCACCCATGGGAGTAGCCAAATGAGAAAGCAATTATGTTTATTTACTGAATTCAAAGTAGCACTCATTCAGAGCATACTCGGAGTACTGGCGACAGAGACGTCTGATGTTTCACCAGCTCTGAAAGGCTGTTCTTGACTCACGGCACAGCGCAAACGCTGTATTTACATGATTTTTGTTTTTCAACCTGTTTCGTTGGAGTATTTTGAAATATTGTCACAATATACACGTAATAAATGGAGAAAAATGGCGCCTGAACTTCTAAGCCACTGACACCCATTTATGTCACCCTGATCTTCTCTAAACAAATTCCTCCATATTGCACCAGCTGAAGTGGCAAAACTGAAAGGGTGTTGCAAACATTGACCATATTTAATGCAGACAGCACTCCCAGAATTGGCGGGGCAAAAGGGGTCCACCAGAAATTTCTTCTGACAATTGGAATTAAAACATCTTGAACACAACTTGATCCATCTGAAACATGGATGCCTGTACACTTTACAAAGGGGGCAAAAGAGCTTCTCTCTTCTCTTTTGCTTGTCTTTTTTCTTTTCCTGTGTCCTCCTCTTGCTCACATGCAAGCACAGAATAGGTCCATCTGACCCTAAAACCCTTATTTCTACTTCCATGCAGCTCAAGCTCCACATGCATCTAATTAGCACTTATTGCTGCCTCATTTATCTTTCCGAGTGGTTGACACTCCATTTGCTTACCCTCAACCAACGCTCCTCACATTTCCTCGATATACGTGCTCAGTAAAAAAAGAGAAAAAAAAGTCCTTTTCCTTTCATTTTTGAAAACAGTTTGACAGTAACTTGGCTCGTTTCTCGAGTTCAACCCCTTTTTCATTAACATCTGCCTTTACTGCTCTGGGTCACCGAGTCAGCGCGGTTTATGGTCATGGCATTGACCTATGAGATGAGAACCGAAGAAATGTAATGTATACATCTGACTGGTTTGGACTGCCACCGCATTCAGACTGAATGCTTTTAAATTTGACCTGGTGTTGCTTTAAAAACCACACCTTCTTACTGGTACACTCACCGAGGTAGTTGTCATCTTCTGGTTTTCCAGAGTAGCTGACCTGTTTGATATCAATGTTCATGGCTCCAGCTGGAATCCGAACCACTGTGTTGTAACCTAAAGAAGAAGAAAGAAACAAAACCAGGCAAACAAGAGACTGAGACCGTTTTTAAGAACTTTCAAGAGGGAAAAACGTAGCTACGATAACACCAATGCACTGAACACTCCCCACTGTGATTTCCATAATAGCTTCACTATGCTACACCAAATTCCTCTTAGGGAAGTTCCAACCACTAGGGATTTAAATGTCACACTTGGAAAAATACAAAAAAAAAAGTCTAGTCATCTCAAATAACCTGCAGGAGGCCCTGTTATAGTCTCAGAGGCCTGACCGTTAAATTATATGTAATTATTCCCTGGACTTACCTTTGGCCTGTAATTACTACACCAGGCCTGTTGTCCCATGATAAACTAACAGAGAAGGCGACTGAGCATGAGCAAGAGAAAGAGCCTGTGAAGACCAAAATATGATAACCGAGATGCAGGTATGAAGGTTTAACAACAAATTAAGCAAAACACAGAACCAGCGAGACCAAACTGGGACCAGAATTTGCATGAACTGCATTCATAATGAGCAGCTGTTTGGTGCAACCATTGTCTTGCACTTTTGGTCTCTCTAATAGACTGCCTTTAGTCTAATGTTTGCAACAGGTGGTGGAAAGGTAAACTAGGAGTCGATTTATTATTTACTCATTTCCTTTTTCATATAGGCTCAGCTTGAGAGTCACAAGTGAGAAGTGAAAGGAATAAAATACAAGAGGTGGGTTTGAAGCGATCTGACAATTAGCCTGACACCTTAAGCCACTCGGGGGCAGCACTTGTTTTACATATCTTCTTCTCATCAGCCTTGTAGATCTCACACATGTAGGTCTTTCTCTTTCTGTCTGTTAGTCTTGATTTGAAATGAGCTGCACCAAACAGAGATGACAGACAGTAAGGTTTTTTTTTCGTCTTGACACTTTTCACTCATAAAGATTTGCGTGAAACAAAACAAAAACCTTGCCAAAGTTGCCTTTTGAGTTCACTGTTACTGCTTTTAAGTGCTATGTCACATTCACTACCTAGAGCCACTTGGGTAACGATAAGCTCACAGGCCCACAGAAATACATCAGGAACAGCCAACACTAGACCCTCCCTGAGGCTACGTGGTATCTCCTAGCTTAGCGACTGACCGCACACACAATCAGCCCTCACCACAGAGTGACCCAGAAAAGAATAGTAAATACAACACCCCGAGGTTAAAACAAACAAACAAAAAAAAACTTGCACTTGTGGAATGATTTGGTTTACCTTGTACAGACTACTTTCTGACACTAGCGAGAAGGAATACTATATAGTATTTGCTTTGCTAAAGAAAATTAGCTTGTGTTTTTAATCCCTTAAGTATTTTGTGTACAGATTATTTTCATTTTAAGTGAAGAACATTGAGGAAACTTCAGTAAAAGGCGGATGGTGTGGGAGTTCTTGATTCACAATAACTATCAACAGTTAATGTAAGTGAGTCACCAATTCCTGTGTTTTAACACAGTTTTTTAAAGAATAATAATGTATTTGTGCTATTTGAAGTATTATCGGGCCTTGGTGTTAGCTACAAAAGCATGTTTAATACAAATTGTATTGCGAACATAAAGATATTTGTTTACAAGTAAAAGGAACCAGACTTATGGTTGACAGTTCATCATTTTGTGTCGGCTGGTGAAGAAGGATTAAGGGGAAAACTAAGTAAACACAATGAATGAAACGCGGACAAAAAAAGGAATAAATCAAGAGACATGAAAAGAAAAAGAATAAAAGGTTCAATGGCAAGAAGACAGGCTCAGACTCAAGACAGGAGCAGAGGGATATCCTGCCTGGGCTACACTCCCACTCCTTCTTTTTTCTTTTTGTCGTTCTTATGGTTAAGCCAGATTTCCAGGGCTGAGGTCAGTGCCTGATTTGGTTGAATACAGTCCTCAAACACTTTGCCACCCCTGAGCCAAAGGAGCGCAGAAAAAGGAAGATGGATAGAGATGCTAAAGTTGAGTGCCAAACTAGCACAGTACAAATGACAGAGGCCACACCCATAGCTTTTTATGCTAATGCTGGTCCTGTTTTACTGCCCAGACTTAAAAAGGATTGGATGCAATCAGCAGTTGGCCCACAGTGAGGCACTGCTTTAAGCACCACAGCTGAAAGGGGATGATGTCAGGTTTGTGTTTGCTATCAAAAGACCAGACTGAGTGACATGAACAAAGTTTGTAAAGCTTTAGAGCAAACTGCTTTCATGTATTTTTTCCCCCAAAATTTGTCCAAAGCATACATTGTTCTTCACATCAAGCTTAACATGTTAACCATAACCATACATGACATCAGTGCCTAATATGAACATATTGAATGTCAGTGTTGTAGCCTCATATAACTAAAAGTCTTTCTAAGCTCGTCTATGTTTGCTGCATATACAATTTATAACAGCCTGTTTATTTGCAGAATGTGCTGACATATGTTTTGTGGAACAGTCAGTTATTAATGGACAGAGCGTGCAATCTGAGCTGAGAGGGACTTACCATACTGAGCATCATTGAAGGTTCCTTCCAGAGTTTTGCACGATGAGTTGTCGCCGCCACACACGCCGCACTTGTCGTTCCTGGCCTTTGAGTTCAGCACATGATCGCAGCCCGCTTGCTGCAGAAGTGCAGAAGATAGAAAAGACAGAAATGTGTGCTTTAGAGTGAAGCTCCTGACAGCGCGCAACTAAGCTGAAGCTGACGGCGTCGGAGGGTATGTGAGCAAGTATTGCTTTGAGTGTAATCGGGAAAAACAAGGAGCACGCAGACATACCCTGCAGAGGCCCTGCACACAGATGTCGTAAGTGTCTGGCCCGCACGGTGTGCCGTCGATGACACGGTCCTTCAGTTGATAGTATGCCGTAGTCCCAGCAACCCGGCAAAAGAGCTTGCACCGATCCTTCATTAATACTTAAAGGATACAAAGAAAACAATTAAATTAAAATTCTGAGCAATAAAGATACATTTTCAGTGAAATCCTGCGAATCCTTAGGAAACAAACTTTTTAACTTAAACCTATTTACTTCTTTGTGACCCTCAGCAGACTCTTGCTTTATCTCTAATATTTAGACTCTAGAATATCTAGAATATTTATTCTCTGCATTTCGTTGCCCTGTACCTGTGCATGTGCAATGACAATAAAGTTGAATTCTATTCTATTCTATTCTATTCTAGATGGTATCTGACAGTGTACCCAGACCGGGGCTTGGCTTCTTCGCTTCAGCATCAATTAACTAAAAGAATCACTTGCAGCAACTTTGCCAGATGGTAATCTCATGGGGCAGACTATCTAGGCAGGGCCTGACATACATCTGTAAGAGAAAGCTGCCAGGAAGTTCATATGGAAAGACTTTATGTTGCCCTTGATTAGTGTCAATTAAAAGTTTACTTAAGGACACCTTAAAAAAAATACAGCTGTAGATTTTTATCATACATCCATCAATTTCTCAACAAAAATTGCCTGTCTTCCCCTGCCATGTATTAAAATTCAGGCACATTAGATTCAAATGCAATGGCTGTGGAGGCGTCGCAACTTTGTAGGTCTTGGTCCTTGCTTCTCTCTTACACACACTTGTGGATTTACAGATAAGTTTATTGACGTATTTGTGCAAACTGTGAGTAACTGGATGCAAACAAAAAATCACTTTAAAAATGTGGGATGTGGTGTTTAAGGTGAACGTTTACGTAAAGTTAAAGCTACATGCTCAGTTGCATTTAAATAGTGTGTATTGCTGATGGTGTGGCTTGAATGGTTTGGGTATACTCACTGCCACTGTACTTGGGGACCCAGCGGACGGTGGGAGGTAGACCATTGATGTTGAAGTGTTTGCCGTCAAACTGAGAGCACTGCTCTTCCCGGAAATCCTTCTGTCCTCGTGGGCATGGCTCAGTGTTGCAGGAGCGGAACTTCATTCTGCGACCCACACAGAACTTACCGCCGTTTCTGGGCCTACAACAACGGGAAAATTAACGATTACAGAGGCACTACGCAAAGTTTGAATTTAAAGATCACATTAAGTGATCTTTAAACATGTTGTTCACATCCAAATCACAGTTATCGCACACATATTTGCACTCTGACCGTCAATAACGATCTCATTATTTCTTATGAAGCACCTTGAGGCGACTTATGTTGTGATTTGGCGCTATATAAATAAAATTGAATTGAATTGAAATTGAATTGAATTACTCAGGCTTGTTGCAGTCTCTAGTGGTGCTTCTCGTTCCTCCACCACAGGACCTGGAGCAAACACTGTAGGGCCCCCAGGGACCCCACTCGCCATGGACTGGTTGCAGATCCAAATCTTTATTTACACACATCCCATGTCTGCAATACTGAAATGGAACACACACAAGCAAGAAGAGAGCATGTTAAAATGTATAAAAGCAACCCCTGCATTACTGAAGGCAACATAATCTAGTACAGCACACCTGGGCACAGTGTTCTTCTTCGCCATCTCAGTCATCGGCTTATTAGATCTTTAGTCCCACATGAGAAAATTGCATTTCCACAACACAATCGATAGTAAGAGGAAATTTAATGAACACAATGACAATCTGACACTCACAAAAGTGGTTTAGTGTATCTCTAACCCGACCCCTGTATTCCAAACTTTATATTTTATAAGCCATCTTCGGAATTAAAAAACAAAATACGGGAACACAGAGCTTTCATGCAACAGACCCAATTATCCCACAAATAAGGCTTCCAGTGTCAAGCAGTGTGTACCCGCTAAGCAACTTTTGCCAAAAAGAACTAATACCGCTTTCATAAGCAAAGCACAGCACGCACATTTCCCTTTGTGTGTAACCAAATCCTCCTCTCAGTGACTAAGATATCAGAGGGTCCTGTTCAGAGAAAGAATGCAGGACAAGACGGCGTCTGTCTGGGTACGTAGCCCGCCGTCCGGGCACACAGGCGAGGGGAGCAGTGGCACCATGATAAGGAAACTCTAGAGTCGTGATAACAAGAGGAAGAAAGTTCATTACTAGCCTGACATCAGAAGCTCCCTTCTCCTGCTCAGTTTTTTTATCCTTTAACCAGAAAAGGAAAACGTTCTTTCTGGACACCTCACAGTGTTTATTTTGACTGCACTCCGTTTGTCGGGAGCTTCATGTCCATCCTGTTACTCCCACCCCCAGCTCCAATCAGCTGAGAAATGAATCTACTATGTCTAATCCTTTTTCCACTATGAGGCATTTGAGCGCCTGCGTCATGTTCTGAAGACTCATGAGAAAATGGAAACAAAACCGTGCCACATTTACTTCACTGGAATTTTATCATTTCAGCTCATTAGCCAGTGAGATCGGTCAATCAATCAGAGGTAGCTCCTGGGCAATGGCTGACCTGGTTAATTTCTGCTTTAATGCAAATTAACAACATGTATTCATTACCTCAGATGTACAAATGCAAAAGGGCATACACAAAACCACATGGAAGCAAGTACTATTTGGCTGCTTCTGCTATCCTGGCTTTGTTTGCATGTGTGTTTTACACACTTGTGGGTCTTTAATGATGGAGTGTAAAGTCTGTACACAATGGCAGGCAGGTGTTAAGAGCTGCAGGGTATGGACTAAACAAGCCACAAACATTTTCATAATCCGGGCCTAGTTTGAGGAATTCCCGGGCTCACTCCTCCTGAGTCCGAGTCTAGCGTAAATGCAAACTGAACGCGCCGATAATTCTGTTGGAGCGCAAACAATGAATTAAGAAAAGAATCAAATGGAAAGTGCTGAAAAGAATTTGATAAAGCATGCGCATTATTGGAAATAGTTTCCATGCCACAGAAAAAGGCAAACAGGTGCTGGACTTTGGAGCTCACCGAGTTCATGGAACTGTCAATGAAACACATTTAGGCAGTAAGTCCAAAAGCTTTCCTTTGTTACAGCAAATAGTTTCCCCTCCCCTTGCAGCCCCCCACGCTCAACTTGAGGAGTGTCAGCCCAGACCTGAGCATCCCTTCTATACCTCTTCTCCAGGGCTACCCATCCCCCCTTATCCCCTCACGGTGAATTGCAAAGGTCGAGCGGAGACCACCAGAGTGCAGACAGGCAGCAGGACCCACGGAGCTGTCAAACACAAGGCTGACTGTCTGTCACAGAGGACCACGGACTGTGTAAGCCTCTGAGGCATTCCACTATCCATGCTGGCACCCTCTGTTTACATCCGTTTTGTTTGGCCTGAAAAGGTGATGTGGTGAAAAAAAAGAAAGGAGGAATGGGGGGGGGGGGGGTGGAAACCAAAAAAAAAAGAAAAAAAACACACATAAGTGCGCAAATGTGAATGTGTATTAAGTGTTAAGAATGACTGCTTAGGGTCTGAAGGCACTTGGATCCACACTCACTTCCAATTAGGTTCCTACCAAAGAGCACATACACATTTGGAAAACACTGAAATAAAAAGGCGCATTTAGCAAAGCCCAAGTGCCCATTAAGGACACCAGGCGAGCCTCTTTTTGCTGAAAAGATTGTCAAATTTTGACCTCAGCTGGGAATGTGTTGAAACACTTGGAGGTCCCGTGAGAGAAACCCATCCAGCTGTGACTAGCATGTGTTTCAAATTAGAAATTTCACAAAGGTACAAGCTAACTTACCAGCTCATATGAAAGTATGCATATGTGCATACACCTATATTGCATGCATGTATATATATAGATCATGTAAGCTGAAATATACCCAATACCTTTGCCTCTTGGCTCTTAATGACATACTCAATAAAGATTAAATGAGTAGCCCATGGAGTCACAGAGAGCAGTTACCAGCATGCTAACTCAAACAGTGAAAATAGTAAGGACAGCAGCATCTGCTCTGAGCACCTCAGCTGCTTTGGAAGTTAGCGCCCTGTAATTGCCAGAAAACTGTTGCAGAGAGCGCCTCATTTCTGAACCCAAGCCATACATCACAAGAGGAATGAGAAGGTAGAGGACTGATTTAAAAAGCACTCCGCTCTTTCATTTTAACACGGCCATTTCCAAAAGTCATCACCTTTCATGCGGGCGGTGCCTTTCTCATGCCTCTGGGTTAGGAGTTCACCTCGGATGGTTGGGGGTTTGTGTATTGTCTCCAGCAGCTGGGAGCCCCCTTTCCTCCCAACAATGCAAAATTAAAACAGACTGCAATCTTAGAAATGCTAGAAACATCTGGAGCAACCCCTCAAAATGCGATGGCATGGACCACCGCAGTTAATTTTCAATATGGCGTCATTTTGTTTTACGTGTTTTATCGCTTGTCCTGGAGGTGAGGGAAGCTGTAGAGGCCCAATGACAACATAGGATCATCTGCAGCACTTCCATTTGCTGGCCATGCGACTGGAAATCAGTCACCTTACAGCTGCTTTTACAGAGTGGATACACACAGACTCATTTTTTAGCCCATGCACGTGTTTTCACTGTCAGTTCCTCGAGTCTCCTCTTTGGTCGTGTCTTAAAAGACCATAAGACAAGACAGAGAAATGAGAAGACACATTGGAAGGAGTGTGGCAGACAACAGGAGAAACAACAACCTCTAATTTTATCTCCTCTTTGCTTCCTGTCCTCATTTGTGGTCTCCGTTTTTCCGAGGAGTGTAAGAAACATTTCCGTAATAAAAAAGGATTGATGATTGATGATTTTAGTAAATTGATCACCATTTTTGAGAAAAAAAACCTTTAAATATAAACCCAATCTGTGATTAGAACTTAACACCAGAACTGAGCAAAGCCACAATGTTACAATGCCACTCAAAGGTATAAAAGTATACAGTACCATTTGCTGTTTGATCCCGACAGACCCTGTGTCCAGGTAACTACCAGTCACACTCGTACAGCTGTTGTGTATATGTGTGTTTTCAAGTGCCATTATGGCAAAATGTGGTCACAGAAAAACTGCAGGTGGATCTACCAGCTAGTGGTCAAATGTTCATCTGTTTCTGCATGTCTCTGACTTTGGACAGGCACTACTAAAACAAAGATCTATGCAAGACACACTTTTGTGTGGTCTTCCATAGTTGGCTGTGATACTGTTCTCAAACTAATGACTAGTAAGTGCTTACCTATATATGTGCTCACCTAGTTTTAGATATACAATTACACAATCTACATACAAATGCAAAAAAGCTTCCTGCAAACAGCTGTAACAAACAAGCTCAACTTCAGACTCTTTTTGCTCAGCAGCATGCATCTGTGTGAGCAAAAATAGATCAGGTAAACTTACCAAACAACAGACAGGCAGAGTCAGCAATTATTTTTTTATTGGTTATTTTTAAGAAAGTTAAGCTCAAACATCCTCAGGAAGTGGTGGAGACTGCAAATACATTCGTTAGGCACATATGTTAACTCTAAATGAATGCTTATGTTGGGTCGTTGTAAGATGTGTAAAGAGACAACTGCTTGCTAACAAGTTAGCCAAATACATTATTGTGTACGTCAGTGTGGTTCAGAGAGAATACTCTCATAAGTGTCTCCCTGAACCATCCTTGTACAAGCCAGGAAGGGTTGACTGGCAAAATGATTGCACACTGACTAATCAACATGTCTCTTCTTATATAGTTACATCCTGGGACTGTGAGGACTCTCATACTTGGAATGTAACATAGAGCATCCATAGGCTTTGAGTCCTGCTCAAGCAAGAAAAGCTTGTTTAAGTTTGATACACATGTGCCCCAGTGCGCTGGGCAGTTCAGTTGTGTGCTATCATGTTTGCAGAAATAACGACACACAAACTCGACCAAAAACATGACCTCCTCTTGAGGTAATAAAGGCTTTCTACGTTAAGTCTGTGCTTGTGCAGGAAGTGGGTTCACTGCTACAGTCGGATGCAGTGTTTTCAGCTTCTTGCTGTTGTCCCATTATCTTGTAACTCTTTCCAAGTTCCACTGAATATATCGCCTTTCACACAGCGACGGGTTTAAATGTCACCACATTATAGCGTAATCAAGCAAATACACATGCAATGAAAGCTCCACTCAGTGGTTTCCGGACACAGAATTTCAATCAGTAAACTGCACGAATGCGAAAACAACAATCCTCTTGTTACCCCAAACCCACAGATATGTGTGCGATGATAGCAAATCAAAGTGGCAACATCCTGCAAATACCCAGAGATTAGCTGAGAGTAACACTGATACTGGCCTCGCGATCCCCATGCAGACGTGCACGCTCGCACAAGACTGCACACAAACGCACTGCCTGTCCCGGCATCGTACAACAAGTCTGTCAAGCTGCCAGCGGAGATCCAGCCAACACTCATCGCCTCCGCCAGCATACTCCATTCTGCCCCGGCTTCACTTTTCAAGACCCCACTATCTCAGCTCTAAATGGCTGAAACCAGAGCGGGTCGTCATTCTTTTCCAAACAAGATTCTGTAAATCAAAAGCAACTTCCTGTTTCTTAATTTACACTAACTGTTCATTTAAGCCATGAACAAGAGTATGTGGAAATCTTTCTTTCAAATATTTCACACACTAAAAACTTGGCTAGCAGCCACCACATTAAATAAATTTAAAAAACTAATTCATTGAATACTTCATCATTTCTTGCTGAGATGCTTTAGGTCAAAACCTTCATCCAAAAAAATAAAAAATAAAAAATAGAGCCAGCTTAAGCTCTGTTGCCTCTCTTTTGCCCCTCTGCCACCCGCTGAGCCACAACGTGGTGAGAAGCAGCACTGGGATCTTCAAAGGGTAGGATACTGATACAAGGCCTAGCAGCCCTGCACTTCGGCTTGACACTTATTGACCATGCAGGCTGGCCCCTAATCTATGCACACACAAAGACACATAGTTGCATGCACACATCTACACATGTGCATCTGCTCACACTTAAAAACAGGTACTTCTCCAATAAACGCACACATTGAAGCACACAATTAAAACACACACGCAAACAGTCGCAGCCAGGCGTGAAAGCGGCATCCTTTTGAAGGGTGAGGGGACTGAAACGGGGAAGGGCAAGAAAAGAGAGGATGGAGGGGGAAGGAGGGAGGAAGAGTGGTGGTGGTATTTATAGACAACAAGTGATGGGATGCCCTCGTTAGCGCACGGCCCACTGAGCCAGATGACAGAGGCAGCGGCCACGAGGTCATGTGACCGCATTACTCACTCCGGCACCCAGTGAAAGCAAAAGATGGGGAAGGAGGGTGGGAGGGAGACAAACAGGCAGGATTGGAGATATTCAGAGAAGAAGGGAACAGAGAGAGAGACAGAGAGAAAACTACCCATGAACCCTGCACTGCCCAATGCCCTGATTTAACTGAGCAGTATACAAACAAAGTTTTTCTCCACCTCCCTCTTTCATTTACAGGACATGCTACTCTCCCACTATTTGAGGCACTGCCCTCAATTACCCAATGTGGTCGAAACTTTGTTTCATAACTGGAGAGAGCAAAACTTCTTCCCAAAAAGCACAGAAGCGCAAGAGGGAAAATTAGTTTATGAGATGACATGGAATTGCTCAGAACGACACAGTAAGCAACAAAACACGTATCTGAAAAGAGCTGGGATCCTCAGTCCCCCAAACCCCCCCACCTCGACCCCTATCCCAGAGACATAGCTGCAATCCTACGAATCTGACAGCTAAAAGCCAAGAAGCCATGAGGGTCTGAGGCCCGTGCAGAGCCTAACACTTGAACCTAACCACGGACCAACGCAAAAGCAGAACCAAGACATGTAAAGAAGGAACAACGCAATTCTGGCACAAAAGAATGAAGAGGAGTCATCTGGGCATGCAGATTATCAGACTTTAAACATGCTCAAAGACACACAAGCACACCCCACTCAGACACCACATTAAAGAGCACTTGTGTGGGCAGGTGAGCGTTGGTGTAGGGTCCCCTGCTCTTTCAACTAACGCCACTTCAAAGAGCACCCTGCATGAAGATGAATCTGGGCCTCGGCACCACAAACAAAGGTGGTGCCACTGCTGACGCACACACAGGCAGAAATGAAAGAACATTTTTCTCTCATCTGTTATTCCAGAAAAAAAGAAAAGGAGAAAACATTCAGTGAGCAGCAGTTCTCTTGGTGAAAGTGCCTTGTTTGATACCAGAGGTCAGAGGAGAATGGCCAAGCTGCTTCGAGCTGACAGGAAGGCGACAGTAACTCAACCACTCATTACGTCCAATGTATGCAGAAGAGCATCACTGAACAGAAAACATGTGGAACCCTTGAAACAGATGGGCTACAACTAGAGTTGGATGTCTCAAGACCGGTCTTGGTCTCTTTTACGTGGTCTTGGTCTTGCCTTGGTCTCAACGGACTTTGGTCTTGGTCTCGCTGTCTCAGATCGACATAGTGGTCGGGAGATTTGGAGTCAACAGTATCCCTGACACACATTGTAACGTTCGATAATGTGTCCTGCGCAAAAGCATCAGCTCTAAGAGCCGTGCTTACAGAGTGCTTTGTAGTGAATCAGAAGAGTCGACTCCCATTGGGCGAGAGCCGGCTCCTCACTTAATTTCCTTTCACTGCTCAGCTCTCACACAGTGGCTCAGCTATGCTCCAATCCCTCCATATTGTGGCCAATCACATGCGAGGATATAGGATAATATCATTATGTGAAAAACAGAGAGGGTGAGAGACGCGGCAGTCAAGTGGAGCGTGCTTCTGTCCTCTCGGTAAGTGAGTGCATCGCAAAAACACATATATATGCCTGACACCTGTAAACGAAGCAGCATCTGGCTGCAGTTTAAAGACTTTTTTGTCTCATCTCGACTTTGTCTTGGTCTTGACTCGGTCTGTCTTGGTCTTGGTCTTGTCTTGGTCTCGATACCCTCTGGTCTTGGTATTGTCTTGGTCTTAGTTTAGGCGATCTTGACTAAAAGTCTAGCTACAACAACAGAAGACCACAGCGGGACCTGTAAGGCTCAGATTAGGAAACTGAACTTTGCACAGTTTCATCAAAATGGAACAATAGATGATTGGAAAAACCTGGGTTATTTGTTGCTGACCATAATCGTCCCTTTATGACCACAATGTACCCAGTATATCACTGAGTTCACTGTACTCAAATAGTCTCCACAGTCACCTGATCTCGGCCCAATAGAGCACCACTGGGATGTAATGGAACAGGAGATTTGCTTTATGTGTGTGATGCTGTCATGTCAACATCAATCAAATAGTTTCCAGTGGTTTCCAGTACTTAATACCTACAAAAGTGGCCTGAAAGAGCATGCGTCTAGATTTATTACCTATGACAATGTAGGCAAGGTGGTATCTTAAACATTTAGCTCAAGGCAGTATATGCCTACATAGTGATTCATAAAGTGGCAAGTGGACAGAGTAATCAAAGAAATTTTGAATTTGAAATAGAAATTAGTTGTGGAAGGTTAGATTAAACTGCAGCTAAATCTGGTTAAAACTATATATGATATGCATACAGTATATTTCACTGTGAAGTAGTTTCTTGTAAAATGCTGTTATGCATAACTGTTAAGAATAAAAACCTGACTTGATATAAGATTGTATGCTAGTCTCTTTAAACCTTAAATTAATTCTGATATAGACTAGTCTCCACTAAAGATCAGGCATCAGTGGTAATCTAGCTAAATCAGCTCCAGTGGGATTAAGGGGTTGAATCTTAATAAAGCAAACCTGTGTGCGATTGAACTCTATGTGTTTCTCCCACATTCAGGTCGAGAGCAGTATGGGAGCTACAATCCCAGGACCATTACTGTTTAGTCTGGTTGTTGTAGTTGGATTAAGATGTTAGCCATCCCCTGTTAACCTTTCTTCGCTAGACTGGGCTGATCCAGAACCTAACATGGTGAGGAGGGAGATAGAGCAAGATGAAAGGATACAAGGGATACGAGATTTACATGGGTCCACACTACAAGACTGCTGGAGGGCATAAGGTTAAGGAGAAAAAGAGAGCCCTCCTTCTCTCGCTCCCTCTCTTTCCTCCTCTCCAGCATGTTTTGAATGCTAAACACCAGCCCACCATAACAGCCTCCTTCACCTCCTCCTTGCTTTCCTCAGCCCTCTCCTCCCCACCTCCTGCCCAGCAGAATCACTGATGTGAGGTCTTTTGTGAGAGCGCTGGCTGGCCTCAGACTGGCTCTGTTACGGTCTGACCACTGACCCAATCACCCGCCTTTTAAAGAGGTTTTGGGGTCGTGGGTTCACAACAAGGTGACTCAACTGTGAACGGCGGTCGGCATCCTTTTTCAAAGGGCCCATGTATTTACCTTTCCCTATCAGGGCTCTCTCTCTCCCTCTTTTCTTTACATTTTTGTTTCTTCTTTTTCACCCCTTTCTCCACATATCTTAAGTAACTGACCCGTCTCAGGCCTAATTAGCATAGCATCCCAGAGCGAGGGGAACACTAAGGCTAATGGGGGGGTTGGGTCTCCGTAAAACACTTAGAGTACAGCTTCAAGTTTCTAACAAGGACCATCACCTGAACCCACTCGAGCAGGTTTCTACAATCAATGTGGCGACAGCATAGTAATATATGATAAATTATTCCTTTTTCTTGGCAGAGGAAATGAACTAGCAGGGAAAGGCATCATGATTCAAAACAGAACTCCATTAGAGGTTTGGCTTGTGTCATTAATTTAAATGCACTGACAGAAATATCACATTGTTAGCCTTTACTGCATCACAATAATTATTCATGTCCATTTACTAGATGAGAGACATGTGTTTTCCTTCCGCTGTGCAAGAAGGTGGAAAAAATCCTATGGAAACTCAGTGCTCAACGACTGTTTTTTGTGCGGTACCTTTAACCTACACTAGAGGTTCAGCGGCGGCATTATCTACACCTACATTCTCAAATGGGCAATTCTTGAATATCAGCTGGGACACCCTAAGTGTGTTCCTTAAAATTGTTAGCATTTTTGGTGTAGATGATTTCCCATAATCTATACATGGAGAGACTGAGACTTACCATTCCATGTCCACAGTCAGTGCCATCAGCGAGTGGCATGTGCTGTGTACGGCACCCTTTGTGGTCCCCCTCCGCACTCGTACACCACAGCCTCTTGCACTGTTTCTGTGGGGGAAAAGAAACAAACGCGAGCAGTAAATCATTTGGGAATTAACAGGAAAAGAGCTTTTCTGTGATGTGAATATCCTGCAAGGTGTTAAAGCATGTACAAAACCCCTCTTATGCCAAAATATTTTTTTCAACAACACTGAATAACACAAGAAATAATTGCTCCAGCCATTTTGGTCTTACATAAGAGGGATAAAGCATGTGGTTGTAGTCCCAGTATATTAACGGAATTCTACAAACATTTCAATCCAAGCAGCTGGTAGTCGACTTTTTCTGATTCCCCGTTTGGTCAGTTTAAAGAAGTTTGACCCCATAATTGCAAGTCTATCATATTTGATACATGAGTTTTTAAGACCTCTACATCAACAGTGTGATTCATTTTCTCCTGAAATACCTGATATATACTATGAGACAGTAGCAGTATGCTACTATGAGCAATTAAATCACACTAAAATGAAGAATGTAGCAAAAATGATATGAATTAAAACTCAATTATGCAAAGTGATATTTAGTTTCCTTGTTTTCTTTTATCAGGAGGTTCAATTAACACTACAGTTTTCGCCTGATTACTTCATGGTTCAGGCTTTAAGGGGTTAAGTACTCAATGAATGCCTCAGATATCTTAATATAAGAACGAAGATGTGCAATTTTAACAGTTTTTCTACATGATAAATAAATGCTGTTGTAGTAAATGGAAGATATATGACAGTAAGAAAGAATCATAAGAAATAAGTGTGTAAAATTACAGAAAAAATATGTGGTAGCGCCTTAAAACACTGTAACAAAGTTTTGTTCATTCACAGAAAAGTCCTTGTTTACCTTTTTCCTCTTTTTTTAACTATACTACTACAAAACTATAATAGTGAGAAAACAGGAAGTTTTTACGTCTTACTTAGGTTTGAGTAATAAGAATGGCCATGTCGGAGTTTCAGTAACAAAATCTAGAAATTCAAATAAATTCAGTTAATAGTCCAAAAATTAAGCCCTGCTTCACATGTTTTGGCCCAGGTGTCCAGTGGGTCAGATTGGAGCCTTCGGTGGGTCAGTTTTGGATCCTTGGCCTTATTTTTGTCCCCTCAAATGTTTCAGGTAAAGAAATGTTTCACTTTCATTTTTTACCGTGGCTTTTTAATCTATTTTGATAGCAAGACAACGTACCAAGTAAGGACAAATTTGGGAACCGGGACCAAACATCAGTTCACACTGTCTGTTGGCATTGTAGAGCTGACCAGGGAGGAGAGTGGGCATGTCATATGTTCTGCCCACAGGCTCATCAAGGAGGCACTCCCCATAGCCGGTGCTAAAAAATTAAATAAATAAATTCAAAACAAATCATGTACACATTCAACAGGCAGACTTTCACAGTACAGAATTCTTCATAACAATGTAGTAATTCCAACCCTAAAATGTATCAGCACACTTCATCTCTTTCATAAAAGCAAGGTAAACATCTCTGTGTCACTGTCTGTGATCATCCACAGATGTGTTTTCCTTGTGGGTGGTCTGTAACGTTACAGAGGAGAGAGACTGATACCGCTTCCCCCTTAAAAGCCTAATAGCAAACGCTGTCACTGTGAAACTGGAGTTAGGCGCCACAGACTGAATAAAACAGTATTTTGATGGAGACAAAAAAAGGGATCTGCTTACTGATCACATTTGTATTAGATGTATTTTCCTCTGCTGAAGGCAAACAAGAACATTTAGAATGCTAAAGCACCATGATTAAGTTAAATAAATCTGCACCAGCCCCAGCGCTGCAGTATAATGACAGATTGTGCCGTATATGAGCCACACCCTGAGCCATGACACAATAAAAGAGACAACAAAAGCACAGCTGGACTTACTGCGTCTATTCACCAGCAGTCTGCGTATAAAATCATCCGCATTTACGGCCGTGAATGGGCACAAATGAAACATGTTAGCAGAGCAAGGCGAGCCACAAAGGATCTTCTCTCGCTTTGTTTACTTTGGGAAAAGGAAACTTTCAGATGAGACAGGTCTAGATGTGTAATTAGACAACATGTCTGCACTGCTCTGACAAATTTCATCCTGGATCGAGCCGCTAAAACACCTGCTCAACAAAGCACCAGCTGATGTGACAGGCCAATAATTACACAGGATTATCCTCCGTTACCATTACTTTGTTTCTTTACCCTTTCATTTCCAGCCATAATGTAAGAAATTGTTGCAAATGCTGGCTTGTGGCAAGAGGAGGGGATGATTGCACTAGAAGAAAGCAACAGCAGTGGAAGACACTGAATGCAAACCACATAGCAGCCTGTCGAGGAATCATTCGGACAGTCCCATATTACAGTGTCTTTCAGCAGTTGGTCATCTGTCTAATCGGTGCACTGGAACTTAATGGAATTATTATTAAGACCGAGACAGACCGAGGCAGAAGGGGTCATTGTGGTCATATTTTAAATGAAACATCTATGTTCTGGGGAAGGGGGACAAAAAATCAGCTGTGTGGATTCAAGACGGTGAGCCAATTCCCATCTGGAAACAAGAGCTGTCACACCTGGAAGCCTTTGGCAGACTTGGAAGTGTGTTTATTTACAAGGTGACTCGGTTATTGTGTTCTTGTCACATGAGACTAAACAATAACAGTTTTCACGTACACCATAAAGGCAAGATGTCAAGAGGTCAGCTCATGACAGATTGGAGGCTTCTACAAAGAGCTAAACGACATGTGCAGTGTTCGATCAAACAGTAGTAAGTCTGTCATGTCAGCGTTTTGCCTCTGACAAGATGAATTATTGTTGTCCTTTTTTTTTTTTACTGCTGTGCAAAGATGTGCTTTTACTTTGTAGTGCTTAAAACGTAAAACTTAAGGTTCTCTTCCAATTAAGTGTTAAAAACTTCAGTAAGGTTTTAAGCTGTCACTTCAGAAAGAATCATGCCAAAAACAACAGAGATCCGTTTAGATGATGCTCACAAAGCAGGAGATGGATTTACAAATTTATGACAGCGTTGTGTCAAGATCTATAGTGAGAAGTAGCATCAAGAAATTCAAAGAGTCACACAGTAAAGAACAAGCCTGGCAGAGATGTGTCTAAAAACCCCAGAACAACTGCCAACATGCTAGTTAACGATTTAGTCAAGTCAGGGATAGTGGTCTCAAGGAAGTTAATCACTAGAACTTTGTGCAGGAATGGACTGTGAGTTCACAGACCAAGAAAAACTTCTCTTCACTGCAGAAGAAACAACTTCAAGTCAGACCTAAATATACCAGGAACAACCTGGAGAAAGATACTAGAAGTGGGTCCTTGGATCAAATAAGACTAAACTGCTTGTTTGACTAAAGAGACAGTGTTTATGTTTGGATTACGACGAGAGAGGCGTGAAACACAGAAGTGGTGGTATTGTGTTGTAGGGACGTTTAAGTGCATCTCAAAGTGGAAGGAATCATAAAGAAAGAATATGTGACTACTCTCATGGAGGGAGGCTGATAATTCTGTCTTCAACTGTATGAAGATTGTCTTCAACTTCCTCATCCACAACCAGATGGCTGTCCCTCCGTGAGCCTGGTCCCGCCTGAGGTTTCTTCCTGTTAAAAGGGAGTTTTTCCTTCCCACTGTCACCAAGTGCTTGCTCAAATGGGGTCATCTGATTGTTGAGGTTTTTGCTGTATAATGTCTTTACTTTAACATAAAAGTGCTATATAAAAAATTGAATTGAACTGAATTACAGTTATATATGAATAAACACAAAGTAGATGTAGTAGCTCCTAGTTTTCGTCAAGAAAATAGATGCTGATGGATTATTTATAATAATTTCACATTACACTTTATAAGAGTTGTTGCTGCTTTGGCAAAATTTGAGATGTACATAGGAAATTGATAGGGTTTCCCCAAAATGAACAAGAACTAGAGCGTAGGAATAGTCAAAGAGTTGCATTTAAATTTTATATTTGGATGTTGTGGGTTAAATCAAATTGCACAGTGCCAGAGTAGGAATGAATAGTGTCTTTGTGCAGCAGATGGGACACAATGACACTGCACTACAACAGTACAGTTTTCATCAGCTTTCAGGTACGGGACTTGAGTGCACATTATTACAACAATATTCAGACAAGAGGGACTGCATTGGGGAATCCGTTGCTGTTTGAAAAGGGATGTTTGAGAGGTGGCACGGCCTTTCGTTTTGTAAACTGTTACAGGTTGAATTTACTCTACGGGAAGAATGGGCAGTCAAAACACTGATATACTTGACCAGGTCGGTCCACTCAGCAGGAGTGGTGCTGCAGAAGTGCTACTTTCAATCAATGCTCCTCATTGTTGGCTTGCAAAAAACTTCAAAAGCACTTGGACTGCACTCTCAAGAGCCTTTCCCACCACCGCGGCTCCCACACCGAAGCCAGTGCTTCGTTCTCGATACCTGCACTGTGTGTTACATCCAAAGTGACTAACAAATGTTACAGTTTAACATGAATGCGACTGACGTTCACGTCATGCTCTTCCTGTTTTTTTGTGTAGTAATTAGATACAAACAGAAGAGCAACACAACTTTATCCAAACAATAAAGAGACAGATGGACATTCTTTTCAACTTTGGCTGCAAGTTCCAACCACTGGATGCTGAGGTCCGGGCTAGCTGGAAACTATGCAAAGAGCATGGCCTTAAAACTCCATATGAGGCCATCGCCTAATTCTCGAGACGCATCTGGTTAACAAGGCTGTCCTTTGTGAAGGCCTCTACAATTAACAGAGGAAATGAGGCAAAGATTAAAGGGTCATGTTCAGGGAAGATGTAATTATAACTGACATTTCCCATTTTGAATCGAAGTCAGGATGAGCGTCCGTGGGTGCGGGTTTGGAGTAGCTGAATCAGCCACCTCCCCATGCACAAGGTTGTGGTGATGAAATGGGATTAGTGACTAGATTACTGTTTGGCCAGCTTCTTTACAAAATAGCTCTGTCTGAGCAGGGAGACAGATGAA
Source organism: Rhamphochromis sp. 'chilingali' (assembly GCF_963969265.1). Lineage (NCBI taxonomy): Eukaryota > Metazoa > Chordata > Actinopteri > Cichliformes > Cichlidae > Rhamphochromis > Rhamphochromis sp. 'chilingali'. The sequence continues at coordinate 52,072,825 of NC_137930.1, read as the reverse complement.
GGACTTCAGGAGATCCATCGCTCAGGTCAGCTGAGGAAGACCCCCAAATTCAAACAGGAAATACTCTTTCAACACAAGGCAATAACAACTCCACACAGTTTACATTACACTGACCTGTCTGCAGAGTTCTGTGGGAGACTGGAAGCAGTTACATGTAAAACCTGGAAAAAACATCACTTTCTCTCCCGTGAGAAGAGCTCATAATGAGTCACGTGTTTTGATTACGAAGCAATTTAGAACCAGATAGGAGAGCTGCAGATACCTACTCAAGAAAGTCGGTGATGTACTTGCGACTGCACTTGGACCACGACCAAGGGTTGGTATCGTAGTTAAGTGTAGGAGCCATGACGTGATACTGGTGCTTTATCCCTGCCTCCCGGCACTTGGGGTTGTCATCATGAGGCATGTTGAACCTGGTGCAGAACAAAAAAAAGGGGGGAATTTAGAGATTGTGAGGGTTATCATCCGATTATTAGATATGCCATAGTAAAAAGGATAAATGTCTAAGATCGACTCTCAGTCATTTGTAGCAGGGGTTCACAACCAGCCCACAGATCCGGTAATATCTTTGAGTTATTCCTCACACTTTGCACTTTTCCTCTACTGGTCTGTTTGTTTTCCACTTCCAAATACATGCACATCCTTATTTGTATTATTTGCTAAATATTTAGAGAGTAAAATCCTTTCAAGAGTTTCAAGAAAACTCCAACTGGCCAGTAGGTGGTGCAACATTGTCTTAAAAAAAATGTCACACCCCATCTATCATTATCTATTGGCTTCAACATCGAGAACAACATGCTAGTGAGATCTACCTCCAGCTTAGAGGTCAAAGCTCACCATCTCACATTCTCAAAGGGCTTAATGCTTAGAAAAAGCTGGGGGTAATAGCACCTCACACATCAGTTGCTCTCACAGACAGGAGAACAAGACTGATGTGTACACAATCTTACCAATAAAGCTGCAATAACATTATCACAAACATTTGCTGAGATAATACTATTTCCTGTATTTTCTGCAAGTCCAAAAATCAGTTAACCAGCTAATTGTTTGAGCATTTGTCTTTAGCGATCAAGCAGTGAGACGGGAGTCTTTGCAAAAGAATAACTGTACGTAATGAGGCATGGAAGCTGCAAACTAATGAATTCATCCAGGCTGTCTGTAGCTGGCAGTCTCATAGAGCAGGTTTTCTTGATCATGTCCAGAACAGTGCAGCCCAGCATAGATGTCCTGTTTTGTACTGCGGTTTGGCGCATTACCCATAAATACATGCACGCATGAGTACACATGTATTTATACACACAGGATCCCATGCAGCTGTATGATGTCTTGAGATGTTTACGCCAGGATGTGGGGCAGTGCTGTGCTCTGGGCTGGAGCTGAGGGTCAATCCATACCACCACACAAACAAGATCTAGCATGGCTGGCATGAAGCCCACCCTACGGGAGACGGAGGGCCCGAGGGCAAACACCCAGGAAATAATTAAGCCTCTGGCACAGTAATAAGCTCTGCACACAAACCAAGCCGTTGGATAATACTCACAACATCAAAACTGAATCAACTGGTACTATGCAAAAGATTTTTTGTCACTTATGATGTAAAAAAAAAAGTAAATAGAATTGAGTTTCACAAAAAAAAGGAGAGAAAACATAAAACTGGATATGTTGCGTCAAATAAGTCAGATCAGAAGGATACAAATGAGAATACAACCTTAAAATCCTGAGATGAGAGCCTTTTAGTGTAATGAGGTTATAAATCAGGCAGTTTTGTGGCTAGATCAATGGAGGAACCAATTTCAGTGATTTACATGCATCCGAAACCACTCACTTCAAGCTCTTAACAAAATAACTGCACCACTCTGTGCACATCACTGTCCCCGCGCCACTCTGCCACCCTATTTGATGGATCTTCAGCACTGAAAAAAGTATTTCTTTGATTAAAATCCTTTGAAAAGCACTTCAAGATAGGCAGGGCTCACTGTCTGTGAACTACACATCTTAGCTGCTCTGAATGTACTTGTCCACGAGAAGAAACCATCTTTAACAATCCCAGAGATTTTATCCCATTGGCTTTCTGATTTGTTTTGTTTTTTGTGTGCACTTTACACACTTGATATACTTTTTTTGCAAAATGTCAGGAAGATTTATTTTTGATCTGGGACATGTGAAGACAGACAAATGTTTTAAGTCCTCATACATCTCACCTTTGAGGAGCTATCAAGTGACGCCACGCCACCTAAAAATCCCTGTGCTGCCTAGTAGTGATCGCACATTCTCGCAGTTATCTGAGAAAGGCCTCCCAGCCATTAGTATAAGTCTCTGATTAATCTGCAGTGCTCTTGAGTGGGTCCCATTACCTGACACTGGCTTTCTCAGAGCGCCAAACACTCATGAGAGCTCACGCCTGCAAACACAGTGATTCGCCATGCCAAGAGACAGAGCCAAGTGGGCTTCCAGCTGCTTGAACTTTAGCATAAACAGATCCACATGAGACTCGAAGTAAAAAGGGCAGGGTGTAAGCTTGGTCCATCTGCTGCTCCTCTGGTCCAGTCTCTCCACTGGAAAAATGTGTGACCGTGGCAGAGGAACTAGAAAAAAATATCTCTCATTCTTAACTATTACCTCACAGGCTCACACTGACAGTGCGCCTTTTTACTACCCAGATGGAGAGAAGCAGAAGAGAAAAAAAAACCAAAGACAGAGGCCTTGTCTTTATCCAAAAGTAAGCTCTCTGTTTTAAATCACCTGGAGCGTTTGTAAGAATGAGAAGGTAATGACTTATTTATCATAATTTCGCCACAAATGGATGTTTGGAATAAACATCGCTTCATACGAGAGATAAAGTCATGTGTTTTGACTCAGTCATTTGAAGACAGATTATGCGTACGAGTCTTTCTTCACTCCACACATGTGGCAGTATTTGCTTGTTGTGAAAACACTCTCTGGCGCAAAGGCATGTTGTGATAACCCCGCTATTACCCGCTCGAAGGCGAGCTGCACATGATGGCGATGTGACATCTCCAGTTTGTTTTACCTGTCTTTGGCGCTGAGGAGTCGGGGGTGGGGGGTGGGGGGTGGAAGGCTTTCCAGGTACTAAATACAATATTTAGCTTTGTACTTGCTCCTTGTACCATTTCCAAGAAAATCTTTGTTGTTGTTCATCAATGCCAGGTCCAATTATTATTAGGATTTTTGAGGGTTTTTTCTGGCATTCACATAAAGTTGTGTCTTTGAGCTTATAGCTATCGAGGTAAAGCTCGGACACATGGAGGGTTGACGTCCTGAGCTCTATAGTAAGGCATTGTAGGCTGGCATGTTATTAAAAGTCAAGGTTTTTTTTCTTTATTATGTTTTGCACCTGTGTCTGCTGCACTCTGTGTCTCTTGATAAGAGGGCTTTTGTAGTCGAGCTTGGCTTTGAGTGGTGACATACGTCCTATGTGTGTGTGTGTGTGAGTTATGGGGGTGGTGGTGGGGCAACAGGTTTAGAACTGCAACTTACACATGGCCCAGCTCATGAGCGATGGTGAAGGATGCACTAATTCCATTTTCCTCACTAATGGAGCAGCTCCGGTACGGGTCGCACATGGTCCCCAGCTCAGCAAGCCCTACAGGGTCAACACACACCAATACGCACACACAGGAAAACACACAGATCCGCATAAACATCTACAAGCCAAGTGTGTCTGGGGGAAAAATAGTTGCTTGAGCGTTTGAGAAGATTAAAGGCATCAAAACTTCTGTTTCCTAAGAGAGATTAGCACTGCCACAGTCTCCCTCCTCCCAGGTCTACCACTCTGTTCTGTCACGATAATATTATTAGCTGACAGCTTGCCATAAACTCATTACAGCACAGTTCATGAGCTGTGGTCAGTGGAGTGGAAAGTTCACTGTAAAAGAACTTAACGTGCAGATATTTTTGCATGAAAAGCCAAAATATTACCTAATGTGTCACATTTGTCTTTAGCGCGGCAGATGTCTTCCCTGTGAAAAAGAAAAAACACCATCCTGTAAATCCCTTCTGAAAAGGGCAGCGTGCTCGAGCGACTTGCTTTCGAAAAGGAGGTGAGGGGTGGGGTGGGAAAGGCAGATACCTGGTTATGAGGAGCGCAGTGTCGTGGTGAGAAGGATGGCTGTCGTCCTGGACGTTGTGGCTCTGCTGCCAGACACAGAAGTTGTGCAGAGTGGTGGCAGCGTTGAAGCTCACAGTGGGACCTTCCTGTTTTGGGTGAAACAGCAGTGGGGTTACGACCAACAAACTGGGCTTACATACAGTAACCTTTTTTAATAATGGTGGTAAAGACATATTAGAACATCAGGTTCTTTAATGTGTGAGTCTTATGTTTGTGTTCATTATGATTATAATGTTTGGACTAAAGATTTAGGTGCTGGATTTTTGGAAAACAAGGACATACATTGGTAATTTTTCAGTGACATCTTGCAACCTACAACGGCCTTATGTTCTTTCCTGTGGTCCTTTCAATAACAGAGGTAGTGAGGAAAATCTCACCGTGACCAAACTAAACAAAGAAAATCCCTAGGCAAATGCCTACTTATTCAAAAACTGATAACAGAGCATTTCATTTGCAGGTGGCTAGCAGCCTTAATACATTATGATTTGTATTCCACATAAGCCCGACAAGAAAGACAGCTTCCTTTCAAAGAGGCCCCACAGAGAAAAAAAAGCCAAGCCAAAGACACCTGCAATGACGTCAACCACGCGCAGATGACCTGCGTACACGTAGCATTCAAGACCCCGTACTCACCTGTTCATTGTGGATGATGACAAGCTTGACAATCTTGATGCTGATGAGGTTTCCTATGCTGGGGTCCCTGTACACTGCTGCTACCTGTAACAAAGACAAAACACACAGACAAAAAAAAATGCAAACTTCCACTAACCTGAGTCAGAGCAGAGCTAGAGTCATGTATTAGTTAAAGTACTTGGAATGGGAACACACAGTCAAGGCTCTTTTAGCTAAGCTCTATTTTGGTTTAATCAAAATAGCAGCAGCTCACCAAAGTCAAAAGAAAGCACAAAGTGCCTCCTCGAGGGTAAGTTTAATCAACAGAGTATTTAAACCAATTACAACCCCCCCACCCAGAAGACCATAGAAAAGGAAAAAGAAAAGAAAGAAACTGGACCTGGCTACAAATGTGAAGCAGCCCCTCTGTGGGGACAGCAAAATATTCCAACTCTTTTCCCCTCTGCTACTCTTGCGTTTCTCGTGCACCCGTGTCACAGTCAGCCAGCGGTGCCCCGAAACAGGGTACGGCCTCATGACAGGAACTTATTAGTTACTATAAACAGCTACCTCATTGTAACATAGAGGGAAGCAAACGTAGCCCAGGCTTGCCCGGGTTGAGTAATAAAACGAGACTGTCTTTGTATGCACGTCATCCAACGGTGACACATGACCCCGCTCATTAGACTCTCACCTCCAGTTTATGCTCTCATGCGATCAGTTTAACAGCCAGAAGCGAGGGGGGACGACACCATAAATTACTGCAAAATGCATTCAGGAGCAAATATTAAACAGTAAAGGTTTTTTTAGGACTTCTTAGAATTTATATTTTGCTACATGTGCAACATTTTTTTACATGGTTAAAAGCTACCTTCTTAAAATAACAGTAAGACAGTAAGACATCAGGGGTCATATCTATACAGTTTATCGGCGTGACCAATAGAAAATAATATGGTAAGTTTGGATAAATTTTTGCAAAAGTAGAGCAAATGTAACCATTTGAAAGAGGACAGGGGGGAAAAAAGCATGCATTTGTGTATGGCTGCCCCCTGGTCTGCAGACATAAACATGATTTGCTGTCGAAACTGGCCTATGCAACACTCACTATACTCCAGCAACCTTTAAGGACACTCCACTGACAATCATTACTCCTCTGCAAGTAAATGAGTGTTTCAAACATTTTGCCTGTGATGGTGTAGAGAGACAGCAGATACTAGACTCAGTTGAATTAATAACCCGTCCTGAGTTGAGACGTTTTACTACCCAGTCCATCACAGTGTCACTGGCTTAATTACCAGCCTTCTTTTTGATTGATTGAATCTTTATTTTGAACATGTTGAAAAAGTATAAAAAAAATAGAATTAAAAGAGACAAATGAACAAAGCAAACAAAAGGAAAATGAGCAACCACAACTCCAAATAACGTCCATGTTCAAAAAGGAGCAGGAAGAAGCATAAGCTTATTTAATCCCACCCCTTTTCCACTATCTAGTATCAATAGACTACAGAAATACCTCCTTGCAATTACATTATATGTTATGTGTAAATTTTTTTTTTTTTAATATATACACATATATGTTTCTATCTATCCATACATACGTATATACACACATACGCACATATACACATTTTCAATAACCCCATTAACACCTCAAGGATACACAACCTACAATATATATATATATATATATATATATATATATATATATATATATATATATATATATATATATATATATATATATATACCCATACCAACAAACCCGTGCATGCGCACACACATGAAAATATTAGACAAGAACACCCTATCAAATCTCTACCTTTTCCCTGTACCCTGTAAAAACCATATCCTTAAACCGCTTTTTAAACTGCGCCATGCTTGGACATTGCTTCATATCTTTACTTAGTCTGTTCCACAGCTTCACTCCACACACAGAGATGCAAAAACTTTTTAATGTTGTACGGATAGGAGGATGTTTTAAATTTAATTCCCCCCTCAAATTGTATCCCCGTTCCCTTTTAGAAAACATTTTTAGAATATTGTCAGGAAGCAGGTTATTTATTGCTTTATATATAATTTGTGCTGTGAGAAAATGAACCAGATCTGTGAATTTTAGAATTTTTGATTTTAAGAATAGTGGATTTGTATGATCTCTGTAACCAGTTTTATGGATTATCCTTATGGCCCTTTTTTGTAATATAAAGATTGATGATAGCGAACATTTGTAAGTATTGCCCCAAACCTCTGCACAGTAATTCAAATACGGTGCAATCAGGGAACAATAGAGAATGTGGAGTGATTTGTGGTCCAGAATGTGTTTTACTTTACTCAAGATTGAGACACTTCTTGAAATTTTGTTATGTATATGATTTATATGAGACTTCCAGTTTAATTTATCATCTATAATCACACCAAGAAACTTATGTTCAAGTACTCTTTCAATTTCCACACCATCTACATGAATCTGCACTTGTGCATTTCTAAGGGAATTCCCAAATAAGATAATTTTAGTTTTACTTAGATTTAGCGATAGTTTGTTCCTGTTAAACCATTTTTTAATTTTGCACATTTCTGAAGTAATTGTATCCAGCAGCTCCTTTAGATTCCCCCCAGAACAAAAAATATTTGTGTCATCTGCAAATAATACTAATTTTAATATATCAGATGCCTTACAAATATCATTTATATAAATAATAAATAATTTTGGACCCAGTACAGAGCCTTGTGGAACACCACAAGCAATGTCCAAGCACGATGAGGAATGGACACCCAGCTTCACAAATTGTTTCCGGTCACTTAAATAATTTTTCACCCATTGCAGTACAACCCCCCTAATCCCATACCGTTCCAGTTTATTAATTAATATGTCATGATTGATTGTGTCGAATGCTTTCTTGAGATCCAGAAATACTCCAGCTGCATACTGTTTCTGATCTATAGCATTCGTAATCTCCTCAATTGATTCGATTAATGCCAGAGATGTTGATCTTTTTGATCTGAATCCATATTGACTGTCAGAGAGTAATTTATATTTATCTAAGAATTTGTCTAATCGTTTATTAAACAGGTTTTCTAGGATTTTGGAGAATTGTGGTAGTAAAGAAACAGGCCTGTAATTTGTGAAGTGGCGTCTATCCCCGGTTTCATACAGCGGCACAACTTTAGCTATTTTCATTTTGTTTGGCACTTTTCCCGTCTGAAATGATAAGTTGCAAATATATATTAGAGGTCCTACAATTCCTTCAATGACCTTCTTGACGATTTTCATGTCAATATCATTACAATCAGTAGATGTTTTATATTTACACATGTGTACAATGTCAATTATTTCTTTTTCCTCCACTGATGTGAGGAACATTGAGTTAGGGTTCCTATCAATCAGGTTTTCACTACAGTCTACTGATGGCAGTGACTCGGGAATTTGTTCTGCCAGTTTTGGTCCAATATTTACAAAATAATGATTAAAGCTGTTGACCTTATCAGCAGTGTTTTCCATAATATTGCCATTATCGATAAAGTATTGTGGATAACTTTGTTGTCCAGAATTATTTTTAATGATACCGTTTAAAACATCCCATATTCCTTTCATATTATGTTTATTGTTGTTCAATATTTTACTATAATACTCCTTTCTACATACACGTATAATATTGGTCAACTTATTTTTGTATTTTTTATATTTATTTTCAGCATCTTTTGTTCTTTGTTTTAGGTATTCCCTATAGAGTGTATTTTTCTTTTTACATGCATTTTGTAAACCCTTAGTGAGCCATGGTCTATCTGAATATTTGTGCTTTCTGTTGTATTTTATTGTTGGACAGTTTTTATCGTACAACTCCATGAATATTCTTAAAATGAATATTCTTCTTTCACAGTCAAAAGTAGGACTTATAAAGTGGTCAAGGTGCTGGACAGGCTAACAGGGTTTGTTTGGCATATGCAGAAGCATGCTGAGGTTACATCGGAGTTAATGACCAAAAATGCCAAACAGTAAAATCTAAGACTAGAAAAACACAGCCCTGGACTTGACTGCAGTTTCCACTGGGCAATTGCTTTAATAGTGGAAAGAAATATATCACAGAGTACGTGGTGTATATATCAGAACTTAAATTTTTTAAAGTGTTGTCATATGTGGCGTATTCACTGAAAAAGCTTCTGAATACTACTGTGACCAAAATGTCAGATTGCTCTTTATTTCTGTTGCATTCATTTCAGCAGAGTTTATCATTTTAAAAAAGGTTCAATAGCACGAGTGTCATTGATTTAATGTTAAAATCTGACCCTCATGATGGAGACGATCATCATAAGAAGTTTCTTATCTGAAGTTGTTTATTTTTTGCTGTAAAGTTTTGGTCATTTTCTAGAGATCTTTCACAATTAAAAAAAGACGATGCATGTTTTCAATGTAAATGTCCACAAAACCACATTAAATTCAATACAGCTCTGCTGTAGATTTGGCATCTATTAAATTAGATCCATCTAGTGGAAAGGTTAATGTTTGTAAGTGTATTCCATCAAGCCTAATTTTGATCTAGTTTGAGACGCTTATTTACACATGGGGAAACAACACGCTGAGCATACAGCCAAAGAACATGGCCACATAGAGTTAAACATTGCTTGGAAAAAAATATGCATTTAGCTCGTCTCTAGCAACCGAGCAACCTACATTTCATTCAAGTTTAACTTACTATTCTATAAGTCTACAAGTCTCAAGTTTAAACAATTCAATGACTTGTGAAATCTGCTGTGAACAACAGCATGGCTAACACTGAGACGTTTGTCATGTTCTTTCACTAAGTTTTTGCTACTTTTCAGTATTTTAAATGAACCTCTAAATCGTTCAGTTATTGATGTTTGGTTAAATTGGTTTAACAGCTGATTTTAAAACCCTTCTCCTCACATACAAGGTCTTGAGTAACTAACCCCATCATATGTTAAAGACCTTTTAGTAGCATGTAATCCCAACAGGAAGGCAATGCCAGCAAACAATACTGAGCAAAAACACATTTAAACACTGAAAAAAATGAGAAACATTATTTTACTTACTACTGACATGATTGTTAGAATGTAGTGCTCTAGGTTGCGTCCATGGTGACGCACCATTTTGGCATCTGCTGTCACCATCAGCTCAACGTAGCGAGGATAGGACAGGAAACGCTTGCGCCTGCGTGGCGATCTCGGGTGTGGGCCGGTGGAGTTGTTCTCGAGCACGCGTTGGTGCTCTACTGTGGCTCTGAGAGATTCTAGCTCCTCTCTCATGGTCCCTCTCATCTCTGAAGAGGCTGGCTTCTTCAAGTTCTCTGTTTAAGAAAGAAAATAATTTTAATGTGGTAATTAGCCTTTTTTTTAATGGACTACTTAACGTCATAAAGGTGTTTCATAAGAGAGCAAGCTACATCTACAGTTCAGTGCATGTTCTGGCGCAGCTTAGTTCCAATCACATAACTAGGCTTCTGTTGCAGACACCTGCCATAAACCGTCTCATTCAAGTGTTCAGGAAAGCAGTTGAACCCAGAGACACAGAGTCACTGGTGAGCTTTGAGCCTGTGTTTTATCTCAGGCAATCTGGATTCTCCTGTCTCAAACGAAGCCACACAAACTAAGAAATCCCTTAACAGCACTTTACTGAGTCACAGAGACTAGGCTCAGTTTACGCCATGCAGAGGCGTAAAAATCCTATATTCCGCTCTGGATACCGCAGTCATTGTATTATTTTGGTAAATTGTTACAATCGTGGTGAAAGGAACACATTAACACTCAAACAGTTCCATTCATACGCCGCCTCCAACAGCAGCCTCAGACCCAGAATGACAGCCATACACAGTGCACACTCAAATGGCTCACTTCTCTCAGCTGAAGCGCACGTGTTGTGCTGGCTACAAACGGTAGATTCCATCATCATGACAGAGTGAAGTTAAAAGAGGAACACAGAGGCAGAGACACAGACCGATTGCCTATATTATTAGAGGCAAGGCAAGAAAAACTTGCTGTACTTAAAAATGAAGTAGCGTTGATTGCACATTAATAAGAACCCTGGAGTTCTGAATAAAAACAGAGTGGAAAAAACAGCAAGAGGTTTCCCAGTCACACCACAGGAATAATCCAAATCACAAAAAAGGGTTGAGTTTGTTTTCTGCAATATCCCCAGATTCTCCTGACTGAAAATGACAACCAATGGAGGGCCAGATAAACTGCACGTATCAGCTATGAACATCAAAATGCTTAAGCAGTCAATCAGCACTGTATAACTTTACACTGCATTTTGTGAGAAGTCCAGGACCGAAGCGTGCAGGTCGATCATTGTGCTCTTCTGATTTCCACTGTTGCTTTGGCGCACATCCGTGATATAGTGTAAGAAAGCTTGCTTAAAGCAGTTTCACCTGTCGCCCTGCCGAGGAAAGATTGATTTAACGTATGCCAGGCGGGCGGAAAAGAACGATCAAAGAGAAGATTCATGAATGTAGTGCAGGAGGACATGCAGAGGGTTGGTGTGACAGAAGAAGTGGGATTGGGTGAGATGGAAATAAATGATCTGCTGTGGCCACCTCTAAAAGGACCAGCTGAAAGAAGAAAAAGAAGAAAAATATCAGGAGCCACTGATGAAATAGCTAAGAATTGACAATGAAAGATTTCACTGTCAATTTCCTATTTTGTCAAAACTCAAATTGCTGTAATTTTTAATAAATGTTTGTACATATAGGTGTAGTATTTTTCTTTTGCCTCCATTAAACCAAGCCGCAAAAGGGACACAATGTAGCAAAAGTTGCTAAAAAAAAATTACACCGACTATGTAATTACTTTAAGTAAGACCACTAGTGCTTACGATCCAAGCATAGTTTGGAATCCGTCATCCTCCTCAACTTTGGATAACCCGATTACAGTGAAGACTTCCATTGTGTTTTGTAAACTCAATCTTTCCAGACAGTCACACAGAGACAGATTGTGTGTAACTGTTAGATTAGGGAAAAAAAGAGAAAGGAAAACTCATTCAGTGCTCCGTGAGTATTCAAGCGATGCCCCCAGTGGGCACACGAGGCGAAGCGTGACTCCCTGGCACAATGGCCCACAGCTCTTGCCGCCGTGAGGCCCAACCCCATGCCAGAACCAGCATCCAAGCCAGCGCCAAGCCGGTCTGTGCCTGTGCACGCAGCCCGGGCAGCTGGGCCAGCACGGAGCTTTGTATTTTCCAGGGAAAGAAAAGTCTCAAAGGCCAAAACCCACCGCACTAAACCCCTTAAACAGACTCATCGCTGCAGACAGTCCGACATCAAAGGGATTATCAAAGCACAGAGGAGTATCTCTCCATCCTCAGAAATTGGTGTTAAGACTCAGAGTAAGCAAGTGTGTGACGGAAAAAAGAGAGGAGGAGGTGAAAATATTGCCTTCTGCTATAATAGCCTTTGAATCAGTGCAGATTAGCCACACACAACCTTCCCAAATCGCCTTAGGTTGAAATCCCCCTCTCGCTAGGTAGTGAGCTGCTACTTACACCATGAGAAGACAGGGGTGACTGACCCACTGTATGCACAGAGGCATTACATCACTCACTGGGCACTGGAAAAATCAGCCACAGAAGGTCTTTATATCTCTGTGCTCTGCATGTTGGAATTTACTATCAACAAAAAGAACCTGATAGATATTATTTCTTTTCAAACTTGGAATATAAACTCGAACTTCAGAGGTTTCTCATGATCGGGAGCATTATTAAAAAGGGGCCCTGCATGGCATGAGTGTAGGCATTTCCAACTTATAATCTAGTCGATTCCAATGTACACACAGCTAAATTGTACCAACAGAACACACTCACTTCTATGTTCCAACACCTAATTGACTCGGGATGTGTAAATCTTTATATCACTGTGCCAAAACACAATCAAAACAATGAACATTACCCTGTTTGTGTATTCACTCAATGCCATGAATAATTGCAGACAAAATATCCCATACACACAATGACTGAACTCTTTTAAACATATCTAGACATTTTGATTGGGTTTGAACTGCCACATATGTTAACAGTTAAGCATTTATTTACATTAATCCATAAACATTAAAGTGTGGAAATATTTTACTGTTACATATACTTTTAGTCTGAGTCCATCTATGTATGCCAGCCTGTCCAAAAGGATCTCAATGGGATTTTAACATAGAGCTGCTCTTTCATGACAAATGCCAAGAACCAACAAATACGTAGTTGAACTAATAACCATTGTTTTACAGTGTTTTGCTGGCCTTCTGAGAGTTGTCATCTTAGGCTACACATTAAACCAGGGGTGGGCAATTCCAGGCCCTGAGGGCCGGTGTCCTGCAGGTTTTAGAGCTCACCTTGGGTCAACACACCTGAATCACATGATTAGTTCATTACCAGGCCTCTGGAGAACTGCAGGAGCTAATTTAGCCATTTAAATCAGCTGTGTTGGTTCAAGGACACATTTAAAGTACACTTTCCAATCAGTACAGGTAGTGCCTGCTACTTAAAACAATCAGACAGCGTGGTTATTGGAATACAAGTTAAGAGGGGAAAAACTTTGAAACCACCGCAGACAGGGGCACAATTAAGTGTAATTCTGCGGCTAGACAGTGGAGAAGTAAGGCAGCTAATTGCTTCTGCTGAAGAAGGCTTTTAAAAGTGAAGTGGCGTGGCTGTCGACATCACTGGAAGTATGGTCTTTGTACACTTGCAGTCCACTCGGTTGATATTTTCAGTTCAGAGATAACGACAGCATAGTGGTCGGCTGCAGACCTCCTCAAATGACGAAACACTACTTGTGAATCAGAACTGTGACGGGTAGTAGCCTGGAGTGTTATCTTAGCCAAACCAAGATGTCTAGTTTAAAGGGGTTCATCCAAATATACTAAAGATTAAATCATTATGGATACCATTTGAATTCAATTGAAAATGTTTGGATTGGGATACGCAAGAAGCAACCCTTCCTCTTTGTTGAATACACATGTCTTCAAATCTTAGAGTAATTTGGTTACATCTGGAAGGCCCAGTCAATAGTTTATAGGACAGATGTTGGCGTTTTACAAGGAAGTGCCGATAAAGAGCAAATACATCATTTTCTAAAGCTCTTCAAAATGTGTCAAAGATTTGATGAAAAGTCTCTAATAATATTATTTTTTATTTATCCAAATAAAAGTTCCATTGAGATTAAAAAAATCCTTTTTCAAAAGTGATTTGGTCAAGACAGAGGCAAAGATTTAGTCATTCTAAACAGAAATAAATAGTTTCTGCTTGTACTGACATACAAAACAAGCGAGTGAATACAACATATACATGATACACGATGTTGTATATACAATAACACAGAACTAGTGCCACTTCAAGAGCAAAGACATTAACAATGAGCACTATGTTCTCGATCCTTTGAAACTCCCCGACAGGAACTATTCTGGACAGTTTCCTGTCCTTCTATAGATTATTCTAATGACATTTGTTTATTAATCTGAATACCCTGAAATTTTATGATTTAGTTGAATATAAAATGGCACAGATAATGTATAAAGCACAAAATAACTTGCTTTGCCCCAGTACTCAGAAGCTGTTCAAAGTCAGAGAGAGTCAATATGACTTAAGGGGAACAGATTTCTTTAAGAAAAACAAGATGAGGACAAATATAAAGCAGAGATGTGTTTCTGTTAGAGGAGTTAACCTGTGGAATAGTTATGACAGTGATTTAAAAAGGTGTAGTTCATTTTCCTTGTTTAAAAACATGTTTAAAAATAGAGTATTAGAAAAATATATATATCAAGAATGAAAAGAACAAAAAGGAGAAAAAAAACAACAACCTCTTGATTCTTTACTTTGATGTAGTTACTTATCTAAGGTGGAAAGTTTTTTTTTCTTTGTTTTGTTTGTTTGTTTTGTTTGGTTTTTGCTTTGTTTTATTATTTTCTTCAAGCCCTGTGTACAGGAGCTGCATACAAAAAGATATTTTGTGAAAAGGGTTGGCGTAATAAGCAAATGCTTCAGCCAATACCTTTTGATTAGCCTTGTCTCATGCTTTCTTTCTTTATGGTAGATTTTTGTTCTGTTTTCACTGTTTTTTTGTTTTTTTTTCTCACTGTTTTCACTGAGATTTGAATTTGAATGCTAATCAATCAAATCAAATCAAAAAAAAAAAATCAACATCTTTTTTTGCAGGGATAAATACTGCTAACGTTTTGCTTGAGTGAAAGCCATAGTTCACAGGTATACAAAACCAGCCCAATCGGAGATTTGCACACACAGGATGCTAATAAAATGCAAAGCAGCAAATTAAACAGGATCTTCAGGTTTTGTTAAATGCATCACTAAAGAGCATCAACCTCAACACTGCAATTTATGCAATCACACGTTTATACGTAATGTTAAAATCCTATCTGATAAGCACATATACAAGGCCTCATTTTTCTTTTCCTCGAAGACGACCATTTGTGACTCAACAATGACTACAGATCTGTTCAAGGAACCATTTAAATATCGAGATGTTGATTTTACTCCAAGACAATCAGTATGGATGACTTAATCACGTCTACCATATTTTAAAAGAAACCCCTACTTTAGATACTGAACTATAAATCATCTTTACATTAAAAATGTAGCTCTGTGTTTTTGAAGGATGTCTGGCCTCTATGATAGTAAACAGCCCGAGACCCTGGCCAAGTCACTGATGATTTCCGGTCATCTCTTGGGTTTACCCTTAGTGGGAAACTGTTGCTCTTCCAGCATCCATGCCACCATGCAGTTAATCACTGTCACTCAAGTTGTTTGAATAAGCTCAAGTCTGTTAAGAATGCCCAGACAGTATTCAGTGGCAGAAAATAGCTCAAGTTGGAATCTGAGCAACACACCCAACACACTGGGTTCAATAGGGCTGTGGCCTCAGGGTAGGCACATGGCAGCTATTAAAGTTACAGACTGTGTGTGTACCCAGCCCTACTCAGCCCTGTCCGGAGTATCTGTTATCCTAAACTCAGCGAGTGCAATGGACCAAATTATTAGCTGCTTGCATTATCTGTCATGGAGTGTTATGAAATTTGAGGCACTAACTCAACAGAGCATCCTACCTGAAGGGAAAACTCACTCATTACACACAAATAGCACATGTGGTGGCTCAAACTCGCAATCAATGCATGAAAAATCTGATTTTTTTAGACTCATCTGACACATTTTAAGGCTAGCGTTCAGATCACAGTGATTCAAAAGACAAAAATATTCAACTGGCATTCAAAAAGACAAGAGAAATGAGTCTTTTTCAAATGAGGGCCAACAGCAATGCAGTGAGTAAGAAAGCTACTTTATAGAAGCAGGTGTAAAAGAAGAAAAGCAGGCAGTGGGAGCTTGAGAAAAGGCAAGGGCCACTGCCAAGCTCTGAAGCAAGACAGACAGGCACATGCAGTGCAAGCCAGAATTGCTCAAACTCACAAAGAAAGAAGTTCGTTTCCCCATTCCTCTCCGCTCTTGCTCAGCAATTCTCAGCACTCAGTGGGACACTTCATCCACTGACAGGCCAAGGAGATGACATGCACTTTCACAAACACACATTCACAAGCAAACCACATTTACACACGGACACAAAAGCCCCAAAACAAACTGTTTTTATTCTTTGCCACAATAGGTACTTCCTGGAATGCAGGAGGTTGAGTCAGTGCAAGGGCCATAAGGCCACAGAATAAGCCTAAGCCCTTTGGAGCCATGTGACACCCAGAAGTTCCACACAATCTAAAGAAAGATGGTGAAGATGACAGAGTAATTGCTGTTCGCCCATCACACCCTAGCTGACCACATTTCCTGACCCCTGTCAAGAGCCGTGCTTCAGAGGAAAACAAAGGGTTTAATGCATACATAGTTCCAAGTGAGGCCCGGCAAACAAGCCGCCAAGCCCAGAATCCACGCACCTCTAGGAGGGAAAAGTTCAAGGTCACATCAACTCATCCAGTGAGTGACTCCAAACAAAGAGGGAAGTGAGGTCACAATCAACAAGTGCCTCCATTCACATACATGAAAGCGCAAAGGGAGGGCAGGCACCAATTCAAGTCGGCTAGTTCAAACCGCAGGCGGGGAGGACATTTTTCCATGTAAATGAACCCATTGACCAAAAACCTGATGCTAGCATTTGAGCTACCATGTATACACAGTGGGCACCGAGAGGGGAATCGTATACGATGATTGTGTTAAGGGTCAGGGGGCACAGATGCCATCTGTGCCAAGTATTGCCGCATCAACGCCAGGCAATTCAGTCTCCAAGCTGGCCTCGGTTACCCATCAAGAAATCAGGCAAGCTGCTTGAGAGCTGACGCTGGAACAGGACTTTGGGTAGTTGGATTTCAGTTTGGTGTCAAGCTGTCTTTTAGTCTTTTCACTGTTTCTAATTCAGACAAAATACGACACCCCACAGTTCTGGACTTGCAGCCAGTGGCTTGGTGAAAGAGATTCTTTGCAATTCCCGCTTCCCTTTGCCTTTTGCTTGTCTTCACATGGATTTTTAAAAAGCAAAGGGAGCAGAGCGACAGAAGAATCTACCCCTACCTGCAGCCGCCCTCATTTCTGCGCTTATCTCTATCAAAGGATGACACGGGGATTCACATGCAAGCCGACAGACTGATACCCTGTAGAATGTGTCATTAGGGGTCGGAGCCGTGTTGTGGTTTGAGCCTGTTAAGCTTTATTGCCTCTATGCTTTCAAAATTCAGAGCGAGGCACAACAAGGCACTCTGTGACTTTAAAACATTAATCACCCACTCAACAGCTATCTACTCCAGTAAAGGTATTCTAAACAGAAGGAAAACCACCCAGGTTGGCTGACAGAGAAAGGAAACTGATACAGCTGCAATGTCCATCAAAGACACTGGCATCAGTGGTTCAGTAGGATGAATTTACATTTAAAAATGTCATATAAACTTCCATCCATTCAACACAGCATTACAATAACAGCCTCTCGCTTTATCAACAGACCATGAACACATGTCGTGAAGAAAAGCAGCTGAAGACAGCCGTGACCTGACAGTTAAAATAGAATTTTCCATCAAGGTAACACTTCAGTCTTATCAGTCCACTTCTACATCTGACATCTCACAAGCAGTGACAGCACAAGTATGAATAAGTCAACTATTTGTACGTGTCGGAGATGACAAGCTCAAAGCTCAAAACAGAGCGTCATCTTTGTGAAATGTTTCTATGTGGAAACATCGCTTTCCTCTCCTTTCAGCATTTTTTTCTTTCAGAGATCTTGGAAACTCTTACTTGTCTTAGGACAGCAGATACAGAAGTCTCCGTTGTTCTGGCGCACTGCGCAGTGCACGAGGGAGGTATTCTGAGCCAGCATTTCTAAAGGAAGCTCTTATCTTACCATTCTGCTGATACACATGCTGTTTCCTGAAGGTGTGTTTGATAAAGCGCAGTTTGTTTCATCTTTATCGTTTTCAAAAATATGTTTTGCTTCAGGAAACAGCAAAAAAAGGGGGATGGATAAGGAATAAAATCACCGTATGTCTTGCAAAAACTTTTTTTTTTTACAAATCAGAGTGGCTGCTTGGAAGGTCATCAGCACTTCTCTGTGTGGCTCAAACGTTCTCTCCACACGAAAACACGAATATGGAAGAGAAAGCGACAAAGAGAAAAACAGAGTCATAAGATCGCGTTGACCTTGACAGAGAGTCCTTTTAGAGCCAGTCAAAAAAAAAGGAGATTGGAATCGGCTCTCTTGCTAACATCACAGGTTTTGGGTGGGTAATCTATGTGCTTCTTGCTTAAAATGTGGTCTTGTGTGATGCTTATGCGCTCCTCTAATCCATTAATAAAGCTTTCCAGTTTTTCAAACACAATGACAAGCTGACAGCCTGAGTGTGTTGACATTTATTTTAGAAGTCAGTTTAGTCTAATGAAGAAAATTAAGTGGACAATTTTCCTTCTGAGACATCAATGTGCAGACATACTGCAAAGCCAGGAGGAAAATGCCCAAAGACCAGGAGAAAAAACTGCAAGTGTTCCGGAAGCAGGACGACACGCGTCAAGTTAGCGTTTATATGTAACCTGCACTGCGCTGTGTGTCATAAAAAGACAGGACAAGCCTATTAGTCTGTGCTCAGTGAAGCCTTCAAAGAACCAATTTTTCACAACATGTGGAGATTGCCCTTTCTGATAATGGCACAGTCTGGGGACACCTCACAGTCCTAACCCAGGCCCACTGCTTCTTTTAATCCCTTGTTCATTGTTTACTTGCTATCCTTTGATGAGGCCCCGCAGGTGTCTCTAACACTTTAAACACCTACATCCCAGCTACCTCCTGCTGTACACTGAACAAAAGGATTTCATTTCACAGTAAAGGTCATGAGAAGCTATTTCAGGATGCTTCTCATTTCATGTTAACTAGACATTAAACTGGTTTACACACTTAAACTGAATGGTGGAAATGGATGTTCTTAAAACATTAAAAGTCAGGGGGTTAATAGATATATATACACAAAGCTTTCAGCGAATGCTGGGTCTCTGTTTGCCTCACACAGATTGAGCGAGTGAAAGGGTTGAGCATATTGAGGCAGCGTTGGCCTATCCAAGTTTTTTTAACCCACCGCCACACACAAAGGCCACCACTGGGCGACAATGGCTGCGTTCAGACAACAAACAAATCAAGCAGTCGGCATATAAAAGATTTATCGCGTCACTCGACAAAGGCCCCCCTTGGAGGACAACTTTAAGGTCTTCCATCGAGGTGAACTTCACTCAGTCACCCTGCTTTTCTCTTGAGGGCCTCTCCACCACCCGCAGGGCCTCAACCATAAAAATTCAAATGAAATTGGGGGAACTTTCCAGCAGCCTCCCAAGTGGAAACCCCCCCCCCCCCAGTTCTTTTCAGCTGCAAACTAAAAAGTTATCGCACCTACCCTCTGAGCTCCTGCTACAAACCTGGGACTCAATGTTCCAGCAGAGGAGGCATGAAACCACCACGCAGTGCACAAGTAACAGCCACTAATCAAGGCTGAAATCTGCAAGCCAAAGATCGTGACTGAGTATAATTTACATTTTAGGGCAGTGTTTATTGCCACGGTTCAGAAAGAAAATACAGGAGATAAGGAGGTAAGTGTTTGTGGGTGAAAGTCAGACAGACTGTGGTTACAGGTAGAATACTTAGGCAGTCTATTACCTGAGGCAGCACAGGGATCTGCATTGTTGTCAGATTTGGAGATGTTTCTTTTCCTCTCATGTCGATAGACGAGATGAGGTTTGTCGTGTTCTTCATCGTATTCCTCCCCAGCAGCGTTTAAAAGGGGTTCCAAGAAGAATTCGCCATGTTGTGTTGTAAAAGTTCCAATCTATAAGGGGGGGAAAAGCCAGGAGATGTCACTGGTACAAAGCATGCACGTGCATGTGTGCATATTCTACTGTACGCGTGTCTGTTTATTTCACAGTTTCATTTACACAGGTTGTGGTCTCTTTGCAGTCACTCGGTCCTAGCCTCTGGCACCAGGGTTCACATTATTTCCATGCTTTTAAATAAGCTCTTTTGACAGGTGTGTATGGAAAGAACATGCTGATTGAAAAGGCAACAGAATATCCGTAACTGCTTTCATGTCAGTTATTGTTGAAGTTTAAGCCCTGAGAATCTCATTCCGTGACAATGAAGGCGAGTTTTGAAACATTTTAAGTCTTTTGCATGATACATTTATCAGGGCGCTGTTGCAATTCAGTAAACCGTTTCACACATTTATGCACAGGTTATTAGGTAAGCTGTAAGTGTCAAAATGCGTTTTTCCCCGAAAACCCTGACACTGGGAAGAGTGACATCATCATACGCGGACCAAGCTGCTGACAGAGGAATGCTAATATTGATTTGGCAGCTCGGTCCCTCACAAAGCTTCTTAGCTCACTCAGCCATGAGGCGCACTGGTGTTTGCATGGTAATTTCATGCGCACACTTAAACAGGATATTGGAGGCTGGAATGTTATCTTTAAGGCAGCATTACGCCATAAACATCCCCGAGTGATGGACATTTGACAATGGAAAAGATACAACTCGGACGTGGAAAACAAGTACAAACTGGAACTGCACTTTTCCTCCCTACTTTTCAAAAAGTGAGGGATTAGATCCCCTGCAGGTTTACACTATAGCTCCTGAAAAAGGTTAAAGGCACTCAGTTCTACAGTTAGGTATTTGGAAAGTGGCACAATTTGTGTAATTTTTGCCTTTGTATGACATTCAATTCAAATCAAGATGTGAAGGCGGTTTCACGGCCAAGTGGGACCTGTTTCCTCGTCGTTCCACGACAAATTTAGCAGATAAAAATTCTGGAGTTGATTCCAAGTGTTGCACTTTCATTACTTAGGTGTTAACTGGAACTATGTGAAGGTCAAAGAGATATCAGTTTAGGTGAATGAGGCCCTCATTAGGCTGAAAAAAAACCTATTAAAGAGATAACAAAAACTTTAAGAGAGGTTAAATCAACACTCTGCTACATTCTTTTAAAAAAAGGGAATGCACCAGCCAGCTCAGCAACACCAGAAGGACTAGAAGACAAGGCTATGTTGTGGTATGGGCAACTATCACTGTCAACAGAACAAGTTTGCCGGTGTTTATTGATAACGTGACTTATTCCACCAGTGTATGAATGTGAGAGTGAATGAATAGTGGTATTGTAAAGCGCTTTGGGTGCCTAGAAAAGCGCTATATAAATCCAATCCATTATTATTATTATTATTATTATTATTATTGAGATAATCAGCAGGATAAATTGTGAAGTGTACATGTGCTATACTTTCTGCTCAGGTTCAGCCAAACACTTCAAAACAGATCAGACAGTGCTAATAGTTAAATGAACCAAAGCATACTGCTAAGATAACTTTGTCAACTCAACTTTCTGAAGACAAAGCTGAAGGCAAAGAGACACACAAGCAAGCAGCAATCTAAGGTGGCTTACAGTAAAGGCCTAACAGAGATTTCAGGCAGTCTAGAACCCATCAAAGTATGAAAAACAGTCCTGATATTTAAAATTATCCAAATCAGTGTGAGCCTCTGAAAATAAGGAAGGGGTGTATAAAAGTGGCTGTAATTCCTGAAAAGTTAATGCAATAATTTTGCTTAATCGCTTAAATAAAAGCTGAGAGTCTGGACTTCAATCCCATATTAATTCTTTTATTTAGAATAACTATGCCATGTTCCAAAAACATATGGATGTGGGTTCAGTGCAAAAGTGTCAAAACTTTCATAAACAATGCACAGGATAGAAACGCCTTCACTTGTTGAAGCACCCCCCCCCCTCTGCCCTGGATCAGTACTGGTTCTTCAGTTCTGAGAAGCCAGTGAAACGAAATAGAAGTAGTTTTCAAATCCAGCGGGGAACTTTGAGAGAAGACAGCATGAACGGATGCATTTGTATGAATGATTTCGAGATGATGTGACTCTTTTTTTTTTAAGTCCTAAAGTCCACCAATCACTCATCATAGACACAAAACATGCTGTGACAACAACTCGCCAGAGAAGCTGATACTGAATAAACAGTGTTCATGAAATGGTCTTTGCAGTCAAAATAAGAGTCAATCCACTCAAGCATACACGACTACATTTTCTTACATTTACACGGTCGAGTAAAAAACAAATTTATGTGGCTAAAACGCATCAGGAATTATCCACTGCAGAGAACGTTTCCCTTTGTGTTTCAAAAAAATGATCACTGAATAACAGTCAGATATTACTTCATTCTTGACCTTGGAACTACAAAAAAAGCACAAGGTTCATTTGGTACATGCTCTGGTTCATTTCGGTGCACATCTTGAGCAGATGGAGATTACTCTGTTGTCATCAAACTGTCGATGTAATGTCCTCTTTGTTCACAGCAGGCTCAAAACATTCGCTTTCGTCTCATCTGGTTGTGAAAATAAAACTCTGTTTAAATATGCCTGATCAACATAGAAGTACTGCAGCCTTTTTCAAACCATTGCAGTCATAATCTAAATATAATGAATGATTTATACAATGCAAAAATTGGTAGATGTTTGCCGGTGTCTTGTAAATCACTGTCTATGGTGAATTAACTTCAATTAGGTAATTACAGGTGATCCAGTCTAAAGTTTCGTGTAGTGTTAACAGAAAGCTGAACAGATAAATGCTCCCTTTAGTCAGCGGAGAGGAAGAGATTCAGGGTTTCCCAGCATTAGCTCAGCAGCAAATCTGACAAAGGTTTGGGCAGACACAATGGCTGCTGTTCAGTACTGGGTGCTGAACTGGACCTTACAACTGAGAGACCCCTTTTTGAAGCGAGGTCACATTCAAGACATGAGTGGACCGACTGCTGGCACACAGCTCTATTATGAAATCTCTCAAAGACACTATGATTTTCTGTGGCTGCAGACACCTGCAGTCAGTCTCTGTTAAATATCTTACGGCATAAAGGTGCCGTGAACCTGATCTTTGTGCAGAGCTGCTTCATTCTGTGCTGGAAGTAAAACAGATGCATTTGTCAGAACAGCCTGACTTAACCTACACTTCTATTATGTGAGTGGACTGAAAGACCCAGCTTCTCAAGGAACCCAAATTTCCCACGGTGTGAGCAATCTTTAAGTCTCCTCCGCAACCTTCATTGGCAGCTGTCTTCTCTTCGGGGCATTTCTCCTCTTTTCTGCCCTTCATGACTCCCTTTGAAAAGGCCAAAAGCTCCTCAACCCTGCCTCCCCCAAGCTCTCCTCAATTGCCCCCCGGTGATAGCTTTGAGCAACATTGGACGAAAGGGGAAACTGCTTTTTCCAGAATGACCCCTTTGTTTTAGGGCCTAATTATTCCTTAATGACCTCATCTCACCAAAATGTGCCCGGGCCATTAAGCCCCAGTGATCAGACACGGAAACATTTATGACCCAATAGCCTCTGGTGGTGTGTCCATTGTCCTGTCATTCTCAATGAGTGATGTTGCAAGGAAACAAGACGGTTTGTTGAAAAAAAGGATGCACACATGTTTGTATAAGTGAGTCATATATCAGAGAGGGCAATTAAAGGCTGCCCTGATAAATGGAGAACACCTTTTGTCTTAAATTGGTGAATAACAAGAAAAACACTTTATTTGACCTTATTTTATTTTTGATAGCTACACTGCTGTGAGTCAATTCTTGCAAAGTGATAATACAAAGATTTATGTTTTTTAACTGAATGTGCAAATAACTATATGACATGCTATTCTCCTGCTGTACATCTAAAATAAGGATAACCATCACTGATAATGGCCTAGAGCAGGAGGAAGGCTTTTGAGGCTATGGTCAGTCTATCTGTCCACTCTAACAACCCCTGCTCTCCCACCCTGCCCCATCCCCAGGCACAGTCTATGCCAGAATCCGCCTGGCGCGACTAAGGTCAACCCCCTGCCCCTGTACCAGTAACCTTATGTGACCCATGAAGTCATCGCTGTCAACAGTTATCAGATTCCCTCACATAGGAGTCAGCAAACTAAATGACTCTGGCATCAGGCGTCCGATATTACACATAAGTCCTATAAACCCCCTTATTACCCACTTATTCCATTACACCCCTATAAAGTTGGCAGGGGAAAAAAATGTGATACATTTTCATCAATGAGCATCTTCTTTCTTCTGTCAATTAATGAACATGCCTCTTTAGGCTATGAAGAGTGACCACAAGAGAAGCGAGTTCCAGGAACTACATGGTGGCATCTTCAAAAGACCTATTTGTCTATGGGTCAAACTTATGATGATTTGAGTATCATATTATAAACATTAAAGAAGCTGGAACAAGGAAATGTTCTGCATTTTTATTCATAAAATTAAAAACTGGACTGCTTCAAAATTGGGTTGTCAAACATAAGGCCTGGGCCAAAAATCGGCCCAAAGAATGTAAATAGATTTTGAACTTTTAACTGTATTTTTATAACTTTTACAGCTTTTCCAGTTGATTAAGTCCCCCCTCCTCCCCACTGCCATTCATACTAAAACAAAGTAATTAACTATTAGTTAATTGACAGAAAAGCGCTTCCTTTTCCACTATCTACTACAAAGTTGCCGGGGGGGGGGGGGGGGGGGTGTTTACATCCATCATGTCATTTCATTGGTCCAGTGCACTTAAAATCAGTGTGGGCTGTATATGGCCTGTAAAATGAGTTTGGCATCTCTGTTTCACAAGCACGAGCATGACACCAAATAACTAATAATCCATTTCTGTGTGAAAATCCTCTATGACCACATCAGGGTTTTAGTGTGTTTGCAGACGGACACTTCAACAGAGTGGCTTGTTGTCAAATCAGCCCCAATCCCAACCATAACAACCAGCCCTCACATCCCACCCCACCATCCCCACAGGCACAAAGGTGCAGGGCTTCCCATTGTCACTAGTCCAGTAACACTTGCTCTCGATCCACACTTACACACATGACTTGAGCTGTGGGCTGTGCGTGCGTGGATGGAATTCGTTTAAATGGAAGAAAGCATGTCAGAGTGATTAAAGCTTCCCAAAAAAGAAGCTTGAAGATAGCGGAGTGGAAACCAAGTACTCACCAGACCAGTGCACAGGCTGAAGACGGCAGGGTACTCGCGCTTGGCGTTGACGTGTCCACGGAAAAAGCAGTGGCGCATATCGCCGGGGTCAGTGGACTGGGAGTCCGTGTCGTTGCTCTGCTCCTCTCCCAAGTGTGTCACCGTGTAAGAGGGCGCGATAAAGCTGGAGTCTGCGGTTAGATTGAGATGAAAGCGTTCCCCGAAAGCATCAATCCTGTAGTGAAGCCGTAAACCGGACAGGTCATTGTTTAAACTCCGCCGTCTCCTTCTGTAGTGCAGTTTGTGGGGGAACGACTCTCCGAAGTCATTCACACGTAGCGGCTTGACGATTTCATACGATGACAGCTGCTTGATGAAGCTTTCTGCTCAAAAAAAAGTCAGAGAAAGTTGGAAGTGAGAGACAAAGCAATGGTAACAAACAGCCTAGAGCCTGTGTAACAGACTAAATGCAGATGCAGGGTGACAAGCCTACCGCACGCCGGGAATCATTCTCAATCACCGTTAATAATGTTGAAACACATTTCAGCAGTATCACTTCATCGTACTCGCAAGCCAAAAGAAAACACTACCTTGTTTCGGATGCAACTGGTATTGCAGAGTCTCCCGGACAAAAGCTGACAGATGACACATTAGTCCAACCAGCCAGATTGCAAACTGCATGATTCCCTCCGCAAAGAAACCCGGGCTGTCGTCTCCAAGGCAGTACCCTCAATCTCTCTCCGAGCGGCTCCCCCTCTGCCTCTCCTTTCCCCCCGGCTTGTCAGCAGCAGGTCGTGGGATCCGTGGACGCTCTCTGCAGCGCAAGTCTTGCAAAGTGCACTGGCCTCATCGCATTGCTCAACATGCATCCACTACCCTCTATAAAGGCGAACTATTTATGACACATTCATCCCCCCCCCCCCCCCAACTCGGAAAAAAGTGCTGCCTAATGTTAATTGCAGTCTATACTGAAAGGAGGGATCAGTGCCAAGTAAGCTTTCCCTTAGCCATCCCTAGAACACCCCGTGCACCCTAAGCACTCACCAACTGCGAAGCAACGCCCCTACAATCTCGAGCCAATAGTGAGTGTGCCTCCGCCACCACACAAGGTACAAGCTGGAGTGTTGCAGTGCTGAGACCGGTCATGTTGCACAAAATCAGCCAAAACAGTAAAACGAAGTGAAAGTCCGGTGATTTCTGTTTGTTTTCAGCCGTGATTCTTGCTATGATTCTAGCTTTGTCACTCTCACACACACAAAGGCACACTCTGAGGAAAGCCACACTTTGAAGCTGTGCCATGCAGCACTAAATTTCCTTGATTCTATATTAGGCTGTTATTAAAAAGAGTCGTGATGTAACTGAGATGCCAAACAATGAAGTCATATTGGATTTACAGAATAGGCTTCAAACCTAGACTGTTATACTGGCTAGGTCAGCATGGTAGCAGATAATAATATATAGATTTTATGGCACACACACATAGGAAGAAGCATATAAAGGCTGGTCTTAATGCATTCACAAACCATTTTTGCATTAAAAAATGCTTTAAGGAATAGTTTATATCAATCTGTATTGCGCTGTTCAATGAACTCCAAGCCCCCTGCATGTAGCTATGTGGAAAAGAATGAGGTAAGAAAACCCCGGCACACTGCAGAGCAGGTATCAGGGGCAACAGATATTCAACAAAATAAGTCAGATACAGCATGAACAGACGACCAGATGTGGGTTGCAAAGTGGCTGTGTGCAGGCTAAAGCACCCTGAACAGTAGGCCCCATATGAAATGAGCTGGACCGTTAGCTGATGAGGACTGGCATTGAGATCAGCTGATATGCAAGGACTGGCAGAGCTCGACTTGAACGCCTGCCTGAACTAACTTCATGCTTCATATTGTTGTTTCTCAGCTGCCAAATGTCAGCGAGTACTGAGAAACACCCAGCAGTCAGCTGGTTTTCCTGGGAGTTCAAGAGTTTGTGTTGCTGCTGATCAGAAAAAATCAACCATTAAAGAGAAACCTCATCCTGGCTGCTGGTTAAAACTGAAATATCTTATTTTATCTAATGATATGCAAAGAATGTGATATATGTGTGTTTAACAGAGCCTTGACTGAATTAGATCCAACAACAAAAGTAATTAGTTAGTAATAAAAAAAGCTTAGCAAGTTTAAAGTAAAAGAGTAAATAGTTATATTTTAATTAACTTGCAAAAAATAACACTTTTTCAAGAGTACTTATTAGGGGAAAATGTCAATATTAACACATATTGGACAATACGTGAGATATTGTAACTTACACATTGATATTATTAGCATCTAAAACGATTTAGTCTCAGGTGGAATAAAATAGACTATACTGTGTTGACTGACACTTTCAACATTACTAACCTTTGCTTAAACTGCCAGAGATGGTCAGTGACTCGTTGTACCTATTAGCATCATTTGTCTATGGGGAGAACAAAATATTCAAATGAGAACAGTCAGAACTTACTGTGGATAATTATGAATAGACAAACAAATTACAGTATGAGTCAGATCATTAAGTTATTATTGTTGCTGACAGGTAAGAGAAATCAAGTGAAAGTAATGTGATATCTGATGTAATGAATTTAATGAAGTTAAATTTTAGTTGACTGAACAGCACGTTATGGAGCTGCAAACTCATCCTGATAAACTAGGAACTTAGTGTGTACAGCTTCTTACATGTTCCATGGTATCAGCAGCACTGTCTGCACCAGTAAAAATGTGTAATACTACCATTTTAGTACCAACTTCAAGATATGTTGAGGAGGTAATTTAGCCTTTAAATCAGCTGTGCTGGATCAAGGACACATCTAAAACCTGCAGGACACCGCCCTCGAGGCCTGGCCTTGGACACCCCTGATGTAGTTCAATCAGTCAATCAATTATACATACTCTTGATCTTAACTCGTTATGTGTATAAAGCACATCTGTCCACAGAATCAATTTCTTTTATTCCAAGCTCTTCACCACCATGGCCAAGACCAAAGACACCAGGGACAAGATTAAAGACCTATTAGGGTAACTGTTGCTATTATTATTTGAGAATGAAAGACAAATAAAATGACCAGCTATTGACCAGGAGCTCCGTGTAAGATCTTACCTCATGATCATGAGAAAGGTGGTGGCGGCCTGTTACGATCCGGCTCAAAAGCCGCAACATAAATATGGAGACGGCCTAGAGGTTAGCGACCGTAACACAGCCCAAAACTATGGATTGTCGTGGGAGCTTTTAATGTTCTGTTGGAACCACAGTCACCACCATTTGTCAGCGATCTGTTGAGGGCCGTGTGTCACTCTCAGCCAGATCACTGAAGATAGGTTGTGGATGGATCCAGGGGATTTAGGGGTGGTTGTAGCTCAGGAAGCAGAGCAGGTCATCCACTAATTAGAAGCTTGTCAGTTTGATGCCAAACATCCCTGGGCAAATTATTAACCCCAAGTTAAGTCCCATAACAGTGTGAACGTGTGTGTGAATGTTAGATAGAAAGTACTTAAACTCAGAAAAAGATGCTTGTTTGAACTGGTGTGAATGGGTGAATGGGGCATGTTATATAAAGAACTTTGAGCACTCAGGTAGAGTAGGAAAGCGCCATATAAGAACCAGTCCATTTACCATTTTCCAGGATGACAATGACCAAAAATATACCTACAGTGCTACAAAGGATTAGCTAAAGAAGAAGCACACAAAGGTCATGGAGTGGCTGAGTCACTCTCCAGACCTCAGTGCTATAGAAAATCTGCGTAGGACCGGAAGCTTTAAGTTACCAAGTGACAGCCAGAAACCTAAAGGATTTGGAGAGTTTCTTTAAGAGGAGTGGGCCAAATCCCTCCTGAGATGTTACAAACCTGGTGACCAACTACAAGAAATGTCTTACAATTGCGCTCCCTGCTAGAGTTTCTCCACCAAGTCCTAATTTTGCTTGATGATCAAACATTTATTCATTCAATGATATGTAAATCACTTTACTGTATAATAATTAAGTAACGTGTATGTGTGTTTTTTGTTTTGAATTTTTGGTTGATATTCTGTCTCTCGCCATTAAAATGAAGCTACCATAAAAATTAGAGACTATTTAGTTACAACTGGTGAGAAAAGCACTGAGGAAATCAAAGCACAAAATAATGAGGACAGAAGGCATTAAGAACCATTCTTCACTGTCATCTATTGGAGGAAGTGGATTTCCTTGGCTGTGAAGCGGCCAGCTTCTCGTTAATCATTTGGGCACGTAAAGTGTTCCACAAAGTTGATGGATGTGTGAAAGAAATCTTGTCCTTTGAAGACTGATGTCACAGCATTGTTAGTAATTAGACGCAGTGGTCTCACCGGAAACACTTTCGGATACCAAAAGCTCTTTCTTTGACACAAAACATCTAGTCTTCAAGTCACAGCTATTACTTTTTGAAGTCTCTCTGACTCTTCTCTTTCCCTCTCTTCCAAGAGCTTTTATTTCATCGACACATATCTGCTAACAGAGCGGTGGTGTGGCCGGCGGTAGGCCAAACAGAGGTTTGCCATAGCTTTGCATTGCATAATTTTTCATATATTGCGATAAATGTTAAGTAGAAAGAACTATACGCCTCAGAAATTGCTCTTAACAGTCAGTCCAGGCTTCTGTTAAATATGTAAGCATCTCAGATAATGAAACTTTTTGAAATAAACTTAGACAAAAGAATGAAACAAGACCAAGAATGCATCTGCAAACAGGGTCAAACTTCTCAATAAAAATGCAGGATTCGCACATTCCAGTTCCTAAAAGCTGACAATATTTTAAAAGAATAGTTACTCAGTGTTGAAGTCAGGCTGTCTAATCTGATTATGAATTTCAACCTTCTGGGATGAAGTTATTGTTCTTTTCAGTAAAAAAAAATCTCCCCACTGTAACTCCTCTGATGCCTCCCTGATGTGTTATTCATTCACTCTTCAAACCTCCTGTGAGGCTTTTCAGTCCTCTTGTCCAGTGTCCCAGCTCTTTCACTGGGTATGTGCAAAAAAGAACAGAGTTTGAGACAAACCGGTTATGGCAAGAAAAGCAGATTTACATAGTGACAGAAGAAACAAATTCTCTTATGAAATATTTGAAATGTTCAGCTTTAAAGCCACATAAAAAAACCCTCATTTGGTGCTTAAATCTTCTATTTTTCCTAATTATATGTTTCAATTTTAGGGGGAAAGAAAAGACTGAGCTTAATTCTATGACGAGAACGATAAGTCCCAGATGTGCAGCTTTCTTATACTGCAACAACCGCTGTATGGCACACAGGTGCCAGTGCCTCTAGCTATCACTTTAACACCTCTTCATCCGCCCATCCACAAACCAGCTTTTATAATCTATGGTGCATTTTAGAGTTAGCCACATGCCTGCACTAAATAGCTTATTTAGGTTTAGTCTAGCTACTCATGTGCTTGTTATTCCAGACAGATGTTTTGGCTAAACATCTGCAATATCTGCGTAGTTTCCCAGATATTGCAGGGTCTGCTCAAAATCTGCACGTGTCAGTTCTCTGTTGTAATCATCTACACATTTGTACATCTATACCATCTTTCATATGTGAATTATTTATTGTGAAGAGTAATTTTCATAAAAATGCATCAAACGAGGTTGGCTCTTGATACCCTGACTGTTGCTTGCAGTGTGAAAAAGTTCTGGTTAGGAGTTTGCTGGTAATTATTTATTGTTTATTATCGGGTTTTTTTTAAATGTGAATCATTATTATCATAATATGTTTTTTATGGGTTGTATTGCTTGTTTGGTCTCTGGCCTCAGTCTACCTTTTGGAGGTTTATGCATACAGTTAAGTGATTGATAATGACCAAGAATGACCTTGATTTAGGTTATAAAAAAAAAATAAGGTAAAAATTGTGTAAGATTCACTGCCATCTAAATATTTCACCCCCTTTCCAAGTGTCTACCCAGTAAAACAAATAGTCATTGAATGATTTGCCTCTTTATACATGTCAATGCTTCTTGTTTCTTCCCTTGGTCATTCATTTTCTGTACCAAGTATTTTGTTCTGACACTGATTTATGTCTTTAATTATTTTGCCCTCGGAGGCCTAAACCTCGTTTCTCTTTTCTCATCTGATCAATTTCTGTAATTTCAGACCTTCCTTTAGAATAAAATGACTTGGTCTACATAATAATTTAGTGATCAGCTTAACAGTATAGGTTCAGGTTCTTGGAAAAACACTGGATCTATGCTAATGGTCATCAAACCAGGTCTTGATTGATATATTCTGAGGTGGCAAAATTCACCATTTGCTACAGGGGAAGTTGTCAAATACTGTTTTTATAGGGAAATGAATGCAGCAGCACGATCCTGTCTTTTTTTCTTCAAAATAATCTAATTTTTATTCAAAGGTACATGTGGGTCAATATACATTGACAAAATAAATGAGTGACACATACAGATGAATACATGGCTAAAACAAAAACATAAAATCTTTCGGTAAACTGAATTAATAATGAAAAAATGACACTGGTGTACTCAGCACATTTGGAGCTCTGCAAGAATCCTTACACCGTACAAAGTACTTCTTAGTTAAAGTGTACACTAAACAAAGAAAGCAGTGGAAGCTCACCAACATGTCAGGTGATTTATCAACCAGTCTGAACTTCCCTCCCCTCTCTGCTGTACCCCAAACTTAAGCAAAGCCTAAGCTCGAAAGCTGAAGCAGTTCCAGAGCTGCTCTGCCTCTCATGGGTCGCTGGTTTTGAACTCTGCAGTCATAACAGTGATCTATACCTCCCGATACACATCGGGGCCTTGCCTTAACCAGCCTCTTCTCGTGGTGTTGCAAAATCTTCTTTATTTGACATATATTTGCACATGTACGTGTGTCAAGTGCAAAGATTGTAACATGACAACAGAGAATCATTCCTCCCAGGGGGGTAATGGATTGTTGACCATCAATTTCTCCATGACCGTCCACAGAATCCTTTATTGTTGTGCAGTGTTGCAATGTCTGCTGTTGCACTGCATGCGTATAATGAACTCTTATCACTGTACTATAATTAATATGGCGATACTCAATCAGCTCAGAGGAAAATTCAATAAAAAAGTCACTGGGAGGTGGATAGGGGAGTTACTGTGTCCCTCAAAGAGTTAGCATAACACACTGACAAAGCAATCCCCGGTCTGCGACCATTCAGGTGGTTCTCATGGTGCATTGATCAAGAAGCTCATCCACCTGACTGCTTGCACTACAGATTAGCGCCCCCACCCCATTTCCTCAACGCAGCTTCATAAGATGCTGAATTCTTAGTTGTTTAAACACAGCAGTCTGTCAACCTTTTCCATACTCCCATTGAGTGAGGCACTGTCTGCCTCAGCTCTGCAGACAGCTATAAAACAATGTTAAAGTACACTCTGTCACCCATCTCCTGAGGGCTGATGAATTATGTTATTATGCCAAAAAAACAAACAAACCCAAAAAGAATTCTTCGTTGCTGAAATAAATCAGACAGCAAAGGCTTTAATTTCACATTATTGCAATGGTTGAAAAGCCAAATGAGTGAAAACATGGTGAATTCTTGCTGTTTTACAAGTACAAATTTTGTATTTAGATGTCCTCTTTTCATGGTTGGGACACTGTGTTTATAACTCTGCTGAGCTCATTACATGACAAGCAAAGGCCTAACAAGGAAGGCTTGGACTGCACTGTACAAGGAAACAATCAGCCTAATTCCAGTTCCAGTCTCTGACTTCTTAACACTCTTTTTCCATTAATAGAAAGTGTCTGCTTCCGCACTCTAGCTCCACTGACTAGTAAAGGGGTTAAGCAAACAGAAGTGAGACAAAGCATGTGTCTTTAAATTAGGAGAAGGTTGCTGTCAAGGTTAAGGTCTGCTGCCATAAAGGCCAAATTTAATTCCTCACATGATTGTATCAATTACGCTAAAATGAGAAGGCAAATCATACAGCTGAGTGAAGCGAGATCATGTTTAATGGCGAAATTGACTTTCAGACACCAGGGATGTGTCACTATACTGCAAAAAGACATCACACTAATAAATGTAATGGAGAACAGATGATGATCTAAACAGAAGGCATTCGACCGTTTCACACCCGTGGTGTCCGGTGTGGCCACGCTCTCAACATGACACTTGCGACATGGGTCATGTGACTGTCTTTCTGATTAAATTTCACCGAGAAATGTATTCCCTTTTTTGCACTTGTCAACAGGCAATCGTGCATCCACACCCCTCAATAAAAATAGTGGGTGTTGATTTCTTTTGACAGCTGGCCACACTAGTGTTGATTTATTTTATTCCTGAAAAATGTCTTTGTCCGCTGTGGCATATGGAAATAGCATGAATGTGTTGATATGATGCGGTCAATTAAATCAAACTCAGCTTTTTAACCCTTGTTGTTTGATTAGTGGGAAAGAACTAGCATTTTAGCATCAACCGCTAACATTTACCGCAGCCATCAATCTGCCATCTGATACCATACCATGACCGAATGCCACACTGTTCACCAGTAACCATCGTGTTTTTCTTAAAATATGACTGGGATGCTAAATCCTGACCGTTCCAACTGCAGAGGGTAATTTACAGAGTACAATCCCCATGGGCCACAGACAGGACAACTGCTCTACTATTTGTGACCAGCAACCAAAATAACAGTGAGGTTGGGGTGAAAATAGATAACATGCCAGGCCTGGAGGTTCTCCACTTCCATTATAAACAGTCAAAAGCTGAACCTGCCTTTGGAAAAAAAAACTGTCATGTTAGACAAGAAAAAAATGGGAGGATGAGAGAAGACTGACTGGCAAAATAAATACATTAACATACACTACATTAAGAAGATTGCACGCTTGCTTCAGTGCTCTATTGTCTTAATGACAGGAAACTGGATACTTGCCAAGTCCAGTTTGGATTTGGGAGACAGACACCTTTTCAGCAAAGCTTATAGCCAAGGCCAGATCAAGGAAGCCTTAAACATCCCTTATTTATGCTGCTATAAGCTCAGGCTGTTGGGGGATTTCCCATGTAGTGAGCACATCTCCTCCTCTTTCCTGTGTGTATTTTTCTGTGTTTTTTATGCCACTCTTGCATGACGTGAATTTATGTTTTCTGTCTCCTATATTTTATGAAATTTAAATTAATTTAATAAAGTTGAATTAACAGCACCAATGTGGCAAATAAACTGTTCAGACAGAGCAAAAACTGCTCAGCAACACCAAAAGGCCAAAAAAGATCAAAGAAGACCCTAAAGGGTATGATGACAGGATTATTTCCATGGTTAACATCCAAGTCAGGAACAAGCTTGAGAAGGTAGGCGTCATTTTCACAGTCTAGACTCAAGAAACAACTTCATGAAAATACATAGGATTACCACAAAGTGCAAGCATAGCACATCATCTGTCAAAGGGGGTGAAAGAAATGTCATGAATTGGGCATGTATGGCTGCCCGTGGACCTGGGCAACTAGTGTTTATTGATGATGTGACTGCTGACAGAATCAGCAGGTTGAGTTGTGAAGTGTAGAGCGACTGTGCTCTCTGTTCAGATTCACCAAAATGCTGCAAAACTGATCAGGCAGTCCTGCACAGTGCAAATGAATAATGACCCAAAGCACTGCAAAAACAACCCAAGAGTTTCTCAAGACAAAGAAATGGGATATTCTTCATTGATGACCAAACAGAGCATGCTTTCAGTTATTAGATACAAAACATAATGCAGAAAGACCCAAAAACAAGCAGCAATGAAGTCTGATGTAGTAAAGAGAGAAAGCGGATATTCATAGTTGTGGCATTGATTGTCCATAAGTGGTGTTTTAGGGTTTGTCAATGTTAATGCAAAGAAAGCTTTGTTTTTGTCAGATTTGCCTCTGGTCTGCCTCACATTCCCAGTCGTCTTCATTTATGAACAGTAAATGTAATTAATGGGATTTATCATTTATTTATTCAGTGCAAACAAACAGATCTAATATTGTTGCGGTGGTGCTGGAGTTTATCCCAGATGACATGAAGCAAAATTCAGGTACTCCCTGAGAAGACCTACCTATCATACTTTATCATAGATCAAAGTTTTCATTAAATGTGTAATATAATTAAATATCTTCCAACCAGAAAATTTTAGTATTAGGGGATTTGTTGTTAAGCTTTATAAAATGAGAAAATGGAAAAGAAAAATACTCGCGATTAAAATTTAATTTGTACTGTTGGTAAGTCCAATCATTGATTTCAAATCATTTTCTTTCAGAAATAATACCAGTATTACTGAAGGCCACGAGTTGTACGTGAGACATGGCAAATCATTTGTAAGCTTTGACAGTGTCAGTCTGTCTAAAGCAGGGCTCATCCTTTTACACACCCGCTGAGCTCACTGTTATTCGGCACTCACACAAAGAATCACTTTGCTTTTCGCCTCATTTCATTCCCTCACAGAAGGATTAGGGCCTGAAGCATAAAAGTGTTGCACAGACATAAACACACATGCACGCATCTTTTTTTTTTTTTAAACCTTCTTTCTCAGAGACCAAAAACTTATTTTAGTTTAGAGTAAGATACTGTTTCATTTAGCTAAATTCTTAAAACAATAGTTGGATGAAAAGAGAGACTAAATAAAAAGCAACAGCCACCAATCCATTGGTTTAGTCCATCATGCAGACTGGAAACATAAGTAAACAGCTCGCCAGGCTGTGTGCAAAAGACCCAAAATCCTACCGGCACCTCATTTATTTTGAAATTTAATCCCAATTTCTATAATCCCAGCTGAATTTCTGTCTCTGACTTAATCTCTAAGCTTAAAATGATATGGCATGAGCAAAGTTCAGAGCCAAACTGTTTATTATAAACATATCTTAACATCTTCTGTACTTCTCCTTATTTAGTTGTGAGGATCCTTTCCTTGAAACGCACACATACACTGTCTGCCTGAGTCGAATCTGTCAAACCGGGCTTTCACTGAGCCAATGTGTCCACTGATGAAGACCTGGTTCGTTCACAGTGAAAGATGGCAGCTTTTCGTGAGCCCGGGAACCTTACAGGCACAGATAGCCTGGTCTCTGAGATATTAGGAGGTCTAAAATTAGTGTTATCAAAATGCTTCACGATAAGAAAGCCTGAGAATTCACACTGCACACTGGTAGTCACTTTGCTCACAACCTTCTGCTGCTCTTTGAGTATCTCACACTGTGAGCGAGCAAGAGATAATGCGTTTTTACAGACAGACTGTTTAAATCTCGCTGAGAGTTCTCCATCAAGGAAGGCACCATATAGCACACAGGTCAACCTTACAGTTATGCACAATATAAGGATGCTATCAAGCTCAATAAAACTTTACCGGCACTAATAGCATTACAACCATGCACTAATATAACCTTGCGAGTGCCAAGTGGTCAAGTGTTTTCAAGCATTCAACACTCCACAGAAGTGAGCTTGAAGTTAAAACCCTCTGCTACCAATGGAGCGCACATTCATCACGTGTATCCAGTGTCTGAGACATTTGGCTATGTACCGACTTTACTATCTTAAATATTAATAGCATTAGATTCCCATTTTTCATTCATTTTATTGATATATTTTATTGAACATTTTTAAACACTGACTAAACTAAAACAAGTAAATCCAGTGAGAAAACCTAATGAACTCAAGCCAAAATTCAGCAACAAATAAGAAAAAACCCCAAAATATAATAACTCTGTCAATCACTTCCTCTCTTTTACACTGAGACTATCTATAGCCAAAAGAGAAAAAAAGGAAATGCCTTCAACACCTGGAAACTGTCCCCTTTTTGTACGTTATCTCGAAACACAAGTAGACAGCCAGTCTCCTTAGCTCATGGAATCATGTAATCTTAATGTGCATGTGCTTGCTTGTCTGTGTGCATGTTCGTGTGTGCGCTTTGTATGTGCCTCACTTCTCGCTACAACAAGGTTAAAATCTGATGTCAGATATTGTTCGCGACCTTCATCATATACACAACTTCAGAGCCCTTGAATCTGCAGATCGAATCTTGATTGCGCACAGCGCTCAGTTCTCCATGCGTTCATTTTAACTTGCAATTGTGTCAAGTATTCCCACGATTTGATGACAGATACATTTGGGCAAAAAACAAAACAAAACCCAGATACAAACGTGAAACTTTTGCAAATGCACAAAAGGACGTGGAACAATTGTTTCATAATGAGAAACTTTATTTTCCCTTTATTGAGCAAACTTAAGAGATCCAACATAATCCAAAACAGATAGCGGTGATTGAGCACATGAACACAAAACAATTTTATGATTACACATCAGTTACCTCCAACAGAACACAATATTCTGTCAGATGTGTGAGCGGTGAGCTTTAGCTTGGTCGTGACATCAGAGACACAAAAGAAAAACGCTCTGCATTCCCTTCTTTCCTTTCGCCACCCTTATCCATACTTCAAGTGGAAGAGAAAAGGTGAAGGGGGGGCAAAAGGGACTGGTTCAAATTCAAAACAGTGTAAATCCTATGGCATGAGTCCATGAAGCAGTCCTCTGGAGGAGGAGGATGGTGTTTGGGGGATTAGCCCCAGTACAGGTGGTCTTCATTTAGTCTTCTACCCCCATCAGGGGGCCTGTGAGCTGCTGTAAGAGCTCAGCACATGGTCATCACAGCTTCCATCCAGTTCTGATCTCCTCTCTACCCACTTCGACTATGTGCTTTATGGTGGTATCTACCTGAGCGTTGCAGCTCATAAAACATGGACCAAATCTGTATTAAGCATGATAGGAACCATGATGGACTGCGTTTTTTGTCATGTAGTCTGTGGTTTTGCAGCTGTGGGGTTAGACTATTACTGCAGAAAAGCAATAAAGGAAATATGAGTGGTACTTTTCATGTGTAATGATATGTTTTAGTAGAAACCTACTGCGTTTTTTTTTTTTAATGTAACTATAGACAGTTTCATATAGATTAATAACAAATGAAGGAGAAGACGAACATGACAGCAATCAGAATAACAGCAATGTTAACAATGAACTGAAAAAGAGGCCAAACCCAGGTCAGACTTCATTATGAGTAGCCCACTATACCAGGTCTTGAAACCAGTCTTCCAGGTATTATCCCTGTGCTTGTTAGAGTCTGGAGTTGTGTAAACAGGTCTAAATGGCAGGGAAGTTGCTGAAGATCTGAGAGTACCTCTGATCAAAGGAACCTTTACATGCAGCCTGTGTCAGTGTTGTGCATTTCCCAGAGTGAGATGACAGACATAGATGTGTCTGGTGTGGTTCTTTCAGAACCTTCCTGTATTTCAACAGCCTCTGTTTGCTCAACACAAACAATGGAAAGCCCACTCACCTGCACCTATAGCTCATACAATACCTCACGTGAACTCGAGGCCACTACTGTATATGTCCTGAAAGACGCACAAATGCTGATATTTCTAAGAAACACTGTACACAGTTCTATACAATCTGTGAATTTTGAAAATACTCCACGTCAGCTAACTGCACACATGATGTGTTGATGGACAAATTCTCTGTTATAAATTTTTGTGAGTTAAGATGCCTTTTTCCTAGACGCCTCTTAAGCAAACAAAGAAATGGGAATAAAAAAAGAGTAAGGGTGAAAGAGACAGAGCTGATGGGGTTGGGAAGCTCAAGACAGCTTCCATGGTCAGCAAGAGCCTTCTTTTAAAATCCCCTTAACAAAAAATGTCTTTCCAGGAAGTCCAAACTCTGGACTGATTTTGCAGATTATTGTTCGAGGTGACACTGCATGAGAGCTCTTTTGGATCGGCTGCTTGCACGCAGTCCAATCCCGAGGTAAAGGGACCACCCATTAGCAGTGTCTGAAGAAATGCCCATTCAATTTCTGCTCCTATTCATAGACCTGCCTGTCTCTCTGGGCTTGCTCCTACACAGGGATTGTGTGACTGTGGGGTTGGGGGAGTGACAGAGTTTCTAAAAGCAGTGGTCTAGGGAATGAAGTCTGGTTGCTGTGAGCTGCCGAATAGGCCAGAACAAGTCGGAGTCGAGGGGTTTCCTGCTGCGGGAGAGCACAGCTTTGATTCACCATTCAGCGCCACAGTCGTGCCCCGAAACAACCGACAGCCGACACCCCGGGGGCCGGGCTCGGTGAGAGGAAAGGTTAGCGCATGTTGCGCATGGTGATGACAGTGACATTGACAATGATGCGAGGACAATGTGGCAGCAAGCAGCTGTGTGGGAGGTGACAGAGGGGTGAGGAGAGAGGTTGAATTTTGTTCTA
Organism: Rhamphochromis sp. 'chilingali'; assembly: GCF_963969265.1. Lineage (NCBI taxonomy): Eukaryota > Metazoa > Chordata > Actinopteri > Cichliformes > Cichlidae > Rhamphochromis > Rhamphochromis sp. 'chilingali'. The sequence goes on along the minus strand of NC_137930.1, from coordinate 52,033,429 downwards.
CTAACAAACTTGTTGGAGTGCTTGAGTGAAAAGAACAGACTTTCTTTAAGAAGTGTGTGTGCATAGAAGCTGTATTTTTAAATTCTCTGTCTGTGTGTGCACACTGATGTGACTTTTTTGTATCTGTATAAGTATATACCTACCACTTGGTAATTAAAAAGTTCATTCAGTTCATTTGAAAAGGGTGTTTACGTCTGGCTCTGTCATTGTCCTAATAAGTGCTGTTGAGGTTAAAGGGCAGATCTGACACAGGCCTCGTGGCTCCAGCAGATACAATCAAGCCCACCTGAGTTCAGCTTCACACGTCTGCTTCATATTACCGTTGACCGCATCTGACAATGTGGCTCACATTATGGGATGCTCCACGGCGCTGCGGTGAGATCGGAAATTGATTCGGATAATGCGCATTAAAGGGAATGACCTAATTATTTGGCAATTCGTGAGCCACGCCAGCCTCTCAGAGATCACCTTTCGTATAGACCCCACTGATTGTTAGTACATTTTGCTGGGTGTCCCCTAAGAAAAATGAAATTTCCTTTGGGAGATTAACAAGCTTTTGTAAGGTTTCCTTCCCCTTCAACACTTGGCGTGAAGCCTAAATTACCCTGTAGGTTTGTGTTACAGCTCAAGCAGCTGAGCGCATAGCAGGCCAATCCGAACCCACTTTCACAATCAATAAGACATCAAGAAATGGTCTCAGGGAAAGAGAGAGGCTGAATGCTTGTTTATTCTGTCTTCCACCTACAGCACCAAGTGTCCCGTTATAGGAAATCCTCAAATCCTGAGATCAGATCATAAAAGTATCATTGGATATTAAGCTTTCCATTGCTATCGACCTTTTCTTACTTTGACTAAAGATATTTAACTGATCCAGTTCTTTTCATATTCTGCCACACTGTAACTACATGTTTCCTGGACTGCCATTGTAGTTTAAAGTGATGCTTAAATGCCCTGTTGTTTAAACAAAAACAGTTCTCCCACAGGACATGGACACAGTGTTGACAGGGAGGGTGACTGAGATTTTATCAGCAAACAAGTAGAAACAAGCCTCTACACACTGAGCTGACTTTTGCCATTAGAATAAAAAGATAGTAGATGCACAAAAATGCGCAACTGCATGAGCAGTTTGCACAAACACAGTGAATGCAGACAGCCTGTTCTTGCACCGCAGTAACACACTGCATGTAAACTGCATCGAAAAAGATGACCCGCAGCACCTCCACTTTGAGGATGACTTCAGTGAACCGGAGTACCAAAGGTCTGCGTCCAATTAAGTTGGAGGTTTTTTTGTTGTTTTTTTAATGATACGTACAAACTCGGCAGAAAAGTCTTCCCTTAATATTGCCAATCCCATCAGAGAAGAGGCTAAAAAACACAGAACACCGCTCTTCTCCTTGAGCTTGATGGGGCCCAGAGAAGGAGCCCCCAGAATGCTGATAACTCCCCCCACTATTCACCAGTACTCTCGGTTCATATTTTTGTGGAGGTCCATTGACTTTCTCCTTTTCAGTCTCCCTTTAATCCCTGGGTCTGTATCCTCAGTGGCTTTCTACAGAGGGGCTATTATTCGGGGCCTTATTACTACGCCCCTCGCGGCTTATCTCCTTCCTGGTGACAGTCTTTTCAAGCCTCTCCCTAATGACCTGGGGAAGCTCACATGCTCAACTTCCCAGGGCTGCGGGGCCTCGCTGATGTCAGAGGGGGTGGCCCCCATGCAGGGGCTCCTGGTGCTGCTAAAGAAGAAAAGAGAGAGAGAAAGAGAGGCAGGAAACAGTCCTGCCAAAGCCTCCATCACACATCTTTGCACCTACCCTCTACCTTATGTCACGTCACGCAGGTGGCCAAGGCAAACCTTATGTACAGGAGGATTCTCTGAAGTGACCCTCAGCTTCCCAGTCGTAGTGTCAGAGTCCATTCAGACTGTGAAGATGTGGTATCTGTGTTTATGATCCTCATCTTCAGTGTCAGAATCGCTTCATCATGATATGAGAAAAAGTGCTGTGAGGTTAAAGGATCCAGTTTAAAGGATCCAATCCTCCTGTTAATATTCAAAAGTGGTCTGCTGGCACAGACTATGTTACGTTCTGTATTCTCGAGCCTTGATTAAAAGTCCCCTAAAGCCAACCATTCATCTTTGTCACAACAAGCGAGGGGGGTTGAACTGCATGTATATGAGCGAACGTTTTCCATTCTCCCAACATTTTCTTTTCCCAAGTAAACCAAGACTGGAACTCCAGCTGGGACCTTGTGCTAAATTGGCTCGAACTCCATTCAGCATGTTCAAAACATTGCAGTAATATCACGCACGGAGGCTATTGAAGCACAGAAAGCTCCAGCCGTTTGTGGATCAGCTCGTTCATTCACATGTGATTTCAATTCACGCAAGTGCCACAGGACTCAGTGAGGAGGAATGATCCCTCTTTTAGGTGATTGTGAGCGAACATGGTATCCTACTGGTGTACCTTTTAATTATTATCCCCCCCCCCTGCCTTTTTCCTTGTTAAACCTCATGGTGTCTTTGGAAAGGTTCGAAAAGGACACGGCAGGCGATTAGGCCTAACGCTGAGATTGGCTTTCCCATTAAACAATAAGCTGATTACAATTCGGTCCTCGGGGCAGACACACTGATGTATGGTATAGAAAGAGATGATGGGAAATGTGGCACAGGTGTCTTCCTGCTTCCTCACATGGCAGGCAGGCCTGTCACCCCGAGGCAAAGAGGAAACAACAGTCTTTAGTGTTTGGTTTGCATCTCCGAATCATAAACTGTTTAAGAGTTTGGGAAACATGTTGAGCTGGTCCAATTAAGAAAGTAATGACTTTAGTGAAGCCATTTACAGTGCAAAGGGCTGGAGACATGCAGGGAGCCCTGGAGGAATTAACCGAGTCATCTTCTAAGCTTTGCCTGTGCTGCCCTTCTTTTTTTTTTCTTCTTTTTTAAATTCCCATCTGGCCCATCTGAAAGGCTGTAAATAAACATACCTTAGTACTTCTGCTATTCACAGAGTGTGCTAGCCAACGTCTAAATACTAGTATGTAAACCTGGATCCCACTTTGTTGTTGCTGTGTTTCTGTATGTCGACAGAAGCTAGTATATTATTCAGAATTTTACCACACAGATAAAACATTACAAGCATGTAATGTACTTTTTACTTTGACCAAAATACACATTACCCACATGAAACTTTTTCATCCACTCAAACGCACCTATCAAGGGAAGACTGTGGAAACCATTTGAAGCAGCCCATTGCTGCCCTTTAACCCTTTGCTTTGTGTTTTCTTTTAGCTACACCTAACTTACTTTTAATGACGCTAAAGCACTTACCCTCCCCCGTCTCCATCAGCAAGGTAACTGAGGAAACAGGAGAATGTCCAGACACTGAGGAAAAGAAAGAAAGCAAATGCATCAAGTGTCTGAGTGAAAGTAGAGACCAGAATCCTACAACACACCCAGAATTTCAGTAAAGCATCTCTGTACTGGTGCCTGACTGGGATTAAGCTAAAAGATTAAATCCATCAACGTGAAGAGCCATTACAGACTTTAAGAACAAAGTCCTCCATTTGTAAATTATGGTGAATGGATTGGTTCATATACAAGGTTTTTCTACTCTACTTGAGCACTCAAAGCATTTTATACATTCACACAAGCACTTTTCTCTATGTCTAACTGCTTTCTATCTAATATTTACCCATCAGGAGCAACTCAATGTTTAGGATTTTCTCCAAGGACATGGTGGCATTAAGACTGGAACACCCTCCATCTAGTAGATGACCTGCACTACTTCCACAGCCACCCCATCAGTGTTGCTTAAATCCTGGACATAGACAGGATATATGAAATGGAAGCACCAAGTCAGTCACTGTTTAAATTTCATTTTAGGTTTTATAAAAAAAAAAAAGTTCAGTGCTGTTATTTTCTTTAACAAAAACTAATGACGTGGGCATCTAAAGTGGCTATTAGCTGCCTTCAAATTTAGATTCACGTTAGCAGCATCAAACATTTTGAAATGTGGTTTAATTACGTGAAAAGCCAAAAACAGCACAAAAACACGATCTGTTTTCAGTAAACAGACACAACATCTTTAGACTAGTCCTAAATGAAAGTTACATACAGCATAGTGTTGTCTTAATCCCGACAAGGCATCAGCATATCCTGAGATCACACAGAGTGTTCCTGTCCTCCTGGCAACTCAGTTAAGCCAAAGAAGACCCAAGTACTCTGCTCCTGCATGGTAACAACTGGCATCAAAGGGAAAAAGGGGGTAAAAGGGGCTGTGATGATAATGGAAAGTGTTTTGACATCCAGGTTTAAGTAATTATTGGATTTAGATAAGAGGGGAATTCCATCTGATGTGAGGTAAAACAAACAAAACAGGAGATTGCAAATTATTCCACCAACAGCAGAAGTCCCATTGTAGCCTCAGGGTAGTGTTAAGCACTCACATTACATCATGGATGTAAACACAGGTGAAACAATGGAAAAATGCATGTAGCTACAGTGCTATAAAGCCCAGCGGCCTTCCTGCAGGGTCAGAATTGGGGCAGAAGGGTTTTACCTCAGCACAGAAGTATAATGCTGCAGCGGATTGTCAGCGAATGAATATGTGGCTATGAAATGTTCCTGAAACCAAACCGACTGTGACTCAACTTGTTCCACATCCTCCACTCCTGTGTGTTCTCTAATTAGAAATGTAACAGCAAAATATAACATGTAATCATGGCCTGGGAGGCCCTGGTCTTTTTTTTTTCCAGATGCAAGTGGAGACAAATGTAAATTCTCTTAAAGCAGTTTCTGAGTCTTAACATGTGGATGCATCTTTTTTGAAAGTGCAACTAAGGAAAAAAAACAAACAAACAAAAATAAAATATATAAATATAATTAAATAAAATTACTCACAGTATTTGACTGCTTATGTCCAGGACTATTACGTATTATGTAAATGTGAAGCTAGATAGGAGATTTTCTATCTATCTAAACTGTTTCCATCTTTTCCCAGCAGATATTTGTTTGCTTTATCTTTTTGGCCTCTAGCAATGGATGAGTCTGGACTAGTCTTCTGCAGAAGGAAACAAAGAGTTGTCCAAGGTCTCTGACCCAGAGTTTACAGCCTGAGAAAATATCAGAAAGTCTTTAGAAATCACAACAAATGACTCCTGTTACCCACGGACATTACCAAGCAGCCCCCAAACTGATTCCGAGCATACATACTAACCCTCTCCTTCCATCACAGTTAAAATAAATGACCCATAAAGGCCCAGTGAGTATCTTTTTGCATCAGTTAACTTTGGCATGTGTCCGAAACACCTCGCTTTGTCTTCTTTATCCCCAAGGACCTCTGTTGTGGTTTAACCTTTACAGACAGAATAGCTTTGCAACTGCTATTAAGCATTTCCAGGCTTTCATGATGCACATTAATCACTTTTGCAAAAATGTGTGGCGTGTGGTACTGTGTGCTGCTGTAGCTCCACATTCTGGATGAGATGTACTTTTACAAACAGCATTAAAACGTCTTTCTCACTGACTGAAGTTTTCCCTTTAACAGTTCTTGGCAAAGGAATTCTAAAGGAGTTAAAGAACGTTTTTATTGCCTCTCCAAAACAGACAATATAGTCGCATATAGAAGTAACAAACTGTTTACTTAAACAACAAGTAAGATGCAAATGTTGATTTTGTTAACCTTAGCATCTTTGCCCTTTTTTGCAGACAAACTCACAGGGCTATAGCAGTATTATAATGTGACAGTTTTTTATGGGAGTTTTTGAGACTTCTACGTCATCAGTGTGAATTTTTCCCCCTGAAAAACCAAAAAAAGTTGAAAGTGCACTTTTAAGCAATAAGTTGCAAAAAAAAAAAACAATTCTGAGGTAGTAAGTATTATACAAATTTAAACTCATATGCAAATTAATTATATATTATATTAATTATATATATATTAAATACATTTTTAAAATAGTTTTTTGCTACACAGCTGTTGTCAGTGAAATGAGGCTTGAAAAAGTATCAGTAGTGATGATTGCAGCAGCTGGCTATAATGAAAAATGAGTTCCAAACTGGAAAATTCACATAGACACGTGAGAACAACTTGCTGAAAGATTTCTTGCTGATTAGTTGATGTCAAATATGTAGATGATACAAAACTTTTATTTACAGTGCCAAATGTTTGTTTGTTTTACGTTAAAATTATATAGTGTGTTATATGGAACAATCGCATAGTGACCTATATTACTTCAAATCAAATCAAATCACTTTTATTGTCACATCACATGTGCAGGTACATTGGTACAGCACATGTGAGTGAAATTCTTGTGTGCGAGCTTCACAAGCAACAGAGTTGTGCAAAATACAATAATGTAAACAAGCAAAATACAAGAATGGCTACATCTGAAACTAATAAATATATGTACAATATATAATAATATATGCATTTCTGGATGTGTATACTAAATATTTTTCTACGTGTGTGTGTGTGTGTGTGTGTGTGTGTGTACACATATTTAACAAATTAATTGGAGTAAACAATAAATAAAATATATAAAAATATATTAATAGTTTCCTGATGTGTGCTCAGTCACCCAAGTAATGAACTCCCAGAAAGTTGATTGTAGGTCAAGTGTTCATCTGTAGGTCAGATGAACACTTGTGACCAAGTGACTTCTTCAGAGACTGAAGCAATGTAAACAGAGAGGAAAGGCTCAGTTAGGTCAAATTACACAAGAAATAGACTGAAAATCAATGGCAACACATCTGATGGAGGGATGAATCCAAATTTGACATTTTTGGTTCAAATTGTCACCAGGGAGGTCGGGAGATGAAACAACAGTGAGCAGTCTGTAAAACACGGTGGAGGCCCTGTCATTGTTTGGGGCTCCACTCCAGCCAGTGGTGTTGGAGATCTTGTCATAGACACAGAAAAGTATCATCAGATTGTGATGCAAAACCATTCGGAAAGCCACTGATTGGCAACAGCTTCATGTTTCAGCATGACAATGATCCTGTACACACTGTCAATGCAGTAAAGTCCATCGCCTTGAGAATAGAATAGAATAGAATTCAACTTTATTGTCATTGCACATGCACAGGTACAGGGCAACGAAATGCAGTTGAGGCCACTGATGTTGTGATTTAGTGCTGTATAAATAAAATTGAATTGAAGTGAATTGAATAAAAGCCTACCTGGATAGGAAAAGACACTGTGGAACACTATCAGTCATTGACTGGCCTCCCCAGAGCTTCAAAATGATTGAACCAGTATGAGATCATCTTGACAGACTCTAAGGAAAAGCTTTGGATGTCCTTTAAGAAACCTGGAGAGATATTCTTCAAGACTACTGAAGGAAATTTGACTAAGAGAGTTCAGACTGTGTTAGAGAATACAGATATTCATACCAAATATTGACATTTACTCCTCGAATTAGAGTTAGAATTGTAAAAAAAAAAACTTTTGTTGCTCTATGTGCTGTATTTTCACGTGTTTGCACATGTTTTAATATGTTCCAGTCAGCCAACATTTCTTACGATCTCAATGAGTTAGTACTAAAAAGCTGATGAAATTTGATCAAATAGTTGATAAAAAAGGATATTTGGAAAAGTTGTACGTCGATCTGCTTATCACTATTACAAGCATTATCACGTCAAGCAAAACAAAACTGCAGAAGTATTAGCAGCAGTGCATATTGTGGCAATAATAAGTGATGACAATTTGTTACCCTGGTGGTGCAGGACATCTAATTAAAATATAGTTATCCAGAGCGCGACCTGTCTCTACTTCCCTGTTTTGCTCCTGCTCTGGTTGTATAACAGATGTGGAGAAAAGTAGGTGGCCAGTGTTTTAAAGAGAGCAAACAGTGTTATCCAGCATGCTGATAACATCTGTATTCCATCAATGACAGAGCGGGTGTGGCTGGTGGTTTCAAGGTTTTGAGATGTATGTAAGTGTTTGTACATATATGTATGCACGATGGGTGTGGGGTACTCACTGGTGGGCTTAAGGTGGACCTGCTGGACAAATACTGAGGGTGATCTGTCAAGAATGGAAAGGAAACAAGTTGGCACAACCTTAATTCACCTACACAGTGAACTTTTGTCCGTGGGATCACGTGACTCCTTTTAGTTTGCGAGCACATGTTGAAACAACGTATGCAAACAACCACAACATCCTGCACTATAATACGACTTTAAAGATTATTCAGTCACACATTTGAACTCACAAATCCAGTTGTTTTAATGTAGTAATACGAGGGTCTATTGGTAAAAAAAAAAAAAAGTTGCTCCAACATTATAGCTAGCTATTTGAGTATGTGCCCCAGAATTCCAGATCATATAGAATAAAGCAGATCGTGAGCTTCAATTTGTGCATTCTTTAAGTAATTTGGAAATCAGTCAACTTGCTCCTTACCCAGCAACTATTGTAATGATAAGCTGAAGCCTGTAATCTGTGGGTCTGAGTTTCCACAGAGCGCTGCAGTCGGTATGGATGCACCCTTACACTTGTCTTCAGCGACCACTTCTGCCTTGGCTTTTGATCTACTCTTCAATTATACCATGTAGCAATCATCTCCCCATGGCAGAGATGGTGGGTGAAGTTAAAAGGATTCACACTGATAATTTGCAAACACACTTGGCTATGTTAGGCAACCACAATTTGCCAATGTGTATTTTAAGGGATTTTGCAACTTTTTTTTGTAATTTGTAGATGTTCTTTTCCTGGTTAACACCCACCCTCTACAGTAGTAACTATGCCTGTAAAATCTAAAAAAAAGATGATGTTGCTATGACTTGTGGGACATTGTGCATGATAACACTGACAGTGGGTTACATGTTAAATATTGCACTCCAGAACATGCAAGTTTTTTACACTTACTGGGTAGTAATGTTCAAGTATTAAAGAAAGCTAAAATAATCATTCAGAACATAGAAGAAGGATTTCTTAAATTATATATTTTTTTAAACTTGTTTAAAGCTGTAACCAACATATTAAAGAAAACTGGTTTGAAATGACTAGAAAGAGAAAGCACATTTCTCCCATATTGGCTTTTCTTCATTGGCTTCCTGTTAATTTTATGTTAAAGAGCTCATAGTACCATATGACCAGAATAGAGCACTTCAGTCTCAGGCTTACTTGTGATTTAGCCTCGTCTTCTCTGAAACCAGCTCCCAGTTTGGATTCTGGAGACAGACACCCTCTCTACTTTTAAGATTCAGCTAAAAACTTTCCTTTTTCATAAAGCATATAATTATGGCTGGATCAGACGACCTTGAATCCTCCCGTAGTTATGCTGCAATAGATCTTGGCTGCTTTTGAGTTCCCATGACGAGTGTTTATTCACCTATTTTCACTGTGTGTTTATACATGTGTTTATCCAACAATTTGTATTTAATAATTTGTTAATTTATGACTCTCCTCCACACTGTGCCTCTTATCTTGTTTATCCCCCTGCCAGAGGTTTCTTCCTATCAAAAGGGAGTTTTTCCTTCCCACTGTCACCAAGTGCTTGTTCATAGAGGATCATCTGATTGTTGGGGTTTTCTCTGAATTATTCGAGGGGCTTTACCTTACAATATAAGGCACCTTGAGGTGACTCTTCTTGTGAATTGGTGCGACATAAATAAGATTTAATTGAATTGGTTTGATTTTTGAAAGATCTAGTCTCTGAACTGAGTCACAGCTAAATAAAATTTTGAAAATCACAAACCCGACTTAGCTTCAGCACACCAGACTTTAATGGACAGCCACATTCATCAAAAGTAATAACAGATACTTAAGTTCTTAAATTAATTTAGAATAAGAGTTATACTACTGGTGCTTCAGGGGGAAAAGACTTACACAGCCCACGTGATCATGACAGGAGACTGCTTAATCCATAGACTGAGTCTGTGGTGGGTGTGCGCAGTCCAGCATATCATCCACAGCTACCATTATTCTGAGCTGTTCTTATTTACAGTCCACTAAACATTGCCACCAGCTGTTTTCACTGTGGATAAAAGATAAATCTATGGGATTAGCATGACTCAGCATTTTAGGTGTAGGTATAAGAGCTTGTGAGGCGTTAACCCCAAGTGTAGTCAATGCACAAAACAAAAAGCCTTTGGCTTTTTCAGATCGAGAGGGATCAGTCGCATGAGAAACATGCACATCTCTCACTATAATGAATAGAAGCTCAATGTTGGAGCTTGTGAAGGTGATTATGAGATTTACGACTTCACCACGAGGCTGCTGAAGAGTTGTGACCTGGATACTAATAGTTTTTTGTTGTATTTTTTAAATATGATTATTTTTATACACCTATGGCTGATATTCATGGCCTATTTAGTAAATCATTGAGTCAATGTTCAGCACTGTAGCTGTATTATATATTATGTTATATATCATTATCATGCAACAAAGAGCACACGGGCAAACCAAACAGGAAAAAGTTACAGTGTGTGTCAGTGTATCCACCCTTTTATTGCTCTTCTTTGCTCTCCCCACAGCGCAGACCTTAACCTCATCCATCAGCAAGTTCCAACAGGTTTTTAAATAAGGAACAAATAAGGTGCAGCATTGTTTTATAGTTTAAAGAATAAACCACCTGTGGCAGTGTTCTGTCATTTTTTGAGCCGAGACTATTGTCAAGGCCTCAGAGCTGAGGTCTAGACCTGCTTTGAAATTTCAGAGAAGTTTATTGTGGGAGATCAGAGCAAACCGCCCTAGTTTGCCTTGGGTTATTTATTCAGCTACAGAATGGCATTTTCAAGCACATCGCTACGTGACAATACAAGGGAACAGTGTAGAAAAGAGGTCAGAAAACCTTGAACAAAGTAGGAGTTTGTAAACCTTTAAAAATTGCCTTTTTGTGCATGGAGACTAGAGTAGATTAGCATCTCAAGGCACCTGGGATTGAAAGCCTCCTCAAATCTCAAAGAAAGTTCTTCTCAAGTGTTTTTTCAGACTTTCTCATGCAAACTTGGATGGCACAAGTAAGAATGAAAGCAGACCAATTCAGTGAGTTGACCCTTGACTCCTTTGCAGCAGTCAATCAACCTGCCATTGTCAAGGAGGAAATTCGTCATTTTTCTGTCAGAATCCAAAGACAATTAACCAATTTCCACCTCTGGTCATCTGCGCATTATGGTTGTTACTCAAAACATTTGCAAGTCAAACACATAAGATGATGTTTGCTTTGTAGCTGCAAAGCTACAGAGATTAGCACTGACGAGCGTTGGATTACAGGGTCCCTGCTGGGATGTCAAAGGGCTTCGCGGACTCCTTTCACCTCCACCCTCACTGGAGCAAAGCATCAGTGGCTGGGGTTACCTACCATCAATGATTTGCTTCAAGAGGATCAGAATGCCTTTTCAGTATTCAGAGTTACTACTGACCTGCAGCAGCGCCTCCCCCTCACCCATGAGTTACGCCCCACTTATATCTTGGCAAACCAATACAAAAAGATCCCTCACAGAAATCGGAATTCAAACAATGGAGGTTATAGGCTCAACGAGAGCCACTCCAGAGCTCAGACCACAGGGAAGTGAAGGCGTTGTGTACATACAAAACTATGTGGAAGCTATTATTATAAAACAGTTCAATTTTAAGACTTTGAGAGCAAATGTTAGCTGTGGCACAGTGGGTCAGCTTGATCAGACACTCTGACAGCTACAAATGTCACTTAGGACTAATAAGTGTTAGTCTGATGTTTCCTGTAAAGGAAAAAGGGTCAGAAAATTGAGATATTGATGTCGCTTCAATTCAGTGTTGTACAAAAAAATAAATAAAGCAACACTTCAAAAACACATCAGATGTCAGTGGGGAAAAATAATGTTGGATATGCACACTAATGTGGTTTGGGTAATGTGTTAGGAATGAAAGGATGCTGCATCATCTGATGGAAATGATATTATTAACCCACAGAGGGCTGAATTCAAAGATATCTCAAAAATCAAAGTGAAAAATGATGCAGCAGAAATGAATTACTTATCCAGGAACTGTCTACATAGTCTCATCACAAGCGGCCAGGCATTGTGGAGGAATCCAGAACCCACTGGGCAAGTGTAGAGTCTGACAATAGCTTCAAGGATGGGTCTTAACTGCTGTTGCCTAGCCTGTAGAAGTCTGTGTGTCCCTCCCCAGACCGTCACTGACGCGCCACCAAACCAGTCATGCAGAAGGATGTTATAGGCAGCATAACCTTCTCCACAGCTTCTCCAGACCGTTTCATATCACTCATGTGCTCAGAGTGAACCTGATCATCTGTGAAAAGCACAGAGCACCAGTAATAGACCTACTAAATCTACTATTCTATTGTAAATGCAAATCAGGCTCCATGGTCCAGGGCAGAGTGCACAAGGCCTGCTAGAGGACATCGGGTGCTGAGGCTACCCTCACAAAGTCTGTTTTCTGATTGTTTGGTCAGAGACATTCACACCAGTAGGCTGCTGGGGCTCATTTTGTAGCTCTGGCGGTCCTCATTCTGATCCTCCTTACACAAAAGAGCAGATACCGCTCCTCCTGATGGGTTAAGAATCTCAACAGCCCTCTCCAGCTCTAAATGCCTGGCTCCTGGAATCTTCTCCATGCTCTTTGCTGGGAGACACAGCAAACCTTCTAGCAATGATACGAATTCATGTGTCATCCTGGTGGAGCTGGACTACCTGTGCAACTTCTGCTGGCTCCAAGTATCTCCCCATACTACCAGCAGTGACACTGACCATAGAAAAATACAAAACTAATGAAAAAACAGCCCAAAAAGATGAGGAGGGAAAAAATGTCAGTAGACCTATGAAACCATTCCCGTTTTAGAGGTTTCCTCACTAGGAATAACTGTCTTGTGAAACCAGTCTTAATAAAGGACAGTGATCTGCCACAATGCTATGTTAATAGAAACATGCTCCAGATACACCACCTCACGTGGTCACAGTTTTTATTTACACTTACTACCCGGTAAGTGTAAAAACACTTACATGTTTTTGGAGTGCAACATATAGCATGTAATTCACTGTCCTCATACACAATTCACAGCAATTTTCTAGCTTATTGCTACATTTTTACATCTTCAAGGCCAAAGTAGCTGCTGAGAATACTGAATGAGTTACTCTGAGTGAAACTAGTGCGCTGATACAGTGGGCAAAGCAAAAGTGTAAAAGTTTAAACCTACAGTATGTTAACTGCCACACAGTCTGTTATCTAGCAAAATGCTGTGGTGGTTAACACTATCGCTATTGTTGACTAAACAACGTCACAGCCAACGATAAAAAAGTATTTACATTTGTTTTTAGATTTGTTTCCTTTGTCTTTATCAAGATAAAATAAAATTTGTGAACAAATTTCTATAAAAAATCTTAGTATTTTTGATTTACACTCTTCAATGTAAAAAACAAAATAAAACAGGTATGCTTATATTTACGGAGCCCCCCAGGGGACATGGGAGAAAAAAAAATTAGGGAGGAAAAAAAAAAAATTAGGGAGGAAAAAAAAAATTAGGGAGGAAAAAAAAATTAAGACGGACTTTTGCGAGATCTCGCAATACTTTTGCGAGATCTCGCAATAAGTATTGCGAGCGCTCGCAAAGGTTTTAGCCGCATTCTTCGGAGGCCGCCAGCTCGAAGCCGACCGGGAGGTCGAGGCACGATGTGCCGGGAAAGTGGTGTTCCTCCCGGCTGTAGTAGGTCTTGACTAGGGCTGGGTATCGTCACTGATTTCTAGAATCGATTCAATTCCGATTCACAAGGTCCCGAATCGATTCGATCCACGATTCGATTCGATTTAAATCTGGGAAATTTTGACAGTCAGAAATATTATAATTCAGATCAGTACATTTACATATTTTTGTATCAACAAAAAGGAAGCTGACACAAGCAAGACTTTATCACAGGTGTGAGCATCACAGCAGATGCCTTTGTGTCAAAGTAGCTGAAGATAAAACACAGAAAAACATGAAGGTGAGTTTCCTGGCCTGGGATTTTATAAAAATATTCTGCAGTACATCAAAAACGAAAGAAAACCATTAATCAACATATGAACATTACCTCTGAAGTTACAGCGGTTTTATTAGAGACACGGCGTTTTGCATTTTGAATAATTTTAAAAAGTTTAAATTTGTTCAGTATTGAACAGCAGAAATTAGGTTTTCTTTTCGGAAGTAAGTAAAAGGGAAAAAAACAGCGGCCGACAGCGCTGTAAACAACAGTAGACTTGTGCGTAACAAGCAAGCGAATAATGCAGAAAACAGACAGACAGAGAGAGACAGAGAGAGGGAGGGAGAGAGAGAGGGAGAGAGAGAGAGAGAGAGAGAGCTGTGCATGGCGGTGGAAGCAAAACAGGAAAAGTCAGAGTGAATTCATGACGATGTTTATGTGAAGCGTAGTTTGGATCTTCTTTTGCTGCTGGTTCGGGCAATATTGTTTGGAGAGACATCAAACTAACAGCTTTAGAATCGGCGCATAAAGGGCGTGAACACAAAGCGCGGACCACCGACAGATCAGAATCAGCGAGCTGTCGGCTTTCAGCCCCGAGCGTGAGAAAGGCGACATCTCACTGATTCTGATCTGCGGGTTTTGTCTTTGTGCAGAATCCGTGTACCTGCTCTCATTTACTGTCTTAGCTGTTTGGTGGTTCTTGAAATTTTGTGAGATGTCACCAGAGATTCTGGCATTTCGGGCAAAATAAATTTATATTAAAAAATCGATTCAGGATTTTAATGAATCGATTTTACGTTATCCAAGCCAGAATCGATTTTAATCGATGAATCGATTATAAAAACCCACCCCTAGTCTTGACTTCCCGTTAGCTTCGAGCTAGTGGCCGCCAGCTCGAAGCCGACCGGGAGGTCGAGGCACGATGTGCCGGGAAAGCGGTGTTCCTCCCGGCTGTAGTAGGTCTCGACCTCCCGTTAGCTTCGAGCTAGTGGGTGTCAGATCTCCAAAAACGTCGGAGCTCTTTTGCAAATATGTGATGTCTTGTAAACCGAGCAGGTATCTGACGTTTACACAACTACATTCACGCCTCAAAATATCTTAAAAGTGTATTTTGTGACCCAGAAAGAGTAATATTACAACTAAGTAGCTGCCGCCATTGTTGGAGTTTTGCGAGCGCTCGCAATACTTTTGCGAGCGCTCGCAATACTTTTGCGAGATCTCGCAATACTTTTGCGAGCGCTCGCAATACTTTTGCGAGATCTCGCAAAAGTCTGTCTTAATTTTTTTTTTCTCCCTAATTTTTTTTTTTTCCTCCCTAATTTTTTTTTTTTTCCTCACTAATTTTTTTTTCTCCCATGTCCCCTGGGGGGCTCCGTATATATTAATAAATATACCTAATGGTCTGTTTCTATGTGTCATGCTGGATTAAATTCAGACATGGCATTGCATGACTCCTGGCATTTTTCCAGATACCCCAGAATACACCGTGCTAACAAGTAGCTTTGGAGCGGTGGTGGAGATGCCAGGGGAGGCTGCTCTTTTTGTTCTCGTGCTTGGTTGGACAGAACATTTTGGGATCGCAGCCAGAGATTTTTTGAGGAAATATGAGAGGGCAACCTCCTGCAATCACCCAGTGTCGATGACCACTCGAGTGCAACGCAGTGGTGAGCTGCCACTCAAGATGCCGCCAGATCATTCCTTAGAAGTAAACTCCTGATGAGCTGTGGATGTGTGAGTGTATGCTTGTGTGTGCGTGTGTAGGCCAAGAGGAAATTGGACAGGCAAACAGCTGCTCTTTCCCTGCAAATTCTTCAGCCCACAAGGCAGAAATGAAAGGATACTTTGAAACGCAAAAATTACTTTAATTTCTGGTTGACTTCAAGCCGTATTGCCTTAAATTATGTGAACTATTATACGCTGCAGAGGAAAAAAGACAGGGTTTCTTTGTGTGTGTGCATGTGTGTGTGTGCTAGAGAGAGAGAGAGATTTCAACATTGCCCCATATTCTAGGTTTATGCATATTTAAGGACGTGCTAATATTTACCATGCTAGTCATTAATTAGCAGTTGCAGGCTGCCCTCTATGTGTCTAATGGGCCATTACAGTATTGTTGTGTGCACACATCTATCCAAGATTAAACTTGCAACACAGAGATGGGTCTCATCAACATTAAAGCTAGAAACATTTAAAATTCATAGCCACAAAACACCTTCTGACACAAAAGGCTATTAAAATGTTGTTCAGTCGCTGGGGCTTTTCTCAGTGCGCACTAAATCGGATCAATGGTGTTCCAGTTTGAGAGAAGACCTCCTGCAGTGAATTTTCAATGTCTATCAGTGGCACACTGCTAAACTCCTTGTATGCACAGGCAGTATACATTCAAAGATACATTGAGGCTCTTCTATTTGACCCCGATGCTGTGCCCATACCCCCCGTTGCTCTTCTCTGGACTTCCCCATGCATTTGGCTCATTTGAATTCCACTATGGGAGACCTCCAACGAGTTGGGGGAACTGTTAAACTCCCCGACAAGACTGCTAATTAATTTCAACAGACTGTACACACTGCATCTTTGGTGCTGATTTATGAGCATAAATCAGTCTTTCTCTCTTTTATTTTAACTAAGAAGTGGGATGTATCAGTCTGAAGCCCATAATTTCTTAAAGCACTGCATGCAGATATGCATCATCTCTTTTTCGGTATAAACAGTTCAGCAAATGAAAAAGTGTTCAACCTGCAGTGTTGGGAAGGTTACTTTTAAAATGTATTCCGTTACAGAATACAGAATACATGCCCCAAAATGTATTCTGTAACGTATTCTGTAACGTATTCCGTTACGTTACTCAATGAGAGTAACGTATTCTGAATACTTTGGATTACTTAATATATTATCGTGCTTTTTACAACAACGTGAATGTACTATTGCTGTGTGATTTATTACTATTACTGAAGGTCCGCGACTCCGAACTGTAGTAAAGGGACCTCTGACTAATACGGCGGGACCGCTGTCGGCTCATAGCCGAAAAATAGCTTTACTTTGTTGTGTGGGTCAACTTTTCTTGCGAGAGACAGAGAGAGGCGTTGAAAGACTGCTCCAACGGAACTTATTGTTTTCGGAGGAAAACACGAACACGATGTACAGTCGAGTCTTAATAGCTTACTTACAACTGGGCTCGTCAGGCACTCTTCTTGGCTGCAGTGGTTATTATTATATTTACATGCTTCCAGCTCCCGTTTTTCCTCGACGACAACTCGTACCTTTCCACTCGCCTTTTTCTCCCTCCTCGCGCTCACAGACACAACGTGTATGGCAGTGCATTCTCCCTGCAACACGGACTACACTGCCCATGATGCTACATTCTTTAGAGCTATGCTTGTAGCATTCTGCCTGTTAGCTTAGCACAACAACAACAACGAAAAGGCACTCTCTCACCCAGGAAACACACAGTCGCAGAAAGAGAGAGAGAGCGTCGCCCTGTAACCATGGCAACCGTAACGCTGCCGCCTGGAACGACAGAACGTAGCTGTCAAACAAAACCCAAACAGTCCTGACCCGCGACAAAATGAAACAGGAAAGTACCGCAGTGTAATCCATTTATTTCAACAAAGTAACTGTATTCTGAATACCACCTTTTTAAACGGTAACTGTAACGGAATACAGTTACTCATATTTTGTATTCTAAATACGTAACGGCGGTACATGTATTCCGTTACTCCCCAACACTCAACCTGAAATGTGACATGCACAGGGCAGAGAGAATAACAAAGGTGTTGGATTCAGATTTTTGTCGTTCTTCTTTTCGATCATCTATTTTTGCTGCACTTGTTGTTTAATCTTTGCCTTTACTGCTACTAGTGTCTTTGTTTGCTAAACCTGCCATTTGGAGCAAGAATTTGGAATAAGCCAGTTGGATTCAATATACATCCTGACTGTGAACAGCAAACCATGGTGGAAGTTTCTAATTATTCAGCTATCTGATTTGAAGATGTGATCTCTTAAGAAGGTGTCAAAGAATGCCTTCATTGCTGTACTGTTAATTTCTCACATGTCATCATAGCATCAAAACATCTCCATTTACTTCCAAAGTTGCCCTCTGGTTCTGTCAGTGTACATTCAATCATTGCCACAATCATTTTGCAGCTTTCCTTTGCGATGCAAAAACTCCTTTTCTGCCACCAGCATCAGCTAAACTATATCGCCCAAAGGATTTGTTCACTCTTCCAAATTATTCAGTTCAGGTGTTTCAATCACTTCCATAGCCACAAGTGTATATAGTCAAGCAGCCAGGCATGCAGACTGCTTCTACAAACATTCGTGAAAGAATTGGTCACTCTCAGGAGCACAGGGAATACCAGTATGGTACCGTGATAGAATGCCAGTTGTGAAATTTCGTCACTATTAAACATTCCACAGTTGCATGTTAGTGGTATTACAGTAAAGTGGAACTTATTGGTAACAGCAGCAACTCAGCCGTGAAGTGGCAGGCCACATAAAATCACAGAGCAGGATCAGCAGATGCTGAGGTACATAGTGTGCAGAGGTCACCGAATTTCTGCACAGTCAGTTGTAACAGACCTCCAAACTTCATGTGGCCTTCAGATTAACTCAAGAACAGTGCATTGAGAACTTCATGGAATGAGTTTCCATGGCCAATCAGCTGTTTCCAAGTTTTACGTCACCAAGGACAATGCAAAGCATCAGATGCTGTCGTGTAAGGCACCCTGAGACACTGGACTCGAGAGGAGTAGAGACGTGTTCTCTGGAGAGAAAAGTCCCACTTGTCCATCTGGCAATCCGATGAACCAAATGGTTTTAATGGTTTAAAAATACTCATTATTATTTGAGAATTGTGCCTTTTATGTCCCCTGTTATTGTGTTTTATTGTTATTCTGTATCTGCTTTAGTTTTGAACTATATCACAGTCTCCTGAAAATAATATTCTAATGGGATTTTTTTTTATTATATAAAGGCTACATCTGCTATTCTGAGGGTGAAATTTCTCAAATCTTTTCCTAAACATTTCAACAATTTTAACCACGGTTATTAAGTTGAACAGTTAATAAGAGTTTTCCAGACTCCTAAAAGCTATGAAACAATAACGTCTGCTGCAAAAAATATCCCACATGTAACCCCAACACCATCATGGTAATTTGGGAAATAGACGTAATTCTGCATGTTATGCAATCATAATGGACTGTATAGCATCCGTGGCTAGCACAACTTCTCATTTCATGTGTCCTTGTTTACCATTAAAGTTTCCTAGATATCACATGACTTCCTCAGATCACTTCCTGCACCTGCAGCGTTTCCACCCGCTGATTTAAGCCACTTTGGCATGTCTCCCACCTCTGCCCTTGTTCCCAAACTACAGGGGACCTCGCTTTCTGCTCTCCCTCACATCTCCACCTCTCCTTCGCCTCTATCAGATCCTCTTCTCCACCTCTTTTCCTCTGCACTCTAATTATCGAGAGCCTTCTCCCCTGTGCTGGCTGTTAGTTTTCCTTTTTTGTTGTTGTTGTTGTTGTTTTTTGAACTTTTATGCTTCTCCTCATCTTTAGCGTCAGACTCTCCCTTTCCAGCTCTCTTTATTTTCTTCTCCCTTCATCCCTCCACTTGCCACAGGAGAGCAGAGGCTCTGGCTTCACTCCCCGCCTCTGCGTGTGAAGTGTGCATGCAGTGTTTGGATCCTGTCAGTTGGGTTAGAGGAGGCACGAGATGATTAGGCACTTCAAAGAATCTCCTGCGCACAGGTGTGAGAGCTATCCTTCACCAGGAGCACACACACACACAGGGAATTTACCTGAGCTCTCGGCAGCTCGGGTCCTCGTCAAACAAGCGTCTTCTTTGATGGTCTCTTGGGCACCGCTGGCTTGTGTTCGCACCCCAGGTTAGCACACATACACAGAAAGAAGACAGGTACAGATACACTCCATCTCCTACTAACAACATACAATTGCTCTAATGAAGTCCCACGTCATTATGCAGAGGTACTCAAATGTCCTCACCTGTCATTTAATAATAAACAACTTCTGACGAGCTCCAGTTGGTCTCATGTATTATGTATTTGCAAAAGATGGCATCAAACCTCAAGCATAAAGAGAATAAACCCTTTCGGGCACCACAATTGCAGTGATGGCTCTCATTATGCTTTTCCCTCACAAAATAACTTAATTGCATTTTGGTTATTTATGTGGTGAAGTCTCCTTTTCATGTAATGCAGACCATCTGTATGCATTGTCATAGAAGTTGTTTTTAAGTTTATGAGTCACTAACTTTTATTAAGAGTATCACTCGTGGTGTCATCAGCCAAGCCTATAAAAATATAATCATAAAAAGCCTGTGGGCTACAGTTGCCTCTCTCTGCTTAGATCATCTCTTGTATGCTCCTTTCACAGAGACAAAGTGAAATGACTCGCAACTGTGTAAAATCATGCAAATGTTGCTTGTCATCATTGGGACTCATCAAAATCACATGCAGCATTAAAGAATTGTATTAGCGTGTGTTGTGAGGTGCAGTGATGGCCATGTGCTCTGGGTCACTGGTTTCACAAGCTCCATGCTAAAAGTAATAGCCTTACATACAAACATTATTTATGTCTTACTTCAAATAGGTTTTGGATGACTTTGGGTAGATTGAGATGACATTTTAAAGTTTAGTTTGTAATGTAATTTTCAATCTTTTTTTTTTTTTTATGTGTTTGCCTGGAAACAAAAGTTGAACACAATATATATATATATATATATATATATATATATATATATATATATATATATATATATATATATATATATAACACCCAGCACGCCCCTGCGGGCGGTTTTATCCTTCAAGCTCGGGTCCTCTACCAGAGGCCTGGGAGCTTGAGGGTCCTGCGCAGTATCTTAGCTGTTCCCAGGACTGCGCTCTTCTGGACAGAGATCTCCGATGTTGTTCCCGGGATCTGCTGGAGCCACTCGCCTAGCTTGGGAGTCACCGCACCTAGTGCTCCGATTACCACGGGGACCACTGTTACCTTCACCCTCCACATCCTCTCGAGCTCTTCTCTGAGCCCTTGGTATTTCTCCAGCTTCTCGTGTTCCTTCTTCCTGATATTGCTGTCATTCGGAACCGCTACATCGATCACTACGGCCGTCTTCTTCTGTTTGTCTACCACCACTATGTCCGGTTGGTTAGCCACCACCATTTTGTCCGTCTGTATCTGGAAGTCCCACAGGATCTTAGCTCGGTCATTCTCCACCACCCTTGGGGGCATCTCCCATTTTGACCTCGGGACTTCCAGGTTATACTTGGCACAGATGTTCCTGTACACTATGCCGGCCACTTGGTTATGGCATTCCATGTATGCCTTGCCTGCTAGCATCTTGCACCCTGCTGTTATGTGCTGGATTGTTTCTGGGGCATCTTTACACAGCCTGCACCTGGGGTCTTGCCTGGTGTGATAGACCCCAGCCTCTATGGATCTTGTACTCAGAGCTTGTTCTTGTGCTGCCATGATTAGTGCCTCTGTGCTGTCTTTCAGTCCAGCTTTGTCCAGCCACTGGTAGGATTTCTGGATATCAGCCACCTCCTCTATCTGCCGGTGGTACATACCGTGCAGGGGCCTGTCCTTCCATGATGGTTCCTCGTTTCCCTCCTCTTTCTTGGGTTTCTGCTGCCTGAGGTATTCACTGAGCACTTGGTCAGTTGGGGCCATCTTCCCAATGTATTCTTGGATGTTCGTTGTCTCATCCTGGACTGTGGTGCTGACACTCACCAGTCCCCAGCCCCCTTCCTTCCGCTTAGCGTACAGCCTCAGGGTGCTGGACTTGGGGTGAAACCCTCCATGCATGGTAAGGAGCTTTCTTGTCTTTATGTCAGTGGCTTCTATCTCCTCCTTTGGCCAGCCTATTACCCCAGCAGGGTACCTGATCACGGGCAGGGCGTATGTGTTGATGGCCCGGATCTTGTTCTTACCATTCAGCTGACTCCTCAGGACTTGCCTGACCCTCTGCAGGTACTTGGTGGTTGCAGCTTTTCTAGCGGCCTCTTCATGGTTCCCATTCGCCTGCGGGATCCCCAGGTACTTGTAACTGTCCTCTATGTCTGCAATGTGTCCTTCTGGTAGTTCAATCCCCTCAGTTCTGACTACCTTCCCTCTCTTTGTTACCATCCGACTACACTTCTCCAGTCCGAACGACATTCCAATGTCATTGCTGTATAGCCTGGTAGTGTGGATCAGTGAATCGATGTCTCGTTCACTCTTGGCATACAGCTTGATGTCATCCATGTACAGGAGGTGGCTGACAATTGCTCCGTTCCGTAGTCGGTATCCGTAGCCAGTCTTGTTAATGATCTCACTGAGGGGGTTCAGGCCTATGCAGAACAGCAGTGGGGACAGAGCATCTCCTTGGTAGATCCCGCACTTGATGGTGACTTGTGCTATGGGCTTGGAGTTGGCCTCTAGTGTTGTACGCCACATCCCCATTGAGTTCCTGATGAAGGCTCTTAGGGTTCCATTGATCTTGTACAATTCTAGGCATTCCAGTATCCAGCTGTGGGGCATTGAGTCATAGGCCTTCTTGTAATCAATCCAGGCAGTGCACAGGTTGGTCAGTCTGGTCTTGCAGTCTCGGCTGATTGTTCTGTCTACCAGTAGCTGGTGTTTTGCGCCTCTGGTATTCTTGCCAATTCCTTTCTGTGTCCCGCTCATGTATTGACCCATGTGCCTGTTCATCTTAGCCGATATGATGCCTGACAGGAGCTTCCATGTAGTACTGAGGCAGGTTATTGGTCGGTAGTTGGAGGGGACCGGTCCCTTCTTGGGGTCCTTGGGGATCAGGACCGTCCGGCCTTCAGTTAGCCATTCCGGGTGTCTCTCGTTAACTAGCAGCTGGTTCATTTGTGCTGCCAGACGCTCGTGGAGTGCAGTCAGCTTCTTTAGCCAGTAGGCGTGAACCATGTCAGGCCCTGGTGCTGTCCAACTCTTCATACTGGAGACCCTTTCTTGGATATCTGCCACTGTGATGGTTACTGGACCCTGTTCAGGGAGGTCGCTGTGGTCTGCCCTCAGATCCACTAGCCACTGAGCATTGCCGTTATGGGTTGCGTCCTTCTCCCATATGCTCTTCCAGTATTGCTCCGTCTCCAGCCTTGGTGGTGCTGTTCTCTTATTGTTCCCTTGCCACTGAGAGTACACCTTTGCTGGTTCTGTGGAGAACAGCTGGTTTATTCTCCTGCCTTCGATCTCTCTGGTGTACCTCCTCAAGCGGCTGGCCAAGGCTGTGAGTCTTTGCTTGGCAGTTTCCAAGGCCTCAGGTATGGACAGCTTGCTGTATTTCTTAGGCACCTTATTTGTCGCACCTTTCTGCAACTCCGTTAGTTGGCTAACCTCCCTCCGTGCTACTTACATATATATATATATATATACACACACATATATATATATATTATGTAAGAACAAACATTCAAAGGAGTGAGAATTGTGTCCCATTCATGACTGAAAGTTTAATATCAAATGAGATCAAAACTCAAGCAAACCTGAATTTAACTTTTGCTTTGATGCAGTTTGGTGTGTGCACAGTGCAGCAGGTCTCTGTGGGTGGTTTGTTTGATGGTTTGAGCTGATGTTAATAGCTCAATAAATATCAAATGGATTTTAATTTCACTTGTTTGTATTAGCATTCAAAACATGTTATTGTAAGACTTTTCTGATGCAAAAATAAGTTTTAATCTTGTGTGTGGGTTTTTTCTCTGAAATTTATGTCTCACACACACGCATCTTGCACTTCATCACAAATCCACCCAGTAATCCATCCCATCCAGTAATACAGCTAGGCCTTCCATTTGCACATGGAACTGATCACAGTTAATCAAATACAGTGCAAATAGCAAATAACACACACCATAAACAGATCCAGCTTTTTTGTAACACAGAAACAAAAAAAGGTACTCCAAGCAGTTTAGACCAAATGCCTCCAAATTGGTTTGACATGAGATGGCTCGATCGAGGTCACCTCCTTGATGTGGTTTTAAAGTTTCCAAGAAAAAAAAATCTGTTAAAGAAGTTTTTTTTCCTGCAACACATTTGGGGAGTTTATTTGGGGAGTGGGGTTCTATGCTGGACTGTGAGTGGGATTTAAACACCAGTGAAAAAAAATTGTGCCTTATGGGTGATGGATAGGCTGATCGATACCTAACATCCTGCAAAAATGGCACCCTTTGGTTTATATTGTGTGTTGATGTAGCAACATAGGAGTTCAAAAATGTCCAGTTGAGTGTTAAAATACACAAATGTACGGTGGCCCCTAGAGACAAAGCATGTATAAACTCCAAAACACTTACAAATTCCAAATAGCACGCACAAACTCCTCAACACATACAAAATCCAAAACACATGCAAACTCCAAAACACATGCAAAATCCAAAACACGTACAAAATCCAAGACACGTACAAGCTCCAAAACACATACAAAATCCAAAACACGTGCAAAATCCAAAACACATACAAAATCCAAAACACGTACAAAATTCAAAACACATGCAAACTCCAAAACACATACAAAATCCAAAACACGTGCAAAATCCAAAACACGTGCAAAATCCAAAACACGTACAAAATTCAAAACACGTGCAAACTCCAAAACACGTGCAAAATCCAAAACACGTACAAAATCCAAGACACGTACAAGCTCCAAAACACATACAAAATCCAAAACACGTGCAAAATCCAAAACACATACAAAATCCAAAACACGTACAAAATTCAAAACACATGCAAACTCCAAAACACATACAAAATCCAAAACACGTACAAAATACAAAACACGTGCAAAATCCAAAACACGTACAAAATTCAAAACACGTGCAAACTCCAAAACACGTGCAAAATCCAAAACACGTACAAAATTCAAAACACATGCAAAATACAAAACACGTACAAAATACAAAACACGTACAAAATCCAAAACACGTGCAAAATCCAAAACACGTACAAAATCCAAAACACGTGCAAAATCCAAAACACATACAAAATTCAAAACACGTGCAAACTCCAAAACACGTGCAAAATCCAAAACACGTACAAAATTCAAAACACATGCAAAATACAAAACACGTACAAAATCCAAAACACGTACAAAATACAAAACACGTACAAAATACAAAACACGTGCAAAATCCAAAACACGTACAAAATTCAAAACACATGCAAACTCCAAATCACAACGGAAGTGCTCCAGGACGCTAGGGGCAGTGTTGAGCTCGATTTGTAAAATAAACGGCAAGTTTGTTGCAAACACATGGGCTCTAGTCTCCGTTGCGCTTCCCAGGTTGCCTAGCAACTATGATACTAACAGCTGGAAACGTGTCATACAACTTTTTTTGACAGAAATGAAGGAGAACATATTTTTTTTCATTTGTTTGTTTGTTTCTACAAGAGCTTTGTGTGATTTGATAAGTATCTGAGGCTGAGACCACAGGACAGTAAAACATGATTTTTGGGCTTCATTTCTGTACTGAACAGTCATTTAAGATTAGCTAGTAAATAACAATTAGCTAATGTTGTTCATGAGACTAAAGTCATATCACTTTGGTAATGTAAATATAATATGGCCAATATTATGGTTATTATATTAGTCATTATTAGGTATTACAGCAGTGAACATGAACTCTTTGTCAAATACTGAGCTTCAGTACAGATTCAAGTTGCAGTTATTTACATGTCTTACCACCTTAAATCTTCACTCAAAGACAAGTATATAGGAATGACTGCCAAATTTATTTGCCACTGAAGCCGAAGGATGGCATCTGAATAAAACCTCTCTTGACATGCCTAGATGACATTAAAGCTTGGTTGGCTCTAAACTTTTTAAATTTGAATGAAAAGAAAACAGATTTGTTGGTGTTTGGACCCAGTGGCCCCTGTGAGTCCTCTTCTTTTCATTTGGAACCCCTGGAGGTTTATTTTAAACCTGTTGTTACTGCCCTTGGTTTTAAGTTGGACCAGTCCATTTTTATCATTTAAGGCGACTGGCAAGAGTGAAATCGTTTCTTTCTAGGCAGCACTTTGAAACCGTGATCCATGCTTTTATTTCTTCCCCTGTGGACTACTGTAACGCACTTTATGTGGGGGTCAGTCAGTTGTTACTCTGACATCTGCAGCTGGTTCAAAATGTATATTGACAGTGCATATATAGGTGTATCATATATAAGAGACAAATGTTGTTCCTTCAGTATGTTGGCATTACTAAATTTGGCTCAAATGCAAAAGAAAATGTACAAGCTGTGAGCTGTTTCAAATCAAATCACTTTTATTGTCACATCACATGTGCAGGTACATTGGTACAGCACATGTGAGTGAAATTCTTGTGTGCGAGCTTCACAAGCAACAGAGTTGTGCAAAATACGATAATGTAAACAAGCAAAATACAAGAATGGCTACATCTGAAACTAATAAATATATGTACAATATATAATAGTATATATATGTTTCTGATAAAATGAAGAGTAGACTGATGTATTAAATATTCCTTTATTGGGTGAGAAAATCAGACCATGTCATAACTGCTTTAAGTCATACAGAATAGATATCAGAGCTTTAAACAGGCTGACGTCTGCTAAATGGGTCAAACTGGGCAGAAAGTATACAAACACATAACATCCTTATAGAATATGATGTAACACTATAGATCAACTTACCTCAGAATATATAAAGCATATAAACAATTACAGCAATATGATGCAACAAACACAGCAGTGCTACTAATCCAAAATACTCAAAGCTTCATAGAACTGAAACAAACATTTATTTTTAGCTCCATTCTGCTGCTGATACAGACTTTAGGTTTCTGAACATCAAACTTGTTGCTGCCTTTCATAGTGCATAACTTGAAGGCCCTGAGTACTTTCTCCCACACTGGAAACACTGGAATGATAAAATTATTTGAACATTACCTAATAAGACTGATTCAGGACAGACAATTAGTTATTTTAAACTTTTCTAGCAGTCCTTCACAAACAGGGAACAGTCTGTCTATTCTCTCCATCTGTCAGCTGCTGCTGGCTCTTCCTCCTCCTCTTCCTCACATACTGCTGAGATTGTCCTGGTGGATCATCAGGGGTGCAAAGCCTCACAGATGATGTAATGCAGTGGGTCCCTCAGTCTGTCCTCACTCTGGACACTTGCAGGTGTCACACATAGAAATCAAATGTGTGATAAGCTGCAGGATTCAAACACAAGTGTGACTTATAAATACATGTTCATACTTTTATTCCACAATCAGAGAGAAAGAAACAGAGAGAGAGTGCAGGACAGACAGACAGGTGACAGTCTCAGGTGTACACACTGCTACAAAACAGCACCAGAGAAGGAGGATTTAGTGTTTGTGTCATTACGAGTGCTAAACAAGAAGAGTTCCCAGATGGTACAGTGGACACATGTGTGACTCCTGTGATTAAAGCATCTTTCTTTCAGCTTAAGGAGTGAACCGTCAGCTGACTGACATGACTGACTTTAATTACGCATAAAATCATCACATTCTCTGTAAGATTAAAGTCAGCTATTGAACGGCGAATATTTTGAAGTGAAGGCTTTAAAACCAAGTTAGTACAAACGTCGCTAATGTCACATAACTTTCCCGACATGTTGCCAACAGTAATGTTTTAATGTTCTTCATTATAAAAACATTTGCGCATAAATAAGTGACATAATATTCAGTACTTACTTCTGGAAGTTTACTCTTCGTCCGCTCCGCTTCCGCCGTTTTTTTTCGGCAAAATTATCCAAACCACCGCCGCGCTATGAAGTCTGGGATATGTTGGGCCATGAAGGCTACACAGACCCATCCTTAAAATTCAGGGAAATTAAGGACGCATTTGAGGGCCGCATTTCGAGCAGCCTTTGAATTGGGACAGTCTTTGTCGTGTCGCTGTGACATAATCGGCCTTAAAATGCGGCCTTTAAGGCTGCAAACCCCAAATCCGGTCATTGGTACTTCCTGGCTTGTGTAGTTACTAGGTAACAAAAGCTCAACACTGCCCCTAGCGTCCTGGAGCACTTCCGTTGTGTTTTGGAGTTTGCGCGTGTTTTGGGGTTTGCACGTGTTTTGGATTTTGCACGTGTTTTGGATTTTGTATGTGTTTTGTATTTTGCATGTGTTTTGGAGTTTGCACGTGTTTTGTATTTTGTACGTGTTTTGGATTTTGCACGTGTTTTGTATTTTGTACGTGTTTTGGATTTTGCACGTGTTTTGTATTTTGTACGTGTTTTGTATTTTGCATGTGTTTTGTATTTTGTAAGTGTTTTGGAGTTTGCACGTGTTTTGTATTTTGTACGTGTTTTGTATATTGTATGTGTTTTGTATTTTGTACGTGTTTTGTATTTTGCATGTGTTTTGTATTTTGTACGTGTTTTGGAGTTTGCATGTGTTTTGGATTTTGTACGTGTTTTGGAGTTTGCACGTGTTTTGGATTTTGTACGTGTTTTGGATTTTGCATGTGTTTTTTATTTTGTAAGTGTTTTGGAGTTTGCACGTGTTTTGGATTTTGTAAGTGCTTTGGAGTTTGCACGTGTTTTGGATTTTGTACGTGTTTTGTCTTTTGCATGTGTTTTTTATTTTGTAAGTGTTTTGGAGTTTGCACGTGTTTTGGATTTTGTAAGTGCTTTGGAGTTTGCACGTGTTTTGTATTTTGTACGTGTTTTGGATTTTGCATGTTTTTTGTATTTTGTACGTGTTTTGTCTTTTGCATGTGTTTTTTATTTTGTAAGTGTTTTGGAGCTTGCATGTGTTTTGGATTTTGTAAGTGTTTTGGAGTTTGTACGTGCTTTGTCTCTAGGGGCCACCGTACAAATGGGTACAAAAAAGATGTTTGTTTTTTCCTAATACTTACTTATATAGTTATTTGATCACATTTCCAAATGAATGCGTGCGTGAAACCTAGAGTTCAATAAGAGAAGATGAAGATGGAGATTGAGAAGATGTTAAGGGAACTATTTTCTTCTGTTTTTGTGCATTTAAATTATATGCATACAAGTATTCTAATATTTGACATACGCAGCAGTTATTATGAATTCAATCACAGTTCTAAGGTCTCTCGGTTATTCATTCCATCCATCCTCTTCCGCCTATCCCAGATATCGTTTGGGTGAGAGACAGTTTACACCCTGGACAGCTCGCCAACCTGACGCAGGACTAACACAGCAAAACAGGCAACCATTCACACCAACGGGCACCACTAACTACATGTCTTTTGAAGGCAGAGCACCCACGCAGACACCATGCAAACTGATCACATGACAGGCCCAGCCGAGTGGTGGACTCAAACTCAGGGTGTTCTTGCCGGATACCGTCAGTGTGCACCCACGAATGGAAGATTTGTTTTATTTTCATTATCCACTAGAGGGCACTGTGACACTGTAAATCTCCAAACCACCATCACACGACAGCTGTCTCCCTTTCTGCTCTTGTGTTATCAAAAAGATAATTATATGAATAACCACACGCAGGTTTATTGTTAGTTTGTTGTGCCCGCTTACAGGTAAGAACAGCCAGCACAGACTGTATTATACCATAGCACTCAATCTTTGCGTTTCCGCTTTGTAGGTGGAGACCTTTTGTAGGACAGCCCTGCTGTTTACGTTTGGGGAAGTTGCTCAATATCGGAAAACACTTTTTCTTTTAGGTATGTGAGCAAAACCTAACTGTTTGCGATTTTTCTGGGTTAAAGAATCCACTCGATGGAGTATAATTAACGTCTTCAGGTCTAAGATCATGACAACATGACTGTTAGATAAAACCCAATCTCAGGTTTGGTCACAAGCTCCCCGCAGAATGGATAATCCAGTAACTTCCGCTACTTATATTCGCAACATCGGTTTTCGTTTACGTCGCAAATTGTCCGATTTTTTGGATCCTCAGGACAGGTGGAAAGAAGTTCTTGTAGATATACAGAAACCGAGCGGGGAGCCGAGGTATTCCCAGCTTCATGTCAGGTAAGATGCGGGCAAACTTTCTGACGTGCTTGTTTTTCATTGAATGAAATCACGCTGATTGTTTATTTATTGTTTACTGAATTTGTGCCGCTGTCTTTGAAGGAGATTTGAAGGTCTTGTTGCACAGGGTCGCAGTCCCACAGTGGAGCTGCTCAATGACTGGGGGACCACCAACAGCACAGTGGGTGAACTTGTGGACATTTTGAAGAGTCACGAGTTACTGGCTGCTGCCAGTGTTCTGCTACCTGGTATGACTTTTAAAAGCCATTAAATAATAACCACACGCAACAGGTAGAATAAACCTGTTGAATCTTAACTTACCCCAGATCTTTTTCCCAGTATCGCCCTCTTTTAAAAAAAAATTATTGTAAGAAAATAAGATGTTAACCACGAGTTGTGAAATTGCAATAAGAGATGTAGCAAAAAACTTCTGCACTTTTTGGGTAGAGGATGAGTAAACATCTGTTATGTTATATTAAAGGTGTGATGCCTGGAGCATGAGGAGAAACAGTCAAACCGCACTGATACAGGATGTAAAACCCAATCATTTATTCTGATCATTTTTTGTTTTTGTCCTCACACAATTGAAGAGTC
Organism: Rhamphochromis sp. 'chilingali'; assembly: GCF_963969265.1. NCBI lineage: Eukaryota > Metazoa > Chordata > Actinopteri > Cichliformes > Cichlidae > Rhamphochromis > Rhamphochromis sp. 'chilingali'. The sequence continues at coordinate 52,002,976 of NC_137930.1, read as the reverse complement.
CAGTCCACTGGAGACACAAACCCAAAGCACTGCTTCAACCAGAGTGCTGGAAGAGAGAGATGTGCAGCAGCAGCCCGTCACCACTGTGCTGCAGCTTCGAATGCCACAGGAGAACACCGAACCAATACACACAGGTCTTTCACTTTTTGATTATGTATTAATTTTACGTTCATATCTTGATTGAACATGTGACACTGAACGTCTGACATTTATTAACACAGTCATTTATGAGTCATATTCATGCGATGTTTTAAGTAGATAATGTTCATCTTTCATTATCTGCTGAAAAGTCTGGTTTCAGTGAATTAAAATGTCATATCTTTCTCAGCACCATGTAAATCTGCCACTGCAGTACTAAAGTAGTGCAATAAATCTACTTGATTACATTAGAGCACTGTAAACTAAGCTGCTCTATAGTGGTGTAGTGTAGTCAACAAAGATGTTTAGATTTCGATGCCGCTTCTTCGTAAAGATGTGATTTTACGTAATCGACAGCAGGTGGCAGCGTCGGGCTCTTGATCAGAGAAGTTAATGAGGCAGTTTACTGTGTCTCCCTCCTTAGGCTTCTCCAGTTTCTTATATAGTGACCTGATGAGGATCACAGGCAACTTTGATGACCGGTCCACGTCAGCTGGTGGCAGCCGAATTGGAGAGGGAGGCTTTGGGACGGTATACAAAGGTCTCCTGAATGACAAACCAGTTGCAGTGAAAAAACTCAATCCAGTAAGTGAAAATATTTTTTAACAGAACCACATGCCTCTGTGTACTGCTGTTAATTGCATCTGAGATATTGTATTATTTAGGTGGATGACATACCACTGGACAAGTTGCAAGATCAGTTCAACCAAGAGATCCAGACTCTGAAAGTGTAAGTTTCCCTCAGGAAGAAGGTGAAGAAGCATATTTAACATACATGTATTTACAAATGCAGGTATGGTTTAATAACAGCATTTGTTCCACAGGTTGAAACACGAGAACTTGGTTGACATGGTTGGATTTTCCTGTGACGAACAGCACCTATGTTTAGTGTACGCTTTCATGGCCAATGGATCGTTATTAGACCGACTGGCTTGCTTTGTAAGCATTATTTACTCTTCTACACAAACAGTCTGCTTTTCAGTCCCCGTGCATTCATAAAGGGATTTAATTACATGCTTTTTTTTTGTTTATTTAGGAAGGAAGTCCTCCACTTTCCTGGCACCACAGGTGCTTGATAGCAGAAGGGACAGCCAAAGGTTTGGAGTATCTGCACTCCAACCATCACGTCCACAGAGATGTTAAAAGGTTCATAGTGCGAAAGCTTTCATCGTTATTGGTTTAGAGATATCCTACAAAGAAGAGAGAAAATATCCTGTTTTTGATGTCCCGTACCTTTATGGAACACTATGCAAATTACATCACATTACTGTTTTAGACAAAGAACCAAAAAAAGACTTTGGGGATGTAGAAAAAGCTTTCCCATATGGTTCTCTGCAGATCATATGACAAAATTAAACTAAATTAAAAGTAGAAAAAGGTTTCATTTACACTTGTATTTATGTCCCTGTTCAGAGGCACATGAAAAAACTGATGCCACACCTAGATTTATTTTATTTTTGTTTAATCTGATGACACCACTAGTAGCTAGTAGTTTAAGTTAACATGAAGATCACGAACAGGTTCATTAGTAATGCAACAGTACAGTTTGGGCACGAAAGGTACAGTTTGGTAATTTAGTGAGTTTTATAGAGGCTCATAAGCAAAATCATGCAAGAGGTATTGATGTTTTAATTTAACTCTTGGCAAGGAAGCCAGTAAAATCACATTTCCCTAAATGTAGAAATATACATGACACATGACTGGATGTTTTGTTGCTCACTCTGGTATTTCTTCCCTGTTAGTGCGAACATCCTGTTAGATGAACACTTTGTGGCCAAAATCTCAGACTTTGGTCTGACGAGAGCATCGGCCAAGCGAACCTCGACGACCATGATGACTGAGAGGATCGTGGGTACCCGTGCGTACATGGCACCGGAGGCGCTAAGAGGAGAGATCACACCAAAATCCGATGTCTTCAGTTTTGGAGTGGTAGGCTTTCTTCAGACGCGCGCGCACACACACACACACACACACTCACACACACACACACACACACACACACACACACACACACACATTGATACACACAGGTAGGGCTGGAGAAACTGCAGCTGTAATGTAAAATGTAGAGCAATACTCAGCACTTTCCTTGACTCCAAGGTTCTCCCAAACTACTGACACATATATAACTGCAGGACACAAGCGTTGCAGTATACTTTTTTCAGTATTTGTGAAATAAGAGCTCTATATTGTTTATCATCTGTCATTATCCCAAATCTGCTGTGGGACACAGCGATACGTATCAGTAGCTATAATTGTCAAACATAGGTGATTATTAGGTGATCATTAGGTGATTTCCGGGATCAGTACTTTAGTAGAATCTCTGACCTTGCCACGAAGCATATGCATTCCTACATGCTGTGGGAATACTGCAGTGTTGGCGATGTTACCCGCCGCCACATGTAAGTTTTCCTGTTGCCCAGAGCCGTGCGATTAACCCCGTCTCTCTGCCATCTACAGGTGTTGTTAGAAATATTGTCTGGACTCCCGCCAGTTGATGAAAACCGGGAGCCACAGTTCTTGGTAAGTTACACAAAAGAGGCTTTCATCGTGTTACCTGCCAAGCTACACTTTGTGCTTCCAGCTTATTAAAGGCTTTGCCTTTAATAAGTCAGGGAACATTATCGGTTAATAGTCAATTTGTTATTGATTTAAACAAAAAAGTTCAAATCTTCCACCTTTAAAAGTTTCATCTGTGCTCATCATGTGCTGATACTGCATTTGATGTTTAATATACAAGTCAGCATCTATGGAACATGCTTGCAGAAGATGATTGTTACATCACTGTGTGTGTGTGTGTGTGTGTGTGTGTGTGTGTGTGTGTGTGTGTGTGTGTGTGTGTGTGTTCCCTACTTCATTTCCTAGATGGAGATGAGGTATGACATAGATGATGAAGATGAGGAGCTGACTCTGGAGGATTTTGTGGACAAAAAGATGAAAGCCTGGGAGCTGAGCCAGGTGGAGAGTATTTACTCCTTGGCATGCAATTGCCTCCATGAGAGGAAAAACAGACGGCCTGTCATCAGACAGGTACAGGAACGATCCCAGCAGATTTAATGTATAGGTCAAGCTACTGTGTTGGCATCTGCACAGCTTTTCACCTTGAGCTGTTTGCCTGTGTTATGTGCCTCTGCTGGACCAGGCTGAATGAAGAAATCCCACAAAGGGATTTTTTTTTTTTGTTTTAGTTTTTGAAAAGAGGATCATTAACAACTGAGTCGGGTCATTGTTTGGGGTTTTTTTAATGGCATTTATTAGCAAAAATACATTCACCTGTTTAACTGCTTATTAACACTAATATCTAAACAGCCAATCACATAGCAGCAACTGACTGCTGTATAGGCGTGGCTGTGGTCATTTAAGCACCTCGAGGTGACTTTTGTTGCGATTTGATGCTGTGTAAATAGCACATAACCATATCCAGTGAGTGGCAGTTTTGAGGGTGAAAATGCCAGAGATCAAAGGAAAATGGGCAGACCGTTTAAAGCTGATAGGAAGTCAACAGTACTCGTTATCTTAACAAGGTATGCAGCAGAGCATCTCTGAATGCACAACATGTTGAACCTTAAAGCAGATGGGATGAGCAGCAGAAAGCCGAGGCCACAGTTCACTCAGACAACAGAACATTGGAAAAACATTGCCCAGGCCAATAAGTCTTGATTTCTTCTATGACATTTAGATGATAGGATCAGAATTTGGCAAAAACAGCATGAAAGTCCAGCAATGTACCAAAACCTCAGGCTGCTGCTGGTGTCATGGTGTGGGGGACATTGTCTTATCACACTTTGGACCCCTTAATACAAACTGAGCGTTTCTTAACCACCACAGCCCACCTGAGTGTTGTTGTTGACCGTGACCACAGTAAACCGACGTTTTTATGACTGCTTCCAGGAAGGTAACACACCATGTCACAAAGCTCAGATCGTCTCAAACTGGTTTCCTGAACATGACGAGTTCACTGTAATTGAATGGCCTCCACAGTCACCAGATCTTAGCCTTAATAGAGCATGTTTGGGGCGTGATAGAAAGGGACATTTGCATCATGAATGCATGATGCAAATGTCCCTTTCTGCCACATCCTGACAAATCTGTGTGACGCTATATTAACCAAAATCTCTGAGGAATTTTCCAACACTGTGTTCAATCTGTGCTGCAACGAATTAAAGCAGTTCTAAAGGCAAAAGGGGCCCAACTTGATATAGCAAGGTGTACCTAATAGTGTATGGGGAGTCTATGTAATAACAAACATATTATTTAGGGGATTTAGGGAGCAAATGCAGGCAGTAAGAGAACAGAGGCTGCACTCTTGTCTTGTTGAACTAAAGGAAAATGTCATATTGTTGCTACGATATATATATATGCTAACTTCATGATGTAGTCATGATTGTTGTGTGTCTGAACAGGTTTACGCGGAGATTCACGGAGTCGTCAAAAACATTGCACTGGATCTTGATAGAAAGGCGTGAAGCAAAGCATCGTGGGAATTGTGAGCTTGCTTCAAACTGCAGACTGACAGAAGAATTACTGCACTGTTTTGTTTTTTTAAAGGCATGTAGCTTACGTGTGTAATTGCTGTAAAAATACTGCTGAATACATTTCTGTGCGGCCTTTAAACAAATCTAATGGCCGAACTCTTTCAGAATGCTGATTGGTTGTTCTTCCCAGTGTTAAATGTATTTATTACGAACAATTAAAGAAGTGAAAGAAAGTGATTTAAATATTTTATTTTTCTTCTTTAAAAGAATTATAAAACATAAGACCAAACATGATTTTTCTATTATAATGACACTGTATGAACATAAAGGGATATTCCCTTCAAACATGAGGTGAGCGAAGTAGTTTGCCTAATATTAATCAGTACATCAGTGGATGTGGCAACATTTTGATCAAGGTAATTATATTATTCCCTTTCCCATCCAGTAGCGTGGCATTCCCTGTCATTATGGGAACCAGAAAAGCTGGAAAAGCTTCCTTCCTTGTGAAATCTGAAATGTGTGGATGTAATATTTCTGGAAGCCCCAGTTCTTTCACTGTGATCCTTACCGACGTGGACATCTACCTCAACAGACCAGACTGTTTCTTAATCAAAGAGCATCACACAGCTACAATATGTACATTTACAGCACTTGCATAGAAAAATAAGTATCTCAGCAGATGATTTTTTTCATGTAAACCACAGTTATATCAAAAAAGAAGTCTTTTTTTTTTTTTTCTTCCCCCAATATAAAATGAATCATCAGACACAAGTTTGAGAATTTTTTTTTTCTGCTTTGGAGCACCTCATTGTGCAAACAGTAGGAGACAAATAATCAACACATTAGACACAGAAACATTAATTGACACGAGGAAGAATGGAAGTTAGGAATTTGAGCACGTGAACACAAAATGGGGTCTTTTCATCACATCGGCGCAAGTTCACATTAGTTACACTAACATTTTTGAAGTCTCAGAGCTGGCAACGATGTGAAAATTAAAAAAAACAACCTCATCTTTGACTTGGTTTGGGCCTCTCTGAATTATAGTAAAAGGGTTTTTATGAATGTACTAACCTACATGAATGTACTTCCATTTGGCAAGCTACAAATGGACATTCTGAAGTGTGTCATTGCTCAGTTGTCCTTGGCGTGCATAGCTGGGTCTGTGGGTGAACTCTGTGGGAATTTGAGGTTTTTGTCTTATTATTTTAAACAAGCGTGTCGAAAATGATTAACCCCCCCTCCCTCCTGCCTTCCCCTCCCCAAAGCAGGAATGTTCCTCTGTGGACCGTGCTCGGGGTAGAGGTGGTGGTCGGGCGGTGAGGTCTGTTTAATCTTCCTCCTCTCTCTCCCCCGGTGGTCGGGTGATGCGGCGGCCGCCCTTCTTACCAGCGGGGCCTTTGGGCTTGGCAAAGCGCTGCTTGTGTGCGTGCTGCTTGGGATGCACCTCCTCGTACAAGAAATCACTTGTCAGTTCTTCTCCGTTTTCTATTTCCAACTGGGAAACAGAAATATTTAAAAAGTGCATTAAAAAGATGAGCTGGACCACTGGTGCATTGTGTGACAGATTAAAGGAAAAACATTCACCCCTGTGCCCAACATTGAGCATGCTGTTTGAGGCCCATTAGAAAAGGTCACTACAAATGAGTTCTAAGATGACAACATGGCTTTTATTTGCATGACAGATGTTTAAGCTGAACAGACAGTAAATTGTGGAAGTGTTCCTGAGCCTGTGCAGCGTTTTCCATGACATGTGTGCTGTTTAAAATACAGCGCATGTGCTCGAATCGATTATCGATTATCTCATAAATCATGACACACTTCTCTCCCCTACATAAGCTGTATTAATACATTAAAAGCATTGGCAATATGATGTGTAATGCAATGTGGAGTAAATTATGGGTAGAGTGCCCTTCACCACCATCATCAAAACACCTTATGAGGAAAATATGCTTTGGAAGCATGGCGCTCCACCCTTCCTGTAAATGCCTGGAGATTTACTGTAGAATCAATAATAACACTCTGTAGGTTTTCAGTCTTGTTTAAGCAATACATGTAGAATAAGGTTTACATTTGTAATCAGTCATATCAGCCACCAAAACCATTTTAAACTCTGTATGAAACACAGTACACAAATACTTTTGTTATCAGGAAATCTCTTATGTAAATAAATGATATTTATTTTACATAAGACATTTGATTATTATAGTATATCATAGGGCTGTTCGATATAACGATATATATCGGATGACGATATAAAAACGTCTATCGTTTCATTTTACGCTATCATTTGTTTCGTGGTGTCACAAAATAAACTGTTTACGACAATATTTTTTCATCGTTTTGATGGTCACTGTAGTGGTTATATTAATTTCTTAAAGTTCTCTCTTTCTCTTATATGTAATATAACCACACTACTGACGGACAAGCGCCTGTTTTTATGCGTTGTCGTTAGCAACAGCGACAGCAACACCTTCGTGGGGCCGCTTGTTTATGTTCCACATAAACCTTTCACAATAAAGCTCAAGATCCTGTTGAGACTTTTCAGAATAAACTGAATCACGTGAAAGAGCAGATTATTTACGGATGAGAAGTAAAAAAGAGCCGCCAGGTGCTAAAAAATAAACCTTAGACTCAAACGTTAGAACAGGCTTTTCCCCTGCAGCACGCCGTGTAATAAATACAAAGAAAACGGCGGCCGTTACAACTTATGTCTAAAACTGTATAGTTTCATGCATCGGTTAAAACACTCGACTCCAGATACATGACGCACAGCTGGAAACACTTCACACAAGTCGAGCTGCCCGAGATTCACAGAATTTACAGAAAATTTTTGCGATTTATATCGTTATCGGGATTCGGGACGATAGAATTCTTATATCGGGATATGAGATTTTGGTCATATCGCACAGCCCTAGTATATCACAAAACACAGTGTCTTACTTTTTTCTCAATCTCAATCTGGAGATTGTTTTCCACCATGTCGACCAAGGGATTTTTGCAGCTGGAATACAGCATCCTCTCTTTGATGCTACACTTGTACCCTGGCATAGAATAAATGAAGACTACAAAGAAAGAAGGAAAGGACAGTGAGATTGGAATCACGTGAAGCACCATTCAGAGCAGAACAACACAGAAACCTGCACAAAATACAGTGTTTGTTTGTTTTTTCCTGCTGTTCGTAATAACCCGTGGGAAATCATTTACCTGTGGACTCTAAGTAGTCGCCCTCATGGGAATGTTTGTAGAGGAAGAAGTGGTAACGTGGAGTATCTTTAGGGATTCTCATTGGGAGATCTTTCAGCTCTGTTGGCTCAGTGCCGCACAACCGAATGAGCTCCTGTTCAGCATCTAATTTCTTTTTTGACAAAAGAAGCAAAAAGTTACCCTTTAAGCAAGCCGAGTGCTCCTGTAACTACAAGCTCCCTGCTTTGGTTACCAGACAATGTGAAAAATCTAGGTGGTGCCAGTAAATACCAAACAGCTCCCTTTACTCTACATGCTAATGTGATCCTCAGCAGCCAGGAGTAAAACTAGTAAGGATGAATAGAACCCACAAAAGAAAGAAATTCACTTTAACTAAGCTTTTAGACTCATGAAAAGGAAATCTGATGCACAACCACAACAGTGCTACAATTATTCCTTTGTACTGGACTCATCTGATCTTGTGACACAAACCGACAGAATTTCAATGAGCAGAATTTACACAAAGGCTTTTTGGACAAACTGAGTAACTCATTGTGTCAAACTAGAAAGGTCTCCTCGCCAAAACAATCTGCATCTTTCCAAACACAAGGTAAAAACTCCAACTGCACATTCAAATTATTGAATATGAATATGTCAGTGCTGAGCTAATTACTGTCATTTAGACCAGGATACAGCCTTGCAGACGTGTATGCAGAAAGCTGCAGACACCAGGAGTATGTGGCTGGCCTTACAATACTTTGTAATCCCATGGCATGTAAAAATGCCCAGATGTAGTGCTGTGACAGGTATGCTGACACTTGGCCATGTAGAGGCTAATAACCCCAGCTAATAACTCACCAGTTGTACGTAGTTGATTTTCTTGTCCCTGAAACGTTCAAGTGCTGCGATGGCATCTTTATGAATAGGGAAAGCCACTCCCTGCAGAGTCTGCTGCTTGGTGTCCACACTGATGTCAGTCTGCACCTAAACACACCACAAACGAAGACACAGAAACAAGACACACTTTGAGTTCTACAGTCACATTATCGTCATTAAAACACTACAATTGACAAAAACACTGAAAAATGATATCAAAGCCTTTAAAGTAGGCTGATCAGAGCATTACTTAGCAAGCATCAAATGTCTTCAAAATCAAAACATAAGCCACAATAATTCAATAAGTGTAATCATGTGAGGGCACACCGTTAAAAAAAGAACACAAAAAAAAAAAAACTTTTTAGGATTACAAGTGCTTTGCACATCTTCAGAGCTAGACCTGATGATTACAGATGAGGTGCTTGTATCGAAGTGACAAGGCGCCTCCGAGAAATTGCACTGAAAACTGGAAATTCTGGAAGGATTACACTGATGGATTGCATCTATTTTTAGAGGCTTGTTCCCACAAAATGAAATGCCATGCAAACATGATTGAGCCTCCCATGTAGCTATCGCGCATACCAAAAAGGATTGCAGGTCTTTTATCCATCTGCTTGGAAAAAAGTGTGCAGTCTCCGAGGCAAAGCAACAATAAATATTTCAAAGGCTTTTTGAGCTAGGCAGTACAGATTAACAGTATATCATCTTCCTTCAACAGCTGGGCAAGTGGGAAGAGCAAAAAAACCTCACTTCCCATTTGCTCTGCTGCTTTTAATTGACCGTACTTTTGGAGACAGCCTGCACTCTACTCAGAGCACTTCCATATATGGTAAGAAAGATAGTTCTTGTTCATGTGGCGGAGCTGGGAGAGCAGCAATTAGAAACAGGTTGTTTCTTAACACTGAAGAAATTCTCGGCAAAATTCTAGGAATACTCTCCAGAAGTATAAAGAGTGAAACTTCAAATGTTCCCATTTTCATTTGTCTGTTGGAGTCTATGTGGCACATCCCCGGAGACCTTGATATCAGCACTGTAAACACTGCTGACGACACTGCCTGCAACAAGTATCACATTACAGCACTTCTTTATCTGATCACAACAAAGGCACAAGCCATTGATGCAGCTCACCTGTACTCTTGTGACCAATCACTGCCAAATACTAAGAGCTACAGAACCCTCTCATTTGCATTTAGCTCCCAACATGTAAATGTTCGATTAGAACAATCAAAAAGCTCTTCTTTTAGTCCCTTTGCTGATTAGGCTAACCAGTGTTTACAACTCTAAACAGCACGTTTTGTGGAGCTAAGGATATACACACAGCTAATAGCTTTATCTCTTCCCGATGCATTAGAACATCCTGCTGTTCTAATGCATCAGCATCTCTGCACTGCACTGATACTGCCAGGCAAGCATATGCACACTTGCATTGCTGCTGACCTTGCGCTGTTTGGAAAGCTTCAGCGCCAGCTTTCATTGATACCCTACACTGTACTGGTTTGGATTTACCTACCACACCCAGGATATGCAATGAGGAGGGATACCGCTGAGCTAAAGCAAGCCAGTGCTTTCTCCCAGTGAAGCCTCCAATGTGATAATGACGTAATGCCAAAAGAGAAACGAGAAGCCTAATCCACACCCACTTTAGAACACTTCAAGCCAGAGAACTTGTCAACAAGTGACCGCATGTGTGCAGCAAGCACTGCACAGAACATCGTTTCCTCCAAGATGATGACAACTCTAAGCGGTGACCAAGTGATAAAATCCAAATCACTTGTCTGTGTGTCTGTGTGTGTGTGTGTGTTACCTCATTCAGTTTGATCTGCCTCAGTTCCTCTTCTGCAGCAGTAAGAGGCAAAGGAGCAGCTTGAGAGGTCAGATGTTTCTTGTAACCACTGAGGCTCAAATCATCCTGCAGGTAAAGAACAGCCCAATCACACGGCATGCAGAAACACACACTGACTCACTGTTACTGATATAGTAATCACAGTTCCTATTAGGTGCTAAACACTAACACTGACATTTAACTTGGCACTGTTAAACTACTGAGTAACAAGCCTTTCACTTGACCAACCTTGCTGGTACCAAAAATCTCATCCTTGATGTGCCCGCCTCCAAACTCCTTCTTCAGTGTTGCTCTGGTAGCAGCATATAACATTTTGTGTCGCACCTGTTGTGAATATCCAAAAAAAAATAAATATAATATTTAGCAAACTTTACACAGGACATAAGGTAATGAGAGCTTTATCTTTAAAGAAAAAAAAAAACATTTTATTGTTGCTTGCCTTAAAAAAAGTGAGAAATATTATAATACATATTACAGCCGGTGCTTCTGTCAAGACATTCTTTCATGTGTTTGCTGGTTTATTGCTGCATTTCCTGTCATAAAAATAGGGAACTGCTCAAATTCATAGTTACACTAGTGGTAACCAAAACTTTACAAGATACCTTTAAATATCAAACGTGTGATTTAGGCTACGTAAATCCAGCTCCAGTTCTAACGAAGTGAAAAAGAAAATGCACATGATAAAAACGAGTGCATGCATGCATTGGAAAAATGTTTTGCAACTTCCAAGCAAGCCTAAACCTGAAGGCTCGTGCTTTATACTAGAGGTCAGGAATGCTGAGCTCAGCTCCTCCTTCAGAAAGTGATTCTAAAGTCCACCGTGCTACAAATAATCCTCCATTGCACTTTATCCGGGCACCGGTCGCTTCTCCTCGCAACATTCCCCATTTCACTGCTGCAGAAACACACTTGTGTGTTATTTGTTACGGCTATTCTTGTTCACAGCAACTCCAGGCTGCAAGTGGTTCATCAAGTTTCAGTGAGACCAAACAACAATGACTTAAATGACACTGTGCGAGACAAGAACGCATAAATTGCAAGCACACACATTTGCATTACAACAAAACACCAATGCATGAAAGGAATATGCCACCTAAAAGCAATGAGGGTAAATTTTAAGTCAAGAAGGAGAGGCTGAGGCTATGCACCGTGCTATTTGGAAAAACATAATTTACCCATATTTAGCTTTCAAGAGGTCTGTTAGGAAATAATGAATGCATATAAAAGAACGGCTGCCTTGATGTGGTAAACCCCACCCGTCTGATACCCATAGCAGAGAAGGACAAATGCCATGCAGAATTGAAAGCTATTCATTAAAGCTGGGGTAGTTTGGGTTTTTTTTCTTACAGCAGAGTGGTCCGGTGACCAGGCCAGGAAGATCCACTCGTAGCCCTGGTTGTTATTGGAGTCTAGCCGGTATAGAACGTAGCAGGGCACATCATCGTCGAGGAGGGGTAGCACTAAAGAATCATATTCCTGGTCCCATTTTTTAGATGCTTTCCTGCTGGCACCTAGAGTCAGCTGCTCTGGAGAGCAGATGTGGACAAAGAGAGAGAGAAAAAAAAATCAGCAGTGCAGAGTTTTGTTTCTTTATAAAGAAATGCTAATGTCAGCCTTGGCAGACATTTAGGTAGAAGTAAACAAACTCCAGGACGCTAGAGCGCTGCTTACCATCCTTGATGACGATCTTTAGGGCACGATACTGATCCCCGCTCTTCGCACTGGCAAAGATATCCTTCACATCATTCCCCGCTGAGAGAAAAAAAGACATAAGGTCAGGGTTTTCTTCCCCTCCTTTAAACAATGCAGGCTCAACAACATCACGCTCATCTTAACATGGCCATCATGAGTCATATGATTATGAGTCTACACCTAAAGGTTTAATGACTCATAATAGCCTGTGAACCATCTGATGTCAGCCATTAGACAAAGGCCACAAAATGATCTTCTCATTAAGCATTCAGCACCTGCAGACCTTTGTAAAGTTAGCATTTTATCCCGTATTGCACAGGCTTTGAGTGAGCAGGCCATCAAGAAAACTTGTCAGTCCTATTATTTTGGTTCAACCTTTGATCTCAAACCCAGTCACAATAAATACATTTTCTTTTAATAAATTTAAAAAGGGTGATAATTCAGATTCAAACCAACTTCTTAATAGCTGTAACACAAAGCCCAAGGGAACCTTAATGGCACAAGTCCAACAAACTATTTAGACATTTTTAAAATCACTTTTGCAGGAAGGCACTAAAGAAAAATCTTCCATGTAACACAACACATACATGGTAGTAAATGAACTGGGTCATATTCCCTGAATTACTAGGATTCACTTTTGTTTTTCACCACCACCAAAATCTGGTGAGCTACAAACAACCACAAAAAGGGTTTAGCTTAGAGGAGCCCCTGTATTAAGCTTTACGTTTAACATATATATATATATATATATATATTTAAAAGATAAAACAGAAAAAGAAAAAAAAACACTATTCGGACACAGCAGTAACAAGTACGTTTGTACTTCTATTTTAAGGTTGCCTGATTTGTAAGTTTAACCTCGGGGGTTGTTTCTATTTTTGCTGCGATGCCATCGTGTATAACAAGTGGTCACGCCCTGCATAAATCCCTTTTTCCTTTTAATTACAACACGGCTTAAGCAATGCCAGTACCATTCACGGATTATTGCAAACACCGACAGGTATCAGGCCAGCAGTTTGTCAAAATGAAGGCGTCGTCTGTCCATTCAAAATCTACTCAAAATCTACTCAAAATCTAAACACTACCGGATTTATGCTTGATGCTAAAAGGCTGGGGAATTACAGGCTTTTCGAGCACTGCGAGGGTGAAAAAAGTATGAGTAGTCGTGTTTTAGGTCGCTCGTAAACTGATTAGAGACTCAGGATTAGATTTCCTGGTCATAAGTGTCCAAACAGGGCACGCACACACACATATGCACACATCAGGATAGCTCAAAGCTAGCTAGGAGTGGCTAGCTAACGTGACGCTAGCTTCCCCTTGCAATTAATTGTTGCAGGCGCTTAAAGCTCGCCGGGCAATCAGACACGCAGCAAAACAAAACACGTAAAGGCCGAAAGCTGTGAATCAGAAAGAAAGCATCTACCTTGAATGCCCGTTTGATGTGACATTGTGGCTTTCGTCGGATAAAAGGCTGATGCGGCTGATCAGGCGAAACCAGGGCAGAGAAGCAGGAAGTGGACTACATCGGCGAGACCCGCCCCGAGTCTGTCGTCACTAAAATCCTAACAGGAAGGTAATCGTGTTTTATTTTAATATGTGGTTTTTTTTTCAGTCTTTAAAAAAAAAAAAACGGAGACGATACTTCACTCTTTATTATTGTCTTTATAATTGTCGCTGCTTTCTTTTTGTCAAATATGAAAACTGTGTTCTAGCTTTTTTTAAATTTTTACTATCCTGTGGAAAAATGAACCATACAGTTTGTTGATTTCTGCTGAGCTGTGTCATTCAAAGACTCGGCGTGTAGCATTTATAAATACTGGGGTTCTTTTGTCACATTTGATTAAAAAAAAAAAAAAGACATAAATATCGACTAGTCAAGTCCTGCACCTGAATGAAAACGACCAATCAAGGGGAGGGGGCGTGCCCAATGGTTGCTCGTGCATCATACCTTTGCTGTGAATTAAATTGGACTCAACAGGCCAAGATATTCTATAACTTCTTTTATTTTTTGTCTCTTTTGGTTATGTAGTGCATGCTCGGTGTGAAGTCTCATTTTTTTCATTCACCTTTTATCTGCAGGTGCATGTGGCCTCTTGGTGAAGAGGTGGAAGAACTCTGGTGTGGATTGCCTACCAGCCAGGAAACCAGTGGCTCTTTTCGTGGCTTCCTGCTTTCAGAGGTCACAGTCACACCTTAAAACTTGCAGTGATGATTATTTTCATGATAGAATAAAATACAATACAATAGCCTTTTATCAGTTTTTCTGAAAACAGGCTGTTTTTCTTTCTTTTTCATTTTTACAACTTCTGCTTCTTCTTCCTGATAAAGAACTCAATTAATAGAATAGAACGGAACAGAATACCCAAACCTGGCTCAAGACTTGGCAGTTGGTCTTGTAATCGGAAGGTTGCCGGTTCGAGGCCCAGCTTGGACAGTCGTTGTGACCTTGGGCAAGACCCTTCGTCTACTGGTGATGGCCAGAGGGGCCGATGGCGCGATATGGCAGCCTCGCTTCTGTCAGTCTGCCCCAGGGCAGCTGTGGCTACAACTGTAGCTTGCCTCCACCAGTGTGTGAATGTGAGAGTGAATGAATAGTGGAATTGTACAGCGCTTTAAGGTTCTTGAAAAGCGCTATATAAATGCAATCCATTATTGTCATTGTACATGTAAATGAAATTACGGAATTAAATAATGATTTCAGCTCTATAAATTTAGAAGTAGTATTTTTCAGCATTGATTTTTTTGTTACTACAAATACAACAGTACAAATCCTTCTACTACACCTCTTCCAGAAGCTGAACTTAGAGCTTCTTTGAAAACAAAGGAGAAAGTGCAAGTGTTTGAATGTAAAAGTAAAAGCACTAGCAGCAAACCTCTGTAAAATGTGTTTAGCTCTTATTAGTATCATTGCTTTAAATCATTTTTTTTGCAATTACTCTGATATATACACTATTGTTGAATCCCAGGATACTATTGGTGAGATGTTTTCATATTCATAATGGAAATAATAATGAAAAATAATAGTGACATTAAGTTAATGTGCTACCTTGCTGCACTTGTCCCTCTTATCTAGTAAAAACAGAGCTTCCTTCCTCTGACCTTTTTTTTTTTTTTTTTAGAAATATCTTTGCTGGTATAAAAAAGTCAAAATATATCTTGTATTTCACATTTTCACATGTGTTCATATGAGCATGGATGAAACGGGACATTTTCTTACACAGGGAACTAAAGGGGACCAGGCTTTGGGCAAGCACAGCAGCAGTACTCATATGCACACACCATTTTAAAATAAGACAATTACTTAGTCTCTTAGAAAAGTCAAAATACAAAAGTTTAGAATTGCCAATTAACCTAAAACCAAGCCTTTGGACTATCAGGGGAAGCCAGAGTATTGTGTAAGAATTCAAACAAGCACAGGGACAACATGCAAGCTTCACACAGACAAGCCAACACAAAGAAACAGACATTCATAGCACCAGGCACCAGCCACTGAAAAGAGTCAAGAGAGTCCTGGGTTTGAATCAACCAGCTGGCTGGCGCCCTTCTGTGTGGAAAATTCACGGTCTCCCTGTGCTGCTTGTGTTTTCTCGAGGTACTCCAGCTTTGTCTCTCATACAAAACACATTCATGTTCGGCTGACTGGCAATTCTAAATTGACTGTAGGTGTGAATATAAGTGTGAATGGTTGTCTGTGTAAATGTCGTAGCCCTGGTGACCTGACTAGAGGAAAACTCACCTCTCACTCTGACTCTACTGGTGGGTTTTCAGCCTATCCCCACCCCCACCCCTGTGGCTTTCTTCATTTCTTGTTTATATGTGTTCTTTGGTGATTACATATAAGTCTGTTTTTTCAGTGTTTGAAAACAGACAAAAACATTCTGTACAAGGTAATAGATCTTAAAAGAACCTCACATTGGGACTCTGGACAAGGAAAACTGAAAACACTGTGGGTTTATTCCCATGGCTTATGTGATGCTAAAAGTCTATCCAGTTTACCACTTTCTGCCCAGCAGCGTGATTAATGTGTGAGACCTGTCCCAACATTCACAACACAGAAGGCAATCATATCCACAGCTTACCATGCTATTTCTTTTACAGTTTAAGGGTTAGTACTTAAGTTTCTTATTGCTTGTGTTTCTTAAAGGTGATATTTAGCTATTGAAGAAGCAGGTGTGCTTTCAGTTTCAATTTCTAGAAGACTGCATGCGATTTGTATTTTCACCAACATGCTGTTTTCTGTGCTAAATATACCTTTGGCTGTAGTGGCAAAGGAGCTTAAATTCTACTGCATTGGAGTCCAAAATAACTTTGGCTTATCCAGATGTGGCTTTGCATACTATTTTTATTTTCATCAACACTGCACACTGGTAGAGTGCATCGCTAATCCTGCGTAACATTTGAAGATTTTCTGTTTCTTTTCACTTATTAAAAACAAAAGGATTCTGTAATACATAGAGTGCCTAAAGTTTTATATGTGAATTCATAGACTATACTATGCTGACAAGGGACACATTTCTACACAAGTTTATGTTAAATGAAAAAGCCAAGAAGAAAGGGTATAAGGATACTCTTTCGCATGTGTATTGGTCTTGGTATGTTGAGATGCCAGAAACCCACGAAGAAGAGCATCATATATATGCATATTCATGCTAACAGTTCTGGTTTATTTATGGGATATTTTAATGATATTCTATTATTGGGTATTTAAATTAAAGGGATAATAAAATAATAATTAATGCTTTACTCCACTATATGTGTATGGTATCTGCTTTTATAATGTAATAAGTTCCAAGAAATAAAGTCAACTTGTTTTCTGGTTTAAATTCAGCTATTTTCTTCAAGAAAAGAAAAAATAAAGCACTGATTGTATTTAATTATGGCTTAAGATGAATATTAATATAAAGATCAATATTCATTCATCTTTCATTTTTTTACATTTTATTCAGTTTTTCCACATCTCTGATCTGTCATACCAAGCCACGGGCTTCCTGCCTCTGGTCTCCTCTTTAAATAAATAAATGAGCCCCATGGCAGCAAATTCCCTTCTCAGCTTTGCGTCAAGTATGACACACAGTAGCACAGGAAGTGATTTGAACCCCCCCCCCCCCCTTTTTTTTTTTTCTTTTTACAAAATAAACAGATTCTAGTGTGGCTGATGAAACCTGTGCTCTGTTACTAGTACATTTATGTGAAACAAAATAATTTACCAATGGTATTAAGCAAATTGTTTACTGAGCTCTGGTCCACTGATTGAGATGGGCTCATCTTCAACCATTCAAATCAAATCAAATCAAATCACTTTTATTGTCACATCACATGTGCAGGCACATTCTTCGATGTGATGTAGATTTCAGAACATATAAATGAGTGTAAGTGTCTGATTTGCCATTATTGTGACCAGAGATGGGCAGTAACGCATTACTGTAATCTGATTACTTTTTTCAAGTAACGAGTAAAGTAAGGGATTACTATTGCAAAAACGGTAATTAGATTACCGTTACTTTCCCGTAGGAACGCTGCGTTACTGCGTTACTAAAACCGTGATTTTTTGGAGAATGTCTCACCACAGTGACTAGACAGTGACGTAAGCGAGTGCGCCGTTAGTGACAACAGCTGTGTGCAGATCAACAATGGATCACATATCAATTGTGGGAGAGAGTATGAGCGTGCAGCGTTTAAAGCGTGGAAGTACTGACCTTACTTTGAGTTTGATTCCATAAAAAGTGACAAAAACATTAGCGTCCACCGTGCGTGGGAAGAAAACTTCTTTTTACAGCGAAAAAACCCCTAAACTTCCAAGCAAGCACCGAGTGTGCAATGACGTAATGGGAAACTCACAGAGAAACTCGCGGATTCTTCAACTGACCGCGGCACACCTGCACCAGGGTAAACCTCCGCCTACCTCAGTCCTGCTTTACAGATGAAAATAGAGCAACAGGACCGCTGAGTCTTTGACTTTATTTATTTTCTGCTGTGTTTTACTTGCATCTATTTGAAAGACTGAGTGTAAACACAAAAAATATGTTATTTTATGTGCTGGAATGTGCAGAAAATAGGTTTAAATGTTAAACAAATTTATTCAAGTCAGAGAATGTTGCATATAATTAAATTTTTGCTTGATGCATAAAGTTAAAAGATTAAAACTGATAAAACAAGTTAAAAAAATAGACTTTTCCATTTGATTACATTTTGTATGATGGATTATGCAGAAAAAGTAGAATTGGGCTGAAAGATCTATCGCTTTATCACCTCTTCAGGTTGTAAATCATGTTTTTAAAAAGTAACTAAGTAATTAATTACTTTTGAAAATAAGTAATCAGTAAAGTAACGGGATTACTTTTTGAGGAAGTAATCAGTAATTAGTTACTGATTACTTTTTTCAAGTAACTTGACCAACACTGATTGTGACTAAACAAATGAATGATCACTGGCAAATTGCACCTCGTTCCAGTGTCCAGGTAGGATAGACTATTCCCCTGATATGATGAGTTTAGATAATGTGGATAATTTTATCGGATATTCTGGTTGAAGATGAAAGACCGTTGACACTCAACTCTTCAACATAAACCAGGACGATTACAGTCACTGTGGAAGTTTGTTTCTGGCACTGAAAAAAAAAGCTGGGATCTCAAAGTTTTGAATTAATAATTCAAAATTTAGAGGAAATAACTCCAAATTTCGAGTTAGGTATCCCAAAGTTTTGAGTTAATAAGTTAAAGATTTGCGTTATTATCGAGTTATGGGTGACAGTTTTTTTTCCAGAAGCGGAAAAAATCTTCCTCAGAAAAATCCTCATAGAAATCTGGTAGTTTCTAATGATGTTTAATGGGTTAAGTTCAAGTAACTTGAAAAATAAAGGAAAACAACATCTAATCCGTTAATATTAGAGGTTCGTCCTTGGCCTGTTGTGATACATATATTGGTATACTTATAGATTCCTCAAGTCTTACTTGTGTTATGGATGTCGCTATCATTTTATTTTGAAACACGTGAGCGGAAGTCGTGTATTTGTATTGGCTCTGACTTTGGCGCTAGTGAATCAACGTGTTGGCTACATTGCGTTGCACTGATGCTGCGCTTGCTGTGTGGATTCAGCCTCCTCCATCCTTGCTACAGCGGCGGTAGAAGCGTCCTACTTACTACCCAGAAACCGCACCTCACGGCGGGGACTCAGTGACGAAGCACCGCCCGCTTAATAGCCGCCCCGCCCGGCGTATGGACAGTCCGGCACAATGACAGAGGATTTGTGGGTGCCTCTGTCGTATACCAACAACAACAGGTCGCATGGATAATCCCACTTCAGCCCTGTCGTATCATCTCCTGTTTAGGATGATTAGAGCGCCGCTGCCGGCTTGATGTGGCCGGAGAGCAGAGCGGGAGCGGGGCTTCTCGTCCTGGACATCGACTGAGAGATAAAACGGCGTGGAGCAGGTGTGTAAAATCGTGTTGACTTTACCCACTGCACATGCACAAATGAGAAAAAGCGACGTGCATGCAGGTAACTTGCACGGAT
This sequence comes from Rhamphochromis sp. 'chilingali', assembly GCF_963969265.1. Lineage (NCBI taxonomy): Eukaryota > Metazoa > Chordata > Actinopteri > Cichliformes > Cichlidae > Rhamphochromis > Rhamphochromis sp. 'chilingali'. The sequence goes on along the minus strand of NC_137930.1, from coordinate 51,983,253 downwards.
TTTGGCTGTCCCACATCTCACTCGGTGTACCCTACATTCAGATAAGAAGGAACCAAAATGGTCAAGCTTGTTGTGATATCTCATAATTATATAAGGTCAGTGATGTGACATTTGGCGTCGTTAGAAGGGAGATTGGTGCGATCACGCACTAATGCCCTGAACACGATAGTCCATTCAGAAATTGCCAGAAGTGCCTCAAATAGAGAGGCCATTTGGAGTATTTCCTGCAGCACTTAGACTGCTCTGCTCTGATCAGTGCAAATCTAATCTTTATGCTTTAGAGGGAGTTCAGGTCCCGAAACATCAGTTGAGCTCTTCATTACTCATCGTGGTTATCTAGGGTATAGCCCACCCACCCACCTTCAGATAAACTTATCCCCGCCCAGTTTGTTCTTTTTTGGGTGCTAAGTCCCACTTAACTCATGTTTTGGGACTCTCTGGTCACAAGTTGCTAGCCACAGAATGGGAGCAGGTCCCTGGTCACACTAAAAGTCTGCCTTCTCCTCCTGCTCGTCTTCCTCTAAATGCTTGCAGTTTGATAAAGAAAGCAAACTAAATCTGCATTTTACCTCATCAGCCTACTATCACCCAAGGTGGCAGCATCATGACAAGACAAACATGATGCTGGTGAAATTTAATAGCCAGGTCTATTTTTGAAGCCATTACATAATTCCTTCTTCCCCCTCCATGCCCTGTTTTAGGGAAGGTATGAAAGCAGGCAGAAGTTCAGCCCAGCAAAGTCAGACGGTTCAAAGAGGTAGAGAGCGATGGAGTAAAGAAAGAGTGGAGTTCATGGGTGAATAATGATTAAAAATACAGGAGGGACGGGGTGTCTGCAGGTTACTCATGCACTGCTTGGCTGGTGTTGCCGGGGAAAGCCTCACTGTAATGCTGGAACAGTTTTTTTTAAGAAGAGCGCAGAGCAGACGGGCTGAAAGGAGACGAGCCAGCGATTTATAGCTAATAGATATATAGTACTTCAAGAGTCCACCACTTCCAGGTATGACACGACACGTGATTCACCGGCACAAGAGGACACTTGAGTGGATTGATCGTCCACTTTATGTTATTTTTCTCTCCTTTAAATCGATTACAGGATATAGGCTGTTTGCTAATTTACAGCTGAGTGATAATCTTAGGACTGATTGGAAACTCTGGTTTTGTGTTAAGAAATCTGTGTGCGTTATTGGAGGTGCTGCTCTATCTGAGCCGGGTCTGAATTGAGCATGATCCTAATCCATTATCTTTAGTGATATTCCAACCACTAATCTGTGTCTGAGGGGTGCGTTTGCTCTAATCTGCCTGGCTGGTAATGTAATCTGACTAAAAGAAGCACTTTCTCTCTCTCTCTCTCTCTCTGACTCCCAGGTGTAGTGTGGCTGGAGGGCTTAGCAAGATGGAAATAGATGCCCTTTTTCGCTACTATTTCCAGCACCCGTGGTCCCGTCTCATTGTGGCGTACCTCGTCACCTTTTTTAACTTCCTAATTTTCGCCGAGGACCCCATCTCTCACAGTCAGACAGAGGCCCATATGATTGTGGTGGGGAACTGTTTCTCTTTCCTCTTCAACAAGTACCCAGGCCTCGGGTGGAACATCCTGAAAGTAATTGGCTGGATACTGGCCATTATCACTGGCCTGTTAGCCGGGAAGTTTATATTTCACCGCCAGCTCTTTGGTAAGTCATGCACACAATAATGCAGTGGAATGTGCAGAGTAATGGCTTTTCTGTCTGAGGGAACTCCCCCCACCACCCCCATTGATGTTCTTGTTGTTGCTATTCATCGGGGAGAAGCACGTTTATACTCCTGCTCTGCTTTTTTTTTGTCAATGGGAACGTAATTAAAGAGATTGTTAATTATTTTCTTTGTTGAAATCGCTGCTGATTCATCTTTTCATTGCGGCAACTAGATGTACACTGAAATTCTATATGAGGACTTGCATTCCTTCAACAGATTTGTGACTAGAGGTGTTTAGAAATGTCTCAGTAGAAAAAGTGCAGATGGAAATAATATTAGAAGATTACCTCAGAGACTTAACGTTGGACTCACAAGCACACTCCTGTATTCATGGCAGACACCCAAGCAATAAACAAAATTTCCCTTATTTCTTCCTCTAATTATTCCAAAATATAAAATGAAGAGTGTCTGCTAAAGTTTGTGTATGCAGTGATCTTTTTGTATGTGTTTCTTTATACATTGCTCTGCAATAGTCCTGAGCTTTCTCTCGTTTTAATGTATTTTTGCTGTTGCGGAGCCAGATGTTCTTGTAATGTTTTTTTAACCTGCTCTTGAGAAATATTTCTCCAGGCTTTCTGAAGGTCTGTGAAAGTTTTTCTTTGGACATTCGTTTGCTTTTTTATTTTAATTTTCAGTCCTCATAGCTGACCACTTTCAAATGCTTTTTGTTGTTGGTTTGTTAAGTGACTTAACAGGATGATTTATAGGTCAGTGTTATGTATTTACACATAACAGACAATTTAGCAACTTCTACATTTTAAACTGTATTTATTATGTGTTTATACTTTTATATTTATTTATTTTAGCTTGATAGGCATACAATTTATGTACCAATAAGGTGATTCCCAAAGAGATACTAGTCGAAAATCTGGTGTTGCATAAGCAAGCATGTTGTGCAATGTGCCCTTAAACATCTACAGTAGATCAACAGTATCTGAAGGCATTGTCCTTAAGAAATATAATAAAGTACCAGCAAAGACTTGACACAGAACCTGAGTGAAGCATTTCGCTGTTCAGTTGATCCGTCTGCTGTTCACTGAAGCCTCGTCAGAAATGGTCTCAATGGTTGTGAAGACGTCTTTCTTAAGGAAGGGAAACGGGGAGAAAAAGGCTGAGGTGTGCCAGCTACACAAGAACTGAACTGTGAAAAAAGTGGCAATCGGTCTTAAAAAGTGATGAACTTAAAACTTTGAGATTTTAAAGCCTGAAGTATTTGGTTCAAATTGTCATCGATATGCATGGAAAAGATCAAGAGGGAGGTACAACAGTGAGTGTTCAAAGCCATCTGTAAAGCACGGTGGAGGCTCTGTCATGGTCTGGGACTGCATTTAAGCCAGTGGTGTTGGGGACATTGTGAATACAGAAGAGTATGATCTTTTTGGTTCATCTTGCTGATTCATCTGAAAAGCATCTGATTGGTATCAGTTTCGTGTTTCAGGACACCAATGATCTCAAACACACTACCAAAGCAGTAATGTCATACGTGGACAGAAAAAAAAAACACAGTGCGACACCATCAGTCATCGACTGGCTTTCCCACAGCCTGGGCCTCAGCATTATTGACGCAGTATAAGAACAGAACAGAAAGCAGCCAACACCCAAAGAACAGCTTTGACTGATCTTCAAAAATCCTGATGAACTATTCCTAAAGACTACTTAAAGAAATGTCAAGAAAACTTGCTTAAGAGAGCTTACACTGTGTTGAAGAATACAGGTGGTCATATAGTAAAGACTTTCAATCATTTTACAATTTTTCCTTTTCTATATCATAGTTGTATGTATGTATGTTTATATGTTTCAATAAATCACTTCCTCTATTTATCACTTCTCTAGGATAATACTGTACAATGAATTTAGGGGTGGATAGAGACTTTTGCACAGTGCTTTAGCACTTCGCTTTTAACATTCTTGCTAACAAGAGATGGTTGTAGTGAAATAATATTAACTGCAGCATGTCGTATTAACAAAAGTGCAATGAAAGCTTCCCAAAAAATGTTACACCAAACAGAACAATGGTGAGAGTGCGAGAGACTGAAGAAAGAGTAAGAACCTGACAGGAAAGCATCATCATCAGAGCTTTTTAGTTAAGTTTACAGTCAACTAAAATTTATTGTAAACAACCAAAGAGAAGCTGTTGGAGTAATCAGTATGAAATGCTTCCAAACTGCTGGCGTTCAGCTGTTAGCCTCCTCCATGCTGTATTAGCTTTACCAGTAGCAGCTGGTGCACTGCTGTGTGGTATAATAAACAGAGAGCAACATGGAAGTGAATTCAATAGATTAGCTTTATATATATCAGCAAATTGTCACAATATCCGATCCAGCCTTTTGAGTCAGGATAGGACTGATAACTGACCCAAATCAATTTTCTTTTCCCCCCCACAGATGCAGTAGTTGTTCTCAAAATCTGTATTCAGATTTTGATGTGTGATATCAGTAAAGTTCCCCGTTTAATAGAGCTGTTTTACTAGAACAGGGCTGTAGTTTTTCATGCCAGTCAAACTGTCTCAAGTGAAAGACTAAGGGTTTGTCACTGCAAGAAAGTTCAGGTGGTGTCGGCATACGAATGCATTAACACTAATGAAGGCTTTGTTCAAATATGATAGACTATAATAGCAGAACTCTTTATGTTGTTACTTCGAGCTGTGTTTTTCCTGCTGTGACAGGTTGAGAAGCTCTGCAGCGGAACATGTTAGTCAGCTCTCACACCTCTTTGATACATTTCCTCTTCTTTTTCACCAACCTGGCTTTTTTTTCATCTGTTCGTATGACACTTGTATCACTCTGTTGCTCGCTCGGCTTCCTCCTAGTCACTCTCCTTTATAACGGCTGTGACTCCATTGTCATCCTCCCTTCACTTTTATGAACTGCGCAGTGCTTCCAGTTGAACTCACGCGTTTCATTTCCTGCTCACTTCACAAGTCACTTAGTGCCGGATATTATTGGGCACGCTGGTTTATCTTCTTGGATGAACCGTTACCGACTATAATTAGACGGCACAGAGTGGTGGCGGGTGCTCGAAGTGATCATCTTCTCTGAACATAAATAGAAAACTGAGAGTCCATGATGACATGACAGTTTCAGCAAATGCAGAGTCCTTCCTATAAGACGGGAAGTGGAGCAAGTGGGGAGTTATTAGATCTAGTAATAGCAAAATTGTCTCTTCACTTGCAATCACTGAATAAATTGGAGGGTTTTTATACTTAGAGTCTAATGTTTTTTTTTTCTTTCTTTTGGGTCAGGACTCCATTACTAGACTGAGAAAATAAAAAGGTAATTTGATATGATTTAAATAAATGTTTGTCTGAAATAGAACATGTAATATTTATTCATTGCAAAATATAAAATATCATATATAGTATATAATACATATAATAATTGCATTTTTAAAGCCTTAACAAAAGGCCTTAACATGATGCGTAAATTTACATATTTTGGATTTTCTGGGCTCATCTATCATTGGTGGGTATAAATGCCCATATCTAAATAAATGCAAGTTTTGTTATAGGAAGTTGGGTTGCTGCAACTACTTCTTGATCAGCCACAGTGATGTGTTCACGGTGAAAAGATAAAAGAATGGATTTTCATTTGGTTTAAGATGATAAAACTAGCTAGCTTATTGCTCAGAGGTTCTAAATTATAGCTTAGTGTCACTGTGCGCTTGCGTGTATAGACCATCAACAATGTGGCAAATTAAACCCCTTTCAGACGTGTGTACTCACTAGGCTGTGAAATGAACACTGATCACTACAACCTCATACACACTTTCAGTACAACAAGTCTGAACTGCATGGAGTTGCATTAACGAATAGACACCCATCAAGAGTACTGACTAATTGACTCACATAGGCAATGCTTACATGTGTGAGACATGAGACTGTAGAGCACCTACCCAAGAAGTGGCACTTTAGTCCCTACTCTGATCATCACATTAGGGTTAAGATGAAATATTTCTTTCTTTGTTTTGTTTTTTTCACGGTTTCATTTTCATCTTCTGGGGTATTTCTTGTTGTCTATCTCTCTTTCTCTATATATATATATCTATTGTACCAGTATCCAGTATCGGTTGACTTGAGGTGTTTTATGTTGTAAGGTAAAGACCCTGCATTATTACATATCACAAACCCTATGAGCAAGCACTTGGTGACAATGGGAAGGAAAAACTCCCTTTTAACAGGAAGAACACTCAGCCAGAACCAGGGGCTGCCATCTGCTGCGATCGGTGACAAAAGACATGCTGTGAGAGAGAGCCAGAGTTTAAAAGTAACTAATGATTAAATGCAACAAAAGGGTCCAGTGTCACCTGATGCAACCCTAACTATAAGCTTTATCAAAAAGGGAAAATTTAAGCCTAATCTTAAAAGTAGAGAGGGCATCTGTCTCTGGAATCCAAACTGGGAGCTGGTCCCACAGTAGAGAGGCCTGATAGCTGAAGAGTCTTCCAGCCATTCACTTCTGTATGCAAAATCTCATTGCTTTTTCTTTCTTGTTTAATTTTTATTAATCTAAATATCAGTACAACAATTTCAATTTCAAAACATTGTAAAAAGGAGGTTTTAAAATTAATTGTAAATGTGTTCTTTAGGTCCATCTGCAGTACTTATATTGTCCACCAGATTAATAAAGGAAAAAATTTAAAGGGTCTATTCATCCTTCTATCTAACCACATGACCAGTTTGGTCGGGATTAGGAATGGAGGATAAAGTAAATTGTCCTGATTTTTGTTCATCTGCTTGGCTGTATTAAGAAAATCCTTGTGAGTTAGGGAAATACCCACTGACTCTCATCACCAGAGAGTGCCTTCACTTTAACAGACTGGCAAAGCCAGCGTGTTACATTTACTGGATGTAACGGAGGTTAAGTGTCAGACTGCTCCCCAAAACAGCAGATTTTAAAATGCGCGCTGCCATTTCATTACAGTCGGGTTAATCAAATTTTATTCATTGTGCATTTGGCACTCCGAAAGCATTTCCAACGTTCATACAAGACTTCAGTCAGAAAATGTTTAGCAGTTCTAACTTCTTCATCGGAACGAAGTTGCTTTTTAAAAAGTAAGTTTTGTGATATTTTGTTCCCAAACTATTACATGTTTATGCTACAGTATTTTCTTGGTCTGTGATTTTAGTTTGTTATTGGACAATTGCTAAGCAGCATGATGGCGTCACAATATGTCCTGCACAATCAGGTGGCTACAGGCAGCATGATGATGGAAAAGAACCTACAGGGGACTCGGGTGTATCTGTTTGCATACAAATAAATCCACTATATAACTATTTTCATAATTCACATAGTGCTCAAACTGGGATTTGTACATCATTTTAAAATCACATTGACACAAAATATTTTTCCAGTTCTGGAGTGTTGTGGAAGCTCCAGACTCTTGGTGTGTTACACCACCAGCATTTTGTCAGTTGCATGATTCATAATGGTAATGTACAGTAGGTGTGCATGTAGTTCAGTCAGTTTTATGTCAGGTTTTACACTAGGGCCTGGTGGATCTGTATCGGGGTCAATGCAATTGCATTAGCTCTAAGGTATGTAGGAGAGGAGTGCAGCTCATTCATAGCCAGGTGCAACTAATGCACTTCAACAAGCTTCTGAACAGATGGTTTGGACTTCTGTGTGCGGGCGTGTGTGTCTGTAAGTGTGAGAGAGCGGCGATATTTTGCAAGCACATGCACGGATGTGTGTTTGTGCGTGTGTCTGAGTGAGGCTGAGAGTTGGAGAGGCGAGATATGCCATGCACAACATTTCAGTGGAGCGGTTATGCAATCACAAACACAGGTAGAGCATAAGAGAAGCACTACAGAAGCAGGCCCACAATAAAATCTATCATCCATTATAAGTCACACAGGCCCACATGGCCCACTTACTGCTCATCGTGATATCCCCCACTAACATTGTGCAGATATCAGTCTACTATCTCTTCTATCCTCTGATACGTAGGGAGCCAGTGGGAATGCTTCTGGGTAGGAACACAATCCATGCAAAGGTCTGAGCATCTTTAAAAAAAAAGCACTTTGGAGTGGCAGACTGAAAGTTTTTTTTGTTTTTTTCCTGTATCCACATTTAGAAGAGGGTGTCTTCTTGTTCCCTTGAACCAGAGCTAAAGTTCTGACACTGTTTGCAGTTACATGCCTAACTTTATAGAAATGTGTCTCAGGCCTGGAAGCTGACATCGGTTTTGAAAGGTGACACATCCCCTGCATCATTTATAATTTATCATGGCCTAGAAAATGTTTTGCTGTGAATTGCACCCACAGCCTTCCTCTTTTTGTGCGGTATTTGTCACAATATATATATTATGTCCCCTCTCAGAAACTTACAGTTTTTAATCCAGTTGCTGCATAACACTTTATTTGAACTAGTTTTCATTCGTGTTGCTATACGGGTTAGGCATGGGTGCACTGCAGTGTTTCCACAGTGAATAAACGCTCTTTGATGAGTGACTTGTGTGATTTTTAAGTTGACATTTGAGGCTCAAGGAACAACCTATCCTGCTCCATTCAGCCTCTCAAGGCTATGTTTGCTCTCTAATCGAGTGGGTGCTAGCCAATGACTTCTGGTCATTCAAGGCAAGACTGGCTGTCATTACACATTTGTATGAAATCTTGGGTCATACTGGGTTCTCTGGGTTTCATGTCAATGAGTTCCTAATGAAATAATTGTTAGAGCCAGACCCAGTGTTCCAAGTCTCAGTCACGCAAAGCCACGTAACTATATGGGTATAGCTATTATAAATGCCGATACCGATATATGGCTAAATTGCTAATATTAGCCTGTCAGTCGGGCTCTAATAAGTGTGTTACAGGTGAAATAATGTGAAGAAGGAAGATTGTTTTTAAAAAGTACAGCTAAAATTTAACATTTAGTTTAGGTTAGTATAAATGCAGCCGTCTATTTTGTCAATTTTGACTGTGCAGAAAATGACACTGCCCATCTCTTTAATGCTGCCTCAGTGACCATATTAGCATAAAATATTCACCTATTTCTCTCTGAGGCTTTGTGAATTCCAAAAGGCAAAGTGAAGGGTAATGTTAATTCATGTGGAGCACTGTCCTAACTGGATTAGATCCTACTTTGCATGTTATTACAGACACTTACATTCAATCAAGCTATGACTTCTCTTATCCACCTGAATGAGTCATTTAAGGCTCCAGATATTGTGATTAGCTCTTAAAAAATAGTAAGTAATGTGAGAGTTGTCCTCCTATGGTCACAGACGTGTGTGTGTGTGTGTGTGTGTGTGTGTGTGTGTGTGTGTGTGTGTGTGTGTGTGTGTGTGTGTGTGTGTGAGAGAGAGAGAGAGAGAGAGAGAGAGAGAGAGAGCGAGCGCGAGCGCGCGCGAGCAAGAGCGAGCCTCTCATCCCCTTTTCTCTAGTCTTGATGATTGTAGCCTGCAGGATGCCATCTGGGTTCTGTCATGAGTTATTACTGTGGCAAGCAAAGGCTGACATGGCTTATGTACAGCATTATGTGGCCGCAGGTCAAAGTGAACTGAGTCTGTGTAGGAGTCAATGTGTGGGTGGCAGGATAGGAGGCTCTGTGTGTTATATTTATATGTATGTAGCTATGCGATATTTTATTGCCCGTGCATTTGTCTCTTAGATGATGTGCTACAGTCGTGAGCAGGAAGTCTTTCCGAAATAATGAATTGTTGAAGTGAATTTTTGTTGCAGTCAGTTTCCCTGACTTCCCTGTCATTGTAAATTTAGGTGTGAACAAAAATAAATGTGCTACCTTAGGCTCCAGGAAAGGTTAAATGCACACAGGTTTTAAAGCTTGATCACCATCAGCACCTCTCTACGGAATGTTTTTTAGAATCATTGCTTTGGTTCAGTCTCACCATTTTCATGAGAAATTCAGTTAGTGTTTTCCTAGCTCTTGGACATAGCTAAGCGTGTGTCAGCTAAAAACGTAACACAAGTTATTTCCCCAGGATTCTGGCTCTTGCACCTCCTACTACATGACAAGCAGCAGGCGTAGTGGAGAAAAGGAAATCGTATTTGGAAGCGTACCTTTCCTTTATGAGATAATAACATAACCTTTTTGTTGGTTGTGAAGGGAAATTTGCCTTTTATCTTGTGTTGATATACAAACCTCAAAAATTATCTGGAATATCACATGAAACTACAGATCAAGAATTAAAAAATCAAAAACTGACAAGTAATTGAACAGCAGAGGGAGACAAAGACACAAAGAGCAAGCAAACAAAGGAAACCAGCCAAGAGGAAATTGCTTATTTACCTGAAATGTATGACTTCAGAGCCAAGCCATAAATAACAAAACTAGACTTCCACACTGCTTACTGGAACAGGTACAGTGGTACACTGGCCTAGTTGCCAGCTCTCTATGTCTCGGCTCTATTTTCTGCAGTCTCCCAGTGGAGGGAGTTCTTTTGTCACTTTCCCACCTCTGATTTATTATCCATATGCTTAGTTACAGAGGTGCTCAGCTCTGGGGACATTAGTAGCCGTAGCTGCTTCAACAAACACCCCCCACCCCCCCACCCTGCCTCACAGTGTTGCCACAGCTTGGCAAATAAGCAATGTGATGAATGGGTTTGGTCCTGTTCACATGCTCAACTGCAGATAGAGAGGAAACTCAGGGTTTCTGTTCTGTTTTTTTGTTGTTGTTTTTTGTGTTCTGTTTTTTTACTCTTAGATCCCTAAGGGGGCAGGATTGTTCTGAGGTTTGGAATCAAAACAAGATGCAATAGTGCTGCATACTGAAACCTAAAATAGATGAAAGTGCATATGCATTATATGCAAACCCTCACAGTTTACAGTATAATGTGTATGAATAGATGACTTGAATACAGAGCAATGTTTGCAATACAAAGACTGTGCATTGTGTAGTTCAGGTATCAGTATGGATGGTACATTGTTGATGATGATCACATTTTCCATGGTAGCATCCACTTCTCTGCAATACAGTCAAAATATTTGAACAGGTACGGGCACCATAACTAACGAATAACAAGCGTCTAACAGGATTATATTTAATTTACCTGAGCCTTTCTGTTTTGATACAGGCTGAAGTCAGAACCTGAACGTCATATAGGGATTGTTAAAATCTTAAGGGTCGGGTGACATAGAGTGTGTTTGGCAACCACAAGCTGTCAGATCAGCTTTGATGCTCCTCTTTAATAGACTCTGATAGTCAGTGTGGGGTGAACATTTGATAAATAACACAATTCACGTGATTGTCATGCTATGAAAAGCATAGCAGGCTAAACATCCATTCAAAAATGAGTAAAGTTCTGATAAGCAGACATTTAAGGTCTTCGAACTTGACTGGTCTGATGTTTTAAATTAGTAGTATACTATGCAGTGTGGACTCACAGACACTAATTTGTGCTTTGAGGTGTGAACGTACAGAAAAAAGATTAACGGAGACTGGATTTTTAAGATTGATACCAATATTTGGCCGATGTATATATAATTTTTCTTTTCACGAAACATAAACGGATTTCGGTATTTTTTGTTATGCGCAGTTACAGAGTTCTTACTATCATAATGTAATATGACAATGCAGTTTAAAAATAATCTTGTTTTATTGTCACAGCAAGTCGTGGATTACCTGTTTACACTCTGCCCACCTCTGCTCGGATCAGCTGGTTGTTGTGTTTGTGGCATTCCGTGTTGCCAACAGGGAAGTTGTGGCCAAATTCACCAATGTGGAAAACTTCCACATTGGTGAATTTGTTATGAGTAAAAGACTCACTGCCACCAAAACAAGGAAACTGAAATACTTTGATGTAAAGCAACAAATAAAATCTGCTTAAAGTAAAGGAAAATTGAAAGACTTGGTCGTGGTATAATATCCTTAAGCCAGTGATTTAGACTTGGCACACTAGTAATATTAAGAAATTCTGTGGACACAAAATAGATTGTGCTATTATTTGCCAACGGTCTTGGAGGATGAGGTACTTAAAGAACCTTTTATTCAGGTCTTTGGAAAATAATTTGTCACTTGTATGACTCTCATACATTATATAAGCAAAACTCAAGCTTGTGTTATCAGTGAGTGTGACGTTAGCTGTGCACAGATTTTAATAGGCACAGCTTCAATGCACAAACAAGGATAAGACCACAGAAGATTTATTGATTAATCTGATTTATTTTCATCTTAACCAAATGTTTATGTAATATAGAATAGACAATAATGCAATCTTGCTGTGTTGTTGCATTGATCCCAGATGGTCAGTCACAGCACTATACTTTTTCATTCCTCTTACACAGTAGATTCAGTAGCAGACAGGCCAGGATAATTATACTATTATATCATATCTGCCACTGGCACTGTAGCAACAGGGAAGCTGGATTCTTGCTCTAGCACTTTTGTCCATTTGTGGAGGCGCTTATGGTAAAATGCTGATTGTTTGAACTGGAGATAGTGTGTTGACTATACATTGTTTTTAACACTTAGTGCTACTATACTACAGACCTGGTTGTTATGCTTTGTATCCTCTGGGGGCCATTAGGCCATAATTGCCACTAAGGTTGTTCTATATATTTTTGCCACTGGCTCTAAATGACTGGGTCTGCAAAGGAATGCATAGCGCCAACATTATCCTAGTACCATGCCAGGACCTTATTTGAACCAAGGCAAGTTAAGGTAACTAGCCATAAACTGTCTCCAGCAAATCACTCAATTACCCCAATCCTCCTGCTGGCTCTGCAGCAGAACCTCCTGTATTGGCCTCTTTTCCATGCCAGGAACTTCCTCTGGAATTGTTCACCTGCCAGAATATACAGCACTGGGTCCAGGCAGCTGCTTACACTGCACATGGCTTCAGAAAACTCATAGCAAGCATAGAGTACATTGGTGTTGGAGGGGGTCACCAGGTTAGAAATCCTCATGAATACCATGGTGGTGGCCATAGTGTGGTAGGGCAGAAAGGAGACCACAAAGACGAGTATGGCGGCAGTAAGGAGATGCAGGGGCTTTCCTCTCGCTCGGTTGCTTTGACCTCTTGGGAGACGCCTCAAAACTCGAACCGTCATGGTGTAAAAAGCAAGCATGACAGTGAACGGCAGCAGGAAGCCTATTGTTGTTCTGATAATGATGGCTGTTCTGACATAGTAAAAAGGATCCTGGATCTGGTCCACACACACAGTGACATTTTCTGTGGGCTGAATAGAAAAAGTTAGAAATAAGTCAGGAATGGAGCTAAGGACGACCAGCACCCACACGCAGAAGGAGCACAGTTTGGCTTTACCCGCATTCCACCAACGAAGAGAACTGATCGGGTGCACTGTGCCAACGAAGCGGTCGAAACTGATTAGAGTCAGGAAGAGGATGCTGCCATATATGTTGATGTTGAAGAAGGACTTCTTGAACTGACAGAAGATCTGTATGTTTGTGATGTGGGGCCTCCTCAAGGTAATGTAGAGGGAGAAGGGCAGTGTGAGGATCCACCCCGAGTCACACAGAGTCAGGTTAAGCAGGAAAATGTTGCTGGAGCTTGAGGTTTTCCTAAAGCAGGTGTGGTTGATGAGCACTACTAGGTTTCCCAGCAGTCCCACCGGAACAGTGAAAGCAAAGAGCACCAGCACGATGTAGCAATACCAATAGCTGTCCTCAAAATGGTTGCAGAATTCTGTTGACTGGTTCAGGAACACGAGAAGCTCGTCTGGGATTTAAGGACAGGAAGTTGTTAGTTTTTACTACAGTAGTTTTGAAAGGTTGGCTTAAACTAATGTGAGTGGTCAACATTACCATGAGGATAGTTGGATGTCTAATTTACCGAACGTAGCCTTAGAGCTGCTTTGTCTGTCATATGAATGTTTGGACATTTGAAGAGTAATTTGCTCTATTGCTGAGAAGTTGGTGACAAATTGGAGACAGCTCACACATCTGTTTGATGTGAAACTAGATCCAACCAAAGTCTGATAAGCCTGCATTTGTGTTATAGGAAAAAAGTTGATTAATTAACAAGATACCATATTTTAATTTTGCATTGCAATAGGCTGTTTGGGTCTTACCATGATGCACTCTTCTTTACTTCTTTTCACTCTCTATGTGTTTATAGACGGGGTGCAGATAAGTGGTCCGCAGGTGCGCATGCGCTGTCAAAATAAAAGATGCGCACCAGATAAGAAGTTGCAACGCGCGTTTGCGTCCATATAAAAGGCACTGTTTTTGTCCGCTAGAGTGGGATTTTTACGGCATATTCTGCACCACATCTCTGTGCGTTCATCATTGGTTTGAAGCCAGCTCACCTCCTGCAACCACTTTTCCGAGAATACGCGCTTCTTTTGCGGTTCGGACTCCTTCTGACATCTCTTTGGAGGTGGAGGAACACCAAAGTAATTGCTTAAAGGAGCTTCTTCGACATCTTTAAGAGTTCTAAACAAATGTTTGTCCTCCTCCAGAAAATCTTATGTACGCAAACGCGCGTTGCAACTTCTTATCTAGTGCACGTCTTTTATCTTGACAGCGCAGGCGCGCCTGCGGACCACTTATGTGCACCCCTGTTTATAGACCACTTTGCATTTAAAAATGAGTTATTATTAATATCCGTCTCTATTCTACAGTGTGTTTTTGCATCAAACTGAATCTCATCTCATGAAATCGCATTTTGTGTGTTCACAAATGTAAAATTGTGGTTTTCCAGGTACAGCAGTGGGGTTCTTGAAATCTTCTTGTAGCCTTTGAAATCGATGTTAATGGTCAAGAAATGGTGTTGCCCCTCTTGCCTCATTCTAGCACTATATTTACACGGACACACTTTAATGTTTTATGTCATTCTTATTCTGTATTTTAAGACTGCATTCAAAATACTGCATTTTTGTATTCAATAGTTTTTTTTCCCCCCCAAGTCAGATGTTTTCATTTGTTTCACTGACTCTGCTGAGTACTTAAAGTAAGATGTTTCCCCACTCTCTCTCAGGGCTCTCTGTATTTACACTACTGTCTCTATAATCTCTGAGCATCACCAGTGTGTCCAGGAAGTGAGTGCTTGATTGTCTGCTGTGAGCAATGAAACCTGAGGGGACTGTTGATCTGTTCCCTCCACCATGTCGGCCGATGTTTGCACTTAATCAGAGATCAAACATTCATTTTGCTCAGGTGAGCAGACCTTTAATAATTCACATCTTAGCACCCTCTGAAAGGGAGAACAGAAAAATGTCTGCTTTGGTTATTTAAAATGCGTAAATGACAGTGAAACATTCGTCACACTGGTATACTGTACATGTAAGTAATAAATTGTTTCCACAGCAGGAAGCTTTGCATGTTTAATTTGAAAAACCAAAAAAAAAAAGAATTTGTTTCTCCTTCCAGAATCAAACTGGGAATCTTCTTTTGCTCCTGAGTGCTTGGATTAAATTGCAGGGCACTATATAAGTACTGCTCCATTTACCATTTACTAATTATGTCAACAACTACTTTTCACTCAGAAGCTTAATGTTAAGTTTTATAGGTTCATTTACAATAAACTAACTAATGAAAGTATTTGAAGTTGAGATTTGATCTTACCTTCTTTACTTGGTGCTGTACTGTCCCTTTTTAAGAGCTGTGTCATGATGGAGGGATCACATCTCAAGCTGGCTTCAATGCTTCACCACCAATTGTTTGTTTCCCATGTGACTGGAGCTATCGGTGCGCTGCTGCTTTATCTGTGCTGTGTGTGTGTGTCTGTGTATCTGTACATCCGCACAACACAACAAAAAGAGGATTAAACAGAAGTACTGTTTAAATATCAGGCGTAATTGCTTGTCCACGTGTGCCAGTGGATGATTGATTGCTGACTTCTGTTAGTGTTTACTGTCTGTGTGACCTGTGAGTGGATTATGATTTTGTAACCCGAGCACTTCCCCGAAATATCAAATAGAGGTGGAGACTGGAGACCATAAAGACAGAGAGGACCCTGCAGACACAGATTTAGCATTTAATAGAAATGACTTAGGAAGGAAACTGTCAGATGATGGCTAATAGTAGATGATGCGCCTATTTGTAATGAAAAATAAAGCACAAAATACTGGTGTAATGTTTTATGTCCCAAAGATTCTGCCATATTTTACGCTTTATTTTTTACCTTGGTAAACGTGCTATGAAGACGGTTATGTGCAGTGTCAAATCGTCGCCAGTAGATGGAGACAGAGCTGCATCATTGATTTAGATAGAAACGAGGGAATTTGGGCACTTTAGTAACAGTTTCAGAAGAACGACACTATAAACGTAACGGGGATCAGAATGTAATGTCTGTGTGTTTGCACTGTGATTTACAGACATGCAAAGTGTCCCAGTTTCTCTCTGTCTATCTTTTTTTCTTTAGTTAATTTTGTGTTTATGTGTGTGGCTTTCTTGTCAATGTGTGGTGTTGTTGTTGTTGTCCCCAGCCGGGCCGAGCCTTGCAGTAGACATTGCTCATGAATCACGCCTTATCGGGATCCTCCACGGTGGGGAGTTGCAGTGACTCAAAAGGCTTGGCTGAATAGCCTTGAATCACCCCCGAGTTCAATCCTGCCCATACAGGCAATGAGAGGACCCCGTGTTCGATGGCTCAGCGCGCTGCTTTAAAAGTCAGATGTGCCGATGCGCACTGTGCATCTACATCTAAGCGAGGACTCAGTGGCACCGGAGGCAATTAAGTTCACCCATGCAAGTCAATTCAATTATGCAACTGTGATGAGCCCTGAAATACCACAGACAAAAAGACGTATGGTGTGGCCTCACACCAGGCCACTTTGCTTTTGCTTCAACCGCTCCCTCACACCCCTCAAAAATTGAGGAGGAATAATGTTATCAGGAGAACTTTCAGCTTTCTATTCTCTGCAGTACTTGCAATCAATAATCAAAGCTTTCACTAATCCAGCAAGATAATTATATATATCTCAAGTTCATTTTCTGCAGGATTTTCATTCATTATAACCTCACTTTTTTTCTTTCTCTCCTTATCTCAGCGCCCCTTCCACTCCTTAGGAATGTCAACCTCTTGGGGTTTTTTTTATACGCACAGTAGAAAAAACTGACAGTGAGCAAGCAGAGATCGAACAGCATGTAAAACTATTCAAGAGTAAACCAGCCAGGCTGTAATGGGAAAATAAATGGAGCATTCTGCTTTGCTGTCTCTCTCTGGCTGTGTTTGTGTGTGCGCGCTTGTGAACACAAACACAATGAGCTCTTCGGGGAGCTGTAACTCAAAGGGACGCTGACTGAGCTCGAGGAGAGGAAAACAAAGAGTTGTTCCTGGGAAGATGGCCGCTTCTGGCACTGGATCACAGCTCACAGAGATGAAGCAGAGACTGTGCGTGTGTGTGTGTGTGTGTGTGTGTGTGTGTGTGTGTGTGCACATACTGTTATAAACAGTGGAAATGGACTACTATAGCCAAGCTTACTCATCCAGGATTCCTTAATTAAGACTCAGCAGAGTTACCTTGAAGCAGCTGATGGTTGGGGACACTGACTGTCAGATGCTTTGAAGTTTTCTTGGAATTGCTGTTTAATTTAAAGGGGCACTTCACAATTTTTTAAATATTTAATTCAGCTTCCTCATGATGGCAGCTGCTACTTAGTTTGGTTGTATAAGAGCTCCTGCAACTTTGGGTGGAGCTCAGAAAGTTAATCAGATGACGGTCTAGTAATGTCATCGGTATGTCACAACTTGGCTCCCTGTAAAAGATGGACACAGCTGCTGTGACGCCACCCATTGGTTTCTGAAGTCCCATTTTTTTAATCCAGGAAGCGTGTCCTATCGCCATCTAGGTTGCAAAAAAGATCTATGTGATGGGATGTGAGCAGGTCTGACATTGAAAACCTCAATCGTTGGTTTGTGGCTTGTGACTTGCTAATGACAATCACAAGTTGTTAGCTTTTAGAGGATGGTTTCACACCAGTGATAATCCTCCACTTTGAAACATAGCAGGGACAGATTTATAAATTAGACTTAATTTTTTATTCAGCGTAACCCAAAAACTAGTGACTGAGCACTGAACTCATTATAAAAGTGTTTACAGAGTTCAAGTCAGAAAGCTGTTTCCTCAGAGGCTTGTATAGGACTGCAAGTCTTTTTGCAACCACAGGTATCGCCATCTAATGGCCTGCAGATGAAGTGCAGATGTAAGGCACTTTTGCATTGACCTGAAAGCTGGATCCATGTTTTATATGCCTGTGGTCTAACTGTTTGTAACAGAAAATCAATGTTCAGTCAGTGTGCTAAACTGTGTTTTGTTTAGTTTTTTTTTTAATAAAGACATTCTTCACGGATCTCTCACATCACCTGCATCGTAATACAGTTATTTGTTAACTGGGTTTATTTTACTTGCATTGTAAGTGAAAGGGACAGAAGTAACAGGATATGTTTACTTTTCTGTCAAATAAGGCAACACACACTGATGTATTTGACTTTGTGGGGATTAATTGTGTTTTCGTGCTCAGTCACCGCCCCCCCCTCTCCAACCTGTCCATTCTGAGCCAGGAAAAAGCCCTTAATGAGCACATTTCAGTTGGAATTGATTATTGAAAATCAGATTTTCAATACTGCTAATTGCAATGGCATGGAGGTATGTCCTCTCTATTAGCTAATATTTATATGGATATTTCAAGCAGAGCTGCCAAAAACAAAATTGCTTGCATTTTCCTAGCACTTTTATCCAAAGTGCTTTGTAATTGGCCTCTCACTCATCTATTCCATTCTCAGTCAGACGCTAAAGGCAGCAAGCCACCTTGTAAGGTGTCGTTCTCCAAGGACACTTCAAGCCATCAGCGCTGCGATTAGAAGATGACACGCTCTCCCGAGCTAGCCTGCTAATACCTTCGTTGAGATCGTCAAGAGTCAAACAAAATGATCCTTTTCATGAATTTCTTCTGTGATTATTCCGATTTTATAAATCTGCAATGTAAAATCTTTTGGGAATCTCCTAGTATATTTAAGTGTCATCTATTTAGTTAAAGAGTCGATTTGACCCAGGTGGTAGGAAGAAGCACACTAAATGTGCAAAACAGATTGCTTCTGTTGTGTGAGCACTTTTGGGTTGTAGTTCGAGGACTTTGACAGGTGTTGTGCAGTTAAGTTATGCGTGTCTTTGCTTCACACTTGCTATTTTCCCATCATCTTACTTACAAAATAAATGCCTTTTCATCCCACTCTAACCACCAAGTGTCACTTTAAGGTGTAAATATATTAAACAGGAGTCATATTACAAAAGCCAAAATAGCTGTAGTTTTACTAGTGTACAAAATAACCTTCAGAGTTGTGTTGAGTCCTGCCACCAGCTTTCTTTGATTATGTGTTCTGTGCAGAAGGCTGCGTATCTGAATCAATCTTATACTCTGCCAGAAAGGTATTTTACCATAATTTGATTCAAAGCCAGGACTGTATTTAAAACAAAACACCACGGGTCACAAATGTCTGAATAATTTCTCTAAACTGTAAGCGTCATGAAACACAAGCAGACATCCATCGCTGGCATCGTCAGCAGATATAACGACATCCTGAAACCGGGCAGGAAAAGGCCCTTACTTCAGGGCGCTAGAAGTGACGCCTCTAACTGGTCTTTAATCTTAATTCCACTGTGTAAAGGGCACGTGTCTGGCTGTGGAGGACATTATTGATCTCCGACTAATTAATTTACTTTTATCCCCATTTTCGCGGCCATACGTGTTAGCGGGTTGACATGCTGTTTGAAGCGCCACTGACGGCAGTGTCCTTGTCGTGCTCCCTTTAGGTCGATACCTGCGCCTGAAAATGTTCCGCGAGGATCATGGCTCCTGGATGACCATGTTCTTCAGCACCATCCTCTTCCTCTTCATCTTCTCACACATCTACAACCTTTTCCTGCTGATGGCTGGGAGCATGAAGTAAGACGTTCAATCTCTCTCTTTCTCTCTCTCTGCTCCTTCCTACCCCCACCCTCCTTACCTCCTCATTCTGTGCTTCCCATTTGTTAGGGCCATTGTATGCTCCCCTTTGGCTGCTGTAATTGATCTAAATGTCTTGCCTGAATAGAGACTCGATACCGGTCTGATTAATCAGCCCTGACTTTAAATCTCAGGTGAGGGCAGACAAAGTGGAGGGTGGTTAATCCTGAAAGATCACCTTTAGCACCTGCACTTATTCTCCCACGATCTTGACTTTTATTTATTTATTTTTTTAATGTGTTCTTGACATCTCTCTGGCTTAAAACCAAAATGTTGTTTGTTTGTTTTTGTTTTTTTTCCCCGTGTCACTCGGTCTGGGGTCTCGTGTTTTTAGCTACTGCTGCACCAGCTTTCCTGCTGAGAAACCATAGCAGAGCTCCCACACCCACACATCAAGCCCGTGACAGAAATCAGTTTATTGCATTTGCAATGTGGCCATCTAGATGAAGGAAAACACGCCCTTGAAGCGGGCCAACCAGCCAGACACGAGGTCGCAGCAAGGTGATTTACCATTTTATCTGTTTGGCCTGTTAAAAGAAAGAAAGAAAGTGTGGCAGCTGTCTTTTCAGGTACAAGCTGTCACGAAGGGAAGGCCAAGGCTGTTGTGTGTCTATACAGCACTGCTTTTCCATATTAACAAGGAGCTTGAGCTATCCATGAGGTGCAGGCAGATGAAGGCTATTAGCTATAGGCAAGGTGTGGTGTTTTTCTATGGCCAGAGGGATGAGTTTGTATAATCGGCCCATCTGTCACGCCGGCCGGCACTGTGGCACCGGCATCCATCTTGTTCTGTGTCTCGCTGGCCGAGAGACGGGAAGTGGACGGCCTAGCAAAAGGGCCAGAGGAGGTCTGGGAAGGGGGGTCTGCTGAGATGTCGAATGCTGCTTGCTCAGGGAAAAGTTCCCCTCGCAGTTCTGCCGAGTCCATCTGTCACAGAGATGACCCTTATTTTAACATTTCAGTCTTGAATCATAGAGGAGGGGGGGGGGCTTTAGTTTTTTACTCTGTCACTGCATTTTAGAACAGTGTTAAAATGACATCTGGATAATAGTGATGGGGGAGAAATAATGACATGTTCAGACGCTTCCAGAGGCGTAACTTATCATTTACATTTAACATGTGCAAGTTACACAATCTGTTCATGCATCAAATTCATCAGTTGTCTACGTATGAAAAATAAATAGATAAGTAAAAATGGCAGCTGTAACGGCCAATTAAGCAATTACACTAAAACCCATCCCTGTTTGCTTTGGATGTGTGGAGAGTTACAGCAGTTAGTGGGGGGCTGTAAAGCTCTACTGGTGAAGACAGATGGTGCTGTTGTAAAGCGAGTTAGGCCGCCGCTGCCAAGACACCTGCTCAGTTTTTTTTTCTCCTTTCATTTTTTATTTATTAATTTATTTATTTTCTGCACTTGCTCCCACCCGCCCCCCTCCTGTCCCTCTATCCCTCGCTTGTTTTCTTTCGGCTCCAACAGTGTGTCCACCAAGGACCCGGGCCCTGCCAAAAACCATTAGTGTTCACATCTCTGTTCAAGACCGACATGTAAGAGCAATGTTCACACTCCGCCAGGACGCTCCCTCAGAAAACCGGGCTCTGGGCTGTAATAGCAATGTATGCAGCAACGTGAGCGAAAAAAAGGTGACGGAGGGAGGGAGGGAAGAAGCGTGGCGGGCAGTGGGAGAAGTGCTTCAGCCCTGATGATGCAGTGAAACTTAAGTCTTTTGATCTGTGTCCAAAACCCTATTTGCATCGCCTCCTTTCACTCCTCAAAGCGCTTCCCTCCTCCTGCAGCGAGACCGTTGGAGTTTTTTCTCTCTTGCCACAGCCCAGAGGAAAAGTACAATATCCCTTTGTGGCTGCAGCTGCCCCTCCTGTGAGGACGAACGCTGCTTTACCTTATTTATTTATACTGAAAGAAGCAGCTCCTGTGAGGGATCATTACCTCTATGAGCAGGCACGGGGTTTTCCAGCTTTGACATCTTGCCATGTTGCTGCACTGCAGGGGATGCTTTTCTGGTGGCCAGACAGGGGTTTGGCCCGCACTCACACACGCACACACACCCCATATTGTTCACGTCTTGCACCTCGCTCAAGTTAGTAGGGGTGTGTGTGTGCGTTGAATTGGGTGTCTGAGTATGTGCGTGTATGTGTGGAGGGGTGTTGGCTCGCTGACCTGATGCTGTATGCTGGCCATGCCCTGCGCTCATTAATATGCTTTGATTTTCTTTGACCTTTCAGTTGGTCTTGAGCTTGATTTAATTAAATCCAGTTACAAATCTGCAAGGAAAAAATAAATAAATAAAAAGATAAACTGTGCCATCAGGATGCCAAACCTTCGCTGATAAGAGATGGCATATCATATTTTCTTTTTCTTTTTTTTTTGGATGACAAGTATTTAGCCATGATTAGTCATGTACAATGGATTCATCAGTGCTGTTATCACTCAGCTGAAAGAGGTTTCCAGACTGTGTAATCTTGCACGTCCAACTGCATGTTAGCCAATATTTAAACAGCCACTTGTAGGTCAACAGCGATCAACCTGTTACCTGGCTTATGTCACATCAGGAAAAGGCTTCATCCACCGTGGCTCCCTGGGAGCTGTAATCTACACTTGTTACCGAACCGAATTTGCATTTTAATGTAACTGTCAGATTAGGGGAGGGTGGAGGCGGGGGGGCTGTTTGTGCGAAACCAGGGGAGTGTGACCACCCAGGGAGTTTGACGGGCTTCATGAATGTTCTGTCACGCCGCGCAATCCCATTCGCCATCTTACGGCACCATTACCAGCCGAAATCAGTCCCTAATTAGATGGTGTTATTTAATTAAGACGGCCCAATGCGTGGCGCACACATTAATCATGACTAATTTAGAGGAAGGGGGAAGGTAAAGTATGCAGAGGTGGAAGAAAAGCGGGGAAGCCTGGAAGTTAGATCTGAAACCGAGTTAGAGTGGGATGGGCGGTGGGGGAGGCTAAAGCTCAAAAATGACATCTATATTTCTTTTCTTCCTTATCCAACACAGAGGTAGATGGATGAATGCCAGGCTGTCGGGGCAGGAGGGGGTGTAAGCTAAGCAATTGAATTGTGGAGCAATGGATAGGGGGAGGTTTGCAGTGGACGGATATCTTCAGCGAGGAGCGGAGAGGGTTGGATGTGACATTTGACTACTGTGAGATAAGACGCCACTATAAGTTTATTTGTTTGGTTTACCATGATCCTTTGTGTCGCATGCATGCAAGTCCCCCTCGACCGTCTGTTTGCTTGTCTGGCACTAAGCTGGGGTAATACCACAGACAAAAGGCTAAATAAACAGTTCTGGTACGCGGATACCTCCTGTTGCTTGCAGTGCGGGACTTTGTGTTGCCTATGATACAGCGGGTTCAATGAACTGCCCTATACTTAATGATGCGCTAGAAAGAGGTTTATATTTTCTCACTTTGTAGTATTTTTTTTTTTTTAAATAATTCCTGAACTCGTGTTATGAAAAGGGTTAAGATGCTTCATTTCTTTCTCCTTTCTGAATTTATTTCCCTGCAAATATTAACACTATATTGTTACTTCATGCTGTTGTTATAGAGCTGATTGATTTGGAACCATTGATTTGAATTGTTTCCTTGTGATTTGGGGATTTATGGCATATATGGAGCATAAAATCAAAGCAGAAAGATGTTACAAAGGCACAAAAACATTGAAAATGTGATCATCACTTTTTTTGGTGCCTTTTAGAGATCCTTTCGTTCAGTGGGAAAATAATTGGCAGATTAAAGTGTGATGAAAATAACAATTTGTTCGTCTTAGATCGGCATGCTGATTAATATTCGATATGGCTCAGTGTTTTAGAGGTTGTCCAAAATACTTTACTCTTACGTCTTAATATTGAAACTCATTTACAGTTTGCAAATCACAGTGAATATCTTTGGATTGATTGCCTTTACCTACACCTACATGTACATTCTAAGAGCTCCTCCTGTTTTGTTTCACACTCCTACACACGCGTTTCACGTTGCTATCTGAGTCATTACTGTGTATTTATGAAGTGTTTAGTTATTGTAAAGCGTTTCCCTTCAGAGTTGTTTTATCTTTGCTCAGAATATCTCTAAACACAGTCTGGGTGCTATATCAAACTGTCGTTTTCTCTCTGACTACATTAACGTGCGGTTTCCCTGGAGCGTCAGCGGTGGCTGAGGTTGTCGTCATACTTTGTCATAAAGACAGTTCTAAAGAGGTGCGTGCCAGCTGGGCACTATAGTTGTATTATTTATATTATAGTACAGACAGACATGTACTGTAATATGTAGATGATTTAGATATGTAGATATCTAGAAATGTAATATGTAGATATACGTAAATGAAAGGTGGGTAAGGAAATTGTACTAAGACATGAGGTCCACTGATTATGAATGAAACAGCCACTCCACACCTCAACGGTACAAGACTCAGCTGCACCCTTGCATTTAAAGGAGAAAGGACTCTTTTTAGAGGATGCCAATGTTCTCATTTTGGACCTAGAAGACAGATCAAGACTTAGAGGTCATCTGCATCCACTGCGAACGAGCATTGTTGAACAGAGGTGGTGCTTTACAACATCAGCTGTCAGCCACCTACAATGCAGTCCTGAGATCCCTTCCCAGGTATCTTAACTCCCCACTCTCACCTTGCCTCAGGCGATCTCAATAGCTCACGTGATGGGGGGTCAGGGGGGATGTCTTGCAGATGTTCCACACCTTGGGCCTGGTGACAGTAATGATCACGACTTTATTCGTACCTTGGGTCATATAGCGATTCACACGATCAATAGTGGGTTGACAACCGTCAGGACCATCACCACCAAGGGGGCAGTCCTCACTAGGGCTCAAATATCTGAGGCTCTGTCAGTTGTTTTAGAATTGAAAACATCTTTACTAACGTAAAGAAGTCCTTTCTTTTATGTACTCAAGACTAATATGGATGTGGTCATTTAAAAATCTGACATTGGCTGATATGTTTTTTTTTCTTCGAGACCC
Source organism: Rhamphochromis sp. 'chilingali' (assembly GCF_963969265.1). Lineage (NCBI taxonomy): Eukaryota > Metazoa > Chordata > Actinopteri > Cichliformes > Cichlidae > Rhamphochromis > Rhamphochromis sp. 'chilingali'. The sequence continues at coordinate 51,958,644 of NC_137930.1, read as the reverse complement.
ACAAAACAGGGTGACACTGAATAGATTTCCCTAACATTTGTTATGTTTAGGTATTTATGAGTCCTTACTGACATAATATAACAACGCTGCTTAAAAATAATCTTGTTTTATTGTCACAAAAACAATACGCTCTGGCAGACTCTGTCATGATCAGATGGTTGCTTTGTTTGTGGTGATCCAAACACGTGTCGCTTTCTGGTAAACAAACTATGCCACATCATTACTCATAACGCAATAAAAGGGTGTTTCTCTTGTCTGCTCTTTACTTTTTAAATGTTAATTTATTTATTTCAGTACCAATATATTGGTAAATAGCTAAAACAAGCCATTGTATCACTGAATTATCAGGCTCTGTTGTGCATTCATGAAATGAACTGGGGCATAATCGGACATATGTGAGAGTGACTGGCCAGTCACCATTATGGGCTGGGAATACTGGAAATCGGCAGATTCTTTTGCCTGGCCGGTTGATTGGTGCAAAAAAACAACAACAACAACAACAACAACAACAAAACAACAACATAAAACTTTACGTGCTGTGTTGCTATTACATTTTTGGTCAATTTTTCAATAAAAGCAATTCATAAAACATTCCCTGGCATTTCCAAATGCCACACATAGCACAGAATAAAACAATACTAAGCAAAATCTTTAGGTTTACATCTATACAGGGTTTTCTGAATGTTTTTCACTACCTTTGTTGATTTCAGATGTGCCCTTAAGTTGAACTAAGATGGATCTACTTTTGATTTATGAACCTTTATGAACTTAAAAATCTAAATATTGTCACTGATGAAGAACAAAAAAAAAGGTTGTCCAAACACAGAATATCAACTTTATGACTGTACAGTGCAATCAGCCTGAAAATCTTAAGTTTAAAAATAAACTGGGATTCCTGCTCTTGTATTTGTTATGGTACTGTGAATAAGGCCGCTTTGTTTGTGTCGACGTTAGTGGCAAAGGCTTGGGATTAGTGACAAATCCACAAAGAGCTGTCGATGTCACCGGGAAATCATCACATGAGAAATAAAGAAGTTAAAGAAAGAACCCTGCGTAAAGTCTGTAGCACCTTTTGTCATTTGCTTTTAACCAAATGTCCCTCATGTACATTAAATGTTTAAATGTGTTGTTTAAAAATTTTATGTTTTATTGTTAAGACTTTTTTTTTTTTTTTTCTTTTCTGAAGTGACATCAGAAACAGCAGCATGTGACATCACGTGATGGCGGAGCTTCAGTTCATCCTTTGTCATCCTTTTTTTTTTTTTTTTTTTTTTTTTTTAATAGGACAGGGGGAAAGAATGAAAGAAAGAGGGGGAGAGGAAGAAAGAAAACCAAAGGGGAGAAGAGACGGTGAGAAGGGGGGGAAGAGAGAGAAAAAAAAAAAAAAAAAAAAACTCCTGGGTCACCTGTATGGAGAGAAAGAAAAACAAAAAAAACAGGGGAGACAGCAAACAACAAAGAGCAACATAATAATAATAATAAAAAAAAAGCACCATCACAATAAACTAGCTAGTCATAGATATCAATAGTTACTAAATAATAAACGATATTGTGCAGCACGCAAGATAGACAGCGCACAGTGTGCTTTGAGGCAGCAGCCAAGAAAGCTGTAGTCCGCATCTGTGAATACCCATGTGTGCATACCTGTGTGGATCAGCATGCTTGCATTCCAAAGGTTTCTCCATGTAATGATCTGCTAGAGAGTGTGGGGAGCCACAGCCCTGTCCTCTATGGTATCAAGCAGGTATGGAGGAGATCAAAACTCCAGACATCCAGAGGCACCCAGAACACAAGAGACCAAGGAAGACCAACAGAGGGGCAGCCGCGCCACTGTCCCAGTAAGAGCTAAGGAGAGTCCCAGATGAGAGCTCATTCAGCAGCCGCGGAGCAGAAGCCAGGGGGAGTTGCAGTGACGCGCCCGTGAGCTCCGCCGGCAGCCAGCTGTGCCTGAGTGACCGAGCCCCAGGCCGAGAGGCCGGGGGCACCCCACCTCCAAAGTGGCCCGAGCGAGCTCCAATAAGCGGCCGCCAAGGAGTGAGCCGGTGTGTACCCGGACACCCACCCCCAGATACAAAGAACCACCAACGCACCGATACCTGAGGGAGTCCGCCACCGGCAGGGGAAGTGGTGGTGGGTGGAGATAGGCCTCCAAACCTTGGAGGGCCCGAGATGTCCCCAGAGAGGTGGCGTCTGATACCCAACCTGACATATAGACACAGACATACAGGCACACACAGACACAAACATCCATTCCCACCCTCATGCTCTCATATGTACTACACACTCAACCGACGTGGAGACAGACATAAAGGGACGCTGTATACACGATCACACTCCCCAAGCGTACTCTACTAACCGGGTCTAGGTACCCTTGCCCCTGGAGGGGGGAACTGCACCCAGACCCAGGTGGTGTTACCCTTTTCCCTGCGGTGGGGAGAGGCAGACCGCCCCGACTCCGCAGCAGCAGGGAGGCCCCAGACCGCAGTCGGATGGCCCACTCCTCCTAGCCCCCCCGCTCCAGTAGGCCGCAGAGAATGGGGGTGAGAGAAGACTCACCACATGAGAAATAAAGAAGTTAAAGAAAGAACCCTGCGTAAAGTCTGTAGCACCTTTTGTCATTTGCTTTTAACCAAATGTCCCTCATGTACATTAAATGTTTAAATGTGTTGTTTAAAAATTTTATGTTTTATTGTTAAGACTTTGAAGTGCCTGTAAATGCATTTGGTGGTAAAATACACATGCACCTAGTTGTGGACTCTTCTGTCCTAATAGAAAACTGATGAGTAGAAGAGCCAGATACTGTCTATGATATTGCTCACTGATATTTACTCCCAATCTTGAGCCAAGGGAATGGCAAAGACTATAGGACTCAATCTTCAGCCAGTTTAATACAATGGGTGAGTGACAAATTGAGATTTTAAGTTGCCTTGGGAGACGGTGTAGTGATAGTGAAGAGAGTCAATATTGACAGCTTTATGCTTCCTGGTAACCACTGCTGCTCACCGTTGTATACTGTAAATACAGCCTTGTGTACTGTAGTGCAGAAGGAGGAGACGGGCAATGCATTTTAATGTGGAGCCAGCCAAGGTCGCAATTTAATGTTCTGAGGGAGTCCAGTCTTTACGGGGCAGAAGAGGTCACTCGGTTGTTACAGTCACTAAATCACTGCCTGTCCAAAAGAGAAAACAAGTTTATAAAAGCCAGTGTGAGGGCTTATGTATACGTCCAAGCGGACATTGAAAAAATTAATAGAAATTGAGGGCATGTGATGACTCAGAGTAGTGAAAGCTCTCTCAGCATGCTGTTTTATACCCTTAACCATCATAGCTGCTCTCACTTGGCATATTTGATTAAAATAAAATTAAACCATAAACCTTTTTTTTTTAAATTAAATATATCAAGGAAGACGGTGCGCAGTGTGAGGGTTGGGCACAATGCTGCATTGCAGATTGCTGATGAAATGGAAAAGCCATAACAGTAGAGGAAAGACTTTTATTGGTATACATATTTAAAGCCCCTGCACAGAGCCACACTATTCCTGAGAGTCTCGTTACGTGGCACATTCGTGTGGTTTTATGTGGCCACAGTTCTAAAAGGAGGTTCCGATGCATTATCTTGGGAAAACACGTACCTCTGGCTTGGGCGATACATAATGATTTTAATAATGTTCGTGTGCTAATATAATGAAATGGCAAATAACCGAAGGCCCTGGGAAATTCTAACTGGACATTATAATTCAAAAAACTGCACTATGACTTGCTATAGATGTTATCACTCCCTAGATGAGGCCACAGCATCTGAACTGAAAGTAAAAAATATTTAAATACTTGCTTAGCAGTATTTAATTGAAATGCAAATAAACAAATTAACACAGGCTAATGGCAAAGAAAAATCTGGCTGCCAGCATTACTTTGACAAAAGTCAATATTATTTAACCCAAAAGATGATAAATTGATGCTCTTACCCTGAACCCATAAAGCCTTGATCTCCTGGAGCAGCAGTCCCCAACCCCAATATTTTCACAGACCAGCTGGATAAATACAACAAAATAAAACCAGAACCGGTACCAAAGAAAAGAAGATTTATTCATCACAAACGGGAAAAGACCCAGGGAAACCAAGTTAACGATAAAAACGATTTTAAAAAAAATAAAGCTGAAAACCATGAATTTCACACCCGAGCCTCAGCTCTCGCAGCCCGGTACCATGACAACAACCGGTCCGGGGGTTGGGGACCGCTGTCCTGGAGGATTCTTCCTGTTAAAAGGTAGTTTTTCCTTCCCACAGTTGCCAAGTCTTTGATCATAGGGGGTCATGTGATTATTGTGGTTTATAATTTGCTTATCTACTATTGTGGGGTCTTTAACTTACAACAGAAAGCACTTTGATGTGTTTGTTGATACGAAATGGTGCTATATAAATCAAATTGATTTGAATTAGACGTGGGGCAGGGATAGCTCAGTAGGTAAAGTGGTCGCCCCATGATCGGAAGGTCGGCGGTTCGAATCCACTTAACGGCTACCCTGAGGTACCCCTGAGCAAGGTACCGTCCCTACACACTGCTCCCCGGGCGCCTGCTTAGTGGGCTGCCCACTGCTTCACTGAGTGAATGGGTCAAATGCAGAGGAAAAACAAGTAATTTCCCCATGGAGATCAATAAAGTATCCATTATTATTATTATTATTATTATTATTAAAAAAAACATTTTAAAGGAAAGTAAGTAAAAATCTAAGCACATAATAGAACATAAATAATGTGATGTGAACTTGAGTGACAGTGACAGCTAAACCCAGAAACGTATCTCTAGAGACTTTAAGAAGTAAAAAAAGTGAGATTTCTTGGCACCAAAGGGGGGGAACGAAATATTTTGCAGATGGCAGCACTAGTGCAACAGTTGAAATGGTCTGGTTAATGTCAAACAGGGGTAACACCCAAACTCCTCAAACTTTGTAAGTCTTTAACCTCTGTAGCACAAAATTGTAATTTCTTGCATGCGATGGGACAAGACTGATAGAAAGGCATTGAAATGTCCTTGAATATTATGTCTGAACAAGTGTGGGAAACCTGATAACATTCCTCAGAGGGTCAAAGCTGGCTGAGCCGGCCGTGCTGGCACTGACATTGCAACTGGCTCTGCGATTAAGCCACGGGAGCCATTTTAGGGCTGATTATTCATGGTGCTACTGTACTGATGTTCCACTACACTGAATTCTCTCATTAGGTCATCCGGCTCTAAAGGCCATTAAATTTTCAGTCAGCATGAATAAGTCAGAGAGTTCTGCCTCTGATCATGCAGTGCAAAGAGTCCCCAAACTCATCATAGGTGCTCTGCAAGAAAAGGAAAAAAAAAAAACCTACTTCAGTGCATGGGTAACATTTGCTCAATTAAATATGTGAGAAGGGCAGGGGTTGGCAGCAGGGTAGTTTTTTAGATTTAAAACCTACCATGTGGTGCCAGACAGCATTTCCAGAAGTATCGATTAGAATTTCGCTGCGGGTAAATGACTCCCAATGGGATCTCCTTGGCAACTGGAGCCGCGCCAAGCCACTGAATGTCTAACCGACTTAATGCAGATATAAATCGCCATTCCAATCAAGGCCGTTTTATTTGCGGCCTTAAGTGAAGCAATACGTCACCTGCAATGCTGCACATTTTCGTCAATAAAATCCTGTCAAATCCGTTAAATGCATGCTGCATTGATGACATATTATTTATGCTGCTTCGTTCCAGGGAAGGATATGTCATGCATAGTTGGAGTAAGCAGGTAGTTAAGAACGGTTGGCATTTGGGTCCCTAGTGCACTACAATTAATCATAATTGCTTTGTATTGCCTATGAACCTTTATTGTGCTTTAGATCTGCACTCCATGAAAAGCATGAGCAATTAGCTTTAATTAAAACTAATTCCTACCCGTAATATCTTGAATGGCTTGCCTTCTGCGGCTTTTTGTCCGATTGATTCGACTTGTGTGACAACAGCTCATTTACAAAGTGAACATGAAAATGAAGCATTATGGCGAAACATGCACTGAAATAAACTACTAGATTTTCTTTTTCTTTTTCCGAAGCTTCAGCGCTATAGAAAATATTTTCATTGGTGTTTTAATGTGGCCAGAAAATAACTGGAGAAAACAAAGAGAAATTGAACCATTGACTTCAAATACGACCCCTTGAAAGCACAGCCAGAGCCCTATCCACTGCCATCTATTATATTCATGAGTGTGACCTGTCGGGGGTGAGAGGAGGCTGCAGGGGGAGGTGATGGGCGCCCACCTGCTCAGTTTCTAAGACAACTGCCTGCCAGGAGATCAAACAGGCCTCCTCGCTCCCCTCTGTTCTCCTCCTCCTCTCCCTTGCAAGTCCCATATACGAGGCGACTGACCCACTTTTCCTGCCTCCCTGAGCCATTACCTGGAGAAAATGTAGTGATGTGGTGTGCGAGCATGTTGGGTTGGTGGGTGGGTTTGCAGCACTGAACAAAAGCTTCTCATCTTCTCCTACTGTACAGAAATGAAGGTGTAACAAGGACTCCAAAGAAAGCATGTCATTTCTTATCAGATGCTATTGCATGTGAGATTGCTTCTCTAATGGCGTGTCTTGGCCTAGTATGTGTTTTGCTTCTGTGCTGCCACACATGTTAACTGAGCTCACTCAGCTAGGCAAATTTGCCAGACAAATGGATAATTTGCCAAACACTGCGGGACCAAATGAAAGTAGTGATACTGCATAAATTCCATTGCGCTGGTGTAAATTGTTTACAATCCTATGGGCTTTATGGAAGGTAGAGCCATCACTCATTGTTTTCACGGCATTAGATTGATATTGATTGACTCTGACAGCTAGCATCATGATACTTAGGCCCAGTGACCATTTTATCTCTTTCCCCCTCTTGGCTCATTTTTGTCAGTCCTCTTGCCACCTTCCTTTGTGCTTGCCTTTATTACCCTTATGCTACTTTTTTTTTAAATGTTCTTTTCACTCTGGTGCTCTCTTTCCTTACAGGCCTCACATGGTGACAGAATACATGGGCATCAGGAATGAGAGTTTTATGAAGATTGCTGCTGTGGGGACATGGATGGGAGATTTTGTCACTGCCTGGATGGTGAGATTTGAACTCATCCGTGTCCACATTAAATAAGTCAGCTTTTATGAAAAGAAAGACAGACCTTCAAATTTTAACCCTGCATTATGAAAAGCACAATGACTGAAATGATTGAAAATAAACCTCTTATTCATGCTAACACCATGATTTGTTAAATGAAATTGTGTTAAGCTTTATTTTTTTCAACGCATAGTAGATCACAGTTTAATAAAGAATAGCAGCTTTATTTAAGAAAATGTTTAAATATAATTGGAAATGCTGAATAACTAAAATACTAATACTTTTTGATAATTTTATGACTCTTTTTTTCATACCTGATACAAAAAAAATCTAATCAAGAGAAAACCATTTAGTTCAGCCTGCTTCATTAAAGTGCAATATACAGTTAGCAAAATAATAGTAAAAATCTAATAGACGAATGCATAAGCAAGTCAGTATTAAAAAAAGTGAAATAAAAACTCAGTCTTGCTAAACTTGGGATTCTTGTGAAAACATCTGCATTATATTGTGAAATGTTTTCCTGGTAACATTTTAGAACTTTTTCATTAGAGTAGCTGCTCTTTATAGCTAGCTTGCTAACTAGCTTGCATTTAATTTCACATTAGCATGTACTTAAGCTAATGACCTTTAGCCTGTATCGTGGGCGTCATAAACTGCAGAAATAATAATTGTTTGGGTTTTGTTTCGTTTTTTTATTTGTTTTTTTTATTTTATCCACTCCACACAGTGTATCTGAGACAACTGCCTGATGGTACAGAGCTAAGAATAAAAAGAGCCCTAACTTCATAAATTAGCTGAGCAGCAACAATGAGCATCAAGTATTTAATATAATATAGACTATCATGCACTGCTCAAATACACTATGCTGAATTACTAACCCACTAAGTATGCTTATAGGTTTTGATAATTTTATAAAAGTGAAATGTTTTTCTCTCATATCTGATATGAAACATTTAATCATTTTCATATCATAGAAGAAGGCAAACAAAATTCTGGTAACATATATCTGATAGACCTTCCCAGACTATAAGTTTGGTCAATATAACAAAAAAATTGTGAGCCTAAATACTCAGCCTTCCTAAAACTTTGTACAAATCTGTGACAAATGACGGACGGTGCAGAGCTAAGAATAAAAGGTTAACAGCAGCAACCTCTAAGCAGCAATGATGACCAAGTATTTGACCCAATGAGTGTTTAAAAAAAAAAAAAATTTAAATCTGATAAGCCTTGCATGGCTGCAAGCATGGTTACTTTTAGCTGTGTTCATATCATAATAATTTAATAAATCATGTTTACAACCAGGTCAAGATACAAATGAAGCCATTCTTCATGTACCAAAATCTAATTTCTAGGTCAGGTGTATCCTCTCAGCCATATCAAGGCACACACTTACAATGCAGCTTTCCACACTAATCTAGTTCAGTCTGCTATCAAACCCTCAGAGGAACATGCGACTGATGTAAGGAGGGTCAGAGGAAACAATAGGTGCACAGGGAGGGACAGAGTGTGTTGTAGAAGAAACCTACCTCTGTTCATTTATCAAAATAAAAAGAGGAGGAGAGCTCCAGCGGGACAGGACTACCTGTGGTGGGAGGAGTGCGGGCTTTGACACCAGCATCCACACAGCTGAGACAACTTGACAAGCTCTCTCACCGGTCACATTAGTATTCTACAGTACATACTGCAGAGAAAGAGAGCGGGTGGAAGGAGAGACAGAAAAGGAGGCAGAGGAGGAGGGAGGTAGTCGGTAAGAAACAGAGGTGAAGGGGAAAGGGAAATGTAAAAGTGTGGTCAGAAGGGAGCCAGGGGAGGAAGCGAGTGAGAAGGTGAATCAGGGAGGCACAGGTAGGCCAAGACGAAGTGCTGATTCCAAAATCCCTCCAAGCTTTTTTTTTTTTTTTTTTACATTTGATTAATTCAATGAAGCACTTTGAAGATGACCTCTGTGTCTCCTCTGCATAGCAGATTTACAGTATAGCTTTACTGGTTGAGTGAACAGGAAGTGTCTGTTTTTGAAATGGTGCAAAGCCAGAAACATCTCATCGATTCCCTGATTCACATTCTTTCTCCAACACACTATCTGCAGTGAGGTGCTTTATTGACGAATTGACCTTGCCTCTGCAGCAGCTCCACATAAAGAATTTCTTTAGACGCTATGCTTTCTGACACAACTCTGCAGCCGTGCAAAGAAGATCTCCCGTAATTGACTTTTAATGACATTAAGGATGACAGCGTAAAAACTATTTCCCTAGCTGTTGGAAGCACAACATTAATACTGAAAGAAGCGAGTATGTTTCAAGGTAATCACATAGTCATTAGTGGTAAATCAACAATGGAATGCTATTCAGTATGAATCATTCAGTATTCACAACTTTATATCTGTTCAGTATTCAAAACTGTATACCTGTAGAGTAACATGTCATACAGTTTAGGGAAATAAGCATTTAATCAGCTGCCAAATTTGTAAGTTTGCACAGTTAGAGACTTATTATTTTTTTAATTTTTATGGTGCTTTCATTTTAATTAAGAGAGAATATTAACCAAAAATCCAGGAAAAAAATCCATTACAGAAAAGTTACACACTGATTTGCTCGTCACTGAGTGAAATAAGTGTTTGATTCCTTCCATGACTTAGTACTTAGTTGAGAAACCCTTTTTGGCAGCAGAGGAGTAAGATACTTTCTGTAGTTGGTCACAAGGTTGACTCTCGTCTTAGGAGGAATTTAGACTCACTCCTCTTTGCAGAAACTCTCTAAATCCTTTCGGTTTCTTGGCTGCTGCTTGGCAACTCAAATCTCCCTCCATAGATTTTCTATTGAGGAGTGGAGAATGGTTAGGCCACTCAGTGACTTTAATGTGGTTCTTCTTTAGTCTCATTTGTTGCCCGGGTGGTATGTTTTAGGTCATTGTCATGCTGGAAGACACATTGACATCCTCAGTGTTCTGGCTGAGGGAAGGAGGTTCTTGTCCAAGTTTTTATGGTACATGACATGAAGTCAGCCCAAAGCATAGTGGTCCTCCCCTGTGTTTGATGGTGGGGATGGTAATCTTTGGGTCATACTTGGCATTTCTCTTTCTCCAAATACAGCAGGTCAAGTTGATAGAGCAAATTAGGTTTCATCTGACCATAGGACTTTCTCCCAAACCTTCTCTGCATTGTTTGAATGTTCTGCAAACTTAAGACAGGCCTGCACATGTGCCTTCTTGAACAGGGGGACCTTTCAGGCACTGCAAGATGTCAATCCATCACAGTGTTGTGTTAGCAACAGTCTTCTTGGTGACTGTGTAACCGCTAACTGCCTTCAGATTATTAACAAGCTCCTCCTGTGTGGTTTTGAGATGATCCACCACCTTTTTAAGGATCATTCTCACCCCATGATGCAAGATCTTGCATGGAACTCCAGACTGAGGGCGATTGATGGTGTTCCATCAATCACTATCTTTCATTTCTAAATAATCAAACCAACCGTTGTCACCTTCTCACAAAACCTCTTGCCGATGGTCTTGTAGCTCATTCCAGCCTCGTGCAGGTCTACAGTCTTGTCCCTGATGTCCTTCGACAGCTCTTTGCTCTTGCCCATGGTGGTGGAAAGGTTGGAAAGGAACAAATTGATCCTTTATACACATGACGAGTTGAGTTAAGGAGTGTCTGCAAATAACATAGATTTATGGGCACAGAGTCATGTACACGCATACATGTATATTTAGGAGGCAGAATTATGTCCTTCACTGTAAGTTTGTAACTCTGGAGCAGCATGCAGCATTGTTATTTGTTTAGCATATACAGTAGTTAGCATATGTATAATTGAAATGTCCTGATAAACCAGATGGTTTGATTATGATTTCCACTAGATGGAAACTTTTAAGTAAGAAATGCTAATACTTTGTTTCTTATTGTTTGTTGAGAATGTTTGCACACGTAATATGGCAACACTTGAACATTATCTAAATGGACTGGCATTTATATAGCACACTTTTTGAGTCATATTGACGTGTACACATCTATGATTGCTAAAGAAATATTTTTCAAAAACACTAATAAGATATAAGAGATTTATGCACCACCCAAAAATTTAGACGACATAGTCAAAGTTTCCCTTTGACTTTGAAATGATTCATATTACTTTTATGGCTTTCTAGTACATTACATATGTAGCTACATCTAGAAGGTGGTTAGCCCAAATCATTAGGGAAACAGGTAGCCTGCCTTCATCAACAAAAAAATATAAAAATCTTTACGATCCTCCTCTGAAATTTTCAATTAACACTTGGGTTTCATTTGCTGTATCTATCCATGCTCCTCTGAAGAGAACCTATGGGAAATGACTACCCTGCCTGGGGCAGGGTTACCAGGGCCCAACCACGGAGCCAGCCTTAGGGAGGGGCACAGTTAGAGCACCTGGTGGTTCGGTCTTAGTCGACAGGGCTCAGCCAGATGTAGTCTGAAGAAGCAACATGGGCCTGCCCTCTGGTAGACCTGGCTTTGGGAATGCCCCAGTGTCCTTCTGGATGAGCTGGAATAGGTGGCTGTGGAGAGGGAGGTGTGGGCTTCTTTGCTTAGACGGAGGCCCCCATGATGCAGACCCAGATAAGCGGAAGAAGATGGATGGATGCAGTAACTTTTTTGACAGTTTGCTCACTAACTCCATTCAGACAGTTTCTTCTGCTTATCAGAAGTTGGGTTGCAGTGGCAGAAGCCTAAGTATTTTAATCCTGACATCATTGTGTTTGCCATTTTAATCCTAGAGGACCCAGAGGCACTCAAAGGCTAGATGAGACACACAGTTCTGTCCCGGCATCTCCTCCAAAGGGAGGCATTCATGAATGATCCTGATGAGATGCCCACACCACTTCAGCTGCTTCCTTTTGATGCAAAGGAGCAGTGATTCTGCTCTGATATTCTCACTGTAAACCTGAGCTGAGCCATTTTACAGAGGAAATTTATGTCACTTTTATCCGTGACCTTGTTCCTCCGGTCACCATCCAGAGTTGGTGTGAGGGTAGGAATGTAGATGGACTGGTGAATCAAAAGCTTCTGGCTCAGCCCTGTTTTCACCGCTGCGGTGAAAACAGGGCCGAGTGCCTGCATTACTGCGGGCAGTGGGCCAATCTACAGGTCAATCTCATGCATCGCCTGCCCGTAACTTGTGAACTAGATTTCAAGACACTTGAACTTCCTCAGTTAGGGTAACAACTCTCCCCCAACCCACACAGAGAACTATTACATTATTTTACTTTCTACAGGTGACAGACATGATGCTCCAGGATCAGCACTACCCAGACTGGGGCAAAGCTGCCAGAAGGTTCTGGAAACAAGGCAACAACAGGATCGTCCTCTTCTGGTATGTCATTTTCTTACACTGAAATAGAATGTCTGTTAGACTGTGCTTTTCTTTACCTGCATGCACATAAGATATCAATATTTCCTCAAGCTTTGAATTATACTACGTCTTCCTGTAATGCTCTATAGGAGTGTGTACATGCATGTGTGCGTGTTATGTGATCTGTTCAGCGCGTTGCAGGGTTACACACAGTCAATAGCCATGTTAATCATCCCTCACTCAGTGTCAGCACCTTTAATTAGAAGAACAGGCTGAAAATCAATGGACACAGCGAGGTCTCCAGGCAAACCATAGCCCCGGCTTTTACTTACTCATACCACAAGCTGTGACCCTGAAATAAGTGCTAAACAAATGCTGCAAACCATGTCTGATGCACACTTTACTCAGCAGACAAGTAGAACCACTCCCTGTTTAGATGCACTACACCACCGCTGCACGGTCCCAGCGGCATTCATTCACAAAAGTCCTTTGGTGCTGTCAGATAGTTTGACATAGCGTGTCATTCAGATATTTCACGTAAAAGCTTCTGCAGCGGTTCATCTCGGGGTCATTGTAAAAAAGTGAAAAAAACTGAAACAGGTCTGACATCTAGTTAATAGGAACACAGAGAGCTCGAGACATCTTAAACTTCAAAGCGAATTTGGCCGCAGCGTTTTAACATTTCCTTTTCGCCGAATTGATTCACCTGCAATTAGAATGCAGGCGGACGAACTGTTCGGCGACTTTTCTGCAGCCCTCCATTATATTGATGGATGCCTCAGCTATCCGTGTCACAATCAATGCCAGATTTGATGAGCTATCGTTTGAAATTCAGCGCTTGAAATGTGATTGATAAATGCGTCGCTGGATATGTCTTGTCAATATGTGCTGAAGGGCCGTTGCAAATTGTAAAGGACAGCGCCAAAAGTCGTCCGTGCTGAGGGAAGGGAATGCCGCTTGTGGAATAATAAAACCCCTCAAAATTTATCTCTCAAACAGCTGAAATGGGATATGAGCTGGCAGTCACTATCTGCAATGCAGCCAACCGATGTGTGGTGTGAGAATGCACACAACTGCACAATAATCGCTGGGTGACATTGAGACAAAATACACAGTGGAGAATAATACTAAGTCACATTGCCTCTCTTCACATGGCTGAGAAATTTTTCAGTGAACACTGAATGCAGAGTAATCCCAGTGTGACATGAACGAAATGCGGGAAGTGTTAAAGAATGCAAAAAAACCCCAAAAAGCCCTCTCTAGGTAAGTGATATTTTGGCTCATGTTAAATATGTAAATGCATGGAAATATGTATGCAGTAGAGTTTTGAATTACATTGTCTCTGCATCCACAAACAGACACAGTTATTGTCTATGCACATTCATCTTCCTGGAAACTCACGCTATTTGTCAAATCTTGGTAAAAGAGTGTGGTTCAATGCATTATTGAGTCCATGAAGAGAGACCGAACAGTGCAAGATTGATCTTCTCTTGTAGCTGTCGTACCTGTTGTTTGTGTTCTGAGATATGTGATGCTAACTGTGCACCTATCTAGGCTGAAATTTAGAAAAATATTTAGATGTTCTTTTTTTTCTCAAGTTTAATGCTTGTTATCATGCTCCTCTTCTCTCCTGTGCTGCAGGACAGTACTCATCTCTCTGACATCAGTAGTGGTTCTGGTCATCAGTACCGACTGGATCAGCTGGGACAACCTGAACCGAGGCTTCCTGCCCAGTGATGAGGTCTCCAGAGCCTTCCTAGCTTCCTTCATCTTGGTCTTTGACCTTCTCATTGTTATGCAGGTAGATCAGCCCCATAGGGCCAATTTAAGGGGGGGAGAAAGAAAGAAAGAAAGAAAGAAAGAAAGAAAGAAAGAAAGAAAGTAGCAAGCTGGGATGTCTCTTGGCTTACTCTATTACCTACCTTGCCAGGTCCTCTGCCTCCCCCTTTTTCCTTCCTATTCATCAATGGGGCACTGCGGCACAAAGCAGTGCGAGGGCGGTTGATCCCTCTCAGCTGGCACGGACACAAACTTACACACACACACAAACACACGTATATCTGTTTATATACGAAGATACAAACAGAGAGGTGTGGTGTGGTGTTAAATATAAATTATTGACTTTTTAAAAAAATCTCTTTTACCGTCTTCATCATGTTTCCCAGACCTCCCTATGAGCCTAGAGACGAGTTTATTTTGTTTAATGATGACTCACAAGATTGAAGTCCCCACTTCCCCCACCGCCCCCAACCCAATGTCTTCTCTCTCTCACAGGAGAGTGAACATCAATAAAGCCTGTGTCAGTCACTCATGAATATGCAAATGTGCTTGTCTGGGGGGAAAAAACCCCCAAAAACACATACTGTGTGCTTAGGAGAAAGATTGTGAGATTTTTGTTTTCCCCCACACTGCTAACCATGCGCCTGAACCACAGGCCAATCATCTATTTGCTCAGAGCTTCTTGAGCCTAATTCAGCAAAGCGCCTCCCAATGTTTAATGAACATATTTCACTGGAGCTCGTTAGCAGGTATTAGAGGACGTCCTACAATACCAATATCTCGTATCCCCTAAACATATATTTCCACTCTGTTTATTATGGTAATTATAAGGAGCCAGCAAATGTATGGGAGGACATTTTTCAGTGTTATAAATACCTCACTCCACAGAATCCTGGCACCGACGCCATTATTATTCCCTTGGTATTGTGTATTAGAACAACTGTAACACTAAAAGTGATTTCTAGACTTATTTATTGAAACAGTTCATTATTTTAAGAAGGGCTTTTTGCTGCTCAAGCCAGTAATTACTTCACGCTGTGGTCTTTTCCTCACAATTATTGTGATTATGCAGATTTAAAGCAGTAGCTGATCTTACACTGTGCAAGCGTTTCCTCCCAAACATCCTCGCGTCTCGCTGAGGCCAGCTTTTTCGCCTTCCTTGACCGACTCCCGGACGATGTGTTTGACATCTCCGTTTCTGGACCCTCGACTCTCTCGCTCACGCTCACTCACTGTAACTTGGCTGTTTATCATTCCCGGCTCGCAGTGATTTGTTTACGACAGGCCTCCGCTCATTTTCTGCGCGGTGTACAGCAAGCACATTTACTGCAATTATTTATGGGTCAAGTTAGCTTGTGCCGTTACAGGGCTCTCGCACCGGCGGCCGTCACTACATTCCTTCGGTCAATAAAAATTCATCCGCCGCAGCCCTCCCAACAGCTTCATTCGCCTCTATCCTGGATCTGTGCCATAGTTAATCTCACGCCTCCATGAGAAAAGATGGGTGATTTTGTTCTCATGCTAATTAATGCTCCAATTAATGACCTGTCTGGATTTGCCTCCGAGCAGGGTTTTATCTTCTTTTTTTATTATTATTATTTTTTATATAATTGTGGCTTTTTGCTGTTTTGGGTTTTCTTTGGCAACCAAATGTCAGATTTCTGTATATACATATTTACATATGTGAAAGATGTTGATACACCCTGCCAGTTTACTCTACCTGTATTTGTTGTAGAGACTCATTATTTTGTGGTAGGAATGTTTAAATGCCATGCCTGCAAGTGCTACGGCAACCGATACAGCAGCTACGGAAGCAAAGTGGAGGACTTAATTAATATCCAAGGGGCTCTCGTCAAATTGTTTTGCTGTTCTGTTCATAGATATTGGCACAGGAGACCTTGGATCACATGAGGACGTAGTGAATTCAGATGTGTTAATTTCGTGCAGAGCAAGAAGCTCTGTGCAAATAACAGAATCAAATGGAAATGGAGCTAATCTGAAATTATGTGTGCCTTGTTTTTTTCCCCTCTAATAGTGATGACAAAAGCTAATTTGCAAAATGATTAAGTCAGCTCAGCAGAAAGAAACTGTTTCATAACATTTTCCTCTCTCTGTCTCTCTGTGTGACTTTCATTAGTTTCATCTGTGTTTATAATCATTTTAATGCCATGCTTTTCATAATCTTAAGTAACTCATTACAGAAATATTTAAATACATTTTAAAATGGTGTCGTAACACGGACATACAGTAGGAATCGTCTC
This sequence comes from Rhamphochromis sp. 'chilingali', assembly GCF_963969265.1. Taxonomy (NCBI): domain Eukaryota; kingdom Metazoa; phylum Chordata; class Actinopteri; order Cichliformes; family Cichlidae; genus Rhamphochromis; species Rhamphochromis sp. 'chilingali'. Next base: position 51,942,182 of record NC_137930.1, on the reverse strand, counting down.
CAGCAGCAGAACAGCAGACAGTAACAATTTAAGGCTCTGTATTCACTGTTAGGTTAGATTTTACTTTAAAAAAATTACTTGATCTTTAATTTTTTGATAACAAAAGCAAATTTTTGCTCACTGCCCACTTCATTAGGGACACTTGTTCAATGGTTGGCAGAAGCCTACTGCGTTCAGGTATTTAGACATGGTCAAGATGAAGTTTAAAGCGAGAATCAAAATGGGGAAGAAAGGGGATTTTAAAAGACTTTGAATGTTGTGTGGCTGTTTGTTCCAGATGGTGGTGGCCTGCAAATTGGTGATCTACTGGGATTTTCCCACAATCATCTCTAGGGTTTACATGGAATGTAATGCTCTGAACTGTCAGGAAGGCAACAGTAATTCAAATAACCACTAGTTATGACCAAGATGAGCAGAAGAGCCTCTTTGAATGCACAATATGCTCTTCAAGCAGACGGTCTCTAGCAGCAGAAAACCGGATCAGGAGCCAATCCCGTCAGCTAAGAACAGGAAACTGAGGCTGCAAGTTCATACAGGCTCACTAAAATTGGAAAAATATTGCCTGGTCCTGATTCTTCAGCATTAGGATAGAGGCGATCCTAAATGTCTTCTTGCCTTGTATCTAGGAGACCTTAGCAGGGAAAAATTTCCTCTGACATAAAAGCTCCTGGGATCACTGAAACATACAAACCACCTCCTTGAATTATCAAGGAGTTTTAGGACTCCCTGATAATTCAAGGAGGGAAAGGAGCCAGCTGAGGGGGTTTGGGCATCTGATGCCTCCTGGACACCTCAAAGGCAAGGTGTTTCAGGCTCCAACTGGGAGGAGGTCTCTGAATTTGCTGGAGAGATTATGTCTTGGCTGGCTTGGGAACAACCTGGTGTCCACCCAGGTGAGCTGGAAGAAGTAGGAAGTCTGGGCTTGCCCCCTTGACCTTAACCTAGATAAGTGGTAGAAGATGGATGGATGGATGGATGGACTGAGCCCCTTAGTTCCAGTTGAGCATCATTTATATGCCAAAGCCTAGCTGTATTGTTGCTGACCATATCCACCCCTTCATGATCACAGTGTACCCATCTGATGGCTGCCTCCACCAGGGTAACACATGAATCATTTCAAACTGGTTTCTTGGGCTACGTTCACACTGCAGGCGAAAGCGCATCAAATCCGACTTTTTTGATCCTATGCGACCCATATCCGATCATGTGAACAGCACAAATCTGATATTTTCAAATCCGATGATTTGATGTTTTAAAGCGACTGCTGTTTGAATGGTCATGTCGCATTAAATCTGTTTTTTACGTCACTGACACAAGACAGACGCCAATAATCAGCGCCGGAGAAGACATCGCGGACGCTTCCTGGCCATCCCGTGTAGATGTTAGTGAAACTGAAGCTCATACGGAAAAAAGGGAAAAAATCAGCATAAAAATCAATAAAAGAAGCAAAGCGTTTAAAGAGCAAAGAGATGAAGCGTCCACACTCACTAGGGAGATGGAAAAATGAAGCACCACTCCTCTCTAAAACAGCAATAAGAATGATTATTAGGCCATATGTAAATAACAAAACAACTTTACAACTTAAAGCAAAATTGGGAAACGTAAAGTCCAAAAAGTGTCTTTATATTAAGGGCCATCAGTCAAACAATAGTGTTTGCTCTGGGTCTAAACAGAGCACGTTGTGTGTGACTTCTCCTTTTGCTCATGCGGGCCACTTTGAGGGTTCACACTGGAGCGTGTTTGCTGACACATTTTATCTGTAGTGTGAACAACTAGACAAAAAAATCGGATTTGATCCAAAAATCGGAATTGAGCATTAAGATCTGCAGTGTGAACATAGCCTTAAACATGATGGTGAGTTCAGTGCACTTAAATGGCCTCCACAATCGCCGTATCTCAATCCAACTGAATACCTTTGGGATAGGAACGGGAGATTTGCATCACCAATGTGCGCTTGTCAAATCCGCAGGTGTAACAGATTTGACAGCTGCTCAAGTTGTCATGTTAATACGGACCAAAATCTCAGAGGAGTCTTTCCAGCACCTTGTTAAATCTATGCCATGAAGAACTAATGAAGTTCTAAAGGCAAAAGAGGTCTAACCCAGCTCTAGCAGTGTGCACCTAATAAAGTGGCTGATGAGTGTATATTGTTTATTAATTAGAATTCAGTTAAATTTTGATTAAAAAAAATAAAATCTAATCTAAAAAAGTTCTTCAGTACTTCACTGGTTTAAAAATGCAAAGCTGTAGGACTCTGTAGAACTGACAGTTTTCCATTTTCAAAAAAAATAAGAAATAATACTTTTTTCACCTAATAAATGAATCATGTTTTGTGTATGAATAGTGAATAGTTTCACTAAAAACCTACTAGCCACCCAATAAAACTACATATTTGCAAAAAAGAAAAGTGACACCACGGGGGCAGAGGAAGATGCTGATGTTGAGCTGCCTGCTGATATATATATATATTTTTTTAATCTGGTGAAATCCCATGTGCACAGGCACATGAGTACACACCACATGCGTGTAAACACACAGATTCGTCTGCCGTCTCCAGTAGCTGGCACCACGTTTAACCTCCAGTCAGTTTATGAAGAGACTCCACTGAGTCTTAATATTAGCTAATATTGAAGCCTTCTGTGAAGTGTTCAGCATCCAATAAACTATGATGCAGAGCTGACATTGGTCACTTCAGTGTATTCAGATGGGTGGCAGCATCACAATTGCGAGCTAAATTTTCAAAACCTGTTGTATTTGTGCGTGTTTTAGGACTGGGAGTTCCCTCACTTCATGGGTGACCTGGATATGAATCTGCCAGGAATGTCTACAACACATGTGAAGGTTAAGCTTCCTGTCTGCAAGCGCATCTTTAAAGAGGAGTACCACATTCATATCACAGGTACACTCAGATACAGGTCCTCCGGACAAAGAACGGGGTTATTTCATTGTTTTTTTTTTTAATGAGAACCTCTGTTTTTTTTTTTTTTCTATTTTTTTTTTTTTTAAATTTTTTTACAGCTGTTGGAAATGGATTAGGCAGCAGAAAGAAATGAAAATGTCCATGAGGGAGACATAAATTTGCCCTATTTTTGAATTGTGAATACTTAAAATAAAAAGTGCTGTGGCTGCTCTACTTTTCCACTCCTTTCTTTCTTTGGGGAAGTGTTTGTTGGTTAAACCACAAGCAACCATTTATAATACATGTGTAGTTTCTGTGGAAAGCAGGTGCCAACGCCGCTTCGATTGTGTTTCCTGTTCCTCGCGTTCCTCCCTGATGTGCGAGATGCTTCCCTCATCATCTCTCGCATCTCGGCCTCTTTAATGTTCTCTGCAAATGAGTGTATTTCCCATTTAAAACCGTCCTACTGGTTTCTCTATTTGGTTCTGCCACATGAACACGGCCTGTCATGACTATCAAGGGGAGGCGAACCAGTGTTCCTGAGCTAAATGTTAAACTGTTCAAAGGCTCAGTGGTTCGCAGAAGGTTGTTAACCTTAATGCATTGCATATCCATTAAGCATTATGGAAATGGCTCCGGTGCGGCGTGATTGGTTTAACTGAAAGCTTATTAGCATCATATCTCGGGGAAAGGTAGGGAGTAGTGTCACATATACCAGGGGCGACATCTGCCTGCTATCAGACAACCTGGGCAGTGGTGGTGTGGGCTGTCTCATGGTAATATAGTGATCTTGTTAGGAGATACCGTGGAGGAGCTACCACCTCTATCTGCATGCAAAATGAGAGGAATTTCTGATTAATGAATGTGACAGCATATCCATCTATGGACTCTGCCCGCTTAGCCATGTTTGGTGGAGGCTTGTGTGGTACATCGTTGAGGATATGCTTTAAATCATCTTTACAGTGCGTGCATGCTACTTAGCTTTCAAATATAAGCCTGGTCTAATCCAAGTTGAAATTCTCATTGCAGGTAAGTGGTTCAACTATGGTATCATCTTCCTCGTGCTGATTTTGGACCTTAACATGTGGAAGAACCAGATCTTCTATAAGCCCTATGAATATGGGCAGTATGTTGGGCCTGGTGAGAAGATCTTCACAGTGGAGGAGCCAGAAACCCTCAAGGACTTCAATCACAGCACACTCACCTACGAGTGGCGCTCCACCAACGTTGACCCTAGGACCAACTTAACCTACGTGGAGCGGGACATGTTCCTCCACAGCCGCTACATTGGAGCCAGCTTGGATGTGAAATGCCTGGCCTTTATTCCGAGCCTAGTGGCGTTCGTACTCTTTGGGTTTTTCATCTGGCTGTTTGGTCGATTTCAGGACAGCGAGACCTTCACAGAAAATCCAGACAAGAGTTACGAGAGGATAAAGAGGAAGTCGCCATCCGAGTACAGCAAGGAGATGGGCGCGACGCCAGAGGAGACACATGTCACTATGACCGATAGCCTCAAACGATCGGGAACGCCGATGCTTCTGTCGGTGGATGGGCCGCACTTTGGAGCGACACCCTCTACGAACTCTACGATTTCCATGGAAACCCAAGAGACACATCCGAGCATTGTGATCGACAGCACGGAGCAGGATGAACCGGCAGTCTCTTTCGATGTTCACAAATTCTCCCCGTGACTTGACGAACCTCTGAAACTTTGCACCTGCAGACAGGTTGGAACCAACATGATCAATGGTAAACAACTCGAGCATGTTTATTCAGGACAGCACGAGATGTCAGAGGAGGATCTTTAACACAGTTCTTCAAGTGAAGGACAGAGTGTTATTTACCTAGCCTAACCTTGATGGCTGTTCCAGTCATATTAATATATTTTTGTACCAAAAGCATTTTAAAAGTCTTTAAATGGCACCAATTCTGATACATAGCAGATCCATTGCAAAACCTCAACTGACCAGGTGCTACCTTGGATTTTACATTTTCCTAATTCAATTTTGTCAAGGTACACTAACGGGTGCCTGTAACAGAGAACTATTTCTACAGATGTGACCTTCGGTTAGTGGAGTTTTATTGTTTCAAAACAGTGTTATAACTACAGCAGTGCCTTGATATTTCACATATTCAGATACGCAAAGCATATTCTAAACAGCCTGTGTGACCATCCGGATCTGCTTTACTAATGTCTGACATACTGTATGCTCTTATCATATCGACATCATGTTACCTCATTTGATCCTGAAACGTTATCATTTTAATTTATTCTCATGCGATGTCACTCTTACTACGTTTTAATTGTGTTTATGACCATCGGTGTACGGTGACGACCTCCTCATTTACCCTCACTTGATTTTAGTTGCAAAGATAATAAATGCAATCAGCAGAGATCAAATAGCTAAGCAGCAAGCCACCTCATGATTGCTTATGCGGCTGCTGCACCTTTACTGAATACCAACAGAGGGAGAAAAGGTGGTTTTTGCCCTTGGCATAAACATAAATGTAAACCATTGAAGTGCAGCGGTGACTTCTCCAAAGCTCAGGGCTTCTTTATGTAAAGCTAATGGTTGTAAAAGCAGATTTTCTTTCCTGTTTTATTGCATGAAAGAAAAGGTGCATTATCCTACTGTAAAAGAAACCCTCATTTCAAACATAACTAAAAGCTGCAGCATTTTAGCTTAAACTGGCTTTAATGTGTAAAAGTGTTTGTACACCTAAGTTTGGGGGGTGTTTGGTCCAAAAACATGTTCTTTTTTGTTTTTTTATACAATAAAATAACCATCTAAATTAAGTTTGTTGTTAATTATATAATGAACTTGCTCATGCTTTTGACCAAAGATGCTCAATCATGCAGTATTTTGAACATATTTGCAAGAAAATGTGATGATTTGAGACAAAGACATGTACGCACCGAGACAACGCAAGATAGCATGTGCTCTTGTTGTACTCTGCATTGATATATAATGCACAATATTACACTGTGGCTGCAGAAATAAGAAACTATGACATATATCTATATGATATTTCTCAAATAGTCTGCTTTGTTTGCCAATGAAAGGCACAGCAGTCATCATGTAACAGAATATGACCAGATTTCTTACATTTTGTAAACTTATCTACAGTACAAATTAATATAATTACATTCACATTAATGGATTATCGTTAAATTTTTTTTATCTTTAATTTTTGAAATGACAAAAACAATTAAAATGTCTTTTATTTAAGGTTGAGGTCCTGTTCTGGTAGAACATTACACAGTGGAGTTTTCTGCATTTGTCTTTTTGTGTGTGTGAACTGGAAGCAGAGCGAGAGAGAGATGTCCACTTGTGTCTGTACATGATGTTTTATACTTAACAGTCCGTGTGTGTGTGTGTGTGCAGACACATGTGAAGTGTGTAGGTGTTTGCTGCTACACTTCTTTTCAACAAAGGCCATTCTGTGAAGAGGTCAATTTATTCAGCATAATTGGTTTGCAGCTTTTGGTTTAGTAATTATCCTTTTATACATTAAAGCTCTGTGAAGACATTAGATATTAGTGTTTTACCAAAGGGCAGAACCTCTTTGGACATGAAGGGGCTCTAATATGTTTGGAATGCAGCTGTAATTGTTTGGGTTAAAAGTGAGGCCTTTGTCTTGTTCGGACTGTTTTTATTGTGTTGTGCTGCATAACTGACAATTCCTACAAGTTCCTCTCTGTTTTTTGAAGCAAAGGGGATTGTTTTGTGTTTCCACAGTGTACTGTACTACTGTTGAACCTTGTGCTACCAATAAATTAATACATTTTTTACATTCTGTATCGCTTGACCACTTTCCTTAATTCTTTTTGAACAAGGTTGCTGATCTCGATAAGTAACTCGCAAGTTAAGTTCTGCTTTTCAGTTTTTCTATATGCTTGGGAAGTATAGTTGCCAAGCAACAGTGCAGGTCAAGCTTCTTGCATCTGCTGACCCAATTAATGTGGGCAACAGGAGAAATAATGATACTATCTCTTCACAAGGACACTCGAATACGTAGCCTGCATACACATAGCACCCAGCTCAGATTAGCATGAGTTCTCCTCTGAGCCTGTCTGTTGTTTGATTTATGCCAGTGGGAAACAATTTGAATTTGTTACTTGTTTTGTTCCCCGGCGGGATTTGTTTATAGAACATGTCTACGTGTAAATGAGTTATAGATTGGATCGAAAATGTCTGAGGGATGAAAACTGAACTCACTGCCGACAGAATTGGTTCCCAGTGTGGTGTTGGGACTCCTCCATTGAGGTTGAGAGAAAAATCTGAAGGGCCTTGAGATGATTGATAATATATTAAAGAAGAAAAAAAATGTGCTTTGTTACAGAGAATTATGGCACAGTACGGCTTTTCATCTTTGCTGTTTTGCCATGCACGCCGCTTGGCTCTGGATGGCAGTGCCGGATGATCAGAGCCACGCTGGATTCAAGAGGAAATTTTGAAAGGAATGTTGCGAAATTTTTTAAAGGCACTGAAAGAGTCCTACAAATGTTAGGGATCACATTTATAGAGTGAACGAGAGCCAGTCGCCCACTGTGCATTTAGTGTTAATCGGCGAATGTTACTGTGCGAATTTGCTAAATTTATATGACACGGATGGTAGACATAAACACCAGGATATAGTTATTGTGAGCTCTTCAACTTTTACCCTTTATCTCAAAGTGCAGCTGTGTCTAAATAAGAGATGCCGATTATGAGAAAGGGCTGAAATCCAACCAGTGGTTAATGAGAAAATACCACACAGAGGAGTGCGTTATGACAGATCTGTGATGTAACAGTTATTCACTTTCACTAGGAAATATTCAACAATTCTTCTAAGACTCTTGGATGTGCTGATCGCAAATTTAACTATAAAACAATCTAATTTAAATTGTTTGTTCTATTAAAAATGCTCCAACACCACAAACACGGTCATGTGGTCCAGTTTGGCGACTCAAATGAGCTGGGAGCTATTCTGTGTCGACATCCATGTATTATATGTACATATTCATGCTTATAATATAGGATTTCACTCTCTTTTTGGGACTACCAGATGTTACTCTTCAGATCAAGTCCCATACACGCATCTTGGCCTTGCAGGGTTTTTTTTCTTGTAAGCTCTTCTGTTTTGACATATATGCAAAGATTCTATTAAAAAGGGTTGCATGTAAGCCTAAATCTAACCCATTCTTAAAGCATGTGGTTGTTAATAGATAAAAGGGACTGCAGGGGTTGCTGCTGATAAAAAGTGGTTGATCGTTTTAGGTTAAATCATGTTAAACAGTGACTGTTTCATCCATCAGCTGTAGAAAGCTGCTTCACGGGCCTGGAATCCAACCACCGGTTTAACACAACAGAGGAGTGAGTTATGAAAAATCTGTAATGTGACAGAAGCAGTTAAACAAACTGATGTGAGACTATGCTATCGCAGGTGTCATCCAATCCAGCACTCCATTGTCAGTAACCGTGTATCCTGGGATGTGTAATTGCACCCACAACACTTGAATCCTGCTGTGCCATTCACTGCAAAATTAGCTTTAATAAGAGCCTCAGCTAGATTGCTTCAGTAGTAAATATTAAAACACCTGCGGTGTGAAAACCAAGCAGATTTGTGAATACCTGAGGTCTCACGGATGCTTGTTGTTTGTCTGTGAAATAAATCCCATTGCCAGAGTGTATTAGCTGTTTTTACTGAGGCCTCTTCCAAGTCTGCCATTGGGCTGAGAAATTAGATATTGATTTTTTTTTTTTTTTTTTTTTGAGGACCATGCAGAAAGTGAGAGAGCACATCAAAACAGGCATTTCAAAAAAAATGTTTATGGGGTGTTGGAGCCTGATACCCACGTTGTCTTAAAAGTGTATCGACTTCTCCCTCATTGCCGTGGATGCATTCGTGTTGGAAACGTTCATGATCAATTCCTTTCTGTCTGGTAATCAAATTTTTAGCTTGCTTCTTTTTTTCATGACAGAGAAGCTTTCTTTCAAACTGACTTCAGGCACCTTTGAAATGTTCCCCATTATTTACTATTTGTTCCAATAGCATGTCTACAAATCCAAAAAGACATAAGAACTGCTTTTTGAGGGAGGATATGAAGCACTATTGTTGGACCTAGAGCTAAATATAAGCCAGAAAAATTCTCTAGAGGGAATGAGCCATAGCTACAGATCAACTGGAATCTTCTCTACTGTCTTTGAGCTATCCTCCAATTAGATCAGTGTATCATGTCCTGGCATGGCCCATCACTCTGTGCTGGCAGCTCCGTGACTCTTAGAGACCTTGTGAAATTTATCAGTACTGTCAGTCCCAGCCAGCTACAAGGTTTCCCTTCAGTCTTTTCACCAAGTCTGAGATGGTTTCTGTCCCCAGTGGCCACAAGGGAAAGAGAATTCATCAGCAATTCCTTCTGCGGGTTTCTGATACCTAACAGAGGAACATGTGGCTCGGATAAATCTCTCAGAACCTCCAACAAGTCACTCAGAGGACTGAAACCCCAGGGGTGGGTTTGTGATAATGATGTCTGCCTTACTCTTCCTGTGTCGAGGAAGAGGATCAAATTTTATTCAAATTGTTCGTAAGTTATATAAAATGAAGAGCTGCTTGGTGAATATTTAAAAAAAATTCAGTTGCAATGTCCTTCAGTGGAGCAGCAGGTAAATGACGATAAAATCCAGTGTTGGGGAAAAATGTCTCTTTTTTTTTTTTTTACCAACATTGGACCTACAAAACTGAAAATATCAATCAGAAAAATATCTAATAGAAAGATATCTGTCACTGTGCAGCGTATTTCTTTGTGAACAGTGGAAAAAGTTGATCTTGACATTGTAAGCCTTGCTGCAAAACTCACACACTGCACTGTTTTAAATAGTTTTATATAATATGTTAAAGTTGAGCTCCATCTCCCGACCTAAGCACACTGAGATTTAAATCAGCTGATATTTTCAGGTGACTGAAATACCAGAAAATACTAGTAAGTCATAGCAACTGACCAAGAGACAGGGGTGTAATTTCGAGGAGGGTTAGGGGGGTTATGACCCCCCCCCCCCCCCCCCCCCCCCTTTCAATAATGAGATCCAACCAATATAACTCCCCAATAAAATTATGAATTATCTTGCATAAATAGGCTGTTGATTTTCTTTACTCATTTCAGGTATTACCAGCAAAATAGTTGCATGTTTATGTTTAATCATCTGGGAATTTACCCAGATTTATTTATTTATTTAGACAGAGATCTTGATCCCCCAAATGTTCAGCACAAAATTACGCAGATGCCAACAGTCAGAGAGGAGTGTCCGGAATGCATGGAACTGATAGGAAGGCAACAGTAATTAAAGAAACAAAAAAACACTCTTTGCAACTGAGGAAAAAGCATCAAAACATTGAAGCAGATGGCCTGCACTAGCAGAAGACCACACTGGGTACCACTACTGGTACTGAGGCTTCAGTTTGCACGGGCTCACTAAAATTGGACAATAAAAGCCTGGAGAAATGTTGAGACTTGATTGCTGCTGTGACATTAAGATGGCAGGGTCAGAATTTGGTGTAACCATCATGAACGCGTGTATCCACCAAATTTGCTATCGGTGGTGTGTGGGATATTTTCTTGGCTCACTTTGTGCCCCTTAGTCCCAATTCAGAATTGCGTAAACACCACAGCTTACCTGAGCATTGTTGCCGCCCGTGCCCATCTCTTTGTGACCACAGCGTTCCCTGCTTTCCGACTGCTGCTTCCAGCAGGATAGCACACCTCCTGGTTTCCAGCAACTTGTTGAGTCAGTGCTACAAAGAATTAAGACAGTTCTGAAACCAAAATGGGGGTCTGTATACTAAACTGTATAATACAGTTTTGTTAATCTCCTGAGGAGGTTCTTCGTCGATTAAAAACAAGTTCATATGAAATAATCAGTACTAAATATCCTGATTGTAGCACCTTTGGCTGCACCCACAGTTGAAGCTGGAACCAAAAGCTATAGGTGCTGTGGGCACAGTGAGCACTTGTGTGGATGTTTGCTGTAACACAGACAATTCAAAGCGGCTTCCATTCTTGCTTTGGCTCATGCACTACATGCTTATGCATTAAGTCAATCCCGCACAAGCTGTGACAAATAAGCAGAATGAACAGAGTTTACCCTGCAGCGATAAGAGGTACAAATACACGCAAATGCTATAAACTGCACATGTCCATGTAATTCCCTACACATAGTACATGCATGAGATTGCCAAGTCCAAAAAAGATGATTTTCAGGTGATTGTATTATTGCATGCTCCTGGTATCTTTTTGTCAGATAAAGACCCTTCTCATTCTTCAGAGTGCAGTGGATTTTGCAGACCAATTAGAGCAATTTGAAGGCTATAAGAGCACTGAAAATGACATGTCAGCCCAAATGTATTACTAATGCGTTTTTTTTCTCTTGATTTAAACTCCACACTTAAAGTAAAACTGACTTTTCACTGTTGCCTTGCTTCACCAGCTACAATCACAATGATATGTGTGGTCATTAACAGTGAATATAGGACAGGCAGTGAAGTGGACTCCCCGTGGGTACAGGCATCTGTTGCAGAGGGTTCAGCACTGCCATGGAAAATTGGACATTTAGGAGCCAGCTGGAGGACCAGTCTGCCCTGCTGTGCCACCACTACTCAGGTGCCCACTGGCTTCATGCCACCACCAGCTAGAAGCCACTGGACCAAAGCAGGCCAGATGGTGCCCTTGCCAACCAACGAGCAGCCGCTGTGAACTGTCCACTGCACACTGTCCACTGCCCTATCATTCAACTCAGGGATGAGTTTGGAGTCATGATAACCTGAGTTAAAAAAAGTTTTTGGAGTGAGAGCGATGCAGAAACAAAAAAAAAAGGCTCAAGTGAGCAGAGTGTGTGTTGGAATATAAATGGGCCCCCATTACGTTGCGTGTTTGTTAATGTAAGCAGCTGCGAGGTAGAATCAGTTCGTGGAGAGAGACTTTTCCACAGGGAAATAAAGCCATCTCCGGGCTGAACTCATTTGTCTGTGGCTGTGAAGGGATAGATAATTATATTAGGAGCTTTAAGTGCTCTTCTGCGATACAAGTATTACTACCATCTCCAAAGGCACAGGACAAAGTCGGGAGGAGAGAGGAATCCATGTGCTACAATTGCGGCAGTCGTTGCTCTGCATCCAAATATGCAGACATGAAAGTGTATCCACCACACGGGGCTTTGTATAAAATCCAATCACTGATAGAACGCTGTTAGATCTATAAATCACACAAATTTACTTATCCAGTGTACAATATCTGCGGAGGACAAAATCTCTGACTTTCCTCAGAACAAATTAGTTTTGATCAGTGTTTGTTCTCTTAATTGTTTGAGCTTCACTGTGCAGAATAATGTACGTTCACAGCGTGGCACTAATTCCAATTCATCAGTCAAAAGCGTAAAGTTCCCCCAACCTGAGTGTAAGGTGTGCACCGTCACAGCTAGTTTGGAAGTGAATCACGAGCAGCTTAAACTTAAAGCCAAGCTTGCGTGGCACAAACACTGAGAACAAGGTCTTTGAGTGTGGTAGGACGCATTTTGTGTCCGGTTATTCATTTTTTCACAGAACTAGGAGTAGTAAAAAGGCATTGGATTTTTTTAATGGAAAAAGATATTATTCAAAGCAGATCATTTTTATATCTAATCTTAACACAAGCCTGGCGATGGTTCTAAAAGGGCACGTTTACAAACCATCTTTTATGTGCAAGGCATCAAATATACACCAGCATTCATAATCAGTCAATCTATCAGTGTTTATTTCATTTTTAATGTGTGACTGCAATAATATGACCGATGCGTTCACATTAAAATGTTTTACTGCTGCAACCCGTGGAAGGGAAATTCGTTTTAAGTGTTTTATGTACACATGGCTACCTGAATCGACTAATGATGCGTCATATTTTATAAACTGGGTAATCTGTCTGTAAAATATAACTACATAAGTAGTGTGTTTGTTTCATGCTCAAGTCACTCCCTGTATGTTTAGTTTCCACAGCCGTTTCTTGCCTCACCTGTAGCCAGTCTGCCAGTTGACATAGTCTATAAAGTCCTCCACTGCCCTTTTGCTCTTTGTCCGATCGACTTCACAATCTCAAGCTGTCCAGACATTTTTTTGTTTTCACTCTGCTTGTGGGCTTTCTTTGTTCCCTCTGTTTTTCTTATGTGTAGGGTTCCTCGTCTCCTCTTTTTACGTCCTCCTGCCTGGGACCCGGAAATCAATCTCAGTATCCCATGTTGAAGGATTTCTGAATTGCTAAAATGGATCAGAGAGGAGAAGGCGGGCTTGCAGAGGAGCTATGATCGAGGATGCGCAGGTGTATCCTGTGCATCAGCATATAAAAGAGGCGTGGCACACAGCCAGAATACATAAACCGTGGTGGGTGATTCTTCAAACAAGCAGTGATTTGTATTGTTTCGGTTTTTAAGATGATTGTGAGGCATGTGATTCAGGGTTTGGGTTTTTTTTTCCAGTATTTGTATGTGTGTGAGACAGAGGGTGTGATATCTTGCCACATTGCAACTTTAATTAAAACAGCCATGAATATTTAAAAAAAAATGCAAACAGTGTTACCTCTGACTTCACAAAGCACAGGTGTAGTTGGGCTTGAGATTGCTTTAAAATAAGGCTCTGGAGCAATACTACATCATGTTATATACTCAATGGCTCAGCTCACATCTCTGATTGGAGTGACTAGGATCGAAGGAGAGGAAAGGAGGGGATGTGCAATGAGAAAGAGGGGAGGTTTTTAACTTTTTGTCCACACCTTTGTTTGCATATTTTCAATCTCCTAGAAATTATTAGAAAATGGATTTAAGACTTTAATCTGCCTGATTTCCTTTTTAGGGGTCTTTTCCTCTGAACAGTCACAGTGTCTTACACTCTGAGACTTCAGCAAAGTTTACTGCATGTCATGCTGTGCCACATGGATCTAATAAATCCAGTTTTATGTATGCAGACTGTAAGATGATATAGTCTAATCTGCTCAGGCGCTACAGCACATGGTTACAATCCCTTCTCCATTTGTTCCCACGCTATACATTCATCGGTGCAGTCATGCTGGAGGATGAGTACAGACAAACACGTCTGCTACCTAAAGTTAATCAGATTTTCTTCTTTGTTGGAATAATCGCAAACATTTTGTAATGCATGTTTGTGTTTTACAAACTAACAGTGAACCCAGAAACCTAAAAATCTAATTGAAGCCACTGTATGGCCAATAAAATCTCATATCTGTTAAATCGTGATAAATCCAAATTACATAAGAAAAAGACAAGCAATTAATGTAAATGGAAATACTTTATTTCACTATTACACAATAACAAGCTGGAAAAAAAATTACAAAAAAGAGAAATGGAACAAAATGCTGCAAAGCACCACATAAGACGACTCAAATGTGGCAACGGAACCTTATGCTAACTGCCTTTGCTCTAGCTAATGTATCATCATCATCATCATCATCATCGAGAATTTAGAAATCAAAAAATATTTGGACATCAAGCAGAGTCATGCCAGTAATAGTAATATTTTACAGTTTCATGTAGCAATGATTGGGAGTGGGGAATGGTGATCCTTAAAGGTTCACTCTAAGTGGTGAGACATAACAAAGTGGTGGGTTTCAGGAAACCGTAGTCCATCATCTGTTTGGTATGATATACATTTGCATTTGGTATAAAGGAGTTGAGGAAGCAGGCGCCGGTCATAGAGTATTTGCTCTACGAGTTAAAGCTTAGCACCAGATGGGTGGAGTTTACTGTACAGAACATACAATCAACTGTGGCTAATCAGAAGGGAAAGAAAAATACCTGAAAGGTTACATTTTTTTTTACAATTGTCTGTATTTGACAATGTGACACTGGGTGTGTTATTCTGAACTTCCACCCATCTGATTCAGCAGGCCAAAACAAATCCTTACAACGCAAACATTATGTGACCCACGTCTGTGAGGAGGATAGTGAAGAGACACAGGGATGGTGTTATTTTTTATGTATTTTTTTTGTATTTTTTTACATGGAGAACACTGTACAGGTGCCTTCAGATCTGCCAGGACTAAAGGCACATGGGATCCACTGAGCAACAGATGTGTCCATTCTGGAAACACAAAGAAAGAGAAAGAAGAGAGGCACAAGTTTGTTACAATTTAACCTCAGGGCAGCTCGTTTTTTCAACCAGATAATATTTTTGGGTAACAGCAGTGCTGCGGCACACAGACTTGGTTTGGTATTTAGAGTTTGTCTGGGCGCTAACTGATACAAGGTGGCGATTTCTCACTGAGAAATGTGAACGGTCACAGAGTCACTTTGGTTTAACCCCTTCTACGATGCGTGTACCCCGGAGGTCCCTGTAGTTGGGACTATGCTGCATTTGTTCTAAAAAATAAAACTCATGCACAGTGAAGAGGCTGAGTGTTAATGCTAAAACTAAAAGGATGAAAAATTGCTGTGCTTCATTTCTGTTGAATCAGAAAACTGACTCTTTATAATTACTTTCAAATTTACACTTTTGATATTTCCACAAAGCAATGTCGAAAATCTCTAGCTGGCCTGGTGATGAGGGTGAGGATGCTGCATTTCAAGTATCCAAGAGGCCAAGGTTTTTAATTTTAGGCTTGCATTGTAAAGCTGCTACTCCAAGGACTGTTTTTAGGTGAATTTAAAAACTGCGTGCTTAAATAAAATTTGCCCCCCCCCCCCCCCCCAAAAAAAAGATGCATAACCTAAAGATGCCTCCCCTCCCCCGCGACCCTGACTCGCATAGAAGAAGAAAATGGCTGGATAGATGAATGGATGGTAGAGATTCCAAAAATTATGATGTTTATTGAAAGTCCTCAGAGAATAGCTGTTATTTTCTGTCTGAGATGCGGACATCATTGCAGGCACGCGCGACGAGAATATTTAATAGTAGAATTTCAAGTGAGGGAGTCAGCCTTGGTGGATTAAGTCCTAAAGCTCAGGCAAACAATTTACGCTCACATTTGGTAATGAAGAGGATATTGCCTGCATAGTTTACTCTCCCCGTGACTGCTCAGCGCTGCAAAATAAAAACTCACGAAGAGCAGCTTTCTCCATCTGATTTACTTGAGCTGCTGATGTGAGTGTTTCTCCAGACGTTTTCAGCACTTCATCCCCAAACCTGTGTGCTCCTTTAGCAGAGGGAAGAATACATCCATGATTTCCTGCTGCAGCCGAGCCAGAGGCCAGGAAAAATGACGCTGCCAGAATTTCAGTTCATTTTCATTTAAAAGAACAGTTCTACATTTAAAAAAAAAATTGCTCATTATAACTCAGGTTACAGACCTGAAACAGGAGTCTTGTCATCACTCTGAGGTTGCGAGGCAACCAGTGGATTTACAGCAAGTTGCCGCTCCGAACCAAGAAGCAGGCCAGCACGTTACATTGTAAACCTATAACTTATTTTTACACCCTAATTAACAACTAATTAAAAATGTTAATTAGTGACCTTTAAAGGAGCTGGTAGGTTTATTACCACTCAACAGAGCCTGTTTCTAGCTTTAATCTAACCGACTGCAGCTTCATATTTAGCAGAAATACAGTGCAGTGCATCCGAGTAAGACATTCTCATCTAATCCTAAACAAGAAAAATAAAAAGCACATTTCCCGAAAGTATCAAAGTTCTGCTTCACAGAAAACTGCATTCTTGTTAATAAATATAAATAAAACATGTAATCTATGATCTAATAAACTCAAAATTAGAAAGGGAATAATTGCGGAACAGAACATCATATCTTATTTATTTGAATTGATACAGCAGCCGTCTTGTTCTTAGAATGAATATTAGATTCATTTTTTTCCCCACAGCAATTACTGTGTGCATCTTGGTTTAACTAAATAGCTCCCAATAACTGCCCTTTTACAACAACTGGTAAATTCAACTTCTGTGAGGTGTTAAAGATGCACAAATTGCCTTTCTGTTGCAAATACTAGTACTCTGTTTTTGCCCCCTGAAAAAGCACAAAGGGTTCTCACTTTTCAAGCCATTTTTCTTTTGTGTCTTGCCTGCCACGAACTAGAGAAACTGTAATTTGCTGTTTCCATGCTGCCGGCAGGACTAGCAGCTTACCTTGCACTGGCACAGAGTGCACTCTGTGCCATGTTTAATCCAGGAGGAGCCGCTGAAGCGTGAGATGTTGTGCTCGTCCGTACATGTCTTGGTGATGTCGTTGCGGATGGTGTCGGCCTGGCAGGGGTCGGTGACACAGCGGGGACAGCACTCGCCCTCGGGCACCACAGTAAACTCGCAGTCCACAGGCGGGCACGGCAGAGGCCAGCAATCCACCTGCCCCTGCTGCGAAGGTGGAGATGGAATTTGAAAAGGATAGCCGAGCAGAGAGAGAGAAAAAGAAAAATAATCACTGCAAATGCACTTTGCATTTCCTGTGTCTAAACAAGTTATTCACTCAAATGCACATTTCTCCTGACATAGTGTATTTGTATGCTGGAGGGACCGTCTCGACTTGTAAGGAAGCTAGAAAAATAAAGATGAGCGGCACAGTCTTCCGGCAGCGTCAGCAGTTTTTCCAGACTGTGGAGGTAAATGTTCCACCTTTCTAATTGACTTGTTCTAGTCTCGTTGTTCTCCTATTAATCTTACAGCAAACTTTCGGCGCAGAAAGCCTTCTTGGATTTTTCCCGCTGCCGTTTTCACTGGCCTGAGAAAACGGGTCATAGATTTTGTCCATCCTTGCAACTCTTAACCGAACTGTACTCTACATCATTCTGTCCTGACCCACTTCTGCTCGTGCTGTCATACATGTGCATATCTGCCGCGCGCCTTATTGAAATGAAATATGAGTTCAGACTGTTTATGTTTAAGCACACCAGCAGATATAAAAGGGGTGCGCACGCATGGTGAGGTTTGATGCAAGTGTCCCACCGGGGATATTCAATATCTCTCAAAATCATCTGACTCAGCGTTTCAAAAATGTTGTAGTAAATTAGGCTGGCTATAAAGCGCGCTCTCACACAGAGCTAATGCCCACTCCCTGTTTCTGTGCTGTGTGTAAACATTCGAAGTGGGAAATCCCCCCGAGTGGCACTTTCTGCTCGCTGCCAGAGGGAGGGATTGATTGTAGCCTCAGGTATCTGTTCCACACTGTGATAGGGGACGATGTCATCTTTGTCTGTTTATGCAGATGTGGTCTGTTATCATACAGGAGAGGCTGATGTCGGGCACAGCTTTTTACAAACAACTGACGCTGGACTTTGATATCTTTGTGATACTTCAGATGAAATCATTTTTTAATATGTCTCCATTCACGATATCTCACTGCTATTTAATCTCTAGATGTAAAGATTTGCTGTTTTTAAGACTGAATGTTACAAAATGCCTCTGGGAAATTAGAACTGGTGACATTTATCTTTGCTTGGGAATTAGCCTGCAATAATTATGCCATTTTTATTCTCAAAAATGAAGCTACTATCTACATGTATGGTTGTGAAAATCAATGGTTTCTTTGATATTTTGGTGATTTAACAAGATGGCAAATTGCAAGTGGCCCGCGTGTGCGCGGTCTGCAAAGGCCACACTCTTGATTTCAAATGATTGCACGGTTCATACAAAAGGATTCACATCTTGGACTTGAGAGAATGTTTTGCCCATCTCCCTGCTGTCACTGTGTATTTTAAGGCCCCCGCTGAGTCTGGACAGCCATGCCTCTGCTAAGTGTAGCAGCATTCAAGGTTCATTTCACGTCCCTGTCACGCTACTGGAGCCCCAGTACGGTATCGCGGGAGCAGCCTTCTCCCTTTCAAGTGCTGCTCTTTGTACTGCGTGTGCTGGTGGCCCTTTGCTCTGCGTGCGCCTCTGTGCATCTTAAACTGAGCATGTTTTATGTCTATCTGTGCGTACATGTGGACATATGTAGGATGTGTGCAGATTTTCAAGCACACGTATACTATGTTTACATTGTGTGTGTGTGTGTGTGTGTGCGTGTGTGTGTGTGTTGTTACAGGCGTGCCTGCAATCTCAAATGTGCTCGTGTCTGCTCGTGTCAACACGAGGGCCTACACTGAGTACTGTTTCAGCGAGAGCGATGCTGAAGCAAACCCATTTTCAGCCAACTGCGCTTCCCCGCTGCCCCTCTGCTGAGCGGTGATTTTCAAGCTCTTCTATAATGGCTCGCTGTAAGAAATCCAAAAAAGCAGCTCTCAGGTCCAGGCATCAGGACGGCATTACAATAGAGGGAGGGAGGGGTGCGAGAGGAAATGAAATTGCTATTGCTACTCAGACCATAAATCTGTCAGAGTGGAGCCAATTTATGGTATCTTAGCTGCAAGTACGGCTGATCTTTAAAGGCAACAAAAAGAGGATGAAATAAATAGAAAAATAAGAGTTGTAAAGTGCTGCTCTGAGATCCAAAGCAAAGACGGTTTGTGAGTCATTCAACAGAGGAACTGACACTGGTGTGGGTGAGTGTTACAGCATGTTGGAGGAGGGGGTGGGGTTAGGAGAAGACAGTGGGGTAGAATCTAAAGCCTTCAATTTGCATGTGATATGCATATGGTAATATGGTAAGAAGGGCAACACAGGTGGGAAGATTTATTGTTTTTGTCAGGTTTGTTGGGAAACGCAAAACGCCTCCCTGTTGCTTCAACATAAACACTGTTAAAACCTTGAAAAGGTCAACGCAGCAGAAGATGTGAACACAAAGAAAGCGGCGCATATGTCTAACTGAGAAAGATCTGTGTAGTGAACGAAATGCTGTTTTGTTTCGAATGGGAAATGGGATTAGATGTAGAGGACACTCGAAACTAGCACCTCAGACATACACGCTGCAGAACCTCCTCAAAGCACAGGAATAACACTCCCTGTTTCACCCTCCCACCTCATAGGCGACACTGTTCCCCTAACCTTGAATGTCTTCTCCAGTAAAACGTGTAATTCCAGCACAGCAGAGAACAGCCCTTACAGTTCTTTGAATTCTTTAAAATTTCAGTAATCACTTGCTTTGGTTTTCCACTTGTGCAGAAGAAAGAAATCTTCATTTTCTCCTCTCTGCAACCTCCCTATTCACCTCTTAATCACTCCCCCCCTCTTGCCACAAAACATCTTTCCTTGACTTTTTTCGCAGAGCACATCTCTCATTCATGAGCATTTCCATGGAGACTGGAGTATTTGTTACATCTCTCGTGTGGGCACTGCGGCACGGCAACGAATGCCTATGTTGTCTTCGCTATCACCTTAAACGACACTGCACGAAAGCGTTAAATACCTGCGCTCTTTGAAATATTATCAACGTGCAGGAGGGGGTTGGTACAAGCGCCCTTTACTCACCAGGCACTGACACTGCTGGCAGTTCTCCACCCACGTGTCCCCGCTGCCGTAGGTGAGCAGGCCGTTTTGATGCAGACACTGGCTGCTAAGTCGAGGGTCGCACTCGGGGCAGCAGAACAGGTCGGCGTTGGGATTGTCGCAGTCGCACACCATCCTGCGGCACATCACTTGGCCGGCCTGCGTGGGGAGCACAACTGAGCACTGAGCACAGGATGACGCATGGGCCAAAACAGCTGCACGCACAGACAAAGGCCTCTGCTTTGATGGGATCATTAAACATACATGTTGATGATTAATAATGTAATGAAGGCAGTCTAGCTCATGCCAAGAAAACTGTTCTGAAGCAGCAATTTATGACACGCCAGATTAAAGTGTGTACTCTATGCGTACTGATGCATAGTTTCTATTCATCAGCGTGGTGTTCTCAGTGTTTTCAGACTCCTTCCAAACTCATCAGAGTACAGGAAATAATCGGCAGCTTTGAGAAAGCGTGGTAGGAGTTTTAAGCTTTTTAGGATTTTCTAAGATTTTAAGAATTAACTATGAATTGGTTGAGAGAGAAGAAAAAAGAATTGCATGATAATTGATAATGAAAATAATCAGAATGACCCTGCAGTAGCCAGAAGGTGGTGAAAGGAACAGGTACTTCTGTTGATTGTTTCCACAGAATCTTTATATGTGCATTAATCACGGTGTTTCAAACGCATGTCTAGTATCCCGAGCCCAACAGCACCCATTCATAATAGCGTGCAAATTTTCCATCCAATCCCATTTTAATCGCCGCTTTGCCTTCTTGTTACTGTTTAATTCTAATATTTGGATATTTTTCTGTGGATATTCATACGGTTACATATTTCCCGGCTCAGGATGGATACAGACGATTGTAAAAATAGGAAGTCCGAATTAACTATAGAGCACAAAATTAAATTTGAGTATTTTAAAGGTCCCCTACATTTTGCACGACGACAGCTCGGATAGGCTTGAGTGCCCAGCCCTGAGCTGAAAAAGGAGTTAATAGAATGGATTGAAAATTGATTTCAAAGAGCATGAGTATGATTTCTTTTTTGTAACAAAACTGACAATAAAGTCTACCTTTCATTCCTTTACATTTTTTGTAAAGAATTGTCAGGAATGCATTCAATGTTGCCAGTTAACCTGGTATTTTGATATTTTTTTCTGAACATGTTTTTGAAATTGGTCCAGATGCATCGATGGGTTACACTCCACCCGTCAGCACTGCAATCAGAGCAAAACAATGAACTATTTGTGTACTGCTTGACCTCGGGCTGGATGCTCTTTGTCTTTTTTCTGGGGTTTGACTTTGGTTTCCCCTCTTCAGTTAATCGCAGCTCTCCATGTAATATCCGGCTGTGTCCACCCACTTCCAAAACAATAACATGTTTACTCCTCTGCTCACTGAACTGCTCAATACAACTAATTTTGACAGGCAGCTCTTCAATCTCTCAAATCAATTAATATGACTCATTTAATTAGGGAGCCATTTCTGCCCTGGACCTTTGTAATCAAATGAATAATTTGCTGCTTGATCATTCACTACCGACACTAATCCACTATAATCACCTTCCACTACCGCCAGACACTTGGCATTAGGTTGAGTGAAATGCTGAAATGCAAAGTATGACTGCTCTGTGACCTGATAATCATGGAGGAAAAAAATGTGTTTAAGATGATGGAATGAGTTTTCTGGACCAACTGTTCCCAGATGCCTTGTCACTTTGATGTCAGGAATCAATCAAAACAAGTACATCAAGAGCCCCAATCACTCTGATAGACCTTTAAAAAGGACTATATAGAGAGAGTAGCTCATGCGCTTTAATTAAGTTGCTCACCACTACTGCATCATCTCCATCCATCCACCCATACATACATCCTGATTTTAGGACTCTAGTCATGCAAAAAGCATCAGATCAAAATTCATTCACATTTTCATGCATTTTCAGTTAGCGTTATTGCTACATTACTAGCTAGAGAATTAGCCTAGCAGACTGCATATCTAAGACGAAAAGCACTCAGACAGCACAAACCTACGCCAAGACAACTCCCTATCTGAGCTGTATTTACTTTTAAGGGAAGAGTATTGTATTTTGTATATAAACGTTATGTAGGAGGCGACCTGTTTAGAGTATACCCTACCCCTCACCCTATGGAAGCTGGAACAGGCTCCCGCCTCCTCACGATCCTAAATTGGACAAGCGGAAAATAATTGATGAATGGATGTTTCATTTGTAAATAACTGAGCATGAATAAACTTATTATATAATATAATAAGATACGGGACATTTTATGAAGGTTGGCATTATTTGACCTTAAAGAAGTGGCCAGAGGTTCAAACTAACATGATATTTACAATCCCCATATATCATTCCCTATATGCCTATATGTTCTCAATACAAACAACGGCAGGAACAAACATAGTTGTAATAAATAGCACTAAAAAGTATTATTATTGTTTTGACCTTTAGGAGAGGAAGGAGAGGTTGGGGGTCAAATGTAAAATTGTAAGTATAATTTCTAAAATAGCTTTTTGAAATCATTACATTGACCTTGGAGACCTTGGTGGATGTAAGTTTGATCAGAATTCATTCAAATCTTTTCAAGCTATCGTGTTAACGGACAGAACGCCATGCATGCAAATGCTACCAAAAACATAACCTCCCAGACAGAGGTAATAAAGACTGAAAGTTACACGTGTGGTAAATTGTCTGATCTTCTGCCGGTAATAAATGTTTAGCTCCACACACATTATTAAATTAATATTAAGGGAAGAGTCATTTAGGAAGCTGGCAGGCCAAAAGACTAAAAAAAGAAAAAGGAGATGTGAGACTGGAACCAGGAGCCTTCTGGTTATTACTGAAATACATTTGCTTTACTGCCCTTAGCCACTGGTTACAGTCAGTGTTGGTGACTTTTAATGATCTCTTTACAAAGAAGGCCAAACTGAAATATCCTCACCTGTGGCTTGTTATATGTAAAAGCCAATCATTAATAAAGAATCAAGCTATTTCTGTACAATACTGCAAAGATTTAAAACTGTTCTGTCATTAAGAAAATAGCAAAAACTGGGAAAAATAATAAATACAATGCGTATTACGGTCAATTTTGAGCCTTTCTACCTCTGTTTTAATCTCCAACAGCTTTTTGAGACTTGTACCTCTTTCTTTAGCTGCTAAGAAATCAACAGCAATCACTGTAGCATGACGAAAATCTGTAGTTGCACTTCTTGCCATCTGTTTACCATGACTGGGTGAATGCTACAATTTCCAATTTCCACAGAGGCAGTAAATGAAATGCAATTTGCTAAGACGATTTTACATTTTTAGACTTTTTGAATTTCGAAAGGTCACTCAGGAGCTAAATCGCACTTCAAAGTTGCCAAAGCTGGGTGCAAATGTTTGCTGTTGATGGGGTGTGACAGTGCCCAAAGGTGGTCTCCCATTTGTCCTACATCAATTATCACATGTCATGTCTAATTAAAAATTAAAAAGGGAAAGAATCATTTGTTGCACTGCTGCGCTTTAGTTGTTGTTTTAATAAAATGTCACTGCTTGTTTAAAGAGAAGCACTCTGACTACAGGATAAAACAAAGTGACGCTTGCTGCTGATTGGTCCTGTGGGGAACAACATCATTCCGAAAGAAAACCAGGTTTACATTTGCTTTGTTATATTATTGTATTTCTGGTTTAAACACTTGGAAAGCAGAGTGAAAAATAACAGCGCTGAAAACGTTTCACGCCTAGATCAGCTGAACTCACATACTGTAAAAGTGTGCACGCGTCAGAGAGACAGGGGAAATCATTACTCGGCTATATACAGCCGTGGACACGTTTCCTCGTCTTTTCACTTGTCTGCCTCTTTCTGTTTCAGCGGATCCATTTACCTCTGCTTTGTTACTCTGTTCTTGGTTTGTTTGTTTCTTTGCTTTTCCTCTCAGCTTTCCTTGTCTCTGTATTCTCTGCATATGTCTCAGCCTGTTCATTACCTGGCAGGAGCACACCGAGCACCTATCGCTGTCCAGCACCCAGATTTGCCCGCTGTGCTTGACCTTGTTGTCATGGATACAGTCGCCGGTGCAGTTGTGCCCGTGGGGGCACCGACAGTCATAGCCTCCTTCCAGGTTGAAGCACACTGTGTCGTTGGCACAGGTGTTCCTTCCTGTCTTGCATTCATTAATATCTGCAGGGAATACAAAAAGCATGACATCATACATATGCTCTGTGCAGATAACAGTTTCTTCTTTCTTTTTTTTATTACAAGACCAGTAATGTTGCTTTAATAGCAGGGCGATAAGGTAAAAGCAGTTTTCCCTGTAAACGTTGATGCTCTTATATGTTGGTGAGCAGCCATGCTTTTATCTCTTTCAGGACAACAGTGCCCTGCCTCTCTGTATGTGAAAATCGCTGAATAGAGGATTTGAAATGCAATTGTAACGTGCAGCAATAGAACATTTTTCAAATCTTGCTGGGAACACGCAGTATACAGCTGTAATGTAACCCAGAAACCCACTTTTGGCAAAATTATAACTTTGCTTTGTGACGAACACACAGGCTATTTTTTTTAGGGTGGTTTTAATGCACTTTTTTCTCCCTCCTTTTCCTCTCACAACTCAAACTGACAGCTAAGATTGGGTCAACGAGTGGAGCAGCGCTAGCACTATTGTTACTGTAGATTGAGGGTTTCCGTTTTGACAGCTGACACTTTTTTCTGACAGGCTGAATCAGAGAGAATGTTTCCGAAAATGAACAGGCTGCAAAAGGAAATGTGATATTTTTAGGAAGGAAAACGCAACTCCTAACAACATATCTATGCAATCATACAGGCACACAAACGTTTCAAAAATAAAACAACACCGAAAAAAAACATCTCAAAAGTTAAGTGAGTTTTTCAAAGTGGATCACTTAAGATTTTTTTTCTTAAAGTTCAGATTTCAGAAGCACTATTTTCAGTGCCGGCTTTTGTAATTTGAAGCCCTCAATCCTGATACTGGGACTCAAAGAGAGGGACTTAATGATGTGATAAAAATGAGGCATAAAAAGCCTGTCAATAGAAAATGAATGGGTGTTGCCATTAATAGCGGTCTGTGGCATTCTTGCATTGCTGAAATGTATGAACTGGAATTTAATCCTCAATTAATGCAAGGACTTGAAAAAATTAAGGTCAAATATTGATAAAGTAGGTGCCTTATCCTCTTGAGCAGGCTTTACTCTAATTAAGTCAAATAACTTGAAAACTGAGTTGCTACAGTAAAGTTGGGCATTTGTGCTCTGAGATCACTCAGGTTGGATGCTGGGGTGATGGAGGGGTTGAAATAGCAGACAGATGAGAAATGCTCAACAGTCCATATCAAAATTTTTGGACCACTTGAAAAATGTCAAAAACAAACAAACATATTTTGCATGGTTGGATCTTAACAAGGTTCAAAGTAAGCTTCAAAATGCAACAAGAAGAAATGGGAGAGAGACAAAATGTTTTTTTGAGCATGCAATTTATTGAAAACAATGCTTTAACTGAAACAGGCTGTTTTACAGCTGATGAAAAGTTTAAGACCACATGCCTTTGAAAGGCAAAATCTGTGTAAAAATGTGGATTCATTGTCATTTTCTGTCAGGTAGTCACACTGTCATGACGTTCTGATGGCAAAGCCAAAAAAAACCATTCCATTTTTCAACATTGTCGGGTTGCTGAACTGCATATGCAGGGTCTCTTGCAGCGCGCCGTCGCTGCTGAGGTGGGACGCAGTAGTACAGTTATCTGGAATTTCTTAAATGATCCTGATCTGGGTTATGGAACAAAAAAGTCAAGTGGAAAACAAAAATAATTTCACCAGCACTGAGCCAGAGAATCCAATTGGCTGTCCACCAAGACACTGGACGATCCTCGACCCAGATTAAGGCCGTTACTAGCACCGATTGCAGCCCCATAACCATCAGACGGCATCTGAGACTGAAGGGATTCAAAAACAAAAAAGGTCTTCAAAGGCCTCGTCTGCTTGAATGCCACAGCACTGAGCGTTTGGACTTTGCAAGAGAGCACCAAACATGGGACATTGAAAGGTGGAAGAAAGTTTTATTCTCTGATGAGAAAAATGTAACCTTGTTGGTCCTCTTGATTTCCAATGTTACTGGCATGATGAGCAGATCCCACCTTAGATGTTTTTTACACGCCACGGTGGAGGGGGCGCCATAATGGTCTTTTCCCTTAAGTGGAACAATGGAGCTTCAGGAGGTGCAGGGGCGTCAAACAGCCGCTAGCTATGTCCAGATGTTGCAGAGAGCATCCCTCATGATTGAGGGCCCTCGTCTGTGTGGTAACCAGTGGGTTTATCAGCAGGACAATGCTACAGTACACAATGTTCACAGGACAAGGGACTTCTTCCAGGTCCAAAAGAGTGATTTCCCAATCACGCTTTTGAACCATCCTGTGTGTTCCCCTGATCTAAATCCAGTTGAGAAGCTTTGGGGATGGACGGCAGGGAAGTTTACAAAAATGGACATTTTGATGCCCTTCATGCGGCCGTCTTCACCACTTGGAGAAATGTTCCCACTCACCTCATGGAAACACTTGCATCAAGCATGCCACACTGAATTTTTGAAATGATCAGCAATAACGGTGGAGCTAATCATTAATGAGTTCATGTTTGGAACTTTGATTTCTGTTTTCGGGGGGGGGGTGTACTTTTTTTAAGGAGGTGTGGCTTTAAACTTTTGATTGGGACTGTATAACTGGGATTGTTTGTTTGTTATATAACGTGAGGAGAGTGAAGTATGTTATGTATGTTTCCTGCCTGAAACAGCTTCCAGTTTTCTCTCTATGGCGTAGCGTTATGTCAATTCCAACAGGACACATTTTTGGCATTTTTTTTTTGAATCGGATAGACTTATAAACACAATTCTTAAAAAAAACAAAACATTAAAATAAAAATTTTTAGGTCTAGTTTTGGTAAGTGTGAAATTTCTACCAACTTCTTTTAAGACTTTCAGAATTTTACACGATCATATTTATGTACTTTTTTATAAATGATCTGAATTATTCGACTTATTTTCTTTTTTTAGTGTGTGAAATGTCACAATTATGTGTTCATTTTTTTACTGTGTCGTGTGGTGTGCTAAATAAAGACGTAATTAACCTGAAACAACTTTATCGCCAATATTTGTGTTGTGTATGTGAAGGCGGGCTACTCACCTATACATGATTCCCCATTGGCGGAAAACAGGCCGTTGTCATGGTACCCATCCCGGCACTCACAGTGATACCAGCCGGGCAAGTTGACACAAGTGGATTTACTGTCGCACTCGACAAAGCCGTCCGCACACTCATCAATATCTGGAGACGGAGAGAAGATAAGAAAAGAAATGAAGAAAAAGAAAAGTCACCTCGGATTTAGTCAACATATCATGTTGGTTCAAAATAGTTTTGTACAGTGAATGAGGGTGCTCAGCTGCATTCTTGCCTGGCAGGCATTTTCAACACCGACTGATTCATAATTGATAAAACAACATGTCTAGCATATCAGTAAATCTGGTCCGAAGGCTTTATTGATCAAGCATAGTTTCACAGCCAGAGAAGGACATCTGTATCAATAAAAGATAGCAGGGAATGAATGAATCTAACATAACAAGCTTATTCTAGGAAGACAGCGGCGGGGAGCGGCTCCGCAGTATGGTGGCTTATGCGCGCGAAAGATCCCCGGTTCGATCCTGAGAGGAGACACAAATCCCTTTGGGTTGTGTCAGAAAGGGCATCTGGCATAAAGAAAATCTGCCAAATCAAACACGTGGAGCTACCTTCCATGGCAACCCCCTTGTGAGTAAAGAAGCAGCTAAAAATAGTTTACTGTAGGAAGACAGAGATGTTACTAGCTTGTATCTGAAGAGGCCATAAAGCTCCTTTGCAGTCTCATCTTCTCATCAAAATATGCAGTAAAACAAATAAATTCCACAGTGCGTGCACAGTTTTCTACAACTCTGCTCGGACAAAGGAGTTTCTATAATGCCTTTGGCACAGCTTCTAACAACCTGTGGGTGGCTGTCAATAGATGGAGGTGATGTTTGTTTTC
Source organism: Rhamphochromis sp. 'chilingali' (assembly GCF_963969265.1). NCBI lineage: Eukaryota > Metazoa > Chordata > Actinopteri > Cichliformes > Cichlidae > Rhamphochromis > Rhamphochromis sp. 'chilingali'. The sequence goes on along the minus strand of NC_137930.1, from coordinate 51,913,908 downwards.
ACAGAGGTCCACTTAGAAATATCCTTGACGCTGCCTCCTTCAGCTCTTCTGTTTAGCTTACACGTTCTGACTTTCTTCTTGGGTGCATTTTTCTTTTGCTTTTATCTCTTTTATTCTGTTTAATTCTCATTTTTCTCTTTCAGTCTTTCTGCCTACAGCTGGCCAACCTTCGACCCTTTCATTACGACGAGCGGCCTTGCAAGCAGCAACCAAGAACAAATCCAATACAGGTTTCAACAATGAGCCTAATACACACAGAGAGAAAGATTACTCTGATATTTTAGCTCGCATTTAATTAAACTAAGGACTGGGCCCACACGAGAGAGGAAATAAAGCCTGTTATTACGCAGTGGGGCTAAATATGTTAGGTCCAGACATGCACCGTGATTAAATGTGTCTGCATAGCCAGTGATGGCTTTTTTATGATTGTGCATGATGCATGATGCTCTGCTCTCATTATGAAAATGGCAGTGTGCCGTGTATGACCTTCTCTGCGACTGCCTGCAACAGTATCCCCCACAGAGCTACAGGCAGACGGGCTCATGGTTGAGCCCCCCCTTCCACCGCCCAGGCAGTAATGGGATTAAGATCTATTGGCTAATGAGCCCTCAGCCTTTTAATAGAATTCTGCAGCAGATTAATCGTTGATCAAATGTCCCACAGATTAGGGTTTTATCTATTTAAAAATCACCCGCATTTGTCTGCATGAACTGCAGGTTTTCTAAAATTAAAAAAAAAAACTTTCCACATTGGTGAGGTTTAAAAAAATCTCGCTCCTACAAGCTGGCAGACTTTAAAAGTGAAACACACTTCACCAATTATATCAGTTTGGTGAGAAAGGAGCACCTTATTTCCCCCCCCTAAGGACAGCAATGTTGGCTTTAAAGGACGCTGTTTAAATCGCGAGTCTGCAGCAAATAGCATAACCAGCCGATCTTTGAAAATGAATATGAATTCACCCCACTCCTGAAGAGAAATATCCAATGCTCTTTGTTGCCTGTGAATTCCAGGGGCGATAAAAGCGCTGGGAGGTTTTAAAGGGAGGAGCTGCGTGAGGTGGTGTTGCCAGTATATGAAAAAGAAATCATGCTGAATTTGTTGGAATGATTCTCTTCTCTCCAATGCGGTTGTGTGAAGTAGTTCAAAGTACAACTGAGTAGTCAGATTCTATTTATAACAAACACCGAGGGCGAAGTCAGTCTAAAAATATGCTAATGGATTATTTTCAGCCAGTTTCATTCAGGTGTATTTAAAACGCTCGGCTGTCTGGTTGTAACAACAGCGGGTTACACCTTCAGCAAAAGGTTTGTCTTTCTTCCCCTTTTTATCTTCGCAAACCTTGTCAGCTACAATTATGGCGCAGCGCTTTTCAGCCTTCTGTCAAATCAACCTTTAAAGTGCTGCAATGTTTTAGGACAATGCAACTCATTGTTGTCGCACCTTGGATCCGACAAGGCTCGGTGTGCGAGGTGCAGCGGAGATGCGGCACGCTTGCACACACACACAAAAAGTCTTGCCTCCCCTTTTATCATCTGGAGGATCGTTGTAATTAAACCATCAACAGCGACAGTCAGACAAGGGCGCTGCCGAGGAGCGCCGTCACTACTGAATCATGGCGCTTTCGCTTTTGTTGAATCACAGAAGTGGATGGCTGTATTTTTACTTGTTAAATCATGTCGTGCTTCTTCTTCTTTTCTTTTTTTTTTACCTCTCTGCACTGGAAAAATAAAACCCAGTCCAAAAAACCCCCATCACCATCACAAATAAATAAAAAAATAAAAAAATGCTTCTCTCTCCTGGAGAGGTCAAGGCAGCGGTACAGCAGTTATTTTGGACTTACCTCACTGCATGAAAGACTAGAAAAACAACACAGAAATACCTACGCAGGGGAAGAGGATGGGCCGGATGAGGAGGAGAACAAAGATAAACGCAAGAAGGTGGAGGACAGAAAGAGGAGTAGGAAGAAAAATTAGAAAGACGAGGAGATGGAGGAGGAATCGTTGAAGAGACACTGCAGTTATTCTACTCGTTATCCTGAGTGGCAGCCTGGAAACAAGGGCTCTATTAAGGCAGCTCTCAGAGGACAAAGTGAGAAACAAGAGGACCATCTTTTCTCTGCCCTCCTCCTGGGCTTGTTATGCCACTCTGCCACGAACCACCCTTCCTCCCTTTATATTCATTCTCTGCCTTCACCTGTCCGTGTATTACCTTTTTCCGCCAGCCGCCTGTCTCAAATCTAATGCAAAAATAGAGGTGCTCTAATTGTCACCGCTGCTAATCCCTGTGGTTTTCTCCCCCTCTGAGCAGAAAAAGCCAGAGTTTAGAGATGAGTTTAGCCTACCTCTTCTCTTCATGTCTACCTTTCATTGTTTCTGCTCCTGAACACCACTTCACATCATTCTCACTGGCTATTCTGATGCATAAAAGGTGCAATTCTTTGACTTCCCCTTCCAGCTTTCCTTCCCTTCACTATTCTTCCTCCCCTGTTTTTTTTTCTTCCCTTCTTTGACTGACAGATAGCCCTAGGGGTTAGGATGCAATTCTGCTGCCTTGCATCACTCATTGCAAAGCCTGTCACTGCTGCCACGTGTACATCTCCCGTACAGTAACCTAATTCAAAAGGATTTCCATTTCCCTGCAAGTCCACCTGATAATCCTGATTGGCACAGGGAAGAATTATTCACACCAACAGCTCACCCTGCCATTTGTCAAGTCAAATGCCAGTGGAATATAAGTGGATTTTAAAATAGGCTGAATTTGTCATGTCAGATCAGGTTTAAAATAAAGGCTGAGAAAAGACCGGAGAGTCGATAATAATGTTTGCGGAGGCGATAACGTAAGAAATGGATTGCTGATCGCTGTTCTTTTATGTATAGTGAAATGTAATTGAGTGATTGTCACTGATCCTCAGTCTTCATTAAGAGAAAGAGTGAACTCACATAAATCAATCGCTGTGAAACCTAAGGCAAACTTAGTTACACACTGACTTCCTGAAGATGAAACAGACACTGAAAAGCAAATCCATATCTGCAAGCACTTGAGTAGGAGAGTGGATGAGTAATCACGGCAAATTGGAAACAAGTCTGGTGAACAACTGGTAGCTGCAAGAGCATACAGAATGCAATCAGTCTGCATGCAAGTCTCCCCAACCCTTTAAAGCAGGCCTACAGCTGAGACTACAAACTGCTTTGCGATGGTTGTTTTAGTTATAAAAATAGAAGGAAAAAACCCAGAGAGGTCCTTTAATCGCAAAACGTCTGCCTGAGAGTATGGATGTGTTTGATAGATGAGCTAACAAGAGCATTGAGACACAAAATAAACATGTGCTGGAAACTTCTAATTTGAAGCTTATAATACCAGAAGTCATGCTAGAAGGGACTTTTGAATCTGCAATGACAGTATTTATTTGTATTAACAATTAAAAGTCAACCCATGTACATGACTGGTTCACTGTATCGCAGACAGGACTTTAAAAAAAGAAGGAACATAACCTTCACAAGTTGTAATTGTCCACATTTTCTGCTATAAAGGTTAAGGCACTGAAGAACTGAAAACTGTCAATATGCAAAGTTTCAACATAAATAAAATTAAAAATGTCCATCAAGATAAGTGCAGCAATTTATAATTACCTCAAACTAACCATTAAGGCCAGCACAGTAATTTCAGTACTTTAAAACAGCGGTCCCCAACCTTTTTTGCGCCACGGACCAGTTTATGCCCGACAATATTTTCACGGACCGGCCTTTAAGGTGTCGCGGATAAATACAACAAAATAAAACTAGTACCGGTACCGAAAAAAAGAAAATTTATTCATAACACAGGTGAAAAGACCCAGGAAAACCGAGTAAACGATAAAAGCGATAACAAAATAACGCTGAAAACCGATAAAACCCTGAAAACCATAAATTTCACACCTGAGCCTCAACTCTCGCGGCCCGGTACCAAACGACTCACGGACCGGTACCGGTCCGAGGCCCGGGGGTTGGGGACCGCTGCTTTAAAAATTGCACAAAGTACTGCTGCTCTCTCATTTTACAACAAACAGGACACAGTCATTTTTTTATTTTATTTTTTCTTGTTCAGTGGTCAAAGCGGCCAGAGGCTCGGTGTGCCCCAGCTTGTGATTGACATTTGCAGGTTGTAGATCCAGGCCAAAAGAGAAGGCCGATTAAAGAGTTTACATTTACATGTAGTGTAAGTTATCACATGGTATTGTACATGTACTGTATTTAATAAAACTGCCATGTGTCTGCACGCCTTTCAGCACTTCAAGATTAGCATGCTGTGGTGGATAGACAGCAAATGGTGCACAGTAAAATGTTCTTCTTCACAGAAATGCATGCATGTCTGCATAAAAATGCTTCTTACAATACTATGACTCAAAGTTTGAGTCAAAGGAAATTTGAATGAATTGAACCGGTCATACTGAAAGGCAAATATTTGAGCTTTAATACTAATAACATAAAAAATGCAATGTGTAGAGTGGAATGTGCAATTTCCCATGATGATGACGAACCCACAGATCGATTGACGATTGCTATTAGATTAGTGGAATATTTAAGAAGCTTTAATCCAGTTGTTCTGGCTTTAAGGTTTGTTTTATTCTCACTGTTAAAGTAAGTTTTTTCACCTAATGCAATGTAGCTGTGTTCAGTGAAAATCAGTGTAAATCTTACTGATTTCATGCCAGACTGATATAAACACCAAAAGGATGCTTACATTGCTCCACATATGCGTTTTTCAAAATAATGACTATTTCTTCCTCTCTCAAAGGAGAGCACAAAACATATCATTTACAGATCTAGTGTATACTAGCCTGCAGAGTAAAAGCAAGCATTTTAATTTAAATGTACTCTAGCTGTTCTGTGGCCAGTGCAGATCGCTGCATTGCAGCAGGTACAGTGGTCGCCTATCCCTGTGAGATGTGTAATTTAGGTAGAAGCAGCAGGTTGCGCGCAGCTAAACGACAACTCCGGCCATTAGCGAGGCCTAATTAAGACACACTAATTACAGGTGATGGAGAGAGTGCTTTGAAAGGCCGACGCTAAATAAATAATGAATACATAATCACTGTGCTTAAACAAGCCGCTTGAGCGGGCCCCGAGGCCTTGTGGGTAAATTGTGGAGGGAAGGAGGGAGCGTTGCAGTGATGCATCATGGGAGCTGTCAGAGATGCATCACGGGAGCTGTCAAGAGGGTGGAAAAAAAATGAATGTGGTTTTAGATATTCATTAGTGGTGGGTGGGAGATGCCTAGGGAAGCTTTCAAAGATGCAGGCTATTGTAGGGACACACACCGTTGCTCTCGCTGTTTCAAATTATAACAATCAGCAGCTCCAATAACTGTTGGCAGTGTTATAAAATTTACCCTGGAGTGGTCCGCTTTCATACACATGCAACCCATCTCTCTGTATATAATAATAAAACACTTAGTGCTGGCCCTATCATCTGAATGTGTTTTTATTTGATATTTATCTTCCGGCCTGCGTGACTGGGGTTGTCGGATATCTGGTTTATCTGCCGTTTAGTCCGTCTTTCAAGCCGCTCTTCTTTTTTCTCTGTCTAATCTGTCATGTTGTCTAAAACTCTGACAACCCTCCTCGAGTTCAACATCAATGTAAATGAGGTCTGAGGGAACAAATTGTTTGTCTGGCCCCGTTCTGCTCTCTGTCCCAGTCAATATGCCAGCATGACTTCAGCACTCTCTCACTGCCTTCAAGGTTTCCTCATGAACTCACTGGCCATCCCCGCGTCTCCTCCTATCCTCCTCCTCTTCTTCACTGCTCCCCCCCACCCGCCCCTTCCATTTTTTATACCCTGTTATAATTCCCTTCCTTTATTCTCCAACTTTTTGTCTCTTCTATTCTACTCTTATGCCCTCGTATCTGCTATCACCCACTAATTAAATATCATTTCTTCCCCACTCAACTATTCACCCATTGCCTCCTCAAACAAATGATTTCCTCACTTCCCATCCTTCTTCTTTTCCCTTTTCTCACAACAGGAAGAAATATTTGAGCAAAGGTTGCTAAAACTCGTAGAATATTTCTTTGGTAAAGCAAACAATTTAGCAACACTGATGAAAAGACACATTCTCTTTAGATTAAGTCTCTTCATGAGAACAAGACTTTGAAGGAAGACGTGTGCTGCCAAATGATTGTAACTTTAGTAACCAAGTGTGGGGTTTTTTTCTTTCAATAAAACATCATTTTACAGTGTAGGTGTGCTGCACCAGCACTCCTTGATCGTGCTCTTGAACATTAGCCTCCAGGAGTGTGTAGGAGTGACAAATCTAAATTGTATCATTAACACCAAACATAAAAATCTTTTATCTCTTTCTCCTTGTCCTCAAAGAACTTTGTCGATGCTAAAATAGCCTCTGCGTAATTTGGACCTGCTGATTAAAACTGCTCACAAGGATTCGAGACTGCAGATGAATTGAGAGATGAAAGGCAGAGGTGTCCATCCCGAGCATCTGATCAAATGCTGCTCTCCCTTCAGCATCCCACAGTGTCCTTTTGAGAAACTAGCAAGAGGCCAGCCGAGGACAGCAGAGATGGCCATTAATTACAGATCTGACAGAACAGTGACAGAAAATTTTAACTGGTGGCCAAGCATCCTAATAGGCTTAGAGAGGCTTGAAAGGAAAAGCTAATGAGCTGAAAATAAAGGAAATGCAGACACAACCTCCCCATTCATCTTGTAGGAACAGGTCGGCAAACACAAATCTAAAACCTAAACAAGGAGTGGATTTCCATTATTATTTCATAGAGGTATTGCAGGTCCTTGGTTAGCTAAAAGATTATCAGAGCTACGATATTTATAAAGGCCTTACAAAATCTTCTTACATGTACGAGGTGCTTTCCTAAAGGTTTCATATCTAGAGATGCTTTAGGATGCATAGATTAATAGTTCCTCCTGCCCACTTATCTTAATAAGGCTAAGTACCTTTAGATGGGACTGGATAGAGAAAAAAAATTAATTATACAAATGAAAATAATTTCTTTCACTTTCTTTTTACAGGGAATTACTGGATTTGAATCACATGGCCATGAGCAGGTATCATCATATCTACCAATTTACTAGTTATGCAAAGGCATCCAATTTAATTTACTTTATTCATACAAAACAGTGGTTATGGGATTTTATATTGCAAGGTAAATATGAAGCCATATTTTACTGAAACATATCAAATATTTAGAAAATGTACAATTTTAAGAAATGAGTAAATCATACTAAAAAGAAAGAGCTAGAAGAACATTATCCAACTATCGAGGCTAATTGGCAACACGTCAGTAACAATATTTGGTATAAAAACAGAGGAGGCAGAATTTCTCAGAAGTAAATATGAAACAACTGAAAGGCTTTATTTAAGGTAATAATATCCTTTAGCGGTCTAAAATGATGCGTCACGATGATTTCTTTACTTCTGACATCTATCTATCTATCTATCTATTAGGGGTGCAACGATACACAAAATTCACGGTTCGGTTCGGTTCGATACTTTGGTGTCACGGTTCGATATTTTTTCGATACAAAAAAATGTTCATGCCTTTTTAATTTGTCATTTATTAAAATTATAAATATATATTTTAACACAAAAGTACAGTTTTTAAATTTAACCCTAACCCTTGTGCGTGTTGTTTTTTAGCTCGTCATATTGCAGCCACAGAAATTCTTTTGTCCATGAAACCATAAAGCTGCACTTTCTTTTTGCCTTATAGTCTGATTTGTCATAACTTCTCCGTTTTGTGGTAAGCTTTTCTTTGGCTGTCACTTCTTCACCCTGACCTGTCTTATTTGGCTCAGCAGAACTAAAATATATATCTGTCTGTGAAGGTTCTCAATCATCCAGGTCATCGTAGTGAAATATATCCTGCCGCACTCACATAAGCTCAGCGATTCTCTGCGCGATCAACCTCTCACATGTTTAAGCTGCGGGAGATTTCACTTGTCATGTTTGCATAGTAAGCTAACAATTAATAAGACGATGTCAGAGGAATTGGTGCACAAATTATCATCACTCACAGATCAGTGCTGTCGCTCTCTATACACAGTTCGCACGATTGCAAAGTGAAAGCAAAAAAACAAGCGCAAATTCAAACACGATTTCAATATGTCACATATTGACAGTGGCTCACCCAATGACATAATTACCCAGCTACATTTCTGAAAGAATGCAAAAGCATTGACATATATTTTTCCTTCCTACAATAGCCCGACAGGCAGGGGAGAGATAGCCCCGGGACGTCGGGCTAGCGATATTGCGAGCCCTGTATCTGATTGAGGAATCACTCATCTTTGGAAAAGAGAGTTTATTACAGAGAAATGTCTCTTTCCAAAATAAAAGCTATACTATCCGTTTCTTCTGGGCTATATTCTCAGCAGCATATTAAACATATCAGGTCTCCATAAGGAGAATCCTGTGCTAACAGCTGTCTAAATGACTCGGCTAAAGTTTGTAGCATGCATGCTTGTTTTTGTCTTTGCACTAGGATGATGTCGGTGTAAATGTGCAGTCATATTCGTTGTGTTCCCACTAGTGCTTTCAGGTTAATCTCGTTGAAATAACCTTAACGCCACAACACGGCAAATCTCTGTTAACGAGCTACCCTATACAGAGGGGCTAGACGGCCAACACGTTAACGAGCTAACTGCGCTAACACACTAGCTCCCACCCATGTAATTGAGCATTGCATGGCACATCCAACATACTGTTTTACTTTAGTCCATGACTCGCTTACCTTCAGGGTCATACGTCACATGAAAACCAAAATAATTCCAAACGCCAGATCTGAATGAGGGTGGGGAGGTCCACTTCTGTCTCGCTAGCTTGCCCTGCGCTCTTCCTTCTGACCATCCTGTCTGTGTTGAGTGCTCAGTGAATCTGCGTTCGACTACTCCGCCTAGGCTGCACTCTCGAGCCTAGGCGGAGTAGTCAAATGCAGATTCACTGAGCGCTCAACACAGACAGCATCGTCAGAAGGAAAGTTGATAAAATAAATTACAAATTTTGTATTGTTCTTTTTTTTTTCTCCCCTTTGGTTTTCTTTCTTTCTCTCCCCCTCTTTCTTTCATTCTTTCCCCCTGTCCTATCCCACAGTCATGTCTGTCCCGTTTGCAACTGAAAATAAAATAAATTCATAATTATAATAAAGGTCAATCAAATGGACCAATATGATGATCCACTTAAAATAAATCCTCTTGGCATCTTTCTTGGCCTCAAGACAACAATTCTGATGGCTATAGATCCAAACGGGACACAAAAAAAAAAAAAAAAAAATTGGAAAAAAAAAATTGAAAAAAATTGTATTGTTCGATACATATGCGTACCGAACCGAAAGCACTGTATCGAACGGTTCAATATCGATACGAATATCGTTGCACCCCTACTATCTATCTATCTATCTATCTATCTATCTATCTATCTATCTATCTATCTATCTACCTGTGTGTGTGTGTGTACATAACTTATATTTCATCTTCAACCTTGAAAAGCAAGTTGTTGCCAATGCCCAAATAGACCTGTTTTCAATATTACATTAATCTCATCAGAAATGCCACTTTCTTTCCTTTTTTATATTGCTCTTTTTTTCATTTTACTGCACTATTCTACCTATGTTGTGTTTTTTTTTAATAATTCACATAAATTGAAGCTCCAATCTGGCTTAAGTGCAACATCAAGCAGCCAATTTACTAAAGTAGACTGGGTTTACTTTCTTACACTTTCACCTAGCAACATAGATTATATAAGATGCTGAAAGCTTGAAGCTCTGATAACTTCAAGTTAAGCTACATTTTATGATGCTTTCAGTGCCTCTGAGTTCTTTCTTTTTTTTCTTTATTCATTTACTTTTTTGATGTATGCATTTATGCTTGTTTACAGCAGGATGCCTTATGGTTTTCATAAAAGTATTAAACTGTACCACATAGCACAGCCAGCCAGATTTAAGAAGATGTGTATACTTGTTTGATTTTGAGTGGGGTATTAAGAAAAGTGTGTTAAGAATTAACCACCGTTCATAAGATAAAAACACTTTTAGACGATTATATCGACGATGGTCTAAGAAATATGTTTTCGTTTGGTGAGCAAACGACTAGTGTGCTATACTACATCACACACATAAGCAATAAGAATACAAAGCACTGAAAAAGATGACCTCGACATTCTTTAATACGATTTGTTTCACTTCTGTAGGTAAAAAACATCTTAGCAAAGTACTGAAAAAACAAGCAGATTCATTACGGAAAAATAAACATAATATTTCTGCATGTGCGCGTCTCTCCCAAGCCATACAACATATACAGCTCCAGCCTGGGGCTACCATGTTGACTATGCGGCATGTTCAGGGCACATATTACATGGCTGGCCCCGCGTACATTTATATCCATGACTGAAGTGAATGCGCCCAGCCACAGCTGTACCCTGCATAATTCATGATGTGTCAGAGTTCTCCACTAGCTGGTGTCTGTCTGTCAGCACTGCGTGTCCCCTGTCCCTCCCCATCTATTCCCCCTGAATGGCAATGACAAGGCAGCGAGTGCACTGCACACAATTACAAGAACGCATGAGCAAAAATAGACAACAACACATTCACATGCATACACAGACGCGGAATATTCGACTTATGCATACCACAAAACACTGAAACCTGAAATAAGGGGGCCAGCTGACAATTTGCAAACTGTTGGCATCCTCTCATACGTTAATGCATGCTTATAGGTGTGCGTGTGGATCTTGAAGTTTGGTGTCTTATGACAGGCCGTCAGTCTGCCGCTGCAGCAGCAGAAGCGGTGGAGTCCCTGGGGAGACCTCTAAAAGCTCACAGGGTTCTTGTGAGGGGGGGTGAGGAGCCCAGACTTAGTGAAAGCTTTTCCATGTTCATTCACCAGCTCTGCCTCTCCTCCTCCGGCAGCCCTAACTCTAGCAGCCTCATTCCGCATCCAAATGCAGAGAAAACTTGCTAACCCCTACCCTCTAACCACCCATCTATCCCCTCGCTTCATCCATTCCATCTCTGCATCAGTCAGTTTTCCCCAACATGTCTGTATCTTCCTTTCCACTTCACCTCCTCTCATCCCCCTCCTGCCCACAACCTCTCTTCTCTTTCCCTCCTTGAATGTTGCATCTGTCACTCTCCCCGTACATCTCCATCTCTTCCTCCCAAACCCAGTTTCCCCTCTCCCTCCTCCTACCCATCCCTTCTCCACCTCCTTACCACCAGTAGAGCAGAATATCCAACAGTACATTAACCCCCATACATCTCTGTGAGCTTCTCCAGCAGACGCGTCCGTCACTGGGAGTTCCTGTCACGCTGAGGAGACAGTAAGAAAGACCTTCGTCTTTTCACTCTGAATGACTGGTGGAGTCACTAAACAATGCCAGAGGCTTTCACCCTATAGAATAGGGCCCTGATGGTGGTCCCAGATGGAAAAAAACAAAACATCAATATGGTAGCTGTCACAAGGCTGACTTGGATAAGACTGAGAGGGAGTCAGATCGTGGGAGGGAGGCGTGCAAACGACAGCAGCGGCATCTGTGGTGACAAAAAAAAAATCCCACTGCCTGAGGCTTGAGGAGCATGATTGGGTGTACATGTGAGATCCCGTTTGTTTGAACCTCAGATTCTAATCAGACGCAACAAGGAGGAGATTGATCCCTGAGCTACCAGTCATTCAGCCCCAGTGGCCTCATCATTAAGAAGAACTGTTTTCTCTTTTCAGAGAAAACATTGCAGAGAAAACAAAAAATGGAAGGTTTAAACATTTTGGGAATGACACATGCTGTATTTGCTCATTCCCAGGTTTAAAATAAGAAGATTAAGTTCATTCCTTTATGTTCTTTAAATATAAATCATAAGTGAACGACCACTTTAGCTTAGCACAAAGGAAGCAAACAAAGGGAAACAGGTAGACCAGCTTTAAAACAAAAGCACATAAAAAGGAAGAAAAAAAATTCTCATCATATCTTTTTCATTTGGTATTAAAAATCTTTTGGGATGTCTATTTTCTATCATGACATTGTGTTTCTTCCTTGTATACTGAGCCGATGTAATGCAGGATCAAGTCGCTAGCATGAAAAGTCTCAAGTGTGATTGAGTAACCCAGAAAATAATAGCACAGTATGGGAAGAAGAAAGTTGTGCTACAACAAAGGAGTGTCCTCTATTTATGTCTTGGTCTCCGTTTTTACAATATGCAGTAAAATGTGCAATATGCTCCATATTTTTTTTACATTTTGGCTAGTTTTCTGGGGGGTTTTGTAAGATATGGGAGAATGAATAAAGGCAAATAGAAGAGGAGACAAGGAGCAAGGAGAGAAAGTGGGGATCTAAAACACTAAAGAAAGTAATGAAATGTGTGATTGCTTGGAACGTGCAATTACTAAGGGACGAGGTTCTCAGCACCTTCTCTGCTGCAAAATGAGGAAAAGCATAAGGCATTATGGCTGGCTAGGTGTGTTAACACAAGTTCTCTCACTCTCTTTCTCACTCTCAAACACACACACACACACACGCACATACAAACACACACACACACTCCTTCCTCAGCATCTCGGGAAATTCATTTACTTTAAGACGGGCAGTAAAAAGGGCGCCTCGTAAAAAAAGGTCCTTTATGTGCAATCAATACCTGAACCAATGAGAAAGCAAAGGGGCTCAGCTTGCCTCATTCAAACACGAGCACGCACAGTGAGAGAGCTGTCATGGCTTTCTATTGCTTTGGCTACATGTCTCCTGAAGGACACTCCATGAAAGGTTGAAATGGGTTATGAGAAAGGTGCTGCTGCTGTAGATTAGACATATAATGCATCAAATACAAGTACAAGAAATACAGTGTTTCTTGGTTACCTTAAATCAGCAACACTGTAGGGAAAAACACACATAGAAAGCCCTGAGTCTTATCACAATGTTTCACATATCTCAATGGCTGCTAGCTGACTTAACACTCAGTTCATCTATTATGTCCTATTTGATATGGTGCATCAGGAGTTTGCACAGCTGTAATGTCCATGTAGCATAAAGCCTATGAGGAGAATGCCATGCTGATTAATATGGGCTGTGACATGTATGGGCTAACGCCTATTATTGTTGCAGCTGCAGTTCAAATCCTCCACTGGGCCACTTGGGAGAGGCACAAGCTCATCGCTCACCACGGAGGCCCGACCCACACAGTCAGACTCGTTCACGGACATGCACACCGCCACAAACACATTCAAATGCACACGGGGGTAGTTAATATAGCTTAGTGAGAACACTGCAAAAAAAAAAAGCATTTACAGTACAGTCTCCCATTTTCCTTCCTTCGTTTAGTCTTATTCTCAAGAGTGTAAAACACCTCCTCGCCCTGCAACATGTTCTTTCTTACACATTCAATCAAAAGTTCCTTTTTTTTGGTTTGTTTGTTTTATGGGGAAAAAAATGTAAGAGCGTAACGAAAACAAATGTTTACCTGTTTCACATCTCTTCCCAGTAAATCCTTGCTGGCAAACACAGTTGTTAGGTGAAACGCAGGTTCCCCCATTCTGGCACAATCCGTCACACATTGCTGGAGATACACCAGAGGAGAGGAGCCATTACTCACTAAGATTAACGAGCATTAACTATGTAATTAGACCAGCAGCAGCATATGTATTTGCATACAGAATAAGAGCTAATTTGGTGATGTGATTCATTATAGGCTTGCACAATATTATTTTGCGTGATTAATGCATCTCACCAAGGTTAATTCAAAAATGTTCATTATCCGTGGGTAGGCTGTTAGTTAATGTGTCCCCAAAACACAGAGAAGTCACTGAAGTTGACACAAATGGAAATGGAAATAAATGTAATATATGCAAAAATCATACCATGCTTCCTCAGAATAAAGAGTGAAACGTACTGAAAGCAAATGAAAACCTGTTTAGTAAGACGTGTAAAAGCAGTGCTTAAAAAGAGCACTCCAAAAATGAAGAATTGCACTTTCATTAAGTTGGGGGATACAAAAAAACACCAAAAGACAGATGCAAGAGTCTGTCTAAACTATAATAAATTATTATAGCACAGTTTTGGGTGAAGGGTTCCAGCTTCTATCATGTATTTGTATGTGCATGTTTGTGTAGTGTACCTAGTGCTCATCATGACCAAGCAAAGTTATCTTAATGTGCAGCTCCACCATAAATAGATTTCTACTCAAGAAATAGATTAACCAGCTGAGGTCAGGTCAATTTTCTAGAAAGCACAGAGATAACATATAGAACTGCAAACATGACAGAGGCACTCATTAAATCTGGGTCACAGAGGGCTTTTCAGTGGGTGGTGGAGAGAGTAGAATCACCATCATATACTTTATGATATGATATGCTTAACAGAACAATGGCTAAAACTAATGATCTTTGACAGAAATTTGATGATGAAGATGGTAGCAATGTTTATTTTATATCATTAATTTACCTGTTCATAACTTTTGTTTGAATGGTTTTGTACAAAAGACTGTATTATTGTAGGGTCTTTAAATTGCAATAGAATGTGCCTTGAGGTTACTGTTGCTGGATTCGCAAATTGTGTAATCACATGTACTGCACAGATGTAATATAGCCTTCTCTATGAGGAGGCAAAAACTCAGAAGCTCAAAATCCATAGAGCTATATGCCTGAGGAATATTCTCACATAAATACCCTGCATTCAGCCCTAATATGACCTTGAGGCCATCAGAAGAGAACATTGTGCAAGAAGGATGCACATTCAAAGCATGAAAGTAAACCAAAGACTTTGCAGATGCCAGAGTGAGAAGCAATGCAGTCTTACATGAAAGAAATGTCATATCTATAGACTGGATGAGTTCAAAAGTTGGGGGGCGACAAAAGGTGTCCGGCACCAAAGTCAACCTAATCACATGGGTCTCAGCTGACAGACTCTTTCAAAAGAAACCAAAAAAAACCACACATGGCAAGATGATGTGCACCTGGCATCACCACATCAAAGCCAATATAACAAGCAGGTATACCTGCCAAATAAATCTTAATTTTAGAAAAGGGAAGACTCTCTGGTGATTCCAGCCCTTTGGATCGTCGACGCTTGGGGGCAGACCTTTAGCTATCAAATCTGACCTCTCAACAGGTAAGCATGCATATGTCACAGTTCTGGGTGTGAGTGAATCACCAGGGGGTATATGTTTGCAGGTGGGGCTCTGCATATGTCATCACAGGTCATCTGCCTTAAAGGCATGAATAGAGGTGACCTCAGCGAGGACTAAAAGGGAATCATTTTCTATCTTTCCACAGTCAATTTCAACCTCCTAGGACCCTGCGTCCACATATGTGGACATCACATTTTGGGTTATTTAGACCAAAATATTCAATTTTGCTCTACAAGGGCCTGATATCCACTTACGAGGACAGCTACTGTTCTATCAAAATTTTAAACGAATATCCTCATTTGTGGCTCTCATTTTTCTTAGAAACAAAAATCAGATAAAAAAAAAAAATCTGGTAATTCTGGTAATTCTGATTTTACATGCATCGGGCCCCAATCAGCCCAAATATCAAAGAGAAATTAAAAATGCATGCTGTGGAAGAGTTCGGGTCTTAGGAGGTTAAATTAAATTTGGCCCAGAGAAAAAGGATGGAACGTTTAGTATTTTTTTCCAGGGTGTCATTAAAACCAGCATAAAAAATAAAATAAATTAATAAAACTAGAAATTATTCTGTTTTTGTGACACAATACACTGACATTCTTGAAGACTTCATTACACTCCGACTTATTTTTTCATATTACACGGTCACTGGAAACAATGCTGTTTCCCCCCGAAAGTGAAGACTATTTAAATGTTTTATCATATATATATATATATATATATATATATATATATATATATATATATATATATATATATATATATATATATATATATATAGTATGTGATACAACATCTAAATTAGAAAAACACTGTTTGTTAAAACAAGGGGAAAAAACAACAGTGGTCAAGTGAAGCAGGACTTAACAAAACAAAATGAACCTGGTGAGATTACCTTTGCAGACTGTCCCATTGCCCGTGTAGCCTGGCTTACAGGAGCAGCTGTGGCCTCCGACCATGTTGAAGCACAAGGCATTCTCATCGCAGTTGTGGAGTCCGCTGAGGCACTCGTCATGTTCTGCAAACAACACAATAATAAAACATGCATCAATCCGAGCAGGTTCCTCACTAGTACAAAGTATACTTTTCGTATTATGCAGCATCTTCCCAAATAAGCAGAGGAAAACACTCTAGCAACAGTTCAGAAATCGTCTTCACATCTGCAAAGACCTACAGGCATCAAGAAAATAACACTTGATTAAAGAAAAGTGAGCGTTTATCCTCCTTTGTAAATATCAGAAATGATCGCAGCCAGCTGGTAATTTGTTTTACTAACCATTAACAAAAAAAAACAAGGACAAGATTTCAAACTGTGCCTTGTTTTAAACGACTTGATAGTTAGACAGCTGTGAGTCTAGTAATAAGACATCAGTGACAAACAGCCAACTGGAGGATGAGTCACTTTTCTCTCTTCCATCAAGATTTGTCGCGAAAAAAATTGTCTCAGATGTTTTGCTGCAATTTGCCGTTTTTGTTTTTGCACATCATGAGGGACGGAGACGTCTCAGTGTCTGCTTCGTAATAGCAGAAAATAAACACTTTAATTTCCGCGCACACACCAATACGGTTCATCCTTGTGTAGCAGTTTACATACAGTACATAAGCCATTAGCCTTTAGTTTGAGCGTTGCAATTGGCACAATTGGCGTGTTAAGTACCCACAGGAAATGTTTTATACAAGCATTAACAAAATGTCCCCGTAGAACTGGAACTCCCAGGCTCCCATCACTGTGGAGTTAGTGATATGCTGTGTTATGAATCACTGACAAGCTTGACTAATGGCTACAGCCCGTGACAACATACTGTATCCAACTGGCAAACAAATCTCTTTTCCTCTGTGAGGAGAACTTCGGGAAGACTGAAGTGGCAAAACAGAATCAAATGAAAACCTGGGGTGAAGGCTAATAAAACAAACAGTCCAGTTGCAACTATGTAATGATGCCACATAAAGAAGAAAACAATTAAGCCATTAGGGCTAGTAGGTACAAATTTAAAATAAAAAACATTTAATTTGAAAGTAGCTGTTTACGGAAGACAATGTCTTGTGACAGCTGACAAGAAATCTCAATTAATTGTCATATTTTTACTTGAGGGATCCGAACTTATAAATAGGCCTCTTTAAAAAAAAGGAGTGCTGTGAATGAAACCATTTGAAGCAGCAGGGGAAACGTTATCCTGATGATATCACTCTCTGTGTGTCTGCTTTTTCGTTTGTCACAAGAAGATGTGTTCTGAAACAAATGTGATTTCATTTGCTTGTGGCTGGTGGATCTTAACACTTCCTTGAAACAAAATCATGCTCAAGTGTCACAAAAGTACTGAGTTTTACACCAAACACCACTTCGGTCTCTTCCTCACAAGCACTTCATTCTATCGATTACTCGTATTAATAAAGTGAGAAACTACCATTGCTGAGTTATTGGTATTTTAAATTTGTTTACACCGGTAGAATTGCAAAGCTTTGTTACACTATTTGATTCAAACGGGTCATTAAAAATACAGTGGCAGAAGTTTTTAGCCTGTGCTCACTTATTGACTTCTTTTGTTTTATCCTCCGAGGCCTCTGTGTTTGTTTACACAGTAAATAAACATAGAAGCAATAATGCAATGACGAGTTATTGGAAAAAATCTTATTTGAAGCTGACCTACACTAAACAGTTAAAGAACTCTAAAGCATTTAAGTCCGTTCCCTTGCTACGGGAAGATGGATCTTGATGCAAGTCCTTCATCTGCCCCTGAACATAAAAGCAGATCTTTATCCCTCTGAGAATCACACAAAAGAAGAATACTCATCCATAGTATTTGGGAGATTCACATAAATATTGCATTCTGATATGTACTTGCTTACCAAGCACAGAATAAGTCTCAAAAACCTTCTAGACTTTATCCTTTTGAAATCTTCTTTTCCATACTTAACATCTCTGTATCCCATCGTAGCCCGAGAGGCTGCAGAGCACAAGCCGTTCATTAAAGGTCCATACAGTACAGTGTTCACTCTCTCAGCTGGAGAATCTTGTTTTTCAATTCATATCATCATGTTGTTTGTGGTGAAAACTTTTAATGGTTGCTAAACGGATAAGCAGTCAACTAAATCTCTCCAAAAGGGTTAAGACTCTTGAAAAACACAAATACAAAGCTTTTAGTGCTAATCTGGAGTAAACCGTTTGGACCGTTTCTTGTTATTTTAAGGATTTGGGGGTAGCTTCAAGCTTGCCAGGGGACGGGAATAAACAAACTTCTCTGAGCTGGTTTCTCAAATATATTTTCTTCAGACATGAAGTAAACTTTTGGAGCGTTCTTTTTTATTTATTTATTTTGCTCAACTTTTGTGCTTTTTTATGCTTGCACTTTGTAAAGACAGTCAAGACTTAAAGACGGCACCTGAAAGGTGAAAGGATCAGAAACCCGAATGCTTGTTGCGGTAGACCTGAGCCGCATCATCCATTTCCCTGCCATCACCCAATCCATTATATCTCCTGAGCAGACCGTGGGCTCTTCCAAATTGAAAGTGACATTGTGATGAGCTCCTCCATCGAGAATATGATGTATGCGTGCAAGTGTGTGTGAGATGGATTGAAGGGCACTTAGTAGGGCCCACTGCACTGCTCCTGTAACACACACACACAACTTTCCTGCTGTTGGGCAGAATTAAAGTCTGCTCATGGGCATATAAAAACAGTAATAGGAGCACAGGAGAGAGGAAAGAGAATTACGTGCTTTTCTTTTTCTTTTTTTCTTGCCAAGGTCACATCTGCCAGAGCAGCAAACACCAAGCTGTCTCTTTGAACACACACACAGGCAGCAGAGCCACCGGGTGTTTGAGGGAATCCAGAATGTGCATCATCACTATGACCCTTGAGTTCTAGTATTGGTTCCTGGTAATTTGGGTTATTTATAAATTTAGGCTTATTACACTCCTGCACTCAGTGTAAGCGACTCCTAATTTAATCACCAACTAAATCCCTAAAATGCGTACGTGTGTGGTAGCGTGAGAGAAGCATTTCCTCGCTGGCTGCTGCTGCTCAGGCTGTAGACAGATAAACAATCAATTATGTACAGCCTGTCACCAGGGATCTCTCTCTAGCTGTCTGTTTCTCCTCCCGCTTGACTCCATCCACCTTCTGCCAAAACAACACCAGTTTCATTGATGTCTGACCTTCCAGCTGCTTTCCCCAAAACAATGTAACCTCCGATTTAATTTTACAATCCCAAGCTTGAAAAGACTACGATCTTATAATGTTTTACAACAAGAAAAACTTCTGTTCCTTTCTCAGTTTGCCTATTTTGGTGACCAAGACGATAAAAAAAAAAAGAAAACTAAATGATGAAGAGCCAATATTTATTTGTTCCTCTAATAACTTAAAGCCAGGACTGGAGCACAGTTTTGGGGATTTTTGTACAATATGTTTCCCATTTTGTTTTAACATCTGCACCTGGATGATGTGATGCACAGTCCAGTCAATGATTTTGTACTATTTCTTTACCAGGAAATTTAACACGATGCAAAAAGAAAAAGAAAAAAAAAGACCGCAAGCAAAAACAAAATTAAATTGTAATGTAAATCCTTTACTGTGTTTTGAAACTGATTAGGAGAATATTTAAAGGCGAGAGGAATTTAACTAGAAGTGTTTTTATGGTTTTTGTACTTCTTAGCAACTTCTGCAACAAAAACTCTCTAGGGCACCTTTAAAATGCCAAAGACATAACACTGTTCAGACCAGCAGAAATTGAAAACTTTTAAGTCTAAGTGCCCATGGGATCCTGTTGTTCAACCAGAATACAGATGTCCTTTAAAAAGAGGGGAAAAAACCCTCCATGTCAGCTGCAAGACCTTTTGAGTCATCAGATTAAAAGTCATCTTTTCTGATCTCTGCTGTTGACAAACCTCCTGCTCCACCTGTGGCCTTCGTCCATGCCTTACGCCTTGTCTCCCGCCATCCCAGCCCTCAGCCGGTTCCTCAGCCTCAGGGGCCCAGGTCTGGTTATCAGGGGATTAGAACCGGGACACACACTAACTACATAGGCACCTTAGGAACAAGGGGAGGCGTCCACATATACACCTAGCAAAAACACACACCTCAGGACAGCCTTCTTTAATAACGTTTAAACGGAGAGCACAACCAATCCCCTACCTTTCATGGATTAGCTGCTAATCTCACAGAGCCGGGAGCACCTCGGGCACTTTGGGGAAAAGATGAAGAATGGGTGGAGGGGGAGAAAGGAGGCGGAATCTTGACCTTCAAGATGAAGGATACAGTAGCAAAAGAAAGTTGCACATGCTTCTCTCACTGTACCCTCAACCATATAGAGCCTCAGCTTTTGGCTGGACATATTTCATTTAAACAAGTACACAAAGTCCACATGTTCCAGTCCACCCCCAGCTGGGGTCTGAGCCCATCCACCTCCCTCACCGCAGGTGGTTTTCATGTAAAATATGGTCTTCTGTCTGAGCTCGCTGACCCCCTGATAAGCTGAGGATAAATAAAACCACAGTTCCATGCTGGTTCTCTCAGGCCTAAATCTGCAGATCAGCCCTTTAATACACCATCGTGCATATAAACACTGAGCCATGAAATGAGCTAGGGTCAATTTAATCCTCTTTACCAAGGCAGACTGGTTAACATGCAACAGTGTAATGCGTGCAGAAATTCGTCCATCAATGCTGGAACCATTGTTTCTGCTGAGATTGCAATTTGTTAATTGGTGAAAGGCGCCATAAATGATGTAGTCACACATACATCATGCGACAGCTAGTGCGGGGGGGGCTTTAATCTTTTCTTCCGCAGCTATAATATTTTATGTGTGAGCAACTTAGAGGAATCAGCATTCCCTTTGGACTATTTTCAAACACAAGCAGATGTTCAATTACTAAGAAGCGGTAGATTCCTGCAGCTAGTAACTTAGCATCTTCCTGTTGTTACTGTCAGTTACTGCCACTGCAACTACCAAGGTGGTACTGATCTCAGCACACAGGTATACATTAGGAGAAGTGTGTTTTCTGGCACATATATACTTTCCATTAAGGAATAAAGGCACCTAATTTGACTATAATTTGGCTTACTAATTAGTCTAAGAGGTAAGGTGATACCATACCACTGACTGCACACTGTATCAGACAGTGATAGTAGCTGTGTGGAAGAACACAGTCCAATAAAACTGCAGGGAGATCATGACGGTAATTTGACTGAAGCAAGGGGGAAAAGTCATTACATCAAGCCTTTGCATAAGCCTAGGTTTAATCACACAAATTGACTTTTATAAGGAGGCGCATAGCTGTGTGTTCCACTACAGTGGCTTGAAGGCATTTTAATAGGAGACTACATAAAATATAGTGACACAATTTAATCCATTGGGTTTGTGGAATTAATCTTCATTGTGAATCTGGGGCCTGAGCACACAGTGGAAGAAAGACAAATGGCTAAAACAATATAACTTGCCCACAGCTCAGAAGACTAGAGAAAACACAGTGATTGAAATCACACGAGGTACAGTGGCTGTCTAAAGGTAATGTGGAAAAACGACTGAGTAAGCGAGGATGTTTCTTTCTCTAAATAAATCACAAGCGCACAAGACAAAAAAGATGAATGTGCTTTTGTTGCGGCCGCAAAAATGCTATTCCTCATTCTCAACTTTAACTTGTTTATGCCTGTTTTTAAAAACACTTGGGGGAAAAAAAAGTAACTTTGCTCTGTCATTCCCTGATTTCCATTAATAAAGTAAGAGAGAAACTACAGCTAGGAATGGAACAGGAAATGGGAGGTTTCAAAGTCATCATGTTGCTGAGTCTCACAGCTTTAATTCAAACTCCAATGGCACAGCAGGAAGTCTGCGAGCCTAAATCTGCCAGCTCCTTCGCTGTGCTGCCACTGAGTTCGTTTGCATTGGTGCAAATTGCGTTTTTAATTACAGGCACAGAGGAAATGCAGCATGTTGCCTCCTCTTCGGAAATGATGCGCAGAGGGAGCTACTTAGCATCGTGTATCACAAGCTGCAAACAACTGCTGAGGAATGAGGCAGATCTGCTGCTCATCCCTGATGAATGACATTGTGTCAGTTGCGTAGAAGGACAGGGACATTACATCATAAAAGGATTACTGATTTTTTCCCCCTTTATATTCTATTCTTAAGTGTGGATGTGCACATGGTATTTTAAAAGTGACACATAGAGGTGAGCTTTTACATAATCCATTTAAAATATGACTTCCCATATTCCTGCAGCATTCTTCACATTTGAGTAAATCTCTGACACTGCAGAATCTTTTCACCTCTTTGTCCACTGATTTTTGTTGTTTAATTTTCTTTCAAAGGTTACTGGATACTACATAATATTAATAATAATATATCAGTTGTGCCAAGTGAAATTCATATATATAAATATTTCAGTTGGCTTTCATTATTATGTTATTTTTTGACTGAGTGCAAAAAAAATATTGTACAAATTTGCAAATCTTGATCACATTTGGGAAATTTGCCCCCCTCAGGGTTAAAATACAGAACATTCATTAGATTTAGAAACTGAAAAATTGCCAATAATTTCATGATCTTCAACTGAGTGTACACAGTGCATATCTAGGGAACATCCATGGCTTTGGGGCTAAGACAGTGAGAGCATAAATAATCAATAATAATAATAATCAATAATATTACAAACACTACAAGGCAAGTGGCGGGTTAGCAAACCGAACAGCCTCCTGGTAGGAGCTCCTTCTCTAAAGCACTGCCTTAAGCTTCCATTGTCTGGACCTTGAATCCATAAATGTTGTGTTTTGGCTAAGTACATGTGCAAATGTGGCTTTTTAAAAAATGTAGATAAATTACTCCTTTGTTGTGCTTTTGCACGATGGAATATCAAAATAAAATGATGTGACATGGCTCTATTTCCCTTACATACAACAGTGCATCCATCTAGTAGAAAATGACCAGCTGGTATGACCAGCAGTGCTACACAAAGACATTCTTTCTACATATAATACGGACATATAAGAAAGAATGCAAATCATCCACGCAATCTTTTGAAAATGACTTTGGTTCCAACTTTGATCACGAACAAACGGATCTGCCGCCTCCACGTACAGGTTTGCTGTTTCTCAGGTTCTCTTTGGCGTTTTTCTCCTCACACATATACACATACACAGAGTACATTCACACACCATATGAAGACTGCACACACACATACACACAAAGAAGACAGCCTTCCTCTTTTTTTGCTTAGTGTGAGGATAAAGTCTGAGCCAACTATTGGAATCCTTTAGAAAAAGTTTGGAGTTGTAAATATGTTATATAACAAACAACTGACAGTATAATAGGGTTGAAAGATGGAAAGTTTTTCTATATCATAAATATATATATATATAACATATATATATATATATATATATATATATAACATATATATATATATATATATATATATAACATATATATATATATATATATATATATATATATATATATATATATATATATATATATATATATATATATATATAACATATATAACATATATATATATGTAATTACTTTTGCAGTTTGACAAAGCTGAAGTTTTAACAAAGACAGAATTTGTAATCTCTATTAATTCAAGGCAACTGAAAATTGATTTAACACTTCGTCTCAGCTGTCAGTGTTTTCTTTGCTATCAGCTTGTGCTGACTTATAGTATCAAGCAGTCAGGCTAATACTAAGTGTTCCATGGTTGTGTTCTCTATCACTGTGGGATACAGCTCAGCTAAACTAAAGCAATAATAGGATGCTAACCTCCTTGCGACTAAGTTGGAATTTTATTCACATCTAGTGATTGGCTGCAAGTAATAATGGATTGGATTTATATAGCGCTTTTCAAGGCACCCAAAGCGCTTTACAATGCCACTATTCATTCAGTCTCGCTTTCACACACTGGTGGAGGCAAGCTACGGTTGTAGCCACAGCTGCCCTGGGGCAGACTGACAGAAGCGAGGCTGTCATATCGCTTCATCGGCTCCTCTGGTAGGGAAAAATGCCTTGCCCAGGACAGAGAACCCGGGGATCGAACCGGCGACCTTCCGGTTACAGATACGCTTCCCAACCCCCTGAGCCACGGTCACTCAGGGGGTTGGTAGTTGTGGCAGTAGTTGTGGCAACCAGCTGGTCTCCCAGGGGATGAGGGTGTTGCATGCCTGACCTCTTAGGGACTACTTTCAATTACAAGGCAATTGCTCAGGTTGCTTTGTGGGAGCCAACTGATCTCCAAACCAGTTTGACTTGGATTGACTCAGTCATTCTCAGACAGATTAGCCAGCGTTTGGTAATTGCAAATAATTTCTACTTCATTTGTAAATGTAGACAGATTGCCAACATGTTGCAATCAATCAAAGTCAGTCTGCACTGATAAGCGCAATTCATCTACAATGCATCTGTGGTTGCATGTGGTTGTGGTTGCAACTGGTTACCAGCTGGTAAAATTCTTATACAGTGCATAGGTCATTTTGCTGCAACTATGTCACTATCTTTAGAGGAATTTCAGAATTTTTCAGAACTCACTCTGAATGCAAGTAATCTAAATTTCTGTATATTTAGATAGACACGACACGTCTGTGATTTTTGTTGATTTATCACAGTAAAATGCTTCATCATCACAAACACATTGCATGTAATAGGTAACTTCAGTTCACTCGTAGCAAACTCGTAGCACCAAACTTGATTCAAAGATGGCAGTTGACTGCATGCTGTCTCAACCCTGGTCATGCCGCGGTCTCCAGCCACTGTTTACCATAGTGTGACTGTAGATGTTAAGTGACCAAGGTGTACAAATGAAATTCTGACATTTATCCTTCCACATGCACATCAAGTGGCAGATTTGCAGACACGTGTCTAACCAGCCACCATCTGGGATGTGACAGAAAAAGTTAGAGGAGGCGTAGCGCATGGCAAAGCTTTACAACATGTTTTGCAGGTATTGCTTGATACCTATGTCTTCCTGTCATTACATGATTTTTTTATATTACACAGCTTCCTCATTCTGTCAAACATTGCTGATAACTCACAATGTTTATGTCTGAACTGACTCTTGCTGGCACTGGCTGACTCTTGCTCTTCTATATCTCCAGACTTCTGTGCAGCTTTTGGCTGAAGTACTTATTACGACATAAAATACCATAATACCATCCTCCAGTGCATGACTAAAGATGTTAATGAAATCATTTCTAGCTGGCAGTAACTTGCTGTAAGTATGCAGACAGATTGTTCACGCCCATGCAAAGGCATTATCCTCGTGCATATGATTTGAAGGTCTCATAAATGTCTTCACAAAATAGCTGAAACAGAGAAGTAGAATGAAACCAGAACTTTGTGTACTTGACTGTCAAAAGGCTAGCATACGAACTCACCTGTGCAGGAATAGTCATCGATCCTGATGTAGCCCGTATGGCAGATACACATAAAGGAACCAGGGGTGTTAACGCACATGGTGTTCTCCCTGCAGTAGTGCTTTCCTTCAGCGCACTCATCAATATCTGAAGAGAGGGGGAGAGAGAAAAGCAGAGAAGGGGTGAGAACAAAGCTAAATGAGATGTGGGTTGCTCACTGAGAATTCTTTCAATTGAAAACTAATGAAATTACTGGCCAGATAAAAAAACAAGCAGTTATGTCCCATGCTGAAGGCTGATGGTCTATTGATTACTATTATCTGGGGTGTTGTATATTACTATTAATTGTCACTTGAACATAATCATATATTTTTTCTGGACACTTGCTGAAAGAAATCATTTGTTTTTTTTCTTAGGTTTTTCTTAGGTTTGATTTTCAGCATAAAAGAAGCTCATGTACATCGCTGTTAAACTTAGCCTCCTTGCTGTACTTAGGCCTTTAGTAGGCCTAAATACTTTGCACACGTAGAGCCACTGAGAAACGAATTTGAATTCATTAGTGGGAGACAGAGGTCAAGATTGTGATGTAGCATAACTTAAGCAGCAAGGAAGGTGATAAGTAAATATCATTAGCAGACGATTGAAGTTCTTTTTAAGCATATTTTATTGCTGGCATCTCCCTTTTACCATAAAACAATCAATCAGGCATGCAAAAATCCCACTGGCTTTATACAAGACTTTGCCCACACCCGACCTCGTTAATCCCTACCATTGAAACAAAATAGGTCAAACCAAATAATACAATTCTAAACAAAGAACAGGAATAAAGTCATGCATGAAACTGACAAACTCATTTACTCAACTAAATAGTTTGTAAAGTAAAACACTGCATACAATATAACTCAAAAGGCTACTTTAAAGAAAACAAACAATACTATACAAAATGAAAAATCCTCCATTTGGTTACACCCAGTGATGCAATCATTGACCTCATGACCCTATATAAACAGGAAGTAGTGGGAGGCCCTTCCCATACACCTGTCTCACATATAGGACCTGAATGCACAACATGGACACCATGGTAAGTATAACCAAAGCAACATAAAGAAACATCATTTACCAGACATGTGCCTGTAAACAGAAGAGAATTCAGATGATCTGATGGTTAGTAGTGTTTGCTTTAAAACACATGCATGGATGTAAAGGATGTAACTACTGCTACCACAAACAAAACCCGGGATATTGTGTGTTAAGAGAAGTTACACCAACAATGTCTAAATTAAAGCATTATGGCTGACTGTAAAATAACAGAACACAAAATAACAATATATGCAAGTGACAAATAGCAAATGAATTCTGTCCTAGCCACTTTGTCACAAAGATGCAGAGGGTCTATAAGAGGTGGGGATTGAAACACTTAAGATTGCAATGCTCGATTTTCAATCAGTCAAAATGAATCATTGCACAAAGCGGCTTGTCTGCATTTTTCCCACTCACTCAGATGATCTCAGTGCTTTGACCACTTTTTACACAGAACCACTCCACTGGAGAAGTTCATTTAAAAGGTGTGCACATAAACAAATACATTTTTACTCATCCTGTGTGATTAAGCCTCTCCTAAGCTTAGCACAGATAGTCAAATAACACTGTGTACAAAAAACAATGATAATAACAGTGGGATAACAGCTGCAATGGGAGTGATGTCAATAAAGGACTGTGTATGCAGAGGCTCCACAGAGGTCTAATTGAGCAAAATGAGCAGCACCTGTTAGGGCATAACTTGGCTGTCTAAGCGTTTTAGGTATTTTCTTACAATGCGACCGTATTGCACTGGATTTACATTTCTTATTTGCAACATCGAACCTCTTCACACCAACGGTGAATAAGAATTGTTCTCGTAAATTTGAATGAAACATGTTTCCGTGCTTTCAGGACAGGGACATGATCGCACAGACGAGCATCGTGTCCATGCTTGACTCATTCTCATGCTACTCACTCTACCTCGAACACCTTGATACAGTTTATCATTGTGCTGTGCATTTCATTACAGGGGATAAATTTCACACTCATCACTGTGCAACCTATGAAAAAAGCAGGCTGGCAACAAGAACAGAACCCACACTCTGTCATTTTTATTTATAAAGATCTCCTCCAAAAGCTACCTCGGTATATCAGCACTCCTCAAATTTTAAAGCAACTGCCATCTAGAAAATAATTTAAGACTGTTTAAAAATATATTACAGAGAATTGTACAACTTGAATGATCCATCTCAATGGCTGACATTTAACTTCAAATATCTGCTCTGCCATCAACTCTTGGGCTCTGTGTGGCTTTGTCTGGCTATACATATTATTTGCATTTATCTTTGTTTATTCTTGTTTATGTATTGAATATATATTTGCCATTTTGCTATATCTCTCTATTTTCTAGTCTCAAATAAAGGTTAGTTACACTTTTTCACTGCAACTCAAGATTGCATGATTTTTATTACCTATGCAATTACAAAATTAAATTAAATCTTTAAAATACAGCATGTCTCAATGGGGGGTGGATCATGCTGGATATGTACTGATCCACTGATATGGAGGGGTAATGTGTTAGTGTTAAATATCAACTTTGTACTTGTAGGAATGCTCCTAATGAGACAGCGGATTGTGTTCTGGGGGATCTCCTCCAAAATGTAGACCAGGGCATCACTGAGCTCCTGGACAGCCTGAGGTGCAACTTCACAATGTCCCAGATGTGAACAATTGGATTTAGGTCAGGCAAGCATGGGAACCAGTAATGCAGGGGTGGGGAACTCCAGGCCTCGAGTGCCGGTGTCCTGCAGGTTTTAGATGTGTCCTTGATCCAACACAGCTGATTCAAATGGCTAAATGACCTCCTTAATATGTCTTGAAGTTCTCCAGAGGCCTGGTAAATAACTAATCATTTGATTCAGGTGTGTTGTACCAGGGTGAGATCTAAAACCTGCAGGACACCTGCCCTCAAGGCCTGGAGTTGCCCACTGCTGCAGTAATGGGTATGAATTCCTGCCTTCTGTATATACTCTCGTGAGCAGCGTTGGGTCCAAGGATTACATCACAATATCTAATGGCAGTCAGGTGCTTTTGCCCAGACTGTTAAGGTCTTGGCTATGCCTCCCCAGATCATCTTAGACCCACAACCCAACTGGTCATGCTAAATGATGTTACAGGCAGCATAACATGGCTCCATGGTATGTCACACGTGCTCAGGGTGATCCTGCTTTCACCTGTGATAAGCACAGGGCACCAGTGGTGGACTTGCCAATTGTGGTATTCTATGGACCCTCTACAGCCCTGTCCAGCTCTCCTAGAGTAATAGCTTGTCTCCTGAAATCTCCTGTATCCTCCTGAGACTGTGCTGGATGACACAGCAAACCTTCTGACAATGGCACGTACTGATATGCCATCCTGGAGGATACTCTGGACTACCTGTGCAAATCTGTAGGCTCCAGGCATCACTTCATGCAGCCAGTAGCGACACTGACCCTAGCCAACTCCAAAAACAGTTAAAAAAAAACAGTCAGAAAAGATGAGGAGGGAAAAATGTCAGTGGCCTCCCGTTTAGGGGGGGTATCTCATTATTGCACCTCTAGTGCACCTTTTGTTCATCTCATTATTACAAAAGTAGCTGAAACTGATTAACACCCCCTGGCCAGATCAGTATTATATAATCCATCATAACCAGTGCAACAGGGTTATTAGGTGTTTTTTTTTTTTTTCAAAACTGAAATGCAGCAGTGGACGTTTAATAGCGCATATCTCTAAGACTACCCCTGGGTGGAGGAGATTCCTTTAAAAAGCTGCTCAGAAGTATCACTGTGGGATTAGGACATCCAAGTCTTACTCTGTCATATGCTCAGTAATACAAAGACCACTTTAGCCTTGGGCATCTGTTATTCCAAGCAGGAAAGGCTTCTTAGCGTTTGGAAGACATTTTCTCATGAGATCAATAGCATATACTGACATAATTTAAGAAGATAAATTTTTCCATAAGGAATGAAAAACAATCATTCCACTGAGCATCATTTACACACAAATGTTTGTGCGTATGGGGTAGAGTATGACGACTTGAGAGCTATTTTTGAGTTAGGTTGACTTAAAGCTGTTGTTATTTTTTATGACCGCAGTCAGCTGGCTATCTTGGAAGATGACGTCCAAGCTTTTATTTGTCAGCCATTTATCTAAATAGAAAGCACTGATTCATCCATTCAGCTCTCTGGAACTCTAGCTACTCTGTCTTAGTTGGATGTGTAAACAATTATTCCCTAACATGTTACCATGACAACTTCATTAACCAATGCCGTGGCTTTGTTTTTGGCGGCTTTATGCTTCATGATAATTAATAGAAGAAACTTTGCTAGTGCAGCTTCAAGATCATAATTTATTAGATTGTCCTTTGTTTTTCCTTCTCACTCTCATGATTCCAATTTTGGATCCATATTAGCTGTTGCTAAGGCAACAGCTATTCCTGGGTTCTAAACTGCATGCCAAACCTTCAGACAGAAGATGCAAAATACTGCCAGGGTAAACAAAATAATCTAGATAATGTGATGCAATCAAATGCAATTCAGTCAAACTGAACAAACTCAGCCATGTTACATCCATCAGGGCTTTATTTCTACTGACAATACAGGTCAATTGAAAACAATTTATGAGAGACAAGTTCTATAGTTCTTGACATTACCAATTTATTATTAATTCTGTGTATTCAGTGTCTATAAGTGAGCAAAAGGATACAAAACCGCTGAATATGTTCTGTGCCAGATGCTGTAGCGAAGAGCACTTCAAATTGAATTTCAATAGATTTGCATTGGCATTCACTCAGCTTGCGTGTCCTTGGGTAGCGCACCGCCCACACCCCGCAAAATAAGAGCTCAACACCTGCCTACAACTGTTGCATTCACATTTACTTGGTGTTCTTCCTTTCACAGTTCCATCAATACTTGCTGCCTTAAGCTATTCAGAGGCTTCCCGGATAAATAAAGCAAGAAGACAATCACAAACCACCTATGAAGGTGCATGCGTCCTTCACTATATGGATGGAGGCCAAACCTTTACTAGCTCTGAAAGAAAAAGGAAAACAAAGGGAGGTGATGAAGGCAGGAAGAAAATGGAAAGCAAAAGAGAAGGTGCAGATAAAAGGGCAGGTTAGTAGAAGAACTGGATTAGAAACAAAGGTACAAGAAGCTATAATGCAGAGCCGATGAGATGAGACAGATAGGGACAAAGAGCGAACGACTGAGATTGAGAAGTGAGAGAGATAAAGAAGATGGTTGGAAGAAAAGAGCAGGTAAACCTGTAGAATAAACATACAGAGTGAGAAAGTTAAAAAAAAAAGTTGTGAAATGGTGTAGTGTGTCTTAGAGAGTGAACAATTGAGACTTTAGATGGCAGAGAAACAGAACTGGAGAGAAGGCACCAAAAGGTATTAACTGAAGAGGCAGTGGAAGAAAAATTCAGTGTGTTCACTATTGCAGCAGTAACCTTGAGCACGGATCTGGTGACAGCTTCCCACTTTCTGATTGGCCGTCCATAGTGCAGCTTTGATTTAGAGCCTATTAAGTATAACCATCCATCCTGCCCCTGGTGACAGCAGTTACGTATGTTAAAACAATATGTTAGGGGGTGAGATGATGAGGGGCATAGTGTGACTGCGTGGGGGAGAGAAACCATCTCCATCTCCATTAATGCACTCCATTTTCCTGATTGGCTTGTCACATGGACATACGTGATGCACTAGGCAAAGAAGGTTGGCCAGGAGTCAGCTGCAGCCTTTATCACTGAACGGAGTGCTCGGGGTCAATCTGTTGCCACACAGCGACTGATGGCTCGAAAGTGGCTGTGCTTTCTTTCTTTTTTTCATCTTTGTATATTCATGCATAACAACTGAATCAATCATAGTCATATCTGAGGAGAAGGAATAGCTTTGCATTGTCTAGACAAGAAATATATCTCCCATGCTTAGAGAAGGATGTGTCTTTTACTTCCTGCTGCCACACAATGAGATAATGTGCAAGTCACTTATTTAGGAAAATATGAACAATAAAAATATACAAAATGTTTTTTGAGTAATATTTGTGCCAGCAAAAAGCAGCAAAATCACCCTGATTGAAGGGTATGTATATATACTGTTACAATATTTATTATGTATATTATGCATCACCAAAATTCAAAATAATGACTTAAGGATGTAAGTAATGGCTGTAAGGAGAAGCTGCAGACATGTGTAAGCATTTGGTTTCAGAGAGCTTCTTCTTTACTGTTCGATCGACAATATATGATGGCTTAAAGAGAAGATGTGTTTTATACAGTCACCACAGACACAGCACTCTGGGTCTGCTGCTCAAACCTTTTGTTTGTGAGAGGCAGCCAATCAGGAAAAAAGATAGCTTAAAAGGAGCTAAAAGAAGAAGAAGCTTGTTTCAGACGATTAATAAACTAAGGGGCTGCACCAAAGCTCACTATAAGGTAAATGTGGATTATTTTGAACTGTGAATCATGCAAAGCTACTCTAGTAGAGTCTAATGTCATGATGTGAAGGTGTGTGTGAAGGGGGTGTGACTAAAGTGCACGTGGTTGATGAGAAATGCTGGGATGAGTGATTGACTTTTCAAAATGCAACTACTATCTCAGTAAAAGATGATGCCTGTGTACCCAAACTTTATATATGTTTATATAAATATAAATGCATTCCAATGCAACTTTCATTTGGATAATGATACCACAAACCTGCTTACTAAGTGCTGTTGTGTTGACATTTAAATATTCCCTCTACTGCTAAGTGATAGCACACAAACAGTTTGTAAATAGGAAATAGCAACTTATCCCTGCTCGCTTGCATAGCATGTAGTTTTTAATAGGGACTACCGTCACTATCTTTGCTTCAAACTGCAGTATAATCAAGATGTAGGAATAGGGAGATAACAATGCTATTTCCTTTGGACATCCAACAAAGGAACCCCATTTCTGTCCCACTCAACTAGGGACTCTTTTCCTCTCCCACTCTTTCTCTTTCTTTTTTGTGTTTTTCATCTGTTCATTCCTTCCTCTAACCAGCTCACTTACTCACGCAGATGGTTTCCAATAAACAGCAGAGGAGCCAGGCTTGCCAAGATGTTGTCTGATATTTCTCAGTAGCCAGTTCCTTTCAAATGTACTACAGTGAAAAGAAAAACCGCTATAGACAACAAGCTGTCCCTGCTGGCCAATCTGTGTTCCACTCAGCAGATTACCTCCACTGTTGGCCTCGGTTCCTCGTGGACGGATGAATGCGTTGGAGAATGTTATAAAAGGCCCGTTTTAGTGTGGGGGGAGTCTCTGTGCATTGTGATGCTGCAAGTTGTATTGGAAGGTGAGCCTGGGAAAAACTAATCAAGAAACGAATTTACTCAAAATAAAGTACTTTTTTGAAACACTGAAGTGAGGTGCTTATAAATCTGTCTGGTTTTTAACTTTTCCAATCTTTAGGGACAATTACTTGCTTTCATTTACACCCGTAGGGAAATCAGAGTGCGAAAGAACAACAGTCAAATGCGTTTCTTGGAAATGGAACAAAGATGATTCGTTTCTGAGCCGGTACCTAAAGATGAACTACAGATCAGCAGAAAACTGTTTTCAGCACATTTTCAACTTGCCAATTTGGACAATCACTCCTAAACAAGCCGGCCTGAAAACACCCAAAACAAATATGCAAAACGTCACTGTCAATTTGGGTAGGAGCGGGAGCCAATTAAGAAGACTGAGTGGAGAGAATACCATTAGGAGGCAACAAGAGTATAAATCATTCTGAGAGTGCAGTCGTCTAAATATCAGACACACTGTAATCAATCACTGTAAATACTTAGAAGCCTACCTGTTTGGGAAGAGCCTCGCTGCAAGTAGAGTTGCCAGAAGGTGTGTGTGTTAGACCATGTGTTTTTGTTCTCTTGTCAGTTTTTGCACACAATCTACATCATTCAACAGCAACTTAGAATTTCCACCTGGGAATAAAGATTCATCCAATTTTGCAACGATCCTCGAACCTGCAAACATCTAACAGGCTTGAAGTGCACGTAGGTGTGTGTCAATAAAGTTATTTTAAACACATACGTTACTCACTTCAATTTGGAATGACTCAAGTGAATGTCATGGACAAAACTGCCTTGTTTATGTGCGGCAAGCCTGAATGGGGCTTTGGTCTCCATCAGGGTTGTCATTAATCTGGGAAGTGTTTTCAACCATGCGTAAATCAATCGAGCATCATCATCATCCATCACACGTCACTCTGTGACTATTTGTAGCCTGTAGGCCAGAGCTATCAGAGCTCTCTGGAAGGCTGATTGGAAGATCATGCTTAGTCTTGAAACATGTGTTGCTGCGTACTGAGTTTTGCTTTTTTCCTGGGTTTTGCATTTCAATGCAGAGCTTTGGTTGTATCGAGAGCTACATGAGGATCTTTGTAGAATAGTTTTGATTTTATCTGGAATAGGGAACTCTAAAGTTATTCTAAGATGTGGCAGTTTATTGACTTGCTTTTAAAATATGCATACAGTACCTAGTAATTACTTAGTGGGATGCATGAAAATAGCTTGGGGTGGTTACTCAGCTTTAAAAGAGTTCCCTCTACTCTAACAGCCCCAATTTTAAATATTTTGACTCTTCACTGAAATCAAAGTAACCGTAACGCACTGATAAAAAGTAGAGCTGAGTGTGATCCCATCTGGAAAAGAACCACAGAGGAGTGATCTCCCATGTGACATTTAAAGGGTAGTGGGTGAGTTTGTTGAGATACTGTTATTTACACAGGAGGGAACTATCCCAGTGATGGTGGTACCATCTGTTGTGGGTGACATTTCGGCAGGGTCACAGAGGTAAACACACATGACCAGTCAGGATGTGTATATGTTTCCCTGAGTGTGCATGTGTGCCATTCATCAAAGTGCGTGGGGGTCAGGGCCCTAGCAGGTGGGGAGACCAAAGGCTCAGGGCTCATCCCAGCAGTGATTGGGTTTTGGAGCGGGCTGTGCTCTTCAGTCAGTGCCAATTAGCCTGCTGCCACCTTGTGACATTTAAAAGACAGCTGCAGCAATGGGAT
The DNA here is from genome assembly GCF_963969265.1 of Rhamphochromis sp. 'chilingali'. NCBI lineage: Eukaryota > Metazoa > Chordata > Actinopteri > Cichliformes > Cichlidae > Rhamphochromis > Rhamphochromis sp. 'chilingali'. The sequence continues at coordinate 51,879,354 of NC_137930.1, read as the reverse complement.
TGGTCTGCGCACAAACACAAGGTGTACTTCGACTATGCGCACACATACACACACATTCATGGCTTATGGGTGATAACACATTCTGCGTGCAAGTGGTCCAGTCCTTTTTAATCAATTATTAAAATTCTTGCTTTTGTTCTCTGCCCAACAGTCTCATTATCCTGTGGTTGCTTTATCATTTTTAAAAAATATGCATTAGGACATGTTATGTGCAATTTTGTTTTCCTTGCTGATTTTAATATTCTTAACAAAAAAATATAAAATTAGCACAAGCTAACTGGTTGTGACAAACTGACTGCTACCATCTTTGAAAGGGTGAATCTGACTGAGAAACGGAGGACAATCAATCACAGGCTAGCCATGCACTAAATCATACCCTGCTTTATCATCTTTATTGTTTTGAAACAATGAAGAGTATCATTTACAAAACAAACATCATATTGTACTACATCAGATTTCAAATTATTGATGGAGACCATAAACTCATCGGGGAAATGTTTACTGCGCTCATAAATCAGTTTTGAAGTGGGTTCCTTTTCTCATAGACTTCGATACAATTGGACTTCTTTTTGCAACCATTGTTGTGGGGTGGCAATTAGAGAGAGTGCGCGATTAAGGTGCTTCCACAGTGACTTCACTTTGTCATTTACAGTGGGGGGAAATACTTATTCGATTCTCAGCTGAATTTGTAAGACTGCTCGCTCGCAAATAAACGAGATGTGTTGAATTTCTTTTGTGGTTTCATTTTAATGGAGAGAGACAGAATATCAACTTGAAATCCGGAAAAAAAGCGCATCACGTAAAAGTTACCAATTGATTTGCATGTCATTGAGTGGAATAATTAGGTGATTAATAAACAAAACGTGACATAGTAATTAAACCTTTGTTGTCAAGTACAGCGGTTTCTTGTAGTTGATCACCAGGTTTGTACACAGTGGTTCTCGTCTAAAATTGTATGGTATGTGGCCCAAACCGTTATCACCTCAATGTGGTGAAGTCATCCTGTACCATTAACAGAAAAACAGCCCAAAAGCATAATGTTTCCACCTCCTTGCTTGACTGTGAGGATGATGTTCCTTGGCTCCAAATGAGCATTTCTCTTCCTCCAAACACGGCGGGTCGAGTTGACACCAAAGGGCTTGATTGTGGTCTCATCTGCCCACAGGACTTTCTCCAAAGTCTTCTCTGTACTTGTGGAGTATAAGGAGTATGAGGACCGTGTGGGTTCTGAAAGATTTCATTCCATTACAATATAGGGTTGTTATTAACGGTGCTCTTGGTGACTGATGTCTCAACTGGCTTCAGATCATTACCCAGCTCCTCCCGAGTAGTTTTGGGCACATCCACCACCTTTCTCGTGATCATCCTCACTCCATGAGGCAAGTTCTTACACTCCAGACTGAGTGCGATTGTTGTTGACTTTATGTTTCGTTCATTTCCAAGTAATTGCAAATGAATGGGAGAAACTGGTTCTGTGGATGGGTGTTCTCTATATGTATAATGAGTTGAGATCCGGATTATCTGTAACTGATTGATTACTTGTAGACAGTCTGTGGGAGTTGGGGATAAAATACTTTTTGACAGTCAATGAAATTTATAACCTTTATGTAATGTGTTTTTTCTGGATTTTTTTTTGTCTCTTTGCATTAAAATAAATTACCATGAAATTTAGAAACTGTTAATTTTCCTCTCGGTATGTCCATCTTTTATATACAGTTGTTATATTTCCCCGTTTACAATTGTAATTTGTTCAAGTACGTAATTGATGTTCATGTGTTGACATGCTTGTTTTCATATATGCTGTATCCTGTGTGCATTTAAGGACCAATTCACCCAAATATCACATATAATGTATTCAAATGTTATCTTCCAGACTATTGTTTCTTTGTTTTTTTCTCTAGCTGTAAAGTTGTACTTAGTGTCCAAAATATCACAAGAACAAACAAACAGATAGCTAGGGGAACAACTCCACACCTATTGCCTGTGAACCTAAATCCTGGCTTATATATCTATATTATTACTATTATTACTGCTCTAATTCCACATCAGTAGTCAACATGTCCCACTCTTACAATGCATCATCCTTTTGCTCTACATCATCCTTCTAAGATAAACAATCATTATCACAGCAAATATGTAATAATGCACAGATTATAGGAGTCCCGAGCACTCCAGATTAAGTTTACTTCAATGCACAGCTGTTTTAGGAATTTGCCTCTATTTTAAATATCCGTTACATTTGATCTAAATAACAAATTCAGGCTCAAAAAACAGACAAGCCAGACACTCAGAAGCATTGAGGCAAACACGTCACTAGTTTTGCTGATTTGTTTATAATGAAACACAGACTACTGCTATTCCGATACTTCTGTACTTTCCGCGTCGTAAGCATTCCCAGTTAAATTCCATTCTCCAGCACCGTGCTGCAGTAGAGACGGAAATCTTAGAGGCTGATATCTTCATGGTTAGATACCTTTCATGTAGGGTGTTTTACTTTTAAATTGGATCAAATGACCCCATAACGCTTATATAGTTACCTCACTTCTTGTTGTACTATTTAACACTGGAAGTGCTTTTGTCTAAATGCGGTTCATTAAATCATGATTAATTCAATAATGAGGCTGTGCCTGCATGTAAAGCGAGTAAAGTGAGTTAATAAAATGCCACAATCTGCGATATTGTATGCACACAAAGCCCCGTTGCATACTCCACTTCTTCATTTAACACAATATTGTTCCGTTTTTAACATTTCCCATATGATTGCAACCAAAAAAATCAAACAGCTCTTATTTTTGCACAATTCTGACAGTGAATTTCTAAAGTAGGGCATTTCAAAAAGCAGACAACAATGGGAGATGTCTCTCTGCCTGCAGTCCTCTACAATGCTGAGATGAATAATGGCATTATCTCAACACGTTGAACTATACTGATTGTTCAATTTAGAGACAATCACACAGTCTGTCACTTCTCCACTGCTCGCCGCTCTGTCTAATTCTGTCCTAAACACATGCACGCATGTAGCAAAATAGGCCTTCAGTCTGACTGCTCTGTGAGAATAGGATGGAGAGAAAACTGGGCTCTTTTTCTGTTGGGGAACTCAGCGCTCAAACACACAGACAAACACATACATGCAACTTCACACACACCCACACAGACTTACACAAAGGCAGGGCTAGTATCCCCCTGAGTTTTCCCTACTGCTGTTTCTATGAAAAATTTACACAGAAGTGATCTCATCGGCTATTTTGAGCGCATCTCTGACCTAGGAATGTTTTAAAGAGCTAGTATCTGCTTCTGCTTTTAGTGATCTTTGGCGTTATGTTTGACATAACCCAAAAATATGCATATGTGTACATATACATAAAGTCTTGTATGCTGTGTACCCATGCTTTTCTTTCTTTTATGTTTTTTTAATCTCCCTACTTTGTTCAATACAATAATTGCCTTAAAGTTTGAATTATAATCCCACCTACAAGTGTTGCTGCATTGAAGCTCATTAAGAATTGAAAGCAGGTGGTTTCATTCATCTTTCTTTACATCTCATTGCAGCCACAAAATGGTGCATGAACACTAACATTCTTTTGTTGAACTGAGCATCACTCACTCACACACACACACACACACACACACACAATCATGTACTGTGTACAGAGACAGATGAAGAAAAAATCAATTGCTTTTGAGAGAACTCCATCATCAAATTGACTCAATTTCAGGTTTCTCTGTGCAGTCTTTGATGCAAAAACTAACCACAATCACGGCCATCCAATTTCATAGCAAGAGTCAGCCTGCTCTCGAGATTAATGGAGATGAATACTTGGGGCCTGAAGTGTTGATGTTGGAGGCACAGGTCTGTCTGCTTGCACTCACTTTTACGCTGGTAATGACATGGGTGGCTACATCCTTATTTCTACAAGAATGAACTGCTGAAAATGTTCAAAGAGCTTGTGTGATAAACTTGCGATCACTAAAGAGCAAAAGGAATCAAGCTGCAAACTTTTAACATGTTTTTTGAGTCTTTCAATTCACACTACTACAATACTGCAGCTGTTTCAGCTTAAGTGACACTGTTATGCTGGTTATCTTGTTGGATATATTTTTAGGAAAATGGGATATTTCTTTTATTTCCTTCCTAAAAACAATCACTAATTACAAATATCTGTAACTACATCTGTTGTGTAGCAAGCTAGCAGCTGTACTGTTGAATTAAGGTAAAACACCGTAAGGTAACTGTTGTTGTGATTTAGCACTAAATAAATAAAATTCAATTGAATTGAAATGAATTAAAGACTTTCTGGGATATTTACACTACATGTGTATGCTTCCCACATTTATTTATGTATAGTAATGTATTGTGCATCCTATAAGAACTTAATGTTGTGCTTTTATAGGTGATACTTTGTTGTTACATTGAATACTCTGTATAAATGATGCTCTGATCAGTTATTCGGATGGGACATCAATCTGATCCGAACTTGAAATGCCAGGCCGAGTGTCAGTGACAGCAGACACGATCGATCTAATTCAATTTTATTTTGGTCTGTGTTTACAACTCACTACATTACCTGTGGTGGACTGTTTGCTAGCAGGAGACCTAACATACCACGAAGAAAGCTAACAGGAAAGGGTCAGTAAATATCACAGTCAGTCAGCCAGGTTATGGTAGTCTTAAATGCTTGAACTGAAGCCAACCGAGCTTCGCTTTAGGATCATAAACACGTTTCTCTCTTATCTGTGAGGGTTCTTCAGTTCTAAAAGCTGATGGGGAATAGCAGGTATTTAACCTCCAGTGGGGGGTTGTCACTTGAGGTGGCCCTGAGAGCGGTTGACCCACCCTATTATCATGCGAGTCGTAAGGGTCACATGATCTGAGGGACTTCTTAGAACTGAAGAAGTCCCTCGGATGAGAGGTGAAACCCATTCATGGACCTAAAAGAAAGCTCAGTTTCCATCAATTCAAAGTCTTAAGATGGTCAGCGCAGATATTTTATGCCTATAACACTAACACCTCTGTATGCTTGCAAGAGTTTTCCTGCTTTTATAATATTGTTACTTCACATACTTCTTGTGTGGACAACAGAGATGGGCAGTAACGCGTTACTGTAATCCGATTACTTTTTCGAGTAACGAGTAAAGTAAGGGATTACTATTGCAAAAACGGTAATTAGATTACTGTTACTTTCCCGTAAGCACGTTGCGTTACTGCGTTACTAAAACCGTGATTTTCTTGCGAGAGTGTCTCATGACAATGACGTAAGCGAGTGCGACGTTCGTGACAACAGCTGTGTGCAGATCAACAATGGATAATATATCGAGTGCGGGAGAGAGTATGACCGTGCAGCGTTTAAAGCGTGGAAGAACTGACCTTACTTTGAGTTTGATTCCATAAAAAGTGACAAAAACATTAGTGTCCGCTGTTCACTGAGTGGGAAGAAAACCCCTTAACTTCCGAGCAAGCACCGAGTGCGCTACCACGTAATGTGAAATTCACAGAGAAACTCGCGGATTGTTCCACTGACCGCTGCGGCACACCTGCACCAGGGTAAACCTCCGCCTACGTCACTCCTGCTATACAGGTGAAAATAGAGCAACAGGACCGCTAGTCTTTGATTTTATTTATTTTCTGTTGTGTTTTACTTGCATTTATTTGAAAGACTGAGTGTAAACACAAAAAAAATTTTATTTTATGTGCTGGAATGTGCAGAAAATAGGTTTAAATGTTAAACTAATTTCTTCCAGTCAGTGAATGTTGCATATAATTAAATTTTTGCTTGATGCTCACTTTGAACGTCTACTTAAAAAATACAAATATGAAGGCAACCAAAAAGCTCAACACGAGCCTTCAAAACAGGGGTTTAGATAAGTTTAATGTAACTAATTCAACAGAAAGTTTAAATTCAGTCTTCTTGTTATTATACAAAATCCTTTGCTTCAGTCTGACTCATACTCACAATCTTCCTGATGTACTGCCTACAATATAAGCAATATTTTCAAGGTAATGGTTTAGGTATAGCATTTTAAATTCCTTTCTCCTGTTGAGAAGCTGTACAATGTTTCATATTCTATAACTAATGTTTAGTAAGTAGCAAGTACCTCCACCACTGTGGGATTTATTACTGGGCAGGTGTAAACAAACACACAACAGCAATAATGTTTAAGAAAACAAATTATTTAGCACTGTGCTAAATTATTCCTGTTGCACATTTGTTTACACTTACCTTTTGTGACACTGGTTCCAGCTCAGCAACGGCGCTGCCGTTAATGTTCGTTATTGTCCACCATTGTCTGAATGTTGTTTTCAAGGACATCATGGAGATACACTGCTATGGTGGATGAGGGTTGCATTTACTATTTGATTACAACCTGCAACCCACAGCATTACTCCTCATTAACTTAAGTCAGATAGTATCTGTAATTATGCAGATTCCCTCTGACTAATTACCTGGACAACTGCTCATATCACTAAATTAATGTGCAATCCACTGAAGCTGTGAAGTACTACTACTCAATCATTTTACACCCTTGTTACAATTTAAAAAAAAATAAAATAAGAAGCCTGTCTTCTTATGTGACACTTGAGCCACATCTTGATTACATTAGAGAGAGAGCGATGACTGTAGGCATGAACTCACGGACTGAGGGTCTAAAACTGCACAGACACAATAAAAAAAAGAAAGATCAAGAAGGCTGAATATTGACAGGGCAGCTGTCGGGGTCAAAAGCAGATGAATCTAAATAACTTTGATACCCTGTTTGCTCATTAACGCCAGAGATACACAGGGGTAGCAGTTATTACATGATGTTTGCTACATTTTTTAGTACAGGATAGCATTGGAGATGATAAAGTTATCATTTTTTAATGACGCATCTGGTAAGATTCCACCAAGATGGCAGATGAGAAATTCATCTGAAGCGCCATCAATTTCTAGGGTGAACGTTTGAACTCTGTGAGCAGGTTTTTCATAGCTTCCCCATCAACATAAAATGACCTGCTCAATGAGGTGGAGACAGTGTTTTTCAGTCGGGCAATTTAAAAGTGTGGGGCGTTCAAAAGGCAATAAAGGAAAACAGTGTCTCTTTGTGTAAAGGAAGAGCGCTGATATAATTAATCCCATTGTGTTTGACTTAAAAGCGCAGAAAGGCAGCAGACTTGTGAACCTTTGCAGGCATTTAGTAATACATGACCTCAGTGATGAGCGATCTGATGGCCAACAGAGAGACCAATAACATATGCACGCATACAAACTCTGAGCTTGTTTTTATATCAGAAATTAATCTACTGACTAAGAAGACAAACACAAGGGTCTCGAATTGTATTATGAAAAGCAGTTATTGTTGATGTGGACACAGATAATGAGAGGATTACATTTCCCATCACAACAGGATTATGTGAAAAAAAAGACCATGAATTCAACTAAGGGGTTTATGGGAAAATATTTTGAAAATGCTCCCATGTGTTTCCATTTTTTAGGTAAAAAATATAAAAAGCTGACTCTGATGAAAGCCAGGCTGTGTGAGAGAAAAGAACAGAATAGAATAGAAGAGCCCTTTATTGTCATTGTACATGAAATTGTGGAAATCTACCTTCTGTTAACAATGACAACAAACACTACGAATCAGGCACTGCTGGGATTTGAACCCAGGATCTCCTGTTTACAAGACAGACACTTTAACCAACTAAGCATAAAACCAGCAAAGTATAACATTTAAATAGAATGCAGTCATTTGCAAATTATTTAACTCTCCTGGGTTTCGGGGCCTAATTTGTAGTTTTTGTTTTTTCATAATGTGCTTTTGTCTGCTGAGGCACCTTTATCTGAGTTACAATATGCATGACCTGTAGATTATTTATCAACTGTTTGTCCTATACAAGGCACGATTCGGTTCTGATGAGATGTTATTGCTATCAATCACGGTCAATCATGTGACCTGTCACAGGCGATAAGATGCCGCTGCCCTGTGTTTCACAGTCTGATGAAGAGCAGGTGTGCTTGAAACATCACACATTAAATAACAAAATTGGAGTTTTAGGATGAGAACCATTAATTCTTTTCTATTTTTCATAACAAGCTGAAGATTTTCAAAGAGTGTTTGATTACAAGGCCAAAAAGTTTAAAGAAATGCAGGATGTGGTTTAGCAAAGCTGTCCTTGAATAAGACATCATCTTGATGGCGACATACAGTATGTTGCTCCAAAACCGGCCTTATCATTTGCATCAATGGGAAGTTACTCATATTTATGGACCTCACACTATCATCAATACTGTACAGAATGGTTTCTCTGCCATTTATGCATCAAAACGCACGCAGAGTCCATGATTTTGATTTTGCAAGCAACTATTTGCTGTAGCTGTTTGATGGCAATGTTTTTTTGCTCCCGAAGGCAGTGCAGTAACTTCAGCTAGAGAATCAGTCTGTTTTTAATGCGGTGCTACCTGAGGGCACAAAGATTATGGCCATTTAGAGCTGGTTTCTACTTGTCCCCTGTACAGCACTTTCTCCAGATTCCCTGAATCCTTTAATGACATCATGCAACCTGAGGATGAAAAACCCAAATTATCTTATTTTAAGACTGAGGTACATTATTTTTAAGTTAATCTATGTTCACCTATTTTCCCTATTAGTCGTTCACAGTGCTGAAGCCTTCTTCATCTTTTTAGTCTTTTGTTCTCTCAGTCTGACACATGTTGTCAGCATCAAAACAATTTTACATTCGACAAGTATTTATGGTTTTAATGATTTACAGAAATAGCTGCATTCTCTTTTTATTTACAGCTTCCAAACATTTTTGGGTACAGAGTGGGGGGTAACCTTTTGAATGAGATTTAGTCAAACTAGGAAACAAATAACCTGCTGCTTCGTAAAATAAAAACTATAAACATTTAGAAACGGTGACCTAATGTTTTGGATTCTTTGTGCTGGATTATCTACCAAAGGCCTGAGGCAAATTTTGTACAGTTCGTTTTATAATTCTCCAGACTGAAAAGCATAAACACTCTTTTGGAAGCTGGAAAATAAGCTGTCACACTGACTGTAAGATGACCTCTGCAGAAGTAAAAGAAAAATCTTGGCTATTATTATGTTGGCATGTCTAAAGGAAGGAAAATGATTCATATAAAACATTATAAAAATGCTGTATTACTTTTGGAACACTGAACAAGTGAATGAATACATCAAAAATAAGAAAAGTAAGAGAGAATAAAGAGACTTATATCCAGTATATCCTTTGATCAGCACGTCCTCATTTTCCACCTCGCTGCAAATGTCATCTCTAAAGCGCTTTGTCCCAAGACTTTTCTGTCTCTTGTTAGTCTGTTGGTCCTGTCGTGTACACATATCTGTGTGCACAGCTATTCCTCTCCAGCCTTAAACCCCTGTGGTTGGCACCACAACATAATATTGTCTCACCACGTATATCAAACTGTCTCTCCTCTCAGTCCCTGCCAGATCCCACCATCACCTCCAGAGTTAGCTGCTCCATTACTTCAGGTCCAGTTTCTCCTGTTCTTTCTATTGCCAATGTTAACTTTCCATTCTGCACATTATTCTTAATTTGACAGTCTACTGTGTACTTAGCTCCTCATCATGCTTTTCACCCGACATACACTGCTAACCCCAACCACCCTTTCTTCACTCCTCTGTCTCTAAACCCTCTCCCACTCAAGTTCTCTGCTTTTCAATAAATCTATAAAACCTTCGCCTTTGTCTGGGCACTGCTTTTGGGAGCAGCTAGTTGCTAAACTTTAACACAGAGATTGTTATTCAGAACCACACTATACCTTCACAGTAGGCATTATCATCTCGCAGTGGGCGGAAGCCATCCTTACAAACACAGCAGTCTCCTGCCTCCAGGTTCACACAGTCAGAGTTCTCCATGCAGCCGTTGCCCTCTGAGCAGAAGTCATGACCTGCGGGAGGCAGGGAGGAAAAGGGTGAGACTCAGAGGATAGAAAAGGAGAGGAGTGACAGAGGCATACAGAGGCAGTCGAAAGGTTATATCATAGCTCCACACCTTTTTTTTTCCTCCACAGTATCTTAACTGTGGTGTTTTTACTAGTATATGAGGGCAATACACTCAAATATGCTCTCTACATCTGACTTCACAGAAAACTACGCTGCACTATGAATGAGTAGGTAAAAATTTAAAGACCATACTTATTATTTTACAACTTTCAATTCAATTTTCACATGCACTTTTTAACTGCTGCAATTTATTTTAAAATAAAGGAGATCTTTCTTACAGAAAAGAACAGAAAAACTACCCAACCACCTTGTAGGGAGAATTCATTTGAAAAAAAAAGTGTAAATGGCATGCTGAATGACCTGAAATCAAATGTCAAAATCAAACAGTTAGCATATAAACATGCTCCAAAGGTGTGGAGGTTTCGTGCATTAACAGGTCTGAATTCTTGCATGTTTTCTGAAGCATAAGATCATGCTTCTTCAATACCTCTGCAGACTTTACAGCATCTGCCACTCAAAGCAATCTGCTCCGACTCCGGACAGTTGAGTTCGGGACAAGGCTCACTGGGGACCACTCGATGCATGGTCCTGTCCTGTGAAGAGAGGAGGCAAAATCCTTGTCAGCAACTTCTTAGGTGAACTCTGCCCCCTTCATTTCCTAAGGGCCCAGAGGTAATTATATAGGTAATTATTCATCCATTGTGTTTCCTCTTTCATGGCCCCACTCTCCCTGCTCCCGCTGTGTTCATTATAAGCCAATTACTCATTGGTCAATCACATTTTTTCACCCCAAAAAAACTACCTGTGGAAAGGGAAAGAAGAAGGGGAAAGCACGCTCTTCTTCTCTTGTTATCCTCAGCAATTTACATCAGGATTTATGATGCATCTTTATTACACTAACAGTGAATCAATCTTCTAGATTATCCCTGCATGTGCGTTTAGTCAGAGTGTAAAACCTGATTATGAGGTTCTGTTTCCCTGCATGCCTTTGGCAGGCCAATGTGATGATCTCATCCTTGTACCTCCAGCTGATGCCCTTTTAGATTCCAGATTGCCACAGATAGTTCGACAAAAACAACAGACCTCCTCTGTTAATTCCTAGTGGACAAATGTTTTCCTAAGGATAACCTTAAATCAGGAGGTTAAAAAGGCGTCCTTATAATATGCCATGCACAATATGCCATGCACAGGTAAAGTGCGTGAGCCGAAAAGTCCCCAAAAGTCTTCCCCCAAAAGTCCCCAAACAACTTTCCAAACAAGCCTTGCCATCTACTTCTGGCCACCCACCACCCAAAACTTGCACCCCCAACCCAACCCACCTCCCTCGCAGCCAGCAGGCAGACAGAAGATCAGAGACGTGACAAGCAGCTGTCAGGGGAAGCCTGCAGAAGTCTGCAGCAGTGGGCTGACTGACAGCACTTCTTTGATCTGCCTGTGACTGCCAGTCAGTTAACTGGGACTACAGATGGGCCAGGTGTGGGCAAGCAAGCCAGGCAGCTGTCTGAAACTGCAGATTCTAATGGAGCTTTGCAGAATTCATGGAGGAGCTGGATGATATGATAGAGCTGGGTGATTAAAAACGTCAAATCATTTTTCTGTGATTGATTGGGCCTGCCTGGAATAATGTCATCAAGCGAATTACTCCCAAAAGTGAGCAACCCACCCATCTGGTGCACCAGGCAGACAAAAGCAAATACTTTGAATAATTGGGGAATGAATCTAATTTGGGACCACTGTGGTATCTGATGATTGGTACTGAAGAATAGATGTGGCATTCTCTGACTGACAGGTACACCTCTTTTTTACATTTTGGCCTCCAAATGTAAAATTGAGTAGTGGGATTCAGTCTTCTTTTCTTTTTTTTCTTTTTTTTTTGTAGGACAGCGACAAGACAGATCAATGAAATTGAGCTAAAGCGGACAAACTCACAAGATGGGGTATTGTATCCTGCCACAGTGGGTCACACAGCGTAAGTATTTAGTAAGCTGTCATGCAGAGCAATATGGAAATTAGGAGACTTGAAGTGTTTAGGTCCATGAGGTAATGTGGGGTCTCTTTCTAAAAGACGTTCTAAAGAGCCTTCTAAATGAAAATGGTTGTGTGTGTGTGTGTGTGTGTGTGTGTGTGTGTGTGTGTGTGTGTGTGTGTGTGTGTGTGTGTGTGTGTGTGTGTGTGTGTGTGTGTTTGCTTGCGTGCGTGCCTTTGTGTGTGTGTGCTGATATGACTTACCCTGCATTCAAACAGCAGGCACCTGCCAGCAGAGTCACGTACAGCTTTCTGATCTCCTTCCACCAGTTCTCTTCCACCAAATAAGCACACAGCTGTTAGCAGACACATAAATGCACACAAATAAATAATTAAATAAATAAATGGCACAATGAACAAATATTAAACAAATATGCACATAAAAACACATTGCTTTTTAAAATCTGCGTTGGTTTATCATCTGCACAGGATAATAACCCTACATCTCCCTTTTTTAAATGGCTGTGACTTATTTTTAATTAATTAATGCAGGTCCAAAAAATGTGCTGGTGTAAGACATTTAGACAATATTTAATGATCACCAAAGAGTAGCAGAAATGTTAGCTGAACTGTGTGAAAGCCGTAGAATTACATGTGAGTAAAAAAATACAAATGAAGAATGCAACAAAGCGCTTGCAGTTGCCGGGTTTGGAGATGGAAGGATGCGAACAATGACACCTTTCATTTCCAAACAGATAACAGCTCAGTACTTATGATGCTTGAGTTTGAACAGCTGTTGAATACATTTTCATTATTTATTTTTTTTATTTTTTTGCATATAAGTATTCAGATTCTATTGATAAGGTAGAGCAGCTAGGCTCATGCTACATGCAGATCAATGAAATCCATAGAGAGCAAAGCAGGGACGGCACTTTCTTATATGGTGTTATTGTAATCTATTGTAGTTAAAACAAAAACAATTTTTATTAGTTTTTTAAAAATGTATCTGCATTTGTAAAGAAGGACCACATAATAACACAGTCTTTGCCTGGATATCCACTGGACATGGTCCCTTCAAAAAAATATTATCCATAGGTTAAGCCAGCACAAAAGCCTTCTGGTTTCTCAGATTGGCCCTTAATAAGTTAATAATGTCTTCAGCTACCAATCAGATACAAAGAAAAACAAGATGGCCATAATTCATTTTGAATTCATAACCTCATTAATTGGAAAATAATGACTTTCTATTTGAATTTTCTTTATTGTTCTTTCTTTTCAAATTAATTCATCGGTAAAACCTTAGATCGAACCTAATGATCAAAACTGTCTCTTCATATATACACTGATAAAAAAATAAATAAATAAAGGGACACACTGAAAGCAACACTCAATACGAAAAAAATCATGCTGTATACATGAGTCATATGGACTGGGTAATGTGTTTGGAAGGACAGGATGCCACATCACTTGATGGAAATGAAAATCATCAACCTACAGAGGGCTGAATTCAAAGATACTCCAAAAATCAAATTGAAAAAATGATGCAGCAGGCTAGTCCATTTTGCTGAAATTTCAACCCAGAATAACTCAGAATAGTATTGTGATTCGTGTGGCCCCTAAGTGCATGTGTGTCTTCTATGTCTGACAATGTTTATCCTCCAGGAACTCCTTGCATATCCTCAGCACATGAGGCCGGGTATTGTTGTGCACCAGGAACGTCTGACATTGGTCCAAGGATGTTGTGCTGATACTAATGGTGGTCAGCCTGCCTAGCAAAGGTCTGTGCATACTTCCATGGATATGCCTCCCCAGATCATTATGGACCCACCAGGAAACCAGTCATGCTGAACCGTATTACAGGGAGCATAATGTTCTCCATGGCTTCTCCAGAACGTTTCATTTCTGGCACGTGTTCATCTGTGAAAAGCACTGAGCGCCAGTAGTGGACCTGCAAATTCTGATATTCTATGTCAAATGCCAATTAGACTCCATCATGCCAAGCAGCAAGCACAGGGCCCGCTAGTGGACGTTGGGCACTCAGGCCACACTCATGAAGTCAGTTTCTGATTGTTTGGTCAGAGACATTCACACAGTGTGCTGCTGGAGCTCATTTTGTAGCTCTGGCGGTGCTCATCCTGTTCCTGCAGATACCAGTCCAGCTAATGGTTTAAGGATCTTTTACGGCCCTGTCCAGCTCTCCTCGAGTAACTACCCATCCCCTGAAATCTACTCCATGCTCTTGTAACTCTGCCGGGAGACACAGCAAACCTTCTGGTAATGGCACGTATTAATGTCAGGGCTCTAGAGTGCGACCAATTTGGTCGCAAATGCGACCAAATTTTTCAGTGGTGCGACTAAAAATAAATATTTGGTCGCACAGGTGCGACCAACTGTTCCGGTAACAAAAAAAAAATCTCTGTAACTCTCCGTGTGGTCAACAACAGACACACATTATGCCCCTATCGTGGACTAAACCAATCAGAGATAGTCAGGGGCGGGACCTCTCTGATTGGCCGTGGTCCAGTTGAAAGTGCAGGTGGAAGAGAGAGGTGAGTAGCTTGAATAAAGCGATATCAATTCATTAACGGATTCCACACAAAGACCTAAACACGGAGCGGACCCAACACATCAGAATCAGCTTCGTCTTTCTCGGCTTTCTCACCCGACGGCCTGAAACACGGACACGCTGTCGGAGCTTAGCGATTCTTCGGGTCCGCGCTGTGTTTACGTCTTTTTGCGCTGATTCTGAGCTGCAGGTTTTGCCTCTCTCCAACCAAAATTCACCGAGCCTGCAGCAAAAGAAGCAGCAAACTGCGCTTCACATTTGATCAATGTCGTCATGAATTCCCTCTGACTTTTGCTGTTTTGCTTCCACCACGATAAAAATCACACTTCCTGCACAGCTCTCTCTCTCTCTGTACTTCAGGAACAGTTTCCCGTCTCAAATCTGTTTTCTGCATTATTCATTCGCTTATTACCCACCAGTCTAGCGTTGTTTACAGCGCTTTTTCTTTTTTCACTTAAATGACCTCGGACAAGAAAGCCTAATTTCTGCTGTTCAATACTGAAGAAATTTAAATTTCTTAAAATTATGCAAAATTGCAGAATATTTTTAAGGTTATCTGCTATAAAAAGCCAGACCAGGAAAATCTCCTTCATGTTTTCCTGTGTTTTATTCTCAGTTACTTTCACACAAAGGCATCTGCTGTGATTTTCACAATTCTGATGAAGTCTCATGTGTATCAGTACTGATAAATGATCAGAATTATAATATTTCTGACTGTCTGAGGCTAAATTGAATCAAATCAGGACTTTGAGAACCGGAATTGAATGGATTATAGAAATCAGTGATGATACTCAGCCCTAGTGAGCAGCCTAGGCCTGAGAGAAGTGGATGTACTGTAGCTGTGGGTAATAAGAAAAGATGAAAAGAACTATTGATAACTTTTTTGTTAAGTTAAGGCCTGATCTGTCTGAAATTCATAGCCAGTGCTCTGACACGGTGCCATCAATATTTGAATGCTGAAAAAGCACAGTGTATCCAGAAAACACATTATATGCTGCAGTAAATGCACTGCCCAAGTGTCCCCTCTCCCCACGGCCTTTCAGCAGCAGACAGCAGCAAACAGGTCGTCAGAGGAGGCCAAGATGATGATTAAGTTTTTAACATTTTCTACAATATTGACAAAGCACTTTAAGCACAAGTTTGTTAGTTAATAATTTAGAAATTAATATTGTCTGTATGGACTTCCCCCCCCAAAGAAAGTGCACATGTAAAACTGCGGTGTTAAGCGATGCGGTTGAAAAATTTGAGTGCGCCTAACTTTTGTGCCGGTACGCCTAAATTTTTAAAGTTAGGCGTACCGGTGCGCCCATGTCAAAAAGTTAGTCTAGAGCCCTGAATGTGTAATTGAATTTGTAGGATCCAGAACTGCAAAAACTAGCAAAAGCAACAGAGTGGCAGCTAACAGTAAACCCATTCCTGTTTTGTAAGTTGTCTAACTGTTGTACCTCTGGTGCACCTCTTATTAATTTAATTAACACCAAAGCAGCTGAAACTAATTAATAACGCCCCCCCCCCCTCCCACACACACACCCTACTGCTACTTAACTAGCCAGTTTAATATCCCAGAGGTTTAACTGACCTGATGCTATACTCTGATGAAAAGGTGTTCTTTTAATGTTTTGAGCAGTGTATATATTCTCTGACATCATACAAATGATTTAGTATGATGTGGGAAAATCATACTGGCAGAGCAGAAAGATTCAAATATTTTGAAAAGAGGTCAGAGTGACATGTAAGAAAATTATCTCAAACAGAAATTGCACAAGCCCTGAGCTCATTTCTACTTGGTTTATATCCAGACAAACAAAATTACTTCAAAAAAAGGAAGCAAACATTTTGACCCTTGTTTTTTAAATGCCACAAAGCTAACAGCATTGTTTTAGAAAATGACCAAATGTTACAAACTAAAAAAGACAAATGATGTGAGAGCTTCCATTTGAAATAATAAGTTAAAGGGAAAGTAAGGAGTGTTAGAAATTGTTTAGGGGACCTTTCTTGAAATTCGTAGATGATGTGGATCTAACAGGAAGTTGATCTGAATTGCTGTTGTTTGTAAAGAATAGAGGCTCTTGTTCAGATTGTGAGGTTTTTTCTTGTTTCATCTGAAAAAGATTTGACTCATACTGTTCTCTTTTTGTAACTGCTGAACCCAAATCTGTGCGTCTCCGCTCAGCTGTGACCGCAAACACTAGTTAGATGTCAAGAGTTATTTAACAGTGCTGTTTAACGTGCATCACACACTCTGTCCTTATTATTTACACTTTTTTTGTGAGGCCTTTTTTTTAAAGCCCTCAGGTGAATACAGTTGAACCAAATCAAGCGTGTCAAACTCAATTAAGTAACAACAGAAGAAGTGATGGCATAATTAATATGCAGAGGGAGAAAGCACTCCTGAGTGAGGCACTGAGGAGAAGCTATTTCATGTAACTGGGGGTTCTTGGGGTGGTGGAGGTTAAAATAATCACATGGGCAGAAAGCGTGTGTTTGATGAGCAGTTGGGGTCAGACAGATCTAGTCTGATACAAGGGGGAGAAATGATTGACACTGGAGGTCAGGCCCTATCACAAAGCAGCGTATCATAAAAGCGAAGGACTTCTGAAACAGCCATTTGGCGCTCTACTTGACAGACCCGGCGCTGTGAGATAAGCCTTTAATTTGGAGAGCAAATCATGTCTTTGTAGCAAGGAAACTTGCGGTACACTTCTCTCCAAAGCGAGAGCACGTGTAATTAGCTGTGTGTTTGTCTACCTCATTGACACAAGGGAGAATAGGGATATTGAGTTTAAGGGCATTACTTGCTACGTGTTTGTATTTGGGTAACACGGCAGCAGATTTACAGTCCCGCTTAAAGCCCCTGCGTATCGGCCTAGGCGTATGGTTCCGTGGAAAAAGATGCTGACACGAGATGATTAGCATCCCAGACTAATTGTCTCTTCCTGATAGAGAGTAAATCTTGTCTATTATTTGCTTTTGCAGCATTTTCACTGTGTCATTCGCTTACAAGCAAAGCAGGAAGAGGGATGGCAGAAGTGCGTGGGTGCTTGTGATGAAGAAGCTCTCAAATGAAGTCAGCCTGCACAAGACGTGGAGTCAAATCTGCTAAGAAATACTATACACACGCACAAAGTCTGGTACATTTTTCTATCGCTCATATGGTGTGTAACCTTCAACACATCTCAGGTGAGAACACCAGTTATTGAAAACACTCAGACGTACGGTAATAAATTCCTTTGCTTAATGCATGTGCTAGATTGTGTTCTATAAGTTGGCGGGCAGTTCTTTTTGCCTCTCAAAAGAAAATATATCACATCTGTTAAAGTTTCATTTGGGATACTATCAGCAGAATGTAAAAAAAAAAAGATAATACGATAATACCCACTGAAATCCATTTTTATTGAGAGGGGAATTGAGAGAATATGAGATGCAGAGTGCTGCGGTGAAGAGGCTAATAAGAGTTCATTGCTTAGGTCAAAGTCTTTCGGAAAAAAGAAAAAAAAACAGACCCTCTATGTAGCAATGTGATGAAATGGAATTATTTATCCAGCTAGAACATATCAGTGTTCAAAAGTTAATAAATGGACATTTATGGAGACACTATTGCCAGTGTGATTATGAGCATCGTTTTAGACCCTTCACATTCCCTTCCTCTTCACTTTTCTCACAGCCTCAACATGCCATGCCATAAATAGGAACTAGTTTACATCACATGCAGCGATCCCAGATTTACTGGCTCATGTCTGTGTGACTGGTGGCCATCTGTGTTTTGAAAGCCAGCTAGTGAATAATTGATTGGTCCATGTATATGCAAAAAGGATGGACTCATCTCAAGAGACATGTTAGGAGGTAGCTTAGCAACACAGCAGAGCCCTGGTCAATTGTCAGGCAGCCCTTGTGGAGGCGTTATATGTGCTCTAAATCTGGTGATGGAGGTTGTTTTGCTGTTATGTGTGCGCGTTTGTGCGCAATTGTGTCTATGATTGTATGAGTGTAGGAGGGTGCTGAGGTTAAGGGTACTTCACTCACGCTGGCACTCCTTGCAGCAGGCACCCTTTACGTAGGCAGGCGCTGTGCCCGCCGGGCACTGAGGGGGAGGGCAGGAGATGGCCTCACATTGCACCGTGCCATTCTGGTAGAGAGAAACACAACACTTAGTTTAAAGAGTGACTAGTAGAACTCAAGTGACACTGGGCGTTTGGTGCTTGAACTGATACATATTACTTCAGTATCAACAATTCTAAAAATCTGACTATATTTATATTGATTTTCTTTTTTGGAAATAATCGCCTAAATTGGGCAAATACTACATTTTGAACAAGATATATAATAATTAGGATTTAACATTAAAAAATAAGACTGGAAAAACTGAAAAACAACTAATATCGGGTTTTACCGATACCCACAATGATATTTGGTGATTTAAAAATCTGATATGTCGGCCAATATTGTTTTTTCTTTCAAACGCAAATAGATTTCCCCAATAATTGTCCTCATTAACATAATATAACAATGCTAATTAAATATAATCTTTACTTGGAATACTCGAGAACTCCTGGCAGTACTGTTTGGTGGTAATTGGTGGGGTACTGCAGGAAAGTTACAGAGCGCCCTCTGGTGGGCAATCTATGCAGTGTCGACACTCATAAAATAGTTGAAGGGTGTTTCTCACATCTCTTCCTTTTTAATTTATGTACTGGCTTTTATAAATGATGATGAAACAGCTAATATCAAAGGCTGATATTGGCTAATAACATTGTTTCTGGACTTCAAACATACATTGGAATTTCTGTCAGCCATTTTTAAATCCTTACTGTCCAACATACAATTGAAGCTAAACACAGTGGTCCATCAATAAATTATATTTTTATGAAGCTAGTATTTGTTGATTTTTTGGTAATTATGAACTACTACATTATGTTGATGTTTCTATTATATTGTTCACCCCATTTGTATAATTGGCATAGGCTAAATGCATGCAAGGCTGCTATTGAAATTAATGCATTTTAGACTGTAATTATGCCATTATAAATACATTATGAATCACAGGATGCACAGATGTTTGCAGCTTACTCAACCCCCCAAATCCTATGTTGCATCTTCTAAATATTCAGAGGGTTCTGGCCAAGCCGAGGACTATGAATACTGTGCTGCGAATCCACTAAACTGAAGATTTCTACAGTAATCTGCATATCTAACATATTTCAATACTATCTCCTTTTCTCTGGCTGTTACTGTAATTAACATAGTTTCCACGGATGAAAGCTCTGTGACAGCAACATTTATGAACCTGATCCACATAATTGATAACATCTTAATGCATGACCTTTGAATTTTAAAGGTCACAGCTAATTACCACACATAAGGTAAGAACATATCCCATTTAATGCCTTAATTGCAGCCCAGGAGTGGCAAAACATCTATCCCGACGAATGAAGCGATTTCATTGGATGAGTGGGTAGAACAAATCCCTGATGATAATTATCATCTGTCAAGTGCAATTAGGTGCGGTGCACTGAGAGATATGTGATTTCCTATCTTTTGCATGTTGGGCAGTGGTGCGCAAAGTCATCTCATTGGCTGGTTGGAGCAGTTCAGTAGCAGTGAATGAGTTTCATGTTCCGAAGCTGAGTAGACTGAAAGCCAGTGAAATCTGTTTGTCGATGTAGTACAAGCACAAGATCTCCAGCCGCTTATAATTCTTCTTTTGGCAATTATTCACACTTTGTGCAGCACAAAGTAGACCCTTGAGAGAATAGCGTATTATTAAGCACTGCTGTTGATGCGTCTAATCCTGAGTACTGTGGAGGTTTTTAATACAGTATCTTTTCTTGGGTAACTAGGGCAACCCTCAAGCTAGTGCATGAAAATAATGATACTACAAGCTGTCAACAACGGTGCCCCTGCACTTTGCACCTCTACCTCACCCAAAGCCCTATCTTCACACACTTGATCAACAGGGGTTCAAGACAAAAAGGCAGCTTACAATAAGAGCAGAGAATGTATGTCTACACACAGACGCTTGCACACACAGTCGCACATCAACTGAGGCATGCACACGATACAATAAATACAACAATGCATGATTAAAAATGCATGTTGTCAGACACAAATGCATATCCCATTCATACAAATGCCCGCACACATTCATATCTCGCTCACATGCCTGCAAACATATAATCACACACAGCGAGACAAGTACATAATTTCAGACCCAGTATGTTCAAATGCACACAATCACAAAACCGAATGTCCCCTCCCCTTTCTTTTTAATGGTCAGACACACACACACTAGCATGCACGCAGAAGCAGTCGAGCACCCTTGTGAGAAGCCCCACCGTGCATGTGCAATTCCTGCAGCCATCTGTCCAGCTTTCATCCTCCCTGTAGACGACCCCCTTGACGCTGCAGGTTCTCTCACAATAGCAGCCATCCAGCCCATTCATCTTCTCCTCCGCCCTGGACAGCTGCACCACCAACACCCCCCCCCCCCCCCAACACACCCGAAAGACAAAAACCAAGTAGAAAAGAAGACATGAGTCAGCCTCATTCTATGTCTATATTCACATGAAAAAAGGAGCTTCAAAAGCAAACCAGTAGCATCACAAAACTCATACTATTAACACCTCATACACTCTCAGTCTCTCCATCAGAAGAGAAAAGAGTTCATTAATAGGCAGAGCCAAATGTTAATACGGCTCTGAATGCCTGTTGCAGTGAATGTTAATAACAGAACCGTACTGACAAGGGGATATATTTTACTCATTTAATTCAAAGGAGCAATTACCGTTCCTCTCTCTGTTTTGGATTAAATGTCAAATCAGCACAAATAACATACACATTACATTACCTTGCTGGATGTTTTTGCAAGTATATCCTGTAGCTCCATGATTTTCTGCACTAGTCCATGGAAATCATTGCAGGTTGGACATGCTGACATACAAGGAACAATACAAAAGTAACTTAGGTACGTGCAATAACGTGGTCATCATTTCTAAAAATCTATGTTAACTGCATCATAACTATAGCAGATAAAAACCTGTCTAACCATATAACAGTTTTTAAACACGTTTAATAGTAGAAACAGTTCAGTAGTTTAACAGTAATAGTTAATAATTAATAATAACATTAATAATACTTGCTAATGTTTTTTTCTTTGAAGGAGGAAATTTCACTTGTTATTTTATATTACAAAAAAATGTCCTCTCTGTAAAAGGGTGTAATTTACTGGAAAACGCATTAAGCAAACTTTTTGAGGGACAGGAACATATAATCCATGTGAAAAATCATTTTAAAGCATGAGGTGTGGGTGTGTGGTTTTCACTCTCTGCAAAAATAGTTTTTGTCTGCAGAAACTCTAACAATGAGATAGGTAAAACAGCCACCTGGAATATAAAAAAGGTTCCTAGTGAAAACACATCATCATAGCGCACAATAAAACATTTCACTGTACAACCAGTGATTGAATGGGGAAAAAAACATTGCATCAGAACATTTCTAAATCAAATAGTCTCACAGATTGCCACTTAAAAGTAATGTGAAACCGATTTCTGAAATATGCCTGATACAGTTTATTTCATCTAGCATATTTTCTCAGATAAAATTTCACAGCTTTTTGCACTGATATAAACAGCTGGTTTCTTTGTCCTCGCAAAACTGAATAAAACTGAACCATCATCAAAATCGTGGCAACAATGAGGATAACGATCACACAAGAAAACCCACTTTTTGCTGATTGACTAACTGCAAAACACCCCACAACTGTTAAACGCCTTAGCGCTACTCAGGATTTAAAAATACTACTAATAATAAATAATAATATCAAATAAATACAAAATGTACGTTTTATCTATACTGTGATCTAAAAGTGGGGTTGCAGGTAAATAAGTTAAAATCGGTGTAAACTAAGTTTGAGGGTTATTCAGAATCAACAGTAATGGGATTACTGCACTCACTTCTGTTAAGGTCTGGACACTGTGAGATGTAACCCTGTGGCATCACCAGGATCTCCACGTCCTGCATCACTCCCTACATACACAGACATAACAACCTTTTGATCATAGGGAGTAACACCTCATGCTAAAAAGAAGAAAAATATAGAAGAAACATCAAGCAGGTGTAGTAAATACATGAGGACTTTGAGAGTTGGGAGTGTGGGTAGGGTGGTAATATTTCTCTAAGTTGTCTAACTAATTAATGTTTGAGATAATGTGGGACCCAAGCATATGTATCCTCACAAAAATAAACAGGTAGAATTGTGTTTTTCACTGTGAAGTATGACAGACAGGTTGTTGGGTGATTGTTGGATAATATGTGTCCCAGACTGTCGCTCTGATCAATCATCTCATATCTGCAAACCTACAGGAGGTTAATTATGTGGCCAATTTAGCTGGAACGTGGTTTTTTTTTTTTCCAATCTCCTCTGATAAGCATAAACAGGAGATAGAGATTCAATCATTTCACAAGTCCAAATTGTCCTACGTCCGAATCCCAAACACATACCTGTGTTCAGACACTCTGTTGCCATAGTAACCAGGTCCATTTCACTCCATGGGTGCATTTATTACCTTTACAGAAGTGGAACAGTGCAACTTAGGAGAAATTGTTTTTTTAAATTGTCTCGCCACTTCAATTTGCCAACCATAAATGTAAAATCCTGGGGAAATTATTTGCTGATTTTTCACGGTAACGTGCAGAAATGGCAGAAGATAGGAGCTGTGTCGATCAAATTTGAAATAACACTATTTACTTACCGGCACAGTATAAATTCTGCAAAATACAACTGCTACAAACCATAAACAGAAACTGTGTTATAATGTGTATTGCATATTACTTGCACATTATTGTTTTGTTTAAACTAAGATGCCAAATTACAGTTATTTGCTTGCATCGCTGAATAGGAAATTTTTAGTGGTTAAATATTGTTGTGTTTGTGTGAAAGAAGGGAGCTATTATTTAATAACTGTGCCCAACAATATTTTAGAAAGTAAAGAGGGATTTTTTTAATGGGCAGTGAGAAAATACTTAATATTAACACATAGAAAAAATTAATCCAGTTTTTGATCTGCAAAAATTAGATACCCTACCAGGCCAAGAAAAAAGTGAACTACTGAATAACTTCAGTTACTAGATAAGACATTTAGTTATCTATAGTGTCTGAATGTAAAAAAACAAACAAACAAACTTCTTGAGTAAAGAAGCAACAGTGCATGTGCTCTGTCTAAAGTCTTAATGATGATTTTCTCATTTTTAGCTAACACATACAGATATTGACCATTTCTCTATGTGTGTGGGCGTGCATGTGTCCTAATGAAGTAGTTTTTAAAAAAGACGAAAGAAAAAGAAAAAAAGGAGATGTCTTCCCAGCAACTAATCAAGGATTCACAGAGTGGCGAGGAAAGATGCTGCTGTGTGACAAGATTAGTGGGTGACCTCCAGAGCTTCTTTCATCAACCAATTAACACAGAGGAAATTCAAATGCCAGGACATAGTGTATAAAGCATTAACAGGTACACATACACACAGCCATCACCGCACCATCAAACACAGACCTAGTCACCAGCAGATTGATTAAAGTAGTTAAAATTGCTAGTAAGCTGACATTTTGCCCCAGCAAGTCTCCCCAGGTGGGAAATTTGGGAGTGCGGTCTAGTCTGAAAGAGACGATATAAGTCTCTCTGTCTGAAAAACAATACTATAGACTAAGCTTAATGAGCATAGTCCAGAGGCTATTTAATGATTTCTCCCAAATAAGCATGGTGGGGGTTGCTGAGATAATTGCACTGGGCTTAGCTGCAGACTAAGGCACAGGGAACAAACAGTGACAAAAAAATGTCAATTCCTAGGGTAGGCAGAGCAGCCCTCAAATTAAAATGGTAAGCCTTGAGAAATGCATGCAATTAAATCCAACAGCTATAATAAATAAAAACAAACAAGCCAAACAAAGAGGGAAAGGATACAGTATAAACCAAGACTGAGTACGGGGTGAAAAGATGGTGCCGCAGCTGAAATGAATTACTTGTTTGTGCTATTCTGAATCATTTATGGCTTAGTAATGACAGATCAGGAGAGGCATCAGCATGCATATATTCTGGAAAAGAGGTTTTTATTGCAGCATTAACCTTGAAGAAGCCATGAGCAGCGTTTCTCTGTCCGAGCCAAAAGGAAGTATCCTCGGGTATGTCCATGTAGGGAGGTTCCACCACCCGCTCATAGATCCTGAAAAAACATGATCATAAATTGGTCAACGGCTAAAATCACAAAAAAGTCAGTTATGCTACCTGTTTGGCTCATGTGATGAAAAGATGCCCCCCCACCCACACTGCAGGTCCTGCCCTTTTAAATCCTTCTGTTAACTCTTTCCCTATGCAGGGTATAGATAGCCACATGCTTTCTTGGATGCACATGGCGTTGCCGTCTGTTCTCTTATCGTGCCAAGAAGGATCATCACACGCAAACAGTGACTCCCATGTCATAGTGAGCAGCAGAGGCATGTAAAAACGCCGGTTTCCTCAAGGTGAGTTCAACCTGCGCCGGACCCATGAGACATATGGCCGATGTCGATACATGCATGCCAGAGTCAGCAAGTGAACACGGTCCATACACAACGCAGCATGTCATGGCCTAAAAACACAAACCATAGTTTAAAGCGCCGTATTGTTACCTAACAGGTTTTGGTTTCACTATTGTCTTTCAGTGAGTTTCTGCTTTTGGAGAGATATTACACATTGTATTTTTCCATGCAAAGACACAGACAAAAAAACCCTGAAAGATGATCCAGAATAGATTTGATCACTTAGTTTAAAGTAATTTAAAGTCCTATTTAAATTAAAGCACCACATGCTAATTCAGTATGAGAAATCTCTTTTTTCCCCAAATTTAAAATCGGTATCTCTCTAAGCCTGGAGTCAT
The DNA here is from genome assembly GCF_963969265.1 of Rhamphochromis sp. 'chilingali'. Lineage (NCBI taxonomy): Eukaryota > Metazoa > Chordata > Actinopteri > Cichliformes > Cichlidae > Rhamphochromis > Rhamphochromis sp. 'chilingali'. The sequence goes on along the minus strand of NC_137930.1, from coordinate 51,853,955 downwards.
TGCAATAATTTTTACATGATTTAACATAGCAGTATCTATTGCCGTGTGAGTTGGAGGCTTACAAATGCAACTCATTGCAGAAACTCAGAAAACAGATTTTATGTGAATTAATTATATTATGGCAGATCAGGTCATTCAGATAATGAAGGTCCTTGCGCAGTATGTTGCATGAGATTAGTACATGCAAAGTTTGAAGCTGATACACAAGCGACATTTAAATCTGTATTTTTCCTTTTAAAAGCGAAGACTCTCAATCCAGGATCTTACCTGTTACAGTCCACATGTAGTATGACGTGAGATGCGCTGACGGCGACAGAGACCTTGTGCCACTGGTCGTCAGCCAGGCTGTAAGGGAACACCTCCGTGTGATCCTGCTGCCCTTTGGTGCGATAATGAAGGCGTACTTCACTCCGTTGGCCACTGCTCTCGAGCTCCAGGAACCTGCAACACAATAGTTCCAGCAACTTAAGTAAAAACCATGGTAAGTTCTGTGACACCTTCCTGCGTCTTACAGTGTTGCAAAGTCGTGTTGCTTAAAAAAATGTATTTGTCACACAAAGAAATGCAAAACTGTCTGAACTCCTCTATTAAGAATTTGATCACATTAAAGGCTAAACATAGGGGTGCTGTATTGCTGTCTAATGCAACATCAGCAGCACACAGCAATGGCCCGCATGCAGCGATTCAACTCTTTACGTTAGAGCATTAGTATTCCAGGAGAATCCTCTTCTCCACACCACCGAGATTCACCCAGCACAGCGACACTAATGGAAAGAGCTGCCGATACACACTCATCACCTCAGCGTTTTAAAGACAGACTTATTTGAACAAGAGTCATTTTCAAGAAACATTATTCAAAAGAAAAATAGACAGTGTAGCAATGGAATTGATTTATCTGCAAACCACATCTAATAGATTTACTCTCCCCTAGCCGTGCATGCACATTCATCTTGACTCCATAAACGCGCTAGCTAACACTTTGGATGCTGAATTATTTCTGCCATGTTTTAAATGAAACCATGCAGTGCTGCTTTGTTGCATATGAATGGCTGGGAAGGCTAATCATCAGTGGGAGAAAGTCATTAACATCCCTGTGAGCTCTCTTCTCAGGACCGACTTTAATGTACAGACTGTTCAATCAACGCATTATGTGGAATTTAGATTGCTGTTCTGATCATCCAACGGCTCAGCTACCACAAAGTAATGGAAAACATTAGCATGCTAACTGCAGATAGTGTCTCATCAGTTTTCGATTCACAATTACAGACTCGACGCTTGCATCGTTGATACTCTGGCATACAGGGTGATTTTCTTTGTTTATTTGACTAGTGTGTAAAACATCTAAATGCTTATCAAATACAAATATCCAGTCTGCTCATATGACAGAACAGAGAGTTACTAAATTTAGAGCGAAACTGCAATCATTGGGCAGGGAGATTTATTCTGACAGGCTTCACTGTACTAAATGAGCTATACTTTAGTTTCCCAGTGATACACATGAATCACTGAACTTTCTTAAAATGTATTTTATTTAGTGTATTCCATTCATGTATCTGCAAATAAATCCAAAATTAGCTAATGCTCCACTTTACCTGTGTACGACAAAAGCCGTTTTACACACGTGGTGAAACGAGAAGTGATCTTACCTGTGTTCAGAATGATGGATGGAGAGGATCACCCCAGAGTTCAGGTGATCCTGTTTGAGGGTCACCAACACAGTAAACTCATTCTTGCCTCTTAGCTTCTGGACCATTTGCTCTGAGACCTCCATGGGAGCTTTTACTTCCCTGGAGGACCCTGGATTAAAGACAGGGATTAGAAGAAATTATTAATACCATCAATAAATACGTCCTCAGAAAGACTGTCTATTCATCTGACCAAAACATCCCCACTGGGAAAATAAACTCCAGAACTAACAATGTGTCTTTAGCTAGAGCTGGATCAAGAGACCCTGAGTCTTTATGGGGTTTCCCATAAGTTTTTCTTTTTCACTCACTGCGTTTCACTCTTTGTGCTTACTTACTTACGTACTTTGCATTTAATCATTAATTATTATTAATTACTGGCTTTCTTCCATACTTTGTTTCCTGTTATGTCTCCCTCTTCCCTTCTCTCCCAAACCAGTCACCACAGATGGAAGAAACATGAGGAATCTTCTCATTAAAAAGGGAGTTGCTGTTGTGCTTTGGTTCTATATAAATAAAAATTAAATGAGTTATCTATTCTTTTTCAGCTCCTTTAACGATGTATGAAAAACAAAAGTTCTGGTTGAAACAGTGAATCGACACAACTTTTCCTTTTCCTTTTGTTGTTAACTCTATTGCCACTATTGATATATAATATTAACAATTTAGTAAGAATAACAAATTAGTCGATGTGAAAGTTATGAGTAAAATGTGCTCTAGTGAATCTGCTGTATTGTGGAAAACTAGACAACATTCTGCTGGGATTTTATAAATATTTCATGTAGTGACATAAGACAAGCCTGATAAATTTTAATTCATGAAATAAAAATCAGCACTAAACATTCAGAGCATACTTACTGGCACAAATTACAGTTTATTTATTAAAGTGAGAGCAAAATGCTAAAGAACAACAAAAAAGTGCCAAGCTTAAAAGCTTTATTAAGCTGCAAGTCAAATACTTCCCAAATAAAACCTTTGACATTTACTGCATTCATTTGGAAAACAGCTTGAGTACTGTTTTTGGTCCAAGAATTGTTCATATATATAGTTTATTGTAAACTCATGGCTTCCTAATAAAGGCCAGCTGCTGTAAATCTCACCTCAAGCAAAACTTCTGAAGTTGTCCGCCTGCAACAACCCTTTGCTGCCAAATACTGTACCAGCTGGACAGTGATGACCACCTCTGTCTAATATGCTGTTTGTCCTTTGTATTGTAGGATAATTGACCCACATAAACACAAAGAGACCTGAGAATGCTGTGTGGTATCTGATACAAACATTTTTTAGCTCCAGCATCTTCAAAGAGCTGTGAATTACATCAAAGTTGATCCCGCACATCCTGTGTTTTGTCAGAAACACTCATCTCATCAAGTCTTCAAAATGGGACTTCAGAAAACAGTGGGTAATGTCACGGTAGCTACATCCATTTTTTAAACTGTCTTCGACAGCTATTCACCGCTTCTAGTCAAAGGCGCGCCACAAGCCCTGTCATTTTGGAGTTGCTCTAACCTAGTCATCTACCATAATGATTTGGCCCTTGTTGTTCTGGCCTTTACACCCACCTACAACACTAAGGCTGTATCAGTGGATGATGATAAACAACAGTCAGAGTGCGTGACAACAGCTTGCCAATCAAGGTGTTCTTTTTTTTTTCCTTTTGACTTGTTTTCCTGTGTGAACACACAAGTTCACGTTCCCACATTTGCTCTCTTTCAAATTACCGTTGTGAACCACTCTCATCTCAAAATAAGCGAAAACAGAAGAGGAACATTTCTATTTCTAAAATTGGAGCTTAATGTAGCCGTGTGTTTGCAGAGATGCTAGTTTATCTCGTGTCTTTAACCTTATTTATGTCACCAGGTGTTGTGTGAGTTTCTGGTAAAAGACCCTGCTGTGTGTGAGGTGAGCACAGCCAGAGCAGGAAGAGATAGGTGAGCCACCTTTATGCATCAAACAGACTGATCAAGTTAGCAGAGCTATGATAAAAAGAACTATAATCCTAAAGCAAACTTAAGTGTAAATCATTTATGGCTGTGTGTGAACGTCTCTCTCCAGCTGGTTCTTTCTCTTTATGCTGGAAATGGGGCATAACCTCTTCTCTGTCTTTGTCTCTCTGGCCAGCAGTTACAGTGCAGCTGTATGTCTGGACCACATACTATGCACAATGTACAGCAGATTCCTCAATCTTAATGGTTGCATGGCAGCTATGGTATTGGTTATTGGCATAAGATAATTAGACTATGGAGAAAACTGCTCAACCCTAATGTTTACTATAACTTAACTGCTGCTAATATATCTTAGAAAATAACAAGTGCTCTTGCTAAAAAAGATCAACATTATTCATCATCTGTCATCATTTGCCAAAGGGGATAATGATTTCTCTCACTGGTGCAGGCTAACTTAAAAATCAGGTCAAGTTACTTACTCCTAGGTGTAGTATTGGAATAGCCGTATTAAGCTGAGGACTAGAGGAAAAATAAGTAATACGGGTGCTGGTGTGGATGGGAGGGTATTTTCTGTGTGTAGTTAGCTGGTAAACTCCTGTTCCACCAGCGTGCCCCCTTTCCCTCCCCACCAAGTCTACACAGACGTCTATGTTACTTTAATGGAAGCATCAATAAAAGATGACGTTTCTCAGAAGCAATCACATCAAAGAGCTCACTTCCAGCTACGGGATGCATGCACGATGCCCTGGCACACTTAAGCGCTCCAGGAAGCTAGCATGGTGGCTTTTCCTCAGTGTATTAGCATTACTTCCAGCTGGTGGGAGTAGCCAATTAACACAATGCAATGTGAAACTTCAAGAAACGCTGTGATGAAGACTGAATACGCATACTCATCACTTACATAAGACACAATGACAGCATGCTTTAAAAAAAAGGCCTGTTTCGATTCAGTTGCGGTACTTGCAGTGTACACTTATAGTGCAAGCATTAGTTTTTTTTTTTTCTTCTGATGCAGGCTTTTAAGCCCATTAGGTGCATATTTTGAGTCATTTCTCTTTAAACAAAAGCGTACACTAGATTTGTCTCACACCAAAGGAAATGCAGAGGGCAGGGATTCATGCATTTTGCATCACCAGTGGAGTATCATCCCAGTGACATTGGCCGGGGTGGGACAGATGGCCCAATGACTACAACAGGGTTTCTGCTGAGCAATAATCTGCTGCTATCAACAGATCCTACTTAGTAACCAATTCCAAATGGCACTGCTGACAATAATCTCAGAATGAGTTTGTTTTCATCAAATTATTAAATGGTAATTTAATCTGTAGTCAGATTTAATTGCTTTTATTAAGAAAAGTGATATATTTATTGTCATGGTCTCCTGCCCGGCTACATGTGTTGTTTGGTTTTCTCTCTCTCTCTCTCTCTCTCTCTCTCTGCCTGGGCGGAGCTCACTGTGGGCTCCCGCCCTTGGCCCACACACCTGACAACAATCAGCTGTCATCACCTAGGAGCACTATTTGAGGCTGGAACACAGATCCTCTCGTCGCTGGATGATTGTACTACAGACGTTAGTGATTCTCCCAGCACCTGTGAACCTGTGCGTTGTGAGTGACTTCCCTCTCTTCTGCTACAGAGACTTTCCTCCCCGGACCTGTGACCTCCCTGCCGTGTGAACGTGTGTAAGTTTGGGCAAGAAGACGTGAGCGAGTGTGAGAGCGCTTCCCCGTGATTCCCTGGAGTTTGGATTTCCCTTCACTGTATATATCGTGCACTAGTGCTGTAAATAAACTGTTTTTGGAGACGTCTAACCGCTCTGCGCTTGAGTTCCTACTACCAGATTGTGACATTTATAGTCTTTGATATTATGCACCGGTCAATCTACTGCCATGCCATGAGTTGAACAGAAAGTAAAAATGACATCTCAATCATGAGCAAAATAAGCACAGCAGGAGCATCTGTCAGGGCGGGGCCCAGGGTTGATGAGGCAGGGGGGATGGTAAGGATCAAGGAACCTCTACTACTTGTCTGCTCTACAACTTGGCAGCTATGAGCCATTGGCTATATGTGGACAACTCTCATCACCCATCTTATTACTTTAAGAGAAGGGGCATCTTTATATGGGTCTTTAAGGGCTTGTCGAGTAGAGGCTACGTTGGCATGGAGCAAAAAGATCTGTCTACACTGAATGAATTCAATCCAGCAAAGATTAAGTTAGCATATGTATTAGGAGCATCTCTGCATTCCTTTAAACATATACGTGAAAAACGAGTAGATGAGTTTGTGCTGCGATGAGTAGGACAACTTTCCCGTGTGCCAAATCAATAAGGCCCTGCTGAGGGGGGCCTTTGGTCAATTATATATTGGCAAGTGCCTGGATGGGACAGCCACCTGCTCCTAATGACCACTCTGATGTGAGCTACCGACACAAAATAGCTTGAAAATGATGACACGGTGCATAAAATTCTAATCAGCGTATTTTCGGTGCAATAACACATCTCACGTCATCTGTTGTCGATGTTTACAGGCTATAAGGAGCAGCTGATAGTGAAGAAGCTGCTTTTGAGACACACAGAGTTTTATCAGCTGACTAAAGATCTCCAAAAGCCTCAGGCTCAATAGCATCCCTCGGAAGCGCAGCTTAGGGCTACAGCCTAATCTTATCTCCTGGGTACATTCTGCTTTATTAGTTATACTCAGGCCACGATTTCCATCCCTCAGCGTCACGTCTAATCTTTAACTGTCTAACGGTCTTATTTTGTCTGACCCATGGTACACAAGCCGAGCACTCCCATTCACCCATCCACCCACACCCACGCACTCTATTCTCATAGAAAAATATTGGCAGAACCGCACCAATCATCAGCTAACACATTTAGCATTTCGAACAGGTGCCCCCACAGCACAGCGTGAGAGGCCAGATACGCCCAGCTTTGCCACAATCCTTTTCTCACACACTGCTTTCATGTCGACCTGCGCTCACAGAATGGGAGTTTTTCTAGTGAACAGACGCCGAGTTTCTGTCTTCCCACCACGCAAAAGGCATTGGTTAGCGATTTATAAATTTCTCGGAGTGAAATTGCTACTAAAAGCACCATCGCTGATATTAAGTATGAAGATTACAGCCTCGTTTTTATGCGAATAATGAAGAGTTTCGTTCTCCGGTCTCTAGTGGATTGCCAGAACAAAATAACACCTCCTACATCTTTTGCAACAACTCTTCAACAACAGTTTCCAAATAAGCGATGTTCCTATCAGTTAAGAGGGACTGAGCCATGAGCTGCAGAGAATGTATAAAGCCAAGAGGGGTCCAAATAACGCATTGATGCAATCAGAGGAGGGAAGACCCAACGCTGCCATAAACCATGTAAACTTGTCATATTACACAATGTTTTTACACAAGACATTTTATCTGCTGGCCTGAGTGTAGAGGGATGTGCGTGGGAGGGACAGGCAAGAGAATATCTCTCTTGGAGGATTAGAATAATGATAAACTCTCCGCCAGAAGCAAACTCAAAACCCTTCATTACTATCAATGCACACGCACAATCACCTGTGAACGCATGCACGTAGATGAACAGGTGTGGACAGCAACACATACGCAGACACTGTAATGCCAACATTTTGCCTAGCCTGTGCAACTCTAAACAAACACTGCGTCAGTACAGAGAGAGAAATGGATGCAGAGGTCTGCGGTAAGGTACCTCTACATACACTAGACACATATACAAAGACCAGCCCCCTAAAGGTCGTTACAGCTCCTAGATATTCCGCCACACTCAGGCAATCTGCATTCGGCGGACCATCTCCCCCCCTGCTGTGTCTCCACTCTCCTGGAACAAATACTAAACTGAGCCAAGGGCACCTCCAGTAGTGCCTTGGCCAGCAATATTTTCCCAATTCTCAGATCGCCTCCTCGGTGACCGCCTGTCTGACATTCACACATACACACAGCTAATGACAGCCTTCCAGCCACCCAACTGTATAACAACCCTGGGGGGATAGAAATATCTCCCCCTCCATGGTCACTGGAGCTCCTGTGTGGAACAGAGGATCAGGTTTGCCTCAGAAGGCAGCAAGCAAAAATGACTGGCCACAGGGAGTTGTGGATAATGTCAGTCATCAGGAAAGATTGGACAACTTTTCTTTGAAATACAGCACAAGACACAACGACTGCTGTATATCAAAGGATATGGGATTATTTTATATGAATATAAAATGCAGGTGGAATGGATCAAGCAAGCTCTGACCTCAGGTAAATTTTGCTTTTAGCTTCAGCTTCACCGACAATTCTGTTTGGTTCATCTTTAAGCAGAACAAAATGTTATGGTGTTAAAGATTGCTAAGAATAAAGTTCACATCTAACATTTATGTTAACATCTAATGTCTAACATTAGCCCCTGAGTCTTAAAAATGTTTTTATTCTGAAACCTGCTAAAGAAAATTGTCCACACTGCACAATTTTTCAAAATGTTTTGGGGAAAATTGGCTTCAGGCAGAATAAAGCAGACCTTTGTTACCTTACACTTTCAAGAAAAATTACTCTTGGTCCTGGAAAATTCTTGAAAGAATGAGTTTCTTGAGTTTCTGTACATATTATAGTCTTCTTGTTAGGTTTGTATTCATCCTACCTGAATACAATCATGCCTGTATTCATATTTTAAGGCTGGGATTACACTATATTACCTTAGAGTCCATTTGGCAGTTGCATGCACAGTTTGCACCCTTAAAGTGTAGTATCTGCACTGACAATTGTACCAGATCACAACAAATTAGAGGCTACATCTCCTCAGAGCTTCACGCACGCCCGCTGAAGATAAAATACACACCACTTGGACACTTACAGCACGTATGCAATATGCAATAAACCTGTGTTACTAGTCGCTGTAATCCAGCCCATATTGCCACAAAGCGATGCCTTCTGCATGCTGTTAGAATATGAGTGATGAGGATAAAATCGCTAATCTTTGTTCCACACAGAAACGCAGAACTTCAGCTTAATGTGAGGCTACGGCAGTGTGAGACAGTCAGCTAGGGATTTTCCACACTCAATCTCTTTTAGTACCAAATTATCACTTTCTTTTCCCATCCCTCTACGTTGGCTCATCAAGGAAACACTCTGTGAATCCACAAAGAAGGAATTTCATAATAAGGACTCTTTGACTTCAGGAAAACCCAACTGACTTGTCTGAGGCTGTAAGAGCTTCATGTTAGCTTCAGATTCACTTTGGAGAGCATTTTCACACGGAGCACGGAGGAATGTGGATTCTGTTCCTCTATTACTTTGGATATAGATTTTTTTTGAAGTCCATATGATCAACAAATTAACATGTAACTGATTTTAATTTACACACGTGTCAGTGATGCGTTTAGCAAAAAAGAAAGTTAACCTTTTTAACTATTCAGCATCAGAGTGTGAAAAAAGGCTGAGGAACTTTACCCAAGGTTTCTCAGAGCTTAGTGATTGTTTTTGTTTGGATTCATATTTTCTGTTATTAACTAGATGGTTTTATTGAAGGTAAAATGGTTTTAAGCATCTAGCTGAACTCTGCATATTTGTATTGATATGAGAGTAAAAAGCTTCAATCTCATTGAAAGTGAATGCAGCTGTCATGGACAGTGTGACAAAGGAAATCTGAGTGATGTCAGCCATTCTATTATCTTAGAAAAGATTTGTAGAATATTCATTTTAACTGAAAGCTTCTGCAAGCACTGAGAGTTTAACAATACACCAATAATGGTGTTTTTTAATGGCTCTTTCTCCATCTAAAAACCTCAAATTTCATTCTGTTTTGTAGATTTTGTATGCCAAATTAGTTGTGTTGATTCTTAGTTATTTTAAGGACTCCTGCAGAGCTAGATTGGTATGCTAGTTTTACCCCATTAGCACATTTTTCTATTTAATTATTTATGGATTCTTTTGGCACATTTTCCTACATTAAATAACATTTTCTTGTCTATTTCAGGAGGTTTTTTCCTTTTAATTGAATCTATTTGCATCGTGAAACTTCAATAAAAGAGAAGCAGCAAACGCAGCACTTGCAGTGAGAAAAAAGAAGTGCGCAGAAGTTCAGCATTGTGGTGTTTCGACAGAAGAACGGAGACGGCTTGGTTTGTAATGGAACGTATATATTCAGCAGTAGTTCGCCATTTTTCATCTCACCATACACTTCACTTCTTCTCTCCTTCCATCATCCTTAGTCACAGAGCCCCCTACTGGTAACTGAGTATATGTTCATATTCAGTCCCCCTTGTAAGCAACCCTTCACCATCTTAGCAGTGTATGTAAACACAACATCTCTCCTCATTCTCACAGAATTCTACTACCTCAGTATTACTTACTTAGCATGGCAACATTACTATTTGCACAGAACATTATCAGTAGTAAACTTTGCAACCAGACAGCATTTTCAATACCTATTTCACTTATAACATTACTGGGTGTTTGAACTATACCCGTGATCTTAACATACAATCTTATAAATCGTCCTTTATAATGAATACTTGTACCGTTAAGGTTACTGTAGTAACTTAACAACCTTAAGTCACAAAACTCACAAATAAATCACAGTAAATCAATCCTCTATTATACTTGGACCTCAAAACTAGCAGTATGGAACTTAACATTAGCACCCAACAGCTCAAGCGTGTTTTTTTCACTTTTTTTTTTCATTTTTTTTTTTTTTAAACTCATTTCATAACATAATCCTTGGTCCAAGCTGGTAACTGTCTCGGTCTGTTAGGAACAGAAGGTCTTTTAGGAGTTTCTCTTGTGTTATTTTCAACCTCGTCACCAGCCTGCAACGGCTCAGCATTCTCTGCGCGGCAGAGTGAGAGACGGGCTGCATTCCATCTCTTTCCATCACTCAAGATGAAGGTGCTCAGTCCAGTCTGTTGCTGCACTGACAGTGGATCAGTGAACTGTCTCTCTCCCTTCCCCACTCGGAAAGGTTTACGTATCCGCACCCTGTCACCGACCACAAGCTGGGGAGGTTTTGCCCCCCTCTTTGCATCAGTGTAGCGTTTACTCTTACGTTGCTGGTGAGAGACTCTGGCCCTGCATTGGTCATACTGTCCTGTGTCTTTGGGAAACGGCAGGACATTTAGCTTTGTTCTCATGGGTCTCCCTCTGAGAAGCTGGAACGGAGCTGCTCCAGTCGTTGCATGAGCTGTAGCACGGTAATTCTGTAGCATCTCTGTCACGGCGGGCTTCCACAGCTTCTGGGACACCTGTGCAGCCTGAACACAGTCCTTCAGCACTCTGTTGAATCTTTCAACACACCCGTTCGCTTGAGGGTGATACACACTTGTTCTGATGTGCTTGATGCCCCTTTCCGTCAGGAAATCAGCAAAGGCAGATGAAGTGAATTGTGGTCCATTATCTGTGGTAAGCTCACAAGGGTTTCCCTCCCGTGCAAAAACTGAAGACAAGAACCTAATCACAGTGTCTGTAGTAGCTGATGAAGTAAAGGCTACTTCTGGCCATTTGCTGAAGTAATCGACCAGTGTGATGGCAAACCTGCGGTCAAAAGGTCCAACAATGTCAACAGCCACATGCTGAAAGGGACCATCTGGAAACTGAACCGGCTGTAAGGGAGTAGGAGCAGTTTTGGCCGTTTTGTCACACAATTGACAGACTGAGCACGATGACAGAATCGCATGGACTTGAGTATCCATGCATGGCCACCAGTAAAGCTCTCTGAGCCGCTGCTTTGTGCGAACTATGCCCTGGTGACCTTCGTGTGCGAGGCATATCACCTTTTCCCGCAGGGACCTTGGGACCACCAGACGTGTCCCCCGGAAAACCAACGGTGATTCCACAGCAAGTTCATGTCGCACCAGGAAATACGGCTGTATCTCAGGTGGGAGAGACCTTTTCACCTTAGGCCAGCCTGAGCGGATAACCTGTTGCAGCAGAGAAAGGTCAGGGCAGTCCTCACATTCAGCTTTAAAATCCGTCAACGGTGTCGCTGTCAAGAGAGGAGAAACTTCAGCTATCTCCAAGAGAAGGTCTTTTTCAGCATCAATGTCAGTGCTGGAGTACATCAGGGGAACCCGTGAGAGGCAGTCTGCGATGACATTCTGAACACCAGGACGGTACTGCACATCATACTGAAAACACATCAGCCTTGCAGACCATCGTGCGATTCTCATGCCCGCTCTGTTCATACCTTTGGTGCTGAGAAGGGTAGTAAGAGCTTGGTGGTCAGTACGAAGTGTGAATCTGCGGCCCCATACATATGTACGCCATCTTTCCACCGCCCAGACACAGGCTAACGCCTCCTTTTCTGTGGTGGAGTACTTTCTTTCAGCAGGAGACAGTGTTCGGGAGGCGAACGCCACAACCCGCTCCACTTGATCTGGATGTAACTGTGTCAACACAGCGCCTAGCCCATAGTCTGATGCGTCTGTGGTGATAAAAGCAGGTAAGTCAGGGTCATAGACGGCAAGTGCGGGACTTTCCAGAAGGAGCTTTTTCAGGTTACTGAAGCTCTCATGTGCTGCCTCGTTCCACTGGAGTTCGACTTTCATGTCTGTTTTCAGCAACTGTCGCAGTGGTTCCACCAGTGTAGCATAATCTGGAATAAATTTACTGAACCAGGATGACAAACCCAGGAACGAGCGCAATGCAGCCATATCCTTTGGAGCAGGAGCCTCAGCAATAGCAGTAAGGTGATGTTGGCTTGGACGTAGGCCTTCCTTTGAGATTACATGGCCCAGGAATGTGATGTGTGACTGGCAGAAGGAACTTTTCCCAGCATTAATCTGCAGGCCGACATCTCTGAGACGTTGGAGAACAGCTTGCAGGCGTGTATCATGCACCTCCTTTGATGTTCCGTAGACGATGATGTCATCCAAGTAGTTGCGAACACCAGGCAGATCTTTCAGGACCGTTTGCATCATTTTCTGGAACGCCGAAGGTGCTGATGCTAGGCCAAATGGGACACGTGTGAACTGGAACAGTCCCTCATGAGTGATAAAAGCAGTCAGCTTGCGGCTCTCCGGATGCAAAGGTAATTGGTGGTATGCTGAGCTGAGGTCAATCTGGCTGTAGTGAGTGGCACCTGCCAAGTCAGAAGACAGATCCTCCATATGAGGAAGAGGATGGCAGTCAGCAATAATGCTCTTATTGGGTTCACGAAGGTCAACACACAGTCTCAACTCCTTTTTTCGCTTTCTGGCCACGACCAAAGGACTCACCCACTCAGCTGCATCGATCCTTTCAATTATGCCAGCTTTGAGTAAGCGAGAGAGTTCTGCTGACACCTCTGTACGTACACTTAATGGCAGGCGTCTCAGCTTTTGGCGTACAGGCCGCACGTTGTTGTTTACCTGTACTTTATGGATGAACCCTTTAACACATCCAAGTTGAGCTGGTGGAATAGGATCAACATTGTACACAGCAGACTTCTGGTTAGACGAATCCGGCTCATCTGCAGTTTCATCCTGAATACGGTCCACTTTGCCTCCGACGATGCAGACGTTCAGTGCTCTAATGAGGTCGAGGCCTAATAGTGGGGAACCAGCTTTGACAATGTAGAAGGAAGCAGGAACTTTCTCATTCTGTGCATGCAGTGCAACTGATGCAGGCAGACAACCCATCACAGCCAACTCATCTTTAGCATAAGTAACTAGTTTGACTTTAGGTCGCACCAGTGAACAGTCTGCAAAATACTGTCTGTAGATAGTTTCTGGCAGAATAGACACAGAAGCTCCAGTGTCTACTATCAGCTCTACTGTCTTAGAGCCACCTTGTACAGTTTCAATGTCGACAGTGCAGGTAAGCTTATCTTGAATAGCTGCCATCATTTTAGCATCTTGCACGCACAGTACTGCCAATTCTGGAACCACTACTTCTCTCACTTCACTGACTGACGACTTACATACCTTGGCAAAATGTCCTTTTTTCCCGCAGTTATTGCATTTTGAAGAAGCAGCCGGGCAGTTTTTATCATTAGCTAAGTGCTTGTGAGAACCACACCTGAAGCACTTCCGCTGCTGCTGCTTTGAACCTCCCCGTTTGCGTTGGTCTGGAGTGCAGCCTTTAGCGGGGCGAGGTCCTCTCCTCTGGTGAGAGTGGGAATTTGCCGCGTCGACTGTCTGAACAGGCGCGGTCGGACACGAGCCGGGTGTGGAGAGTAGAGTAGCGTTTTTGACTGCTGCTTCTACCTGGCTCGCAATAGTTAGAGCCTTATCCAGTGTGAGTTCATCCTCCAGTAACAGTTTGTCTTTCACAGCGCTGAGATGAGCATTGGAGATCAACTGATCTCTTATCATTTCACTTTCCATTTGTCCAAAGTTACAAGATGAAGCTAATGCTCTCAGAGCCACCACATACTGAGAAACAGTCTCATCCGCTCGTTGCATACGCTGTCTGAATGTATGACGGCACGCCACGACATTCACTTTCGGCACAAAGTGCTTCTCCAGTGTGCTCATGGCGTCAGCATATGTATCACCTTGCTCCGGTAACGTGTAGAATAACCGCTGTCCCTCCGGGCCCAAGCAGTGTAGCAAAACAGCGCGTTTCCTAGCATCCGGCCATGCGTCTCCCGTGGCATTGATTACTAGCATGTAATTGTCGAATATTTTCCGCCATGTAGTAAATGGAATCGGCGGCTCACCCACATGTGGAAGAAAAGATGGTGGACTCGGAACTGATGCACTCATCCTCGTCGCCAATTTGTGGTGTTTCGACAGAAGAACGGAGACGGCTTGGTTTGTAATGGAACGTATATATTCAGCAGTAGTTCGCCATTTTTCATCTCACCATACACTTCACTTCTTCTCTCCTTCCATCATCCTTAGTCACAGAGCCCCCTACTGGTAACTGAGTATATGTTCATATTCAGTCCCCCTTGTAAGCAACCCTTCACCATCTTAGCAGTGTATGTAAACACAACAAGCATGATGTGTTACGCTAACCACTTTTTGCCAGTGTTAATTGCATTATTATTTCCTGAAGCCACTTTCCCATTTTGCTTTATTGTCCTTCCTCTAAGTGTGAGGTTTGCAGAACAGCACCCGGTGAACCTGCTCAATACAATTCAGCAGAGTGCAGCTATCCTGTACGCAAGCTTTCTCCAGAGCTCTGCCGCTGAAGGACTGAATTGCCCTCTGAACCTCTACATCTTTCTATAGCACAGTACTCCACTGCATCATAGTTACTAACAGCTGGTAAGTGTAGCCTCTGCACTGGAAGCACATCTGTGACGTACACAGAAATGCCGGACAACAAACCGACATTTCCTCCCTGCTTCATACAGATGTACAAATAAGCGCGCGCACTAACAAGGCATTACAAACGAGCCTCTTCCATCCTGTTACACTTTAGTGTCACAGGAGCCAGGGGCGTCGTCACCACAACATACAAAGAAACACCTCTCTGGCAGTGTTTAAACAGCCTGAGCAGAAACATGCTTCTGAGACAGGCAGGATTTATATAAACACAGACCAACACAATTACAAGGGAGCCTTGTGCTGCAGCTGAAACAATGCTTCTAGCAACTGTGTTGTTTGCACTTTGAATGAGTTCGGTCCATACACTTGTAGCCATAGAGGGAGAGAGCGTGGGTGTATGTGTGTTGGGGGAAGGGAGTGCTTCTGGGTGTGGTCCCCCCTCCCTGCTCGTGTATACCAATAGATATACGGATGTCTAGATATTAAAAACTGTGGGGGAAGTGCTAATGATGTGATGGTTTTGTGGCGAGCCTGAGTATCACCTTGGCACGAGAGGAGCACAGCCTGGGGCAGGGAGGGGGCCTTTTTTTCTGCCTTTATTATGCCCGTCCCTGAGGTCCACCTCTCCTAATGTCATGCAATGTAGCTCTGACAGCTACCTTCAAAAGCATCAGCAGGGGTTCGCTGAACAGAAATCCCCCCACTGCTCATTCCTTTCCTATTTCCTTTTTTTCAAAACAAACACATTCAGCAAACAGAGATGCATAGAAACAGCATACAGCAAACTAACAGCACACAACACAACAGCCGCTTATCTGCACGTGGACATACACCTATTTCTATACTGTGAATTACACTCTTCCACTTCTCTCTTAGCTCTCAGCAGCTACTCCCCCTCCCTCCCGCTTCCATCCAGCACTCAGAGATAACAGCCTTCCCTTTGGGCAGGCAGGCAGGCAGGCAGGCAAGCAGCGGAGGGGACAGCCATGGATATGTTCTGCCTGCTATCTAATGAGCGTCGGAATGTCACTGTGGGCCTGTCTGCTGGTCCCAGCTAGCCAAGCCTCCATACATGTGGAATCAGCACAGTCTATCAAACAGCTGGCAGACAGCTCTGCATTTCTATCTCTTCCTCTCTCTCTTTCTCCTTCCCATCCCAGCTTCTTTCTCTCGAGCTCCCGCACTCATTTTCTCTTTTACAGAACGTGCCTCCTCCTTTCTGTTCCTGATTGCAAACAAGCAGATGCCCAGGTCCGTTCTGCCGTTGCAGCTCTGCCCGCCTCCCCCTCACCCAGCATCATCGACTTAACATAGACATCCCAAATGAAGGATGGAGGCAAGCTACCATAAATAACACACTGCTGTCTCCGCCTGGATAACTGTATGTACTTAGCAAAAGGTATCATAGGAAAATAAGATAGCGCAATGACAAAGGGGTACCAGTCACAGAATAGTTGTTCTTTTTCTCCTTTTATTTTGTGGAAAGAAACCTGCAGGTAGCTTCTTTCACTAACTGTCTTTGTTTCTCTCTCTCTAACTCTCCCTTTGCTACCCGCCTGTGTAGAGCACTTCTGAGTGTTGTCTACACAGAGGACATCAAATGGCCTGCCTTCACAAAGATACTGGAGTTGCTGCTCCATGCAGAAGTGCCGCTGTCTCAGCGGTTGTGCAGGGAGATTAGAAGATATCAGCGAGGAGGCTGGGTCGACAAATGATTGTGGTGTTTCTCTGTCCCAAAACAATGCCGTCACTTTGGTACATTACGTGATCCGTGATGAGAACCTTCTTGTGGAGATGTGTTACATCGCCATATCTTTTGTTTTGCCACTGATCTGGGAGCAAAAAACAATTTCCTCTTTTGCTACTTTTGCCTGGGTTATGATAGACATCTCCATCCCTGTGATGGAGCTGTTAACAGTTTCATTTGGATTGTAATGAGCGTCTGACATCAAGTAACAAAGACGTAACACTGACAGAAATTTTAAAAAAAAGAAGTGAAAAAGCATTTTAAAAAGTCAAGCACGACCTCATCTTTGACAACTCTGTTTTGCACGCTACACGCACTGCCTTGCAGCTGACAACATGATCACTCTGCGGCCCATTCACATTTTTAGCGACGCAAACTGTTCAAACTCACACACTCCAGAAGATCACCAAATGGGTGAATTCTTGCAGGGGGCCCATTCACTCTCCAGACTCACTTCATATATCAACTCTGACTGTGGGATTTTTGTCTCGGCCTAATCTGATTAAGCTCAGCCATTCTATGATTCTTTGTATGATCCTCCCATCTCTCCCCCTCTGCCTGCCCTCAACACAACACTTTTTCATGAAAACCGAACATGCCTATTGTTCAGGCAGGTGGTAGTCTGAGGCCACCCCCCCAGCTAAATCCAAATAGAGAGAAAAAACTGATAATGCACTGTATGTTGCAGTTTACAGTCTGTTACACAGGAACAGACAAACACAAGAATCATATAAAGGAATCTGATGCACAGCATTATTCGATGATCTAACATCAGACATCTACGGGCATCTCAGCTCAGGATCTGTGGATTACTGGGCTGCATCATGTTGGCCTTTCTAGTTGTGTAAACAAAACATACAAAGGAAATAAACAAAATGAAATGAGTAGTTATCATAGGAAAACATGTTCTTTGCATGGACATCATCTCATCTGCTTTACATTTTAACTTCAGACAGAGACAGAGTGAATGTGTGTTATGGTACCTTGGAAGTGGAAAGCTCTAGACTCGCTGTGGAAGCCCTGGACCTGAGTAACGCCATCAAAGCCTTCTCCAAGCGTTAGTTCATCAAATACGCTGATGCGCAGGGCAGGATCAACCCCAAAACCTATAACTAATTTACAAACAGAAAACATTTTATTTTATTTAAACCACTGTTATTAAAAAAAAGAGTCTTGTGATGCTAGAAAAAAATATCATGTTTGTTTCAGGGGGAGATGTGTCAGGTCAGGTTAAGATTAAGAGCTGATTATTTCTGAGAAGGTTTGGTCACAAGTTAAGCAAAACAGCACATCATTTAATGAAGCTGATCTCATGTTAAAAAGCAAAATGTTGCGACATAACGGTTCATTTAAAAATCAGTGACAGCCTTTTGTCCTACCTGAGGAGACGAAAAATACACCGGAAATCAGAAACAGCTGTAATAATCTCATGATGAATGTATAAAAAAAAACAAAAGCAAAATTAGTCCATGTTTTGTCCACTTCCGAGAGACAGCGTTCTTCAATCACATGCGAATGATGTATCACCCTCGCACGGGAGGCTGTTACCAATCCCAAATGCTGAGCGGAGGCATCATCACAACTTTAGATGCCCAGCGATGCGAATTTTTTTTTTTTTAAAAAGGGGGGAGAGAGAAGCAAATCCGAAAGAGGGGGAGGAAAAAACACAGCAATGATGCTGAAATTATTCCATGTAACACAGGGTCTGCTCCATCCGCATCATCCGCGGCACAGGTGGCTGACAGAGGACGGACAAAGCGAGCTGCTCTGCCTCGGCAGCTCAACAGACGCTCCTACAGCAGTGCGAACGAGCTGTGTGCGCTGAAGGAGTGCAGACAGAGAGAGGAAGGGAGAGGAGAAACCTGTCAAGGAGCGAGAGACAGGGGGGAAAGAGGGGCAATAAAGCCCCCTGGTGGCCTGAGATGGGAAAAGCTTTTATATCCATTACATGCATCTCGATTGCAACCACGCCTCATCCTGGCCCATGTCTACTGTAATCTCTCTCTAAAAAAAAAAAAGAAAAGAAAAGAAAAAAAGGAATTTTTGTCAGTGCCTTAGCTTACATGAAATTCAGGGTTAGGGTCAATGTTTAAATGTTTAAGAAAGCAAGAAGTAACGACGATCAAGACAAAAATCTAATTATTCAGTTTTATTCTATATAAAGCAAAATAAATAAATAAATAAATAAAAACAGGCTTTGTGTGCGCGTATGTTATTATATTGTTATTATTACGGGATAATCCTAGGGTTTTGGCTCATCTTATTAAAACACTGGGTAGCAACCTTGATCTTTGACTCCAATTTCAAATTTGACAGTCAAATGAATTCTGTGATCTGGAAGCAGTTTCTTCCATCTCCGGACTAAAAACTCCTTGACTTTGTTATGTTAAAACTGGACTACTTAGAGCACTGCATGCTGTAGTTAGTCCATCATCTCTCGCCCACTTACAATTAGTCCAAAAAGCTGCAGCCAGATTATAGAGTGGGACAACGAGAAAGAGAGAGAGAGTGATCACATTACTCCAGTGTTGGCAGCCTTACATGGCTCACTGTGTATTACAGAATCCATCATGCAGTGGCACTGTTTGTGTTTAAAGCCTTAAGGTGTCTTGCACCTGCATATGTGGCAGATAAGCTCCATATGCTACTGATGTACAATTTACATACTTAATTATTATTTGGATTTGTCCATTTGGAAGTCTACTTGGTGTGACGTGCTTGGATACTCATGTTAAACGTAATCAAAGTTTCAAATGAAGACGTCAGCATATCAACAAATAATGCAGGTGAGTCAAAAGCTTAGACTTTAGGCTGCTCTAAACACTTTGTTTACTTTACTTCTTCATTTGTGTTTCCGTAGAGAGGCTGACACAGCTTGTTTCAAGCAGCTGATGAAGTGAGGGGTTGCATCAAGTCTCAACATGAGATAAATAAAGATTATTTTGAACTATGAGTCAAACAAAACAACTTTAGAGTCCAAGAATGAAAATATAGAGTTGAAAAGACCGTAATAGGTCTAGTATAAATAGATACGCATGTTTGAAACGAAATTTGAATGAGTTACTGCTGCAAAGTCGGCCCAATCAAATGAGAAAATGCACTTGCTCTCTATCATTCATAATTAGATAATTACTAGCTAACCGAGCAATATATTTCAGTTTTTATATATAAACTAAGTCATGGGATATCTAAAAAGTCTAAAAGGGAAAAAGGAAACAATAAATGAGATAAGCATTGCTAGTATAAGTATATTGCTTTTCAATTTACTGAGACAAAGGTACATAATTGTTTTTATTTTCCATCTTAAGTACATTGCAGCACAAAAGGCCTAACTACTATTGAAAGGTGGAAGGCCAGCAAGCACAAAAAGCTATTTTATGAGTTATGCCTGTTTATTGAAGTTGTCAAGGTTGTGTACCAACTTTGGAGGTTAAAAGTCCCAGCGATTATAGTGGTAAATGGTAGGAACCTACCATGATAAACAATCCTTCAGGCATTGTCAAGGCTCGCCCTCTTTTCCTTTCCTTTTTAGCAATGTTTGGGTTTTCTTTTCAGTTGATGTTGATAACCTCCTTTACGTCTCTTCCAAACCATCTGCCTTCCCTGTCCTTGTGAAGAAGTCAATGGAGAAAAAGCCACCTGTCACAAAAGCACAACATTTTACTGGATTATCATATATGCTAAAACTGCTTTTTGATTAGAGTTGTGACCTGCTGCAAGCACACGTTCTCAATCCTTCTGTAAAGGTGACGTCTGGCTTTTCAGCAGGTGCCAAGAAAGCAAATTAAAATTGAGTCCTTGGCTGACTGTGTGCCAATTGAAGCAAAGGCGCTCTGTGGGTTGAAAATTTATTTATTTATCTCGCATCTTCTTTATCATGGCACATACTAACCTTCTGAAACCTAACTGTTTAATCAGCATCCATGTTATGCCAGTGATGTTGATTTTGAAATTATTACATTTTCATTAAATCCTGATCAATTTTCTGCCAGAGGAACATAAATTGAAGACTTTTCCAGAGGCAATCGATCATAAGTCCTTAACAAACTCAGGCCAATCCCTGGATGACAAGAAACATCTTTTGCTGGCTATGCTGGTTTCTGAAGTCGAGCTGACAAGTGGGCATCAGCAGATATGATTCATGGGCCGCTGTGGTGCTCAGATCCATCCCAAGGACCTTAGATTAACACCAGCACATTTGCCATTTAAATGTGCCTCTCCTTCAATATAGCCTTCATCAATGCCAATAACATGTTTTGTTTTAATTATAATTCATGCAAAACAGATGTTTTTTGACAAACAGGCTATTATCTGTACCAACTGAGAGCGCATCTACAGCATGCAGCTAATGGGTGGCTATTGTGACCAAAACAAAGACAAGCAATGGCTCTTCATGCAGTGTCACATCTGTTGTCTGAGAGGGCGACCAACCCACTATTCATTATTAATAATTCCATTTCTTCTGGGTCCAGACACAGGAAATGTAATTACTTTGTATTGCCCACAACTTGTCATTTCCTAAAGTGCCATCAGGAAAATAAGAGTCATTAAAGCATGCGCCCAGCAAAGAATCAAAAGTAATAAGCACGCGCACTGCCAACACACACCTGCGCTCGCACGTCAAATCTCTCAAGGCAAAGGCAGAAGAACAGCGGTACTTTCATTTATCTAAAAAAAAATAATTAAATAAATAAATAATGAAAACTAGATGGATGATGCATTGCAAAGCTCTCAGGGGCTTGTTCACTTAGGAAATAAATATACCATATAGACATACTAATGCAAGATCTACAAAATTAAAATCACTTAAAGTAGCAGTGACGGAATACGAATGAACTGCTGGGAAAAAAGAAAGAAAAAAAACTTTGCATATTGTTCCCACAGGGGTCTCCTGGGATTCATTTGGTTCATATTTCTATGTTATAATGTCCTTTTCTGAGTTTCTAATTTGAATTATATTCTATTAAACCTGTAACGTTTTATTGCATCATCCTGCCCAGTAATGTATTCTAATACCTTTGCTTTGACATGTTTTTTTTTAAATTATTATGAATATTATTTTCAATATAAATGGAAAAATATTTAAATTAAGCTGCGGTGGACTGATGGAAGTCATCTGCTATTTGTTGCAAAGCTGCATTTTTAAATATTTGATGCTGATGCAAAAACCAGACAGAGTTTTGGGAATCACGCAGTTAAAATATTGATGGTCCCCGTTCTCTCAGCGCCATCGTGGGTACATGACAGAGTATTGCAGGCACTCGATCACAGTGGAGCAGTACTGAGGCCAAACAGACAGTGTCACTCTTGGACCATGCCAAAGGGTAAATGCTCAACTACCCGAAAAATGGGCAACATACACTCGCGGGCCACTTACTTGGTATAACTGTTGCTCGTTAATACCTAATTAACCAGTCACATGGCGACTTGTGTCCTGACTTGTGATGTCATGGTGTGGACGATATTTTCTTAGCACACAACTACTTAGACTAATTACAACAGATATTATTTAAACCAACAGCCTACTTGAGTATGGTTGACGATCTAGCCATCACAATCTAACCACTGTGTTTCTGTCATCAGAGGGAAGTCACAAAGCTCAAATGAGCTCAGACTGATTTCTTGAACATGACGGTGAGTTCACTTTGCTCACTTCCACAGTCACCAGATCTCAATCTAATAGAGCACCTTTGGGATGTGGTAAAAACAGGATCTGCATCATTTATGTGCAGCTGATGGAACAATTGTATGATGCTAGCATGTGAATATAGACCAAAAGCTCTAAGGAATGTTTGCAGCACCGGTTTGAATCCATGCCACAAATAATTAAGGCAGTTAGCCAAACCTGGTACTAGCAGGATTTAAGTGGCTTATGAGTGCAGTGAGTTCAGGGATGAGACATAAATCAAGATAAATGACAAAAATGAGCAAGACAAACTATGTACTACCAGATCTCTGTGAGCAGAGTCACCCTGTATTAAGGGCCCTATTATTTTCTGTAGAAACTGACTGCTTAATAAAACATTTTTGCACACTATATTTGAATATTACAAATTATGAGTCAAAATCACTTACATTAAATTATATATAGATATTTCATATCTAACCTCAGATGGTAAAGGGAAAAAATAATTTTAAATCTATATTAATGGGGCTGCATTGTTGCCCTTTTATTAGCAATATGTACACATTGAAAACTCAGAAAAGTTCGATCACAGCTTTGACAGCCTTTTATTCTGAAAATTATGTGTTTTTCTTATGCCTAAGTGCCGCACAGCTCCACAAATATGATCCGACAGGCATGACGTTGTTTTGTGAAAGGTACACAATAAGACACCATAGTGGCACTTTATTTCATTTAATACATTTATTCACTCGCATTACTTTTTTTTCAGCGCTCTCTTTTGATAATAGAGACTCATGTGTCCTACATGCAAAGCTTTAAAGTGGAGATAAAAACAAAAGCTTTTCATTGCAATCAGCTTAATGTGCCGTACTCTTAATGAAAATGTGGTCTTAGGTATGTTGAAGCCTTTATAGACTGTCCATGCAGAGCAGTTGCTCCACAAAGCCACTCCCATTCCCCCAGGATCCTATTGTGAACATGTGCAGTGAGCTGGCTCATTGGGCCCTCATGGTGAATGGCCCGCAGCCATTCACTCAGCATACAGAAGCTCATTAGAACTCTATAGGCACACAATTGAGAGGCTCACATTAGAAACTTCCTGTTCTGGGGCATAGACACTGCACACAAAGTGCCAGTTTGCTGCTAAACTAAGCGCATTGTCCTCCTGATTCATAGAACCTGGCCCTCCATTCACGATATTAAGTTCGAGTGGTGGAATATCAATTGCGTGTGCAATGGGCCAGTATCTTTTTAAGAGCTTTAGTGGGGTTAAAAAAGAGAGAAAAGGGATCTCAGTCGGTCTGCAGAGTGCTAGTTTTCAACAGACCCATTGTGAGGAATCTGAATGAAGGGAGCCCTGTTTTTTCCCTCCAGTTCTAAAAAGAGATGGGCATCAAATAAATTCACATGAACTTGCTTCAGGGTGTTTCTAAGACCTACCCGTCAAGAAAAGCCTAATTATACCTCCCTCTCCTGGAGAGCTCTATTGGAATCTGGCTAATTACACAGTGGTGAATTTTAATAATGATACGTGCTTACTGATGCCTTTTAAAATGTGCACAAAGTTGGATGAGATTTGTTCTACCTAAAAAAAAAGTCACTGAACACAGAGAAATATACAAAGTTAATAGACACGCATAATGCTTTGACGAGTGTCATCATGTTTCTGACCTCTTTTAAACTTACTACACTGACATTTTTTGCTCAAATGCTAATTTAAGAACAGAGAACGTGACTCGGTGAAAGTCCTCAGTGTTATCACATAAAACATGCCTTGATACACAATAAGCTATTTAAGAAACAAAAACAGTTAAAAATAGCACTAAACAAGGCTTCCCTCCTGCTTTCTCTCTGTCATGTAAACAAATGACTCTCTGGCGAACAAAAAGCTTCAGGGGGCTATCACAGCCACTGGTCTATGTGAAGCATGTTAACATGAACTCGCTTAACAACAGTGGAAAGTGCACGCAGACGCGCTAACACTCATCATGTGACAGAGCACTATGCGTTCTCCACCAGCCTGAGGAATAAAACCTCAAATTTGATTACAAGCAACCTTTGGCTCCCTGGCCATCACACAATAGCCTGAGCTGTCTGGGCCAATTTCCATGCTCAGCATGAGGCATCTACACGCGCAGCCTGGCGCTCCCAGTCGGCCCCACAAACACACAAACACGCTCCCAGATGAGTGTGGATATGCCTGTTTACTGTGCCTAAACTACGGGTCTGTCGCCCCTCTTGTTGGACTTTCTATGACAATGTTGAGGATCATTAGCTGCAGTGTGAAAGGTTACACAAGCCTCTTATTGGATGTGTTTATGCCAAAACACTAACACACGTGTGTATTTGGGTGGCCACCTATATCTCGAAGCTGCAACACACTAATATGCAACACATACAATCCATATAGTGAAAACTGAATATTTAAGTGCTTGATTTTTCTGCCTGAGGAGCTTTATGGATCTCTGTAAAATCATTTGTACATGTAAAATTTTTAAAGCTGACAAATAGAGTTCTGCAACAATTACCAAAACTGAACAAGTCATAGTTCTGAGGGTTTGTCTTCTAATATAAACAAATGTTGCTCATTGCACTGTTTATTTCATATAATATGTTACAGAAAAAAATACCCTAAATTGCAACTAATATCAGTTGCAACCAGAGGGAAGAAAAATACGATGAAAAATTGTAAATTTCACTCAAAAGGTTTATTTTAACTAAAAAAATTAAGGGTTTTTCCATTATTTATTAAGAAATTAAACTGCATGCTTAAATAAGCCCAGTTATCTTGTAAACAGTGCAAGGTGTCTTGTGCAAGTGATTTAGAAAAACAACTGGACACTTTCTTTTTATGACCCAACTGAAATTTGCTTATAAGTGAGGCAAAAACATTACAATCGGATTAATTTGCCACCTGATATTCCAGAAAAACGCAAGATGTTCTTTTTAAACCTTCAGCAATGAAAACAACTCTTACAGAGCACAAATGAACGACGGAGGTGCTTGCATGGTGCACAATAGAGCTCCGAAGGAGGCTGGAGAAAGGAGAGAACTATTTACTACTGCAGAAGAGTGTTTGGTGCATGCTAAACTTTGGCCAGCACTTCATTGTCTCTGGTGTTGATCATTTAATAGGCTAGTTGACATAATGAATGAGCCAGACCCACCTTCTGCCACTCCAGAAAGGCCCCAGCCTTATCTGAATTGAGAAGCACATTAGAGCCCCTCGGCCAATCGTGACACAGTCCTGTAGCATAGTGCAGGCCCGAAGGAGGAAGAGCAGACAACTTTTGGGGGTTTTTTGGGTTTTTTTGTGGTTGTTTTTTCAGAGTTTAATGAAGTTGGCCTAGTCACTCAAAAAGGGATTAAAGGAGAATTTAGTGTCACTGGGCTGTGACTGCTGAAGAGGAAACTCTAGTGTTCAGGTCACTGTGTGATCAGGATGGTCTCAGTTCAGAGCTGTACCAGGAAGAATATGGCTGGCTGTCCTCCTGCTGTACCGGGATATGGGAGCTCAGGAAAGAGTTTTCTTATCGACAATCTGCTGCAGTCTCAGACACCTTCAGCCGCTTCAAAATGGACAACGAGTGGACACCTGAGACGAGCAGCGTGTGAATGCCCAAGGAGAACCTGGGGCCCTGAGGACGGAGCCTTGGAAAGTCGGACCCAAAGTCTTCGGCCAGTGAAAGACTTAGGAGGGCCACATCTGCCACGTTCTGGTAAAGAGATTGATTTTATGCAAGTGAACCTTTAAACAAAATGTAAACTGTTTTTCCTTGTATGTTTTAATTTGATTGTAATGTAATGTAGTTTTTTTTTTTTTTTTTTATGAATGTAAAGCTACAACTTTACATTCAAATCACACTAATTTTTTCCCCCCGGTCTTGCACCATCTATCAAACCCAGATATGTAGAGGAAAAACATTGTTCAATTAATAATGTAATACTGCTACTTTTGATGCTGCTTAGAGGTTTTATAAAACATGAAAGTAGGTAAGTATATCCATCTTTGCTAATAGTGTCATGTGTGAGTCCAAGACATGAAAAAATGAACAGATAATTAACAGATTTATACCCTTGCATGAAAGAAATAATAATCACTTATTTCTGAGTAATAACAACATTTTGTAAAAAAAAAAAAAAAGTAATAGTTTTTTAACATCAATTTGTAAATGCTAAAAAATGTCATTACATGTAGTCTAAATATTTAACAGAACAGTCTCTAAATTCTATGCAGATTTGCAAATAAATGTCAGTTAAAAGACAGAAAACTAGTGACTGATAACAGCTTAGTCAACATACAACTGGTAAGCGAAGATGTAAGTAAATGCATCAATTTTACTATTTACTTAGTTTCTACAAAATCTGACTTCTAAAAATCGTTGAAAATGTTAAATCATAATTCGCACAAATGCCAGTTTATTTTAAAACCGTTAATGTTTAAATACAATCTGAGACTCAGTTTTGTAGGCCTTCAGAAATATGAGCTTAGTGATTCAGGTAAGTGCTTTTGGGGATCACAGATATCACACCTGGCAATCGCATTACCCTATCTGACTGTCCCTGTGTTTGCAGATGTGCTGAGCAGTGTTTTCCTGCCGAGCCCGCAGTATCTGTTGGCATGCTGCGGTGGGTCCAGCCCCCCTCCTGTCTTCTCCAGTGAGTGTTTTATGCCTCATCAGCAATGCCTCAGCTACTCTCTAAGCATTAGCAGCAGGGTCTCCCATGCTCTCCACAGCTAATTACCGATGCAATGCCAAAGAGCTAATTCTCCGTTCAGTTCTGCACAGCTCTATTCATAAGCATTCACGGTTGTTTAGGAAAGGGAAAGAGGGGTGGGCTGCAAGGCTTTTAAGAGTCCCAGAGGCCCCCCTACACAGACACGCACCTTTTTTTGTACATGCAAATACACATTTAATAGTGCAAATATGCAGCACTAATAAACATCTTGTCTTCTGCTATATTAAGATAATAATTACCAGGTGTGGGTGATTCTTACTGCTGAGTAAGGCCAAATGTTTCAAAGCTTTACTCCCTCAGCACATTAACAAGTTTGGGTGGCAACACAAAGAGTTTGAAATAAAACTTTCAAGGTGAATAAAATGAGGCAACAGTTACAAAAGCTATTACTGCTTCCACTGAAGGAAAATTTACATTTTTTAAAGCATGGTTCAAAGTATCTAATTTAGGATTTGTGAAGAGTACTAATTCTTCATCATCATTTAAAAGACTGAAATAAGTCAGGCAGTTCTGATATTTGGTCATTTTCCCTCATTAATTGGAAGTTATTCGTTTCTGCACCCTGTGATGCCTGTCAAGAGTCGTGCAAAATAGCACAAATCAGAAAGCCGTCATCCCACAAGTCCCTGGGGTCCCCTTAGTAGGTTGACACTTTCCCACAGTGCCCGGCAACGAAACAATGCCAACTCTAGCCGTGACCAATTGCCACTTTCACTCCACCATCCACACGCGACCTCGCTGCAATTTTTCACTCCAGCAATGAACTCCACTAAGCACAAAAAAGTCTCCCATTTTTCAGTAGAAGAGGGCTGGACAAGTAACATCCCCCACCCATTGTGTGGCTACAGAGCTTGGTTCGCCGACCCCCCGTCTTTCTCCTGTCCTTCAACTCTCATTCCTGCCCATTGAAGACCTCTTGACTAGGACATAAAGCATTCAATGAAAGTGACTTTTATAGACTTATTTGAGCTCATCTTCACATACAAACTGGCTTCAAACTTGCAAGAGAAAAGATTTAGTGTTGGGCCACTGAACCATCGAGTAATGGCATTTCCATTGAACAGCTCTATTGTTGGTGTCCCATATGGCTCTATAGTTGGCCCACTAGAGTAGACACACGTTGCCCAGGAATGACCTGGTAATCAGCTATTTAAGTAAAAGCTATTGAATGCCAATAGAGAAGTGAAAAGCATGTCCAAACCAGTTTTGTGCTCTCTAGAGGTGGTCTATGTGCAGATTTGTCGTACAGATTAAAAAGGCAATGTTGAATAGATCAGATAAATTGTTTCACTTGACTTTTGTTGTGTGTGCACCTGTGAGTGAAGCAGCGTGGTATTGGCCCTCTCAGGTCACCAAATCTCCTTTTTCCAGGTTGAAATGGTTTTCTATTCTCATTTAGTCACCCTCAGTTTGTTAAATTGGACAAATAGAAAGAGGATTCAAGAATGTGTGATAAAGTAAGTGTGACAAAGACAACTGGGTTTGAAAAAGTAGGAAATGTGAAACAGTAAGTGGATATATTATAAATGTGGAGAAGATCCGATTTTATCCAAAGCTTGAATAACCTGTTTCCGTTTATAAGACACTACCTTGGTGTTCCACTGTCTGCTACTTACCTTCTCCAAGATGTTTTTTCATGAATCTACACTTTTTGTTTAAACTGATACAGTATGTGTTACAACCTACCTTGCAGAGATGAACCACCCACCATTGATTTTTATTGCTCTAATAAATAGCCCATTGAATATGTCTAGTACTTGAAACTGATGTCAATAAACTGACATGTTATTGTTCCTCTAATTCACTTTCAGAGGGAGCAAACATTCAGATGTGGTCTGCTAATGCAAGTCCAAACTCACGTAGAGGGATCCTTAGGAGAGCTGTGTTCTCTGAAGAACAAAGGAAAGAGCTGGAGAGGACCTTTCGAAGACAGAAGTACATTAGCAAGACAGACAGGAACAAACTGGCAGCTAATCTCAGCCTTAAGGAGTCACAGGTAATCGAATTCAAATGAGCTCATGTTTCGAATATGTGATCCTGCCTTACAAAAGGGTGCAGGGGAAAGTGACAGCTGTAACAGCTCACCTTAAAGATCAAACCTAAATTCCACACAGTGACCAAGATCTCTAAACTGCATTTACAACTTAAAATGAGAAGCTAACATAATTATAATGAAGGACTTCACAAACTGAACTAAAACCTTTACACTGTCGCACTGCTTTAGGTAAAGATTTGGTTCCAGAACCGGCGCATGAAGTGGCGAAACTGTAAAGAGAAGGAGGTTCATAACATTCGTTCCCCAATGGATGAGCTCATGGCCCGCGGTCTTGGTCAGGAAGAAGAACCACAGAATTACACTAATGCAAAAACAGAGAGATCATCAAAGCAAAAGAGTGCCAAAGACACATGAGAGGTCATAATGTATGGAGGGCAAACTTTACATCTACAAAATAAAAAGACTACAATACTCTGATGGTTCTAAAAATATATGGATGAAACATTGTCTGTGTATGGCACGTTTCTTGGCATGATAAATGCAATTTGGTTCAGCTGCTTGGTCAATCACATTGCAGTGCACTGGCTTCAGTAAGCAGTTTCATGGCTATTACCCTGACAAGTATTTCCAGGAGAGACTGTAATTGGAGTCCATTAAAGGCCGGAATGATTCACTTCATTTACTGCACTTCCATATTAGGCTGTTTTATATTTCACATTTTCATAAGCTCTACACTTATGCTTTGTTTGTAATCCAAGTCCATTGGAACTCATGTTTCACTTTCTATATTTTGTAAATATTTTTGTCCAACTGTAAATAAAGCATTTCGATAACTCCTGTTTTAGACATTGTTTGTGCTTAGTGATCACCCTACTATATATTATTCATTGCTCTTAAATATAATCTTGTTAATGGAAGAGCATAATTACAATGAAGGTATCAAAAACCATAATGAATTGTTGTTTAAAACAGAATTGTATATAGATCACGCGCTATCGTGATCACAGTCCAGCTGAGTGCATTTCAGGCTGCAGAGATGATTTTTGACTTTATTGGAGTCTCTGCAGAAGCAGCAGGTTATGATGGTCGAATCCTCCTTGTTTATAGCCAGAAAAAGTCTGAAGAACAACTAAACTCTATGCAGAGATGTAACCCATGTTTCGAATATGTGCTGAAAAGAATAAAAGGGAAAAAACAAATTCTTTCAAAGAATGCATTGTATGATGGATTTATATATGGACTAAAAGTGAACTTTTGAGTATTAAGAAGACGCAAAATATATATTTCATAATTTGCCATAATTATATTTTATACTTCATTCCTGCAAACATAAAAAATCGTCTGAGATTTGCAGTGAACACAAAGTGAAACATTTTCAACTGCAGTGTGAATCATTAAAATGCACTGTATCAGTGAGCCCTAGACCCTTGTTGAAGCTGTACTAGTTGATCCTGATTGTGATCCCGTTACATGCTCCAGTAGTTGTGACAGGAGCTCATTCCAGACCCACAGATAACGTCAGAATCAACCCTGTCAGTTGTTGTTGTTGCATGTGAAAGAAAAGCTTAAATAACTTGTTGCTTTAAAACATCACTCCAGTCACCATACCAAAAAAATGTCTTGCTACTATGATTGAGTGACATTACTTATCTTAACCATATGTCTTTATCATTAACAACATCATGAACTCACTTTCAGTCTTTGAGTATTCTCTTGGTCACGTGGTGTTTGGTTACCATGTGTGGAACTTTCTGTTGGTTAAGAAAGAAATAATATTTTTGTTTTGTGAACACGGGGAAACAAACTACACAATTATAGTTTTGTTTTAATGGCAACTCAAATGAGGGTGGTTGATGATGATAAATGAATGACAGATAAAGGCTAATGGGTTGATGATCATTGTTAAGCATGAAAAAACCCCACAAATTTAGCATGCAGGTCTGTGAGATGCCATGCATTCTTGAAGACTGTTGTGTGACTCTATGAAATAGAGAGATCTGAATGGAAGGGAACATGGAATCCCGCCTGTCCATCGGGACCAGCGCGTTGCCACGCATTGAAAATTCAGGCATGAACAATTAGAAAGAAAAAAAAAACACCATTCTTAAATTCCACAAACACAAATTTGTTTGTAGTGGATAAAAATGATATTTTCATGTCATACAATTTGCTTATTTAGCAACTTAGCCAATGTACCCACACGGGAAAAAGTATTACAGACACTAGACTTACTCAGACATTTCAAATAAAGAACATTATTATTGGGGATAAATAAAAGATTTTAATTTGTTGCGCTTGTCTCCTATTCATTTTCAGTTCACATAAATGATTTTAAATAAATGACCATTATCAAAGTAACCTTCATCACATCAGACATGTGACACATTGTGTATTATATGGAATGCTGATGATTTTACTTCACAGCTATTCCCGAGGCTGAATTGGCTTTCACCAAAACAGTCAAATATTTAGCATTTATTTTAAACTCCAAGACAACATAAAACCCAAAAGGAGATTTTTCAAAAGTACCAAACACATCCATTGTTCATGAACTATGTCTGTTTGGCCGAGCTGTGAAAACAAGACTATTCAAATGTAAAGGGAGTGATTGATCTTCTCGTTAGCATTACACAGAATGGGCCTCACGCTGTGAACATAGTGATCAAGACATTTAAAACAGTTTGGCATCTTATGCAGAACAATTTATAGGCAATCCAATTTGTAACCATTACTGCATGCTAGGTGTTAGTTTTACATTGTATTATGCAATGTTTCAGAACAAGTGGCATTAGTGTGCCACCTTGTGGTGACATAAGTGTTAAGTGGTTTTTATTTCTGATTTTTATTAGTTCTCTCTTGTAAGAGCAATAACTAAATAACTGTTGTAATAAAGAGATAAACATACTAGGCTAAAGCAAGGCTTTTGAGCATAAGCATGAGGGAAAGAAACCTCACAAATATGTGGTTTCATAGGACGACTATTTTATTGTCATTTATTCCAAACAACACACGGAACATCATAAATACAGCTTTTAACAGAAAATATAATCTACTATAAATTTATATGTATAATACTATGTACAGGTTTCAGTGCGTCTTAATTCAGTGTGCTAACAAAAGCACTAACAAAGATGAAATGAGACGGCGACCTGCTCAGATGAGCAAATTGCTTGAGTCAGAGTCTGTTCTCATAACAATTACCCTCTTTTACAAATGCTTCTTAAAACCCAGTGCCACTGAGCTCCATCTGTGCCTCAAAACACAGATTTCAAGCTCCTGTTTTGGTCCATGTCCCTTCAACATCTGTGGTGCTTCCATTTTCGAAATGCCACTGCAATGTTTGCATCTTTTCTGTGCCAAGGGAAGACACGAGTCAGAGAAAGGGTCCCATCATGCTGCACAGAACCAGTCAGCACATAAAGCTGTGACCTCCCAGGACGCACAAGGGCACGGGCACATCTAACGTTGATAAGGAGCCACTGCTGGAGCAGATGCTGGGTGTCATAAGGCAACAGAGGACCCTGACGGATAAACTCGACCCGCCCCTCAATTTCAAATTCTGGCTCTCCTGTGGGTAGGCGAAGACGGTGGAGTTTGGCAGTAACAGCTGTAAAGGAAAAAATGAATAATAATAAACACCAGGAAAATCGGAAGTTGTGACAAAAACAAACAGATGTGACTATACCGCAGCTTTTTGAGAGATTTTTTGAACGTACCAAAATCATGGCTGCAGAAAGAATCCAAGATTGTTTTTGATTCAGGAGCCTCTTCCACATAAGGACAGTTTTGACAGGCAGATTTAGGCAACCCTGCGATAAAAATCAAACATTATTTAAAATAACTGTGGTAATCATAAAACAACCTGAAAGAGTAAGGAACTGGTTTTCTATTATTCCAGTGGAATTAAACATTATAATCCTTAATAATGAACATGTAGTCTTTACCTTTAGAAAAGATGCCAGGTTTTCCATGGTGAGAAAGACACATGTCTTCCTCAGCAGGGAAACGGTCACAGTCAAGAACATCAGGCCATGAGTGTCCTTGGCAGGCAAGCACTGGGGCACAGCTTTCCCTCACTGCCACACACAGACTACGGCAGGGCTGGATGAAACTGAACAAATAGCAACAAGATGTTACACAGTGAACAAACAAGATTACAACGGTCATGATTATTAAAGGAAAGAATAAAAAGAAAGCAAAGCTCAACACAGAAAATCTACTTACGTGTCAAGACAAACAGGGGCAATGAGGGAGCAGAGGAAGGCTTGTGCTTGAGGGTGGCAGCCTGTCTGCAACAGGGGCCTCCAATCCTCTGAATGTGGCACCACCTCGCTTTCCAGGCTACTGTGGCCCAAAAAGTTTGGCAAACGCATCTCTGAGTATCCAACATCTTTGCAGACATGCATCTTGTGGGGAATGGCAACACAACGAGTAGACTGACCCATGTCAAATGCCAGCAAAGGACAAGCCATAGTCATAAGAGCCACAGTGAAGAAAACAGCCATAATGTCAGGATCAGAAAGCCAAACCAGGAGAGGACACAAGGATAAACAGGGAGAGCTTTAAACCAGCTTTCTTGTTGCCAGTCTCTGCTGAAATGGCATGATATATATACAGCAAGGTCAGCCAGCCCCATGAGTCTGTAGGTCTGTTATCAACCACCAATCAAAGATGCAGAGACGTGTCTTTGGAGATAACGACTTGTTTTGTGATGACCGCAGACGACAGGGGGGGTGGCAGTAAGCAGATGGTGTGTGGAATAGGGGGGCGGGGAGGGGGAAACACTGGGGAATCCCAGCCCCAACTTTCACCACTCAGTTAAGTCACACGGTCTCCTGCATTCGCTTTTATAGGTCTACAGGGCACAAAAATGTTCATGAGAAAGAAAAAAGGAAAGTTTCAGTATTCAGGGGGAAAAAAGGTCATTTTGAATTTGATGGCAGCAACATTTCACACACACAGGGTGTGACATGTTGTGACAGGGTCACGTTTACGACTGTGTAGCATTACTGTTTTTTTAAACAATAGTCTGTAAATGTCTGAGATCTGAGGAGAGCAGCTGCTGGATTTTTGGGAGTGTTGTCCCATTTTTGCTTGTTATAAAATCTCAGCTGCTCAGCAGTCCCGGGTCTTCTTTTCCTATTTTTCATTTTATGATGCTCCGAATGGTTTTAGTTGGTGTAAGGTCTGGATGGCATTTAGGCCATTTCAGTGCACAGACTCTTCAACTATACAAAGCCACGTTGTAATAGCTGCAGTTACAGGTTTAGGATAGTCTTGCTAAAGAGTGAAAATTGTTTTGTCAGGATGCTGTTTTAAAGGTTGTATGTGCATTTAAGTATTAATGATGTGCTTTCACTTGTGCAGGCTTTTGAACTGAGTGGTGATAAGTTGGATGGTCTGTCTCCTCTTTAGTGTAGAGAATGTGGAGTCTATGTTTTGCAAAAATAATTTCAAATTTCTATTCATCTAACCGTGGAACATTTTTCCAGTTCGCTTCGGTCCATTTTAAATGACCTTCGGCCTGACATTTCCAATGATTTTCAGCCTTGCGCACAGAGATTTCTCCAGATTTGCGTAATTTTCAAACAATTTTATTTAGACGATTCATTAGATATTCACCAGTCCTTAACAAATTTATGTTAAGGAACTGTTCCACAATATTTCTGTGTTCTAACATTAATAAAATATGGGTTTCTAATATATAACAATCATTGCATTCTGTTTCTGTTTACACAGCATCCCAGCGTTTTTGGAATGCAGTTTGTGTATGAAGTTGTTTTGCATCTCTGAAAGTTCTATTTAAAAATAAATAAATGAGGTTTTGTAGACAGTCAGGCTGTCTCCCTTATACGGCAAGCCTCTTTCATGTGTTCCTGCTTCCTAATTGGAGACTCATCTGAAGAGCCTCCAGTTCTCATTAGCAAACCAGTGTCTCCTCTGGCACACCTGGCTTTGATCTACCAATAACCCAACCTCAGATCCAGATGTAAACTCTTTAATTTATCCATTTCATGGAATAGAAGCTGAGAAAATTCCTGTTTCATTAACCAATGCAGTGACATAATGACATATTCCAGATCAGTTTAGAGAATTTAGACCATTTCAATTCTTCTTTCTCTAGTAACATGTCCATAAATTTCCTATGTACATTTGAGGTGGGAAAAATATCCTGAGAAAATATGTCAAAGAATACTCTTTTTAAGTTTTTTTTTTTAACAAAATAATAACAATAAATAATTTAATAACGCAGCAATGTATAGCATTCACCGTCAGTGAGAATTATGCCTAAAGTGCATCCCAAAAACCCATTCAACAGACCAAAGGTCTCATCTTTATTTGTCAACCATAGATAAAGACACTCATTTGTCAATACAACAGAACTCCATTACAGCATCGTCATGTTTGTTTTGATGTCGTCTGTCTCTAGGTTTAGATCTGTATCTGAGGCTGATGCCACTAAGACTTTCTCTTACAAACAAGAAGGCTCTATCCTAACCAGCCTCCTGTGGCTGGTGATCAGAGATGACAAAGTAAAGTGCTTTCTGACTGACCACATTTGTGTGTGTCAACGCTGTCTGCTGTGAGGACAATGCACCATTGAGCCCTCCATGGTTGCAAGCCCTCCAATGAGCAACAGCTTAGTCAACTTTTACAATCTGATGAGCGGAGACTGGTTCCAGAGCTTGGGTAGACGAGTACAGTCAGTAAGATGGGGACTAACTGAGCAACAATAGTTCAAGACTAATTTGGGAGAATAGGTCAACACATTTAACAAGCTCCCCCTGCTGAGTGCCCAGCAGGGATCTATTGTTGAGCCTAATGGATGCCTTGTAGACACAGTGTCTGTCTTGGTAATGTGTTGCCTGCCCCTACCTCAGTGAAAAGGTGATAGTGTAGTGATCCTAATACCTGAGCAGCTCTGTCTTAATACAGTAGACGGTCTAGCTTGGACAATTATCCCTTAAAGCCAACAATTAAGAGTAGCTTTAGCCATTTTCCTACATATTCTGCACCATCTGGCTTTCATAGACATTGAGCAGAGGATCTGTACGACCAAGCGATCAACTTTTAAGTTCAGGGCTGTCATATGGACTTAAACAGTCCATCATTACCTGTTACCATTTTCATTTAAGTTAAAGTGATTCTTACACTAAATACCTAAAATCGAGTAAGCTACGCATATATATTTATACGCAGAATTTTTAGTTTTTCAATGAATTTCCCTGTTTAAATGCATAAAATACAAATTTTCAGCTTACAGCTTATAGAAATATAATTTATTGTCCCTCATTAGGTAAATGTATCATATTTAGCTCAGAATTATGTTTATTTCGAAGTTTCTACCCACATGAGGAATTTGTCTTGGTGTCATGGTGCAAAAATAATAGTGGTACAAAAATACATGGTATTTACAGTACATCTAATATATACATATCTATATAAGTACAATAAAAACAAGAATACTTTAAGTTAACTATTTATTGATTACCTACTTATCTACAAATTTTAGCTAGTAGTTCTAACCGCACATTCACTAATGATTACAAGAAAAAAAGGAAAAAAAAAAAAATCAGCCCATGCTAGCTTGTTTTAACAGCTTATTGCTTAATGAGTTAATTCATGTTTTCCCCCCAACATTATTAACCAATCTTAACTTTTGCGTTTTTGCTGTATATTTAGCTGGCCAAGACATTTCACTTTATGGCAAGTAGTTTTTTTTGTTTGAAAGGCTTGGGCTGATGCAATCTTTCCATATGTGATATAACCCCCCTCCTCCTTTGGTAACCAACTTGTCTGCTCTGAGGAATTCACAGGTATGTCTTACCTCCTTACAAGCACCACCTGCTATAATAAAATAAGCACAAACTAGTGAGAATGCAGCTGGCACGGACTGTCCCCATTATGTGCTACATGTGTGCACATAATGCTGGTATACACACTGTCCTGGGACCAAAATAAACAAACCCACAAACACCCCGTGTGGGTTTATACTGTCTGCTTATTTCAGACACTGACTTTAGCATCTTGTGGGGAAAATAGTAACCTTTTTTCTATGTGATAATAAAAATTTGTTTTCCAGACCTTGGGTTTTAATCTGTGCATTTGAAAGTCTTAAATAATTCATTAATAGTAACTGTGCCAGCAAAACAACGTCACAACACATCATGCTTCAAAATCTAAGTGAGAAACCTGGCGGACTATAACTTAAGAACCTACAAAGCAACATTATTTTAAACAATATAAATGTGTATGGGTATTCTTCACTCTATGGTACAGCTATTATTGGAGAAGTGGGACACCAGAGGAAAAAAAAACAAACCCAAACACCTGAGGCATACATCAAAGACGGGGGTGTCTTTTGGAAGAAAAGAAAAGGGACTTTGTGTCTGAGCTGAGCTCTCTCACAGTTCAGATAAGCGTTATCCCCTCCCTGCTCCTAATAGACCCATTAACTTAAAGACACTGAACCCCCATTTTTGTCTTTTCTTTTCCCATTACTCCACCCACTGGGCTCCAGTAGGGCTGACGGTGAGTGTGCAGACTTAGACTCAATAGCACTCAATTGTCACATCCAGTCTCTAGGTCTTATGGGTAGACACTGTTATATCAACTTATGCAGACAACTTGCCCATAAAATCTGCTTAGGTTAATGCCCTCAATATACCAAAACCTTGTTTTGTTGTATCCATTTTCTCTTGATTATCAAAGAGCTGGCACCACATTACTTTCTTTTTGCTTTAAAAGCAAGGTCGATTCCATTCAAATAACTGTGGAACCATTACTGTGCAGACTGGGTAGATAAACACACTGGGACCATTAAGGTGCAATTCTTGGTAATTCACCCAAAAATCAGAACCATCTTATGCACTGTCAAGCACATCAACTTAATGGTAGGACACAAGAATGCTTGGGCCCTGATCATGAGTATCACCTTTATTTCTCATCCCAGTGGGACTGCATTTGGCTCTTAGGCAAACAAGATATTTTTCTTTTTAAAGCAATTACGTTAAGAGGTACACAGAGACAAGCCGAGAAAACGTGAAGGAGGAAAAACAAATATAAACACAATTTGATTGCCAGGTTGACTGTGCTGCAGTACACCCCCTGTTTTTGTCCCTTTTATGTGCTCCTTTGCTCCTCTGCAACACTGTGGGAAAATGAGATGGGGTTCACATTTTTGCACAATAATAATAATAATAATAATAATAATAATAATAATAAAAAAATCAGAATACCATCTGCACTAACAATAAATAATATTTGATTAGTAGCCTTGCAATAGTCCAGAATATCCATTATGAACCTGTTTACTTACGTGTGAACATCTTGAAGAGAGGAAGGAGGATCGCAGCCCAGATAAGCCTCATTAATAAAGCAGTACTCAAGCAGAGCCCTGAAGCATAGGTCCTGGAAAGGAATTATGATTTTAGAACATATAGGGTGAATGCATTTTATTACAACCAGTCTGATGAGAGAGAGAGAGAGAGAGAGAAAAAAAAAAAGTTAAGAGGTCACTCACCCTAATGAGAATGTGGGGGTTTCCAACAATTAAAAGCAGAGCTTTGGGTCGAGTGATGGCCACATTGAAGCGTTTTGGGTTGGCCAGGAAGCCAAGCGTACTCTTTAGATCATCACTCTGTAGTGACTCACTAGAGCGCACCTATATTATAGAAGAATTATATGGATTAAATGCCATGACAGTGAACATAAAATATGTAAATGTTACGGGTTTACGTTTGGGCACAAGGTTGAACTAAATCTACAACCATATACACCTGCCCGTTCCCTTAGGTCCGCCAATCAGCAGCTCCTTAAGGTACCGAAAACTAAGTATAAATCTAAAGGTGATCGTGCTTTTGCTGTAGCTGCTCCAAAGTTGTGGAATGATCTACCCTTGCATGTTAGGCAGGCCTCTTCTCTCTCTGAATTTAAAAGTCTTCTTAAAACATATTTATTCGCTGAAGCCTTTGGCATTGATTAGAGGGGTTGACTCAATTTGTTTTAACATGTTTCAATTTATTTTAGTTTTTTTTTAGTTATTTATTTTATCTTATCTCATTTTAATTTTCTTTACTTATGCTTTTAGCATGTACAGCACTTCGTGAACTCTGGTTTTATGTTAAAGTGCTTTATAAATAAAGGTGGTATGGTATGGTAAATCAGCATGTCTGCTTATTCATTAAAAAATAAATTTAAAAAACTCAATAAATAAACAGGGGCTTCAGTATAGTGGAAATTTTACATGGTACAGGTTTAATTTGTGTATTCACTATTTAAATCCTGTGTAATTTGAGGTTAAAGGATATACACATTCAGTGGCCACTTCATTAGTTGCACCTTGCTAGTAACCTGTTGCATCACCACCAGTCTGAACAATTAATACAAGGTAGGATGATCTATGCTTTTGTTGTTTACACCAAAATCTAAACCCAACCATCCAAATGACAATTAAAAAAAACAAAAACCCCCACCCATGTCTGCCACTTGGATTAACCCAAAGAAGAAATAATAATAATAATAATAATAATAATAATAATAATAATAATAATAATAATAATAGTTATATCAAAGTCAAACTCAACTTTGATATAATTTGATATATAATTATATCAAAGTTTATATAATTTTGCTATCATTTATATAAAATGATAGCAAAATTAATATCAAAATACTGCACATATTTTGATATTTGATAACACAGATGTATGTTAAAAAATAAAATAAAAATCAAACAGCTAGCCTTTTACTTAGAGGAAAATACAGTCCAATATTTCTACCTGTAATTAAAAGCATGTTTTTGCCTACCGTAGACAAAATGATGACCAGAAACTCTTGTCCTTGGAACTCCTCCACAGAGCCCACTTTGATGTCCGACAGGCCCACCTTCCCCAGCAGGACACGAATCTTCTCACACTGGTGAGGAAAGCCAGAAGAGTTTAGGGTCTACAGGAGTGCAGTTGGCCAGTTTTAAGTTGAAAAGCCATTAGGACTAACAGTTTGAATTGTGCAAATTGTTGGTTTTTTTTCTGTCTAATAAAATAGTAAAAGAAAAAAAACATTACAGTGATGAATCGTAAACTCATACTTGTTTTTTGTAGGGGGCAATAACGCCAATGTCAGAGGCATGGACAGGATTGTAGAGCTTCTTTGCCAGTTGACAGCAGTATAGCATGACCTGTACAGCTTCTACTGGGTTAAACCATGATGGGTTGTTACCTTCTCTCATTTCTGTGCCCTAGAGAAAGAAAGGGGGGGAGGGGGGGGGGGGGGGGGGGGAGGGGGGGGGGAGAGAACATGCAACAAAATAAAAATGCAAGCTAGCAATCCCAACAAAGTGTCATATAACGTTCCTCAGTAAAGGAACCTATCACTTTCATTACCCTGACTCCATGAAAAAGAAGTGGGAAGCTTTTTTTGGGCAGATTTTTCCACTGGCACAGGGAGTCCACAATAGGCCTGGGTCCTTTACAGCACAGTTCTCCCTGATAGAAGAGCTTTGAAGGCAGTGTGAGCAAGGCCTCATGAGAACGATAGTTGTAGACCAGCTTAGTTACCTGTTGTTGTAATGAAACAGCACTCCTGTGATTATCATGTAGACTGAAAATATACTGACAGATTCCAGTCAAGTTCATTTATCATTAGATCTGCACTGTATCTTAAAACTTTTATCTTTACACATTGTAATATGATGCATTTCTGCAAAAAAAAAAAAAAAAAAACAACTTAAAAATGCTCAACAGCATAAACACCTTTATGTAGAACACTAACCAGCTTAGGATTGTAGCCCCAGTCCTGTCTGGAGTACAGAGGGTTGGCCATCAGCCTCTCCAACAAAGACACCCCAAAGCCAAAGGCACTGGCTATCTTAGACTTCACAAGCGGACCCAACTGACAGGGGTCTCCAGCTAAAACAATCTAAATAAGGTATTTTTTTAAAAAACAACAACAAAAAGAGTAATTGTTAATAAAGCTCAGTTCAGTCATGGCCAAAAAGTAAAGTAAGTACACAAAAATATGTGGAAAATTAGTTTAACCAGTCATCAAATTCACCCCAACCCTGAGATTTTCTAGTGTCTGACAACACTCAAGTCAGGCAGGTCCATTGTTTAATCCACACAGTATTTCCAGTAGTAAGAAGACGCTCGCGGGGCTACATATGTGAAACAGACAACATCTGAACCCGATTCTCCCAGAGCTCATATGTAAAAACCCACTAAGGTCTTAATGAAATCAGTACATGTGTATTTGTGCTAACCTGTCCATCTCTCTCTGACACAACGCTCATCGGGATCAGGGACTCTGGCTCAGTGGCTTGACCGGCTTCATCCAGAAACAGATGAGTAAAGTGTCCAACTCTGAAGATTATTAAAGGGTTAGTAAACAAGGACTAAAGTGGGAGAAAAACTGATTAACTTCTCTCTACTATAACCCATGTCTTACGGTAGGCCTATATTATGGAACATGCCAGCACTGGAGCAGGTGCTGACCACAATCCTGTGGAAAGCAGCTTGACGAATGTCCTCTCCTGCCCTGGAGTACACTCTCAGCACTTCTGGGATAGACTACGGGGAGGAGTGGAGAGAAAAAAAAATAAAGAAATAAAAATCTAAATCTGAAATAGGTCAAACACATTAGCCTAAATACTATATTAAATAATATTAAATACCTCATTCTGTCTACAGGACGCATTAACACGGGCCATACTCGCAGCATGCAGGAAGCCACTGTTATGCAGGCGGATGCAGATGAGGTCAGCAGCACTGTTGGAGGGGGTACATACAAGTACCCGACTACTGGGCATAAAGTAGTAAACCTGGATGTGGAAAAGATTAAACCTCATACAAGCAATGGGAATCAAACAGCCATCATTTGCAAATGAGAGTCTAAAAAAGACTGAGTGCTAAGGATTTTTATTCACTTTGTCATAAAAATTAATTAATTAATTAAAAAAATAAAAAATACTGGCGGCAGCAGCGGCCAGTGGTACCCCTCAGCCTCCTAGTAGATGCACCTAGGGTACAAATTTAAATAAGAAAAAAAAGAAAAAAAACCTACGTTGCCTTGTTCTCACATGTTACTGCATTCACAAGATTTTTTTTAGAAAACGTGACCTCTGACCTCCAACCTTGAGGCCATGGTCACTGACATTCAAATTCATCAAGATTTTTAGTAGATACACCTATGGTATCAATTTGAAACTGCTATGTCAATTTATTGAGTTATCGAACTCACAAACTTGGGTGTCAACGCTGCCTGCTCACCCACCAGGCAGGGTAACAACAATTCTATCTATTGACAATCCAGACTTAAACCTAAATACCAATGGACAAAACGTAAAAATGAGTACAGCCACAGTGTGAATAAGAGTGGCACTTACAAAATTATATTTTTCTATGTATTCATGTGACTATATTGCATTGAGTATGTGCACCTGGAGTATGGCCTCTATAATGGTGATCGTCTTTCCAGTGCCTGGAGGTCCAAAGAGCACATACGGAAGGGGCCGGCACTCCCCTGCTAGGATCCTCTTCACTGCCTCCTTCTGAGGGGGGTTCAGGTCTGGGTTAAAGAAGTTCCCTTTGGTGGGGATGGGTTTAGATGTTGGTGCACAATCTAGATACAATTACACATTTGTTAATGATGATGCTGGTGACGTTATCAGTCAAAACACAGACAAAATCAATATGATACTGAAAATATCTGTACCTTTAGTCTGTGTGCCTTTTGACTTCATGTCAATGGTAATGCCTGACACTTTTCCATTTTCAGTGGCTGGTGCCTGTTTTTTTTTTTTTTTTTTTTTAAAACATATTTACATTTGATTAAAAGCTTTAAATTTAATCAAGTAATGTCTTACTGTCACCCC
Source organism: Rhamphochromis sp. 'chilingali' (assembly GCF_963969265.1). NCBI lineage: Eukaryota > Metazoa > Chordata > Actinopteri > Cichliformes > Cichlidae > Rhamphochromis > Rhamphochromis sp. 'chilingali'. Next base: position 51,811,164 of record NC_137930.1, on the reverse strand, counting down.
CCCATATTGTGCCCTACCGTTTTGTCATCTAGTTTATCCATCCATTTTCCAGTCCACCGAGGGGTCCGGGGTGTCACTCTGGAGGGGAAGAGAACTGCCCGACAATTTTAAAAACTGCTTTTAAAGTTAGTCATAAATGCTTGGGTATTCTGTAATCAATATGTAGCTATGGAGAAATAAAACAAGCTTTGTGTTTCTTTTTACAAAATGTTTGAAGGCATCTGAACAAGCTGTCGCTGCAGTACATCCTGTGTCAAGACAAGTCAAACAGCACCCTCTAGTGCCACTTTTGTGGCCCTGACAATGTGTGTCATACTAAAGATGAGTTTTCAAGCAGTTACTCTTGTTTTCCCTCTGTTTAGCCTTTTTCTGTTTTTCGATACATATTACACAAAATATAATTTCATTACATCAAAATATATTTTTATATAAAATTATTTAAAAGAAAATGAGTCTGGAATGTAGACTCACAGTAATTTAGATTGAACTTACTTTCCCCGAAGTGTTTTGTCTGTTCAAGTGCACTGTGACACCGCCTCATCGTCAATCTGAATAAACAAACATCAAAAACATTAAAAGGTAAACAAAAAACCCTGAGGCACAGCAACTATGAAACTGTTTTCAGGTGAAAGACAAATTTGAAATGTGAAGTAATAAATTAATTATGATATTAGGATTCTACTCATTTTCTCACCTGTTGTAAGAGAACTCAACATCTAGTGGCTCTCCGAGGTAGCTGCGCTGAAAGTCTGAGTTCACTCGCAAACTCACATCCTCATCATTGATCTGTGTAACAACTGAGCATTAGACTAACATAAAATTAAGTATTTTTTGAAAATATGCTTTACAATAAGAAATATCTCCATACCTCTGTGACGTAGCTAATGTACTCCATTACCACGCCATCACTTTGTGGCTTCTTTAGTATTATTCTGTCCCCTGAAAAGGAAGCTTGTCAACCTTCTTCTTTTGTTGAACAGTAACAATAAAGCAACAATAATGATGAAAGGCGCTTAAGGCCACCTTACCTATATAGAGATTAGGTCTGCCTTCGGCCAAACCCGGGACCTCGAGGTGCAGGTAGACAGCCCCTTTCCTGAGAAGCGCTCCGCTGATAGAGAATTCTCTCAGTTCCCTTTCTGCATTCAACTCTTCCAGCCACAGAAGGACTGAGAAACGCGACTGCATGTTTGACGGGGACAGCACCTGAGCAAAATGCAAAAACTTACTGTTTCACTTCATGCAAATTCTGATTTTCTATTTTCAATAGGGCACAAGACACCAGCCACCTGAGGCAGTTCCTAACATTTTACATCACATTGCTTACAGAAAGGCTTAAAAGTTAATTCCTTACTCAAGATCCACAGTTTGTTATTTTACTGATTCAGAAAGTGAAATTATTGTCAGCCAACCATAAACAACACCTCGGAATCATGTAAAAATCTAATGTTTTTTGTCATTATTTTTCAGGACCAGATTAACTTGACCACAGGCAAGCTCACCTCTCCAAGGCAAGGCTCAACAACCAGGACATCACTCTGGGCTTCCACACAGTCTCTTAGAGCTTGAGGCACAGGGTAGTTGGGTAGAAATTGTGGCAACCGTCGATTAGCAAGCCTAGAAGAGTGACAGTCAGCCTTACACAGCAAGTAGCAAGGGTTTGTTGTGAAACTTAATTTAGGGGGGGAAAAATAATTATGCCCACCAATAATCCCCCACATGATCAGAATCATTGGAATCAGCTCTTTCGATACCTTGGTGTTATTTTCGGAGCAGCTACTGTGATCACGTGAGAAGATTTCGCTGCCACTGGGCGACTATCAGTAGGAGCGTAGGGCACAGAGGGCTGAAGCACATCTTCACATTCACTGCGCACGGTGACCTCCAGGCGCCTCCCGATGGTGAAAGAAGAGAAGTGCAGCAGTAGCAGCTCAGCACAAGTTCCCAGGCTCCTTGAGAAATTTCCCAAACAAAATTCAACTGTACATAAAAATCATAACAACAAAGGCCCAATAGAGACACACGACACCTCCAACGGTGAAACTCTAATAAATTGTTAACCAGTAAATCCAAAGTGAGATTAAGCAAAGTTCTTCTTTCTCATACATTACCCATATTAGTGATTGTATTATTTTTATCATTGTTTTGATATGAGGAATAAAAACAAAACTTACTTTGCCTCACAGGCTACAACAACTGGCAGTCTCTCTCCAGGTAAAATATCCAACTCGCTTTCCTGTCTTCTTAGACCAGGGGAATGGACCGCCTCCTTCTGCGCATCGCCATTATCTTTGTCTCCATCTTTTACTTGGATTTCTGAAGACTTGACAGGGTTTTCTTGCAGCTGCTGCCCTTTTTGCCTCAGTGACGTCAATCCTTTAACACTAACCAGAGTGAACTGTTCTTCTGAGTCCCAGCCAGCAAAGTCGCAGTGTGTAAACTTGTGGGTCTCTGAACCTTTATTTCTGTTAAGAGAAAGATGAAGACACTAAAACGCAATCCTACTGAATACTAATTAAAATCGCATTTTCTCAATAATATATAGTCCACAGTTCTCTGAAAGTTTGTGATGCAGTAGCACAATTTGCTGTGATTAAGCACTCATTTCCCCTTCTAAAAGGATGTGCACAGGGAGCATTTTGTGCTGATCAATGCTGACCTCTATCTCCAAGAGACTACATCATTTGTTTTGTTTTCAAGTTATGTGCCCTTATAAATAGTGCCAACATGCTTGCTCTGTCTGCTGTGGTTCCCATTTAGGTTGCCTCTGGAAAATTAGTTTCATTTAATTTATGCTCATATGAACACGTGGAAAAAGTATTACAATGTTTTTACTCTCAATGACATTTATCAAACAAAAGAGCAAAGTAGCTGCACTTTCACTTTTGACAGGTACAAAAGCAGAATTAAATCAGTGCTTTTAATAAGATGTACATAAATTTTAAAGAGATTTCATTTTGAGTGCTCTTAAGATTTTATTTCTTCCCTGATTAACTTACTGTATCCAGAGCACCAGCTCTCGCGTCTCCCCAGTCATCAGTTCCCCAAACTGTCCGTAGTCTGTTACATTCAGCCCTCCTTTATCTTCTAAGATGCTCTTCAGCTCAGCCTCTCTGAGAGGTGTAGCAGAAAGATTTGCACTGCAATAAGAATAAAAAATACACTCATTATGATTAACTATCTATCAATCTGTCAATCCTTTCCGTCTCCGGGCGAGCTTTCCCGTGTTCAGTCAAATTAAGCCGCAGGCGCCACTCCTGGTGGTACCCTTCCGTCAATTTCTTTAAGTTTCAGCTTTGCAACCATACTCCCCCCGGAACCCAAAGACTTTGGTTTCCCGGACGCTGCCCGGCGGGTAATGGGAATAACACCGCCGGATCGCTAGCTGATGATTGCTCAATGAAGTTATTTTTCAAGCAGAAACTGTAAAAAGCAAACCCACAAAATATACAGTCATCACTTCAAGCTTAAAAACTGTAGCTGATACCTCTGAGAGAAGGGTACCATGCAAAGAGCCCTCCAGCTATAGAGTGACTGACTGCTCTCCACCATTATCAGGTTAACCAAATCTCCTACTAAAGGCTCGTAATGGGCAGGGAGCAGGAGAGAGTCCAAGCTGAAGAAAACACTGTCATCCACCACTCCACTACGACCATAGATACTGGTCACACGCACCTACAGAAAGGAGGTGAAAATGACAAATGGGGGGGGGGGGGTTTTTTTTACAAAGTTTTACCATTGCAAATAATTGAGCAGAAAAGTAAAGTACAACTAAATGGACTCCAATAAAATAAGCATGTATTGCATTTTAAAAAACAATGATACGATTACTTGGTCTAGGCAGCAATAGCGTAAAGGGACCACAGAATGAGCCTTGGTAGTCCACTGGTTAGGATTGATAAAATATTTTGCTTGGACCCAGTCTCCTTTCATTGGCTCGTAACCTGCGAGAAGACAGAAACGTAAACCTTCAGCAGATTGAAAGCATGATCTTTAAAGATCATGCTTTAATGATCATGCTTGGTTAAATCAGTCCAAAATACTGGCTGGGGCTGAATGACCAAGAATGGGTGTAGCAAAGCATCACGGGTGGAAGAAGCTTTTAGCATGTAACGTGAAGTGGGAGGTACCTTCCCAAAGACTGTGGCATGGGAAGTATGTGGTTTGATTTATGTAGCCACCATCTCCATCAAATGATGTGACCATGCCAACAAGAGGCCGCAGCTGCATAATGTCAGCTTCTAAGGAGGTTTTTCCTCCATCCTCCCAAGCGTCTGCACTCTTCTCCACCTAAAGGACATGGTTCAACAAAGCTCACTGTGAATGCCTTATTGGAGGGAACAACAAACAAGTTCTCAATAGAAACAACTTCACACTACGAAATAAACAGAAATTTAAGCTGTTGATCACATGAAGCACAGGCTCCTCACCCTTAAAGCTTTCCATCCCCCTTCGGAACCATCTCTTACTGCTATACAGTTGACCAGGTCTCCTTCTTTCAGTGGCACGCCACCCAAGACCTCACCACTAGTGAAGTAGATGGCATCGTCGATCATGCCATAGTCAAGACACAGCTGGGTTATCACCTGGCCCCTCAGGTGGCGAATGTCTTCCCTACCTGGTCAAGAAAAAAAAATGCAAACCAAACTTGACTAATCTAATGTGTTAGTATTCTGCTATCAGCAATACACACAATTAAGCTGACCAAATTTTTACCTTGACGTGGTTTGAAGTAATATTGCATTTACCTGATTCATGGGAGAAAATGTCTCCTTCCACTTCGACTGTCCTCCACAGTGGAGAAACCAGCTTGGACAGCACACAACGCACCGCAGTAAGCATATCTGCAAAATGCTAGCTCACGCAGCTAGCTACCCGCACTAAGAAAACAGGACACAGGAGATCTGCTCTTAATCGCCCAGTGGCAGCTTAATCCACCTAAGAGCAGGCTGTACGTTTGCCGTTGTTACACTTAACTCGCTAACAGACTATTAATCGAACACACAACTGAGTGAAGTCATAAAGTTGAATAAGTTATCAATGTCTGCTAATTAGCTGGGGCAGGAAAGTTAACAAGTTCACACGTCGCAGGAAAAGTTAGCTAAAAGCTACCTCACTTTAAAAGCCCGCAAATAGAAAATAATTGAAAACATTATTAAACAAATAAAGGTAGTGAGAATATGTTAATAATAAATTAGTTAGTGACATTAAACTAATTTTCAAATGTCTGATTCGAGACCTGTTGGCTCTTCCACCCTGAAGATCCGTGACACTTTGGAGGTACGCAGGGACGCTCGGTCACGGCTAGTTTTAAGAAGGGCGGCGCTAGGAGAGAGAGGGTAGATTTAACCAAACGGGGGCGCTGTAAAGTACACAGTAAGCAGGTGATAGGAGGAGTGAGAAGAGAAGGAAAGACTGCCGGGTCTGCACGCTTTTTTTTTTTTAACTTTATTTATCACATTATAGACATACAGTCAAGTAAAACAGGGATCACATAAAAGATAACATTGTGGTAGTACAATGAGGAACAGAAAGAGTGACAAAGACAGTAAGACAAAAGTGAGTACAAAAAATAAAATAAATCAAGGGGAACATAAATAAACAAAAGTTTGCAAGAGCCAAAATCAAGTTAGCAGTTTCAATAGGTTACAGATGTTAACAGTCTTGAGAGCCTTAGTGTTTTTTGATGAGGAGATTGTCCTTATATATTGTGCAAGTTCCATTTTTAATACAAGAAGTTCAGGCTTTCTGCCGAGGACTTTGCTTTTGTGTATATGAAATTTTGCCAAAAATAAAACCAAATTTATAAAAAAGAAAGCATCATTGTCCTTGTCTTTAAAATTATAATAGCCAAAGATAACATCCTTATAGTACAGTTGAAGATTAGGGAGAACAAAGTCAGTAATAAACTTGTGGAAATCCTTCCAGAATTTACACGTAAATTTACATGACCAAAACAGATGAGAAACTGTTTCAGGTTGCTCTTGACAGAAGGTACAATTTACATTTATTTCAGCCATACATTTGGACAAATATTGTTTGGTAGGGTAAAACTTATGAATCAACTTAAAAGAAATCTCTTTAATTTTGTTTGTCAAGAAAAACCTTTGTGGTAAAGTCCAAACTTTTTTCCATTCAATATCTGTTACAAAATTGGCCCAATAAAATATGGCTGATGGAACAGAGACCATTGCATCCCGAAAGAGAGATCTTATTTTGGTATTTATAGACTTATGAGAGGAAAAGCAAACATTGCCAAGAGAAGAATGTAACACATCCGGGGGAGTGACCTGTAGTTGAGCACTGTGGGAGCATCTGTGTAACATGGACAGACCAGATGGGATGGCATCGAACACTATTGAGAATTCTTTAGGCGTTATCGGTACATTGTATCTCCTGAGGAACTCAGAGTAATTATAAAAGAGTCCATCTTCTCTAAATAACTGACTAACCAAGATTATTCCATTATTAAACCAGTTATTTAAAAAAAAGGGTTTTATTTTTATAAATAATATTGCAGTTATTCCAAATAAAACAGTTTTGTGGAGAGAAATTGTGTTTGTAAATCAGCGCCCATGCCAAAAGAATTTGTTGATGAAAGTGAGAAAGTTTCAGTGGTATTTTTGGAATACTGTAATTGCAGAGCAGTAGGAAGTTAAGGCCGCCTAAATTAGAGAACACATGATGTGAGATAAAGTTCCAGATAGAAGTGGGATTTCTTAAATACTTTTTAATCCAGTTTATTTTAAAGGTGTTGTTAAGAGCACCGAAATCAATAAAATTTATGCCTCCTTTATCATATGAATTTAAAGCTACTGATTTACGTAAGTAGTGAGTTTTATTTTTCCATAAAAAATTGTATAATAATTTGTTAATTGACTTACAGGTTGTATTATCAACATGTAGTGACTGGGCAGCATAGGTTAGACGGGAGATACCTTCAGCCTTCGATAGCAGAACTCTACCCTTCAATGACAGGTCTCGCTGTAGCCAATGATTAAAAAGGGTCTACAGCCTTAAAGGCCGCATTTTAAGGCCGATTGGGTCACAGTGGCGCGCCGAAGGCTGTCCCAATTCAAAGGCTGCTCGAAATGCGGCCCTCAAATGTGTCCTTCATTTCCCTGAATTTAAGGCTGTGGCAGTGTAGACTTCGTGGCCCAACATATCCCACAATTCATAGCACGGCAGTCGGTGTGGATAATTTTGCCGCAGACGGCAGAAGCGGAGCGGCCGAAGAGTAAACTGTGAAAAGTAAGTACTAAATATTATGTCACTTATTTATGTGCAAATGTTTAATAATGAGGAACATTAAAACATTACTGTTGGCCACATGTCGGCAAACTTATTTGCCATTAGCGATGTTTGTACGTTCAGCTTTTACTTGCTTTCAAAGCCTTTAAAATATAATAATACAATAGTCGACCTTAATCTTACAGAGAATGTGATGATTTTGTGGATAATTAAAGTCAGTCATATATCCACAAACACAACAAGCTGAAAGTCAGTGATGCTGCTCGGTTTGCAGTCCTGAATATCACGGCACAAGCAGGATTCACTGCTCTGTTAATGTTAGCTATGTTATATTGCTGCCTCTGTTCGGTGGTGTCGAGCCAAACGGACTTTAACGTGTGTTTGAACGAGCTGACGGTTCACTCGTTAAGCTGAAAGAAAGATGCTTTAATCACAGGAGTCACACATGTGCCCACTGTACCATCTGGGAACTCTTCTTGTTTAGCACTCGTAATAACACAAACACTAAATCCTCCTGTTTTGTAGCAGTGTATACACCTGAGACTGTCACCTGTCTGTCTGTCCTGCACTCTCTCTCTGTTTCTTTCTCTCTGATTGTGGAATAAAAGTATGAACATGTATTTATAAGTTACACTTGTGTTTGAATCCTGCAGCTTATCACACATTTGATTTCCATGTGTGACAACTGAGCAGCATGATGATTGTGAAGATCCTGCTGGGTGTCTTGTATCTCTCAGGTTGGCATTTGGCTGCTGCTATTTTGGGTTTTTTTTGGGAGCCAAGAGTGACCAGAAGGACCCTCCTGCTCCACCAGGCCCAGGATCCTCCAGCAGCCACTGGGCCCAGGATCCTCCAGCAGCCACTAGGCCCAGGATCCTCCAGCAGCCACCGGGCCCAGGCTCTTCCAGCAGCCACCGGGCCCAGGCTCTTCCAGCAGCCACTAGGCCCAGGATCCTCCTGCTCCACCAGGCCCAGGATCCTCCAGCAGCCACTGGGCCCAGGCTCCTCTAGCAAGGCACCAACAAGTAAATCGACAGTGACTTCAACGGGCCATCACAAGGAAATACCAATCTCATCATTTTCAAAATGCCGCCTAAAAAAGCAAACCCAGGAGTTGAAGAGGAGTTGGAGGAGATTAGGAAATCGCTTACTTTCATGTCTGATGAACTGAGCAAAGTGGCTAAACAACAAGGTATGCTACATGACCTAATGGATGAAATAAAACAACTAAAAAACCTCATAAAGGACAAGGACAAGAAAATAGACGACTTGGAACGGCGAATCGAGGACCTTGAACAATACACAAGAATGGATGATTTAGTCATAAGTGGACTGGAGACGCAACACCGAACCTACACCAGCTGGTGGAGGTAAAGACGGTGAAGATGCCCCGGTAGAGGAGCTGCAAACGCTTGAACAGCAAGTGATAAAATTCCTTCAAACGAAGAATGTAAGTATTCAGAGCCATCATATTGCAGCATGCCACACGCTCCCCAGAAAAGACAGTAAAACAAAGCCATCAATCATTCTTCGGTTTGTGAGTCGCAAAACAAAGATTGAGTTACTGAAACAGGGTAAGAAGCTAAAAGGGACTGGTGTGTATTTAAATGAACATTTAACAAAAAAGACTGCTGAAATTGCAAGACAGGCACGCAGCCTGAGAAAACAAAATAAGATACAAGCGACATGGACGAGGAACTGCAAAGTAATGATAAGACTAAATGGCAATCCCGAAGAAGTTGTGATGATAAGAGAACTCAAAGACTTAGAGCAATATAAATAATCAGGAATCTGCTATGGAATCTATTGGAAAAGTGACGATTGGATAATGAACAATGGGTATGGAAAGTGTTTCTGGCCTTACGGCTCAAAAACAATGGAAACAACAACAACAAAAACACATAAATGACAAGTTTGGACACAGATTATAGGTTTCCATTCAGAGATATTGAAGAGGAGGAATTTGATTATGAGAAGGACTGTCAAGGTGGTTATTTTGCCACACACACTGAGAAAACGAACTTCAAAACGTTTAACTATGCAGAGCACAACATGCATGACCCTGAAAGTAACATTGACCCAGATACCCACTTCTACAATAACACCAATAATACTTGTGAGTACTATACAGATGACCAATTCAATATGAATATTAAAATGGCAAATGCATTGTCGGTCATACATTTCAATAGTAGAAGCCTGTATAAAAAATGTTCTAAAATTACAGAATGTTTAAGTAAGTTAAAAAAGTTTAATATAATTGCAATATCAGAAACATGGCTCGATAATGAGAAAGTTAGTGAAATGGGACTGGAAGGATACGAATTATTTACAATGAACAGGGTGAATAAAAAAGGAGGCGGTGTTGCTTTATATGTAGATAAAGTTTTGAAATGTAGTCTGATTGAATGTATGTCAAGCACCATAGATAACGTATTGGAATGTGTCACTATTGAAATCTATGTTGAAAAAGCTAACAATATAATTATAAGTTGCATCTATAGGACACCAGGTTCATGCCTTGAGATATTCAATGAAAAACTTGCTGCTATGTTTAGCAACTTAAATGATAAAAAAGTGCAAATAATTTGTGGTGATTTTAATATAGATTTGCTAAACCCAAATGGACATCAGAAAACAACAGATTTCATCAATACAATGTATAGTAACTCCCTTTTCCCTGTCATTATAAAACCAAGTAGAATAACAACTGATACAGCTACATCGATAGATAATATATTCACAAATAAAATTGACCATGAAATAGTAGGTGGACTTCTTATAACTGATATAAGTGATCATCTTCCTGTTTTTGCAATTTTTCAAAATTATTTTGGGATTAAAACGAAACAAAAGAATCAAATATTTGATATGATACGACATAGAACAACAAGAGCCATTGCTGCCCTCCAGGTGGACTTAAAGGAACACAATTGGAATGAGGTTTTTGCAAATGAAGATTCAAATAGTGCATATGATGCACTCTTATCAACAGTAATTTCACTATATGAAAAAGCATTGTCCTTTAATGAAGATCACTAGAAAGCATCACAGATCAAATAAGCCATGGATCACAAAGGGGATAGAAGATGCATGTAAAAAGAAAAATAATCTATATAAGGGATTCATAAAACAGAGGACAAAAGATGCTGAAATAAAGTACAAGTTATATAAAAATAGATTAGTAAATATTATAAGAACAAGTAAGAAAGAATATTACCACAAATTATTGGAGCAAAGTAGAAGTAACACACAAGAAACGTGGAGGATATTAAACAGTATAATCAAAAAGGGCTCAAAAAATAAGAATTATCCAGATTATTTTAAAAAAGATAAAGATATTGTGCTTGATAAAACTAAAGACATTGCAAATGAATTTAATGATTTCTTTGTAAATGTTGGCTTTAATTTAGCAAAAGAAATTCCAGAGTCAAGAAATAATAACGACCTGAATAAACATATTACTCAGAATGTGTCCTCCATGTTTATTGGTGCTATAACTCATAGAGAAATAATTAACATTGTGAAGACATTTAAAAATAAAAAGTCCACTGACTGTTTTGGTATTGACATGATATTAGTTAAAAGTATTATAGAATATATAGTGCAACCTTTCGCATACATTTGTAATCTGTCCTTTCAAACTGGTGTGTTTCCCTCACAAATGAAAATAGCAAAAGTTATTCCAATCCATAAAAACGGAGAGAGATGTCAGTTTACCAATTATAGGCCAATATCACTACTCACACAGTTCTCAAAAATTTTATAGAAAAGTTATTTGTTAATAGACTTGATAAATATATTGAGAAGCATAATCTCCTAAGTGATAACCAATATGGCTTTAGAGTGAAAAGGTCCACTTCGATGGCAGTGATGGAACTTGTTGAAGGGATATCGAATGCTATAGATAATAAGGAATATACTGTTGGTGTTTTTATAGACTTAAAAAAGGCGTTTGATACAATTGATCATTCTATATTAATGAATAAACTAGAGAGATATGGCATAAGAGGGATAGCATACAAGTGGATGAAAAGTTACCTGGATGAAAGATATCAATATGTCGAATTCAATAATGTAAAATCTAAGCAGTTGAAGGTAACTTGTGGTGTTCCTCAGGGCTCTGTGCTGGGCCCTAAATTATTTATATTATATATAAATGACATATGTAGCATTTCCAAACTGTTAAAATGTGTATTGTTTGCTGATGATACCAATCTGTACTGCTCAGGTTAAAAACCTAGAACAGCTTCTGACTACAGCGGAAAAGGAGTTAAATATATTAAAAAACTGGTTTGATGTAAATAAGTTATCATTAAATATAAAGAAAACAAAATTGATTATTTTTGGCACTAGACAAATGAAAACTGTATCTAAAATAAGGGTTAATGGAATTGAAATTGAAAGAGTGTACGAAAATAAATTTCTTGGAGTGATAATTGATGATAAGCTGAGTTGGAAGTCTCATATAAACCATGTGAAAACAAAAATGTCAAAAACCATTGCTATTCTCTATAAAACAAAGCATGTCCTGAACAAAAAATCATTATACACACTTTATTGTACTCTGTTTCTTCCATATATGACTTACTGTCTGGAGATATGGGGTAATGCATATAAAACGAACACTCTTCCTATTTTCAAGTTACAAAAAAGAGCTATAAGAATTATAAACCAATCAAACTATATAGAACCAACTAACATTTTGTTTATTAATCTGAATACCCTGAAATTTTATGATTTAGTTGAATATAAAATGGCACAGATAATGTATAAAGCACAAAATAACTTGCTTTGCCCCAGTACTCAGAAGCTGTTCAAAGTCAGAGAGAGTCAATATGACTTAAGGGGAACAGATTTCTTTAAAAAAAACAAGATAAGGACAAATATAAAGCAGAGATGTGTTTCTGTTAGAGGAGTTAACCTGTGGAATAGTTATGACAGTGATTTTAAAAAGGTGTAGTTCATTTTCCTTGTTTAAAAATATGTTTTAAAATAGAGTATTAGAAAAATATATAAATCAAGAATGAAAAGAGCAAAAAAAAAAAAACCCTCTTGATTCTTTTGCTTTGATGTAGTTACTTATCTAAGGTGGAAAGTTGTTTTTTTTTCTTGTTTGTTTGTTTGTTTGTTTGTTTTTGTTTTTGCTTTGTTTTATTATTTGCTTCGAGCCCTGTGTACAGGAGCTGCATGCAAAAAGATATTTTGTTAAAAGGGTTGGCGTAATAAGCAAATGCTTCAGCCAATACCTTTTGATTAGCCTTGTCTCATGCTTTCTTGCTTTGTGGTAGATTTTTGTTCTGTTTTCACTGAGATATTTGAATGCTAATCAATAAAAAAAAAAAAATCAAAATCAAAACTGCAAGTGTCCAGAGTGAGGACAGACTGAGGGACCCACTGCTGCACATCATCTGTGAGGTTTTGCACCCCTGATGATCCACCAGGACAAACTCAGCAGTGTGTGAGGAAGAGGAGGAGGAAGAGCCAGCAGCAGCTGACAGATGGAGAGAATAGACAGACTGTTCCCTGTTTGTGAAGGACTGCTAGAAAGGTTTAAAATAACTAACTATCTGTCCTGAATCAGTCTTATTAGGTAATGTTCAAATAAGTTTATCATTCCAGTGTTTTCAGTGTGGGAGAAAGTACTCAGGGCCTTAACGTTAAACACTATGAAATGCAGCAACAAGTTTAATGTTCAGAAACATAAAGTATGTATCAGCAGCAGAATGGAGCTAAAAATAAATGTTTGTTTCAGTTCTATGAAGCTTTGAGTATTTTGGATTAGTAGCACTGCTGTGTTTGTTGCATCATATTGCTGTAATTGTTTATATGCTTTATATATTCTGAGGTAAGTTGATCTATAGTGTTACATCATATTCTATAAGGATGTTGTGTTTGTTTACTTTCTGCCCAGTTTGACCCATTTAGCAGAAGACAGCCTATTTAAAGCTCTGATATCTATTCTGTATGACTTAAAGCAGTTATGACATGGTATGATTTTCTCACCCAATAAAGGAATATTTAATATATCAGTCTACTCTTCATTCTATCAGACACAGTTATCACAGCTCGTACATTTGCTTTTTACACATATATGTAAGTATTGAGCCAAATTTAGTAATGTCAACATACTGAAGAAACAACATTTGTCTCTTATATATAATACATCTATATATACACTGTCAAAGATACTTGAGTATCTTTGAGTGAAGATTTAAGGTGATAGGACATATGAATAGCTGCAACTTGGATCTTTACTGAAGCTCAGTATTTGACACAGAGTTCACTCACATGAATTTCACTCACATGTGCTGTACCAGTGTACCTGCACATGTGATGTGACAATAGAAGTGATTTGATTTGTGAGTTCAAACTCACTGCTGTAATAACTAATAATGATTAATATAATAACTATAATATTGGCCATCTCATATTTACACTGACTTTAGTCTCATGAACAACATTAACTATTTGTTATTTACTAGCTAATCTTAAATGACTGTTCAGTACAGATATGAAGCCCAACAATCATGTTTTACAGTCCTGTGGTCTCAGCCTCAGATACTTATTAAATCACACAAAGCTCGTGTAGAAACAAACAAATGAACAAAATATGTTCTCCTTCATTTCTGTCAACCACAGGTTTCCAGCTATCATGGTTGCTAGGCAACCTGGGCAGCGCGACTGAGGCTAGACCGTCCCATTTCACAAGCCTCACACTTCCGGCCTTAGCGGTCTTTGAGTACGCGGCCCTTGAGGACCGTTGAGGCTGCGTACTTTAAGGCTGCAGACCCTGAATTGGGATACAGCCTCTGTCTCCAAATTTGCAAGATGGCAGCCTCCACAAGCGGGGTATTTTGGCTTCATTTTTGCACAATGGTAGGAGGCGGGGTCGCGTCGTCCATGTTTTCTACAGTCAATGGCTGTGTCCCAATTCAGGGGCTGTGTCCCAATTCAGGGTCTGCACGCATGAACTACGCATTTTAAGTGCGATTACGTCACCGCCACGCGACGACGGCTGTCCCAATTCGAAGTGTACTTCAAATGCATACTCCAAATGCGCCGTCGATTTCCCCAAATATCAAGCGTGGTCCGGTGCACGCTTCCCATATATCCCACAATTGATAGCACGGCGGTGGGTGTGGATAATTTTGCCGCAAAATACGGCAGAAGGGAGCCCCCGAAGAGTGAACTGTCAAAAGTAAGTATTGAATATGATGTCACCTATTTATGTGCGAATGTTTAATAACGAAGAACATTAAAACATTGCTGTTGGCCACATATCAGCAAAGTTATGTGACATTAGTGATGTTTGTAACTTGTTTGACTTGGGTTTAAAGCCTCTACACACACACACACACACACACACACACACACACACACATATATATATATATATATTTAAATATATATATATATATATATATATAAAAACACCCAGCACGCCCCTGCGGGCGGTTTATCCTTCAAGCTCGGATCCTCTACCAGAGGCCTGGGAGCTTGAGGGTCCTGCGCAGTATCTTAGCTGTTCCCAGGACTGCGCTCTTCTGGACAGAGATCTCCGATGTTGTTCCCGGGATCTGCTGGAGCCACTCGCCTATCTTGGGAGTCACCGCACCTAGTGCTCCGATTACCACGGGGACCACCGTTACCTTCACCCTCCACATCCTCTCGAGCTCTTCTCTGAGCCCTTGGTATTTCTCCAGCTTCTCGTGTTCCTTCTTCCTGATATTGCTGTCATTCGGAACCGCTACATCGATCACTACGGCCGTCTTCTTCTGTTTGTCTACCACCACTATGTCCGGTTGGTTAGCCACCACCATTTTGTCCGTCTGTATCTGGAAGTCCCACAGGATCTTAGCTCGGTCATTCTCCACCACCCTTGGGGGCATCTCCCATTTTGACCTCGGGACTTCCAGGTTATACTCGGCACAGATGTTCCTGTACACTATGCCGGCCACTTGGTTATGGCGTTCCATGTATGCCTTGCCTGCTAGCATCTTGCACCCTGCTGTTATGTGCTGGATTGTCTCTGGGGCATCTTTACACAGCCTGCACCTGGGGTCTTGCCTGGTGTGATAGACCCCAGCCTCTATGGATCTTGTGCTCAGAGCTTGTTCTTGTGCTGCCATGATTAGTGCCTCTGTGCTGTCTTTCAGTCCAGCTTTGTCCAGCCACTGGTAGGATTTCTGGATATCAGCCACCTCCTCTATCTGCCGGTGGTACATACCGTGCAGGGGCCTGTCCTTCCATGATGGTTCCTCGTCTCCCTCCTCTTTCTTGGGTTTCTGCTGCCTGAGGTATTCACTGAGCACTCGGTCAGTTGGGGCCATCTTCCCAATGTATTCTTGGATGTTCGTTGTCTCATCCTGGACTGTGGTGCTGACACTCACCAGTCCCCGGCCCCCTTCCTTCCGCTTAGCGTACAGCCTCAGGGTGCTGGACTTGGGGTGAAACCCTCCATGCATGGTAAGGAGCTTTCTTGTCTTTATGTCAGTGGCTTCGATCTCCTCCTTTGGCCAGCCTATTACCCCAGCAGGGTACCTGATCACGGGCAGGGCGTACGTGTTGATGGCCCGGATCTTGTTCTTACCGTTCAGCTGACTCCTCAGGACTTGCCTGACCCTCTGCAGGTACTTGGTGGTTGCAGCTTTTCTAGCGGCCTCTTCATGGTTCCCATTCGCCTGCGGGATCCCCAAGTACTTGTAACTGTCCTCTATGTCTGCAATGTTGCCTTCTGGTAGTTCAATCCCCTCAGTTCTGACTACCTTCCCTCTCTTTGTTACCATCCGACTACACTTCTCCAGTCCGAACGACATTCCAATGTCATTGCTGTATAGCCTGGTAGTGTGGATCAGTGAATCGATGTCTCGTTCACTCTTGGCATACAGCTTGATGTCATCCATGTACAGGAGGTGGCTGACAACTGCTCCGTTCCGTAGTCGGTATCCGTAGCCAGTCTTGTTAATGATCTCACTGAGGGGGTTCAGGCCTATGCAGAACAGCAGTGGGGACAGAGCATCTCCTTGGTAGATCCCGCACTTGATGGTGACTTGTGCTATGGGCTTGGAGTTGGCCTCTAGTGTTGTACGCCACATCCCCATTGAGTTCCTGATGAAGGCTCTTAGGGTCCCATTGATCTTTTACAATTCTAGGCATTCCAGTATCCAGCTGTGGGGCATTGAGTCATAGGCCTTCTTGTAATCAATCCAGGCAGTGCACAGGTTGGTCAGTCTGGTCTTGCAGTCTCGGCTGATTGTTCTGTCTACCAGTAGCTGGTGTTTTGCGCCTCTGGTATTCTTGCCAATTCCTTTCTGTGTCCCGCTCATGTATTGACCCATGTGCCTGTTCATCTTAGCCGATATGATGCCTGACAGGAGCTTCCATGTAGTACTGAGGCAGGTTATTGGTCGGTAGTTGGAGGGGACCGGTCCCTTCTTGGGGTCCTTGGGGATCAGGACCGTCCGGCCTTCAGTTAGCCATTCCGGGTGTCTCTCGTTAACTAGCAGCTGGTTCATTTGTGCTGCCTGGCAGCACAAATATATATATATATATATATATATATATATATATATAGATAGATAGATAGATAGATAGATAGATAGATACATATCATATCATAATAATCTGACAATACTATGATATTGGCCATATTATATTTACATTACCACAGTGAGATGGCTTTAGTGAACATGAACAACAAGAGCTAATTGTTATTTACTAACTACTCTTGAAATGACTGTTCAGTACAGAAATGAAGCCCAACTATCATGTTTTCCAGTCCTGTGGTCTCAGCCTCAGATACTCAACTAATCAAAGTGATGTCATGACAAAAATGAATGACCAACAAAACATTTTTTCTCCTTCATTTCTGTCACACAAAGCTGTATGAGACGTTTCTCGCGGTTAGTATCATGGTTCCTAGGCAACCTGAACAGCGCTACGAAGGCTAGACCGTCCCATTTCACAAGCCTCTCACTTCCGCACTACGTAGTACGCGTAGTGCGCGTACTTCAAGCGTGCAGACCCTGAATTGGGACACAGCCATACGCGTTTGAAGTACACTTCGAATTGGCGGTGACGTAATCGCACTCAAAATGCGTACTTCAAGCGTGCGGTCTCTTAATTGGGACACAGCCGATATTTACTGATTTCGAAATCCAATACTTGTTTCTTTCAGACTCGTGAACCATGAACAGATGCCTCTAAGATTTGTAATGAGTAGTTATTTAGTTACTGCTTACTCTGCCTAACTCCTTGGTTCAGAAACACCTGCTGTCAAAAGGGAAATTGCATAGTGCCCTCTGGCGGTCAAAGTATCAAAAATCGACTCTCATAACATGGTTGAAGGGTATGGAAGCCACTAAAAAAAAGGATCCATAACTCAAAATTTCGAGTTATTTTCTCAAAATTCCGAGTTATTTTCTCGAAATTTCGAGCACACCATCCGCTCCGAGCTCCCTGACCTGCACTCAATCTACAGCAGGCGGTGCTGGACCAAGGCCAGGAAGATCGTGAAGGACCTCAGCCATCCCAACAACGGACTGTTCTGTCTGTTGAGGTCTGGAAAGCGATTCCGCTCCCTGAAGACCAACACAGAGAGACTGAGGAGGAGCTTCTTCCCGCAGGCGATACGGTCTCTCAATCACACCACCACACAGTACTGACCCACACATATAGTTCTTACACACAGGGGACATTCTGGACATTGTTTTCACTTCATCACTTAAATCACTTTAAGCATATTTGCACTGCACAAGACATAATGTGGATTGCACAACACTGGACATTATATTCTTCATTTCCAGTTAATACTTGTACAGCTGCTGTTATTGTGTATATATATATTTATATTTCTTCATACATTCTTATATAGTTCTATACTGTGTCTTGTGTATTTTGTTGTAGTTATTTTATTTTTTTAACTTTAATTTATATATTTTATCTTATTCTTTCCCAGTTAAATTTACCTTTCATTCTAATTTGTGTTGTACAGTTATTTCATTTTTAACTTTAATTTTTATATTTTATTTTATTCCTTCCTAGTTAAATTTACCCTTTTTAATTTTCATATTTATTTCCTATCTTATTCATAGCCTTTTCTTTTTTTCTTTAGGTCACGAGCAGTTGTCTAAGCATTTCACTGCATATCGTACTGTGTATGACTGTGTACGTGACAAATAAAATTTGAATTTGATTTAATTTGAATTTGAAATTCTTGGTCCCAGCTTTTACCACAAGAGGGCAGCGGTGGTGTTTTTTGTACACAAGACGTCCCACAGGCTGCACAACAGAGTGCAAATGAGGCCAAGGGAAGTATCACATCAGATAATCTCAGAGTATGTGTTGTTATAAGTGGACACTACTAAACTTTGTTTAGTGACAACAAAATGCCATGCGAAATTATGCCAACTACGTGAGAACCAAAGGAAAAAAACAGATTACATGAGCCCAAACAACTTTTTCCTTTTCTTTCTGTCATGAGAAGCTAAAATACATGTGCATCTTAGCAAATACCAGCATAGTCAAGCCTGGTGTGGTTGTTGGATGGAAATACATTGTGTTCGTGACTCCAAAAACACACATCAACAATGATTAATAATAATATTTGTATGAGATTGTTTTCTTCATTCTAGCAAGTGAAGTTGTTCATAAAGATTATTAAACACCATTAATTGCAGTTTTAGTCCCTACCTGTCCATCAGTCTTTGTTTAGTGTTACCAACAGTAAAATTCACTCAACTTTTTGCATATATTTAAAACAGACTGAAATGGCTTTTTAAAACATTTAAGAATAATCACACAATTCCCGTGGAAAAGTGGGTAAATGTGTAAAACACCATGTCCCATGCATTATATGTTGTTGTGACGATTATTACGACTCCAGAAACAATGCACACTTTAAAATGTTGTCAGGGTTCCTGGGTCGGTGACCCAGTGTTTTCAGTTCACACTCACTGTTTATCTACTGCCTGTTCCACTTCCTGTTTTATTGTGTTAGCCTTGGTCTGTGTGTATTATGTTCAATCCTCTTCCCATTATCATTAGTTCATTATGTTCAGCTGTGTACTCACCGGTCCTTCATTATCATCATTATCACCAGTCTGTGTATTTAAGCCCTCTGTTCTACCCATTCAGTGTCGGGTCATTGATGATGTTGTTTCTGTCGTGTGTTCCGTCCAGTCAGTCAGTTAGCCAGCCAGTCTACCAGTCCGCTAAGTCCAGCCAGCCATCCATCCTATCATCTGTTGTCTACATATTCAATAAACCTCGTTCTGCACCACGAGTCCTGCATGTGGGTCATCCCTTCCTCGCCTCCGCACACGAGCCCTGACAAATGTAACTTCCTCCTTTTTTTGTGACCAAAACTGAGCAAAACCACACCTATCTAAATTGACAATAATGTAATACTTAACAAATCTGACAGATTGTTTATGTTTAAACTTGATTTTTTTCAGCAGACTAGGCTCCCTCCAGGCAGCATATGCATTCAATTTATAAAACTAAGGAATGCACCTTTTTTTTTTTTCTTTCTTTCTTTCTTTCTTTCTTTCTTTCTTTCTTTCTTTCTTTCTTTCTTTCTTTCTTTCTTTCTTTCTTTCTTTCGCTCATCACAGTGTATGACAACCTGTTAGCCAAGAAATAATTCTGTAAATAACTCCCATTAAAGCACATCATTTGTTTTTGTTTTTTTGTCGTACATATACATTTGTTGCCTTCTGGCTTTGTGTTTTTAGTCTAAATGCTAGCTAAAGCACACTGGCCAAAGGCCACAGCTTCTATCTATCTATCTATCTATCTATCTATCTATCTATCTATCTATCTATCTATCTATCTATCTATCTATCTATCTATCTATCTATCTATCTATCTATCTATCTATATATATATATATATATGTATATATATATATATATATATATATATATGTATATAAGTGCTATTAGTGGTACTACATAAAATATGTGGAGGTGAACTGCAGATCTGTCTGGTAGAAGGGGTGACAGTGGCAATAAGACACAAAGGGCATTGAGGGTGGGGGGAGGGAGGTGTCACCTCCCGTGCACATGATCGCTGGCTACGCCCGTGAGACTCGGCATATCATAAAAGATGTGAGAGGGAATGATGAGGGGAGCACAAAGACAGAAGGGAAGCGAAAGGACAGGGAAGGAGGAGATCTGCCTAAACTCCGCCTCCGGTCTCGGATCCTCTCGCATTCCTTCTTCACAGCCCCTCACGCTGGAGATAGAGAAAGAAAGGGAAGGAGAAACAAGAAGGCCACGAAGAAAAAGAGGGGGAGCAGTGAAACGACCATGGCAATATCCAAAACGTCTCAGCTTCAGATAGAGTCCGATCCCAGCGCACTTTCACCACCGTCGACCCCGGCTCGGAGCATGCAGTCGCACAATAGACAGAGTCCTGATGAATGAGGAGCTTTACCTGGGCCGTGGACAAAATGAGGGTCATCTTCATCCAAAACGCCGGTTTCGTCGCAGCTTTCTCGCCTTTCTCGTGATGTTGGCAGTGTTTGGGACGACAGATGATGTGAACGAGCCAGAGCTAACCACAGCCAGATCATGCGAGTAAATTGAGGAGTAAGGGGATCGTAGCAATTTATTTAGGCTGTCT
The DNA here is from genome assembly GCF_963969265.1 of Rhamphochromis sp. 'chilingali'. Classification (NCBI taxonomy): domain Eukaryota; kingdom Metazoa; phylum Chordata; class Actinopteri; order Cichliformes; family Cichlidae; genus Rhamphochromis; species Rhamphochromis sp. 'chilingali'. The sequence goes on along the minus strand of NC_137930.1, from coordinate 51,790,284 downwards.
TATTTTATTTTATTTTATTTTATTTTATTTTAATGGGATAGAGAGCTTGCACATATTTATAGCCAGTATAGCATCTCTGAATCGAAAGTGTGCTGAGCTTCCGGCATGCAGCCTGCTGTCGAAATCTGAATAATACACTATATTTTTTAACTATATTGGCACTAGAATGTATTTTTAACCAATGATAGAGTATGTACCAGGTTATTAAGGTCCGATCCTTTTAGACTTCCGCGCTCATGTAGTAATCCTTTAGTATATAGCAATTATTAATATGAATAGGTAGAAGGAGAGATCTCTGGCCACTATGATCAAAGCCTATTGATCAACTGAGACAATCTGGAAATGTCAGTTTCCACGTGTGATAACATGACTGGCGTCGTTCCTTGTAATTTATTTATTTATTATTACTATTATTAGGCCTATAAGTATTATATTATCGATTTATTTTTTAGGTAGGTAGTGATATATTTAACAGTGGGAAGGCTGTTTTAAACCCTTCCTTATAGTGAGATGGAAACCGCTTATTTATCGTCGCACCGGGGGGGCACCCGTCCCGAGGCCCAGAAGGGCCAAAGCTCGGCGGGTGAGCCCTCCGCTGCACCACCACCTTCAACTCCACCTGCCGGCAGCTCACCTGAGGAGACCCCGACGAGTGGTGATGGACGGAGAAACTCGGGCGTGAAGAAACACCATCACAAGCACAACCTGAAGCATCGCTACGAGCTGCTGGAGACGCTGGGAAGAGGCACCTATGGCAAAGTCAAGAAGGCCATTGAGCGGCACTCTGGCAGAGAGGTGAGCCATTTACACAAGCAGCTGCAAACATCTGTCACGATGCTTTTAGTAAACCCAGACGCTTGTAATTCACAATACTTCTGTAACGCCCTTTAGCAGCCACTACAAACAGCACTGGTCCCAAATTAAGTGGTTTGTTGCTCCCAGACGCGTGTGCACGACCTACCCCCGCTGGGAATTCCCCCACCATGCTCCAAAAAGGCCAGTGGGGCCAGGGAGTTACGCTGCACACATGCAGGGCCTCACGACCGGATGCCGGAGTGCAATTCCGGCTACTGACAGACTTATGGGGACTTGTCTGACCCTCACAAGCTTCACAAAAGTTCCCCAGAAGTGTCCTGCGTCCACGCGCATTCATAATTTGTAAAGTTTTTAAGACATGCATTGCAAAGTTCAGATCAACCCCAAATTCACTCTTATGCGAATGACCAGCATTTGACATAGTCTCAGTCTTTAAAGTAGTAGGTTACTTGTACTGTTTCATCACTCTGCACAGTGCCGTACAGTTTTTCCCTTCCCGTTTTGTTTCTATTTTTAAAGTGCCAAGTTTTTTTTTCCCTGCATGGCTCAGTCTGGCACTTTGCGTTTCTTTTATTTGAAAGTGATGAACTGTATATTTGTGGCAGTAAACCCACCATCCGCTGTGATGTCCTTGCAGACCGGCAGATCTCTACCAACTATTTCCACATGTGGCAAAATATGACCCCAGTGCCCATTCTGGCAGGGCATGAGGAAATTTCCACTGAAACTTAGTACAGGCCAACAATGTCCCCCAGCGGATTCATAGCTCCTGGCAAATGCATGTTTAATAGGGGAAGGGGGGCAGCAAACCCCCTGGTACGACATTCCTGTTTGACCTGTCCCACTTGCCAGCTTCTCCTTTCTTCCGTTTGTTTTTCGGCATTATTGCCATGGTAGCAAGTGTAATATGAATTAATGTAATTTCACTAGCATCATAAAACTGTGCAATTGTACTAACTGGACAGGTCAAAGTGTATTGCATGATTGTTGGCTTTGGATATATTGGAAATCTTTTGTTAAATAATTGACAATGTTTGTCAAATAGTTGGCAAGTTTATTATATTTTTGTTACTAAGCCATAAAGCACTACTTGCCAGTCACTAAATATATAAATAAACCCAACATACTTATGTGTAAGTCAAAAAACTATAGCCCAGTGGCTCCAGTTCTCCTATTATCTACAGCACTGAGCTGAGCTTAGCATTAAAACTTAAAATAGAGAACTATTAATATGGGACCCAAGTCTGTGCACATAGAGTACTCACCATCTCGCAGCTTATGCATATGGCACTACGCTGCTAGAGTTTACTTGACCTCTGATCCAGAGGGAGTCCCTTGTGTCCATTTGGCATGTAAACCAGTGTGGTGAGAACGTTATTTAATCATCTCAGCTGCCCTGAACCTTTTCCTGGCTTGTTCCACAGACCCAGTGAGAAGAACAAAGTGGAGAGATAAACTGATGAAGCTCTCTGTGTGTGCATGCACACACATGGGAATAACGAACGACAGATTAGATGCAAGCATATTCAGCATGTCAGTGAAAGTAGAGCTGGTTTCACCTGGAAGCCCGTTTGTTGTACAATTTGCACGCTCAGTAAAAAACACAAACACCTAACATTAAGTGAAGTGCAGCAGATCACAGAGAACTTGGTGTGGCTTTGTGGGATGTGCACAACCCGTGTTTCTGTGCATGTGTGTGAAAGGTAAAAGGAGACCTGTGGCTATGTTTCAAATAGCTGCATTAAGTATTACATGCCATCTAGAGAGGACTATAGTGAAAAGGTTATGGTGACAGTCAGGCCTATAATGGACACTGACACATGAAAGGCCATCCACAGCAGGAAATTAGATTTAGAAGGTAATGTTAATATCCTGTATGGAGGATCCATCACAGACAGGGGCTGGGGAGTTAGCACAGAGATACAGGGAAGCTCACCACCATAACAAGAGAGAAACCGGCTCAGTTAAAAGGGGTAAAGAGTCATATTAATATGTGCTTAAAGCACCAGATTACATCATTCCCCAACAATGGACTCAATAGGGAGGTACGCAAGAGGGAAAAACATTGGCATTCCTCTGTTATTTTCTATGTTGTACAGCTGATGAGGCATTATGATTCCTGGCTCTGTTTGAGAATACACTTCTCTGGAAAAGTGACGGGCCTCTTTCTCCCACTCACTCTCCCTCTCTCTGCCTCCTCCTAAGTCTGACTCAGACACACAGTCAATACGACAGATGATCATGATCTTTAGACAATGCAGGGACGAGTGAGTTTGTGATGAATACTTCATCTATTTTAATGGCCTGAGAAAGCCCAGAACGATGTCAGGCTCCGCTGAAGCGAAACATGGACTTTCACTTCAAACGAGCTCTTTTGAGAACAAAGTCTGGACGACGGGAGGGGCAGACGAGGCCGCCCCATACCTGGCAGGGACCGACGTGGGCAGCAGTGCAGCGCCCGTTTACTGTGAGTGACAGTAATAGGGGGGTCCACTTAAGAACAAGCGTAGCTGCGTCAGCCAGCTCCGCCAGCTGGCAAGTAGCTGATCTGCGGTCCTGTGTAATGATCCGCATCAAGGTCAGGGCAAAGCAACATGAGGAGATACACAAAAGATATCTGGCTTTCTAGCCCAATATTGGGGAACTGTCTCATTCACTGATTTATCATGCAGTGTAGAATTAACTTCTCTACACATTTTACTTGTCTTTGTGTGTAACTTTTGTAGGCAATTTCTTAGTTCATTCCCTAATTTAAAAAAAATCAGGTATTTTTTGCATGCATGCATCCATCCATCCCACAACAACTGAAAAAGGCAAGCTGCATTCAGCTTTGCAAAGTCAAGTGTCAGTCACGTTTTGGGGATCAGTGATAAAATCCTGATGATTTTGATGAGGTAAAGGAAAACATCAGTGTTAAGACACAAACAACTTTTCCCAATTATGAACACAGCATGTGAACCCCCTGGACCCTGGCTTGTTTATTATGGTATCATTTCTTTAAATTCTATGTAATCAAGGCATGCTCTGGAAGGCAGCTATTCCGGTTTGGGGTTATTTTTATTGATGTACACGGTAATTAGCTTGGCACTCGCTACTGCCTGTGGTTTTTCGCTGAATGGAATAAAGCTGGGCTCCACAGAATACTGCAGTTTAGTCAGGAGGACAAAAGTTTAAACTAACATAATTCAGAGTGAAAAGATGCTTTACAGACCTGATCAAAGAACAACTCGGGGCTCAATCCAGATTGTTTAGGCTACAAGAATGATGTGCTAGACCGTGGGCTCTCCACTGGTTTATTTGAAGAAGGATGCTAACCTCTCATTTATGGAGTACATAGGTTAGTGGTTTGAATGCATCCTGTTGCGGCTGACTCTTAACTGAATTGGCTTTGCCATGACACTGAAGAATCATCAAATCAAGTGTCATTGTTGACTGTTAAGCTCCTTTTAACGGGCCCATTTGGCACGGCAAGGAGTGAATCACTTCCTCATCCCCTGCCCGTTCTCCTGATACCTCCATAAAACTCTCAGCAGGCCATCTTTTCAGGCTTTTTCGAATACGGGCCATTAGCTGTGTTTAATCAGAATAACTAAACATACAAGGCGGGGGTAGTGGTTAGGGTCTTCTCGGGGACTTTTGACAAGGGAGGAAATTTGCTTTGTAAGTTAATACTGACCGATTGATGGAGGATCACTCTAACCTTCAGCTCTCTCTTTCCTCTTCTTAAAATCGGTGAACACTTAACACCTTTCTCACTGCTTTTTAGGGATACATGGTGCAGACTTTATAGGCTTTTCTACCCCGCGCCTGCTGTACGTGGTTGGGATTTCGAAAGAAATTTCTCCACAGTTGTTGGAGTGGCAGTTAGTGCAGACATCCATGCACCAATTTGGATGAACGGCAGTACTTTAGAGGCTATTTGCCTAACCATTACCTTATTGCCAAATTCCTGCAAACCTAATGGCATTTCCATCAGCCTAAGCTGCACTGTGTGTTGTGCTAATGCACAGATGTTAGCTTGCTAACACAGCAAAGCAGAATAGTGACCATGACTGCTTAAATTAAACCTTATAATTATATCAGCATAGTTTTATTAGCATGAAGACTTTAGCATTTCACACAAAGCGCTACTATGTGCTAGTATGGCTGCAGAGTTCCAGACTGGCTCCGAAAACGCTCCCTGTTTCCAAGATAGCGCGCCGTATTGAGTGAACTATTGAGTGACCATTATATACTGATGAGGGAATGACTGAGTCAGGGGAGTGATTTTGGACACAGGCGATTAGTTAACAACAGCTGCTCCCAGAGAAGTCTTTACTATGGAAACTGCCATGTTGCACTGTGTGAATCTGTCCTCTGATGCTTCTGTAATCATGATGATTGAATATCAAAACAGGCCACAATGTTGGTACTTGTGTTTCAGTTTGCAATAGTTTGACCTCAGCAAGGCTTCGTAAGGTCAAAGGTTATTAAAAGTCTCTGTAGGTGGACAGGGGAGGTTTGTTTTTCTTTGATAATGAAATCAAGCATTGTGTGCAGACTGACATCTCATGACGTGCACCATGTACTGTGGATGAAGTGTACAATTTAAAGTTCACTGATAACAAATCGCATGTGACAGATAAATCTGTTGCAGCTTAATCTCATTTCAGTGACTTTCTGCAGTCACGTCTCTTCCCAGATTAAATCAGCCTATTTTTCAAATCAATTTTCTTGGAAAAAAAGACAAATCTGCTTTTACTTTAAACTGTTAAATGTGACACATTCAAGATACTGTATATCTAGGCGGGGGATTTTTGTTTGCTTGTTTGTTTGTTTGTTTTTTGCTTTTTTTCCTTTGCTGCTGAAGTCACATGAGTGAAAAGTGTTTGTCCTCTCTTTCCAGGTGGCTATCAAGTCCATTCGGAAGGAGAAGATTAAGGATGAGCAGGACATGGTACACATTCGCCGAGAGATTGAGATCATGTCGTCCCTCCGCCACCCCCACATCATCTCTATATATGAAGGTGAGGGTCTTTGAATGTCTACCTGTGACAAATCATGGACACTTATTTAATTTGAACATGCAAACAAAATCACACGTCCAGAATTCTTCCCTCCATCAGCTCATTTAGCACTCGTGGCCAAGCTGTAGGACTGTCATGTTATGACATGCAGATGTCATAATAAGTCCTGGACTACAGCTCTGGGATGTTATTAATCTTCTTCCCGTCTGGCTGCCTGGTCTAGTAAAAGTCTGGATGACTTTGACAATTTACATCTGGATTCTTCTCTTTGTGTGTGTGTGTGTGTGTGTGTGTGTGTATTGCATTCACATTTGTGAAAGTTTGTGTTTATAAGAGGGGTGATATTCTAAGGGATTGTCTCTCCCACATCTAAGAGGTCACATCCCCTTGTCTTCTCTGGTCTTGATCTCAGGGCCAGACATCTGCTGATACTTAGAGACAACAGCAGCTGGGAACCAGACTATACTCGTGCATGTGTGTGTGTCTGCACATATGTGTCTGTATAAATCCCAGTATATTTATCTCAGTGTATGAACCTTTGTGTGTGTAGCTCAGGAGACTCTGGATTGGCCTCAGTCACCCGGGCTTGCTCCCCGTCTGACTCCAATCCAGTGCTATGCAGCAGGAGGAAAGACCATAAGCCTTCCCTTGGAGCAATATCAACATATGTCTACCCCAGGAAGCAGTTCACTAAATATCAAAGACTTCAAGTCAGACATTGACAACATATTTATTGTTTTGGGCCTCCTTTTTTTGATGAGTCCTCATGAATGACCTTTACATCACCGGAAGAAAACATTAGATTAGAATTGATGGCGACTCTAAAGGTTGAACAGTTCCCATTGATTTTTTTCAACATAGTGCTTGCAATTAATCATCTGATAATATGTAGTATGGGTCTGTTTTCCGTCTCCTACATTCACAACGCACTGCAGTGTGTTTTTTTGTTTGTTTGTTTTTTTGTCATGTGATTTGTGACTCGTGACTATTGTGTCAACATAGCAACAGTTTCAATGCCATTTTCAGGTTAGCTGCCCTGGCATAGCGGCTGCAGGCTGTGTGGTACTTCCCTAACTGGCTTAGCCACTGTCCTTTGTTCAGTTTCAAAGTCCTTAGGTCATTATCAGCAATGTGTATATGTAACAAACATAACTATTTGTCATGGGAACGTGCCAGTAGTCGGTCAGAGGGCTGAATTACCGATGAATTTTATGTGTTTTGCAAGAGAATGATTAAAGAACAGCCAGCTTTATAAACTCAGGCGAGCCTGCATGGTGTTTCTATGTGTGCTGCCTTCCTTTAAAAGCAGTCAATTCTACCAACAAACCTAACCAGACTCATTGCTCTCGCTCTTTGGTGTTTCTCCTCAAACCCAGCGTTTACTGTTGTGGCCTGGCCTCCGCCCAGCCTTGCTTTAGAGATGTATAGGAGGCCTAAAGATTTGTGTATCCGGCAACACCCTCTTCAACAGCCCCTGCTAACTGCCTTGTGTGAAGCAAAGCTGAACCAGATGTGTGCGTGAAGATTGATTTTTACCACTCCCTCACATTCTGCATCCATCAGCATGCTGCGTGGGGACATTTAAAGTTTTTTTTTTTTTTTTTTTTTGCTCTTTGCTCCTCAGGCAAAGCTATGCAGTGCCCTCCTTTTAAGAGAAATAGTCAACCCTACAAAATGCTCAAGCAGCATGAACTGATTCAGCCAGGGGGGAAAAAAACCCAAACCCTTCAGCGTGAGGGGAATCTTTAGAAATTTACCTTCTTACAACAAAATAAAAAATGATCACTCTTCTTGTGTCCCCACAGAAAATACAAAGCTAAAGCTAAGATCTTGCCAATTCTGTTACCTTGGCAGGAGTTCACTTTCTCAGTGCTGCTTCCAGATTTTGTGCTAAGCTAAGCTAAGTCGCTGACTATATTTGCAATGGTGTTAAATTTGTCAGCTAAATCTAGGCAAAAATCAGCCTATATCTCCAAATATCTTAAGTAAACATGATAAACAAAGGGAAAAATACCCTACAGATTAATTAAAATGTGCTTGTTTATGGCCTACTGTAGAATTATCCCTCCACTCCTCTGTGTGACTCTTTGGCCCTTGTGCAAGTTTTCAACAACAGTCTATCATCAGTGCAGACACTAGGACAATAGGCGCTAATTAGTCAGATGTGAGGGCATGACCTGTGAACAAAGCCCAGTGAGTGACAGCGAGGCTTTAGTGGTGGCTGGCGTGCCCAGTGGGCTGTAACAAACCCGAGTTATGGAAGCCAGGTAATTACCTCACCGCAAGTGCTCAAAGGTAAATGGGAGTGCAAGCTGAGAATTGGCTCCCCCAGCCTAACCCCATCAAGGTTCGCCGTGAATGTCACCCCAGGTCACTCCTCTGTCCACCAATCAGAGAGCTGAGTCTGCTTTTGCCCTCCCAAGTGCTTGGCTTACATCCCGTCTGTTATTTCCTGAGCTGCCAGACAGTCACAATCAGGGAGCATTACCATCACTCAGCAACTGTGTGTTTTTGTAGAGGATTATATCTTTAAAAGAACCCCAGGAGAGGAGGGGTGGGGTGCTGAGGAAAGTAGTGTGACAGACTGTGAAGGTGCTCACTCAAGAGTACAGAAAGCGGAGGCCCCCACCTCAGTGACCCTGCTGTGTGGGAAAATCAACACGGACAATATGTAGCAACATGGCTGACTGTGTTTTTCTAGCCTTTTTTCCCCTCTCTCTTCTTCTCCTCTCTCTCCCTAACCGCTGTCATACTCTTCATGCCAAGAAGCATGTTGCCAAACTGAAATTATATAGCGGATGGCTAAAAACTGACACACAATGATATGTCTGGTGAGCTGTATTTCAATGGCGATAAAAATGAAACAGCATTCCTCTAAAAATCAGCACACGTGTCACCAGGTTTATTCATTTTGCTTCGGTCGTAATAAAAGTTCAAGGTCCAAAAGAGAAAAAGCCTGCTTTGTAAGAGTAGGTACAGAAGATAGAAGAATATAGGTTGGTTGTTAGAAATATCGGACTGTGTTGTGAAAAGTGGCAACATGATGCAAAGCTCAAGCTGTAGCAGAACCTCCACCTGAGCCTGTGAAGGTAACTCTTTCTCCTTTTCTTTTTTTTTTTTGTGGTCTGTTTTCACTGCTCTCCACTTGCTCTGCTCTCTGAGCAAGGCCTGATTGAGTTAACAGCCCCTCCCTGCTGTAGTGTTGTGAAGGAGCCAGGCACATGAGGTGGGGTCTGGGTGATGTAACCCTGGGAGAAATGTAGAGATGTAATGTGTTGCTTTGGAATTTGGATTCCCAATTCCCTCCAAAAAAAACAAAGGGCGGAGTAAACGTTTTTTTTTCCTGCTTTTTTACTTAATAATGCTCATTAATATTTTTATTAAGAAGGCAAAATGAACCTGGGCAGACTTAAGAAGCTGTCCTCCCATACCTCTATGTTTTTGGAAAGTCGGTAATAATGTGTTGCTATTTTCTTATCATTTCTCAGTGTTTGAGAACAAGGACAAGATCGTGATTGTGATGGAGTATGCCAGCAAGGGCGAGCTGTATGACTACATTAGCGAGCGTCGGCGCCTGAGCGAGCGGGAGACGCGGCGCTTCTTCAGACAGATAGTCTCCGCCGTGCACCACTGTCACAAGGTGAGAAAACTCATCCGTGCCTTCAGCTTGTGCACGCTGTGCTCTGTGTCTCTTACACACATAAAGACTTTAAGTCCTTAATTTATCCTTCACCATTCCCCTCACACATTCAGACGCATAGCTAGTATAATCTGCCAGCCCTGCACGGTGTGCTGTTCTTGGCGCACTGGTTGTAGAGAGTCATCTGTTTCTGAGTGAAGATAGAATGCAGGCCAGTTTAATTCAGGCTTACCCTCCCATTACAGAGCAGGGCAACAAACAGGCCCTGTCTTTAAATCTGTGCTCAAATCTTGCCGCACACACACGGACTGATGTCCTGAGCTACCCCCAGAGTCATTCTCCAGAGATTAAGTTTGGTTCACACCCACATCCACACCTCACTTACTCTGCTTAAAACCCAAAGATCCCATTGGCTCCCCACTTGTCACACTTTTCCCAGCTGTAGATAGGGATGATGTCATAGTCTTCAGCTAGGGGACTCCCAGACTAATCTCTATAAATGCTCCCCTTTTCTTTTTTTAAAAAAAGAATTTGCTTTCATTATCAGACTCTAAGTCATGGCCGCGGCGCTAAACAGGACGTCCTGGCCTGAATGTCAATTGTCCATTACCTGTATATCTTCCCCAAAACGCCAGCCTTTGCCCCCAGAGGCTAAGTTATCAGATGATAGACGATTGGTTCACAGATTGGTCCCAGACAGCCATGAATGATGAGTCATTACCACCAAGCGCAACCCCTTGCTGGGTGGGGTGGTGTGAGTCACAGGCACAACAAGCAACCAACCACTTCTTCCTTGTGTTCACCAATCAGAGTCATGTGAAAATGAGCACCGTGTTAGACAGTCACCGACAGGAGATGCAATGCTGAGCTGCGCAAACAGGCGGGGGGTGACGGATGAAGTCACTCCTCTGCATCTGAGCTGGGTTCTGTCTGTCTGCGTACCACATGTTAATTCCTGGATTTTTTTTCCCCAACCCGTGCATTAACAGCATAGTCGCTGTTTTATCCCATGATGCTCTGAGAACATAATTCATACTGGGAGATAATTACAGGCTCATGTTTATGTCACACATTTGAGCTGATTTAAAAGAAAGTCCCAGCAGATGTCAGCTTGAAGATCTTCGAGGGGACAGGACCAATTAAAGAGTACTAAGCCAACAGGCTGTCTTGATTTCCTCAAGCTATCTTTGTCAAAGTAAATCACACATACATACAAATGCAATGGACTGTTTATTGCTTGGAACCCTCTTTAATGAAAAATGAGCTGATGCATGCATCAATCTTTTTCTTTTTTCTCACTGCAGAATGGAGTAGTGCACAGGGATCTGAAACTGGAAAATGTGCTACTGGATGAAAACTGTAATATTAAGGTAACCTTGCCTCTTGTGATGGTCTGGGATGTGTTGGCAGCCAAAGCCTTGTCTCAAATGATCTTTGCGTGAGGGAAAAGAAATAATATGACCTGAAATTCTAACTTGGCCTTGTGTTCACAGATTGCTGATTTTGGGCTGTCCAACCTCTACCATAAAGACAAGCTACTGCAAACCTTCTGCGGTAGCCCCCTATATGCTTCACCGGAGATCGTCAATGGGAGACCATACCGTGGCCCGGAGGTGAGTCTCAGCGGAAATAGAAATTTAATCATTTATTGCCCTCCCTGAAAATTCATTTTGGGATGAACCGCTAGTGATTACAATCATCATGTAGTCAATATACAAACTGGTGGGTAGACTTTCTTCTCAGGCCCTTTGATGGGATTAGTCCATAGTCCAAGGGAGGTCTCTCTCTTTTGGGTCAGCATCCCTCCCCTGTCCTCCCTTTCCTACAATATTCAGGGGTCTTTGAAGTGAGGAACCAGGGGATCGTTTTTCTCACTCTGTCTTCAGATTAACTGGATTGGAATGAGCTCCCCAGCCTCAAAGCGCAAGCGCTGTCTAAACAAATACTTTTGGTGAAAGAAACAGTGAAAATGTCTCCCCAAAACCACTCATTCTGCAAGTGCAGAGTCACTCCGAAGGGCGTTGTCACTACAATTACATCAGATGGATAAAACAAAGCAACAAGGAGGAGGGGGGGGATGTTGAATTTTTAGATTTCGTAGTCAAACCGTTCAATTTAGTGCGATTCACTGTAATTTACTCGAGAGTGCTAAAAACAAAATTATAGAACCACAGCTGGGATGAGGCCACAAATTACAGCGAGCAAAGACAACAAAAATAGAGCATGACAGTAGTGAGTGGCCTGTCGCATACTCAGGAATGGACCGACGATGACACAAAGAGTGAAACATTCACGATGCTGGTCATTGATTACGTCTCAAAACTTTAGCTGCCCTCATTAAAATCACAGCCCACTGTATCTGCCCCCAACTACAGTCTGTACACTTATTCTGTGCCATGCTCTTTGTTTCTCTCTCTCTCTCAGTCACACAAACACACACACACACGTCAACTGCATGTCTTTAGCGACTGTCAGGAGCTCAGCATATCACAGTTGCTATCTCTGCTGGTCTCATTACCCTCTTCCGCTCCCACCACTCTGCACCTCCTCAAAACACCAAGTGTTATGTAACATTTTTGAAAGCCACATTATATTGTGAGAGAGTGTAATGTGTCTGTGCACAAACAAGTCATGGCCCACCAAAATACCTGCCGTTGTCATTATGTCTTTGAGAGGCCTGCTGGAGAAACAACATCATATCATATTGCTTATTGGTGTGTAGAGTAACTCAAAGCCCAGTCTACTCAGCTCATTTCACAGCATCCATTTTTTTAATGCCATGAATCACTAATCACTGTTTCCTCCAGGTGGACAGCTGGGCCCTTGGGGTGCTGCTGTATACCCTGGTCTATGGAACTATGCCGTTTGATGGGGGAGACCACAAGAACCTCATTCGCCAGATTAGCAACGGCGAGTACAAAGAGCCCACTCAGTCCTCAGGTACTGCTGGAACTTTTGGCTCAGCTTGCATTCCTTTTGGTTTGGGTCATGTTAGGAAACACACCTGATTTCAGTGCGCTGTGTAAAACAATAGCATAAACTGTAATTGGCAAATCTAATTCAGCTGTGCTGCAGATAGAAACCACGAGGACTCTTTTTCTCATAAATTCCAGAAGAATATGAAAGCCTTTAAGATGTTTGTTCATACGCTGTTTGGGGAAGCATGGATCAGAGCGCTCTGGATGTTCACATGTAGTGGATGCAAATTGCATTACACATGATAAACAGTGACGCTTTTATCCAGACAGCATAAAGAAGCACATCTTAGCTGAGCAACAAGACATTATACTTCTTATTCATTTGCTGGTAACATGATTTTTGAATAAACTACAATGGAAACAAAATATAACTTTTTGTGCTAAAAAGAGCAACTTTTTGTGGAAAAAAAATACTCTTGAAAAATACTCAGTGATTCATGTTTTTGGTATAGGTGTAACAGTCTTTGAAATGAAAAAGCAATAGCATATGATTTTAGTATTTGTATGTCAAATAATGTGCAGCGTGAAGCACTCAACAGATCTCTGTTTACTCCCAGATGCCCGTGGACTGATCCGCTGGATGCTGATGGTGAATCCTGAGCGTCGAGCTACAGTGGAGGACATTGCCAATCACTGGTGGGTGAACTGGGGCTGGAAGAACAGCGTGTGTGACTGCGAGACCCAACGCGACCACGGAGGCTCGCCCATGCTGGCCCGTTTCATCGACTGGCAGAACCGCACTGAGCCACGTGGTTCTGGAGCCAAAGCTGCGGCCATGCCCCAGCTGCTGCGCCAGAGGCCCAAGAAGTCCAAGAAGGAGAATGTTGAGGCAGGACAGACGCACAGTGGAGGCGAGGACAAGCCAGGTCTAAAGAGACCCAAAGGCATCCTGAAGACCAGGGTTACCGAAGAGCACCAATCTGTAAGTCCTGAAGAGGTGGAGCTGGGTCAGGTAGCGCTGCCTCAGCAAGCTGAAGGTGGAGAGGAGGCGTCCAGCCCAGACCGAGAGGAAGAGGAGCCGACGCTGGGAGGAGTCTCCCCAGCCAAGATCGTGCCGTCTCTGCCCAAAAAAGGCATCTTGAAGAACAACCAACAACGGGAATCAGGGTACTACTCTTCCCCAGAGCGCAGTGAGTCCTCCGAGCTTTTAGGGGGCGCCAGCATGTCTCTGCTAGCCACCTCCCCACCCAAGAGAGCCATGGGGAGAAAGGGTATCTTGAAGCGAAATGGCAAGTACTCCACCTACAGCGGGCCTCCCTCATCAGCGACGGTGGCCGGAGTCCTCGGTGAGCCTCCTCCATCGACCGACTCTGGTTTGTCCCGCAGTCAGAGTCGTCCCTCCAGCATAGTGGGGGAGGACAGCTCCGTCCTGTCCCTGTCACCCAGCTCCCTCAGCGGGGCCGAGTGGCATCCTTCCACACCCCACCTCCGCCCAAACATCAGGGCTTGTGTCTCGGCTGAAAACCTGCTGCAGCTCGCCAACTTTAAAGGCTTCCAGGCAGCCCCGCCAATCCAGGGACACAAATTCAGCCGCGGCCCCAAAACAAAAGGCTCCCCAGGGGACAATGGCAGCTTCTCCTTGTTGGGGGACCTGGAGGACATGACTCAGGTGTACCAGCAAGCCCTGGACATCAGCAGCAACCTCAACTAATAGATGGGTGGAAGACAGAGAAGAAGAGGGATTTTAACACGAGTGTGTGTTTGTGTGTGCGTATGTGTACAGATGTGTATGCGTGACACTAACGACCAGTGCGTTACTGGGATCGGCCTTTCGTAGCTTGTGGCTTTTTCAAATGGGGTTGAAATCTCGATGGAAAAGATGCGTCGCTACACTCGCACACACGCACTCACACACACGCAGGCACACTTCTCTGGCTAGAAAACATTTAGTTAAGGTTTTCTGTGCAGGAGAGAGACAGAGCTGGCATGAGAGAATGCCACCCAGTCAGCTCTCTTGGCCCGCCCATAGACTTTGCTGTGTTCAACATGTTTACATATTCAGCAAGAAGGCAAGTTAGAATCACAAATGCAGCGATCAGAAACTGGTTGGCTCTGCTTAGACATCACCCATTTCCATGTATGAGTTTACAACAGCACCTTAGAACTCAAAACGGAGCATATGCTTTTGTGATCTTTACTTCCTTTAAAAAAAAGAAAGAAAGAAATGAAACAAACCAGGGTCTTGTTCCAAAAAAAAAAAAATAGCATTGCTGATTATTTATTAATATTTTGTAGCTTTAGTTTTAAGTGCAAAACTGGTGGGCGCTGGCTATTACTGGAAGAGTCCAAAGCTCCTTGTCTCCAACTGTGTTTGTGGAACTGACATATATAATTATGTTGCTCGGTGACGAGAAACATCTATATACCCCAATATATAACTGTGTCTGTGTATGTACAACACGCAGGCAAGTATACCTTCATAAAAGCATATGTCCTATATATGTTTATGATACTAGGAAATATGTAGGAAGTGCCTTTTTTTGATTCATAATACAAATTATGTATGTCATTTCCTTAATGTGGAGGGAAAAGCCAGGCCAACCTGTCACCAGTTGTGCTTTTTTGTATCATGTTGTTTGTGAATGTAGAGAGACCCAGGGCCTTCATAGCACAGCTGACTAACTACTTACTCCCTTCCCCCCATCAAAGCCCATTCCTTCTACACAGGTGAAATTACACACAGATACACCAGCATCTACAGGCCAGGAAAAAAAAAATCCTTCCTCCGTGGTCTTTGTCAGTGTTAAAGTTTGTAGTTTGGTTTGTCGGCAGTTAAGGCCTGGTTGAACATACTTTTGTTGGCAGGACAAGAGGTCTGGAGGGGCTCACCTAGTGGGACATCTAGTGAAGGGAGATAGCACAGACAACATCTCACAGTCCTGGAATGTGTCTGGCTATAGCCCTAGTTCTTTCACATTTTTTGGGCCTACCTGAAAAAAGTAAGAGGTGTTTCTTTCTTTCTTTTATTTATTTATATTTTGGGGTTTTTTTTCACTAAAGAAGATTAGGTGCTTTCCATTGCTGGGCTGGTTAATATTTTACCCCAAGCTCTTCAAAGGAGCTAAGTAAGGTGGTTTGTTTTAGCTCGCTGATGACGCAGCAAATTCCTCAGAGGGAGGCAGGAGACGTGCTGGTGCTAGAGATCTGTACTGGCCCCAGCCCGAGTCAGCACAGGTGGGATCTGCGGTCAGTGCTCGGCCCCTCCAGCTGTGTATACTAGTTCATTATGTCAACCAAGCACAATTAGCCAGCCATTGTTTTCATTTGAGCGTGAGAGAGAGGCGGCGCGTAGAGACTTATAGCTAGAGGGAGAAGAAAGGTGTGAGAAAGAGTGATGCATGGAGCAGTGGTGAGATTAGAGCAGTCTTTCCTGTAAAACGCAGAAAAGGTCGAGGTGTTAGAATAGTTTTAGTTTTTGAAGGCTTTGTAACGTAGACTAGTGAAAGTAAAGAAAGTGAATAGAAGGAGCAGAGGAAAAGTTTTTGTTTTATACCAAAGAAGTAATGAAACTGACAATGATTCAGGGGAATGGGTGAGTCAGGGGCTTGTCAGAGTCCTTGCATTTTTCTTAGGAATCTCCCCCCCCCCACTGTGTATGAAATCATCCCCACATTGGCTTGACCTGCTTTATTTTTCTTCTGTTATTCCCTAACAGAGATGCTGGAGGCTGTTGATATAGCTTGTCTTGAGGGTCATTGTGTGATCCCAGTCTTCTGTATGGCCTTAGAAATTGTGATACACTTTTCAACAGCAGCAAAAGAAATGTCAAAAATTGGAGAACGATGACTGACATCATCCGATACGTTAAATGATGTGAGTGGAAAAGCATGTCGTGGGGGACCCCAAGGGAAAAAGATCAAGTGTTGAATGTTTTCAGCGGTGGCATGTGCGAAGAAAAGGTCCTGGGTTCTGACTCAAATGAAAGACCCACTGCGTATTATATTGCATTTTATTGCCTTTTGTATTGCATTATATTGTCAACTGGATTTACAGTGAAAAAATTATACTATGTTAGTATTTTGTTTTATTATGCTTCTGTTTTTGATTTTCCAAAATATAAGAAATGTTTTTATTGCTTTATGTTATGGCAGAAAAAAAATACTTCCTTCCTTGAAGTGTCACAATTTCTCTCCAAAGGAAAAAAACAACAACAAAAAACAAACAAAAACAGCCAAATCTGGTGTGAAATTGGTGAACTCGCACACATTTCCCCCTGTTTTTGGAATACCCACAGGTGAAAGTGTTAGCTGGAAAAAAGAGCAAAAGACTGACATTTTTACTAATAGCTGACTGCAAGAAATTTTTATTTTCACATCTACCAAAGCAGGGGAGGCTAAATATGCTGGAACAACACCAGGAGGAAAAAAAAAAAGGAAATAAATCAATGGAAAGAATCTGATGATAAAACATTAACTCTGCCAAACTGGAAATAACTGGTGCATATCTGTTAGTTAGCAGAAATTCTAATCATAGGAAAACTTGACTGGATATTGTTATGACAATAATAATAAATTAGTATTTTATGTTATTTAAGCATTATTTTGGTTACAGCTTTTTACTATTGCGGGATATTGCCAAAATTTCTTTTATTGGTTTTATTTGTTTTTAATCTGTGGGTGATCCTGGACTGCCAAGGTATTGTAAGTTGCGTGCCTTTGGTATCTTTCATGATTTTTTTTCTTCTTTTTTTAAATTTGATAATGAAAATTATTATCAATGTGGTTTTTTTATACTTGTATTTATTGATCAAGCCATTTAAAGTTGATGTCAAAGTACTTCATGTTCATGCTTTGACCTGCTTAGGACTTTAGTGTTTTGTGTGCATGACGCACTGCACACAGAAATATTGTTGCTTCTTTAAAATAGAGTTGTGTCATCTCATTGTGAAGGAGGTGGTCAAGTATCTGAGGAGAGACAAATCAATAAAAGTTCCTGAAATCCTGTAGAATGTCTTAATCTGTCAACTCGGGTCAACACGATGCCCCTGTAGTACTGTATCAACTCAAATAAATGGATCTTGAAGGTAATATGTGTTTTGTGTGCTTTTTGCTATGCATAGTCTTTTTATTCTAGAGCTTTGTCAAGTCAAGTGGCTTCAGTCATTTAACATCAAGATTATACAGGATTCATGCAAGGAGAACCTTAAATACATCTAGGTATAGAAAAGATGGCTTTGCATTTAAAGTTAAACAGTAATCTATATAGTCGCCATCTATAGAGTTCCAAAAGCTCCCTTTAACACATGAATGTCTTCAAATATACCTTTTTTTGGCAAATTATTTCTGGTTTATCCAGTGGTTGAACTGGATATCCAGAGTCTTTTTTTTTTTTCTTTCAGTAGGACACATGTTAATTAAACTAGTGAGATGGCCTCATTTCTGTTTCCTTATTAAGAATGTGTGACCCAAAAACTTTCACCAGTGGATTTAAGATGTCAGCGGCGGTGTCCTGTTTTCATCATTAGCTTCAAGTTAATCAGTCTGAATTTGTGGGGTCAAATCATTGGGGTCAGAATGGCTAAAGTATACTTTTTTTTGGACACATTTTGAAAGTTTTTGCCAAAGCTTCGAGAGCTTTTCAGAGTAGGTCGCCAGCCTGTCAAAAGTCGAGCTACCGATGAAAATGGGCCATTCAGGGCACTGAATTCAGCCAGTGTTTCCACACAGCCTTGGCTGCTGTAGTGAAATTAACTTGATGGTTGTTAAAGTGATACCCCACCCAAAATCTGTTTTTCAGGCATTTAAAAGACACTCCCAGTGGGCTTCAGCTGTGGTTGTAAAATAGAACTGTGGTTCTAGTCAGCCTGAATTTACAATGAATTCCAATACTAACCTTTTTTTTTTTTTTTTTTTTACAGTGGAAACGGAAATCACATGACCAATAGGAAGATCACACACTAAATAAGGCTGTCTGGCCCATTAGTGGTTGTAGACATTGATTTATCCGCAGTACAGCACCACATCCTGCTTTTACATTGTTCAGAAGAGCTCACTGTCTAGATGCTGTTTAGTTTCTCAAGAAATCAAGTTCCACAGCATCTCTAAAATGAGACAGATTCAAGTACTGGGATGCTGTTTTACTTTCTAGTCAGTACTGGTGAAGTAATCTTGAAGTAACTATTAAGTATTCTGCTTCAGTGAACAGTGTTTACTGTTTTGTGCTGCAGACTGAGTAGTGAAGAGTTAATTAGACTGACAGTTATAAACCAATTCATTACATATTTGTTCACTAATATAGGATCTCCTAGTTGGTCCTGTAGCAAATATTCTTTATCTACCATCCACACCACCTGGATCAGAAATTATTGGTTAGATACTGATGATCGTCTCATAACTAATAAGTGATCCCTGATATATTTCTCACTTGTACTATCTTTCTTCTTTAACCAAGGCACTTTTTTGTGTCTTTCACTCTATTAGAGGTAGTTCTCCTTTATTGTCATCAAGTCTCTCAGGTCTCTGGTTTCCATTATGATTTCCTATTGTAAAAGAGATAATACATCTAGTCTTGTATGACTGATTGATTTATGAAAGAACAAGGCAAGTGATAACTGCGGAAACGCAAGTGTGAGCTCAAGCTATGCGGCCTCTTGTTTTGCCAACTAGACACTGATAGCTTTTGTTTCCAGCTGATTTGGGTTGACGCGCAGACAGAAACAGACATACTTGTGGTATGAAGGTTATCATTTGCTGTCCATCATGGTCACAACCAAAATGAGTTTCTTGCATGCCTTTTTTTCTTGACTTTCTCTGCTCTTTTGTCTCTTTATGCCACAAAAACCCGTATTAGATGAGACCATCTGCTTCACCTTTGACAAGCAAGCAGTAGAACAAATATAAAACCATGACAGTAAAATCTGTTACCTGATGTCCCAGATCTGTGAATCTTTAACAGTGAACGAGGACTCGCCACATGTTGACGATCTTTGTACACCAATAAGGCAAATCATGCCAAATGCAGGGCTGGCTTACCTGAAAATGTGGAGGAAATGCATATAAAACAAATCCTCTGGGTAACTGTGTGACAAAAGTGTTGACATTACATGCTTAGCGAATAGTATTGTCTTTTTTTAATCCAGCAGACTTGGAAAAAAAATCCAAAAAGTCTGTATATATATATAAAGATACAAGACACAGACATACTCGTCACAACTATAATACATACATCAAAGGACTTGAGAAACTGATTCACAGGATTTGAAACTGCTTTAACATGGCACAACTGAGGATTCTGCTGAAATCAGAGTGAGAATCTCCAGTGAGATAATGGGGCTAAACATGCACTATGCTCACCTTAAAATATTTAAGCTCACGCATAAACACTGAATCAAGTATATTCACACCATAATACAGTTTCTGCTTGATAGTTTGTCAAAGCAACAATTTTCCTGTTTCAGTAAAGAGTTGAGGCAATGCAAGAGAAAAGACAGACAGTTTTTAGGTGAATATCAAGCTCACTTTGGGTTTCTGATGCTTGCTCAATAACCGAGGTAAGGAAATCCTAGTTTTCAGCAGGAGAAACATTTCATCACTCATCCAAGTAAATCCGTGAATGTGTGAAGAAATATTTCTCTTGCTGGAAAAAAATACAGCCAAATGAACTGTCGATCAACAGAAACATCACAATCAACTGTCTGGGTACCACTTAGAGTTATTTGTGAAAGAAAACAGCAATAGCAGTGAAGCGTAGATCCACTGAAAACAAAAGACATTGAAATATAAATTGTAAATATGTCATAGGAAGTGGAAAAAATAGCATAAGAAGTACTGGTGGTGCCACTTATAAAACATGCGATATATAGAGGTAATTAGACTCACATTAAAAATAAACACCAATATCAATTTTTTTAAAAATGACCAAAATCACATCTATATGTTCTATAAATCTTTATTTTCTTACAGGATTATAATGTAATGTTATGCAAGCGTCCAATGGAGCGTCTTTTGCATGTTTGTGCTCCATCTATAGGAGCACAGTGCACTACTGAATACCACTGATCTATGTTATTTGTATAAAACATATCCTAAGTGTGACTCACTAGACACACCAGGGACTTAGCATCAGTTACACTAGTATTACAGGCAGTGCAGAATTATTAGGCAAGTTGTATTTTTGAGGAATAATGTTTTTATTGAACAACAACCATGTTCTCAATGAACCCAAAAAACTCATTAATATCAAAGCTGAATGTTTGTGGAAGTAGTTTTTAGTTTGGTTTTAGTTTTAGCTATTTTAGGGGGATATCTGTGTGTGCAGGTGACTATTACTGTGCATAATTATTAGGAAACTTAACAAAAAACAAATATAAACCCATTTCAATTATTTATTTTTACCAGTGAAACCAATATAACATCTCCACATTCACAAATATACATTTCTGACATTCAAAAACAAAACAAAAACAAATCAGCGACCAATATAGCCACCTTTCTTTGCAAGGACACTCAAAAGCCTGCCATCCATGGATTCTGTCAGTGTTTTGATCTGTTCACCATCAACATCGCGTGCAGCAGCAACCACAGCCTCCCAGACACTGTTCAGAGAGGTGTACTGTTTTCCCTCCTTGTAAATCTCACATTTGATGATGGACCACAGGTTCTCAATGGGGTTCAGATCAGGTGAACAAGGAGGCCATGTCATTAGTTTTTCTTCTTTTATACCCTTTCTTGCCAGCCACGCTGTGGAGTACTTGGACGCGTGTGATGGAGCATTGTCCTGCATGAAAATCATGTTTTTCTTGAAGGATGCAGACTTCTTCCTGTACCACTGCTTGAAGAAGGTGTCTTCCAGAAACTGGCAGTAGGACTGGGAGTTGAGCTTGACTCCATCCTCAACCCGAAAAGGCCCCACAAGCTCATCTTTGATGATACCAGCCCAAACCAGTACTCCACCTCCACCTTGCTGGCGTCTGAGTCGGACTGGAGCTCTCTGCCCTTTACCAATCCAGCCACGGGCCCATCCATCTGGCCCATCAAGACTCACTCTCATTACATCAGTCCATAAAACCTTAGAAAAATCAGTCTTGAGATATTTCTTGGCCCAGTCTTGACGTTTCAGCTTGTGTGTCTTGTTCAGTGGTGGTCGTCTTTCAGCCTTTCTTACCTTGGCCATGTCTCTGAGTATTGCACACCTTGTGCTTTTGGGCACTCCAGTGATGTTGCAGCTCTGAAATATGGCCAAACTGGTGGCAAGTGGCATCTTGGCAGCTGCACGCTTGACTTTTCTCAGTTCATGGGCAGTTATTTTGCGCCTTGGTTTTTCCACACGCTTCTTGCGACCCTGTTGACTATTTTGAATGAAACGCTTGATTGTTCGATGATCACGCTTCAGAAGCTTTGCAATTTTGAGACTGCTGCATCCCTCTGCAAGATATCTCACTATTTTTGACTTTTCTGAGCCTGTCAAGTCCTTCTTTTGACCCATTTTGCCAAAGGAAAGGAAGTTGCCTAATAATTTTGCACACCTGATATAGGGTGTTGATGTCATTAGACCACACCCCTTCTCATTACAGAGATGCACATCACCTAATATGCTTAATTGGTAGTAGGCTTTCAAGCCTATACAGCTTGGAGTAAGACAACATGCATGAAGAGGATGAAGTGGACAAAATACTCATTTGCCTAATAATTCTGCACTCCCTGTAGGTGCATGGTGTCACCATTTTATATGCCAAGATTTCACTCATTTCTAGAAAACCTAAACAAACAACACCAATGAAATGAACTTACTATAGTTAGTTTCAGCATTATGAACACAGGCATGGGAGCAGGTAGAGGTGCAAAACCCAGTTTCCCAAATTGCACAAGAACACTAAAGTCTGAAATGCTCTGGATGCATTAATGTCACTATCTGTGTAGTAGCCTTTTGGAGGGGTGGGGGGTGGGGGGCAGTTGAAAATTGACAGAGTCACAATAACACCAGACAACATGGAGTACACAGTTCATGTCTGGCTCAGGGAAGAAACAAGAGTGTCTGTTTTTAGGACTTGGAGACTCAGTTGATTGTCAAGGGAGAACATTGCTGCTGCTGGGTTAATTTGATCCACATTTTGCAAGCGGGAGTGGGTGGGTAGTTGGAAACTCTGCAAGCCTTTCATGGCTTTGGTATTGATGAGTAGGACTTTACCCCTCGCTCGTGCTGGCCAGACACAAGCTGCAGGCACTGGAAGATGAAAAAAAATACATACATACTTCTACAGTACAGAGCAGGATCCTCACACACAGACACACACACACTGAAACTGTTGTTCTAAGTCTGAAATTTTCTTTGTAAGCAAGTCTGAGCTATAAAAGCAGGAGTTAAACCTTCTATTTATAAATCCCTCCTACATCAATACGCATTTTTTTCATGCTGACAGTAAACTTCAGAAAATTGCATCAATCATTGTCTAAGGTCATTGTTTCTTTTGGGAAGCTTTCTCAGAAGGAGGAAGCTAATTGTTTCTGGAACAACCACAGGCCTGTTTTTTGTTTTTTTGTTTGAATGCAAATTCCAGTTGTCTAAGTTAAAGACTATGCAATACAATAGGGAAAACAATGATGGCGTAATTATGCAACAATTTGAATCCTTACAGTAATTAAGTGTCAGTCATATACAAAAACCAATACAGACGGTGGAATGAAAAAAAAGAAAGAAAACCTTTGAAACCTCAACAGCTGTGCCTCTGATATTGATATGATCTGAGTTTCAAAAGGATTTTTTTTTATGTCTTCAGAACAATTTCTGGTTCACTTTTCGACCCCTAAATAAAGTCCAGCTGCTAGGCCCTCTGAACTATTCCCTCCTTTACCCTCCTCCCTTCATCTCTAGAAGGTGAGCATGTTTGCCCCTGGAGGGCGGGGTGTGAGGGTTTATCGGTGGAGACCTACAACTACACTTTCCAAAGCACCCCACAGACCCCTCCCCAATCCCCCATCCATTTGGTCTTTTAGCAAGACCCCAACTTTTTGCCCAGCAGTTATGGACGTCTGCATAATGTTGAAGGATATAAGCTTTTCTCTACCCCTAGCTTGAGGCGCTGATTTGAAAAGATTCCTCTCCCTCTGCAGCCCCCTCGAGCTGCAACTGATAAAAGCCGTCACACGCAGAGGGATTTGAGACATGAAAGCTGGAGAATTTACATGCACTCCAAATCATTTTACAACTCCTTTTGTCTCTGGAATAAATGGCTTCATAGTTTTTGGGGGGGGGGGGGGGGGAATGGTGGCCAAAAAAAACCAAAACAGCATTGTATTGGCGCATCTGACGGCTGTTGCAGGCAGGATGTTCACCAGTGAAGGTCTAAGGTGGCTGTTGTAAACTGAGCTGCCCTTTCATTGCAGGAAAAATAAACACAGGGCCAGGCCTGAAGAAAGTCCTGAGTACAGTGGAGCATGTGTTCCCTGGGTTAGCTGACACATTGTTTTAGAAATAACAGTCTGACAGGCCACTTTCCACGCTTTATCGCGACCTCATACACACAAATGCCTGAGCGCACTCGCATGTGCACATTTTTATAGGCGAAGGTTCATTCTTTCTCAGTCTTTCTGAAAGGTTTCTAACTCAAATCTCCGCAGGACTCCTTTTCCTCTGCTCTGCTGAGATAACATTGTGACTGGATATGGAATGGAATAAACCACCCTCCTTTCCTGTTCAGCTTCCACTCCTCTATCGCTCATCCTCCATCCAGCGGCCCCCTCCGCTAACCCCGTTCTTCATCCCTCTCCTGTCCAGATGGCTATTTTTAGCGGCAGTTCTATTCTGGAATTTGTTGCTGACTGGCTGCTGCTGGGTGTCTGGGCGGCGTTCTCTTCAGGAATGTCTGGCCCACTCTCAAACCACTCCAGAGTCCCAGCACAGGGTGGATGGCTCAGGGCTCTGATTACAACTTTAAGCCCACTGTAGCTGGAGCTCATTCTTTCTCCAGCAGGAACTCAAAGCTCCAGCAAGAAGAGCAATTTTCTCAGTCTTTTAACACAAAGGCGTTTTTTTGTGTTTATCTATACATGTGCCCTAGTGCTCATGATGCATAATCCACGGTCCATAATCCTCCACGGTCCTACTGAACTCTGTCACACACACACACACACACACACTCTCTAACTCACTCACTGGCCTGCACCAGTTACCAGTCACTTTGTGGAGCATTGGACTGCCACTACCTCATAAGACTTTGTTGTTACACTATCTCTTACCGTACATTACCAAATCTCCATTTGCACTATTTGCCCATTTGCACTACTCTGCCTGGTTTGCACTCAATGTCATTTACTCATTATATTGTATATTGTATAGCTTTCTTGTTATATGTAAAAATTGTATTGTATTTATTTATTTAAATTTTACTTTTTAATTATTTTACTTGCATTTTTAATCACTCTTATATTTAAATGTTCATTTGCTATTTTATCTAGGGATTGAGAGTAACGTAGTTTCTATTCTCTGTATGTCCTGTACATGTGGCAGAATTGACAATAAAGCTGACTTTGACTTTGACTTTGACTTTGAAAGCATGTAATAAAACAAGCTTTGAAGGATAGAGAACTTTCCCCATCTGGTCTCGTGCTGGATGAGAAGTTTGACACCACTTTCATGTTTAATCTTAGCTTAACACAAAGACTGGAAACACGAGGGAGACCAGTTAACTCAGTGTAGCTGTAACTTTGTATAAAATCTGAAGTATAAATGTGAGATTTAACCCTTGTAATGTCCTAGAAAGTTGCTCACACTAGTTTTAGCGGGTGATGACCCATGACTTAACTTAGCCAACAGTTTTCATCCAATAATATTTTTTCACCTCATAATTAATTTAATATTCATATACATGTAAATACTGTTTTGTTGGCCCCGAAAGCCTTTCATCTTACAATATACCCCCTGTTTTAATTTAGAAAACTGTTTAAATTTACTCATTATATTAAGGTGCTGGTGAGCAGATTTGATCCTACCTGGCCTTTTCCCCCTTTTTTACTTATGGGCTTAGCTGAATGGCTGCTGGTGGTTAGTGCTGTGCTTTACTTATTTACTCGGTAATGAGCCAGCGTTGCCGATACCAGTACCGATGCTTTAAAAATATAATGTTTAGCAGTGTGAGAGTAGTGTCTCATGAAGTATGAGATGAATCCTCACTAATCTGACACAAAGTCACTGTGATTTTTACTTTAGACAATAATAAGTTAATACAACAAAGCACACCTCTCAGCATTTTGTGTATTTTGAAAGTGCTTTTTAAGGGAGACCTGGAATGTAAACATGCCTGTCTCTGTAGGACTTTGCGTCCGTCTGTTGTTTAAGTCTGCTATGGCACAGTCACCAGAAAAAGGTTCAGACATTTTTCATAGTGCATATTTGAGGCGTGCTTTTCATTTCCAAAAAGTAGTTTATTTAACACAATTTATATAGGCTACATACTGAACTTAGATAATAGAAACAAACTAGATCTGATATCAGTACCACAGGGATGGCCATGAAAGTTATATCAGTTTTCTTAATAAATTCAGAGTTCAGCATATCTTCCAAAATGCTGAACCAACTCTTTAAAGTAAAGGTTAGGGTTAAACGTAGGCGTGTCACGATTGTATTTAAAGTTTGTTGAGTCTCCAGGAAATGAATAAAAATCAATGCAATGCTGCCTTGCTTACAATTTCTGTGTGTTTGTGTGTGCTTGCTTGTGCGTGTGGTCTGTGAAAAGAAAATAAGCAGCACTAATGGGAAGTTTTTCCTGTCTTGGATCAGGCTTAAGGGGTTTCAAGGCAAAATTGTTTGCAGTCAAAAGAATGCCGTCCAAGCCCACCTGTTGCTCATGATTGCAGAGATCCGCTTGAGCTGGGCCTTTCCGAGAGGCATACTGCAGCATGCCACTCAGTGACATAAATGGACTGGGCTAAACAATTTACTTGAAAGCATAGCCCAAGCAGAGACAATAAACTATGATAAAATATAATATAATATGTTCATTATATGCATTCCTGAACTGCTGAGCTCTGGAAGAGATTCACTCGACTGTACTGCAGAAGTTTTGGGTGGGGGCTTTATCACCCAAACATTCAAAAATTACAGAGGTTATTTAGAGCAATGCTGCTACTTCCATTCCAGTAAATCATTGCTCTGTAGATGCAGTCCCCCAGGCCACAGTCTGACGGGTGCATTTCACATGCATCATCTTTAATAAAAATAAACCCTGTCCTTTGAAATAGCAGCACAATTTCTTCCACTTAGTGAATGGTTTTCAGGCCAAAAGATTAGGGCATGAATGGGTGTGAAAATAACACAATGGGATGCATCCAAATCTTAAACATCTTAATGCACTCTTTGCTTCTTTAGAAGCCCGGATGAGGAAATGCCTCTATGGGATGTAATGCTTTGATTGTAAATCAGTGAACTCCACATAGTGCCAGTCCTGAAGCTGCTGATAAAAAATTCCCATCACAAAATATCTTGCTCTTATTAGTATTAGGATGTACATAATCAAGTATGAAAAGTGAACAGTCAGCAATGTAAGCATGGATGTAGCTAATTGGTCCTGGCTCCTAATAAGGGGATGTGGGTTTAGCTCCAGTACGGTCAGGCTGGATCTAGGCTGCGCAGAGGAAAGAAATGAGACTGAGAGGGAAGCCTGTGAGGCGCCGTGGCCAAGCCGTCCAACTAACTGGCCAGTCAGGTAATTAAAGGACTCTGTATGAGAGCTGTGTCTCTCTAGGGTGTGAAAGGCCAAGGCAATGGCTGAGAAGCCAAGTCCCGCCTGGCTACTCGGGGATTGAATACCCTGGCCGCAGGGTTTTAGCGCTGCTGGTTTTAGCCCATCCTTCAATTTGGCTTTTGTTTCAGAGACTTTCTTCTACCAACCCCCACCCGAATCAAATTCGCCCATAGCTTTAAGTAGAAATACAGCAGAAAGAGCTGGACGGATGGATGTATCCCCCAGCTGGCTTACATTCCTCTGGTTTCCACTTGTGTCTGCTTCTCCTTCTTTATGGGTCAGTGTTTCTGTGATTAAACTTTCTCTTTCCTCTCCTTCAGTTTTTCGTCTCTTTCCATTCATAGCTGTTTCCCCTCTGTCGTTTTCGACCTATCCAGTTTTTTCTTTCATGTGAATTTGAATTCCCCCAAAAATCTACCAAGGAAACTCCCAGGCTATTTTGTTCTACTGCTGCTTCACCAGCAAAAGCAGTATTGTATTCTACAAATACACCAGTTTGAAAGCCCCGTATAGCAAATGTACACTTTCTCACCATTGCCTCTCTGTTAGCTCTTCACAGAGCTTTATCACCTGTGCCAGCTGACTGTCTATCCTCAAACTAACTTTACAGTGACTGATAGGAGCATGGGTGTGGACTCTGTGTCCTGCTTCCTCTTCCTCCACTGCTCTCCAGAAGTGCCCTTTTCACACGGAGGTGGGGGGAGTGTGGTGCTTGATAAAACTCCACATTTTGAAGATTTGGTCTTTGTTTAAAGACATCACATGACTGACAATCACCAGGTAGAATATGTGCCTTAACATCTTACTAAATGTACCTTAGTACTTAACATTTGCAGCCAAACAGAGTTGACATGCATGACCAAAAGCACTCTATTTAAGTTTTTTTGTTTTTCTAAAAAAAAGCTTTTACTCTCATTTAGCTTTTCAGACAGTAAGAAATTCACCCAGCGTCATGTTTTGGCTGCATGGACCTGCACACACAGTGCATTATGGCTATTTGGCTCAGCACATCTACAGCACATATGACCATATATCAGCAGAATTACCATGTTTATATGACCTCGCTGAACCTTCAGCACATTCAGGTAACTTGGCAGCAAAACCTATCTGCCTGTCTACATTAATCCTTGTCAGGGTGGTCCATCTACTGTTGTCTCCCTTTAAAAGGAGGAAGGGGAAAAAACTTCCCAGGAGTATGTGTGGCCTGACATTCACTATCCCATTACAGCCCACCTAAGACACAACCTTGCACATAAAACAACATGAGACACGAGGTAATGAAGTGCTAACCACTGAGGTAATCGCTCTCGGAGCACTGACCCTTTCCCCTTCCCTTCTCATCCTTACGCCCGCCACTCTTCTATCTCATCCCTCCTTTCCTCACATGCTTTTACACAGAGCGTTCTCACTCCCGAGGCGTAACATGTCGACGTTTTGTCACGTCCCGCGGCGTTCCTGAGGAACGCGAAAGGAGACCTTCGGCGTTCTTATGGTACGCGGCGGGTTATGGCTGGAATCCAGTGCAATGACGCTCCCGCGGTAGTAGACGTTCCAGCCCTGTATTCCAGCCCTAAACCTAACCTTATCCCTAGCCCTGACCATAACCTTATTCCTGACCTTAACCAGGACTTTAATGATGTTAAATAGCGTGTTTCTAAGCGATTTGAAGAAAAAGAGCGAACATGTGTAGGTTCAGTCCAGACGGTTCTCATATTTCCTCTTTTTCCGAGGTCATTTAGGAACGTGGTGGGTAGCCGAAAACGTAATATGGTGACGATTTGTCACCTAGCATAAAATGTTACGCTTTGGGAGTGAGAACGGGTTGTTTACAACAGTATGTGACTGACAAGAGATTCCACCAGATAAGTAAAAAGCATGTCTCAGGCATGCTTGTGGGGTTGAAGACAACTGTGAGTTCTTCACATGATGAAGGGGATTAAAAGTAGCCACTGGATAAATACGTGCCTCTTGAATTGATATGAGAAAAGAGGAACAGCATACTCAGACATTAGGGGCTATATTTCCTCCTGAGATGAGGGGTAGGGGAGTTCTTTTGGTGGGGTTGAATTTCAAATAAAAGCAACTACTTTGTGACCACAGGTGAGTCCCACTTGATTCTCATTTATGGTGACATTTGGGATGGGAGTTTGAACTTTTTTCTCCCAGGCAAAGATAAAAATCTCCCTCTGGCAGCTGCAGTTTGTTAGAGTTGGGAGGGGGGAGGGGGGGGGGGGGAGTTGGCAGTCGGGCTGTCTTGTCTTAACATGGTAGACAGGCTGGTGAGTCGTCCCTGAAAGATTCCCTTTATGAGTGACGGCCATCCGGGCCGTTCTTCAGTATGCTTGAGCACGTGTATGGTTTCCCTTTCCCCCCCCTCTCTCCTTTTCCCTTCCACCTAAACAGCAATGAAATGCAGAATGAAAACAAATGAAAAGATAGTGCTTTGAAAGTGGATCTATCCCAGCAGCCCGCCGCCACCTCCCGCCTTAATTCTGACCCCCTCCTCCACCCACTTGTGCAGGCTTGATGAAAGAGTATACTTTTCTTCATCGCACGCAACGGAGGGTGGGAGGGTTGAGGTGAAATTTACAAAAAGAAAAAAAAATGTTGTGAGGAAGGAGAAAGGAATGATGGAAGCAAGAGAAAATAAGAAAGTGATGTTAAAGAATATCCATTTGTGGAGGCTGTTGATGAAAAAAGATAGAAAAGCTTGTCATCGGTACGCTAAAATCAACTGAGACACAATATATATAAACTGGAGAAGAGGGTGGCAAAAGAAAAATGTTACGTTTCTTGCTTTTTTGTAGATGAGGAATATGAAAAGGTTTAAAATGGGTAAACAAGGGTAAATGGGTGGAGGAGCTTTAGAGGACACGGTTGTGGTTTGCAGTGTGGTGGTTAGAGAAGGAGAGGGTGTTTCTTTAAAAAATTGTTAGACATTCATGGAAATATGTATGTTTTGCTTTATTCAAAGTGATTTTCACTTTTTTTTTTTTTACTCAAACTTCTACTATTCCTAAGAAAACAATTACTCTGTGATTACCAGGCAGCTGCCATAACTGGTACCTCTGACCACTCAAACCATTTACTGAGAAACTCAGTACCTGACAAGATCAAAGAAAGTAACGCACACATGCTTCCCGCACCTCTTTTCAAAACAGAAATCTTTCATACGCTAATGACACGCTATAGTGGTGAACTATGCACCGAGCAGGGTGGGAAAGATTAGTGAACTGACAGACATTCCTCTGAGGTGATGTTGAGGCGCTATCGCAAAATATGCTCCTCGCAATGTTGAGAACCAAAATATGAACCCTTTGGACAATATGAGAGCTGATATGTTTGTACGATGGTGGTCCCCAACTGGCTGACCCAGAGGTCAGAATCAAAACTTCTGAGGTGGAAATTCCTCAGGCTTGGTTCAAGGAGAACGTTACAAAGGTGAGAGGCGAACCAGGATGCCTTTGTTGCTAGACTTCGGAAGCAATTCTAGCCAAATGACTGGTTCCCGGGCCTGCTGACCACAAAGGCGCATTCCAGACATTCTGCCCTCAGACAGTGAAGTCCTGGTGTGTTTACAGAGGGCAGATGGCCTCCTTACAATCTGTGTGGCAGGAGGGGGTGTCAGAGAGCGAGCAGACAATCTTTTGATATCATTGTTTTTATCCCACTTCCAGACTTTGTGTGGTTTGGACTCTGTTGAATCACTCTGTGAGTCAATGTAAAGCTCATCCGTCTAAACTCTGTCAGAAGTTTATTCAGACTCCGAATAACCCTAAACCCTGCAGGCATAGCAGCTTGTAGTTTCAAGGTCAGGTCATCTGAACATAGAACAGAGCTCAAATTGACACGTCAGGAAAAAAAAAGGCCCATGGGTAACAAGAATCAGACCAAGAATCTGTAGAACCAAATTACAACTAGTGTCTGTAGTTTGCAAGCAAAGCAGTATTAATAATTATATGAACAGTGGTGTTGTATTTCCTTACTATAATGGTTATAACGTATGTTAAGTCCTCCTAGACATTCCAATCAATCTGGATGGAACTTGGCATACAAACTGCGTAGGGTTCAAGGATCATGGAATCATTTTTACAAATTATATATATTCTGTGTAGTACCTGATCTGAAAACAAATAGCAACATTATGTATACATTTCCACGCATCTTTTAATTGTCTTCTTACAAATGATATATGTCTGCTGGGTGTATCAGAAAGAATCACCTTATTTAAAGTGTTTTCATTTTGCAGCCGTTCACCGGTAATGACTGAAACATGAACTGTTAGAAAGAGGGCATTCTGGAGCTTCACGTGGTTGCTGGTAAGTAGCAACCGCGTCAGTACTTAAATATAACCTTTTGAAAATAGATGACTCAGTGTTGGGGCTGTTTGCTCATTACTTTTCTTAAATGTAATGCATTATGCATTGTCACATAATTACCATTTATCAAAATAAACCTTAGGCTACAGTCCCACACATCGACACAAAGCTGTATTCTAATGAGGACTCATTATTGATTCTTTATTTTTTAGGTATGAACACAGAACAACACACAACAAAGTTGAAAACCAGCCCAAAGACTTCACACTGAATTTCCTGTAAAATATGATGAGGTAGAAACACAGTCTTCAAGCCTGACTGCTCATCACTGCTTTTGTTAGCTGTTGAAGATCGGGCTCTGGCTGCTGGGCCGGGGTCAGCATTCATGTAGCTTTAACGTCCCCCTGGGTTCTTTGCAAGCTTTGCGTTAGCGTGCTGTCTGTGCAGATGCTTGCAAAGAGCCAAAGCTGTGTTAGCTTTCCATATCCATGAAAATGACAGTAGTGTTAATGCATTCTCAGTAACCATTTCTCACATAAATGTACCCAATACTGAATTTCTACATTAAAAACCACTCAATTAGATAGCCAATGTGGTCTGAAGATTAACATACCAACAGATTCCTTTTTCTGGCAATAATGCAGACTCATCCAAGCATTACAGATCTCGTTTCGTCTCTCCATCAATTAAACTGAATTAAATTAACCTCCATCGATTGGAGGTAGATATATTCAAAAATAAATTCAATAAAAGACTTATCAACATTGTCCATTTGGAATATTTTTTCCATGTTATTTTTGTTGTTTTTAATACCAAAAGCTTTTAACAGGGTGTTTTCTGGCTTAAAATAGTAGCGTTAAAATTAGTAACAGTAATGGTTTGTTTGTAAACTTTCATCTTCTCATTACAACACAATCTCTGCGCATCATTGCAAATCTGACAATTCAATTACCTTTTGAATTTTTACTCAAAGCTTCAACACTGAGAAAGTTGTGACTAAGGTACACCAGGTGTGCATACGGTATTTAGACATGGTATTTTCCTTCATCTAATTCACATCCTCAAACGGCTCTTTTATCTGGAATTTTATCTCAATAAAGCAGCTGCAAAAACAGGAAAAAGCAATTTGTGTGCATGCAACGCTGCAAGGGCCAAGGCTTCCTTCGGCACAGTTGGCTCTCGGTGAAATGTCAAAGACAGTTTAGAGTTTCAGTCCTGATCTAGTTTCCCTTCCGCAAAGCATAGCGTTTCGTTATAGGAAGACAATCTTACTCTAATTAACCTCTACCTTGTGTGGGTGAAGATAAACGTGTTGTGCAGCTAGTGTGACAAAACGAAGGCTTTGCATCCCCATTGTAAACATAAGAATCATTGGAGGGCCTTTTTGCACTGAGCCTTCTGCATCGCTAAACTATGAAAGGTTTTCATCCCACTGGCGGCGTGTTAAACTTCCTTTCCCACACACGTCATTTGTCTTTCAGTCAGCCTCGGCCACGGGTGGAACGGCTACTTCCTGTGCAAAGCGGAGAAGGCTGAAGGGGTTAAACGGGAGGCCGCCGACCCGCATAAATAAGCTCTCTCATTCATGGCCTCTGTTACTCCCTCATTGCTTAAGTCTGACTCACAAATATCCAAACACTAGTGAAGTCCACCACCACCACAACCACCCCAATCCCCCCACCCATTACTCTTTTAAACTCCATCACCACTACCAAACTCTTCTTCTTCTTCTCCCACACAACTCACCCGCTCCAGAAAAGCTCAAATTGTGTTTTCTTATTTGAAAACAACCCCAGTATTCATATCACACACACTTCATACACGTAGTATTATGCACCGCACGTTTTGTGCATATATGTTATACACACTTGCATGCAGGCTCACACTCAGTGTTTCCTTTACACACACAAACACCCTGCGAGAGGGAGACGAGGTCAAGATAACTCTTCCCTCAAGAATGCAGAAGAAGTTTATGTTGCCATTGGAAAGGGAGCGAGAGAGAGGCATCTTGTGTGAGCTCAGATGAGCAATTATCCTTTTCAGCACGCAGACAAGAAAGGGCCCTTTTTCTGGGAACGTGCCTCCCACTGATATTTCTCCTCGCAGCCGCGGGAGCCCAGCAACATTTGGACTAAATGGGCAAATGTCGATCTGTCACTCGGCAGGAATGTGTTATTTTTACCGTGACTATTTTTACCTCCACTTATTTCCATGGCGCCAAGTAATAACATTTTGTTTGGAAACATAAAAGTGGGACCAGTAAAGTTTCTGGAGGCGCTGGTTCTTCTCTTGCACTTTGCATCTATGTTATGTGTACATTAGATGTGGTGGATACTGAAATCTCAATTATGAGCGGTGTTCATTTGGTTTGTGGCCCCTGCAGCTTACTAAGATGTGGTACCATAACGTAAAGTAATGACAGTATAAATATAGAGTAAGAAAGATATTACAAGCACAAGTAAAACAAGGATCACTGTGTATTAATTAATTATGGTTTATCTTTGTCTGAAGGTCTGCTTACAACTTTATGATTGCGGGTTCTGAGGGTGTATAAAACAAACTTCTGCACTGTTACCAATTATTCTTATAGGGACTTTTATGGAGAGTAGAAATAAACATTCAGGGTTGTAATCTTTAAAAAGACCTAAGGCTCCACGCCCATTCATCCACTCGCATGTGTCTGGCACCTCTAGCTGATCCTTCCTGTCCTCCTGCTGATAACGAGTGTTTACAAGTGAATTCCCAAAGTTGATCAGTGATTCCTGTCCTGCCAACATTTCAGCCAGTCCCATGACCGTGCAGGGGTGGCTTCTACGGCACATTTTCCTTCACAATCACTGTTTATATCTCCTCTCTCCCTGCGTGTGTGTTAATGTGTTTATCCTGTATGATACTCAGTCTTCCCTGTCCTCTGCCAAAGATTAATTGGATTGTTTTCTGGCTTCTCCACTCACGATGTGAATAAATGACAGGCGCGCAAGTGTTTACACTTGATTTCTCCAGTTGGCAGCTGAAACCGAAAAGTTCATGTTTTGCTTTGCCTTCACGATCCCTAGAAAGAAAATAAGGGAGTGGGAGTGTAGTGTAGGGAAATAAAACAATTTCCTTACGCTACGCAGTGGGTTTGTGTTGGATTTCTGCACAGATAAATATGGGTCGTTTGTGAATAGGTCTGCACAATTTTATTAATTTTTTAATTTTAAAACATCCCTGAAACTTTTTACACTGACATGAGAAGAATGAAGAGTAATTCAGAATCAGCAGCTTGGTCAGCAGCTTAATATGCAATGTAGGTTTCTGTTACAAAAGGCATGTTCTTCCCTTTTGACCTAAATGTAAACCAGGCAATAATGACTCGTGCTTTTTTTTTCTTTTTGAAAAAACAACACGACACAGCATTTTCTTAAAACAGATAGATTTAGACTATTAATCCCACACCGGGGAAATTCATTTGTTACAACAGCACACGCGTCAGAAAGAATACGTGAATTCGAGAGATATTAGAAAACAATAAACATAGAGGAATAAATTAGAAATATAATACAAAAAAGCCTTAAAATGCAGAATCAGTAAAATACAAAAATCTGCTATAGCCTCTGTCATCCCAAATTGGGGTCATGATCCTGGATGTGGACATTTACTCTTTGTTTACCCTGTGTAAGATGCACTGCCCTTTTCTTCTGACCTTTCCTTATCTCTGGCCAGCCTTGTTCACAAAGCGAGAAAAAAAATCCATCCAGACAGGACGAGGACCTTTATTTACATTGCAGATAAGAATTGTGGGTAGTGGAGGGCACAAGGTGTGTCTGCATGTTGGCTTGTTTTGGGGAAGCTTCTGGGATGTCTGTGATAAGAACAAAATGGGTGAGATGTGAGGGGGGGAGAGTTATTTCCAAACATTTAAAAACAGGTCTATTAAACTTGCGCTGTCCTCCGGGGTATTTTTTTTGCTCTGCTCAAGCATTAAATCAGCATTGAATCCCACGAGAGAGTGATGGCAAAACACAAAGAAACACATTACACATCAGTAAACCTACTATTCAGCTACATTCAGCTTCTCCCGTATTTACAAGAGAGTCACTTCAACAGGTAATGCCACATGTTTGATTTTTACACCAGATGCTTCTGATGACACAACTCTAAAGGGACTTGTGTCTCCTTGACGGGACTGAACCAGGGATCATTTTGCTTGTCAGACAACTGTGTAAATGACTACACCGAACCTAATATTAATTTACATAAACATTTTTTGACAGGCCTAACCTGACCACTGTAGACAGTGTTCTGCCCCTGCATTGCCAGATGTGTCCATATAAAGTGATTTTAAAATATCTTAGATTAAGGTCAGTAGAATCACTTGACCTGATGTATGAAACCACCTTGACATCACTATTACCTTTTTCCCCACTAGCACCTACTTGGCCTGACTCAGTTTCAGTCTTTTTTCCATTACAAACGAGTACTAGCACATGGTGTCGTTATAGCAACGAATGCATGATACATGCAAATGGAAATGTCATTTGCATGAGACACAAACACAACACAACATTGGAGGACATCGAGGTCATGGTAGACCTGTTGCTCAGTCTATGGCTTTTTTTTGTCAGACTCAGGGACCTTGGTGTGGTTTTTGTGTAGCCATTTCTCTTGTTGGTTTCAAAAAAGTTTGCGACTGGCACTGATTGGCCAGTCTGAGGCATGCAGCCTGCAGTCATGCAGTCTGCTGACATCACATTTTAGGATCTACTGTACTTACTTGGAAGCCTGTTGAGCAGATACTAAAAAAGTACCTGGTATCCAGTACTACTACCTAATGAAAAACCCTAAAAACCACTTTGAGTCAAGTCAACCTGAGAAGGTACTAATGGAAAAGAAATATATGATGTCGCCCATTGTTTAGGTAGCTCACATACTTCAGGTTTAAGAGGAGTGTTCTGATGATGGCCTTCTTGGTGTTTTCAAAGCAAATGTGAAAAGCAAGAGGTAGATGTCACTGAAGAACGTAAGGACCCTACACGTCAATAAGAACTTGTCAGTGATATGTCCACCTTAAAGCAAACCATGCTTTAATGTCAAATCTTTGACTCTAATGCCACAAATAACATCATGTTGCATTTAATGTTCATGTTTTTGACCAGTGATTGTGTTTACATACAGTCAAAGGCCAAGAAAGGTGAAGGGTCATTTTCCCATAGACTTCTATACAACTCCACTAACTTCTGAGAAAGAATGTAGGTTTTAGGCAATTTCCCATTGTGTTCACTTTTAAGACTAACAAGTGACATCCATCTTTTGTACACATCCTTCTGTCTGAGACTTAAATACAGTTCTTTCTGTCATTAAATCAAATTGGAGCTAACTGCAATCCCTCAAAGTCCTCAAGGATTTACCTCTCTTGACAAGTCATAATGTTCAGTCTCATTCATTTCATACCAGAGGTATTGTAGCCACATGTTTCCTACTTGAGCAGTTTCCTACTTGTAAACTAGATTTGTGTGAATATTCAGGTTATAATCATTAAAAGGATTATGGAAAGCCATATTTTTCTCAAAGCTCCTGAGGCACCCAAGTTAATTGGTGCTAAAATATAAAGAAGTTCCAGTAAAAGCAAACATGGATAAAAAGCTGTAAAACGCAACAGTTAATAGATGTAGTAGCACTTGATACAGATTATAAGATGTAATGAAATGAAGAATTTTTGAGCAAATGCTTGATAGGTTGTGTAGAAATGTGTGCATGCATGTAAGTACGTATGTATGTATGTATTAAAGATATTATAAAGTTTGAGTTGCATGTTTAGCAGTCAGAGGAAATACCTTTGAAGGGTAAAATTGAAGGAAATCAATTAGTTACCATGACACGTTTTTTTTGCAGATTTCCTTTTTTAGCACTATATAGAATAAGAACTGTCTTTTTAGAGCTAACATGTCCAACTCTGCAGTGAAGAGTCAACTTTATTACACTTTATTCAAACTGCACACTTAAAAAAAACCACTTGCCAAGTAGCCATTCGGGAGAAGCAGTACTCAAGTCAAGCAGTCTCATAGAAACATATGAAATTACCCCTAACCTCATTCTGTAATTTGAACATAACTTGCCACCACCATTGAAATAAAGCACAAAGAAAATCAAATTTGGTGGACACAAAAATGCCCCTGTTCACCTGAGGCTGCAGTGTAAATAAGTGCGTAGCTGTGGCGCTGCTTTCCCCCAGGAGTCTAGGTTCAGGTTTAATGGGTGAGGTATATAAAAAAACATAAATAAATAATGGTTTGGTCAGCACAACTTCACTGAGAAAATTAAAACACTGATCGTTTTTTAAGGGGTTTAAAATGAGGGTTTGTTTAGGACTCTACTAATTTTTGACCTTTTCAGGTTGTTTTTATTGTAATGACAAATATGACAGGGATTTTTATTGATGTTTGCTTTATTCTGAAGAGAACACAGACGTTCCTGTTTATTTTTGCTTTTATGTTTTTTTTAAGACTCTGCAATGTTTAATCCTCTTTACAGCTTATTGCACAAGCCTACTGTATGCTGATTAAAACTGACACCCTGCTTCAGAGTATTATACACATAAAATGCTCCTTTAATGTCTTCAGAGAGGAGGAATGTGGATCTTGTCTGTGCCAGCTGAGGGAGACCCAGAAGTGTAAAGTGTGTTGAGTGAGAATTATAGCCATGTGTGATCACTGTAATTATAAAGTTCAGGAGAGTTTGCACTCCATTCATCATCACTTGGAGGTGTCTCATATCGTTCACACGTTGGCTGATTCAGCTGATGAATGTGTGTGTCAGTGAGGTAAAGTTTGGGCGCAGTATTTTATTTTTGTTATCTTCAGAGCTTAATATTCTTTCTATCTTTCTTTCTCTCTCTTTCTTATATGTCTTTTGCGTGCAAATAAGTATGAGTGTTTACCTAAGAGTCTGACAGACAGAACAAACTGCCTGTGAACGCTGTCGAATGAGCCGAGCTGTGAATCACGAGTTAATTTTTTTCTTATTCAATTCACACTCACATGAGTACTGGAGCATGAAGGTGTTTGATGTCCTCAAATGAGCCAGCTCCCACTCCAGCCCTCAAAAAAAGCCAATATCTGCTCTTCACCGAGCACTCATATTTACCTCTTAACGCTAAATTGCTGCTTGGAGCGGCGGTAGGCATATCTATCACTAAAATGCATGAAAAGCCGAGATAACTCGATTGACGTGGGATGAAAACAAGGCTTTCCAGCATTCCCAAACATTCTGCCCAAGTCCACTGCATGTACATTCATTCATTCAATCGGTGATTCATCTGCATGTTGACAGAAAAGATGAGCTAGAGAGACAGCTTTCCACAGGAAGAGCTGTAGCATGACGATCTTCACATTAAGTTGGTTATCACGAATGCAGTTCATGTCAACTTTCCCCAAAGAGCATGAAGGCATTTGTGTGTGTGTGTGTGTGTGTGTGTGTGTGTGTGTGTGTGTGTGTGTGTGTGTGTGTGTGTGTGTGTGTGTGTGTGTGTGTGTGTGTGTGTGTGTGAGAGAGAGAGAGTGTTTGTAGATAAACTGGATAAAAACAGAGAGGGGATAAATGAGATATAAGGAGAGCAATAGGTCTGTCTGTCTTTGATCAGTTTCATCATGAAAAAAAAGAGCTTCCAGTTTACAATAAGGCTGCTGTGCCCTTCTGCAAGGTAAAAGCTGGCCAGCAGTATTTCATTAACATCAAAGAGGCGAATCAGGTGCGCTGCATTTTCAACTTGTGTTGTACAACAAATCAGCAATTAGCTCATTCCTGTGCTTTGGCATCATCATCCTCCTCCTCTCTGGTTTAATTTAGCTTATGTAAGAGTGTCCCCTTACTACACAGGCCTGTTTTATATGGATGCCTTAGCAATGACTATGAGGGTGAAACTGACATTGTGAATGTTTATACCCTGTTGTGTTTACATGCTTACAAGTGAGTGATTATGGGAAGGCAGCTGTCATTGCTCACTGGATCTAAGGTAGATGAAGGTGGCATATTTGTATGTATATGTATATTTTGCTTAAAAGCTAATTGAAGCAGGATCCACTCTTAAAGGTGTAATAGGTACTATTGGATTGGATCTTTGCACAGGATAACCACTCATTCCTTTGTTACACTCAGGACTGTACTGTCTATACCCTGGATTTCTACATTCCCAAACCCCTTGGACTAAGCTTTGCTTACTTTCCCCCAAATTCAGAGCACCTTTGAACTACAGGATATACATCAGACATTAATAATTCTCTTTGTATACTTCAAACACTCTGACTGTTCATGGCAGGGAAAGCACATGTGTAACTAATAATACTAATGATATTTACATATACTAGTAAGCCTTGCCAGTGTTTCAGAATTCAGCTATTTCAGAGGCATGCACCTTCATTTAGCTTAAGAAAGATTTGACAGCACTATATTTAGTAAACAGAAAGGCTAACCTGTCTAACATAGCAAATATCAGTACCACAGCTTGCTTACGTGGCCATGGAATCTTTGTGAACCAATGGGGAGAGAGGAGGATTCCCAGATGTGAGCAGTATATTCACTACCATCCACCCACATTCACTTTCATTGTTGATAATTGTATTGTAGTGCACAGTATATATGTCCCATTAATAGTTACAATGTAATGCCAAATCAGCACAGCAAGATTTGCTGTCACACCTGATCAGGGGAGGTAAAGATGGCTGTATAACTAAACACAGGAAGAATGATGATGCAGAGAAGTACACTTTCAACAACTGAGAGTTTTGGCTTTATTATGAGCACTGTTTCAGTCAAAGAATTGCTATCTGTTGTAAAGTTTGTGTCAGCAGCAAAATGCTTCCAACTACGGGAAATTTAACACACACACACACACACACACACACACACACACACACACACACACACACACACACACACACACACACACACACACACACACGTATATATATATCTGAGTAAGATGTAATCACAAAATAACAACTCTGTCTAAAAGTCATTTCCGCCAGCATTCTAAAAATATCCAGCTCCCTTGTTTCACAGTAGGTAGTTATACATTCAGTGTAATATGTGAGTTTCCCCACTGGCTGACTGTCATTATAATCTGCTTCCTTCAAGTCTCTGTTTCCATTTTAAGTGTGGAGGAATAACTGATGGCAACTGGCCTAGACAGCCACATTCATGCCAGTGATTAAAAGAAATTGAAAAGCTGAAACTTGAAGGAAGCATGTAGGTGGGCCCTGTGCAAAATGTTCTTTAATTACGTGTACCCTTTCCGAACCACAGGATTTTAAACAGTGCTGCATGCTAGTTGTAAATGTTGTCTTTCTAACACTGTCAGGAAATTGAAAACAGGCAAAAAAAAAAATATTTTTCCGGCGCTAAGGATGATGGATTACCATTTATCTGAAACAAAGCGCCTTTAAATCCTTTATTCAGAGAAAACTGGCTTAAATATACCCCTTAATCGATCTGATGAAAGATTAACTACCTTGCATGAGTTCATGCTTTTGAGTTCTGTCTCTGCAATTATCATACGTTCAAATGAAGTAGGTTCATTATCGAAGGCAGATGTTCATTTAGCTGACATTGCTAATTGCCGGTCTCCTCCAGCGTACGTGTGTGAGAATAAATGAACGCGTGCATGTACATATACTCAGAACGCACAGCGGGCAAAAATCCCAAAGAAAACCAGAAGCGATCCAATCTGACTCCAAGCCATCTGTCTCTGCCAGAAGAAATGATAGAGGGAGCAGTGATAAATTATTCCTCTGCTTGTGATCTTCGAGGCAGCATTCTTCCCTTTCCACAAGCATATGTGACCCCTGTCTTCCGATTTTTTTCC
The DNA here is from genome assembly GCF_963969265.1 of Rhamphochromis sp. 'chilingali'. Classification (NCBI taxonomy): domain Eukaryota; kingdom Metazoa; phylum Chordata; class Actinopteri; order Cichliformes; family Cichlidae; genus Rhamphochromis; species Rhamphochromis sp. 'chilingali'. The sequence continues at coordinate 51,749,007 of NC_137930.1, read as the reverse complement.
TTTTCTTTTTGTTTTGTTTTTAATATACTGCCTTCCTCTAAATACATGTTTTATCCTCTTCCAAATGGACTAGTTCCTCACTCTTGTTCCTCTGTGGTTAGCTCTGCGTGTTGTGTCGTGTGGCCAGCTTTCAGATGTCTCCCCAAGGCCCCCCATAAGTAGCAGATGGGTATAACGGGATCCATGAGAGTTTAGAGCACCATATCGAAGATCATGTGATGATGTGACACCCAAGGGACAACAAAAGGAAAGACTGATCTCATTTCTTTTCCATACAAGTCCCCTCCCTTATTTAGGCTGTGTAAGTCTGGAAAATAGAAGAAAAAAACAGATGCTGAAGCAATTTAATGTGGAGTTAGTTAAGAATTAGCAATGGGAATTCTCTGTGGTGGCTGCACCCTTAAGCCAGACCCACACTGGTCTCACATTTACAGACTTGTCTCCACACTGCAATTCATTGTGCCAATGCACAAGGAAGGCCATGCAGAACCCACTATCAGTGGTGTTGTAAGTGGAAATAAAACAGGGTTTCGTGGAGCAAATTTGAATTTGCATAACGAGTCTATAACTTTTAGGCTGAAGTTATTTAAAACATTCTTTCAAAGTTTAGAGCTTCTTTCCACTGAATAAAAATAGACCACATCTACTACAGGCACAGGTTTTAAGAGACAAAACAGCAGTGTTTATCTCCTTTCCAAGCAAGAGCCTCCTGTCATAGTTCTTTGTATGTTCAGCAAAATAGTTGGTGCAGTTTGGTGGAAAGAAACTTGGGGACTCATGCCAGAACGATCCAGATTAATAAATATCACCGCATGCTGGAGGAAAAGAATCCAGCTTTGATTTGAGGGCTGAAATGTCCCTTTATGATCCACAGTACCGTGCAAAAGTTTTGAGTCACCCCTATTTAATTTATATTTTGCGTCTAAAGATCCAGATTTTCCTATACTTTTTTTTTCAAGTGGTCTTGAGCAATAGTTCATCAGGCTCTCTAAAGTCTTTCTTTGAACATTGGCTGCTTTTTTACTCATTTTCAGTCGAGTCTTTGTGCCTCACCTTTCTCAGAGGAACATTTTTTTTGTTTATTTTTTTTGTTCACCCACTTAAGATTAATTTCTGAATCATTTAAGCATAAAAAGTCACATAACTCAAGGTAAAACCCAGTGCTTGTGTTTACACATAACAGACAACTTAGCAAAGAACCAGTCCTTAATTGTTACTTTAGACACGTGTGTTTTTGCAACAGGCTGCTATTAAGCCTGTTGCAAAAACACACAATTAGTTTCCATGTCTTTATTGGAATCTGTGAAAGTGCCAAATATAACAGTTTTTTGTTCTTTTTTTTATTAAATAGGAAATATCCAGCAAAAATCTGACAGGGGACCTCAGACATGCATCTGGTCCTTTAGTTTATCCATCTGCTGTTCACTGAAACCTTCTCAGAAATGGTTTCAGTGGAAGGTTGGCTGTCAAGAAGCAATTCATAAGGAAGGGAAACAGGGAGAAAAAGTGAAGGTACGCCAAATTTCACAAGAACTGGAGTGAAAATCTGTGGCAACGGGTCTCATGAATGCAAATTTGAGATTTTTTGTTTAGAATACTCTTTGTTATATCAAATATTGACTTTCGAGCTTGTTAGAGTTCCACACTCTACTTTTGTCTTATACAGTGTATTGTATTTCTATGTATATTTGCACATTTCAATAAATTGCTGCATCTATTTCCTATTTCCCTAGCAAAAATATAAACAAATAAGGGGTGGCTCAAGACCTTTGCACAGTATTATAGGTTGTAGAGTAACTACTGCTCAAGGAGACAGATGCACTGCAGTCATGAGGTATTTATGCAGCAATGTATTGAGGATCATCTAATTGTCTCACAGCTGCTCCTCCACTTCCCCTGCAGCTTCCTCCTTAACTTCGACCCCTGTGCTTGGCTCCACTACCAGGTAAATCATGAAAATGACTTTCCACAGCTCACACTGCACTACATAAACTACTGTATGCCACATTACCTACACACTCTGAGGCGGCATCTTTCACCACCATGCTATGATGGCCAGACCCTCCGAACAGCGATGAGATGGTCTGTCCCTGCATATTAAGCACCCTGATGGGGAAAACACGTTAGGCCAGGGAGGACTGGGGACTTTCGTTTTTACACACAGACTTAAAAAATAAATTACATCTGTACTGACAAGTTAGACTTTAATAAGCTGTAATTTTGCATTAATAAATAAAATAAGTAGATGTGTGTGTGGGGAAAAAGATGCCTACCACTATGTAGGGCAGATTTAGCAGCTGTGAAATCAAACATATAGGCAACAATGACAGAGTGCTGTAGGTAAATGGGTTGCTCACACATCTCAAGTGTTGACACAGTCTGATTAGAGGCTAGAAAAGCCGAGAAGGTCACACACCTGCAAAGCACTTTCCACTTTATCATGCCTGCTGGTCAGCTCCTACTGTTAGCGTTCGACTTAACTGTTGTGAGATGCAAACAAGGTGGCAAACACAGCAGGGTCATGAAAAAGTCTGCGTTCTTCACTGAAGATGTTCTCAGAGAGGCTCCATGCGTGCAAACCTTCCATTCGTCATTGTCAATAGCCTGTGTTGTCTGGCCAACCCCCAAAAAGCTTGAGAATGAACCACTGACTCCTGTAAAAGTGTTTTCAAGTTAGCCAAGGTTCAATAAAAAAAGGCCCAGTGCACGAAGTGTGCTGCTAATTACCCCACTTCAAGTGAAGCAAAACCTCTGTTAAGTTAAAGTAATGGACTCTGTCACCTCTTTTTTAGGCTTTCTTGAAAAATCTATGTTAAGAATTGAATGGTTCTGTTAGGAGTAACAGAGAATTATTTAACGGGAATACAACCAACTACGGATAAAAAATAGTGATATTGACAAACAGAGCAAGGACGGATTATTATTTTTTCCCCATCTTCAAGATTTAAGGTCTGTTAAAATGTAATTTCCAGCACTGTAGTGGTGCAAACACAAGTATTGGTGGGAGAAATCATTAGATATTTTCTTAAAAACCATTGTCAAGTATGGTAGCATCGAACTGAAAAATTAGGATCACCAATTTTTTCTTAACAGAGCAGGAACATGAGCAGGCTAACAGATGCTGCTGTCCACAGAGGACCACCTTAACAGGCCTTAAAAAAAGAACTGTCCTGTTTTTTTATAATAAAAGCAGGACTGACCCATCTCTGCCGTTTAGAGGTCATGAAAGCACACAAACAAAAAGCAGAAAAGTGGAAACATTCGTTAGGCTGAGAATACCCGGCCTAGTTCTGAACTAGCCCTTTCTAAACTGGTACACCTCGCTTGAGAGCAGCTGGCCTCAATGTTTATTGGTCTTGTTTTTTTCCAAGACAAATGTGTGTCTGTAAATGTATATTTGCACCCTTGTGGTTTTCCATGGGACTTTGAAACAGATAATGTTGGTCCAGTGAGGACAAAAACACATGAAAAGTTTCTGCCTTTTGAATTTCAAGGAAATGATGGTGCAGCTACCAGCTGAGTGGTGGAGGAATATTGTAGAGTCAAATTCAATTACCACAAGTGGAGCAGATTCAAAATGAAGGCGTCTGATTCAAATTGGAGATGTTTTCAATTCAAAACAACAATTTTACATCATTAATGTCGACGTAATGTGAGCTTAGTGGTGCCACAACTGATGTTAAGCCTTTTAATGCTAAGATTTAATGCTTATACATGAACACAGCAGGGAAATGATCACTAAGGGTCAATGCTCTACTTTCAGGACATCGAGATTTCCTGCAGTCGCTGTCTTATTTCAAATTTCACTTTGAACTCTAAAAGTTTGCTTTTGGCTTCAGATCTTTCAAAAGCAATTACAGCATAACTTTATCTGCAATAGCAAATAAGGCCCAGATAGCTCAAGATCACATCAACTTCTAAGAAGGTCCATCTGACACAGGACACTCCTCCCACATGAAACTCTGTAGCGTACCTCACGTGAGGCCAAATTTCATTTGGCCAATCTTTCTGTGAATCTCGGTCTCTCTCTTTGTCTCACCTTTACAGAAAGTGAGTGCAAAAGAGAGAGAGCTAAATTACATAATGAGATCAAGGGCTGGAGTGTTTGTGTGGACCCAGTTTGACGAGCAGTAAGCAGACATGATCTGAGAACCATTATTCACTCTGACAGGTCCAAATGAATGGGCCATTTCTCTAATGCGGAACAGGGATGGGGGCCTCAGATACTTCAAATGTTTCAAATTCAGCAAAACAGTGACCTCCCTCCAGAGAGCTGCAAAATAAATCCCCAGTCACACACTTGGGCCGCAGAAAAAGAGAAAAATGGGGCCTGTCTACGCAGCCCACTCGCTTGCCTTCTTACCAGCACGTGAGACAAAGTGGAAAAGTATGCTGTGCTCTGCTTGCATTGTGTTACATGGTTTTCGATATGTTTCATGGCTTTTTGGAGGCAGGGGGTGGGGGTGGGGGATTTTTGCGCGCTCATTTTTCTCATATGTTTATCTGTGAATGGTCAAAAGCAGTGCTTTTGTGTTATCATTTTATGCATATGAGCGCGTGCCACTGAAAGACCATTTGTAATACTCTAGTGCACGAGACGCAGAGACTGTCTGCTTTCTCAGTTTTCCATTTCCCTCTCGCCTCTTGTTCTCTGTATCATCTCCCACTGTCGGTCTGCCCACTAGGCCAGGATCTCTGGACCTCAGCCACGGAGAGGCCATTTTCTGGCTCCAGTGGTGTGTGCCGAAAAATCCCTACTTGAACTCAGTAGAACCATGGGCTTCATGACTTTCCAGCTTCTCGATGGCGGTTGCCAATTTGAATCCACTTTGCTGGCTGGTAGAGGTACAACCATGTATTATAATAATAATTTTTTTTAAAGGATCATATTCTTGGAGCACAGTAGACATATAAAAATCTGTTCCAATTTCAGACTCCAAAAGGCACTCGCCTATTATTGCAAACATGAAGGTGATGTGCAAGTAAACTGCTTCCACTGACAGTGGGAAGCTTCAGAGGTAAATAGTATCTTGGGTCTTGTGGAAAAAAACAGAATGCAAATTACAGCTTTATATTTTAAGTCTTTCAAACCTCGTATCTTGAATCCATCAAATCATCAACTGCCTTATAGCTGCACTGAGTCAAAAAGCAAAAATAATAAAGGTTTCAAAACTACACGGACTGAAGTTCAACCACACCACTTTCCTCATAGTCCAAACTCCTGCTCATGTCATACTTCATGTCACTCAGTGTGTGAGCATGCCGGCAGAGAAAAGGAAGCCATAAAACCGTGAAGTGCTTCTTTTCCTTCCCTTCGACACATTTCTCTTTTGACAGGGCTTTTTTTGCACGCTGAGCAGGGAGGAGCGGCGCTAGGAGGAGGCTGATGGAAAGGGCCACCTGAACAAACCCAATGCGGAACCAGGCAGCCAGGATGACCAGGCCCAGCCAGATTTATGGCCCTCAGCCATTCTTTTCCCACAGTGAGGCCCCTCTCTGGAGCTTCTGGATGTATTATTCCCAGTCTTTTACTTTTTGTCACCTCTGTCTACCTCTCCTTCCTCTCCCTTTCCTGTTCCACATTCCCAATTCCCTCTTTTTTTTTTAATGCCTGTCGTTTATCTTTGTCGTTCCTCTTTTTCTCAATCTTGGTATCTTCCACCGCCCTTTTCCTTTTCTCCCAGACATCCTGGCCAGCTGCTCACTCAGACAGGGTGTCTACAACTCTCCATGTAAGCAGAGTTGCAGCTCCGGAGGTATGTCCCATAGCCTGCAGCGCGGAGCTCTTTCTCAACACCTTTGTGTCCTCTCTTCGCAGCATCCATGACCTTGACAGCACAACTGCATGCTTTCTCCAAAACCACCCACACACACTACACAGGGGTTGTCTGCTGGAAGTAGTGCTGCAGAATGCGTACTGGATGAACACCAAAACAATGTACTGTGCCATACACAAGCACACAATACACTAAAAATACATTTTGTATTTGAATAGTCCATAAAATTAAGTATTCCTTTGAGGGAGTACCATTTACAGTACAGTAAACACAAGAAACAAAAATGTGCTCTCAGCTTATTTTGTTCCCTTTCTGTCTTTTTTCATTTTTTTTTCTCCACCAAGCAACAGCAAAGCCTTGGCAAATGCTTCACATTAAAAATCAAACCACTGACTACAGACATCAGTAAAAGGGTAGAAAACTTCCCCAGACGAAGCTAAACTCTGTTACAACACCCCATGAGACAAGGGGTAGTAAAACCAAATGAAGTGTGCTGCAAATTAGCCCTGCTTTGCTGTAGATGTAGCAATAATTAATGTAGGTCTTGCATGCTTTTCTGCTGCGGTATTCTGCCCTGTTGGCCAAGTTAGTCTTAGATAAGGCAAATTTGAAACTATACCTTCATGTGTATTTACCTTGGGAAGTGTGTTATTTCTTATTATTTCTGAGAAACATCTTCTTAAAAGTTTACAGAGCTGCATTCCCCCCCCCCCCCGAGTTCTTGGGTAATTATACAGCATTCCTTTGTGCCTTAACAAAAAACATTTTAAATTATTGGAGGCAACAAATTTTTTTTATAAACTGAAGGAACACTGACCTAAATTACAAATGAACTTCAACTGACAACATGCTGTAACTAAAAGTTTGCCACCCAGTGTTGGTGAAACGCTATGAATTCTCCAAGCCTGTAAAATCATGGTTTATTACTTATTGGTGGGGCTCGGGTGTTTCTTTGTTGGTTGTTACAGTAAACCTTGTTGTCATCGACGCTGCACGGTGGAGACCTGAGACCTTTGAGATGGACGTGTTTACTCTGCAGTTAATCACCATGTCTGATGCGGCCTCTCTGGATGTGTGAGGGGGAAATGCCGGCTAAATGCAGTCACCGCGACCTAATGAGGTGGTTTAGCTCTAGCAGCGTGCCTTCAGTTGTACTCTGTAATTCAGAGACACCGATTCCACAGTTCCCCTGACCAGTCTGCGTCACAAGTGCGTTCGTCCGTATTCGCCACGTTGCCCACAGCTCTGTGAAACATGTTGAACGGCTGCTTTAGGAGACTGGGGTCCTGCAGGCCGTCAATCAATGTGGAGTGTGTGGTTTGATAATGGGGAGAATGGAGAGAGCTAGGAATGGTTACAGAGAAAAAGGAATTATAGTAAGCAAGTAAGCGTCAGACTTCCCATATGAAAGCAAAATGAGTGTAAAATGTATCTCTCAACTGCAGCAGGCCTTTCTTCTCCTCCTTGTCCTCGTGGCACAGCATTGCTGTTCTTGGAAGAGCGTGGGGCTGTAGCTCCACTCCTCGCTAATGGTTAAACAGCATGCCTATGCCATGCTCACTAATGACAGGCTAGGCTTATTCCACTGAAGTGGCGCTTTTCAGAGTCAACGGCGCACAAAGAGCATAGCGAGCACCTCCCAAAGCAGCTGAGGTGCTGTGAGGACACCGTCTACAAGAATGCATGCACGTATTAACAAAGATTCAGAGGGGTTTGAGCTAAGCTGTGCAACTGAGAAAGTGTTTATTACCTGGATGTCATTCCTCCTTTCGAAAGCATTCATTAGCTTTCCTTTTAGTTTACCATTAAAACCATCAAAATCCAACCTCTACATCCTGTTCTAATTTACATTAAAGTGTCCCAGAATCAATCCTGCGTGTTATGCAGGATATTTGTCTATACATGAAGATGAAATAGAAGTAAATGCTTCCCAGATTCACAGGGTCGGGCCTTTCGCTGAGCAATCAGCAGACAAGAGCATGTAGATGTTGCTTGTTTGTCTGTGTCTGTAGAGCCCTTTGTTTGACTTTTTTGTTTAGACATATTATTAGGGCAGTAAACTTCCTAGAAAAGACTTTATGTGCACCACATGTTAAGCCTTTTTTTAAACATTTCTCAAGACAGAGCTAAAGTGTAAGAGGACCTCCACCTATTCCCACTGTGAGGTGATGTAGGAGAGTTAGAGGTCTGAAATATGTTAAAGAATTTCATGCACATCATCCATCATTTCCACTGAGCAAAGCATGAATACACATGTATGCATGCACACAAGAAAAAGAAAAGACTTTGATTGCATTCTGCTTATGTGCCTGCGTGGGTGTCTGTGGATGCAAAGGTATGCGTGCACTCAAATTCTCTGGCTTTGGGATATTTGACTCTCGGATCCTGACACACTTTCCCAGCATCCATAGGCTATTCTGTTTCTGCCCCATGACGAGCCCACTTAAACACTTCCTCCGCAGAAAAGGTGGGAGCAAGAAAAACGTAGATTTTCATCAAAGCTTGTGCTGCATGAATATTTCAAACACGCAATATGATTCCTCTGTGCCACCCGACACAAAGGAGAGGTCTCTGGGTGAGTTCAGGGGTGGGGTAAGCGGAGGTGAAATCTCAGATTGTAACGTGCTTTGTAGACACCACCTGCTCACAGTGTCAGACATGCAGACAAGGGCCTGAAGCTTGTGCCGCGACAGAGGTTTGGCTAAACCCTATCCGACTATGTCTGAATGAGTCAGTGCCAGGCCTGCCACTTTGCTGTGGAAAACCATAAGTACAAGTCCAGGCGTGTGCTTGCATTGTTGATTGTATGTGTGGATGGAGAGGTTGGGTGTGCCTGTGGACATACCAGGCATTCCAGGCCAGCAATAAAGCCAAATTGAAGGTGGGGGATAAAGTCGGGATGTGCTGAATGATACCTGGGCAGCTGAGTATGAGAAGGTGGGACACTGCCCTAGGTAAAGTGAGGAAAGATTAAACTCGAGTGAGGATATTTGTGGTCAAAACCATCACTGACTCTGAAATAGACAAGTATGTCCTCAAGAGCCAAGAAGAACATATTAATTTCACCACAGCTGTTCCACAATCAGCCAAAGGGATTAAATAAGACTTGAGTAGTTTGTGTGAATGTTGTACCCACTGAATGTATAACAAACACTTATTGTGATGATTCTAGTCCTATATCACCGCCAACACACACTATGAGAATTTATTGTCATTGTAAATGTTCACAGTGGTGAATCTGGATTGGCACAATAACTCCAGGTGTTTAGGTTTAGAAAACTTTTCCAGGGTGTTGGTGACGACATCAGCTAAACACATGCTGTGCAGATCTTAAACAGTTGATGCTTTCCATAAAAAATACACAGCAAACAAAACTTTCAGGCATGCTGCAAAGAAATAAACTTTCATATTGCATTGATTTCAAACTTTTTGTCATGTGACATCTTTAAAGGTACAAGTTGTAAAATCTCAGTGTACGATAACAGTAGATTACAGACTTTTCTTACCCTTCCCCATATAATCATCAATGTGGTGATTACTGTAGGGCAAACTACAGTTTTAGTCAGCCAAGCAAGATAAAAACATTAAATTCAGGCCATACTGTTTGTGTATACCAGCGGTCCCCAACCCCCGGGCCTCGGACCGGTATCGGTCCGTGAGTCGTTTGGTTCCGGGCCGCGAGAGTTAAGGCTCAGGTGTGAAATGTATGGTTTTCAGGGTTTTTATCGGTTTTCAGCGTTATTTTGTTATCGTCTTTATCATTAACTCGGTTTTCCTGGCTCTTTTCATGTGTGTTATGAATAAATCTTCTTTTTTTCGGTACCGATACTAGTTTTATTTTGTTGTGTTTATCTGCGACACCTTAAAGGCCGGTCCATGAAAATATTGTCGGGCATAAACCGGTCTGTGGCGCAAAAAAGGTTGGGGACCACTGGTGTATACAATATATTATATTATATCTATCTATCTATCTATCTATCTATCTATCTATCTATAGATATAGCACATTGCAATAAGTTAAAAATAAAAGTTATATATGTTTCATTGAAATGTTTTGTGATATTTTATGATATTACCCATAAGACACCTCAAATACTATGGCAGTTGTTCATCTACAGTGAGTGAGTGAGTGAGTGTGACTGTTAGTCTGCTGTTTCCCTCATCTATCAATATGCTAGGTGTCAACATCTATATACACTGGAAGAGGCTGTAAAACTCTGTGAAAGGAATCAGATTAATAAAGGGACTACAATAGAGAATAATGAGTTCATAGATGTAACTTGCATGCTTAAAAGATTAGGCTGAAATGGGACAGACTAACAGGTAGTACAAAAGATAAAATGTCAGTTTTGAAGTGGATACAAGATAAATTGATGAAAAGCGATATTTGTTGCATTGTATTATATTCCACAAGGTGTGGTGTAAGTCAGTGATTAATAATTAATCGTGTTATTGTATCTGAAAGAGTAGATTTAACTTGTTCAGGCAAGAGCAGTAAATCACAGTTTGTTTTGGAGGAGCATGATACTGAACATGGTGACATAGGCTACCACAATGTAGTCAAACGCCCTCAACAGGGGCAAAGTACAAATACTGCGGGACCTGAGAGCAAAAATTTGAGTGTTTTGTGAGAATAAAGGTAAGGACATTCCAGAGCTCTCAAGTGCAGAATGGAAAGGAGATCTTGTGTTTGATATTAACAGTTTGACTGTCTGTCATACGTATTTCCACCTCAGATATTGAATTTGACTGCAATTGTTCAAGAACAAAATAGCACAGATTTCTGTCCAAAAAATTTAATTGTTTTCATTGTTCAATTGTAGCATATCTTACTAGTAGGAGTTTAGTAAGAGATAAAAAATTAATACTGAGCAGAATTGAGTTCAGTTTTTTGGTGAAGCTCATGTGGACCCTGAGGAAAATTCATTGCCAACCCCTGAGTCAGAAGGAAGGATAAAGCCGGCCAATGTTTAGGAAAGGCTTACTTTGTGTTAGTAAGTCTCTTCTGCCAAACAAGCGTGAAATGTCACCCAGTCTCTAAACGTCGCTCTCGAGTTAAGTGCATTGCAATAGTAAAAGCAGAATTTGTTTTGTTCTTGCCAGACATCATTAGGAATACTGCACAATACTTGTTTTGTTTGTTTGTTTTTTCCAAAACACAGTACATTCATGGCTAGAAATTGATCAGTAGTCTGTGCATAGTTTATTTAGCGAGTCACAAATACTCAACAGTAGCAGCACAGATTTCGCAGTTTTATGTTCCGTGCTGCTACCTCAACTTGTCAACTCATGTAGGTGGGGCTGCTCCAACTTTCCTGGTTGCAATTCCAAGTTGAGAATGTTTCAGATAAAAATTCAGACTGGGAGTAATTCCAACTTCATCTGGACTGCAGTAAAAATACAGACAGGACAACAGAAGTGCTGGAGGCTTCATAATGGCACCTCTCTAACCAATAGGAAAATGATAAAATGCTATATTGTGCAAAAGGCAGGTAATTACTACTTAGTATATATAAAATATTCTGTCTGCTTGGTATGTCAGGGGACTATTTTTGAATCAGGCCTCATTCACACACAAGTAAGCCCAGCTTGAGGTCTTGATTGGTGATCAACATGTTTTAAAATGGGCTTAATACAGTTTCAGATGGCTGTTGGTGAGTGCAAAGTACAGCTGAAGGCATGGTTCATTAAGCCACAACACTGAAGCAATTAAAGCCAATTAAAAGCCTGTTCGAGTCCAATGGCCTCCCTGCTGAGACAGCCTGTGCAACATGAGACTCGAGAAGAATGTAGGAGGTCCATGCTGCTGACATAATTCGGTCATCAGGGCTCACGGGAGTATAATGTGCTACAGTGTTTGAGTGGAGTTGCATTGACATTAGACAAAACGTTCAAAACGTTTCCCATGTTCACATGTAATTGAGCTAATATGTCACCTAAATGCTTTCATCTGGTGCTAAACCTTTAATTTAACTCCAACAGTGGATTTTACAATACTGAAAAACCTCCATTGTTCTTTTGATATACTCTGCATTCCCTCACTCTCAGACATACTCTAATCTCTGTTGTGGCAAAGACATGGAGTTCTGCTGAAGCCCCAAATAATCCCTGGGGTTTAATAATGGAGCAATTTCCAGAGCTGTGTAATAATAACTCAATGTCCATAGTTAATGGCATGCTGCTCTGTATGCTCGGCAGATAGTCTCCCTAACATGGCACGGCCAATTCAAAGAGGGGACTGTGTCTCAGAAAAACAACAGAATGGGCTTTTGTCTTTTCTTGGTCAGACCTCCAAGCAACATGTGGACAGGGCAACCATTTTACTCTTTAGGTATGCCCTGCTGAATTCAGGGCTCATTCTGCTCCTGGACAGGCTAATGCAAGCCAGATTGTTGGTTCTTCGGGGAAAATATAGATCTCATGATTACCAACAATTGAACAATTCATTTGACGTGGTGTATGTGCAGCTGCATTTGAAACTGTGGTTATCGGGGGTGTGTGTGTGTGTGTGTGTGTGTGTGTGTGTGTGTGTGTGTGTGAGTGAGAGAGAGTGTATTTAGGTTTGATCACTCCCACAATAATAAATCAAAAGAGGCTGGTAGCTTTTAGATCACATTGGGCCTCATGTTTTGAAGAATGGATTGGCACAGAATATGAGCTCTGATTGAACCACTGAGAGGTTGTTTGGATTAGAATGAGCCTATACATTACACAGATGGAGTTCAGTTTAAGTGTGTGTGCGCATGTGTGTGTTAATGTGCCAGCACACAGCAACAGTTGTCTGATGAACAGTTTAAAGACTCAACTGAGATCGCCAGCGCTTGGATAGCTGGAGCCCAAATAGCTTCAGATGGGTTGCCATAAAATCATTTTGAAATGGCTAAGGGAGGCAACAGAATAACCTTATTGGCTTAAGATGAATGCTTGTCTACAAAGGAATTTCAGAAATGCCAGGGGAGACTGCCGCTGCCAGGTAGCTTTCCAAAACATCCTCTTGTGTTATCACGAACCCATTCACAGCTGGCTTACACCTACTTTTTTGCAGTGCTCTGCCTAGTAGCAATGATATAGCACTTATAAACACATTAATATACTGAGCACTGCAAGGTAAATCTGAAAACCCTCTACCTGCATGCTAACTGAAACTGAATGTTATTGTCCACCGCTGACTAGTTCCATCTCTTTAGTCAGTTTGAAAGCAGCAGCAAGAATAACAAAAAGCAAATATACAAATAAAAAAGCCATCCAGTTTTATCTTCATATAGGAACTTTTTTGTTTTTAGCAGAAGTTAGTGTCTGCCACTGCATGAAAACAGTACTTTTTTGTTTGTAGTCTTTAAATAGGTGGATTAAATGTTTTTTTCCAGTCACGTCATCAAATCATGCATATTTTGATTCCCATGTTTATTCTTTTGTTGTGTCCAGGGTTGGCAGTAGACCGTATGAAGTGGACAGGAAATCAACATTGACAGGGGGGCATTCAGCTGAAATCACTTTGTTATTCCATTTCCTTTTTTTTTTTTAAATGTACTCACACGCTATGCATAATTACAACCATACATGCACAGTACACTCACAAAGAGATGTAGCCACAGTTATAAAAGTGCAAAAATATCTCTGTTTTTAGATTGCAGTGGCAAAGGAGGAAACAAACAGGAGATTTTCCCGAGGTACAGAAGTGGATCAATGAACTCACCACATGCTAGGACAGGTCACTGTGAGCGCACAGTATCCACAACACATTTCCATTAGTTTTGCAATTTTCAAGAAGGGTCATGCTTTAAAATTAGCTGTGCAAGTTAGAGTCTTTTTACTTTCAAAGAGACGTGGGGTGCTTCCCAAAGTCTGAACTGCACAGGTCCATCCACTGTCTTCCTCAGTGATGTTAGTTAACATGTTTGCTGCAGAAGCACCAAACTACTGTTAACAAAGTAATTTGATTGCGCTCCAACTGCAATAACTCATCAGTGACATGGGTGTTCAAGTATTCTATTGGGACGCAGTATGAATTAATGTATAGCTCAGTGCGTTGAGTGGGCGACGGCATTCCATACGGCTGAGAGTGGCCAACCCGGTTTGAGTCTGATCCACAGCCCTTTGCCCATGTCTTCACCTCTTTTTCTCCCTCCAATTTCCTGTCCTTTCTTCACTGTTACTGTCAATAAAAGCTGAAAAAGGTGTAAAAAAAATAAAAATAAAAAAAATAACGTGTATCTGTAGAATTCAGCTAAGGGGGCATGGTGGCTTTATTGGGCGAGCCTGAACCCACAAGGCTTGTCTATAATGCTGAGGCTGGTTGTGTGCTCCTTATGTGGTTTAACAAATCTGTGTGTATGTCTTGCTTGCTCCCTAACCACAGGTGAGCATAAAAGGTATATTTTTAATGTTGTTACTTAAATGTCCCTCAATAATTCAGTTTTGTGTAGCTCTTTAAAGCTTAAAAATACATTTTACTGGCAGTAAACAGGTGTTTTGGTTGCAGGTTGTAGCTGGATAAACCCCATATAGGTCGAATCCGCCCTAAATCAGAAGACTGACTGATTCAGAAGGTTAGCTTCTTGCAGTTCTAGATTTACTTTAGTTACTATCGACTTTGATGCTAATACAATTTAATCATGCATCATGGGGACAGTAGCGGCTATTCTGGCCTGTCCCGCAGTAACACTGCTGTGTTTCTTTTGCTTTACTGTTTTTCTTAGTTTTGGCTTATTGTATGTTCCCATCTAGGCTCATGTTCTGTTCTCTTTTTACTAAGTAAATGGGCACTGGCTGGCATTACAGTTAGCTTTCTTCTTTATTCACAGCCGGTTTAGTTATAAGTGGTGACTCTGAAACATTTTATTTAACTTAGTATAATTTGTCTGGTCTCTGAGCCCTTTTAAATAAATCTAAAAGGTTGTTTCACTCAAAGTATTGAATTGTTTACTGTTTAATTTAGAGTAAACTGTGTGCAGTTAACAGTCTCATATGCCTGAAATTTGATTTTGTTGTGCCAAACCAAAAATAATGTTTTTGTTTTGCATATTTTATTTCTGAGTGATTACTTTTGACTTTTGTCGGTTTCCTTTACACCACTGGAAGACGTATGTAGCCCAGTTTAAAAAAAAAAAAAAAAAAAAAGGGGGGGGGGGGACTGAGCTGAACAACGGGCTACCTCTGTGCGTGGACATCGTTTGGTTCTGACTTAGAGCAGAAAACGGCACTGCAATATATGCAGCAAACCATCCCCCACCACAGACACTACCAAAACAAACCCCTTCTACCACCTAAGCAATAATCATTTGAAAGAGTAGTTTATGAATGAGTAGCAAAACAGAGCCATCAGGTCCTGGGGGAAAAAATAAAAAATAAAAAAAATAAAAAAAGAGTCAAACATTAGATCATGTTTTTGCCCGCAGCACGCCATAAAATAAATGTCATGAACTGGCTGTGTGCAGGCAGGTGAGGGCCCAAATGCAAAACTCCCGGAAACAGAACTGAACTCAAAAATCACTGCTTTATTGCAGGCTTAACAATGAAAAGGAACATAACACTAGACTGGGAATGATAAACAGACACAAGGAACCACAGGGGAAGGAGGAGAAAGGGGAAGAAGGAAAGAAAGAAAAAAAAATAATAAAAAAAAAAATCACACAGCTTCAGGGAGGAGACACTGATGACAACACTAAGCACGGAGAACACAGGGCTTAAATACAAAAGGCAGTAACGAGGAAATGAGACACAAGGGGAGCACGGCTGGGAGCAATCAAACCTGACAAGACTGAGGGAAGCAAAACAGAACACGTTAACCTGAGACACTGACCTTCAAAGTAAAACAGGAAACGCACAAACTGAACTTACAGACTCAGGGAAACAGAGACATGGGACCAGGGCGGGCACAGAGACACAGAACAGAAAGAGCTCAAAATATAACCAAAACCCAACCGCAAAGAACATCAAAACAAGAATTAACTTTAAACATAAGATAATAATCAAAACCGCTGAGTCACAGACTGAGGACCATGACAATAAAGACTTAGCTTAAATCTATAAATGTATGGTGTCATGCACTCCAGGTACATAACAAGCAGCTGAAAAGTCTTAACACAAGTTGAGTTGCCTCGTTTATATTACAAGTGTTGAGCAAACGTATTGGAGGAAATCCGCAACATAGCATACTATGCTGCAACAACAGATATGTGGACGAGCTGAACAACGCATCCCTTGGGAATACTTGGAACACGGCAGAGAAACTTCCCAGGAGTGGCCTGCCTAACAAAATTAAGAAGAGCACATCAAGGTGGTCAAAAAAAGACCCCAGAACAACATCTAAAGAACTCCTAGCCTCTGCTTTTATGATGAATCATGGCACAATTCAACAATAAGAAAGACTGAGCAAAAATGGGAGATTTCCCTCCCCCCCCCCCAAAAAAGGCTTGCCCCACATTTGAAAGAGATCTTGATGAAGAAGGCTTTTGGAAAAATGACTCCTGAGACAGAATTTGAACTTTTTGAAATATTTGAGTACTGTTAAAACTAATACAATATTTCATAAAGAACATCATACCAACAGGCAAACATGTTGGTGGTCTGGGGCTGCTTTCCTGCATCAGGATGTGGACAACTTTCCATAATTGATGAAGTCATGAAATCTGCTCTCTACCAGAAAATCCTGAAAGTGTCCGGCCATCAGCCTGAAGCTTAAGCACCCTTGGGTTATGTAACACACCCAAAAAGATTCTATGTCTGACCAACCGTCTCAGCCGTGGGCAAAAAGATGACAGTCAATAACATTCCAGAAGATAATTTATTGACACAGTAATCAAAAGATAAAAGATAAAACAGTCCAGTGTCCCATTTGCGGATCAAGTAAAAACATAGAGTCCCAAGGCCAGAGCCAACTATGCCACAACGCCATTTGCACTCCACACATCGACTTCAACAGGGTTAGCAGTTGTCCTCTGAGACCCACCACCCTGCAAGTAGATAGCCAGTGGTCACTCCAGCCTCTGCAACTCCGCTGCCTTTAGGCTGTAGCATACAATAGGCCCTGGCCTGCACAGAGAGACAAAATAACACCTTCACTATATAATCCACAGTGCAAAATCCATCCATCCCAAACATATCAGGTTTCATCACATTACATACCTGCACAGAGAGACAAAATAACACAGCAGTGTTTGTAGTGTGGGCTATAAGTAGACCAGTGTATCAGTGCAATCGATTTCACCTGCCTCTAATTAGTCCAACCCCATTACAGCCATTGGCTCACCAAAAATGCGACACACACACCACCACTCCCAACCCAGTGCGACTTCACACAGTAATGTGGAGCTGAATTAATACAGGCACATTAGTCTACCATGTTACAGTTATTCAGCTGGACAATGATTTAAAACACCAGCAAGTCCACCTCTAAATGGATGTTTAAAAAAAAAGTTTTGGCATGGTCGAGTCAAAGTCTAGACTTAAATCAGATAGAGATGCTGTAGCATGATCACGCTGTTCATGTTGGAAAACCCCTCAGTGTGACTGAAAACTACTCTGCAAAGAAAAGTGGGACAAAATTCTTCACAGGAAGGACTCATTGCGAGTTGTTCCAAACACTTGATTGAAGTTCTTGCTGCCAAGGTTGGCACAACCAGTTAACTGTTTTAATTTTTCACAATTTTTTAATCAATCAAATCATTTTTTTAAACTTACTCTGGATATTTTTGTCAAATGTTATAATTTGTGAGATGATCTCGGGAAAATAAATGAAAAAAAGGAACTCAGGAAGGGGGCAAATACTTTTTCACAGTGGTACATTTTCTCTGAATGTGAAAAGAAAGTCATATCTGCAGTCATTATATATATCAAATTCCATTCACCCCAGAAATATTTCCTACCATTTTAACTCAGAGATCAAAACCAAACGCTGCCTGTTAGCGTGCAATTCCATGATCCCTCTGTAACATGAAACTTGTGTAGCGAGCCGGACCACATGGGGAGTGCGATGTTGTGAGGTGAGGTATTTTTCGACTGG
The DNA here is from genome assembly GCF_963969265.1 of Rhamphochromis sp. 'chilingali'. Lineage (NCBI taxonomy): Eukaryota > Metazoa > Chordata > Actinopteri > Cichliformes > Cichlidae > Rhamphochromis > Rhamphochromis sp. 'chilingali'. The sequence continues at coordinate 51,731,226 of NC_137930.1, read as the reverse complement.
GAGACAAATATGTAATGCGTTCCAGACACTCTGGCCGCACACGGCTTTTTCCCCCTGCTACCTATAGCATCAATCCTCTCCCCTTTCACTAGAACAATAAACCCACTGCCACTAAGGAAGAACACTTTGCAGATCCCAACAACACAACTACCTTCTTGAGGCCTGTGGAGAGGGATCCCACTACAGTCTCCTGCCTTACAGTTGGGCTCTCAGCAGTACAAGCTCTTTCTGGCTCACAAACAATGGCAAGACCTTATACCAATGTCCACCCATTCTAAACTTGCTTTCAGCTCACCCACAGAGTGAACCAGGACACTAAATCTCACCCCAAAAGAGCTGAGGTGGTTAGCTGAAGCGTGACCTCTTGGATGAGCGACTCATACAGAGATGTTTCTGGTGATTCTCCAACAAGGAAGCCTAAGGTGGTTTAACTGAGTTGCATAACTGGGATGATACTCAAGTTTATCTATTCAATGAGGGCCAGATGGAAGATGTGTATTTTAAAAACAAATCCCATTGGCATCTGCTTTTCCCCACCTAACTTCCTACTTTCAGCTCACCATCCTTCCCTCATCTTCTTCACAATCAGGTTTGATCCTAAAACAACAGCAATGTGCTCCTTGAAAGCCTCTGTTTTCACGTTGTCAACACTGTGTGGGATACAAACATTGACTATCAACTGGCATACTCTTTCTTTCCACACTTTTCTTTTTAAGCGATATTCAGCTGCAACTTCCTATTGTCACTTTTGGTCTTTTTCTTACTCTCTCTTTCTCTCTTTATTAAATCAGCTCCACTCAATGTTATTATGTTGGGACTGACTCACCAAAGAGAGCCAGAGGGGATTGGGGGGTGGCAAGGTAATTTGATATATTTCTTATTTTAGTTAAAGCAGATCCATCTACTCATGCATCTTCAAACTGCCGCCAAAGAACAACAGACTGACAGCTCTCCCTGTGTGAAACAAACACTCCTGCGTGGCCTTCATTTATTAGGAATGCACAAGTGGAAGTGTGTCTGCGTGTGCGATGTCTAAGCTTCCCCATGACTCTCCGATGTTCTTTTCTCTTTCATGCCCTCTTTTTTTTTGTTTTAATTCCTCTCTTCTGAGGCATCTGATACTGTGGACTTTCTGACACATGAGAGCTCATGGAGCGAACCTCTGAGAGGCCACAGAGCTTTGAACTGAGCTGCATGAAACAAGAGTTAACAAGGTCAAACTGAGCTCTGCTGGTCTGACTTTTACCTGTGATATACCTGCGTATTAAAAAGTCTCTATTGATCTATGAAGCATTGTATATCAGAAATTGGGCAAGATATAGGCTGATGTAAATACTGCATGTTTGTATTGATTTCTTTATGTTATGTCTCCATGTAACCTGTAACCATGCTTCCGTTGAATTATCCAGGTAGTTGCTTACTTTGTCTTACATATTGAGGATTGAACAGTGTTTCCCACTCCATACTACAGATGCTGCTGTTAATTGTATTTATATCTGTCTACAAAGTAAGTTCACACTGTTTTATTTTCACTTTTTCAAACCCCTGTTATACAGTAGTACCACTTCATTAGGTATATCATGCTTGTACTGGGCTAGACCACCTTTTGCCTTCACAGCTGCCTTAATGCTTTGTGGCATCGATTCATTTCTCAGAGATTTTTCTCCAATTTTAGCATGACACCATCACACAGTTCCTACAGATGCATCAGCTGCACATACATGATGTGAAAGGTGCTCTGTTGGATTGAGATCTAGTGACTGCGAAGGGAATTTGAGTACAGCTAACTCACGGTCATGTTCAAGAAAGCATGGGCGTCAGGACGCAATACACCGTGGTCATAACGTGATGTGGATATCACCAGAAACAGTACTATCTGAGTTATTGTTGCTTTCCTATCAGCTCCAAGCAGTCTGGTCATTCTCCTCTGACCTCTGAGATCAACAAGGCATTTTTGGCCAGAGAACTCATTTTCAGGCCATCCAATCCCAGTAGATCAGAAGTTTCTGAAATACTCAGACCACCTCATCTGGCACCAACAACCATGTCATGTTCAAAGTCACCTTTCTTCCCCAATCTGAAGCTCGCTTTGAACTTCAGCAGGTCATCGAAACCATCCCTACTGTAAATATATTGCGTTGCTGCCATGCGTTTGGCTCATTACATATTTGCGTTGAAAAGAAAAACCTAATGAAATGCAAATTCCAAGTAACGATGAAATCCTTTCATGTCTCAGAAGGAAACAGCAAATTGAAATCAGTGTCAGTTCTCATGGTGTTCAGGTCTTAATTCTTCATTTTTGTGAGTGTAATCTGACTGGATTGGATGGTTTTAAACTCAAGCTGTGTGGGGTATTTGGCCACGAGAAAAAGGTAGGTGGAAAAATAGAGCTGTAAGCTATGGTGTAGTCCTCCACATACCTTAGAGCGAGATACATCTTTGAGTTTTAATAAAAGTAAACACACAGGGTAAGTTCTCTGGAAACTGCACACCACACTGGTCTGCTTTATTTGCAAGGCTGCTTACCTGCTGCAGTTTTGCTACATGCTGGTCGGTTTGTGTCATTGTGAGGTTCATTTTCAATTGGAAATGAACATACCATGGGCCACAATTCACCATAACTATGTAATAAGGCAGACTTTTTGTGTGCATCTTGTGGTGCTGCAGTGTTTCAGAGTTTAGAATTGACATAAAAGTGTCACAAACTCTGGATAAAAAGTCCTACACATTAAGTGTTTCCTACGTTAAGAGGATAGCCTAGAAACATGAATGCCACAGGTCATGATAACTGGCACATTCCACACTCAACTACCTCTGAGACCTTGTCCTCTTTTTGCTTTCTGAGAATCGCGCTCCAAACTCTCCTTTATTGACCTACTTTCAAGGTGGTGCATAGATGATATATGAAGCAGGCTTTTTTTGGAGAGCAGGACTAACCAAATGGTGGGGGTTGTCGGGGGCTGAGTGGCTACATACTTCTGCAAATGTACAAGTAGCAATTTATTTTACCTCTTGGCCTCTGTGCTACATTTGTCTTTGTAGAAGAGAACATCACCAGAAACTGAAAGAAATAAAAAAGGAGGTGAAATAAGTAAAAGCTGGAGTTTCATTCTCAAAGTGAGAGCCAATTCACAAACCCCACTTCAGCCCCTATATGTACAGTATGTGAGTGAAGAGGCCACTTATGTTCAGCCTACAAATCATGCAGGCAGCTATAGGAGTTGGGAGTGATAAAGAGAACATAATAAAACAAGAGAGAGAAAAATAAAATGACTAGCATATTATCTCAGGTTGTAACTCTAATGAGCTCGACAGAAGACAGGAGCCGAGACAGTGAATGTGCAGCCTTTAAACGAAAGCCTTGGCTAATGTCTCCTGACTTGTCAAACAAAGGTGCAGCCTAACAGCATTTCCTCTTATGGTATTGACCTCTAACCTTTGACAATAGTAGGTCAGAATGACTGGCATGCACTTATTTTAACAGTAAACAGAAGACAAGAGTTCTCTCTGTTTGAATAGCACAGACTCACTTTTTACTACAACTGCTTTTAGACTTTAGATGAGAAAGAAGACTTTTAGATGAGTTAGTTCTACGATAAATATTTGTTGCAACAATTTGCTGCAGATTTGTGGCATTTTGAAATATTAATTCTATGTTTTTTAATTAGAATTTTCTATAATGTTAGAACTTAAAGAACTTACTGGTGAAGTGAGTAGGATTAGAATAAAATAAGTCAATTGAAACATGGCAATAGAACAATTAAAAGCAAGAACAGTTTTGGAAAACAGCCACAGAAAAATAAATCTATAAATATGAACCAACAAATTAGTTCACATTAACATTCCTGTTACAGCAGACCTCAAACCTCATCATTATCTTTATCTTCTCTTCTCAAAAAACATGTGAATTCAATAGTCCTTTTACCCTAACAGCAGCAAAACACCATAATCTGAAGGAACTACTTAAACACATCTCTGTGACGTACAGATCAGTAACAACAGAAGTCAGCAAATAAAGAAAGCGTAAAGGCAACAGATTGTTTTTTTCAAGTTGCAAAACCTAATTGAGATGCTTAACACTGGTGTAATATACTTTATTACTTTACGTAATAATAGAATTTCAGATTATTCAGTTGGCATCAGCTGTTTTTTAATCATTTTGATAATTTTTGGCTTTTTTTTTTCTATATTTCAATTAGATCATTCCAGTAACAATTTGTTATTCAGGGTTACTTTTCTATTGAAACGTGGAGCCAGTCCAGCAGCACTTAAGTGCTACAATGCGAAGTGTACCAGAAAAAAATAAATTCATTACCAAAAAAGGTTAAATCAGACTGAGCATTTGCACGCCAGCTTTAACCCACAGTGCTGCATGGCCACAGATTACCTATGTGTTTACCTCGAAATCATCATGACTAAGATAAAATTGTTTTGCCATAATTTTTTGTTTGTTTGTTTACACAGTTGGAAAAATCTCACCTGGAAACCTTTGTGCTGCATTTTTGGAATCTGATAAGCCTTTAAATACACTAAGTGGACTTCCTTGTATATCGTGTCTTAGTGATATCTTAAGATAACGCCCCCTTATCAGTCAGCACAACAACCCTGACTGTTTCGACTGTTTTCAGTTCACAGTCCACAGCTATCCTAAGTACTGATGTCTGCTAATATGCTCCCAGTGGTGGTTTTGCATGCTAATGGACAAACATTTGCATTGTTCCTAATTTGAATCTAGTAAGTATACACCTTAGGTTGTCTTAAACTCCACATCCAGCACTGTGCAATCTGAAGGTTGTATAATGGTGAAATAAAACAAAAAACACAGTCATGTAATCTAACACCTGATCAACAATAAACCATGCAATGATCCAGCTACAGCCACAGCCGTCATTCTCAGAACAGTGGATTAGAGGTGATGATGATGCACACATTGCAACAAGAGTAACATGTTCCAACAGGTGTAGGTCCTGTACATCAGGAGATATTACATGTTGTCCCTGTGTCATTACATAAGAGGTTTCAGACCAGGGCAAAGCATTCTTTCATGATGATTCACGAGAGCAAAAGCATTATAAAACATTGAAATGAGTAGTCTGATCATTGATTCTGGGACAGGGAAGCAAACAGGAGACCTTAAATCAGATTAAGACCTGAACAGGACAGAGACAGGTGTGAGCAGTTTCCCAGGTGCACCTCCACAGGCCATGCAGTGCCAGTAATCAGCAGTCGAGGCTGTTAATGACAGGGTGCTGCTGTCAGAGAACTGCAGACATATACACGCACACTCACACAGAAGCACACGTAGTCATAACTCAGAGGCACGCTTGCACGCACACAGTCAATTAAGCATTCAAAAGGCATTTTGCTTTCTCAAGCATCTCACTCATCCTCCATCTGTCTGTCTGTCGCTGTTGACCACTCAAGCATTTTAACACCTTTATTCCAATCTTTCAGTTGCTGTTGCACAGGTCAGCACACACGCAGTGAACTTAAACTGCAGCTGCGCAGTTACGTAAGCACCTGCTAACCTGTCTGCAAACCTGCTGATCTCTGGCCCTTTTATTACCAGATCAAAAGTCAGCCAGCAAAACAGAACGCTCTTCAAAACAGAACACAGAATGCAAACAACAGTGTTACTGATAACATGGAAAACAGCCCAGCATCATAAGTGAAATTTGGCCTCTCTTTACTTTATCTGCAAGTAAATAAATAAGGGATTCTAATTCTATTTTTCCTGTTCCTTGTTTATGGGTTCATGTAGCTGATGTGATGTTGTAAAATTTTGTGACACTATGATTTAAACAATGACATTTGGTATGGGGATACTATAGTTGTAATAGTCTAAACAAAACCTATATGAAAGTTTGTATATTGAATTCTCAGAAAAAATACAAAAGAATAAATTTTTGTGAATTTTAGATTACAACTTTTTCAGAAATTGTGAATTTTGTGTATATCTCCATTCTGTCAAAGTAAAGCTTTATGGAGGACAGATTTGTGTATCAGCATTTTTGAAAGACGTGATGAAATAGGCCACCTGTGCGCTGCTGATCTCTTAATCCGATGGGGGCTCCAGGTATGTGGGACATGCAGCCGATTCTGTCTTTTGCCTTCCCTTACCGGGGTGTGGTGATGGTGCTGCTGGCACATTGTGTCCTCGGTTCAGAATGTGAATGCCAATGGTGCGTTCAAAACCACACCACACTCAGCCCTGAATACATTTCAACTAGTGGTGCATGTGTTTCTCCTCAAAATTTCCATGATGGTGATCACAGACGTACAGGGAAACAAACACTGCACTTTCCAAAAGCAGCTAGGATGTCACTGTGAGATACCGATGACACCGCATGCTATTTTAACCTCACAGCCTGACCCTGAAGTCCAGTCAGATATGAAGTGTGTCACAGGGTTGTGCAGCTTGTCTCACACGCATCTCATGTATACCTGCTGATTACAGGCCCTGTCAGAACTTATTCAAAAGCGCTCAGCATGAAAAGCCTTGAGGGCATAACCATGGTGCTCATCCTCTTCGAAACTGCTGATGGTAAACACGCACCACGAGCACGCTTCAAAGCCTCCTTAAACTCCACACTAACAGAAACCTTGACCCTGTAAGTGTGCTGTGCTGCATTAATCATGTACATGTGAAATATACTTATCGGGCTTTTTTCATGCCACATCCAGCTTTATTTGTTTTTTTACATGACAACAATATTAGTAATGAGTAAACAATCAAAATAAACTGAATTATTAGACAAAATACTACTAATTTGATCTGATGACTATATAGAGTTGACCTATTATTGCCATACTGTACCATGTGTTCTTTATATAAGACTCACATACAAAATCACAGTACAATTCCAATTAAAGCTAATTAAAATAAACTGAACTTTCACCATAAATATTTTAGGAGTGAATGAAAAGGACATTAACACCACCCATGCTTAATTAAGGCTTTTATCATGGAAATGTTCAACTGATGTTAACAGTGAAGTGCAGATTGTGTAATGCACATATGTGTTCCCGAGGAAAGCCTCCCTTCCCTCCCTGCTGACAGGTCCTCAGCAGCTCTTCGTGCCACAGCTGACACTCACTTCAGATTGGCATCTCTGATCTTACATAATCTCCTTCCATTCTCCAGCCACCACCTCCGCCTCAGAGCTCAGTACAGAAAACAAGCTTTTGTCTCCAAACAAAGCCAAAACACCACATCTATCAGCAACTCTCATTTGTTTTGAATTTCTCTTTATATCCTTTTACATCGATATCAAGCATGGCCAGGACTGGTTTAATGACCTACAGCACAGAGAAGAGAAGTCCGTTGCCAAGCAGTTGTGTTTGTATAGGCTGTGGGTTTTGCTAAAGGGAAGCTATGGGTGGTGAGAGGAGGAGGAGGAGTGAGGTGAGAGGATGTGGAGAGGACAGGAGTGGCTTGGCACAAGCTACCGTTGGTGAGCATCAGGCCTCTTTGGCTAATGGATAGAGAATATTGTGTTGTATAGCAGTGCACTAAAGGGTTTTTATTGAGTGAGAGTGAAAGAGGGAAAAGGGTGATTATTATGGCTCCTGGTATAGCATAATTAGAGGAAAGCACTGTTCCACTGTCTGTGGGTGTACATATAGGGGGTAGGAGTGTTGTTTTTCTCTTTCTCAGGAGGATAAAATAGTATGCCATGCCTGGTACATTTCTGTCACACTTTTCTATATTTTCTGACTCTTCACAAAAGTTCTAACATTAGGCTGCATATAAAAGATGTGTACTGTTTCTAGAGTCCAGTAGGGGGGAATCCTGGTCACACTGGTTGCAAAAAGAAATCAGAGTTGCTGATTTGCAGACTGTATATAAAAGCTTGAAAATTGACAGCACTAAAGTGGGTTTACTTTCGTTACCTCTAATCGACCTCTGGTTGCAATAATGTATCTGATGGCTATGAGAGAATGAGCCTACTGCTAAGTGATTTGGGGTTGCTATCTTTTTGATATAGTCTATGCTTTTAACAAAAATGTAGCCAATTCTTTTTAAAGTGTCTGACAAGAACTCATTGAAAAAAAACAAGACCATCATGTTTTCCACCTTTGGCTATGTTCCTCTGCATAATTAAAAGCAGCAACCTGTCATAGCAGCAAAACATTCATTAATAAACAGCAAAAACAATTCCTAAAAATACAAAATTTGAATATCACCACCTGTCAATTTAGCAAAATTTGAATGTGTAATTACATATGAAGCAGACAGAGCAACATAAAGCAGTCCTTTTTGCTCAAAGTCTAGCTCTGTTTTGTGCAAATTCTTGAGGAAAATATATGGCTTTTTAGTTGCTCCACACTCCATAATGTGGGTGTGATAGCAGTTAAGCACACATCAAGGCTTTGTTCAGGAAATAGGAAGTGAACACTTAGCGTAGTTCGGCTGTGAACGGCAAAATGATTTTCTCCTCAGAACAAAGGCATAATCATGATGTTTCCAAATTTAGTGCTCCAGCATTTCCTTTAGCAAAGAGCGCATTAACCACAAGCGCACGCGCGCACACTCCCGCATTCGTGTGCAGACACACTTTTACACGCTCTGAGCTAATTGCATACATGCATGTGTATGTTCATACACATGCTGCCATTCCCCACATCAGCTTGACTTGATTAACAGCTGCTTGTGTGTGGAACTGCTGTGCTGATGAAAGACAAGAAGCTGGTTCTTTCACTGCTGCTTGGGCATTACAAGCACAACAATTTACACAACAGTAGAACACTAAAGTTGGCCTTCATTAGAGGGATTAGGAGCCTAATCTAAAACACTGTTTAAGTCTCTCATCCCAAACCCTAAACACTCTCTCAAGGGGGGCTCTTCCCTCCTACACCAACCATAACATCTCAAACTTCAAACACTCCATCTGTAACCCCAACCTCTGGGTGCTATCCCCTCTCTCATCGACCCCTATCTCAGAGTGAGGGGTTGCAGCGGGTGATGGAACCCACGTGATGGTGCAGCTGTGGAATGATTTATTGCTAGGTTAATTGTTGGGTGAGTGGGAATTGTGCCTGCAGGCTGCTAGCTTTTGTGTGATTACAGGTTCACCTGCTATTAGATTGAGCATACATTTCATTATCTTCTTAGAAGGGCTTGTGCATCCTTCTCAGCCTGTCTTTGGACAACTGAGGCCATGGAGGGAAAGGTTAGAGATCAGGGAATGGAGGCTACACTGGAGTATTGCAGCAATTAAACACAATTTGTTTTGAGCATTTCCTGCACTGACCAGCTGCACAGGGTCTGTCCACCATAAAACTGAGTGGAAATGCCCTGCAGGCCTAACAGCTATCTGATCTCTGTTTATACAATACATGTGTGAATATCAGGCCAAGACACTGAACCATCCACTGGAGTATGTGCACAATGGGTAGAAAGAGTGTAAAGGCATAGAATGAGTCAATATGGCAGTCAGATACACTGAAGCTCACTTCTGCCCAAAGACAGTGATACTGAGATGAGTTTCTGCTGCTCACCAGTGTTAGTTGAACTTTCTCTGAAATAAATGTAACAGTGTTGTACAAATATTCGACAGTCATATATAGTTTGAAAGAGCTTTTTGTGATCTTTAAATTGCAAGAAACTTATAAGAAGTACTACGTCCATAGTCTGTCTTTAGCCACAAGCATAAATTGAAACAGAAATGTCCATCTGGGCCACTGTATCCAAGACACAAAACAGTGTCTGCTCTTATGGTTTGGGGGTTTTTTTTAAGGATAAATTCTAAGTTTTTCGCATCAGTTTGCTGACAGACACAGTTAACTATATGTTTATGAGTACAGCATAAATACATTCTTTTTTCTATTAAATAACCTCAGAAAAAGCACTTACCTCCTCTTTAAAATGGGGAAACTTTATGCAAAGGTGCACTGGAGCCTACAGTAAATGACAAGTTTAATCTTTAGCTGTATTAGACATGTTGATTGGCATGTTTTGGTTAAGTATTTTCTTTAGGATACTAATTGCATACCATCTGTTACCCCAATAATCCACAATCAAACTTCCATCCGACTCAGTTGTTTGGTGTTGGCTAAACTTCAGTTCAATTTTCCAAAAACTTGGAACATAAAACCACAGATGTTTAAGTTACATCTTTGTGAACAGCGTGAGGTAGCTTTCAAGCAGACATAATATAAGAGAATTTGTGTAGCAGAAGTCACAAGGAGAGAGAGCGAGAGCCTTGACAGTCAGGAATGGGCTGTGGGATGCGGAATGAGAGGTGGTATAATCAATCCTGGGGATCAACCTAATGGACTGAAATCTTCTGTTTCCTGATATTAACTGCAATCAGTAATCAACCTGCACAGCAATTTTTGACCTTATAAAAACATGTTTCGATGAAGAATCTGTTAGACAAGTATGATAAACACTACCAATCTTGAAAATAAAATAAAAAAAAAAATAAAAAAAACAGATTTAAAATACCAGAAAACAAAAAAACCCAAAAGAAAATCTTGCTCATTAACCGAGAATACAAATGAAGTAAGAAATTAATGTCAGAGTTAATTTCTGTTCTTAGCACATGAAGGCCTGAAACTGAGTATGGATGGAGGGGAACCATGGAAAATCAGCTGCCACATTCTTTAATGTGTGACTGGATTCATTTTCCCATGGCTTTTCCAGCACCACCTTGGAATCTATACCTTTTTTTTTATTAATTCCCACAATATAGGTACTGGCGGAAGCATGCAGGAAAAGGTACTCCTCTGAAAGCATGTGAGCTGTGAAGTAATCACCCAAATACGCCTTGTTAACTCGAGTCCAGTTGACACTCACTGGGCTTTTATGCAAGCTAAAAATATTTCTCCTTTTCTTTCATCTCCCCTCCTTTTTATTCTGCACGTGAGAGCTTTACTGGGTGCTGCTGGTCCATCGCCTAACTGAGCCCTACAGCCGCCCTCCTGTAAAGTAGTGGGATGCCAAACATCCCCTGATTTACAGCTTGGAGCACACGCTATGCGTTTGCTCCTATGGGCTATAAAAGGCAAATGAGAGCGAGATGTCCAGATCCCACTTGCTATATTAACCTAAATTCTTTCCAATAGAGTAGAGTGGTTGCATGAACTGACTATTACCACATGCTGAAAAGAGGAAAACCTTCCAGGCCCCAACAGAGAGCTCACGTGAAGGGCGGATGAAGGGAAGGGTCTGATAAAATCAGCTGCTGACCTTCTCTTGCATACTAGGGCAGTCAATAACATGCCTTTTCTCCTACACAACCCTGCTCCACAGCCTTGTCTGGCCTCAGACTCTTTTACTCTCTGAAATATGACAAATATCACAAGAAACTCAGTGTCGGGATGTGAGGATTTTCTATTTTGCTTTTGTTTATCATTTCTAACCTAATTTTTAAGGGTTTTGGACTGATATTCTGAAAAATCAGATCATCTCAAGATGCCACCTTGAGACTTTCTGATAATATTTAAATTGAGATGTAAATGATGAATCCAAAAAACCCAGTGCAATCTGGCAAGAAATCAAAGAGGCATGTAATGTTTAGAACTAAACCTAAACAAGACCGAGAAGAATACAAACTCCAAGCTTTACTAAGTCTTAGCCTAAATAAAGAGTCGGGATTGCCAAGTTATTGCAATTCATCATCAGAGGAACACGACTGTCTCTGTCAGATTCTGCAGCAACATTTCACTCGTGACCGAAGTTCTGGTCTGGCTGACAGCGTCATCCATTGACCCATGCTGCTAACACGGCTCAGGATCAGGAGACTAGCAGAGCCAATAGAAATCCAAGGTAACATGAAAGGGGATGAATCTATCAAGTTCACATACTTCTCTGAATTCCAGGACCTTTTGACCAGTGTGAGCATGTCCTTGTTGAGGTTGGCTCCAGGACCCTCAACTGCCTTTACCCCAGTCGTTCCTCTCAGGATTAGCTTTGCTATGATTTGGCGCTGATTCTCACTGGCCTCTGGAATGCGACGGATGACGGATCTATTTTCCTACATTGTTTCACCTGCTCTAAATGGAACCACATGCTGCACAAGACCGCCTCTCCTTTGTCTGTAATTGGAAGCACATGCACTCTGAAGTCAAAAGTAAAGCGAAGCCGACACAGCCGACAAGGCTCCCTTCCTCTGCTCCCGCCCCACATCCCCTCCCTTTGGGTCTCGGGTGCCACTTTTTGGTCCAGGCCAAGTGGGAGAGCACTTATTGAACTAACTGACCTGGCATTACACGTCAGACTCAGTTCAGTGGGACGACTGTATCACATGTCCTTTGTGGCACTCGAACCTAAGACTTAAATGTGAGTGACAGTTACGAGTTTGCTGAGGAGGGAGACCTTGACATTGGGTCTGACATGTTTTCAGAACACAAGCAGCATACTGTACTATTCATTGGCTACGGTCTGTGATGTCTAAACGGGACAGGCCATGGATGCAAGAAACAAGCATCATCAGCTCTTACATAATGTCTTTGTGTCAGAACAGGATTGCATAAGAGAGGAATTTATGATATTTGCTGAAATCAAAAGTCACAATGATGCAGCATATCTATCACAAATGTAAGGGGACAAAAACAGCACTCTGTATTGCACATAAAGCTCTTTGGCAAGTCTAAAGCCAGGTTTTTTTTAATGATTTAAAAATAAATAGCTCCAACACAAGGAATAGACAAATATATATAGATTCAAATTATTGGCACCTTTGCAAAAACATGAAGGTTTAAAAATGAAGGTTTAAATATTTTCCTCCTTCACACAAAATCACAAAGGTCTGCAGACAGCACTGTGACTATTCCAACTTCAGTTGGATGTTTAACACTAAGTTGAAAGAACTGCTTTCACACCTCACCATCTCAGGTTGAGATTTGCCTCCAATATTTGGAATATTACAGGAGAACATAAGGCCTTGACAGGGATTTTTAAAAAAGAATCAAAGACCAGGTAGCTGTTCGCCCGGCCCCCCATTTTAGAGTTTAAAAGTTAACATAATAAAAAACTTTGAAATTCTAGATTGATCTTAAAACTGGCTGTATACACTTCAGGTTAAACTCGGGGGTATGTAATTGGCCTCACTGCCCTGAAAGCTGGTACGACCCCCCCCCCTTCTGCAACCAAAACAGTAATTTGCACCCTGTTGCCTGTTGCATGTACTGGGCTTGTTTAGCAACTTTGGTGCCAAGATTAGTGCAAACCTCTCAATTTAAATGAATAAGATTGTTAGAACTGATAGCTGGCTTTAATGATTTTGTCTCTTTGTAGATCTCAAAGAAGCTGCAGAGGCCTTGAGGGCGGGAAGACATACCTCTCATTTTTCATGGCTATTACAGAGGGAAAGATTTTAGACAAAAGTACTGTGAGAGTGCACAAGATTTTTGCTGCTGTTGCCACAATTGAAGCTAACGCTGTGCAGCAGTGACATCTACTGGTAAAAAGGATGAATTACAAATACAATTTCAAATAGGTGGCAAAGTAATATTTTTTTTGTCTGAATAATAATTCAGCAGTGCCAAAACAGTGCATAATATTTAATCGAATATGGCTGTTTACTGCATTTGTCCTTTAAGATAAGGGAGACTTTGAAAGGAGACAAGTCTAATGGACCATTTTACTAATAAATCACTGTCTTCGTTTTTATTGAGGATCACAAAAAAACAGTCAAAGAAAGAAAAGGAATTAAAAATTCTAAGGTTTTATATATCAGGACAAGTGTGAGGACCTCAGTTAAAGAAGACGTTTTTGCAGCTTCCTGGAACATTCAGGAGTTCATTAACACAGTGCCAAGGTGGAAAACAGCAGGAATGACTTTAAGCAACCAACTGCTGCTCTCCATCAGTCTTGTAGGGTTATAAGGTGATTTTCAAACAATTTGAAGTCCATCATTCTACAGTGAGAAAGATTATTCACACTTGAAGAACATTCAGAACAATTGCAAATGTTGCCAGGAGCAGACAGCTGAGCAAATTCACCCCAAGGTCAGACCATGCAATGCAACGAATGAAACGAAATGAAGCTGCAAAAAAAAAAGAAAAATATCAAAGGCTACATCTCAGTTTCTACAGGCTTGCTCTCCCTGGTGGCCCTATACACATCTTAAGATATCCTTTCTTCATGAATTTGTTTATAACATACTGTACTATGTCCATCGTCTATGCCGTGAGCCAAAATAGTTGTAACAACGAACCAATGTTTGGTCCTGTGCAGCTGCTCAGTGGCTATGAGAACAAAAAATGGTCAAATTAAATATACTTAAAAAACACTTGATTTTCAAGTGTGCCATTGATGCTGTTGCTATCCTCTACTGCCCTGCTGTGCAAAGCACAAAGAAAATGAAGAGGCTGTTGCAGCAAAATTAAATTAACACTGTTAGGTCCAGGGTTAGGTCTGATGCTAGCCTTATGCGATTTAGAGAAATTTAAAAAATGACATTTTTGGAATAAATGTCAATAGTTTTTGTGTGTCACTTAGTGCTCTATGATTGCCAAGGCAAAAAGGATATATTTTGATACCACAAGGTTAGACTTTAGGCATGTTAGAGTTGCAGTTGGGTTGCAGTTTAGAAGTTGCGATTATGATTTGTCAGAGGTATTTCTTTTAATATTCACAATATATCAAAAATGCATTTTGAATTTCTCTTTGATATTTGGGCTGATTGGGGCCCAATGAATGTAAAAACAAAGAATTACCAGATTTTTTTTTCACCTTATTTTTGTTTTTAAGAAAAATAAGAGCCACAAATGAGGATACTCATTTAAAATTTTGATAGAACAGTGGCAGTATAATGTCCTCGTCAGTGGATATCAGGCCCTTGTAGAGCAAAATTGAGTATTTTGGTCTAAATAACCCAAAATGTGATGTCCACATATGTGGATGCCAGGTCCTAGGCGGATAATATTTCCTTTTTTAAACAAGCAAGTAGGTGTGAGTAATTATGCTATGAAGTGAAAGGCAGACGCCAGTGTTTACTAAAAAATGTAAGCTTGAGAAAGAACAGCTGCTATTTCATGGTGGGCCAGATGCACAGATGATATGATTAAGGACCTGCTCTCAATCACGTACCTCTCACTGTTCACACAGAGTCAGATCTCTATCTGTGCGTGATACATATACATGATTACCTCAACACAAAGACGGGAGCAATTTTGTTCAAACCTTTTTGTTGTGTTTGATGTTGGTGTTCTGTTGAGTGGGACGTTTCACTCAGCTTGTTCACTTATATTACCAAATACAGACTACGGTATTTTTTTTCTCCTGTCTCTCATGGTGCCTAGTCTTGTAGGTGGCCTTGCTTTTAATTGTCAGTGCTGAGATTTCTCTGACTGAAATTCTAGTCTCAGAACAATTTAAGTACTGAATAGATTTTTTTTATTTGATTTCGTTCATCTTAAAGTTAAAAAATGCAAGGTAATTAGTCTGTGACGTAACACAAAGGACACATTTTTCAATAGACAGAGTTCGAAAGTTCAGTAAATACTAGAACTTATCATTTTTGCCCTTTGTAATTTGGAAGAAATAACTCTTTAGCAGAGCTTGTGTAACAAAGTATTTCAGCTAACACTGCATGTCACAGAGAACCACATCTGCTTCTTTGGGATGTTTTATATGTGAATGAAGGCTATTATGTATATGACAATATATGAGAAAAATGGAATATATGATAAAAAAAAAAATTATTCATATGTGAGTCAGTCCTATATGCTGCAGATATATGTCCCTTGATTACTTATTAGGGAAGTTCTGTTTTTTTCTTTTTCACGCACAGCTTATATTTTCTAATTTCTGCACCGGGAGCAGAACATGATATGTGATCAGTGGAGAGGCTCAAACTGTTTGCATGCAGTAGAAGAGGGGACAGTGAACCCAGCCTGCTCTTCTTTACCTCTCCTCATGCGATCTCAGCACAGCCAATTATCAAGATGAACTTGCAATTGATCTTATTGCACAAAGGCCCACGGCAGTTAGCAAATCTTATTCTATTTCTTCATGTCTGGAATATTTACTAAGAACACTTTTAATCCCTCAAGTCTGAAACCTATTGATTACAGGAGGCAGATACGTTCCAGCAAAGACCACAATCAATAAACACAGCTGTGTGCGGACGATATAAAAGTCTTTAATTGTTGATAATTCAATCAGAAAATTGTGGATTTGTTGCACAGAGGCAGTCACATTTTTTTAATCTTCAGCATCATTGATAGATTAGGTTTAGAAAGGAGTGATGAGTAAATATTATTTTTGCGTGAAAGACAGACATGATAAATATCCCATAAAATGTTTTTTAAGCATAGAACATCATTGAACAACCCAAGAACCTCACTTATTACCTCTTGATTCATAAAATTTTACAGTGGTCAAAACCATGAAGTGACATTGGTGGGGGGGTGGAGGGTTTTCTATGACTACTTTAGGTCTTTTCTAGTGTTGGAATAAATAAATTATTTAACAGCTACTTTGACTCCAGGTGGTGTCCAGAATTTTCAGCATCATTATACAACTAAACCGTAAGAATTTTATTTAATACACAAAAGGAATAGTATTACAGTTTGAAGAAAGGCATTTCATTCCTTTCTTGCTTGTATCAACAGACGTGTCCTTTTAAATCTTACTTTTGATGTTACGTGTTAAATGGTGACCTTTAAAGATAGGCTGTTTCCAAAGTTTACGCTAAGCTAACAGGTTGCTGGTAGCTAGCTTTGCTTAGCATTTAACATCCATAGCAGTTCCTCCCCCCAAAAATCTTCTATAAGCACAGCCCACCCCTACTACATTCAACACGCTGTACTGCAGCAACTACAGCAGCATTTTAATGTAGAGGACATCAGACGGTTATATTCATCCACATTCTGCCCCCTTGTCCCTGTTAAGCTAACTGAATAGGGCAAAGGCAGTGACATTCATCATATACAGGAGGAACAACCATAAAGGGCAACGTGAGGCTGATAGAAGAGGGAGAGGCAGGCAGCACAACACGCTGTAAAAGCCAAAGGCCACCGGTGGGGACAGCAGTAGGGAAAAAATGTAGACATCAAAGAAAAGGGACAGCAAAAATGCAACGTCTCAGGTGGGTTTGCTGATCAAATTTATGATCTGGCACTGTAGGCACACTTCAGCTCCTTTTATTATTTGCCATTAACTACAAAGTACATGAAGCAGCTCTTTGTATCTGCAGTATAATCTGTCTCTACAACAGGTGAACAATGCACACACTGCAACAATGTGAGTAGACAAATGGCTCGCAATTAAAAGACACTACACGAAATCCCTTGGTATCAGCTCGACTGATAACTGGCGACGCAGCTTGGCAGCTAGTGGGCGTCGATGTGAAGCGCCACCCGCAAGAAAAACTGATCAAACAGTAAACAGTAAGCTTGTGTGCTGGCAGGGTGAAACAAGTCCTCATTTTTATGAGGCTGGTCAATTGAGGCCGTCAGAGCTACACAGACAGGCGTATAAAGAGCTTTGTGTAGCTCAGACAGAACATCTCTTGAATCTCAAGTGTTTAAAGTTGGCCTATTTCCACCCTCCCCTAAAGTCTTGGTCAGTGGAAGATGTTGTACATTCATTAGAGGAGAGAACTGTCAAGAGTCTGGCTGACAAATGACCTTAGACCTTAATGCTCGACCAGCTGTAATGTGTTTTTTCTTTTCTGGGAACATCGTAGTGCTTGATGAGGTTTTACTGTTAAAGTATAAGGCTGATTATATTGTGTATTTTTTTCTCGAGGTCAACAAACTTCACAAATGGACCGATCCCAACAACGAATTGATCTACTAATGCACCATCTATTAGAATTCATTTGTTCCTGCAATGCCCAAGTTCTTTAAAAAGAAATCTCTTAACAATATGGTGGAGAAACACATAGACCCTGCCTACACTTGATTATAAATTGCACCTTCTGCGATCAAATTACACACGGACAGTGCTAAAGATAAAGAACAATCAATATCATGCAATCTGATCCACTTACTCAAAGTGCTTTCTGTGTTGGTTTGAGCCACATATTTATTGTAAGGTCAATGCTTTCATTTTCTGAATTGCCTAAAACAAGAAACAACCTGGAAAATTGTTATGAAGCATTATCCTTGTTGCAGACAGAACATTTCCTTCATTTTTTCTCACAAATTACAATATCAATAGCCGGAATAACTCTTACACAAATATTAGTTTTCGTTCTCTTTGCTAACCTAAAGTAAATCTGGCACTTGAGTGGGAATGAAACATCTGTGTTCAACAGTAGCAAAGACAGCTGGAGACACATGATTGTCACAGATTCGCAGATATAAAACAGCAACGTGTCTCTGTAGTCCAATCTTGATCCAATCGCCTGAGAAGCATTTTAGCATTAAGTGTGAACAGGGTCGCAGAGTTTATCTCAACCTTAGAGTGGACTGAGCAAAGCCTAAGTTAGACACAAGAATCTTTGATTTCATTTTTTTTTCCATTAGGACTTGTTGACAGTCTAAAAAAATACATAATAACACATTTCATATAAAGATAACAAAAAGCAAACAAACATAAAACAACTATGCTTATACAGTATAAAGGAGAATTATAATAAATTCAATGGAGTTGCTACAACGGCAGTTTCACAAAAGAGAAAAGAATTCACTTTTTTGGGCGGCTGTCTCTATTCTTCACATTTTTTTGTTATTTTTATTTTTTTTTGCAAATGAATATGAAATATTAAGACGTGTTTTTTTTCTCTTTTTTCAGTTGAGTGTAACATACATGGATGTTGTGAGATTTGAAGAAACTGTGTCAGTTCTACATCTGGAGCGAAATTATTATAAGAATTATGTGAATGAGCCAAAGGCAGTATAAACAGGGGGAACAGGAAAATACAATCCTGCAGACAATTGAGAAGGACGCAAAGAGAGAGAGAGAGACGGGTGGACGGGGAGAGCTCCTCTAAGTATCATGACTCATATGTTGTGGTTACATAATCAGTCTGGGGCCAAGATAAGTGATAACATCAGGTACGACCTGCCTGCTGCACTCGGGACATTTAGGAACATCATCTGTGAAACCCTCGACTTGACTCATCGCTGTTATTAACATTTAGAGCCATTGTTAAAATCAGTGTCATTTCAGACTTTTCTGTTGCAGCAGCAGGACCCTGATTGCAATCAGCACTATTTTCAACAACACTGAGATGTTCCATTATTATACATTAACAGGAATGTGCTTGCTGCTTTGTGTGTGTGTGTGTGTGTGTGTGTGTGTGTGTGTGTGTGTGTGTGTGTGTGTGTGTGTGTGTGTGTGTGTGTGTGTGTGTGTGTGTGTGTGAAACTCTGGTTTATCTCTGTCTCTCTATAACTCTATCCCTGCCACACAATGAATCATTGATGGCGTTTTAGAGAAATAACTGAGCAGTGATTATTATTGCAGAGGGCTGTTGGGAGTGTGTCAGCCCCCACCCAGTTATTTAGTAAGTTGGCTGGATCATCTGTCTCCTCCTGAGAAAGAGAAATTTCCAGTGAATTGACCGAGAAATCCAGATGACTGTCGATAAGTCCGGTGCCGCTGTCCATAGCTGCTAGTCCCAGATTGAGTGCTTTCCTAGTATTTGCAAAGTAAAGGGCGATGATACAATCCACTTGCAGGCCTCTGATGTGCACCTCTGTTTCACTTTGCCACCCATTACTCTGTGAGGGAACATCCCCCCAGCCCCTGTAGGCCGTCCACATCTTCGTAGAGTACTAGTGCCTGAGACTTTATTCAGTCTGTGGTGGGGCAGAATCAGAGGGCTTACATGCTCTTTGCTTGTAATGTGACTGTTTGTACGTAAATTAATATGCAGGATCCTGTCGAGATGAGAGAAAAAATGGAGTCAGCGGCCTTCACATGAGTCTTTTGCACTGAATAAGCAATGTTAAAAGCCGAACAAACAGGCTTCATATTTCAGGTACCTCTTGTGCGTTTTCTTGAATGGTTGCTAGTCTGCAAGAAGGAAGAAACAACTGAGTCAGTGTTCAGATATTTATAGGACAATTATTTGACAAAATTTTTTTTATTCTTCTCTGGTGTTTTTGTCTCACAGTCAAGACTGTGTTGAAAAACACCCACACACTCCACCCAGCAGTTTGAACATCTTGGCTTCAATAAAAACAAGAGCCAATACTTCTCATGCCAGAGGATACAAAACTGAATCAATCCATTATTATATTTAACCTCAATGAGCACAAGGACATGTATGCGAGAAGAAAGCCCTCAGGGCCGCAAAACGCAAGAGCGATGTGAGTTTACTCTAAACTCTTAATTCAGGAGGCATGGCAGTTTATCACTTATATTTCTCCATCAGAAAGTCATTTACATACATAAAGACGTTTTACTTTGTAAACAGAGAAAATGAATAACATTTAAAATATGCACAAAAATGTGGCTCTCTGTAAAGCCCATGTTGATTAAAAATACAATTTTTGGACAGAATAATTGTTGTCAACTATATTTAACTTTGCAAATATCAGTACCCTGTTGGGTATAGCAAAGTAAATGTTTCTCATTAATATTCAGTAAAAATAAAGGTCAAATAAAACCGAAGACGCTGCTGGCAACGTGGTTCCACGTGGTGGCGTGGTTTCATGTGGTGAGATGCCTGAGAGGCTGCCAGATGTCAGCGGTATAACAGTTCACTGTTCGCCACACCGAGTTCTGCTTCTAAATGTGAGAGATTCGTGTACGTAATGCGTGCTGCAGTTCACCTTTACGTGTAGCTTTGGACTGGCTGGCAGCCACAGTCGTTAGGTCTGCTGGCAAACCTACATACACACCACCATAGTTCCTGAGAGGAGAGAGGAGGAGAGGTTTTAAAGACCAAGTAGCAATTAAAAACCATAGATGGCATTGATTTTTGTTTTAGTGGATGTTTTTAATAGCATTACCAGTATCCCATCAAACTTACAGACCTCTAAATGAAATTCATTTATCATTTTATTCATTTATTTTTTGAGTTATTGTTCATTTACTTGTTTAAACCTTGCACTTTATTATGAGAATACTGCAAAACAAACTATTTGACATTTTTGCGATCAAAAATTTCAAGTATATTTCATTTCAAGTATAGCCGTCTTAGCAAAGTGCACTCAAGGGCGCTGCAAAGTACCTTCTTTTCTCATCTTCTGCTGAGGGATCTTCTGTCCTGATTGAGAGAATGGGCACAGGTCAGGTCATATGGGAGCAGAGAGGAAATAAAAAAAATCACAAATATACAAAATAGAGAGAAAGTGCAAACATTGTTCTTTTGCTTAGCCTCAGAAATCTTCAGCATGCTGCTCAAGCCCTG
This sequence comes from Rhamphochromis sp. 'chilingali', assembly GCF_963969265.1. Taxonomy (NCBI): domain Eukaryota; kingdom Metazoa; phylum Chordata; class Actinopteri; order Cichliformes; family Cichlidae; genus Rhamphochromis; species Rhamphochromis sp. 'chilingali'. Next base: position 51,709,963 of record NC_137930.1, on the reverse strand, counting down.
TAGGGAATACTTCTCTGTCAGGAACTTCTATAGACCAAACCTCCAGTTTTATTTCAGGCCTGCTGAACAACAAACTTAAAGTGGTCTCAGGTTTGATGTGGTGGCTGAGCATTAAGATCAAACATGGTAACAACATGAAGCCGATGTGAAGGTTTATTCACTGTGTGCACTATCCCTATGCAAGCCAAGCTGTATCACACTTTTCAGTTTTGTGAGTATATTATTCCCTTAACAGTGTGTCTTGCTCTGTGAGTGTGTGTGCATGAGCTTTTGTGTGGTAGTTTGCTGTGTAGTACAGACATAGATAGCTGTGATTAGCTTCACTGAGTCAATGCTTTACTGTCAGCTCTCATGGGTCCTGTGCTGGCTGTTCAGATGGCTATGAAGGGGAATACACACACTTACACACACAAACACAAACTACAATAAAGCACAAACACACATACACAGTGTTTCCAGGAAATGCTTTGGAAAAAGCTGCCCCTCCCAAAGCTTTTTACTGTATTCTAGATAGCAAAGAAAAGTATATCTTCTGTATTTCAATTAGAATTAAAAAACAAAAAAACAAAAAACAAAGAACAGAACACAAAACTATTTGGGAGCCAAAATAAATTATTTTTAACCAAAAGTATATACAACAAAAGCAGAGTGGTTCGTCTGAAATTAAAATATTTCTGTCACTGTCAACTGGGACAATCCACTACGCAGGAGTATTAGGGCCACATTAGAGGGAAAAATCATTTTAAGAATAAAGTCGTAATTCTATTTTGAGAAAAAAAGTCCAGATTACAGTTATTGTTTGACGACAAACTGTCAAATGTGCTATAAACCTCTACAAAATGCCTTGTGTAAATGACCTAATGAAACAAACTGATCAGCTGTCTTGTGATACAACGTGCATCCTCTTTATTGCACAACGGTGTAACCAACCATACTTTACATTATGCTGCCTAAGATTTTGTTAACTGTTCATCTTTGACTGTAGGAGGAACCCACACAAAAACAGGGAGAACATGTGAAGTCAACACAAAAGGCTCCAGCCAGATGGCAGAGTCAATCTCAGGACCTTATTGTTGTGAGACAACATTGCTAACTACCACACCACTGTGGTGCCCAACTTCACATGTCACATGTAAATCTCCAAAGGTTGATTCTGTTCATCTGGACGTAGCGTTTTCAGTGGGAGACACGCTTTGTCACTCATCCAAGTGACTTCTTCAGTCTCAGCTGACTGCAGGGTTCCCTAATCTTATAAACAGTCAGCTGAGACTGAAGAAGTCACTTGGATGAGTGACAAAGCGTGTCTCCCACTGAAAACGTTACGTCCAGATGAACAGAATCAACCTTTGGAAATTTTCTTACCTGTAAGATTGAGCATGCATCAAGACACGTAAATTAAAAAATGTTAACAATGATGATCTTTACTGTCAAACCCTTGCATATTTACCATTATTAAATGACCCTAAGTGTCAGTGTTAATATACAGCATTGAGGTATAAAGCTAATTTTGTACAGTGTAAAATTTGATGCAAACCTTCAAGGCCTGGAGCCTGCAGAGTTTTAGAAATACTTTAAATAATTAGAAAATGGCTTAAGTACTTACACATCTTTGGAGGCTTCTGCTGGCCCTGAGAACAGATGACAAGCCAGAAGTTAATTTCATTCCATTATGAAATGTACAAGTGGTCAAAGCAGGTGTGTTTCACCAAACTGATAATTAATTTCTTTGCATTTACGATCAGTGAACTGCACAGCAGGTTTTTAATCTACAGTCACTGAATTTGAACTACACACTCACTGAGCACTTTATTAGGAACACCTATGCACCAGCGTCATTCATACATCATTCTCCAATCTGTCAGTCTTGCTGCAAGAGTGCAGTGCAATGTCTCAAGGGTAAAAATCCATGCACCCAATGTGCTACAATGTATTGATTCCTTTATGCTCCCATAAAATATGACAGAACACCACATCACAAACATTGTCTCACACTGGTCTCATGACAAGTCTGGTGGACCTGAGAGTATCTCAAGTCAGCAGATCTGCATTCAGCATAATACTGCTAATATGTCCAGTAGCACAAAGGGAGCATGAATGTGCAGCTGACGATTCTACAAGAGTGATGTAATGCAAATATGTCATTCGAGGAATCCACGCCACAAAGAATAGAGGCTGTTTTGTGAGCAAAACAAGGCCTTGCCTAGTATACTGGCAACTATATTTTTAGATACTTCAATGTGCATAAATAATGCCTACACTACTTCTGTATCTGCCACACTTATCAGACTTACCTTACAAAAATTCAACACTTTATTGGCTTCTTTAATTGCTAGGGTGACGAAAGTGAACCGTTAACTGGCAATATTTTCGGAAGGTGTAGAACGAACCCCTCCCAGTGTAATTATCACGTGCGGTTTCGACAAACGTGAAATTCAACCAGGCATTACAATTGTTATTTGTTGAAGCTGAATGAACTGTTAACCAAAACCACAACTTCTGCCAACTATATTCAAAATGCTTTTGTTGCTTAAACTCAAGTAAACACTGCTGACTACCTAACTGCAATTCCCCTCAGTCACAGCAGATACATTTCCTGTACTGAGAAATGTTGCTGCTGAACAACAGGATGGACCCAATTTAGTGCACCCTGCAGTGACTATGATACAGGATTTACAGAGACGTGGTAATTTTCGGAAATGCTTGAAAAACACACACACACACACACACACACACACACACACACACACACACACACACACACACACACACACACACACACTCAACTCATATCTGTCCATTAAAATAAAAAGCTGCACGATACAGAAGGCACTTAGCTTCATGCAAGGTGAGACAGTTTATTTGTTTGTTTGCTAGTTTTTAAAGGCAACAAAATCCACCTAATTAAAATGTCTAATGTTCAATAATGAACTCAATAAATACAATTTCTTTATAATGTTAATAATTGCACATTTTAATTAGGTGGATTTAATTATCCCAGCCTTTATTTTAAACTAGATTTAGTCTAGTCTAAATTTTGCAAATGAGACAACCTTTTAAGGGACAAGAGACGTTTTTATTTAAAGTCGTTATTTGTTATCAGATGCTTTTAATTTTTTCACTGCATTTCAAAAGGTAATATTTGATATTCATTTCTAATGCCTTAGAACATTTTTCAGCAGCTAACATTTTACAGATCACACATTAAACCTTATACGCAATGTACAACGTTTAAGTACTGGGACAATAACATATATCCAGGAAATGATAGGATATCTCAGAAACACCTGGTTGGAAGTGTGTTAAATCTGGGATACAAGGATCAACTGATTAGAATCTGGTGGTCAAAGATCCTCACTCAACATATTTTTGACTTCCACTCAAATTCATGTGCAAATTGTGACAAATAGAAATGCCTAATATGATCAAATAGAGGTGATGACTGGTGAACTTCTGTGACCTTATAATGTTCTGTAAAAATGCTTTTCTGGCCATTACTCAGCACCATAATTCAGCAACAGAAGATGTGATATTGGCCTTATTTCACATTTAGTCGGATACTGAATTGGTGACACTAATCTTTGGTGCTCACAATAATATTCACAACATCACTGCAAGCTGGTGTTTTATTTATTTACTTACTGAAATCTTTTTGTGGAGGTAGTTGCACACCACCTCAAAGACTTAGTGACCAAAGTTATAACTAATGCTGGATTTATTCATTCATTTTTTTATAACGGCAAATACACAGCATGAACATTCCCAATTTAACAGCATTTACAGCCTATGTTTGAGATGCCTGTGATTCTCATAGCCTTTAAATGAGCTGTTCCAGAAACCAGTTTGGGATGATCTGAGCTTTGTGACATGGCACGTTTACCGGTTGATAACAACCATCGTGATGACTTGATCTACAAAGAGGAACATATTGTAAAATAACTTTGGACATACACTGTATGATGCCTCAGTTGCAGATACCCACTGAGCTCATCTCCATGCTGTTTGACTCTTTTATGGACCGACAACACTTTGTGCTTTGCCAAACTGCAGGCAGTCAACTGAGCTTGATTTGAATTGTAATAACATCATAATGCATTCTGCAGGAGGATAATCGGACTTTTTTCTTGAATGTACAGTTGCACTTTGACAACAGCGGTGGAACAAAAGCCTCAGTTGCGTCCTCCAATTGCTTTTTCATGTTATACCTTATTTTATAAGAGTAGAAATGTACCTTGAAAAGAACACCACAAGAATCACTTGCAATAGTAGAAAATTGGATAATCTACATTACACACAAATAGGCAACAGCACATTTTATCCTCGTAGAGGGAATGCTGACATGACACAGGGGCCTATTCAGTGGCCTGACAAAAGCTCATTCATATCCAAGGCAGCACATCAGGGTGCATAAGACTAGGGACAGGCAATGTGATATAGAACCACTAAAGCCGTCATTTTGAGTTTTGTAAGCAAAATAACAGCTGCACATCAGAGTTCTTAAACTTTATACCTGAAAATGTGCATTTGTAGGTTTGACGTTGTCCCTCACTAAAATCAAAGCAAAGCAAAGTTAATTTTATTGAACTTAATGTTCTCTGTGATGAATACTTGCAGGCTAACGTTCCAGTTACAGGTATATGTGTGTATATATGCAACTTATCACTAACAGAACAAATTATAGGGACAAAATAATTGTTCATAGATTGAAATAATAGGAAATGTAAACAAGAAATGCTTTTATCTTTATTTACAGAAAGCGAAACACTTGATTCTGACCTGGTGTCAGCCTCTATGGACAAATGAGTACAGCCACTAGTCGAAATTGCTAGTGTACTGATTAGGTACCTGCAAACACACACGCACATTTGCAGAAGCACAAACACACACCGTGCTTTAATAGGTAGTGGTGGGTGAGGTAATCCTGCAGATACTTCAGGAAAATAGTTACCTCAATTTGACTCTGGAGCCCAGAGATTTACTTCGCGAAACTTGAAACATGTCTAAAATCAGCCTACATCGACTAAGAAAGGTGTTTTATGAGGAAAATAACAAACGGAAAAGCACGATAGCCCAGTGAGAGTTGGTAAAATCACGCGATACAGGATTTTTTTTTTCCATTCAAATATGTCCTCCAGGCTTTATGAATGAACCTGGCTGTTGATTAGGCATTTTTAGTGCCGCCTGCTTATAGGGCACAACCAACATCAGTCAAGCGGGAAGACAAAGATGGATGGATGTCAGTGAAATTGCTTGTCTTCCATCCTCAGTGAACCCTTTCAAACAAGCACTAAGATGCTAAGAGAGAAGCTGCTCACTTAGATGTTAACGCCACATTTATGGTGTCAGGAGCCGCGATCTGCATCAAAGCGGCGCATTCTTCAGACCCAGGTGCCTCAGACGTGGGAGATCCTTCGTGATCAATCTGCCACCCATGGCTTCGAGAGACCACCACGGGCATACACACACACAACCCCGCCCCCAAACAAACACACACACACACATTCTTTTAAACGCAAGGGCAACCCCGACACACTTCATTGACATTCAAGACATCTTCTCCCATCGCTGCAGATACAGTGGCAACTCTTTCTTTCAAACCCCTCCAACCCCCTCGCCCACCTCACACACACACACGCTCACCCAGTATCGCACACACAAACGGATGTACACAGAGATTCCTGAAACACTCACCCCCTCCTGTGGTGCTGGTGGCTGAGGAATTGCCACAACCCATTTTGCATCGATGCAGCCACCGTCCAAGCTGAGCGGACACGTTTAATGAGTGGATGGACGGGGAGGACAGGAGGGGAATGTACAACACATTGGGAGAAGAGGGGAAAGTGGGCAGGAGAGGTGACAGAGGCACAAAGGGAGGGAAGGTCAAAGGAAATGCCTAGCAGGGACCTCCATTGGTTGTATCCCCCCCTGTCTTCAACCCTTGCGCCTGCCTAATGCGATGCAATGAAGAGCTCAGAGTGAAGTGACAGCATGGCGAGAGAGGCTTTTATACACACACACCACACTCACTGACAAGAGAGAACGAGGGAGAGGGGGGAATGAGGGGGGAGAGAGAGAGAAAGATGCTTTACCCTCACATGATTTGCTCTTTTCCTCCACCCTGACAAGGTTGCCCGGGAAACCAGGGGAAAAGGGGCGGAGGGTGGAGTGAGAGCCAACCAATAAGGAGCTTCCTTTATATATAAAGGTGTAAAATAAAAAACTGGAATACATTGAATGGCATCAATATATCAGCATGTTTGTGTGGCATACTGTAAAATTCCCAAAGTGCTCTGTGTATGCTAAAATATAGAGAAGCAATACTTGTGCTTTTTTTACAGAGGCGACACACACGTTCATGCTCACTCGTGACCTAAAGCTTATATACTTGAGCTGCTGGCAATCAGTGAGAATGAGAATATGGAAAAACCTTGGACAGTGAACAAGTGGACCCACAAAGGGTCGTGCATAGGCCTCTTTATAGCCCCGAGTGATTCTCAGAGCATCTCTGTTCTTCATTTCACTCACGATGTATGCGCTTAAAATGCAAGAACAGTCACATGAGTAGAGTATGATGGCAAGAAGCATTACATTAGCACTCTGCACCAGTCAAACCAATTCACACTTTCTGTTAGCGGTGTTATCTATATTATAATGGGAGTCGAGATGTTTAAAATTCAAATGAGAAGTTCCCAGAGGAAAAAAAAGACATCATGAATTCCCTTTCTGTTTTATGCTAGATGGACTCATTTCCAAAGGCCCTTAAACAGGCCTGAGATGCTTCTTATGTGTAGATGAATTGATGTGTGAGACTAATTTTATTCAAATTTCTCATATACAATTACAGGTGTCTAGAACAATAAGAAGACTTTGTGTGGAGTAAAGTCAGTCTTAAACTGTTGTGCACAATCCATTGCAATCTGAAGTAAAATACATTATAGGAAAAATGCTTTTTTGCCTCATGCTTGCTTTTCATGTGCGCTGTGAGAGGACTGATGACACTGCCATCTGTCAGTTCATTGTAAAACTGGCAGCTGGTTAGCTTAACACACTGACTGAAAACGGGAGGAAACAACTATACTGGGGCTCTATCCAAAAGTGGGCTGCAAAAATCAGCTTTGGACCTGATTCACCTCCTTACACAGCAAGAGCTGATGGCGTTTGTGAGGACGCAGGGCGTAAGAGATCCCGGGGAAGTCAGCGGTCACTTGGAATGGTTTGCTGCTACCACAATGAAGGAGTGCAGAATGCCACGGAGCCCCCCCACAGCAGCTTCCACCTGCTTGGATGTACTTCCAAGCTTTGGTGAGCTACTATCAGTTGCAGCTCAGATTGTGCTAATGAACAACTTTTCTCTCTAAAAGATCATCTTTCTGTACCTGTCACTGTTAGCCACCCACACAGAGAATCATAAAAAAGTGACCTTGAGTGGTAAAGCATCTGCATGAAATTCACCACATCCAGTCTTTGTGGCACACAAGAGCAGGACAGAAGGCACATTTTAAACGTCTGGGGGTGAACTGTCAGAAAAGGTCTCAACACAATCTGATCAAGAGATCATCATGGATGGTTGACCTTAGGCCATGTAAATAAGTAAGCATTGTCTAGTTATATTGCAGTGTTCAAGATCAAAAGTCACAAAATAAGACATAACAATTAAAACAGTATAAACTGATTAAACTAATTAAAGGTGATTGCGGGCAGGTGGGTCCTAATCTCCTCTTGTCTTTAACTTAGATCTAGGTGCAGCCAGCAAGCTGATCTCAGAGACCTAGCAATTGCATGTGGATGATGTAGAAGAAATAAATAAATCCAAATCCAGGACATCTGATTATGAAGCGTTCTAAATGTGATAACCAAAACTGAACCCTAAATTTTACCAGCATGAAGAAGATCAAATCGGCGTCACAATGGACCTTATAGAGGACCCGGTGAGTAGTTTCGTAGTAACATTGAGAACCGATTCAGGAATAATTTCCTCAGGCAAAGCAATAATGAATTACATTAATCGAGGTGTGAGAAACAAAAGAATAAACGGCCATTTCCAAATCACACTGAGACACAATATATGTGTCAATCAGTGAGACACAATATATATTAACACCCAGGCGTTAGCTAAGCAATCTGCTTTCTTAACAGCTGTTTTAAATGTATATGAAAGGATCTATATGACTAGTCTGTGGGATTATATGGTTACTGGGCAGAGATACGAGTTGAAAGCAGAAGATCTTCTGGATAAAAATGCGTCAGTATTTCAAAAGATGTCTGTCATCCCCTTTATGTTCGTAGAAGAAGTTCTAAAAGTTTTGGTGCTCGTCTGACTTTTGCTTTGGCACCTTGACAAGGTTTATAACTGCATTATCTGTGAGAGAGGTTGACAGAGGGATAGTGATCACATTTACCTCATGAACATGAGTGTAATTATTTTATATCAACAAGACTGAGATATTCTCAGTCTATTTTGCATTTACACTTTGTACTTAGCACTATTTAGGAACTGTTAGAAGGCTAACATGCTAAAATTAGAATGACTTAGTATGACTTTTAAGGTATGTTTTGACTAGGTGGGCTTTACTTTAGCCCTAGAAAAGCAAACATTATTAACTGTACGCCAGATAATCAGTGGCAATGCAGCTTGCTCCTTTCAGGGTGGTCTTTGGTTAGCTGAATCACTCTTTCATTTAAAAGAGGCTATCCAGACATTATCCATTGCTGTTTTACCAGACTTCAAGCATAGTTCATTATCAAAGTTAGAGCTGAAAAGCTATGTCTGATTTACAGCCACAACTACACCAATTAAACAAGGCAAGTCCACTGGGGAGCGAAGAATGATCTCCCACTCAGGCTGCCTGGAAGCTTGATGAAGAGGCTGTGCTTGTCACAGCTTGCCTAGATTATCGAGGCACAACACAACATGACATGGCCATCCTAACAAGTCAACAAGACAGTTATTCACATTGGAAAAAAATGTAAAATACTACATGAGTGCATATTACATGCTGTCTTCTTACTGTGCCACAGCCTAATATAGCTGGATTTGTTTTAGGTTTTTAAGTTTTAGGGCTGATGTTAATACAGATTTTTACAGAGAGAAAAAAAATAGTGAGTACTCTCATATTCATTATATCAAAGTTATATAAAGGTTTAACTTTGCAAAGGTTTATTTCTCAAACTACCTGTTAGGACAAAACAGTACATATGTTTTAGTTGTTTTTGTTTTACTTTGTATAGCCTTTTGCAGTAAGTGCGATTTAATTAGAGAGCCAGAAACTCAGCACATCACATGCTCAGCCAATTTGTCAGTTGCGATTGATGCAAATCAAGACAAGAGCTTCTGGTCCTGATTACTTACCAGACTAAAATGTAATTTTAAAAGGTTTGTGCAACTTATCACCATCCATCGGTCTACATCCATTTATCTCTCAATAAATACTAACTGCTGCCTCATATCAATCAATCTTTTTGTTTTGTGCTTGTTTTTTGTTGTTTCACAAAGTAAAGGAACATTTTATTTTGTCATGAGTGGAGTGAGCTTTTCCAGGGTAATAGTGCCACTAAATGGATTGATGAGTATAAATTTTATAGAAATGTTATGTTATCTATACCCAGCTGAGCATCTATGGAAGACATTGGTCCAATAAATCAGACAGTGCCTTCTCCCAACACTTAAACAGGACTCCAGTAGAATTCAGTGGCGCACTAATGTTTTTCTACTGGCACATGATGATCCATCCAGAGGTTGGTGGATGGGATAGGTATCAGATTAGTACTTTGTTCCTATCCTCTAGGTTCGAGCATAATGAATTGGGATACATTATTTATGTTTTGTTTTGTTTTTTCTTTGGGTTTTTTTTTTGTTTTTTTTTGGAAATGAAAAAAATATCCACTATGAAAAATGTCTGAACCCTTTTGTGTTGACTGTCAAATCAATTTTTATAGCCTATAGCACATTTAAACAACAGTAAATAGAGAGGAACATTTAGAATTCTGAAAAACCAAATTTCAAAATACATGAAAAACTGAAATGTGTGTTTGTTTTATTAAACTCATTAAAATGTGTTCAGAATTTGTCAATTAAGGAGGCTTTATCTCATACAACATGACACTGTTCTCCACTCCGTAAGCTTTATAGCTTTAAATCGTGGCTGTCAATATTGGTATCGGCAGTAGTGGCCCTTTATTTACTTGATATTGCATCTAAAAAGTGTAGTACTCCACAGCACTACATTCCGTCACCTCACGAAGAAACTTTGTGTTTTTCCTTTAATTAAATTTGAAAAATTTGAAAAATCAATGCTGCAATTCTTTATGTGACCACACGGGGTCACTGTTGACATTAAAATCTCCTAGGATACATGGACATTATTGCCGACTCTTTGCCGTAAATAATTCAGAGGACAAAATCAACTTAAACACTGAACTATATATATAGATATATATAGATATACATATATATATCTCTATATGTCTTTAAACAACTTCAGAGTTTGAGAATGTTTACTCTTACTGGTCACCGGCTGTTAGATGACATCATGACTGGGCCTGCTACCAATTGCATACGGCTTCTCTTTCGCGCAGTAGTTTCTGGGAAATTGAGTCCGTACTCTAAATAATTCAAGCCCTCGTTCCCTTCTCCTGCACAGCTAACAAGATGCCGGCCGTACATCACAAACTGCTCCTGGAGGACGCTTTACAGGACAGTCCTCAGGTAGGCCTGCGTCTCTTTTCTCATGTTTGCGTACCCAGCTGTCTCATTAAAGGCGTTACGAGCGCCGAAGTTAGCTTAGCCCAGACAGTATCCAGTACCCGTTGTAGTCTGTTTCCACTGGTCGATGACAGTTCTCAATTGACACATTGTTACAAGAATTGTAATCCCCCTGTGAGCAGTAGCTGCACTTTCCAGTCATTACTACAGCATGTCACGGTTATCTGTATTTTGTGTCTCTGTTGTATTTACAAAGCTACCGCCCTTCTTAGGGATTCCATCTCTCTGCCAGAGATGATTTATCTGCTGTACATCTAGACCTGTGTCAGTCACAGCCATAAAGCTCCACCAGACTCGGTGTCCTGCAATCGTTTTATTTTCTAATGCCGTCAAGTTATTTTGATCTAAATTCTGTTCTGTAGCCCTTCTGGGCCTGATTCCCAGGATGTGGGAGGGGTTTCCATTATCGGACTCCCCTGGAATCAGTCAACAGTTTGCAAACAGGGCAGTGTTACTGCAAAAATAAGATGCCAAATTTTTACAGGGTACAAAACGCTTACACTGTGTACAAGTTATTCACCAAGTTCGGCATTCATTTTCATGCATGACCGTGGGTGATGAATTCCGTCCTTGCTACAGCTAATGCATCCTGTTTTCTGTAGTCTGTTGCATCACTCTCTCCTAAAGAGGGCTGACCTCTTCGGAGGTTCTGCTTAAGTGTAGCCCACGCTGGAGGGTCACCGTCTGCTTAGTGGTTTGCTTCCTCAAAACAAGAAATGGACCTGGCATTTTTGTACAGTAACACACATACAGCCAAACGTCATGATGTCTTGTTGGTGTGAAATGAATCATGGTCCTTTTATTGGATAAGTCGGTTTGAGTGAACTATAAACAGACTTCACTCTCTGGGTGTGTTCCGTTCTGCTTGAACTGCCCTACCTTGCTGCACCTGTTTATGGAAAACACTTCACCAGACAGGATTTTGTCTGTTTGCATATCCACCCTGCAGTAAAACACGTATGCCTTTTAGTTTAACTAGTTTTAAGTTTTTAAGTTAAGTTTTGCTTGAGTATAATCCGGCTACCCACATTTCTTGAGCTCAGTGACTTGTGTAGATTTTTATCTGACTTAAGGTTAAGACCAGTATTTATCATCGGAAGTACTTGTTTATTTACAGTATATCTGTTCTTCAAAGTTTATTTTTCTTCTTTTTTTTTTTCTCATTGGTCAGAAAACAGTTTTAAAAGTTTCCATTACAATATTCCAGGATGCTGGGCTTTCATATGGGGTTTCATGCAAATCCACCACAACAAAAAAGCCACAGTGATATTTTTCACCTTGTGAAGTAACTGAGATCAGTTATCAGAATATTTAAGTTCTGTAAGTTAGTGGGATAATTGTTGGATAAGGTTTTTCACTTCGTGTTCAGCTATTCATGCCATTATAGTCATCAGAAGAGTCTGTAATGTTTTTGTTTTTTCCCCGTACCCACAGACTCGCTCTTTGCTCAGTGTGTTTGAGGAAGATGTGGGAATGCTTACGGACTACACCAACCAGCTGCTACAATCAATGCAGCGGGTGTTCGGAGCACAGGTACCAAAACAAATTACTGTCAGGCGCATGCTTGCACTCCTTTCCATTTGCTGTTTGGAACAGAGCCACATGTTCAAACACATAATAGGAGATTTCCCCCCCCCCTTATGTTTGTAGATGAACATGAGTTCTAATTTAACTTGCTGATTCTGGGGTTTTGCATCACTGAACAGCAGCAGAGTGTTGTGTTTGATTTGATTTAGGATGCCATTTGAGCTACTGTTTTTGATGAGAAACGTACCAAACTGCAACACCATACTCTCAGCCCCACACAGAAAATTTGTCTCCTGTAGAAATGGAGGAGAAAACATTTGATGTACAAGTTTGTTTTTGACCTATATTTACATTGTGGTTTAAACGCTGTGTTATTAATGTAACCCTGGTTCTCTGAGGTATCTCATTATTGAAGGTGCCCTCTGGTGTTTTTGCCAGCTTTTCAACAGATATTGAATCACATTGCACCCAAAAAACATTTTTTGTTTTTTTTTTAAAATGTTCTCAGTAGGTGAAAAAAAATGCATGATGTTTGAGCTTGAAGGAGTAATCAGTCCTTTTTAACATGTATTTATTTTCCTTCTTTCGTTCCACCACAGAGTGAGATGGGACTGGCCACAGAGCAGCTCTCAAAGCAACTTTTGGAATACGAAAAGAAAGTAAGTAGGGTTCATATGCTTACTTAATCGTGTGATTCCACAAAAAAGACAGCAGTCTGTGTTATGAGTAGTATCTATGTGGGCTATAGAGACTTTTTTATCATTTTGAAATGAACTTTCTGTCTGTGTGTGAGTTTGCATGTGTCCTTCCTCCTGTGTGCAGCAAAAAAACCCCACAAATCTGTTAATTCATTTAGAGAAACATATGTGGATAGTTGACCTTTGTTGGTAGACTTTGTTCTGGATTGCAGGGTGAATGTGAACACTTTAAAAAAACAAAAACAGCAGTGATCTGTAACTGCAGAACTTTCTTAGCACTCTTATGATTAAAACTCAGCATCTTGACATTAACTACTGGCTTTATTACCATCTTTGACCTTGTCTGTGTTTTCTACCATGACCCTGATGACCGAGAACCTACACAGATATCTTTGGCCTTGTTTAATGAAAGGGATGTGCCAGAAATCCTGGCAGAACAGGGCGGTTATTTAAAATGTGTCTCACAGTGAGAAGATTCTGGGTTTGAACCCCAGCTGGGGTCTTTCTAAGCGCAGTCTGCATGTTCTCCTTGTGTCTTCAAGGCTAAGGCTTTCTCTCAAAATCAAAAGACATATGTGTTAGGTGAATTGGCGATTCGATGTAAGGTAGCTAAAGTGCTTAGAGTGTTTTAATGTTTGGTTAAATGTGGCTTGTGGTCTAAAGCACTTTGAGTGCTCTATAGGAGCAGAAAAGTGCAATATAAATGCCAGCCCATTCCATTTCCTACACATTAAATAAATCTATGGCAAATTTCACAGTTTCATGGTCTAAACTCACTGCTCTTTCTTTTTTTTCTGTCTAGAATTTTGCCCTTGGAAGAGGTGATGAGGAGGTAATCACCACGCTGCAAAACTTCGCCAAAACTGTAGGGGAGGTAAGGCCCGTGCTTGCAGTTTTCTTGCTCTATGAGTATTTTTACGCGGGGTGTGTGCGTGCACAGCAAAAGAGTGAGATGATGAACTATCCCGGAGTCTGTAGTTGCTTTTTTATCATGTTACAAAGGGTATTGCACCTGCGTTCCCCTAGCATGGCAGAGAAAATGAGCTCAATGAAAAGGGCAGAGGACTTTTAAGACTGTGCGACCGGAACTGATTGATCAGTGTATCTCACTGGATGGAGGAATACAGGGAAACAGCAGTGGGCGGGTGGATGGATGAGTAGATGATGGAGTGGTGTGCCGGCTCACGTATATAGACAAAACAGATGGGCCTGTCACTGTCAGCCATGGGGGTCCACAAGCCTTGCCCAGTCAGCACTCATGACACACACCCATATGCTCAGAGGACACACGTTGATTGTTTGCTTGACCTTTTACCTTGTCATGCACAGGAAACAAATTTCACACTGAGATTAGGCTTAAACTGCACCTAATCTTGTGAACTTTAGAACTTGCTAAATCGTCATGTGGCTTGTTGATAACCACAGGGAATAATAGCTGAATTTGTCTGATATGCAGCCCTGTTTCCAGTATCAGAGTAAACACTAAGCTTTATTATTCTCTTTATGAAATGTACTCTTCCACAGTATGGCTTTATTATGATGTAGGGGGAGGCATTGTCTGCCACAATGCCCCTATTTCACTGAAAATGCAATTTTCCAGCTTGCTGGCAAGAAATTTTACTGTAAATATTAAACCGAAATCCCTCAAGATGTTTGGGGGAGGCTCATCTTCTGTTTGTGTCCTTGCACGGCGCCTCATATGTGTAATCTGTTTTGTATCGTCCAGCTGAATGCACTCCACTCCGAGCTAGCTAACCAGATGGCTGACAGCATGGTCTTCCCCTTGATCCAGTTCCGAGAGAAAGACCTCACAGGTAGCTTCTGACAGACTTGGATTTTTTTAAAAAGCCCTCCTCATAAAAACATAAGCAAAACCTAGGTGATAATGCATTTTTAAATACCTGTTGTAGATGTAGCTCTAATAATATTTGTCAATTTTGCAGAGATAAGCACACTGAAGGAAATATTTGCCATTGGAACTGATGGTAAGCACATTCTTTTGCCAGTCTGAGAAAAGAAAATGACAGGAAATAGTTACTATCTGATGCTCACGGTCTTTCCTCTGTTCTGTGCAGAGCATGAGGCGGCTATGGTCAAGTACAGTCGATTGCCCAAGAAGAAGGAAAATGAGAAGGTAGAGTAACTGCCAAGTGCTTTCTTAGCTTCTCTTTCTCATTGATCACAAGCTGTAAAACGAGCACGCAACACTGTAATGCTCTCATTAATGCAGTGGGAGTCTTTTAAAAGCATTTGAAGTACAAATGGATTAAACTAAATAATCCTCTGCTGCCGTGCCTCCTCGTGGGAGTATGACTGTAACCACAATACAGTGTATGCATTATAATGGGTGCAAAGATGAGACTCTTTTTGCTATGCTGAACATATCAACGTGTTTTCTTGGATGTACAAGATTGTGCTGCTGTGCTGCTTATTTGCATGTCCCTCTCCTGTCTGAATAGTTGAAGGCGGACTTGGTGAAGGAGGTGGCTTACACCAGAAGAAAGCAGCACCAGGCCTCACTGCAGTATTATTGTGCCCTCAATGCCCTGCAGTATCGCAAGAGAGTAGCTATGCTTGAACCAATGCTAGGCTACACTCAGGCACAGGTACTCACTGTCATCATATCAGCATTCAAATTAAGTGCTTAAAAAAGAGGGAAATGATTCCTCATTAGACCAGATTTAGCTTTAAAGAGATGTACAATTTCATCCTTTTAAATAAATGCCCAATCTATGGGCATGTGAGCTGCAACATGCATGTGCAGTATGGTACAAAGTGGCTCAGTGTTATCTTTGATTTTGCAGATCAGCTTCTTTAAGAAAGGCTTTGAGCTGGTGTCAAAGAAGATGGACTGTTTTCTCGCTTCTGTTTCCAACATGACACAAAGGTAAGTCCAATCCCATTCACAACTGTTTTGGTTTTGGGTGGTGAGGTGATGAAATATGGCTTTGGAGCAAGTATTATGGGGTATTGATGCTTGTGTGTGACTGGAAAAAGACATAATGTTACTATGATTTTTTTTTTTTTTTTTTTTTGTGTGTGTGTGTGTGTGTGTGTGTGTGCTCTACATCAGCGGTCCCCAACCCCCGGGCCTGTCCGTGAGTCATTTGGTACCGGGCCGCGAGAGTGAGACTCGGGTGTGAAGTGTATGGTTTTCAGGGTTTTTATCGGCTTTTAGTGTTATTTTGTTATCGTTTTTTTTCATTAATTCGGTTTTCCTGGGTCTTTTCACGTGTGTTATGAATAAATCTTCTTTTTTTCGGTACCGGTATTGGTTTTATTTTGTTGTATTTATCCGCGACACCTTAAAGGTCGGTCCGTGAAAATATTGTCGGCCACAAACCGGTCTGTGGCGCAAAAAAGGTTGGGGACCGCTGCTCTACATAATAGTATTGAATGATTTTTTTTAATGTCTTTGTATTTAAATGCTCTGTAGGGGGGGGAGAAAAAAAAATTCTGGAGCGAGTTTAGATTGATTTCGGTTTTCCATCTCAGCATCCAGGCCCAGCTGGACTCAGAGGCGGAGGCCATGCGAGTGTCCCACAGGGAGCTTCTGTCTGTGGAAGACACTGTCTACATGCCAGATAAGGACACAGAGCCTGTCAATCGCACGCTTATCCAGAAGGCTGGCTACCTCAACATTCGGAAGTAAGATTAATTACACTCATTATGGCCCTATCTGAAAATCTAAGGACACTTCCTACTTACTACCAAGTCAATATGTTAAAGGATGCCATGAAAGGAAACAAACTGAAGTGGCATTTCCAATTTTGTCAGGAAATTAAATGCAGTTCAGTAGATGGTGCCATTGATCCACAGTGGCTCCGGGAGATTTCGAATGCCTAAATTACCAAACACAACCAGGAAATGATTTTTTTGCTTCTCTCTCTCTCTCAGCAAATACATTTAAAAATAAGCCAAACACAGTAAACAGTAAGTCTGTCATAGCAGACAAGGTATGTCAGGTAACATGTTGACAGTGTGCGTTGTCAGCTTATACTAGACTAGATGTATGGCAAAGGAAACTTCCTTAATGGCTTCAAGGGATAAAACTGCTGCGTAGCTCGCATTGTGATTTAGTGAAATGTCAAAGCTGTCAAACTCTGTCTCTCCCTCATATACATCCAAAGTCTTTGACAAATGTCTGTGACACCGGAGAAAAGGTTTCCACAGAATGCCATTCTGTTTAATGACACACACTGCCAACAGCCTCAAACACTTGTCAAATAGAGCTGAGGCCAGAAAACATTTTCTGTTTCAAATGGTTTCTCAGTATTAAGGGTCTGAGTCACCCAGGGCAAAACGAGCCATACACTTAAGTATTTATCAAAGGACATTTATTTGGGAATATTTGTTGAACAGAGCGTACAAAATTGAAGGTTTACAGATGCGCAGTTGAAATGAGTCACGCATGTATAGATCAGAAATGGGGTGACTCAGAGTTGAGTTACATCCTAGCTTCGTTATAATTGCATATACAACATTAATAGCTAAAAACAAATTTAGAGCCAAAATAAAACAACCCAAAAATAAAAAAAAGAAGACAACTCAGGATCTACTTGTGGAATCAAATGATGAGCGGGGGAAAATTGTTGGTGTGAAAATGTTATTAAAATAGTTAATCATGGTTTCAACAATGGATGTGCAGTTCGTGTTTTAGATTCTCAATAAAAATTCTTCACATTACCGAAGACGAGACATTAAGTGCAAGCTAAAAAGATGACCTCTGTACAATTACCCGAACTCTAAGGAATATAGCAGACCACAGCAGATACGTGCAGTTTTGTTCTAATCAGTTATTGTGCTTTTTTTGGAGATGGATAAGAAGATTTCTGCCTATTAAAAACAAAAAATGTAAACAGTAAAAAGAAAAAAATACCAAAATGACAGGAAAATTGAGTTCTGTGAAACTTTCAGGTAACAGCATTCATGAATATATAATAATAATCAGTAATGAACATTATCCTGTTTGTATTACCACAGCAATATTCCATAAAATGAATGGATGAAGTATTTAAGTGTCTATCATGTAGGAGATGTTATCTTTCTGTGAGCTTTGCATAAATGTGTTTTACGAGTCATTATTAAAATGTGAGCTCAGGTGGGCTGTAAGCGACTCATAATTAAAGCTTTATCAACAGCTTTAAGCTGCATGGATTAAAAATTAAAACAAGGTGAATCTTTATTATTCAGAGAAGGTTACCCGCCTGTCAGATCTTAGCTCAAGTAATGCCAGGAATTAAGTAGTAGGTGCCCTGTTTGTGTGCTCATATATCTGGTTATTAAATATTACTAATGTTTCAATGCAGGAAATAGCACCAGCTAATAGATGAGCACACAGTGTCTTTTTTTAAATCAGAAATCTGTCATGTTTTCTAGTTTTCCAAAGGTATGCAAAATCACTATCCATCATGATGGCTTTTGAGCAGTGATTCTAATCATCGGGTGTGTTTTGAGGGCCCACTGTTTGTGCTGTATAATATGAGCTCGTGCAAGGCTTCTGTCTGGCTGCTGAATACACATCCTCCATTGTTTGTAAGTGGGAAACTTGTCTGTAAACATCTATAGATCTGCTGCTACAAGCATAACATCTGTTTATTTCTTTCAGAGTAGACAACAGGCGATACAGACAACAACTACACGTATAGCA
Source organism: Rhamphochromis sp. 'chilingali' (assembly GCF_963969265.1). Taxonomy (NCBI): domain Eukaryota; kingdom Metazoa; phylum Chordata; class Actinopteri; order Cichliformes; family Cichlidae; genus Rhamphochromis; species Rhamphochromis sp. 'chilingali'. The sequence continues at coordinate 51,691,329 of NC_137930.1, read as the reverse complement.
TATTTATATATGCGGTGGTGCAAGATGTTGGAATAAAATATGGAATAAATAGGGGATGAATGGATAAAGTTAACCTACCGCTGCACGTGCATCTCAGTTATAATAACATTATGAATTGCAGACTAGTTTCAGTGTTCAATATATTTTCCAGGAGACGTTTTTACAGGACTAGTTCATCTATATGTGTTTTTAAAGCGGCTCATATAAATTTGTCCTGTGGCAAATATTACTGTAGCCATACAACCACTGGGAGTTGTTGCACTGAATCATGTCTTGCCTTTGTCTTTGTACAGATGGGATAGAGGTCCTCTGGGGCCTATATGTTGACATATATCATTGATTTGTGAAGGCTGTTTAATAACGAGCTGTGTTTGCTCTTTCATACAGATAAGTCTGACACACTAATTTTACTTCTAGAATGTAAGGTCACTAAAAAGACTAGGAGATCCCTCTGAGGCGCAGATTAAGAGACTAATCTCAGAGGTCACTGGGTCATTATGACCTTTGAGAAATTACCAGATGGAGAGACCTGCTGTAAAGAAAAAATAAAAATCGTCCACTTTGTTGTTCAAATCACCTCGAAGCTAATTGCATACATGCATACAAATAGTATCCATTATCTTACTTTACACTTACGATCTGGATCTACATTTATGGCTTTGATTCAAACGCTGTTTCTTCTGTTTCTTCTTTTTCTTCCCCAGTAAAACAGGCCTAGTGACCACAGCCTGGGATCGTCTGTATTTCTTCACCCAGGGAGGGAATCTCATGTGCCAGCCGCGGGGGGCTGTAGCAGGAGGCATGGTGCTGGACCTGGATAACAGCTCTGTCATGGCGGTGGATTGTGAGGACAGACGTTACTGTTTTCAGATAACTTCCCCTTCAGGAAAAACGTATGTACTTTTTTTTTTTTTAGTTTCTCCATGCTCAGCAGTGAGAATAATACATAAACATTGTGTCTCTGCAGGTCAATGATTCTACAAGCCGAGAGCAAAAAAGAGTATGAAGAAGTGAGTGAAGGGGCAGCTCAAACAGCTCCATTTGACCTTCGTTTTTGTTTTACATCCACTTCACGAAGCTATCCGCTGCTACGAGTATCTGTCATAGAACAATGGAGAGACTGTCAAGACTCATTTGTGTGTTTTCGTATTAAGTTTTGTGCTCGGACACAAGTGACTGGCCTGTCACAGCTGGTATCAGTCAAGGGATTTCACACTGTGCCTGAGCTAGATGAAGCCTTAATGTAGTAATTTCTGTTTCTTTCTCAGTGGATTTGCACTGTGAACAACATCTCCAGACAGATCTACCTGACTGACAACCCAGAGGTAAAAATTTCATACTAACCAGCACAGATACACACTGTTTAAATTAAAAAAAAAATAAAAATAAGATAAAAGACGATTAACCAGTCATTTAAGGATAACATTTTAAGACATTAACACACATCCAGTTAACACATTAACTGGCGAATGTTTAATCTATTTAAGTAACATAACAAGTAAAGATTAACAAACCTTTACTCTGTCACGCCCTCACAGTATCTCAGTTGTCTTTGCCTTGAGAGGTATTCAGTCCCAGAATCTTGTATATTTGCTTTGCAAATGTTTATTCTTCACATTCTCTAATAATGAAATAACTGCATCCAAAACTGCCCTCACTCTTATGCGCTTACTTTTCATCCGTGGTAATCGTTTGGGGGGTTTCACATAGATTTCAGACACCGTTAACAGGTGCGCTGTTATAGACCTGGAAATTATGGTTTTATCACCTCAAGAGCAAGATTTCAGGATTTCTAGTGAATAGCTGTTGGACTGAGTGAGGTTTTTTGTTTGTTTGTTTTTTCCGAGTTTGAGAATTTTTGAGTGGGCTGGATAGAATTACCAGAAGAGCCGGTAATGAAGTTTAGCGCGCCAGGCAGCAGATGGAGAATGATTTTCGACGCAGCTTCTCTTGTTTATCTAATTGTTAAAGTTGTGCAATTTGCCTCCGTTCTCTCTCCCAACTCAAGTGTTCGTGGAGAGCTGCGTGACCTCACCCTCATTTGTCTCGTCAGTGATGTGACTTTTGTTAATTGTTTGGTGGATTTTTCTTAATTAGAGTGAAACCTCTTAGTACAGTGAATAAACCTGCTCTCCAGTATATCATTTACGTAAAACATTCTCGACAGAATTTGGTCAGGTTTTCTTTTCAGATTTACTAAAGCAGGATTTCTAATTATTATTCAGTGATTGGTTTCTTTTTCCAGTTAGCATTCCACATTACTGTAAATAATTACATCCCTCAAATCCTATACGTAATTATATATGAACTAAACAACAAATAGAAACCAGGAAACCATCTGCTGTTTTTTTAGGGATGCCACTAAATAAACTGCTTATGGTACACAGAGCAAACATGAGGTTGAGAAAATACACTGAAGACAATGAAACAAGTACTTGGAAAGTACTTGTTTTTAGGATCATTTATATTCCCTAAATGACTCAAACTAAGAGTATGTGAGATACTGAAAAGTCCCTGATTTCTTTGATATTAGGCTGTGGCTATCCGACTGAACCAAACCGCCATCCAGGCAGTGACTCCCATCACCAGCTTTGAGAAGAGACAAGACGGCTCACCCAACCCCGACAGGTCAGGCATGTAGCTTATGTGAGAGTGTGTTCAGAATCCTACATTCAGTACTGCATAACAATCCAAAGCTTGTAATGTAATGTAATGTTTCGTGTCATGGTGAAAGGACAAACAAACAAACAAACAAACATGCAGTTTTCTTAGTTCTGTGCTACAAAAGCTCCTGCAAATGAAGTCGGGTAACGTTAAAAAATAAAAAAAGTGCCACTGAGCTTTGGAAATGTGGCCAAAGCCAAACATCTTATGCATCCCTGTAAATACCCTTTGTTGAACAGGGTTCTTTCCCTCAGATTAAGCTTTGTGTTTTCTTTTAAACGGAGGAGGGTGGGTTTTGTTTGCTGTAATCTTTCCTTCTGTTCATGTTTTTAAAGCAAGTTTAAGAATTGGTGGAAGACCAGAAATACACTTTGAAGTCTGCCTTAAGTAGTTATCTTTCATTGTTAGGATTTTCAGTGTGAAATCCTCTCTTGAGGATTGTAGATTTTTGCCCCCTCACTGACACTCCATGAATCATTTCTCGGCTGCTGCTGACTGAAGTATTAGGTTCACATTTTTCCAATCTGTCTTATCCTTTATTGGTGGGGGTGGGTGGGTGTGTTCTTGGTTTATTCATTAGAACTCATCTTTATTTTGTCTAATTTCTGCAGAGCTAAGCCAGGAGGTGTTCATACTACCAGCAGTGGTTCTCAGAAAACAGGAGTTGCCCCAGAACCAGAGGACCTAATAGCCCCGGGGACACCCATTCAGTTTGACATCATGCTGCCTGCGTCCGAATTTCAGGACCAGAACAGAACTGGGGGGAGGTGAGAGCCCAGCTGAGACAGGAAGTTTGTGTGGGTGCTTGTTTGTGTTTTTGCAAAAGACAGGGGCGAGTTACTGGTGGGCGATGACACTAATTTCCTAAATGTTGGTCTCATTGTGGTTCTCACGTCATTTCCAGGAAGCAAATAGCTTCGTAATTGTGTAGCGCAGTGCTTTAATTGTTTTTTTCTTGCTGGTGTTTGCTCCCATCCCGACAGACGCACAAACCCATTTGGAGAAACAGAAGACGACTGTTCGACAGATACTGATGGTAACAATTTCCTGTTCTAAGTGCACTTTAATAGTCCACTCTCTTTTAAGTACTTAAGTTCACCTTAACCTCAGTGTGTGGTTGTCATCGGTCAACTTCTTTGTTCACTGTCCTTGTGCTTTTATTCTGCTGACATATTTAGCTTGCGCATGATGTTTGTCTGTCTCTGCAGACTCCCTGCTTCAGCAGGTATTCGCTGTGCGCTTCCTGGGCTCCATGGCGGTTCGCTGCGGCGACAATCAGGAAGTGATCTACGAGGCCATGAGGCAGGTGCTGGCTGCCCGAGCCATTCACAACATCTTCAGGACCACAGAGGCCCACCTCATGGTCACCAGCAGTAGCCTCAGGTAGACTTTCAGCACAATTTTAATAAGTTTTACATCAATATGAACCTGCTGGAGACAGATATGGGGACTTGTTTTGAGGCACTTGGAAATATCTCGTTGATATAGAAACAAAGTTCTTTTCAGTGGTGCAGGTACATGTGCAAAAAGGTCAAAAAAAATATTCATAGTGTTTTTCTTTCAACTCATGGTTACCTTGATTCTTCCAATAGTTTCATTTTTATTTTATAAAATAAAATAATACTTTAATTTTAGTTTTTATTACACCTCAGCTGCAAAAGGTTGACAATGTATTGTTGTTAATCTGCTGTGTGGGCAGCCAGACGGGCAGTGTGGACACCCAATTTTGTGAACACGAAAAGTCAAGAGCGCAACGATGTAGGATTGTCAAGTTGATAGTAAAAATCCATTTCAAATCGCAGGTCAGGTTTTCTGAAAATCTTGTAAACACATAAAACAGAAAGATGCGACCTAGGTCTGTGCATCTACTGGGAGGCTGAGGCTAAGCTGAGACGCTGGCGGTTGTCAGTGTTTTTTATATTTAGATTTACTGCATTAAAGCCTGAGTGACATAGTCTGGTTTGGACCTTGATCACAGCTACGTCTGTTTCCTGTAGCCAAGCACGCCATGCAAAGCACTTATGGAGAACTTGAAGTTCGTTCATCTTGTGTACGCAAATCCAAGTTGTCTGTAGCACCAAGGCAGCACAAGTCATTTACATAACTTTAAATGTATTGAAGTTAAGTGAGAGCCATTGAAAAAATAACAAACAAACAAAAGAATGTCAAGATGCCACAGGAACACAATCTTAAAGTTGGCAAGTTGCCGTAGGTCATTGCCTGAGGTAAACGACAAAAAGAAGCTTGAAGCAGGAACCCTGTGAAGCATGAATATTGGCAGCATAGAACAAACTTTGTGATGTTGAATTGCTACGTAACCCACGGTTTCTTTTTTTAACACTCTCAGAATAGAAATCCTGAGTATGACTTCAGTGTTTTTGTGGTTTGTTTTGTTTTCCTGAACAGGTTGATAGACCCACAGACTCAAGTTACAAGACTAAGTGTAAGTATCACAACAGGTATCACAGCTGCTCTTTTATTGAACTCTGTCAGGTTTTCTGTATTTGAACTTCTTTAAAAGACACTTCTCAGTTTTTATTTTATTTATTCTCAGTTCCAGCTTGGAGAAGTGTGTCAATTCGCAGCCCACCAGGAGAATGGGAGGCTGATGGGATTTGTGGTTGAAAGCAGAGACTGGAGCGATGGAGACGAGGAGGGAGAACCATCGTTTAGCGCCTTCGTCTTTGAGAGCAACACGGAGGGCGAAAAGGTTCACAACCCAGAACCAACAACTCGGTTTCAAGTAGAAGAACATGTTAAATGTAATATAATATCAACACACTATATGTGATTGTCTATTCACAGATATGTTACACCATAAACCTGGCAAAGGAGATTACAGAAGCTAAGAAGGTAACGTCTTAAAAAATGTAAAACTTTAGATCTTTTTGCTTTGAGCTTTAAAAACAACCAATATATGTTTTGATTAAGATTATTTTTTCTTGCTATCAAACATCAAACCATGATCCTGAGTAACTGTAGCCAACAAAGCTGATGAAAGTTGGGGAAAAAATGGTATAAAATAAATTAAGGATATTGTTCCTCAGCAAATCTGTTTAACATTTTTAAGGACCCGGAAGCTCTGGCCCAGCTAATGAAGAACATGCCTCTAACTAATGATGGCAAGTTCCTGCTGCTTGAGCCTGAGACGGGTGACACGACCGAAGGAGCAGGACAAGAAGATCTGGAGTCTGAAGCCTAGTTCCGGTTAGATTATTCTCCCACCTAACCACCCCCAAAAAAGATGAGCCAGTCAAAACCAGGGCCACAGTTCTGCTTTTGCCCCAGAGGTTTCATTCTGATGCCCAGCCCTAACTCTGGTACTGTGACATCAATATTAGATAGGCCACATCCACCAACCCTCAGTAACTACATCTCTCTCTCTCTCTTTTGCTGTGCTAAAATCTTAAGATGTTGACATGGGTTTGACCACACACACACACACACACACACACACACACACATTAAAAAGAAAAATTGAAAAAAGAACTTATTTTCGCCCGTGCTCAGACTGCAACATGAGTCTTTGCATGTGGAGTTTGTCTTTGCACCACTGTAGGTGGTGCGCACATCAAAAGGGACACCACATAGATACTGGATGCGTTTTCATCGTCTCCTAAAATCCCGAGCCATTTAACAGAGTGGTGACTCATTTTCTTTCAGTTTAGGTTTACATTTATTTTTAGGTTTACATAGTTTGAAGTGGTTTTTTGTGTTTGGAGAATTTAATCCCTTTACCTTACTTTGCTTGTTAACACGTATGTGAGGCTCTTACGCAAATACTTTGGCATTCATTCCTTGATTATTTATGAAAGAAAACGTTACTGCACTTTGAGGTTTGTGTTTGTGTAACACCATCAAATTACCACAGAATGTAATAATTGATAGGATTGGAGACTTATGATAGTGTAGGATAGTTGAAATGACATCAGCTCCTTTTATCCTTAGAGCAGCCACTCTTGCCTAGTTTAATATTTTTATCCTTTTAGCCTCGTAATGTGTGTCTCAAAGCAGGGTACACACTTGGCAAAACATTTTCTTCTCGGCTCTCTTGCCACTGTGAAGTTAGACTTGGCACCCTGGCTATCTTAAGCCTTCCCACTAAACTGAATTACTTTTATGCTCGACATTTTCCTCGGCTACCTATGTAAACAAGTTCTAAGATGATTTGTATGTCAGCGGGAAACGGCCCAGAAACGACTTCACGCTCGTTTCCCCAAAAGCCCATGTAAATATGATCTGTCTATGTATGTTTAACCAGAGTCAATATGCTAGGATCTATTGCAGTGCATGATTAAATAATGGCATTCAATCTAGTTCCCTCTGCAGAAGATTAAAGCTTATACTATGAGCACTGAGCCGTAACGCTAAAAGAGAATCAACTCAACTGTCACAGTCCACAGTGCACTTGTGTGTGGGGGGGAAAGCAATTTGCTCTTCTTTACATATGAATGCTAATCAGAGCAGAACAACTAATGGTAACGCAACCTGTGAAATTCATCGCCCCCTCTGGATGCCGCTGCAGTTTTGTTCATTTTCAGTCCGTTTGAGCTGCGACACAAATCTTGATGGACAGCGGCAGCCTATGCAGTGTCAGTGTGTGACCGTGTTTAGAAAAGGCAAAGGTGAAAAGAAACTGGCTGGAAGTAGAACTTGAAAGTTGCAGCGTGGTGACCAGTGCAGTCAGTTTGTGCCAGAATCGCCGTGCCAGAAGCAGAAACATGTCACACATTTTATTTAGAACTTGGAGCTGCACTAACAAAAATTGTTCGACTGCTCATCACCCTACGCATCGGAATTACAAGTTTGATTTGCAAAGAGAATTTCTTTTTGTTTTCTTAGAGGAAGTTTAAAAAAAGACCATCCTGGTTTACTTAACCGACAAGGTAGATCTTGTTTGTATACAAAAATCAACACCCATGTAGCAGATGGTAATTGACAGACTAATGCTTCCTTTCATTCAGGTCAGAAATCTCTAAATTGAACATTTTAAACTCGAGCTGGCGACGTTCCACACTGATGTCAGGCGTAAATACTCAGCTTCTTACAGCAGGCAGCATTTTAATATTTATGTCATGGATACATTCGAGAAGAGGAAGATATAAAAAGTCTGTTAAGAACATTATATACAAACTAGTGTCCAATCAAGTACATGTTTAAGATGGCTTATGACACTTACTAACCCAGGCAACATGTAAATAGGACCAAAGGCAGATTAGAGCTTCCCAGCTTCCAGGATCTATACCCTGCCCCCGCTATCTCATAATCATGAGATTCTCTCATAATTTAAACCCATCTAAATAAAAGTGGGCTGCACCAAACAAAAATGTTAATTGGGTTAAATATACCAACCAAATGAAGAAGTGCATGTTTGGATTCACTGGGAGAGAGATAATTGATTAGTTGGTGTGGATGTTTATGGCATGTATTGATTCAGGCAGTAAACTGGTAATGAGGATTACAGATCACCTGTCAGAAATGTGCAGTAGTCAGAAGCACATTCAAGCTCACCAGAGCATTAGAAGAGTGAGTCTCGCACTTCCAAGGGAACAACTGCTATCTGGGCAATTTGTCAGAATAGCTTTTTTTTTTTTTCCCCTTTTTCTTTTAATGGCTGAGTTCCCAGAGTTGACTCATGAACTCGTGGTGCCGCTTGTAGCCAGAAGAATACACACGTAAACACCGACTCTGTTCCAGGAAACCAAGCACATTTCCCTAAACGTCGACTAACTTTGTGGCCTGATTGGAAACTCCAAACTGGCAGGCTGTTTGATGCGGCATAGATAAAGCAGTTTATCCAATATCCTCCTTTCTCAGGGGACGGCAGAGGCACTTTAATTACACCTTTACTAAAATTGTGCTTAGTGCAGTGGCCAACAGTGAGTAGTTTGGGGTTTGATGATTCACATATAAGCGGGTGCCTGTGCTTTTGCTGAGCAGTGGCTTAATTGGTGAGATTTGCTCTAAATGCTTCTACCCAGTCACAAAAAGAAATCTTAGTGTATAGAGGCTGATGCAGCCCATTACACTCATTACAGCTGTGCTGCATAGTCTTGACATATTCTCTTGTAAGTAATGCACAGTCAGTAAAAATTTGGGTTATGAAGTTGTAGAAAATAAATTTCTGTAATATAGCAAGGATGGCATTTTCTCCCTTTTTCCTGTCTTTTTGTAAAAGGCTGAAGTTGCCACTACCCGTACAGCTTTGCACTTAATTTGTCCTAATTTTCTAGAACTGTGTAAACATGCATCCTTTAATAAACATGAGTCATTTTTCTTACTTGTGTAAATGTTGTATTTTCTTTATCCCACAAAAGAACTTTAAAAAGTATAACACAGAGACACACACATCCAGAGAATAGAGATTTTATTTAGAAAAGCATCTGCTGTAGCATGTACATTTACCTGACACTTATAGTTTTTAAAAATATACACAGCTGTGTGCACACCTCAGCAAGTGATGTATTACAATAGTGTCATCTCAGTCTTGCTCACACTCTCTCTCTCTCTTTCTCACACACACACGCAGGCAGGCAGCACAGATTTATTCAAAAGCTGTTTTTAATTATTCAAGTACATATTAAATTCTGCACACTGATTCAGGATGAATGCCTAAAAACTTTTGAGTGTCACAGCTATGTCCTATAATATACTGCAGGCAGGATTTAAAAGTATTTTGGTCATGAAATGAAGGTGTAAAAAAATAATTACAGACATATTAAACCCACTTTTTAGAAGAAAGGATTCCTTTAAGATCATGAGTCTTTGTAGTAGTTGTTGAAGTTGATGCGAAGCAGGAAATCTTCTAAATGTGGTTGATAGCCTCTGTTCACCAGCTTGGTCACCACTGAGAGAAGAAAGGAAGAGACATTTTTTAATGCTTTACACTCAATGAAACCAGTTTTTCAGCAAAGTCAAAAATACTAAGACTGCACAGACTAACTTATTTATTGATGCCTCACGTGAACCCCTAACAAACCTCTTTGAGCTTAGAAGGAAGATAAACAAGCTGAACTTTCATTCATACAGACAAAACAACATTCCCTGGCCTTACCTTTGAAAAGAAAGTGAGAGTAATACTTGAAGGTATTGTACGACTGCTGCATGGCAATGAAGCTTGGGTGCACTGCCTCCCCCTGCTGTTTGTCCCAGGGCTGTGCAATTAGCTGGGCCCGAAACTTGAGGATCAGGCTGAAGATGCTGTGGATGATGTTCATGACCGGAGCTGCTTTCTCCGTCAGCAAACCCCTGGAGAGGCGACGAGTGCAAAGTTTAAGAGACATGACAAGAAACTTCGGAATGACTTTCAGACGGGCTGAAGTTCGACAAATACGAGTGTGATACTGACAACCTCTCCTAATGAGATTAAATCTTTCATGGAGTTCGAGTTAGCCTCAGATTCAGCTGGAATTTTAATTAACTTGTTACGTGGAGGTTTAATTAATTTTAGATGAAATTATGGGAGCTAAATGCTACTTTGACATGCTTTGCCCGTACAGAGCCTCAAGAAATGTTGTTAATCTGCTGAACTGCAGCTGTGATCACTCAAAAGGCTGATTTTTGTTGTTGAAAAATGTATTTCATTCAGAATTTTTGATCTTGTTTTAAATTATTTCTTGACCTCTTAAAATAAATAAATTCGCCCAAAAACTAGTACCTAATCTATGCATAGTCAACAGAAAAATCAAACGGCAATAATTACTTAAGCGGCATTTCCCCATTTGCAGTTCCAGCACTCACCTGAAGATGGCTCTGTTGAGGTAGTCTGCATGTGTACGGTGGATGGCATCTAGGTCGTTGGCAGTGGCCAATTTGGCTGTGAACTCACTCCAGGACACTTGCAGGATTTGATTAGCGATGTATCCCTGTATCACCTTGACAAAATGCTGCATCTCGTGTCTGTACAGCTGCAGCTGACGGAACTGCACCGAGCGACCTGCGCCTTTCACCAGCGCTGAGAGACACAAAGGCCATCAGAACAAGTTATGCTCAGTGCTGCAAGGACCTAGAACATAAACATCTGCTGGTTACAGACTCTGACACGCAAGGATTTGTGGCTGGTATCAAATCAATGCAATAATCAAAGCCTCCAGGCTCTCTGTATTCTCTTAGTGTAACAAAAGGCTATTACAGCTGACTTTGGGCTCTGGGAACTTGTAGCAATCATCTTTTTTTGTTGTTTTGTTTTGACTTTTTGACAAAAAGTCAATATATATAAATCATTACAGAAAATAACTGATAGCTGAAACTACATTTATGAAACAGACTTTGGTGGATTGTATTTCCTGCATGTGGGACATTCACCCAGTTTACAGATGAAAACTACTAAAGGATCTGCCTGAGTCATAATATTATTTCTGTATTATTAATATTAATTCATTTAGGGGTTTTTTTTATCCATCCTATCAGGACCTCCATTTATGTAGTCTACACTGACTTTAACTGATCAATATCACCTAACCCAGGGATGCACACGGTTTTACAACAATCCCACAGGTCTGAGGTTTGCTTTGTATAAATAAATAAAAAAATCTCAACATTCTCTTCCATGTATATTTTATAAACCACTGCAGCACAACAGGGGAGATTCTGAACTCTTGCTTCTCAGAGGTAACCTGGAGTTCAAGCTGGGTTCTGAATCAGCAGCTCTGTCCTCTCACCTGTTCTCTTGAGGTGAAACCAGACATCACGGAGGCTCCACACCATGTGTTTGAGCTGCAGCAGGAACGAAAACAGGCGGTTGTACTTGTTCATGCAGCTGTCTGTGATGATGATATTCAACGGCCAGTCGACCTGGGAGATGTTGCGAGAAAAAAAAGAAGAAAAAAATGTAACTGCTGTAAGGAAGAACGGCACGTGGAGCTTTGAGTGTGAAGGAAAAAGGAGCTGAGAAAAACAGGTAAAGAGAGAGTGATGGATGATGTGGGGGAGGAGAGGAAAAAGGTGTGAGTGCAGAGACGTTGAAAGAGGAGGTGAGAGGATTGTGAAGTTAAGCCAGAGTGGTGAGAGAGAGGAGTTAGAGGTAGAAGAAAAATTGGGTGGAGAAATGTGCGGAAACAAAGCGAGAAGGACGAGGAGGGGAAGTGGGCCAGGACAGTTAAGACTGAGATCCACCAAAAACAGGAAGAGTCTGAGAGCCAAAGGAGGGAACGAACACTCAGGGCAATATGTGCAGCATTAGTCATTGCGCATGTCACCTAAAAGACGCGACTCCAATCGATCTATGAAGTTGAACCATTTAAGTGTGTGATAAGCCCATTTTCCACACCCAAAGCAGTTTGTCAAAACATGACAGGCTGTCACAGTCAAGCTGCCACTCAGGCTGAGACAAGCACACCCATGCAAGGGTACTCGCTCATTTACCCCATTAAAACACTCAGCCTCACCTTGTAGCGCAGCTCCAAGCAGTTAAGAGAGTCCGGGGCATGTGGGTGGAAGGTCTCGGGGAGGAAGCGAAGTGCGAAGGTGAAGTTTCCAGCCAAAGGCGTGTCCCCGTGTAAGCTATACTGCAGGGCCTTGCTGAGGATGGAATTCAGGACTAAGGGAGTTAGGAGCTCGCCTGGGGTTTGGCCACTGGCCAGCTGGGTGGGAGATGGGGGAAAGAAGAAAAAAAAGTAATGTGTTGTTGGGGCGCATGTTCATATTTAGAAAGAGCTGATTGACTCATTTAGGGTAAAAAGGAGTGATAATAAGTGAAATCTGCATTTAAGCTGGATAAACAAAACCTGTCTCGTGAGCGTCAAGAGACAGGTGTACCTGATCATTTCATCAGAAAGGCAAGAAGGTGTTAGCAAAGGCTGTGCTTGTTAATTCCTGGCAGGAAGAGGTTGAAGTAAAGAGTCTAGAAATATCACACTGATGCTTCGTGTGCTTCAAAACAAGCAAACAGGGATGGAATTGGATACAAATTGCTTACAAGGTTAAAAGTTAAACCTGCTTCTCTTTATGAACGAGCCCTAAAAGCTCTAAACAGAAAAGCACAACAGCATCACCGCTGTGATATTCTTGAGATTTATGAAATATTAAATATTTTGCAAACCTAATTTTGTATTCGGATGTTTGAAAATGGTTCGCAGTACTGCACGGCCACCTTTATAAAGATTTGTACAACTTTGCTCACAGCAGATGAGCAGAACTTCAGCATTAGTGTTCAAGGTAAATCCTAATAGACGCTCCACTTTTGTGCAGAATCGTCTTTTTCATTTAAGTCCATTAAAGATCTTAACAAGCTCCCGACCAATTTGAAAAATGTAGGTTTTTAATATCTCTTCTCATCATCCAAAAAACTGTCCACACGAATCACCGAGCGCTCATCTTTTTAAAACCTTTTACAGCTTTTTCAGCCACGTAAGTACTGAGAGCATAGTCTGGCTTTGAATGTAAAGTGGACATGAAGATTTTATAATGTGTATGTGTTTTGTTGGTGGTGTGGTGCTGGACAGTTTTTAAGATTTCATGAATATAATATTATTTTGTTGTGCTTTTATTTAACGTTTATAGTTTATTTGTTATTGTGTCCACCTGTCCAGAGACTGCAGATGAACAAACACCAACTCCTAAAAAGAAATCTGGCTCTTTAACTGCTAAATACTCCAATAAATGTACTATCCACTTGCTATGTTAGCATGCAGTTAGCAAACAGTGGTATTTTAGACATTTTTAAAATAGAAAAAGCTCCCTCCAACCCCCATATATACATGTAGTCACCAAGTCTATTACTAATATCAAAATATTGATCTGATGCAGCTTTTTGGAAATTGGGTTATTGCAATTTACATGAGCGATGTTGTGAGATTATATGTGACAGAACCACAGTGCACACACAGGCTCCAGGGTACTAAATCACATTTGCAGGAGGACATACGAACCCTTAGAAACTGACCCTCTGGGTAATGAGGCAAGAAACGACTGCTATCTAACTGTGGCGTATACATTCTAAAACTGTGTTTAGAGTTATAAATGACCGGGGAATTTTCAAGGTTACCCGTGCCTGCTTTTTACAAGCAGACAACATTTAATACATGCAGCATAAATAAAACAAAATAAAAATAAAAATTCCCAAATGGAGACCGGGCATTTGACCTTGCTCTGAGATTCTCTTTCCTGTCCGCTGCTAGAATTCAACACCAGAGAGAAAGAGACAACCAGCCCATTTCAAATAAAGACAACAAAAAGATATGAAGCACAAAAGAGCGTCACCTTCTCAAACAGCAGATCGCTGAGGGACTGCGCAAATTCGCCGTCCTCCATCAGCAGGAAGTGGCGCAGCGCCTCGAAGTGTCTTTCCACACCGAGCTCCACAAAAAAGTAGTCCACCACGGCCTTGTTCACTAAAGATACACTGGGAATGGAAGGTGAGGAAAGGAATGACTAAGTTAAGTTGAGAAAAGTTTGTGCTGACTTGCAAATTTCATACAGGTTGTAGACAGTACAGGCATCAACCCTACTGAAGCTCGGAGAATATACCAGCATATTATTTTTCACCCCGTGGATGGCTTTCTATGTGGCATTACTTTAAATCGTCTCTCAGCAATTCACATTTATAAAACAGTCTGATTGTGAGAAGGTTCTCTTTCACTCAGAAGTTAGCAAGGAAGAGTCGAAAATAGATTTCTGTCAAACTCCACTGCATTGTCTATGCATGGAATAAAAATGTGTTAATAAAAATTACGAGCTAACACTAAATATTCGGCACTCTGTGTGCAGTGAGGGATGAGAAAGCCATTTCTTTTACACACAAAGGCTTGACTGCATGGGGTGCAGGAACACTGCAGGTGAAGACTGACAAGCTTGTCTGGAGTTCTGATGGAATCTTAAAATGGATGAAAGGCAATAAGAATTTAAATTATTCCTGCAGCTCCGAATAGTGCGCATGCGCCAACCAGCGTGCAGCCTGTTACAGTCGCTCCTGCTTTTCTCTTAGTTTAGCTCTTTTTTCTTACGTATTCTTTTTTTTTCTGACTTGTATTTTCCTCCGTTTTCTATCTCTTACTCAATCATGTGGATTGAGAGAGTTTTTGTTCTTCTGGTGGCCGTGGAACTGTTACTTTTATCATGGAACGGGACCGCGGCACATCTCCTACACGCACGGACTGTTTACTCCAGAGATCAGCTGATCGCCCTGATGCCGGCCGGCTCGCTGGCCAGGCCCGCAGAAGTGCCCGCAGAAGTACCAGCTGAAATTTGGAGGAAAACACATCGGGGATGCAGAGGTCAAGGACAGAAGAGAAGAAAAAAGGTGACGGTGAGACAGCGGAGGCTCGAAGCGAGGAGGAGGTTTAAACCGTGTCTGCCGTCTATCGTGATGGGAAATGTGCGATCGTTGGCAAGTAAAATCGACGAGCTCTCAGCACTGGTACGGAGTCAGAGGGAATACCGAGAGTGTAGCCTGATGTGTTTCACCGAATCATGGCTGCACCAGGTCATTCCCGATGAGAATGCTTCCGTGGAAGGCTTCCACACTGTTCGGGCGGACAGGGACAGCATCGCTAGCGGTAAGCGTAAAGGAGGTGGGCTTGCTGTTTTAGTTAACAACCGGTGGTGTAACCCTGCCAACATAACAGTCAAAGAAAGGATTTGTTGCCCGGACACTGAACTGTGTGCTGTTGGACTCAGGCCGTATTATTTACCCAGGGAATTCTCTCACGTCATCTTGGTGGCTGTTTATGTTCCCCCCTCTGCTAACCCCACAGCTGCATGTGACACTATCCACTCTGCCATAGCTCGGCTACAGACTCAGCACCCGAGTGCCTTTATTGTGATCTCGGGTGACTTCAACCATCTATCACTGGACAATACACTACCAACATTCAAACAATATGTGGACTGTCCCACCAGGGGAGAGAAAACTTTAGACTTACTGTATGCTAACGTCAAGGATGCATACAGCTCCTCCTCCCTCCCCCCACTTGGTAGGTCAGATCATAACCTGATTCACCTCACCCCCCGCTATGTGCCAATTGTGAGGAGGGAACCTGTGACCACCAGGACTGTTAGGAGGTGGTCAGAGGAGGCAATAGCGGAACTACAGGGCTGTTTCGAGGTGACCGACTGGGAAACACTCTGTGAGCCTCACGCCGAGGACATCAATGGGCTTACTGAGTGTATCACAGACTACATAACTTTCTGCACCGACTCCATTGTTCCAGCTCAGACTGTTCATTGTTACCCAAATAACAAGCCGTGGGTGACTAAGGACATCAAAGCCCTCCTCAACAACAAGAAGAGGGCTTTCAGAGGGGGCAACAAAGAGGAGGTGAGGAAGGTCCAGGTGTTACTAAAGGACAAGATCAGAGAGGCTAAGGACAATTACAGGAGGAAGCTGGAGTGGAAACTCCAGCAGAACAGCATGAGAGAGGTGTGGAGGGGCATGAAGACCATCACTGGATTCAGGCCAACCAACAGCAGGGGAGCTGAGGGAGGTGAGAATAGAGCCGACGAGTTGAATCTGTTTTTCAATAGATTCGACACCACAGTGTCTGCTCCCACCCCCACAACCTCACCTGCAGTCAGCCTGGAATCCAGAGCCACACCACTGTGCCAGCCTCTCTCTTCACATGTTGCCTCCTGTGAGATTCCTGACACCCCTCCCCCACCCATCACCTTCACTCAATACCAGGTTGAGATGCAAATGAGGAGACTTCACTCAGGCAAGTCTGCTGGACCAGACGGAGTGAGTCCCCTTGTCCTCAAGGCCTGTGCCCCCCAGCTGTGTGGAGTCTTTCATAAACTGTTTATGCTGAGTCTGAGTCTGCAGAGGGTCCCGGTGATGTGGAAGACATCATGCCTCGTCCCTGTACCAAAGACGCCTCGTCCCAGTGGCCCCCAGGATTACAGGCCCGTGGCACTGACCTCCCACATCATGAAGACCCTGGAAAGGCTCATCCTGGACCAGCTGCGACCCATAGTAAGACCACATCTGGATCCCCTTCAGTTCGCTTATCAGCCTCGTCTCGGAACAGAGGACGCCATCATCTACCTGCTCAATCGTGTCTACACCCATCTGGACCAGCCGGCGAGCACTGTGAGGGTCATGTTTTTTGACTTTTCCAGTGCTTTCAACACCATCAGGCCGACCCTCCTGGGTGATAAGTTAGCAGCGATGCAGGTGGATGCTTCTCTGGTGTCCTGGATTGTTGATTACCTGACAGGAAGACCACAATATGTACGTCTCCCACAGTGTGTGTCTGACAAGGTGATCAGCAACACAGGGGCACCACAGGGGACTGTCCTCTCCCCCTTCCTCTTCACCCTCTACACCACAGACTTCAGCCACTGCACAGAGACCTGCCATCTTCAGAAGTTTTCTGATGACTCTGCGGTGGTTGGATGCATCAGCAGGGATGATGAGACAGAGTACCGGGCTGTGGTCGACTCCTTTGTCACGTGGTGTGAGCAGAATCATCTGCAGCTCAACGTGGCAAAGACCAAGGAACTGATCGTGGACTTCAGGAAGACCAGGAAACACTTGACCCCTGTTTCAATCCAGGGGGTCAGTGTTGACATTGTGGAGGACTATAAATACCTTGGAGTACACATTGACAATAAACTGGACTGGGCTAAAAACACCACAGCACTTTACAGGAAGGGCCAGAGTCGTCTCTATTTTTTGAGGCGACTGAGGTCCTTCAACATCTGCCAGAAAATGCTGAGGATTTTCTATGAGTCTGTTGTGGCCAGTGCGATCCTCTATGCTGTTGCATGCTGGGGGAGCAGGCTGAGGGTCGCAGATGCCAACAGACTTAATAAACTGATCCGTAAGGCCAGCAATGTTGTGGGGATGGAGCTGGACTCCCTCAAGGTGGTGTCGGAGAGGCGGATGCTGTCCAAGATAAAGACAATGTTGGATAACACCTCCCACCCACTCCATGACATGTTGGTCAGTCACAGGAGCACGTTCAGTGAGAGACTGAGATTACCGAAAAGCACCACTGAACGACACAGGAAATCATTCCTGCCTGTGGCCATCTCCCTGTACAACGCATCCACTTAACACACTGTTTGCTGCTACAGCTACACATGTTTCTTTTCCAAATATTTATTTATAAGTGACTTATGTATGTATGTATGTATGTATGTATGTATATATTGTACTATTCTTAGTTAGCGTATTGTCTGTCTTGTCTTAATGTTGGTTTAAAATGGAGCACTGTAACAAAAAATAATTTCCCCCAGGGATCAATAAAGTATTCTGATTCTGATTCTGATATACTCGACTACAGCTTAAGTGGCCTGAATAGAATCTATGAAAACTCACACTTGCATTTCTCTAAACATTGTATTTGGCTTTAAACACAGACACTCGGTACTCACTTGTTAAGGATGTTATTACCATTTTCTAACACAAACTCTTTTTTTTCCAGACACTCACTGTGTGATGAGCGGTGCAGTCACAGAGTGTTTTATAAGGACTGGCAGGGAAACCATCTCGCTGAGTTGGACAGCTGTGGTGTCTGTGGCTCTGTGGAGTGTGGGGTCCACAGGAAGGCCCCAGGGGCCCCGAGTTACCTGCTTCAGCAGCTGACACGTAGGGGAAGAAGCTGTGAGAGAGAGATGACAGGCATGCCGCTGAGGAAATATCACTCTGACGACTGCAAACAACAGTGCCGTGCCTCAAAGTGTAAAAAAAGACCCAGAGTCATTTAAGTAGGTGAAAATGGACTCAAGCAAAATGTATTTTTCAAACATTTAACCCTCTCAAGGCAGGCGTTGCTGATTTGCAACAGTTAAAAACTAACAACCTGATTACCCCACATACATATTTTATGAGTTTTTTTACTCAGAAGTACCACTGCAGGACTTGGTTGTGCATTAGCAACAAAAAGTTTAATTTGAGCCTGAGAGGGTTAAGCTGTTATGAACCAAATGATTAATCAACTTATTGAGAACCAAAGCCTATAAATGAATATTGCTTATACTTGTTTGTTACAGCCACTGAGCTACTACCTTAACTCTTTACCTATTGAAAGCCTCCTAGCAGTAACCTTTATATCTGTTTTCTGAACTGAGCTGTTTCTCTCATATTTCAGGCCTGCTTATGGACCAAAATGAGAAATCCAGAAACTATTCTAGTGGTCGTCAAACCACATTTTTATTGATATATACCGAGGTGTCAAAACCCATCATTAAGGATCCTGGGGAGGACATCAAATCTTCTTTATAGGGGTAAAGAGTTCAAGGTGCTCTGTAATGCTCATTTCCAGCTCCATATTAATAATATTGAAGTTGGTATCTTATACTGTGCCTCTGTCATCTTCTGAGAGAAACCTTAAGGCTGCTCTTTCAAAGAGCCTATTTTCTTCTGCCCGTTTGGCCATTACAAAGTTGGAAAAGCAGGTGAGTGGGGCTTCCACGGTCACAACCACCAGCTCCATCCCTCTGTGACATCACAAAGGTCCAGGAGTAGAAAAATGTGTCAGTAACTGAGTGTTGAAAGTTGTCTGAAGTTTAGCTTTTAGGCTTACTGGGATTATTTGCACATATGCTGACCTTATTATTTGAAACTTTTGGGAGTAACCATTTATTTGTACATATAGGATTAAAATGAAGGAAAAGTAAATTGGGTCTAATTAAAAATTATTCAGAATATATACAATTACCATCACTTTGATTTTCTTGAAAAGCTATAGCATTTACTGCAAGTTGATCCTGTCATTTTGTGGGTTTTCCGTAGCCTCATATCTTTCATAAAACTTCCTAAATTATTGCTCCTGACTTTGCTCAGTGGTGTGGAACACGTATTTGTCTGAGTAGATTTCCATGACTGATTTCACAGTAACTCCAGAAACAGGGATGAATAATAGCAGCATGACTGAATGTTGAACACAGAGTGAACAAGACAGGATATTACTCCACCGAGCCACGAGGCATCCCACCCGAGCATAAAGCAGACCTTTATGAAATATTACTGCTTTTTATGCAAACCTTTGCTTGCTGATGGAGCAAATATTCAACAGCCTCTGGATTTGCAACAGTCCTGAACATGTAAAAATAATTGTTTTAATTTACATCAAGTATGTACCACAAGACTAGGCTGTTACACATTTTCACTTCTTTGCAATTTGAAATGATGTTTTAAAAAGATGTGCCCAAGGCCTACTTGGCGTAGGCTGCAGCTATTTTAATTTCTACAAGAACAGATTAGCCTTAAAGTGCTTCATGTGCTGAGTTTCATCTCATTTTCAGCAAAAAGAAAAACATAGCAGTTTTAAAGGAATTATTTGTGGTTCGTTAATGGCACAAATTAATATAAATAGTATTAAAAATGGAGAGTAAAAAAAGCTCTCTTATAAAATGAAAAGACAAAAGTACATTCATTATTATAAATTGTTGATATTTACAGCACTTCTGTGAGTGCCGTTCATGTAAAATTTTGAAACGAACCTTTTTCAGCTACTCGCTAAGTATAGACAGATAGGCAGGCAGATTAGATACACAGATAGATAAGCTTATTATTTGAATGCACTGAAAATGCATTTGAAAAGGTTTTATAAAACAAAATCCTACAAGCCATAAATTGAAAATATTCTCTTGGGCACAAAAACATCAATGAGCCATTTAAATAGGAACAAACTGTTTCCGTTTTGCTGCTGTGCTGGATTTTGAATGCCAAGTACAAACTGATCAATTACACCATATGCACCTACATTATGTTACCTCTTATCCACAACACACAAAGGAGATGCCACGAGATGTGGCCAGAAATACTGTTCCACCCCACCCCTCCACCCCTATACAAGTCGCACTTCACTTTGCCCTCAATAAACAAGTCCCAAAGGAGCCGTTCATTTCGAGCCCTTGATATTTTCAACTAACCCATTAGGTTGTAGCAGTCCTCATACTGTTCCACCTGGTATTGGGCAGCCAAAGCCAAGAGGTATTCCTGCTCGGACTTTTCTCCAGGGGACAACCCTAAACAGGTTGTCCAGGACCCCATGCCCTCAGCCAGCTGCTCACTGGGGCATTCTGACACAAAACCTAAGGAGAAGTGTAGACTAATTACTTTTTACAAAGAAAGAACATAATTTACAGTGACGTCTCAATTTACACTACATGAAAAACACTTTACACTTCCAGCTTTTCACACCTTCATGCAAAGAGTCAGGTGACACAAATTTTGCCGTTACAATAAAACGGTGATTATGCTAAGCTTCACATGAAAATGCTAATGTGAAAACAGGGTTAACAGGGGTAATACACTTCAGATATACTACTTAATACCCCACTACAAGCCCCGAGACAACAACGTGGATACAAGGAATAATAATTTTGCAAATGAACACTAAAGAGCTTGGGTTCAATTTTATATCCTCAGAGTTCGTAACATCTTAAAAATTACTGAGTGTAACATGTGGTTAATTACATGAATGTCACAACAGAATGTGTATGTGTATAACACAGGCTTTGTTTCGTACCTTTGTTGTATTCATTGCCCTTTACTTTCTGCTGATTTCCAGTTTCTTTGTCCTTCACCACACATCCAACACCAAGTGAAGAATCTGATGAGTGTCCATAAGTACTGCCTGGCAATGGGGCAGGTTGTGGCTCAGTCCCCAACACCACACAGCCTATCCCCAGTGTCGAATCAGACGAGTGTCCATAGCTGCTGCCTGGCAGCGGTGATGGAAGCGGTTCACTTTGAGAAACAACACATCCAACACCTAAATTTGAGTCTGAAGAATGGCCGTGGGCACTGCCGGGCAGAGGAGACCGCTTGGGCTCATCTCCTGAAACTACACACCCAACACCTAACGCTGAGTCTGATGAGTGTCCGTAAGAGCTTCCAGGCAAAGGCGACAAGGATGGTTCTGCTCCAGATACCAGACAACCTGGCTGAAGGGTGCTGTCTGAAGCGTGCCCGTGCTTACTCCAACGAGGTTTTGCTTCGGGAACGTTGGACACAAACTCACCAACCTTTATATTTGCGTCAGAGGAATGACCGTGGATGCTGGGAGCAGGGAGTGGTACAACAATCTCCGATACATTTTCTCCAACTTGAATATGAGCATCTGAACTGTGCCCGTGAACACTGGGCGAAGGTAGAGGGGAAACTACATCTGGAATGAGTTCCCCAACTTTTATGTGGGCATCTGAGACGTGGCCGTGGACATTTGGAGTAGGAAGAGGAGCGACAAACTCTGAAACGTTTTCCCCAATTTTGACGTGAGCATCGGAAGCGTGACCATGGACGTTAGGAGAAGGTACAGGAGCATCGACTTCTGAAACATGACCTCCAATTTTGATGTGTGAATCTGATGCATGGCCGTGGATGTTCTGCGAGGGAAGTGCAGCAGTTACCTCTGATACATACTGTCCAATCTTTATGTGAGCATCAGAGGAATGTCCATGGATGGTGGGTGAAGTTTGACTGACATCTGAATGAGGACTGGAGAGAGGCCTGTGAAAGTCTGGCAAAGGAATATTTTTTCCATCTTTATTGTGTGTGTCTGAGCTTTGCTCTTTAGCGCCTGTCTCCTGTGGCTCCACGCCACCATCATCAGAAAGACTTGTCAGGACTTTGTGATCACCTTGGTCACCTTGCACAGTTGTAGTGGAAAGAGCCTTGTTAACCACGTCATCTTTGGATTGTCTGTCTTCTGGTTTAATTTCGAGAATCCCTGTTTTTGCATCCTGTTGGAGTATAGGTGTAGATTCCTTTTGTTCGTTGCCTGTATTTGAGCCACTCTCATCCACCTGCTGTGCTGAGGCTTGTGAAGGTTGCGCGCACACACTGCTCTTTTCAGACTCCTCTGGGGTGTGCAGGCCTAGAGAGCTGGACTGAGAGGCTCCGGCTAGCAGGCTAGTTTTGGTTACAGTTTCCTGGATTTGAGGAATTTTCTCTTCAGAGGAGATGTGAAAGGAGTGGTTTTGGATCATGTCAGGCAGGACTACAGGTCCCCAGCGGGGCCTGGGCTGGACTGACGCTTGGCCAGTGATACCCTCAAGTGGACTAAAGGGGGCACTGAAGTCATAGTCTACTAGTGGAGCTGTAGGACAGGCTTTGGGTAGGTCAGAGCCAATCTCCTGTAGAGCCATATCTACCTGCTGACTCTGAGACTTCGGAGACTTGGGAAGAAAGTCACCGATGTCAATTTCCTCAGAGATGAGGGCAGGGTCCGCTGTAACCTGTGCAATCTTTGGCGAAGGCAGATCGTGTGGTGGTGATACAGCTTCAGATTCTTGAGCCTTTGTTGTCTGCTGCTCTGACAGCTCCTGGGTGGGAAATTCCTGTCAAGATATGTTAACAATTCAATATTATGTTTCTGGAACACACATCAAGTGACATGAAGTGAAAAAAGACTGGATGTTCAAAAACTAGCTTGTTGTTTGTCGTGGAGGAATCTGTTGTGCTGAGGGAGCAGGTGACATTACTTCCAAATGAGGTCTCTCCTGACCCAAGGGATATTTTTCCAATATGGCCTGGAAACAAATCACAAAAGGTTCGGTTACAAAGTTTTGGTTACATGTCTTTGTTTTCTATTCATTTGTAACAAACCTGAGTTTTTTGCCCGTCATCCCTGAAAAAGTGAGCACGAGCTTCATCGAGTCTCATTCGCTGCACTCTCCACATGGCTCGTCTCTCTCTGCGAGCTGCTTCCTCCGATAGACGGCTGTACTGAGCGATCAGCTCCTTCCTAGAATTAAATAAATGGAAAAAAGAATGTTAAAGTAGCTGAAGGTCTTATCCTCAGTCGCTTACTGAAGTCTGCAATAAATGCTTGTATAAATGGCCCTGCCATTCCCGAACTGACCATTAAGTGATTTTTTTTATATTTGTGCTAACGTTTTATTCATATTTGTGCATGACTGTGATGTATCCAAAATGTTTGCCCCACCTGAGCTTGTGGTTTAGAGGGACTCTGAGAGTACTGGTAACCTGTGTGCTTATAATACGTGTTGGCTTTAATTAGAACTAAATTCCTCAACAAACTACAGGCAATTAATCAGTAAGACCTGCAAAAACATGAAACCTGTGCTTTCCTTGACAAAAGCCTTATTTATCCACACATGAAAAGAATTTAGTTTTTTGCCTAGCACAGCAAGAACTGCACTACTTTTTTATTCTTCATCCTGCAGCTGAAACACAATAATTTCCCTTGTGGGATCAAAAAAGTATCCGTTTATCTATCTATCTATCTATCTATCTATCTATCTATCTATCTATGGACAGTTAGAAGGTATTTATATTTTGAATAATGCAAAGGTTGCACCAAGGGAGAAGTAAGGATGTGAACTGTTTGGAGGAAAAGCTGTAGATGACAGGTGTTTTTTTTTTAAGCTATGGTACCCTCTGATCTCGGCCATGTCATTGTAGTAAATAAAAGCTTAGTGTTCACATTATTTGCTCATGGTGCTGAATCAGTTATGGAAATTTGGCACATTAAAACACGGGACACAGAACTGATGTCCCATCATGTTTGCATGAGTAGGTTGATATAGTTTTTTCAAATAAAATCTTAACAGCTGTAAAGGCAGTCAGACCTAGCTCTCTGCTCCAGCTGCTCCTCCAAAGCTTGAAGTCTCTTTTCTCTGTCCCTCAGCTCTCTGGCAAAGCTGAAGTCATCCTCCTCCTGCTTCTTCTTGGCTGCACTTCTCCACTGGCACCACACGCACATACATCATTACTGTTTATCACATGGTCTTTTCTTACTATCTGAGGATCACATGCAATACCTGACAATACACAGTTTAATCTAGGCACTCCTATTCACACACTTTTTTTTACCCTCTCTCTCTCTTTCATGTCTTACTACCTCTTGCTCCTGCTCCAGGTGCTGTTTCAGTTCCTCAAAACGCTCCCTCTTCTTGGCCTCCTCAGCCAGACGTTGTGACACCTGGCGCCCTACAGGAGGCGGGGGAGATAACAGTGAGCTGTTTACCCCTCCACACACACAGAAAAGTACATAACATTCTTGTCTGCCTCTCGCACACACTTAAACAAGACAACATCACCATCTGCCCCATATAAACAAACTCAAATATGCCCGTGCCAAGACACGCAAAGCGCATCAGGCTGAACACTCCCCCCCCCACCCAGCCACCACTGCCCCCCAACAGTGCCACACATCCTCTGAAGTAATAAATGATGTGAAGAGTGAGAGCTAAACTGTGCAAGTGATGATTAGATTTCACAACCCATGGTACTGGAAAGTATTCAAAGCCTTCCTCACTGCAATTGCCCCATGCATCTCCTCTGCTCTCCCGAGGGGTGGGAATGGAGCTGAAGGAAGCTCTCGCATTTAGCAATCAACAAGCGAATCAGGCTTATACTTAGAGTTGAGCCATTTGTTAAAGGTATACCCAGCAGGATGTGGGTTATGCATGTACGTCACGCAGTATATAAAATTCTACTTACAGTGTATGTATGTGTGTGTGTGTGTGTGTGTGTGTGTGTGTGTGTATAAATGTTACACTGACCGCGGATGCTCTCCAGGGTTTTGGCTGCTGACTCTCTGACCTGATTGATCAGCTCCTGGCGTGCCTGCTCTGCCCTCAGGGCCTAACAATAGACAGAAAAAAAAATATCATCATTAACAAAGATCTATGTCCCTGCCCTGTCTCTCACCTCTCCTCCCCCTCCTCAGCCAGAGGCTCACACAAGATCCGCCATACAAGCCAGGTTGTTACACTAAATCAAGTACAAGCTCGAGACTTCATCCACATCATTTTAATGACTGGCTGCTGAAATCCTCTGTACTTGAAGAGCAGTGCCACTTTGATGGATTGTGTAATGTAAAAAAAAAAAAAAAAGCGGAAAAAAAAAGTTCTCCTTTCTCTTTGACTTACAGGACCAAGACCTGTAATCCAACACTGTATATAAAAGATGGACACACCCTCTGGATCTAAAAAGCATAGAAGGAATTTCTGTAAAAAGATCATTGTCTGGATATGAATTTGCTGAATCACAGAACAAGATTTTAAGCAGTGGAAGCGTCCTGGTTTCTGTTTTTCAGTCTGATTACTACTAACCAATCCTGGCTTTCTTGGCATGCAGGCTAACAGTCAGCAAAAACTTTGGACTGTATTTGCTTAACTGCAATCCTGAAACCATCAACTGCTATTTGACAGTAATCACAGTTTCCATAAGTTTAGTAAAACTAAATTACATTTTTTTTTAGTTTATTAGTGTAATCTGCCTAAGGAGGATGTATTAAGACTGAGTCAACTGCCTTCCCAAACTGTTGTGTTTGTATTGAAATATCTATTAAATTTACTCCAGCTGGTAGTGTAAGACTGCACACCTTTGGACCAAGAGTCGCAAGTTCAACTCCCGCCCGGCAGTGGTATCTAGTAAGGGTCCTGGCTATTCCCCCCATGCTAAAACCAAGCCCTGAAATGGTGCAGCCATGTCTGCAGCCTGTCTGCTTGGAACATTTCACTACATGTTGTACTCTGTATGATAGCGTATGTGACGAATAAAGGTTCTTTGTTGTTGTTGTCCAGAAATGGAAACCAAACTGAATTGAAACAAAAGGTAAATAAAGACTGAAATGAATTAATGAAACAAAAATACAAAACTAAACTGTGTTCACAGATTAATGTGAAAGAACCCTAAATCTGCATATACTGTTCATTTGGGAATAGACAGCCCCATGTAGTCCAGTGTAACTATTGTGTAAGTCTGCAGTATCCTCATTTTTTAGTCAGATACAACCCCCTGTTGTTGTATTCCGTTTCAAAAACCTAGCGAGACAACTGCCAAAACGCCAAACTTAGGCTTTAAATGCTAGTCCACAAACCAATGGATGGCATCTTGGTGGCTATGTCCATATAAATATGGACTACATATAGTCTATGGTAATGATTTGTCTTGTTAAAGTTCCTTTTTCACTGCCTTGACTCTAGGCTATATAGCTGAAAAGCTCTCATAAATGTAACTGATGATTTTGAGCAATGAGAAAATCTCAGACTCAGAAAAAAAGAAGAAGAAAAACACATCACAGACATCTAAGATGCACAAGAATATCCATGTGTGTCATTACTTGTTCCTCCCTGCTGATAGCACTGTGCTTTGCAATTCTCTCCATGCGTCCACGATACACTGCACAGTCTCTCTCAATCTCCTCCACCTCCTGGAGAGAGAAGGTGACAGCGATGCGGGGTACTGGCAGCTCCGACCAGCAGATGTAGTGCTGTGGACACACAGTTGACAGAATCTTAGTATCATAAAAAGAGGGAAAAAAAATTTCACGGATCAATTCGGATGACTCATTTGGTGGATTTTGACATATTTTATAACCCCAGAGTTTCTTTCATATTAAAATATGTGTTACCAGCTGTCTGAAAATGTAACTCATTTTTACAGCTACCAGCACAACACAAACTAGCAATGAATTTAGGATGATGTTGAAGACCGGTATGGGAATGAATTTGAAATAGAAGCTATGCAATGACCTGGTTATGGTGGTGCTGCTTCTAATTAAAAAAAAAAAATCAAAGTGTTCATTATTCCATCATACAAATCTGTTATACTGTGTTTAACGAAGAAAGCATAATGCAGACACTGTAACTGGCCTTGTTCCCGTTTATGATCTTATGACTGCATGGGATTAAATCAGAGTCAAACCTTCAGAAACTGTATTAATTACTGCCAAAATTGAAAAACTAAAATGGATATCAAAAGATCCCCTGGCCCCAAGACTTCAGAAATGAATAATTACATTGCCTGTGACATAAGACACTTCACAAAATATGGAGAGTTGTTTTTTTTTGTTTTTTTTGTTTTATCTAAATCACACCGTGCCTCTTGTGCGTTTGATTGTTTCATGTAATTATGTTACCATGAATCAGTTTTTGTACTTTTATTCAAATATGTATGGTTTCCTTTGTGCGCTTGTTTTGCATATCGGTTTTATGCTGTACATTGCATTATGCATTTCATTCAGAAGATAACGGTAACAAAGTATTTCTTTAATTAAAGACATGGATTCATGTGCCATATCAGCTAGTAAGCACATTAATGCCCATCACTTCACTCTTGTGTTTTTAATCCATAAATTCTTCCTAGGTATTGATAACTACCCTGCAGGCTAGAAAGACTCAAGCATCAGGGGAAAGAACAGAGAGAGGAAAAGTTACAGAATGCCAATTAGAAACAAAGGTCCTACAGCTTAGGTCATGGAGGTAGGGAAGTTATGCAAAATACATTTTCATGAAAACTTCACCACTTTACTGATTTTTCCCCTGGTTTGCTATATAAGTGATTCATTTACTTACAATTTAAGTTCTTTTTGGTCAAATGTGAAAACTTTCTACATTCTCTTGTTATGATACTAAAGTGAATGAATTTGAAGCTTCAACTCCTGGTTGACAAGAGGCGGACCAATTTACTGGCAGGCTAATCTTTTTCAATTTATCAGGATGTGTATTTATGATGGTTAATAAATGTAAGGAAGAGAAAGAACAACCACCCTTCAACCATGTTGACGGTGCATAGTTTGTCCACCAAAGAACACTCTGTCAGTGTACATACGACTAATGAAAACCATTGGAGAATATTTTTGACAACCAGCTGAGTGATTTAAAAAGTAATATTTCATGATACCTAGGACACCAATAGCAATATTATTCTTTCCAAAGCAGGAGTCAAACATGAGTATGGAAGATGAAAAATCTGCCTGACAATAACAGGAAATGTATCACAATTCTGATGACAGCATATTAATAAAGTTTCAAAGAGACCACGTTCCCATCTGTTGCAGTAATGATTGTTTTTTCCACTATTTCTGGCCAGTATGGAGTTTCAAGTGAATAGAATTTGTACTGTGGCATTTATAATCAAGCACATACAGCCAGTTCAATTGATATCAACAGCAATAACAGAGGAAAAATGGCTAGGTACTTTTAACCATTTCTCAACATGTTTTCTGTATTTACAAGACTCAAAAATTCTATACTGGGCAAATTAAGAAGGCTATCTACGTTATATGTATGTATATCTACATAAATGTGGATCTGTGAATGTGCAAAACAAACCTGTGGGCAGCAGATTTTGAGGAAGTTGATAGTCTTTCCACACACATACACATCATTGGCAATGTGTCTCAAGAAGACTGGCACACAATCCTCCACATCCTTTGAGATCAGAATGTAGCCTTGGACCCAGAAGTGTTTGTCTGCAGGAATTCAAAGATGTCTATTACATGTTGTCCTACAATTTAGAGTAAGTAGTTTTCGTGGTCCATTATGCCTCTTATAACAGCACATCGTACCCGGCACTGAAACATCTTAAAAGCAATGGTGGTGGAGTAATACCCAGCCCATGCTGGGGCTGAAACTTTTCCTTATTAGTATGACTTACGGGGCATGGCAAAACTCTGGCTGCTTGAATTAACTCTTGGAAATTGTTAGCTCTTAGCTCAGTGATCCTCAGCAAAAAGTATAAGAGAACATGAATGCACGAGGCTTCCAGAGCTCTTTACAGAAAGCCCGCGGCTTGCCAAGAAAGCTTAGCTGCTGATTGCTTCCTTGGCCGATGGAGTTCGAGGAGAACAATGACATTTGTGTGTCCTCCAAAAAAGCAAGAGTGTGAAGT
Organism: Rhamphochromis sp. 'chilingali'; assembly: GCF_963969265.1. Taxonomy (NCBI): domain Eukaryota; kingdom Metazoa; phylum Chordata; class Actinopteri; order Cichliformes; family Cichlidae; genus Rhamphochromis; species Rhamphochromis sp. 'chilingali'. Next base: position 51,662,132 of record NC_137930.1, on the reverse strand, counting down.
GCAGAGGTTCGCTGCAGGAGTTGATGAGGTGTAGCCGATGAGCAAATGGACCTGTTAGTCAGACAAAGCTGAGGTGGTGGTCTGACCTTGAATGGGGTGTTGCATGACGTACAATATTTGGACAGTCTTGATTCATGTAGCAGTATATATATGGAGTAACTGTCAAAATGGAAATAAAAAGAAATGTATACAAAAATGTTTACAAAAAACGAATAAACTAAAATGGGATGCTTTCACGTACAATTCTGCCTGGCTAACAATTTAAAAACCAGAGAACCAAAAATCAGCAAAATCCAAAAGTTGATACCATCAAACGGCAAACATTTTTTTCTTACCCGAATAATTAAATTATCAGCCAATTAACAAAAATATTTAGTGGTTAATCATCTGTTCAACTGACTAATCAATCACTCAGTGACTGGACTGACACACATATCTTCATACACGTCACTACCAAGCACAATCTCATACACACACTCACGCACACCTTCATGCACCAACGTACTTTTTGCACAATACTCACTCTTTTGCACATCTATTGCACTTTTGCGTCCTCACTGTCTTGTGTCTGTATCGTTGCGCTCTGTCTGGTGTTGCACTGTCTTTGTTATGTTTTTTTGCAATTTTTGCACATTGCACTTTATGTAGTCCTGCGTTGATTGTCTGTTATACATCATATGTAGCACCATGGTTTGGAGGAACGTTGTCTCGTTTCACTGTTTACTGTACCACTGCATGGTTGGCATGGTTGCCACTTGACTAATATTCAATTATTCTCAAATGATTCGGTGAGATTTGAACCCTGGCCTTTTTCTTTTTTTTTTTTTTTTTTTATTGTTTTTTTTCTGATCCTTTAAGGACTACACCCAGGACTGTTAACAATAAAAAAATAATATATAGCTGTTCATCTTCTGATAATAGCAACAACAATCAAATGACAGATAAGCTACAACAACATTTGTATATAGTAAACAGCTATTGTAATGTTTATTTTTCAAGTTTTGATATTAATGAAATTAAAGCCATTACACAATACAGATAAGATGACCACAGATGAAAAATTAGACATGACAATGAAAAGCAGTGTGAGCAAAGCAACATACAGAGACACACAAAGTCCCTCAGATCCTGCAGAGTACAAACGAGTCTATTTTGGCCTCAAAGCCTCTTTGGTCTCTTCTGGTCTCCCCAAGGGATCAAGTCATTAATAAAGTCATTAATTTTTCTGGAAGCAAAAAATAAATTCAGCAGGTCCATGTGTGTCCATGGCAATTAAACCAGAACCAGAATAGTTGTACCAGCTAAAAAGAATAAAGGACCACTACTTATTTGTATGGCTTACTGAGTGAAGATATCTCTGGTTCTTCCAGCTGGGGTATCTGATTCAGTTTCCCACTGATTATCGTGCAATAACGTCATGACAGCTTTTATAGACACAAGGACAAATCCTACTAGGCAACAAACGCTGTAATAAAATCTATTTTTTTCTGCTCAACTATGTATCTGGCAGGTTTTTCATTTTCAGAGCCTGGAGACCGAAGCCAAGGTTTTGATACGGTGACATGTGTGTATATGTGTGTGCAAGTACTGTGTCTCCTCACCTCTGTAGCTAAGGTATTCCTCATTGACCTGGATCATGAACTCTCCATAAACATCACGAAACACGCCACTGTACACCCAGTCAGACACAAACCTAAGTGAGGCACAGAAAAACAAAACAAAATAGTGGTGTCACTCTTAGACAGATTTATCAACCATTTAGCTATATCACTAAAATAATATAGGATATATTTTGCTGTTTTCAGGATGCCTGTCTGCACGGGGCGCATAGAAACTGACCGTGTATAAGGTTCACAGCTGCTCTTCAGCAACGAAAGAAGAACAGGGTAGTTCTCGTTGCTGCAGTTATTCTGTGCTTCATTGTACAGGTAGGACAGCAGTTTAACACCCTGAGGAGAGCCACACGGTACTAAACTGACAACTCATCTGATAGGCTAAACACAACTGTGATAGAAGACATATTGCAGTTTGCAGATAAAAGAGCACTCACCACAGGGAAGGTGGCCTGGCCTGCACCCAAAGGCCCATCCACACAGCACAGTTCTGACAGGTATCTTAGATTAAAAGAAAGCAAAGCATTTTTGATTTGCTGATATTTACATCAAGGTCCTCTTTGAAAGGATATGGCTGTACTGTCAACTAAGTGAGGTGGAGGTTCAAAATGACAAAGTTAACACCAGAAAACCAGCGTGTAAAAAGCATTTGACCTCACCTGAGTTGGCGACCCACTTTGCGGAAGAGAAAGCCAATGGTCAGCAGGCTAAGAGTGGGTGGCGTACTAAGAACGCAAGCCCTGTAGTAATGCAGATACTTCCTCAAGCCACCGGTAAAAGCCTAAGAGATGGAATATATGTTCACAGATTAAAATGCATGTGGACTTCTTTCTGTGTTGGATTTTGTTGCCTGCTATGGACTGCTTCATTTAGGGCACTTTAATTTTTTTCTTTCCCTGTTTTTATATATTATATAATATTTTTAGACGTATTTATTTATTTTGCTGCGTACGCAAATAAGATGCTCATGTGTTTGTCTCAAAGTGCCCATTCAGGAAGATTATTTCCAATTTCTGAACACAACACTATTAACAACAGTACAATGCAAGCAGAGAACTTAGAGGAAATAATTTGCAGCGTTAGTGGTATTAACGATGCTTATGCAAACATACCTGGAAGACTAAGCCCTTCTTGTCAGCACTCTGCAGAGAAAAGCGGCTGAGCCTCAAATAATAGGTGCCGTACTGGGCCAATTCCCCCAAGAGACGAGACACGCTCTCTGGAGAGGCTCCTGACACACACACACCGGGCCTGACGTCAAACTGAACACTCTAAGAAGGGAAACGCATATTGACAGATGGTGGACAAAACACAATAAATAACTGTACAGTCTAATAAAATCCAATAAAACAGCCCGGCAGCAAAGACTATCTTTAGTGCATTCGATATTGAATTTTGCCAAGGCTGTAGAAGAGTCACGTCCATGGTGATTTTTGAAGGCACGGCTTCTGCTGGTATTATTTTAGACTGCATCACATAATCTGCTGTGTGTTATTTTTGTTATTTTTTTCTTTCACATTGATTTTTTTTATAGAGATATTTACAGTACTTCAAGACAGCACACATCTGGGGGCCTTGATCCACAGCCTTGATTGCACTTGCAGTAAAGAAAACACCTATGTAACTATAGAAACAAAATTTGACCTCAAGGCAACCCAATGAAGGAGGCAGGACTCACTTAGATAACAATATACACATACACATATATACAATATATTCTTTATATAGTTTCAAAAAACCAAAAGTGGGCGAGGGTGATGATTATTTATTTGGTTTGCCAATTTTATGAGAATACATTTAATTTCCTTGCACTGCCATATGCCCCTAATGCATTCTGCCGTCATTTATAGCCATCCTTGTTTCTCTCCTCTGCTCCGGCTTCACTGTGTGTAAAACCACTCACCATAAGCACAGAGCAGGGCAATGAAGCAAAGTAAAGATTGCATTACTCGAGTTGAAGACAACTCGCCACATTACTGCAACTGCACAAAAAGCTTCCCAGCAAATGTTAATCTGCGTAAAACAACAGGGGCAAATGACTGAGATTTGTCGTTATAACAAAGAAGGAAGTGGGAAAAGCTATGTCTGCCCCGTACCCCCTGGGGCCCCACCAGCAGCAGTCAGCCAAAGGGAAACACTGATGTTAATCATAAAAATATGCCGGAGAGTCAAGATAAGGAATTGAGAAGTAAACAAGATAAGTAGGATGCACTTTATGTTGTAAAAATAAGTATAATCTTCTGACAAAAAATAAGAATTTAATGGGAAACAATAAACTACCAGCAGAGCTCCCCTGGGTTTTTGTGTTCAGAATTAGGAATATTTTATTTTATTTCATGATCATTTAATCAGGCAGCTGACTTAAGCATACACTTCACACTGTTACATTTTATGAGTCAGTACAGCTTGTTTATATGCACGAATTTCCCATTATATCACATTCCAGCTTCTCCTTTTAATCTGTTTTTCTATTTGTAGCATGTCACGGCGCTTTTAGTTACTTTTATCACTTCTGCCTGACAGACTACTAAAAAACAAAAAAAAACAAAAAACAAATAAAGTGCATTTTAGAGACTAATAAAAGATAACGAACTGCACCTGGTTGAGAGGAAAAGTAGTAGAAGCCACTCCAATCAGGACGTTAAGGAGATCAGACACCAGTTGCTTCTGGGAGTCCAGGGGTAAGGGGAGGACAGGAGACGGTGTGCTCGTGCTCACCACCCTCATTTCACCCTCCCAAAGCCGATAGAGCTGATCAAAGGCCTCCCTGCCTCCCTCTGTTAGATAGAAAGACTCCCTTTTTCCAGGTGGGCTAGTGAGACAAACGAGGCATTCAGTTCAGTTTTCCAGAGGGAAGAAAAATACAAAACCCAAAAAAACTAAGCAAGTGGGCCTCTCCAATACCTTGATGACTCTGTAGTTAATAGTGTATGTGTCATTATGTCATTTTCTAAACTAAAGGCTTTGGTTTTATTCAGGATACTCTTGAATTCAGTATCTACCAGCTAAAGTGGATTTCTGTTCATTTATATGTCACAGATTTTGTTGTCATTTAACATTTAGATGTTTATTTATATTAAACCTCACAACCCAAACACAGACTGGTTTATTTTTTTCAAAAATGCTTTTTTTCCACATTTTCATTAGTTTGGCATCTTCGGTCTTACAAAAACGTAAGCAAGCTTCTATGATTCAATCTATCATTATTTATATTTTTTTCAGCTTTTTCTGGCATTTTATAGACCCATCAATTATTTCAAAAAGGCAGAACAATAAAACTATGAAAAGAATCAGTAGTTGCTCTCATATTATAGTGAGGAACTAGATTTACAACTGTTAGTGGGTTACAGCTGTTTTTTTTTTAAATACGAAAAGAAGTTTGGCATGCTTACAGCATAATCAAATTGACACATCACTTACCAGCCAACAGACTCCCAGCAGCGGCGTCTTCCAGGCTCAAATGTGCGTAGAGCCTCCCAGATATCAAAGTCTGGAATGGGGCTAGGCTCTGACTGAGAGTCTGGGGTCAGGTTGGAGGCTGACTGGAAGCCCTCATCTTCACACTGATCTAAACAAGGAGGCACCTGCAGAGAACAACAAAGAGAGAGTGCATAAAGCAATGCAAAGATAAATTATTTAAATCAAACACTGTGCAAATATGAATACGCTGAGCTGCTGAAGTGGACATATGATAAAACAGCCTAAGCTAAACTAAATATATTACTTAAGGATATAATATGGTGTCTTACTCGTATCGCCAACCCTGTTACATCAATATTACTGGGGATTGGAGGCAGATCTAGTCTTATGTCCATGTCTGAGGTGCGAGTGTGCTGGAGTGCTCCAAACAGGGTCAGCCTGGTCTCCTTTTCAAATCTTTCTTCTGCTTCTAGTTTTGTTCTCAAAGTTAGCAGTCCTGTGCCAGGTGGAGCATCCATCAGCCTCTGAGTTCCATACAGACTCTCCAAAGTCCCCCATTCCTCCCCACACACCAGACCCCATGCCCGGGCCTCCAGCCTCTGCAAGTCCTCACTTTGGTAGCTCCATGGTTGAGGCATCCGCAGCACAGGCCTCTCTCTTCTCATATAGTCCCTGCTGAACGAGGTAGGGGGAGGAGGTGCCGACCCAGCAAGGTTCACAAGAAGGTCAAGGACTGCATCCACTTCCTTCAAACCAGAGTATTCTCCCTCCGGCAGCCTCCCGAGCTGCTCTTCCAGCCTTTCTGCTTCCTCTCGACAGCCAGCCACACGTAAATCAAAACATATCATCAAGACTTTATTTCTCGGTGGTGTATTAGCTGTGGCACTCAGTCCTGGTGCAGGTCCTTTGGTGCCATCTTGAAACAGGTTAGACAGGAGGGCACCGTAGGCACGTTTTTTAAGAGCCCTGTGGAAACTTTCTCTTGAGACTCCTCCCAGTGCTCTGCGCTTCCATGACACCCCAGAAAGGCTGCAGTCACACAGGGCACTCAGCAGTTCAGTGATGCTGCTGCTGGTACAGCTGGGCATCATGCAGTTGTTAAGGCTTGGGTTCATGGTAGCTCTCTTGCCTCAGCCTGTATGAGTAAAACAAACAAGTTTTAGGTGATTGCTTTTAGAACAACTGTAACTATAACAGATGTTTTCCTAACAACACATAGACATCAGACAATAACTCAGTCCAACCAACACTGGTAGACATATTACTGTTGAATACTTCCTTTATAAACCACAGTATACGTACGTGTGTGCGTATGTATCCTATACATAGTGCGCTTACTCTGGCTGTTTTTATATGTATACTGTGTCAGCTAACTAGCATCACCGTTAGCCTTATTAGCTAACGTTTGAGATATCAAACGGCATGTTTTTGTTTCTTTAGCAAGCCCTGTGCTGTTCCGAGCTAAAACTATATTTCCTTCTTGTAGTTTTCTATCTTCTTGGTATAGTATTATATGTATTAATTCACCTGAAAATTTGAACCTTGCATCCACCTCCAGCGACTCCTCCCGTGCATGCTACCGTTTGTTGTGACCAATGTACCTCTGCATCGATTAGCCTTCCAGCTACGTTTAAGCGCAATAACAGTCGGACCAATTATATATTTATTTCGATTTTGTTTTTTACTTCAGCTACAAATTAATATGCAGTGTTGCTGCACTTAGGAGCTAAAAGCAAGCTAGGCGCCTCATTCATCTTCCATCGTCCGCCGCAAGGAAACAAGAAACAGTAGATCTGCCTCCCCCTGTCTCTGATTGGACAATCAAGTTCTCCTCTGCAAACGACTGGCTAATGATACTGCAGAGGGCAGACTGATTGGTCCGTTTTGTTCGTCTGTCAGGGGATGAGAAAAGTGTCATTTGTAACCGCGCTTTTGCTGCATTCAGGTGTTACACGAAAAATGTACTTTTGTCTACTATGACAGGACACTTTTAAGTAATTGACGATAATTATTAATGAACAGAACTCTTAAAATGACAAAAAAGAGATATCCAGAGAAAACACTTTCAAAGCTACTGCAGCCAGTACTGCTTGTTTGAGAGTAAAATCGTTTATAAATAGACCATTTCAATGATTTATCAGCAAAACACCTAAGCGGTTTCCACTACTTATGGGTGAATACATTCTAATTACAGACCTGATGGTTGAATATGGTCTCCTCTTTTCGCTGATCAGATTCCTGAAAAAGTTGACAGGCACTCATGCAGCCTCCAACAAATATGCATTCCTAGTGTGAATGCAGTTAATGACCTGGGTCAAAACTGATAGGTTCAGTTTCCCAGAAATGGATCAGGCCTACTAACCATACCCCCGTCCCCAATGGAGGTCTTTGCTGAATTTATCTTTAAGTCTAAGACTAGGAGTAATCCCTGTCGGAAAAACCTGCCGATAGTTCTTGTTTTGCAGTACAGTCCAAGGATCACCTGCAGCTAAAGTTGTTTTAGATTTAAGTGGGCTTTGTCCCTCATGTTTGAGAAAAGAGTACCCCTTTAATGACCAGCATGAGCAGTAATCAGAAGAATTACATGTACTCGTGACTGTTATTTTCCTTTAATTATATTTTTCTTGCACACAAATGAAGTGGGAGGCGCTCTGTATGTACACCTAATTAAGTCGTTATAATTACATTTAAAAAAGCATGTAGTGATATTGATGGCTTTTTTTTAATTATTGCCTATAATAACTTGTATATCACACAATTAAAAACATTTTGAGGGTCTTTTTTATGTGTGTGATTTTTAAACATCAGTAAATCAGTTTTCTTGAGATACTGCCGCCCCTCACTACTCGTTAGACTCAATAGTTAAGTAGACTACAACCAATTTAAACTCAGACTAAGCTTAATAAAATCCCACATGTGAAAATCCAAGCTAACTCAACGAGATATTTTAATATGCTCACAGGATATGAGCTTAGAGAACCCTGGAGTCAGAAACTGCCTGCGCGGTTTTAAATTATTCATCAGAACAACTGTTTAGAATGACACCACACCATCATTGTTTTTATTTGCTCCAAGTTCTCCTCCTCCTCCTCCTCCTCCGTCCCTAAGGCAGAGAGAATCAAAGCCAAATCTCGTTAGGAGGTTTCAAACGTGGAGGTGAGACTTAACCTGCAGAAGGAGAGACTGGCTGCATTGTGTGAAGAAGCATCCTATGCGGGAGAACAGAAGCCAGGAATCGTGCAGATTTTAACCCAATTTCTTGAAACCCGGCACAGAGGCTGACTGAAAAATAATTATTCTTAGTGTGCAGTATCATTGATTTCTAGACAGTGAAGGGAATGGTTATTTAGAAATCTTATCACAAGCGCTGTGCAAGGCAAATAATGTTGAATCCCAAAATGATGTAAGGCGCGTGTCCTAATAGGAATATAAAGTACTGTATCGCCTTTGATTTCCCACAAGTGATCAAGGATAGTGTACAAAATGCAGTGCTTGCGATAATCAAGTGTAATCACTCTTGCTTTGGCAGCAGCCCTTGAAGTTGCTCTATCTGTTGCTGCATCAGTGATCCGCCCGGTTCGAAGATGGCCCGTGCAGGCTCCTAGTTTGTCTTTGATATCTCCACCCCTGCGTCTGGGTTTGTTAAGCAGTCCGATGAGGCAATTTTGCCTTTCATCTTTCTTTTTTCCAATTTCATTCTTAGCTGTCAGTACTTAATGTTTTTTGCCGCAATTTTTCCAACCTTCACCGCCGATGACAGAGATGCGGCGAGGCTATTTATATTATCAACTCATTTCATGAAGCCAGACCTTGGCTTCTAGTTTGTATTCCGAGCCTTGTGACAGGAACCTGATGTGGCATTTGGGGGAAAAAGCATCAGCCATCATAGGATACACTGCATATGAAGACTGATGATATCAACTGATGTTATCAACAAAGTCGTTTGGGGTCATAATATGAAGGAATATGTGTGATAAGGGGGAAAAAAACTGTCAGCTTTTGACACTTGGTCCTCTTCTTCATAAATAGGGCTATGGTGGTTTTAATTTTCAGAAACCCCACCATTACTCTTGCCTGTGCATGTTGTCTTCATAAGGTCATGCAGGAATACCAAAGACTTGCACAAAAGAGAGTTTCCTTCAGCAGTGGAAAAAGCTATTCTATTATCCAAGGTGATTGTTTCTCATGCATTATTCGTGAGAGGTGGGTGTCAAATTGAAGCAAATCAATATGCTGAAGGTGAAAGAAACACAGCAGATATGAAGAGCGTATATGTCTCTGAGTTTATTAACGGAGGAGTGTATGATGAAACCTGTAACCCTCCGTCCACACACAACTTTTGTAAAATTAAGTTCATCCAGTACAACCAGATCAGGTACAAGATCAAGAATCTTCTGAGCTGCCTCGGATGTGAAGGAAAACGTTGGCTTCCGTTAATGGTCCTGTACTGAAAATGGAGCGTCCCAGTTTCTTTTATCATCACAGCACATTCACAAGTTTCAAAATGGGGGGGAAAAAAAAGGTCTCGACAACTGCACAAACAGGTTTTTTTTTTTTTCACTTTTGTTATTTTTGTCCCAGGACTCAATGCATAGGATTATACAGTTAGAATACAGTATTTCAACGCGTTTTACAAAGATTTATATGATATAGGAAACGAGAAATAAAAATAATAACTGCACAGCAGTAAGAACGGTCATTTGTCGAGTATAGATAGTCATTTATCGTACACACTGTGGAACAGCTGAGAAACACAGGGCAAAAAATGAACACAACTGGAAAAATTTTGCGCATATCCATCTACATAAGGATAACCTTTTGGCTTCAGACTAATTTAGGAATGCCAGACATTTTCAAGGGAAACCCAAATCACATTGGCCACTGTTTTACATTTAATCAGTTTGGCTTTTTTTTTTTCTTTTTTCTTTTTTTGCCTTACCCACCAAAGTCCTACTAAGCACACACCACAGACACCCAAAGGAAATGCACACGTCAAAATTGCAACCATAAAAGAAATCTTACTGAAACATCTTCAGCCTATTGGCACGCAAATGGCTGCAGCAGGGCATCTAGCATTTGAGACAGCACACATAAGATCACAAGTCCAAATACATTGCTGTGTCTATATCACTATCATCATCATAGTCACCTAGGTTACCAGTAGAATAACTTAGAAACAATATATGTAATATCCTATATAAGGCACATTTTTGGTGAAAGAAAGGCTCTGAAAGAAGCTTCTTGCATCAACTCTGTCAGTAAGAAAGGACTCAGCAGTAAACAACACCGGAGACAAGGATGGAGCCTGCAGTTGGCATGCAATTAAGATCAAAAGCCTCCCCTGCTGATTCCATTATACAGAGTGCCACTCTGCACTGCGCTGAGTGGGCAGTGCCAAGTGCTGTTGGTCGGGATGCCAGGGTGCCATGCTGAGACAGCAGGCAGGCAAGCTCGAGGTCTGTGCACACCTCTCTCTAGCGAAGGCAGGAATCATTAACATTCTTGGGGCTGTGGAGAGCGTCATGCGCCGTCAAATCCACACACCCATGATCAGATACAGCGAGTACAATTAAATCATCTGTCAACAGCAAGGCCTACAATTTAGGGACGGCGTCTAATGGCCCAAGAAATAACCAACCTACCCTGTCGACACCTCGGTTCTGACACTGACATATCAATAACCCAATTAATATAACAATTATGTACACGACTGAACCAAACAACCCCCCTCCCTCCCCCGACATCATACAGAGGCTAAATCCACGATAATTGTTCAGAGCATGCCATTTAAGTACCGACTGAATCTCATCTAAATTATTAACATCAGCGACAGGCTATTTCATAGCTGTAGAGGCAGAATTCGTGATGACTATTTGGAACATTACAAGGGTAATACTAAAAATATGGTACAAAAATCATAAACATGAGCAATGCATAAAACAATTTGAATAGTCTTCTAACATATTGCTGAACTGCTACTTTAGTAAGCAAATGCAACTGTTGATTGTGGCTCATGGTATACTGACATTATTGCAGGGCTAATATGAGTGACACGAATCTGTGGCAGGAAAAATGGTTGCTTCTTGCTGATACATATATGTATATAAAAATAAAACAATACAGCAAAGGAAAAAAAACTTAAACACAGTCTTTAACTATAATATCTTTAAAACGTATTAAATGTCCTTCTGTGCTTTAGTTGAAGTGGAATGTTTCATGGCACTGTACAATAAAGGGAGACAGACTGTGCTATTATCGATTTCCACGAGCACAACAGGCAATCCAGCCAGAACCAAATCCGAGTCGAAAGAAAAAGAATATAACTCAAATGTTTCTGAAACGCCTGGTGATCTGTCATTCATATGAGCCTGTACATTGCTAGATTAACCAGCGTCCTTTTGAGGACCCTTTGGTCTCTGTCATAAAGCTCATTGAGAGCACAGGCTCCAGTGTGTTACTGAGTATGGGGGAATTAAAACGACAAAGCAGGCGTCCTGTCACCCTCGCGCCTGACAGTAGGCATCCCGTGTGTGCACGCACAATTTCACACATTCGCACACGTGCAATCCACCCAAACGCACACTTAAATTCAGCAGCACACACTCTTTTTTGTTTTTTCCACAAGTACTTCACACAGGCATCTACGCATACACAGGCTAATAAAAACACTATCCGCACCACAAGGTGATCCATTTAAAAAGATATTTTTTCTTATAAAGCTTTCCGCATAAAGACTGCACGATAAAAAAAATATATAATACAACTCTTAAAACCATTTTTTTTTTTTTACACAGAGTGAAATTGAACATCTGATTATCTCCTATGCCAGTGCTCCACAGAGGGGCTTAAATCTCAGAGAGAGTTCTGCCGCACTGCATTGTGGGAGCAATATTCAGTGAAGCATGAATGAGTGCGCAGACCTTTAAGGTTTGGCAAGTGAGCTTTAAGGCGTACCTATGACAGTGTAACCCACCATTTTCTTCCTGTCTCCTCTCTTTCTGCATTTCATTAGTCTGTTACTTCACACAGAACAGAAAATTACCCCAGGACCAAGTTGTACAATAAACACGCCCATTTCTCACATTTCCTCATTTCTGGAATTTATTCACTAAAAAAAAAAAAAAGAAAGAAATAAGCCCCTGTAGTCACTGGCGATATTCCCCCTTCCCTTGGTTCCTCCCTCCACTTAGTGGGTTAGAGATCAGTCACTTTGTTTTCCAGGGCGGCTGCTATCTGCTGGAGCCGCAGGGCTAGCTGTTTACTCTGGGCAGCTGGGTCCTCTTCCAGAGAAGCGATGATCTGGAAAAAAAAAAAAAAAAAAAAGGAAGGTAAGAAGGACAGAAAAAAAAAAAAAGTGAGATGTCGGGTATAATAGGTGTAGAGGATAGAGAGGAGACAAAGAGTTGGACAGAGGATGGCATAAGGGTAATGTCGGAAAAGCAAAGAAACAAGGAGGAGGGGGATGGACAGAGAAGAAGCACAGGAAGAAGAAGAAGGGTGGAGAGTGGGAGGAGAAGATGGTGTTATTCGACATCAGCAATCGCGTCATATAAGCTGTTATTCTTTGCGAGTCCCACTTAGGGGAGACTGACAGCCCCATTTGTTTATCCAACTTGTTCATTAGGTTTTGTTTATCCCCTTTTCGTGACCTCAAGTGGCAATGCACAATGGACTCTTAAAAATCAATTCCCAGAGCAATTTTCCAATTCACATCCCACAGAAATGCTTTCAATTAAAATTTCATACAATCACTCTTCTGGCATATCAAGAGTGAAGAGAGAGAGAAAAAAAAGGAGAACCAATAATATAGTGGGCAGTAGTGCATTCAGTGGAATAGCCTCCTTCGGGTGTGATAGGAAAAAGAAGGGCCTCTTACCCCATCATAGTATTTGCTGGCGTACTGGTAAAGCTGATGGAGAGCCACGTGTGTGTTCAGTTTGTCTGTGTGAGACTGAAAAACATAAACAGAAATTTAAAGGTTAAAGTGGAAATCCAACCAAACCACGAACCTGGACCCAGCTGAATAAACTACACCCAGGCTTTAAAAACTGTGGCGGAGCAAATGAGAATTACTGCACACACATAAATAAGCCTCTGAACAATGCTGATATGTAATGCCACCGGGCATTAAAGTTATAATCCTTAAGATTTTCATAAACTCAAATCCTGTTTTTCATATTATAATATAAAGAAAGTCAATTATTGACATGCTTTTTGGTTAAAACCATTTGAGTTAATTCGGCAACAGTGCAAACAAATACACCAGTTCCTCTTTTGTTGTTTTCAGCAGCATGTAGTTGCAAAGTGCACCCTTGGCGCAGTAAGTAAAAAATACAATTTTCATACAGTCCTTCCTGTGTAAAATGTTATGTGGATGCCACATCAATGCAATATGATTCAATTATGACTTTCTCCATTGGTTTCCTGTGTCACCCTATCCTATCTGCTGACAATTAAAGACAAAAACACCCAAAATAAATGGAACAAAAAAAATATTTTAACATTATGGACTTGAAAGTGGACTATGAATCTCTCACAGTTGACATGCCAGTACAAAAGAGGCTTTAATAATAATAATAATAATAATAATAATAATAATGGATTGCATTTATAAAGCGCTTTTTGAGAACCTCAAAGCGCTGTACAATTCCACTATTCATTCACTCTCACATTCACACACTGGTGGAGGCAAGCTACAGTTGTAGCCACAGCTGCCCTGGGGCAGACTAACAGAGGCGAGGCTGCCATATTGCGCCATCGGCCCATCACCAGTAGGCGGTAGGTGAAGTGTCTTGCCCAAGGACACAACGACCAAGACTGTCTGAGCCAGGGCTCGAACCTTCCGATTACAAGACAAACTGCTAACTCTTGAGCCACGATCTTGGCACGATCGTGGCTCAAGAGTTGGCAGTTCATCTTTAGAAAGGAAATACCTTTTTCTTAACGTCCCCGGGGGCATTTGGTTAAAAAAACAAAACCAAAAAACCCAACAATCTTAAATGTGTTCAATACCCACACTCGAGGGATGTTAAAAAGCATGTTTTAGACTGAAACCTTAAGGATTGCAACATTAACAGCAAGACAAGTTTTTATCCCAGAGCTGTAAAAGCATTAAATGCTGCATTGTCCACATGATTGTGCTGTGTGCAATGGAGGGTTTTGCAGTTTAGGTGAATGGAGAAAAGTTGTTTTTTTTTCCCATCTCTTATATAGTTTAATGCAATTTACAGATTTAGTTTTATGACTGTTGTGAGTGATCTCTGCACTATAGACACTGCACTTATTAACTGCACATGTTACAGTGACAATGAAGATATTCTACTCTATTGTGTTCTATTCAAAAATGACAGATGTATTCCTTACCCGTGACACCTCTGCCAAGTGAGTGTTCATGTCCTGGTCGCTGACAGATACCATCTGCCTGATGCCCTTGTAGTAACTAAACACACAGACACACACATAAAGAGTAGACAAGAGGTGGTAATTGATCCATTATGTTAACTGATATTTAAAAAAAAGGTATTACAGTCTCCAATAATAACAGATGGAAAGTGCTGCCAGTACTTACTCATCTACCATCTTCTTATAGGTGGAGATCTCCTTTGCATAGAGTAGTTTGTTACTTGGCGAGTCCTAAAGGGGGAGGGATACAACTCAGTGAAAATGGCACTTTAAATTAACGTGCCTATAACCTTTTCACATAATCAAATTTGTTCTCATCTTCTGTCCATCTTTTCACCCATCTTCCTTTTTTCCTCCTCACTCCTCCACCTCATATTCTCCCACCCCTCCCTCCTCTTGTCCATTCGTTTCCACTCACCCGGCTGAGTTTGTGCTCACTCTTGGTGCAAGCATCCATAAAAGTCTGGGCGATGACAGAGAGTGAGGCGTCCACCACTTCAGACACGTGGACGTCAAAGATGAAGTGGGGATTCTTGAGGATGTTCACCCAGAACCGCAGAGGCAGGCTGCACGGGTATTAAAAAGAGGGGCAAGAAATCAGTCTATCATCACTGGTTGTTATCGGTATTATTGTTTCAGAACGGGGGGGGGTGTCTCATCAACCGCATTACATCCATGAATTAATTTAAGTCAGGGAGGCATTTCATTTCATGTGTGAGAGCACTTGCCTGAGGTGCAATTGAGTGCAGTACAAGATAATAACAGCGATGGAGAAAAGCCTTTCGTGTCGGTGTCAGTTTATTCAGAACAATACCCTTGACTGTCAGTTTATATTACTGTTTCACACGATGCTGACCTCTGTGAGAACTATTGCTGTTCACGGAAAATTAAATGAAAAAGAAAAAAAATTATCTCTGAAGACTTTTTTTTAACAACTAAAGGGATCTGCACAAAGCAACATCCAATGACGCTTGTCTACTCTAACAAACAATGATTAGAAATGATAAAGCAGCTGACCTCTGAGGTTCCTCTGCAGCCTAACAACTTAAAGCCCAGACTACATAATGCAATGCTCGAACGGTCTTGCTAATTTCCCCCCTGAATGGAAAAACAAACTCCACAGACTTTCTTCCAAACTCATATCAGCTTTTACATTCAAAAGAACAACCAAATACAATAGTTTAGGAAAAAAACTCCTCCCCAATCGGTGAGAACGTCTTCTGCCATCTGAGAGAAGAAACGCACCGCATAAAATTCATACTGGTTTGGTAATATCTCCAGGGAAGGCTGCCGTGAGAATACAATGGAAGCATAAAAATAGCAATGTTGTCATAATCACAGAATTAAATTAGCTTGGGACATAATTACCATGTTTGTTTGTTGTTATGCCTCATACACACATTCATATTTAGTACATGGCCCTCAGTTGATTTGATAAACAGAACGGGCGGATGCAGAGTGTGGTGTGGAGTGTAGTAAGTAATTAAATCGCTCATCTTCTGTCCTTGTGTGGCTGCTCTCTTGCCAGCCTTGCGTCAATCACCGGCATCTACATGCAACACGTCGTCTTGTATGCTTGAGCCTTAGCCGACGTGACACTAATTTATGCACTTAAATGTCACATGGGAGCAGGGGGATTGCAAATGCAAACTAAGTAAGTTGAAATTGGGCATTTGTATTCTGTCCATTCTGGGATAAGTAAGTTTTATTTCTTGGAGAGTTACAGTGTCTCAGGCAGTGGGATTTCTGTTGGTGGGAATGAAATCGGATAGCTGTGTTTGTGTGGACTGGTTGTGAAATTGTATACCACAGTCGTATCTAAATGAGAGGTCCTTGTATTTCATTCAAGATGCATTTTTTCATACTATGCCATACTTCTGCACCACTATAGTTAAGACGAAATTATCCTAGAAAGCTGCTCTTACTATTTTACATTTTCGGGAGTTATAGCTACTCATTGGTTTTCTGATTTAAATGAAAAAACAACAACCTGTATCTAATGGAAAGCATTAAGATTAACTGAATCAGCCAATCAGTTTAGTGCTCAGATGGTTCCGGTCTGAAGAGGAAAGAGGGGGAAAGCAAATACTTTCCCCCTCTCCCGGCAAAAATGGCAATAATACATGAACAGTCCAAATTTGGGAGAAAATATTGATTCAATTTTTTTTATAATTAAACTGAAGATGAAAAGATTTCCCATAGTCCACTAATACAACATGTTACTTTAAACATTTAGGTAAAAGGTACTGTCAAAATGTATGAAACTATCTGCATAATTTCCTGTTCTATTAAGGAGGAGGGAACAAGATGTAGTAATTATACACATTTGGTTGAAATACCGTTAATAGCAAGTGGGGAAAAATGCCTCTCAGGGAAGGAAACATCAACAACAATGAACTAGCTGCTAATGACCATCTAACATCCCTTAATGGCAAAGGCTGATATCTATATTGACTACATGGAGCATAGAGCCACAGAGGAGCACTCTGTGATCGCCACCCTTTTCCATGCTCTGATTGCAAGGATTGGAAAACTTCTTTAGGACCTAAACCTATTTGATCAGTGTGTTACGTCCAAAATATTATACAGATAAAACCCTTGAGAATGACCCCAAATCCACTTTTTAAATTGTCCTCTAGTAAATAAAAAAATAAATCCCAGGCACAGATTCTTCTGTTACTCTAAATCTTAGACAATAAATTGCTGCAGTGGAAAAACTGTGATATATTCTCTGATACTGATGCATAAAGTAGGTCATAGAAAAAAATCCTGGCAAATAAAAACAAGATTTTTATTTTACATTGCAACACTTGGAGTGGGTTCCTGTGTTTAAAAGAGCTTAAATTTGCTTTTCAGGTGAGAATAAAGTTTAAGTGGCTATCTCCTGTACTTATAAAGTTATGCGGGCCCATAAAATCTGGGGAAAAATAGTACTTTATATGTACTTTAGGGGACAGTAACACAGAAATAGTTATTGTCTGATGCTTATTCTGAGGGAGTCATGTGGACTGATTGATTTCATGGAATGAGGCCGGAAACAAATACTTTTGTACTTTTGATACTTGGAGTACATCCACATACTAACATACAGCATACAAAAAGGAACTCTGAGAGTGATCATTAGTGTACGCAGTCGACCTGTTGTTTTACCTATTCGTCTTCCAGATATGGATAGTCTCCTCATCCACATTGTTGTGTTTCAGCGCTTGCTCATCCAGGAAGTCAAAGAAATATTTGACAGCTGGTGGGACCACTGCCCCAGAGCACAGCACGCTGCGGAAGAAGTCATCCACAAACTGCTGCAGTGTTCCCTGAAAAGGGCCACAAATAATGTGAGACAGGGCAGAGACACAGAGCGCAGCCAGAAATACCAGAGGCACAACTATTTGCAAGGAGAGTATAGCTATTCAAGTTTTTACTGTGCATTTTCGGCTCTTTCCAAAATAGCTTTAACTTGGAAAAACCTTGGTTTGTAAAGCAGAATTTTACTGTTTAGTCAGTGTAACAGTGCCCTATTTACTGTAATAATTGCATAAATGTTTTTTTCTTGTACCTTTACGGAAAGGAGTCTTGTTAGATAGATCTCTGTAATGGCTTTGGTCATCGACTTGTCCTTTATGCTTCCTCGTTTAGATTTGGTCTCATCCAGTTCGTCTGTTGGCCTCACCAAGTGAAACACTTTATCATCTTCCAATAAAGCATTTCCTATTGGAGGAAAACACTGGTGTAAACTTTCTTTTGACAATTCTGCTTCTTATTTATTCATGCACATGCTTACAGAAAACATTCAGACGATTAAAATTAAAACATGAGAGGGTGTGTCTACTGAATTTGAATGAGACTATCCAAGAAGAAATGCTAAACCATCAAATACTCTCAAATGTACATAAAAAAGCTGAAGATAAAAGGACATACTATTTCTGCATAATCTCAAAGCGTGTTATACATAAAACAACATGTATTAGCATGTTAATTGGTCGTGGGAATATGGACAAAAACCCTGGAGAAACAAAACAAAGGCAGGAACTCTCAAGTACACATTTCATCTGTGTCCTTCTGGGTTCAACACGTGTGTGTTTATGTGCACGGCATGCGTGTACTTAGAGATACGTACGCTCCTCGTGGTTTTCCTGATTCTGGTCATAGTTCTGTTGCGTGTGCTGCACTTTGGACAAAACTAATGTGGCGTTATCCCGCACCTGGAATGTACAGTCAATCATTTTGTTAGATGACAACACACACAACGATGCAAACTTAACACACCTTTGAATTTAATAGCTACTGTGACTGTGGTCAGTGCCTTTTAGCAGTGAGTCTTTATTGGGATATTTACAGACCATTTTCTTTGGCGTCAACCTATTATTGACCCCACAAATACTGTGATTAGCGCTACCCTGACACAGCCAATGAATCTATAGGAGCAGGTCTGTTGTCTAAGAACAACAGCGAGACAGCAGGTAGGATGAAAGAAACTCGAGCACCTTTAAAAGAGGCGGATTTAAGTGGCTGAAAAGCAGAACAGGTAGGGGATATTCACGAGTGACCTTTATTTTCTGTGGATCAATACAGTGCCAAGAAGATTTAGTGGCATTCTGTCACCACTGAGAGCCAACAAGACCAAACAAAGAGAAAGCTATGGGACTCGCAGGTAAGAAATTAAATTTTGTAGGTGATAAAAACAAAAAGTGAAGAATTTTATTACAGTGCTATTGTATAGCGTATTCTTTGGGCCAACATTATCGTAAATGATCTATCTTGAACACCTATACAACTCCATGAAAGTTAATGATGAAATCTTTAAGCAGCACTTTAAGGATAAAAGCTTTTTTCCTCTTAGCTTTTACACAGCTTAGTAGTTACTGGCATAGAAAGGAGAGTGAAAACTCTGTGATGGTTGTTGGACTTGAACTAAAGAGTCATATAAAAAGATAAAAGGAAGCTTCCAATGTTATCCTTGAGAACATATCGCACATTTACTTTCTCTTGCTATGGTATTTCATACATATTTTATAAAAAAGAAATCTTAATCTTGTTTCCTCAGGTAGGGTCACATGTGAGCTGTTGCATGACTGCAATTTTATATGGTTTGACAAAACAACACATTACAATGTGGCTTTGTAAGCAGAAAGCTGTGTCCTTGCCATACATCTTGCTAATTTTTTTTTATTGCAGAAAATACTTGGAAGAAAAAACTAAAATGGCTTAATGTAGGATTGCATAGAAAGACATAACCAAGAGAAGAGACTTCTAGTATGCAAAGATACAAGTATCAGCAATTTATTTTTACCTAAAGGTAAGTTTAAATGCTTATATATAAATAAGTATTTATAGGTATACTTATTTATACTGAGAGATTAGGTATAAATTGGTGGTAAAAAAGTAAGGTAAATAAACATCATGTTATTGTGGAAAAAAAAGAAAAGAAATACATTTAGAAACTCTACATATAAATTACATTATACATTCGAACTGAATGCACATTAAATGGTCATTGATTTACATCAGATACTGAACCCCAGTCATTTGGTTTTGTAATTTCAATTCTTATTACTGCATAGTAAATTTTTGCAGTACTCACGTTGTAGTGTGCCAGAGTATTGATGCGTTTCCACCTGCCTTCTTTCTGGGAGGTCAAGTCCAGATCCGACAAAATCTGGCCCGTTGAGCCAGGGCGCCACTCTGTGATGAAGGCAGGATGAGACCGTTATTCAAAACGCAAGTTATCTCTGCTGTGGGAGTAAAACATTTCAAATAAAATACTTTTTTATATTATTTCAATTACTTTTATCCTGGGATGCGGCTGTCCTGTGGTTACACTGTAATAATGTGATCTTTAACGAATGCAGCTATCTGCTCAGTTATCTCTTGGGATTTAATGATGCATTTATTAAATTCGCCTGTTAGCTATATGGCTGAACTCGGGTGAAGAAGTCACATGTCAGTAGTTTCTGCATAATTGAAACATAATAGAAAAGTTTGCACCCAAACACATTCTGCATAACTGAGCCCACCACCGTCTGCATTTCATTTACAACTAAAACCAAATACAAGGCAGTTAGCCTGAAAGAAAATAGATCTCTGCTTATCTAAAATGTATAAAGGAATGAGATCTACAGCGTGCGTGGGAATAAAAAAATGACTTTGAAGTTAGAAAATGTCTGTGGAGCTTTAGCCTTTCAAGTCACTCCCCAAGGTTTCTGATTACAGTAGCGAGCATAGCTTTGTTTAGGGATGAACGATTTCTTCATGTTGCTGACAATGAATAAATTCTAAGCTAAGTTGGTTTCTTTTACTCCACAAACTGAAATAAAAAGCTGTTTTATTAAAATAATAAAATATACTGAATACATGTGAAATGAAATAATTATTCACCCTCTCAGATAACTCACTTCTCATTTAATTATGAATTAATTTCACTTAAGACTGAAATAACAGTTACATTATTTATCATTACTAGACGTTCCTGCTTTAGTTCATCTGCTTTTTTTTAGGTGGCCGTCATTTACTCACCCAGGGTGACGCTGTCGACTTTGGGCCGCTGGGAGTATGGCAGGTTCCTGTACACCTGCTCGATGATCTTCTCTTTCACCTGCGAGATGGTGTCACAGTTCAGCACCTTGACGGGCGTAACATCCGGCCCCTCGCCTTGAACCAGCACTTGCAAGGTCTGACAAACAGAATCGCACATTAATACCTCACGCTGATAACGCGCACCTACGTTAATAAAATACAAACATGCAGAAATATTCAAACATGGTCAGAGCACCCAGGCACCCACCCACGCCAAGTTCTATTTGGATGTTGTTGTCACAGCAACAGGGCTTTATAAGCACACAAGCACACACACACAGACACACATTGGTGACACCTGACAGGACTTTTGGCCAGCTAATGACCAAAGCTCAGCAGGAGCCAACTGACCCGCCTCGCCTCTCACATCCAATTCTGTTAGAAATAACTGACCATTCAACGCTTTCAAATGTGAGCCAGGGAATACACTCACAATGGCAACCCTATCAGCCCAGCTGCATATAAAGTGCATAAGAGTAGCACGCTGTAAATTTAAGCCAGTAGGAAGCAATGCATCTGCTTTTGAAATCTGTCAAGCGTTTTTTTTTTCCTCCTCCCTATGTAATTCAATCACAGAAAGCAATCCATCACAGAAGGAGACGTGTAACTCACGCTAATTTGATAATTGTCCTCGACAACGCCATTACCCATGGGTCTTTTTATTTGTGCTGACTTTAACAAAAAACAGCTGGGTTCATATTAGCTTCCATTACCGAGACACAATATCAAAACGAGACACACGGGCATTTCCTGACTCCTGAAAGCTGCCCAAATGGACGGAGAGCAGGTGCAGGCTGCGAGGTTGAGGGGAGGTTGTGGAGGTGGCTTGTACTCCATACTTGTTCCCACTTGTAGGACTTTAACCTAAGTCACACATTTCCCTGCTACGCTGGATTGTGTTGGCTGTGTCGTTTCTGAGCTGAGAACATTGACACTGAAAATGGATGTCACACAAAAGCGGGCAGTCGCCTCAGGGCTTTTTTTTTTTTTTTGTGTGGTGGTGGTGGTGGTGGTGGGGGGGGGGGGGGGGGGGGGTTACCACGGCAACTGCACAGTGTGTATGTATTGCTCACCAGGCACAAAACACCATGCAATCTTGAAGCAGAGTGTGCAGTTTTTATGACGCTGAGTTTCTGAATTTCTATGACTGACTGTGAGGGGTGCTCTGTGTGTGTTTGTGCATGTGCATGTGTGTGTGTGTCTCTGTGTGTGTGTGTGAGAGAGAGTGAGTGAGTGTGTGCGCGTCGATCTCACCAAGACAGAGTACTCAACGTCGTCACCCAACAGGCCTGTGTCATTGAGGGTGTATTTGGCTTTCTTCACTCTGACATCCACGGGGCCTTTCTCAATCTGGTGCTTGATGGCTTTGAACAGTTTGTACAAGGGCTCGCCTGCAGAGTCCTGTTACACACACACACACACACACACACAACACACACACAAACACAGACACACAGAGGCACACAAAACCATTTAGCTTGACACAGCTGTTGTAAAGCAGCTAATTGTTGTGATTAGCAGCTTAAAAGTCAAATAAATTGGCACTTTCAACACGAGCACTAATGAAAGAAATGCAGAAATCCATAAAGCCCACAGTTTAATATTGAAGCATGCGATCATACTTTTTTTTAAAATAACTGATAAAGTATATTCACTCCTTAAAAAAATGTATTGAACAACATCTATATTTTTCAGACCACCAGTCTATACCATAAAGTTCACTGTAACACGGAACAGCTACTAAAATCAAAACATATCAGAGCTGCAACCAGAAAATATTCAAATCAAATCAATCTCCTGTCAGTCACTGCATCATTTCCAGTGACCCAAAACTTGCATTACCTTCAAAAACTGGTAAAGGCAGATTGACATCCAGTTACACAGCATCCGCTCCACCACTGTCTCTGACCTGAAAAACATATTTGTTGAGTTATTTTTACTCTTATTATGAAAATAAAATGTATTTATTTAGTGTAAAATACTGCATATCAAGAGACACGGCATGAAACAGACACCAGTATAAATAAAGGTATTGGGCCACACCTTTTAATCTTTGAATTCAGGTGTTTTTCCAGTTCCAATAAAATCAAGCCATGCAGTCATGTGTGTGAAAGAAAGAGTTCACTAAAATCAAGCATGGCACTGTAAGAGCATGCCACCTTTTCAATAAGTCACTTTGTGAAATTTCTTCCCTCTTTGACATTGCATGCAGTAATAAATGATAATATTGTAAAGTGGAAGCATTTAGGAACCACAGCAACTTAGCCACAATGTGGCAGACCGGAGCAGGGCTGCTGACTGCTAAGGTGCACGCTGACTCAATAACTGCAGACTTCCAAAATTCCTCTGGCATTAACATCAGCAAACCCTGTGCACAGCGAGCTTCCTGGCAGGATTTCCATGGTTGAGCGCCTCCTGTAGGTGTATCATGTATGCAGCCCAGTACTTTTGTCTATATAGTGTTTGTTGATAAGGGGAAAGTCTACACTACAGAGCCTCTGAAGTTGCATAAGGTGAGCTTATATATAGTGGTGTGGAAAAAGTGTTTGCCCCTTTCCTGATTTCCTATTTTTTTGTATGTTTGTCACACTAAAATGGTTCACATCACCAACCAAATTTAAATATTAGACAAACACGAGCAAACACAAAATGCAGTTTCTAAATGAAGAGGTTTATTATTAAGGGGAAAAAATTCCTGGGGCTGTTTTGCTGCCTCGGGACTTGGAGGACTTGCTGTGGTAAATGGAACCCAGAATTCTGCTATCCAGCAAAACATCCTGAAGGAGAATGTCCAGCCATCTGTTGGTGCCCTCAAGCCGAAGACAACTTGGGTTCTGCAGCAGGACAATGATCCAAAACACACCAGCAAGCCCACATGTGCATGGCTTAAGAAAAACAAAATGAAGACTTTGGAGTGGCCTAGTCAACGTCCTGACCTGAATCTGATTGAGATGCTGTGGCATGACCTTAAAAAGGTCATGCCACAGCAAGGTTGGCCCAACCTTGCTGTTAAGGTTGGCCCAACCAGTTATTAGGTTTAGGGGGCAATCACTTTTTCACGCAGGGCCATGTAGAGGTTTGGACCCCCCCCCCCCCCAAATTATAAACACCTTAATTTAGAAACTGCATTTTGTGTTTATTTGTGTTACGTTTTTGTAGTATTTAATTTTGTTCAATGATGTGAAACATTTAAGTGCGACAAACGTATAAAAACTAGGAAATCAGGAAGGGGGCCAAGACTACTTCTTAGCGCAATATGAAAAGACCTTCTGACATTTATCATTTATTTACAGAATAAATAAAGGCTTTGATAAAAAGCATAGTATAAATAACTTGCATAACCATTATTATATTTTTTTAAATCATCTTGTGGGACTTTATGGGCCTCGAATTATATACAGCTTATCAGTGTCAAGATATTTTTATTCAGAACTCATGTCATTGGTCATTTGACAGATATCCCATCAAAATGTCAACTATCCACTGGTGATGCTCGCTGATGCACATAGCATGCCTAATTAGATATCTTGTATATAAGGAGGTCTGTTTTGGCACAATGGGCTAATCAGCATAATGAGCTTCTCCATTGGGGGATAATTAAGATGTGTACTTGCATAACAGTCAGTCACAGCGTGCCTAGGCACAGGGAATAGTTCAGATCACAAAACTGCCCCTCAGAAACGATAAGCAACTGTGCCGTCAGACAAGTGTGTCCTGCTGAGGGAGGGGAAGCAGCAGTCAATGGATCACTTGACCTTGACATGATCATTAAAAAGATCAAAGAACACCAAAATCTGGAAGCTTCGTTTCTTAAGGCTATTTACTTCAATCAGATTAATAAGCTGAATGTTTATGGACTCAAATTTCACAAAGAAATTCTGAAATTTTGCCCAGGAAGAATATAGCGAACGATTACTATTAAAACAATCAAATCAGTGACAGAAAATAACTCACCAGTATGTGGTCAGTTTTTAAAAATACTAATTATTGTTAGCAAAACAATAATTACTTATAATTTCACACCAACCCAAATTTTACAACCAGTCTCCACTTAGCTGGAAAGTCTAACTAATAAAATAGAATCTGGGTTAGGGTTACGCTGGCTCAAGCACTAAAGCTGATCTTTTTAGTTACAATCAGCAGGGATAAGAAGGTGAAGATGACAAAGACGAGATGAAAGAGAAGAAAGAAAATTGTCCAGCACATTTTACTTGGATTCCAATGAGGAAAAACAAAAAAAAGAGGAAAAAACAGAAGGATGAGCAGATGGAAGAAGACTGGAATAGATGGAGCAGCAGTCTGGCTCTTGATAATGGACTACAGTAAGTCTTTACAAAATTCAACAGAAAACATGGCAACAGAATGAAACAGTCCGCTGCATTCTGAACTGAATCCCAGTCCGCATCAACTGGTTCATATCAGTGCCAGAGTTGAGCGACTCTGCTTCAAAACTGCAGAAAGAGGACATTTTACAATCTCAGAGCAATTACTGCTAAACAAATCTAAGAGTCCACCCAGAAGAGTGGCACCGAGAGGCTAGACTGAGGCAGCAGCACACAGAGCTAAGTAGGTTAGCATGCAAAAAGCAGGTGTTTACTGTTACAGTTTTGACCTAGAAAGATCTAGAAAGAGGATATGAATGTTTGCACCAGATTTCAAGGCACTGAATGGGAAGCAAGCACCAAAACATTTTGGATTCATGCTATGTAAAAATGTTGTGCTAATTAAGCCTGAAAGCAATACAGGAGAACCATTAATAAGCAACAGAGAGTTGGACCACACTCACCTGCGCAGCATTAGTTTGGGATTCTTGCTGTTGACATATTCCTCCATCAGCTCCAACAACAGTGTTCTCATAATGTCGGTGTAATATTCCAGCTTCCCATGCAGAGCTACTGTTAACAGGGAGGCAAAGTAAACCTTGGCCCTGGCGTTAAAGTCATGACTGCGCTCCAGGGTACGGATAAACTGCAAAAACACAAAAATCACACACATACACACACAGAAACAGGAGGCAAATGAGGTGAATTAATCATCGTGATGAAGCACACACAGAAGCAAATCCAACATAATATGCTTTTAAATTATCAAAAGACCAATGCTAGTGAAAATTATAATTATCAAGGTAAATTTAGTTCTGCCCTGTAAAATACTGTGGCTTAGAAATGATACCAATTAGTGGAAGAAGAATCACCCCACAAGTGCAGTTAGCACCTCAGAGGCTGTTTCTGTGCCAGCAATATTGGATTAACAGGAATCTTCACACGTCTCCCTCTGCTATGTCCTCTGCCTCTCGCTTGTATTACTGTAGATATGCCGCAAAACTGTAACACACTACAGTGCTCAATTCAAAGGAAGGGGGCGGCTTAAAGTTACAATAGATCCTTAATCTGTGAGGTATTCAGCCCATTTTAAAAACACCATCAATATAGTATCATACAAACATTTAGCTAAGTAGCTCAAGGTAATGGCTGGAGCTGACCTTCTCTTTTTCTTTTTTTCTTTTTCAAAAAAACAAAAACAAAAAACCCCACACACATATTATCAGAAATGCTAGTGAAAAAGAAAACCTCCCCTGCATTTATCCTGCTGCCTTTCAAGACTATTTTCTCCCGTCCTATTACCACAGCCACCTTGTGACTCCTTGTGCCACAAACCTCCACTGTCGTCTAAATACATATAAAAGAGCTGTATTGGTGCATTCAGTGATTTACCTCTTTCATTACACAAGGCCACTTTAGTTCATTCAGAAACAACTCCACAACTACATTTGTGATTTTCTCAGTAAATCAGCTTATGCCTAGAGAGTTTATGCAGTGGTGCAAATCTGGCAAGCTCAGAGGAAATTGTTGCAATGCTGCCACTTTTGCAAGTCAACTCCATTTATGGTATACAGTATGCTACATCTCATGAATTAATAGGCCAATCTTTATATCTGTCTGTCTGTTCTTCACCCTTCTCGACATCTGTTCACCCACTGTGCTTGAAACTTGATGCATAAGGACTCTGGTATTGATGGTGCTCTGATGGGTTTGGATTCACTTGGATGAGCAGTTGAAATAATGCAGTTTAGAAATAAGCCTCCAGTGACTGACATTTATATAACATATGAAGTAACATTAGTGATTACGTGTCTAAATTTAGACTGACTGATGTTTCATAAGAGTCTAAATCTGTGCTAGCTGCAAGCTGAGAGTCTTTACTGTGAGCTAAATGTTAAAGTCATAATGCCAAAATGATCCAAGCTGCATGATATTTAGCAGGTATAATAGTCTCACATTACTATCATCTCATGTAATGTTAATTAGCATTTGCCATTTAGCACTAAAAACAAACTACAGCTGAGGTTGATAGGAATGTCAATATTTTTTAAGTACTTCTTATTGTGTTAGCCCAAATTAGTTGAAATATTCTTTCTGAGCTGACTGTAGTTCAAGAGGAAAAGTCACTGGAACACCCAAGTTTTTCCAAATTATCCTGTGGGGTACAGTAATGTCTGTGCAGTCTCTCAAGCAACCGGCATCATTTCACTCAGACAAGCAAATCCCAGACTGCTGGTGGTATTATTAGAGAAGTTAGAGGGATCACCAAAGCCATCCATCATCCTAGAATCATAAATGTCTTTGTAAAACTTGATAGTGATCTATTTGAAGTGTACCAACTGACTCTGACATCCTCAGAGTCCTGGTCCCAGTGAAGCTAAAAAGAAAGCTTTGAAAATCTAGATGTATCCAGCATTGTTCAGTGTTTGGAGGTTTGATTTTGCACAGTTCTAAAGGACTGCAAACTCTCTGTAAGCAGGCATTATCGGTCCGAGCTCACAGCTGACAATTTGATGATGCGTGTGCAGTATAATTACATTAATGAGGAATGTCTTGGAGTTCAGGAGGTTGGAGAAGTGGTTGAGAGACTGAATCACGGTGGCCTTGCGAGCCTCTGGTATATCTAGCTTCCCTGTGATCATCACATCATTGGCACCGTCCTTAGAGGGCAGGAAGAAGACTCGGTCTGTGTACGTCTTGTAGTCCAGGAAAGGGATTCGTCCCTCATTCAGGTCATTGGTGTGGTCCTCCATCTCAATCATTAGGTCTGCGAGAAAGAAACAAAAAACACCACATGGTTTCTTTTTAATAAGCAACTCTTGTCACTTTCACACTGCTCGTCTGTCTCAATTACGATGCTGCAAGAGGCAGAAAATGGAGAGCATTGCCAGGAAAATGATTTCAACAGTGAAATATTGTTTTCTATTAATGTTACTGCAAAACTGCTTCTAATAATGATGATAAGATGACATTGAGTGGGAGAATTTATGCATTTAATCAGAGCTATGAACCAATTCATTACTTTACAGCTTCTTAGAAACACGGATCCTTAGAGGGACATTAGCAATATTGTGACGCTTCTGCACAGCTGCACAGCTTATACCTGTGAATTCCTTCTTGCAGCGGTCTCGTACACTCTCCTCCAGGTTCTCAAGCTGGTGTTTCACCTTCTCATACTCCCTCTCTGCCTGCTGACTCTTCCTCCTGAAAAGATTAAACACACACACAAAGAAAACGCATCATGAAAATAAGGTCAAACAGATGAATGTTAACTTGTTGCAAAGAGGTTCTTTTCTTTTGGCCATTAACTTAGCTGCAAGGTATCTATTAGTTCTTATTACGCAGTCGCTGTTGGTGCGCTCCTAATAATTTCTTATGAATATGAACATATTTCTTGGAACAGACACAAACAAACAAAGTCGTTTTTTTAAAAAAACAAACAAACTAGCAAACACAATGCAGAAAAAGCTGGGACTGACTGGAGAAGTATCTATACTCTTAAAAAAACAATCAATTGTGTGCTCCTGCTGCATAAAGTTAACCTAAAATAGCTCAATTCACCTGTAGCAGTAGACAGAGATAGTGATGATGAGCAGCATGGGCACAATGACAGCAGGGATGATGATGTAGAGCGGGAAATCATTCTTCGTCTCGTATTGCACCGAGTCGACCACCCACTCCCCTTTCCCAAACTTGATCTGTAGAAAGAAAAAAATCTTATTATTTGCACAAGCTCTCCACATTTTAGCCAAAGTCAAAAGCAAAGACCGGACGATACCGGGGAGGAAGTAGAAAGATTAAATCTAAATGTGAATAGTTTAGATTCCAACCGTCAACTCGGCTAAAGCAGCTCTAGGACCTTAAAAGTATTTTTAAAGTATGTATGTTCAGGTTGGTAGGGTTGCATAAAGAGGATAATTACATAAACGTACCAAGTCTGACACTTTATCAACAGCAGCAGATACCAATATAGAAAAAGCTGGATTACAGTATAGTCTAGCGGTGTCACTTCTTTAAGCAGTCGCTGACATATAACAATAAGAATTACCCAGGGAGAGGTATGGTATTCATCATAGTTGTGGCTTACCTATAATTACAGGCAATTATAGAGCCTGTAGCTACATGAAAATTGTTCAACCAGTGGAAAAAAAAATTGGATCTCAAATTGTATAGACGATTTGCCGGGAGAAGAACAGTAAAGGTTCATGATGCATGCATGCTCTCATCTTCAAGTCTGTGTATGGATCTGCAATGGTCCATTTACTCAAGTACTTTGCTGAAGTACACAGTTGAGGTACATGTACAAGGGATAAAGACCATGGGCACGAAAGATTTCTTTGCTCAGTTTTAATGCTGTATTTTACTCCACTATCCATTACCGTAATCTAATAGCCTGAGTAGTACCCAGTGTCCTCTGCCTTCATTCGTATCATTTCCTTATTTATTACAAACCAGACAATATAATTTTTTTAAAAAGAAAGAAAAGAGCCTACTAATTTGTCTATGATTCAAATAAATGGCTAAAAAGAAGCTTGCTTGTGTGTAACGCATGACATAGAGCAGTATAATTATAATAAACGATTACATAGAATCCAAAAGGAGCCTTTATCCATTACAGACCATTATTTTGAGTACTTAAAGTTCATTCTTGAGATATCTTTAAAACTTTAACATACTAAGATTTTGAGGCGAGTACTTTTATTTATGAAGCAGTGATCTTACAGTGTTGCATTAAAACGTTCACTGAAATAAGTGATCATCAGTCAGGACTCATCTGTTAGTGTGCTCTGACCATTAGCTCCAGATTCTCCGACCCCGTCTCTCTGTGCTGATGTTTGGAGCGAGTAGGAGCACGAGGCGTGGTGGAAGGTGGTTCCAAGAACAGCTTATCATCCTGAAGGGTGTTGACCACACACTGAACGTCGCCTACGAAGGCTTGTGCTTCTTTAGTTGTCATCGCTTTGGAGAATCCCCGACCCTGCAGGGGGAAGAGTGAATGCGAGGCTCTAAGGGCAGTGACTGAAGTACATGGGAGAGAAATTAATTAGACAGATCCTACGATGAGCACTGAAAACATTATCGGCAGCATTTTATGAGTAATGGGTAGGAAGTGTGCTGTACGACAGCTCCTTACTGCTCCAATATGAGCTAAAAGTAATTAAAAAGATAAAGATTGGAGTTATTGTAAGCACCTCACTCTCAGTAATTTCTTGAGATTTTGCAGCACACTTGTGGATCTACAGACATTTAATTATTCTAATATCGGCTGGAAGAAGGTGAAACCAGCTTAAATTAATCAGCGCCTGAGTAACTGAAAAGGTTTTACATGTTTTGCATATGACTTTCCCCACAAGTGAGTTTATCAACAGAAACTTTGAGGTGGTATACTCTGGGAGCTCAAAACAGCCATAAAAATAAGCTATAAGAAAAATCGATTCATTTTCTGGCTCAGGCTTCTCAGTCGTTTTTGTTTGTTGCATATCTTTGCCTTTTGTGACAATGCTCTATTGCACTTGTCAAACAAAACAAGCAATGTGAAAGTGTCACCTTGGACTTTTTAAAAAGAAGAAGTGGCACCCTTGAGAGGTAAAAATAATGCTACAAAACACGTGAGAAAATAAATCCATGATGATGAAAAGATTAAAAGTGAAAGAAACCGGGTTTTTATTTACTAGCTCATCTACATACTGTCTGATATCGAGAGCACAAAGTGTCAGATTAGCTATCGTAAAGATGAACATTCGTTATACTGTGGCTAAAACAATAATGTGTAGTCGTGGGTAGACTTGGAGGGCTTTTCAACCATTTGGCTTAACACCACTTAAAACTTAAGGTTATGTATATAACCCCGGTTCTCTGAGTAGCATGAGCGAGTGTCTCACTATGGGAACGCCTCCTGCGTGACCTCATCAGAAGCTCAAATACCATTACGCCAGCCCTTACAGGCTGGCTAGGTGACGCCCATGTCAGGAGGGGCCAGTGCCTCCCTATATAATAGGCTGACATAGCGTCAGATGTCATTCAAAACAAGCCCACCTCTTCCTCGCTTCCATAGCAAGGAGGGCGGTCTGGTGAGACACTCACTCATGCTACTCAGAGAACCGGGGTTATATACATAACCTTAAGTTCTCTTTCATAGCATTCGTTTCGTGTTTCACTATGGGAGAAATACTGACTCCCGGATTGCCAGACATGCCTGTTAAGAAGACAACTGTCCCCAACAGCACTTCACAGGGGAGAGGCCCCCACCCGGGAAGAACCTGCACTGAGGACTGAATGTGCTAGGTTAGGTGCTGTCACATCTAACCTGTAAAACCTAGCAAATGTACGAGGCGAGGTCCAGCATGCAGCTGCACACACCTCCTGAATAGAAACTCCCCCAAAGAGAGCCCATGAGGTTGCCAGACCTCTAGTGGAATGCGCACGTAAGCCAGCAGGGGGCTGAAGGCCCCCGCTAGTATAGGCCAAGGCAATTGCTCCCACTATCCAATGGGAGAGGCGCTGTTTAGACACAGGCTTTCCCATATGCGGTTTAGCCCAGGACACGAACAGCTGGTCACTTTGTCTGACACTCTGGGTTCGGTCCATGTAAATGCGCAGGGCACGGACTGGACACAAGGTATGCAGCCGCTGTTGCTCCTCTGAGGAGAAAGGCGGTGGGCAAAAGGCCGGCAGTTCTATAGGGGAACATGCGCCGACAACCTTCGGGACAAAGGCAGGGTTGAGCCGCATACAGACCCTCGTATTATCCGAGGAGAACTGAATGCATGACTGATGCACCGAGAGAGCGTGGATCTCTCCCACACGTTTAGCAGAAGCTAAAGCAATTAAAAGAGCCGTCTTCAAGGACAGAAATTTTAACCCAACCTGTTCCAGGGGTTCAAATGGGCAACAGGAGAGCGCAGCCAATACTGTGGGAAGGTCCCACGATGGAGCCAACGGCCTAGACGAAGGCAATTTACGGCGTGCACCCTTCATGAAACGGCATATTAAGGGATGCTGGCCAACAGTCTTTCCCTCAAAACCAATATGGCAGGCTGAAATTGCTGCCAAATACACCTTGATGGTGGAGAAGGCTTTACCCTTATCAATCAGGGCCTGAAGAAATGACAGAATCACAGCCACCGAGCACTGAAAAGAGATGGCCTGTGATTCTAAGCACCAGCTTTCAAACACACGCCACTTGTGCTCATATAGCGTCCGAGTAGACGATGCTCTAGAACACTGAATAGTGTCGATAACACTATGAGGGAGCCCCACCGTGTTCAGGTTAAACCACTCACGGGCCAAGCCCATAGAGCTAGCCTCTCTGGGTGGGGGTGGAATATCTCCCCCTGTGCCTGAGACAGGAGGTCTCTGCGTAGTGGTAACGGCCAAGGGGGGCCGCACAGCTGCTGAAAAATCTCCGCCAGCCAGTGTTTCCCTGGCCAGTGCGGGGCTATCAGGACCATATAGTGACTTCTCTCCCTCACTCTGGCCAGAGTTGGAGAAATGAGGGCCACTGGGGGAAAAGCATAGAGGAGGGTTCTCGGCCACTCGTGAGCTAGAGCATCCACCCCGAGTGGAGCTCTCTGATCGTGCAGCGAGTAAAACAGGGGACACTGAGCATTCTCCCTGGATGCATAAACGTCCACGGTCGCCTGACCGAATCGCAGCCAGATCTGCTTCACCACCTCCGGGTGAAGCTTCCAGTCCCCATACAGCGGGTTGCCCCTGGAGAGAAGATCTGCTCCAAAGTTCAAGATCCCCGGCACGTGAGTTGCTCTCAGTGACAGCAGGTGGACACTGCTCCAGACTATCAGTCTGTGTGCCAGCGTGTGTAACTTGGGGGACCCCAGACCCCCCTGTCTGTTGATGTAGGCCACAACGGTGGAATTGTCCGACCTCACTAAAACATGATGACCTCTCAGCCAAGGGAGAAAGTGTTTTAGCGACAGGTGAACCGCCAGCAGTTCCAGACAGTTTATGTGGGCGGAGCGCATGTGAGGGCCCCATTCCCCATTCACTGTTCTGCCCTCGTGGGTGGCCCCCCAGCCGGAAAGAGAGGCATCTGTGGAAATCACCTTCCTGGCTGAAACTGCCCCCATGGCAACGCCCTGAGACAAGAAACCTGGCCTCTTCCACTCGCGGAGAGCGAGTGAACAGTCTGCAGAGACTCTCACGCGACGGTGGCCGTCTCGGTGAGGGTCCAGTCCCCACGAGCCCACCCAGCGCTGAAAGCCTCTCATGTGCAGGCGTCCCAGTGTTATCGCCACTAGAGAAGAAGCCATCAGACCGAGCAGCCTCTGGCACTGTTTGAGGGTCACTGTGTTGCCTCTGCGAAAAAGTGCAAGGGATGACTGTATGGCCGCAGTTCTCTCCGGGGACAGAAAAGCCCTCACCCGAAGGGAGTCTAGGCTGAGCCCTATGAAAGTAATGCATTGAGTTGGCGTCAATGTGCTCTTTTCCACGTTTATCTGGAAACCCAAACTCTCCAGATGGTGTATGAGAGCATTTGTGTGACAAGTCGCTCCCTGGCGGGTTGGGGCTGCCACCAGCCAATCGTCGATGTACGTGGCCACCCGAATGCCCTTTTTCCTGAGCGGGGCCACTGCTGCCTCGGTGCATTTCACAAACACCCTTGGGCTCAGTGAGAGACCAAAAGGCAGGACTACAAACTCGTATGCCATCCCCTGGAAAGCAAATCTCAGATACTTTTGGTGTGGGGGATATATGGGGATGTGGAAATAAGCATCCCTCAGGTCGATTGATGTGAACCAGTCGCCCGCTCGTACAAACCGTAGCAGCGAGGCATGCGTCAACATCCTGAACTTGTATGTCCTCAAATGCCGGTTCAGGGCACGGAGATCCAGAATGGCTCTCATCCCCCTCCCCCCTTTCTTTGGCACAAGGAAATACCTTGAATAAAATCCGCTGTGCATTTCCTCGGGAGGGACAACTCTTATAGCTCCTTTGTCTCTCAAGGTGGAAATTTCCTCCAGGAGAAAACTGGCAGACTCGCCCGGAGCACGAGAGTAAACAATTTCTTTGAATTGTGGTGGAGCGACACTGAATTGCAGCCTGTAGCCCTTTTTCAATGTCCTCAGCACCCATGCTGACTGAGTGCAGGTGGCCCAGCTCTTCATGTGGAGAGACAGAGCGCTCACTGGCCACTCCACCGAATATGGCGTTTTGGCGCCCCCTTGTGGTCGCAGCGCGAAACACACGCCATTTCGGCGTCCCGTCACCTCTGTCACAGGCGAGCGAGGTGACGGGCTCATCTACATCATCACAGCCGTGGAAACGCGAGTCTCCACGGGCGGCGTTATGGCAGACGGTGCTCCGTTTTTCAGCATGTTTGATTTTCTCATGTGTTTTGCAACACTCGACAGCGCCCTCGGCAAATTGCCTGGATGCGCGTGTCGGGGCTTTTTTAATACAGAATGCATGAGGGAAGTGCTCGTGTGGAACATGTCCCGTTGAACTTGCTCTGGAACGGAGCTGGGAGGCGGCAGGGCGGCCCATGAAGGGGGGAAACTGGGTTCGCTCCCGCCTAGAGGAGAGGCTGTCAGGCCGGCCGCTTCTTCCTCCTCACGATCGCGGCAGCGGGGGGAGGAGGAGGGGCCGCTTGAGGTCTGGCCTGGGGAGACTGCTTCCGAGTCCATGGATTCTTAGTGGCCCCGGCAGCCTGGGGGGCTGCCTGCGTCTTAGGCACTTTGGGAATCCTGAAAGCGGGGACCGGGCGAGACGCTGCCTGCGCGAATGACTGGCGCGGCGCTGCTGGGGTGGCGTGCTGGGCCCTCCTCGGCAGGCAGAGTTTCAGAGCCTCATCATCTGTGAATCCCAGGAAGGCGGCAGGTCCTGATGGAATACATGGAAAGGTTCTCAGAGCATGTGCTGACGAACTGACCGGAGTCTTCACTAAAATCTTCAACCTTTCCTTGTCATCAAACACCGTCCCGCCCTGCCTCAAAACCTCCACCATCATCCCCATCGCCAAGAAGACAGCTGTGGCCAGCCCAAATGACTACAGGCCTGTTGCACTTACGCCTGTAGTGATGAAGTGCTTTGAGAGACTGGTCTGTCAGCACATCAGGGCCGGTCTGCCTCCCACTCTGGACCCCCACCAATTTGCCTACAGGAAAAATCGTTCCACCGAGGACGCGATCACCATAGCGCTCCACACTGCGCTGAGTCACCTGGAGCACCGAGGAAGCTATGTGAGAATGCTCTTTCTGGACTTCAGCTCAGCATTCAATCATATCATCCCGGAGATCCTGGTCCAGAAACTGTCTCACCTGGGACTCTCCACCCCCATCTGCCTCTGGATCAAGGACTTCCTGACAAATAGACCACAGTCTGTCAGACTCGGCCCCCACCGGTCCAGCACCATCACACTCAGCACCGGGTCTCCACAAGGATGTGTTTTGAGTCCCCTCCTGTTTACGCTCTACACATCCGACTGCTCCCCTACCCATCTCTCAAACACCATCATAAAGTTCGCGGATGACACCACAGTGGTTGGACTCATCTCAAGGGGGGAGGAGTCGGACTACAGAGATGAGGTCAACAGACTGACTGAGTGGTGTTCAGTTAACAACCTCCAACTGAACACCACGAAAACTAAAGAACTTATCTTGGACTTCAGGAAGGGCAGAGCAGACCCGGCCCCACTTTACATTCACGGGAGCTGTGTGGAGAGGGTACACTCCATGAGGTTTCTGGGCGTGCAGATATCTGATGACCTCTCCTGGACTGCAAATACTACAGCGGTGGTTAAAAAGGCCCAGCAGCGTCTCCACTTTCTGAGAGTGCTCAGGAGGAACAACCTGGAGGAGAGGCTGCTGGTGACATTTTACAGAGCCACCATAGAGAGCATCCTAACGTACGGCATAACAACATGGTATGCAGGGTGCTCAGCTGCAGACAGGAAAGTACTGCAGAGGGTCATCAACACAGCCCAGAAGATCACTGGCTGCTCTCTGCCCAGCCTGGAGGTCACTGCAAACTCTCGGTACCTCAGCAGAGCTGGCAATATCATCAAGGACCACTCTCACCCCAGCAACCAACTGTTTGAACTATTACCGTCAGGCCGACGGTACAGGTCACATAAAACCAGGACAAACAGATTCAGGGATAGCTTCTTTCCCAGAGCTATCACCGTAGTAAATAAGCACAAAAACAATTGAACCTATTCCATACCGTCACTGTCATTATATTATGCTGCTATTCATACTGTCATTATATTAATGCTGCTATCCTGTATATATTGTACATACTATTGTTTGAGTACTTACGATTGTTTTTTTTGTACTTTTTATATTTTACATTTATATTTATTATTGAAACTTGCACCAAGGGAGTGGCACTCCAATTTCGTTGTACTCTGTACAATGACAATAAAGGCTATTCTATCTCTCTTTTTCTCCTCACATCTCTTCTGCATGGATGTAACAGCCGCACCGAAGAGACCGTGAGGGACGACAGGGGTGTCGAGGAGTTCCTCTTTTTCCTTAGTCGTCAGGTTGGTGAGCCCGAGCCAGCGTGCTCGCTCCTGAAGAACCATGAGGCCCATGGCTCTCCCAGTAGCCTGTATGGCTACCTTGTGGAGGCGGAGGACGTGGTCAGTTATAACGCAGATTTCATCCCACACTGTGGTATCTGTCATGTCCTCTTCTAGCTCAGCTTGGTAAGCCATTAGCATAGAAGAGGCGTTGTGGGCTCTTACTGACAGAGCCGCTGCCTTGTAGCACTTATCTGTAAGGCTAGACAGGAAGCGGTCTGTTTTGGAGGGGAGAGATGGGGCCGATGAGGACAGAGACGTCTTCGGGTGAAGATGGCTCGCCACCAACGGCTCCACTTGTGGCATCCGGCGGAGGCCGATAGACTCCATCCCCTCACAATCCAGCAGGGAGCTCCCCTTGATGGGGTGTTTCTCGCTGTAAGGTTTTGCTTTCCACGTCACCGCTATCTCATCGAGTAGCTCAGGAAAAACAGGCAACACATGCTTCCCCGTCTTTTTCGCCTTCGGCAATTTCTTACTGTCAAAACGAGACTTTACAACCTCTGTTTGTATGGCGGGCCACAGGATGTTGAGCCTAGCGGCTGCGCGCTTGCACATGTCCTGCATGTCGAGATCCAGGGGAGACGGCGGTGTCGGTTTTTCAACCTCGCCGGTAGCCGAGGGCTTTGCAGCCCAGCTGATGCTAGCCAAGGAGGTGGAATCGTCCTCCTCGTTAGCATCTCCTCCCCAGGTGACTTCAGCATCGCGGAAAAACACACGATCTCCGTGTGCCTCCAGCGACGGGAAAGCGGTCGCGATGGGCTGAGGGTCTGCCTCTGCCCAGCTCGGCCCTGGCGTTGCGGCCAAATCATCGGGCATCTCAGTTTCTCCTTGCGCCGCAGCAGCCTCACACAGCAAAGGGTCGCCGCCCGACAGGTTAGCCCGGCGAGCTAGCCTGCGGCGGAGTAGTTTGCGTGGGACAGCCGCGCAGTGGATACAGTCGTGTGCAGGTGTCAGGGCAGCCTGAGCGTGAGATAAGCCCAGGCATGCCGCACACACGGGGTGTGTATCCCAGGCAGAAATCTTCTTGCCGCAAGGACAAAGTTTTACAACTTCGTTG
Source organism: Rhamphochromis sp. 'chilingali' (assembly GCF_963969265.1). Classification (NCBI taxonomy): domain Eukaryota; kingdom Metazoa; phylum Chordata; class Actinopteri; order Cichliformes; family Cichlidae; genus Rhamphochromis; species Rhamphochromis sp. 'chilingali'. The sequence continues at coordinate 51,624,203 of NC_137930.1, read as the reverse complement.
GCCGTCGTAGCCATGGTTAGCTAGAGGGTTGCGCACGTTAGCGAGACTGACACTGAGTGCGGAGAATATTGCTATTCCTCGCTAGCGTGGGGTGAAAAGTGTTGCTACTTTTCTACAGGTATTGCTACCTAATGTGTAAAACCGCTAGCGTCGAAGGGTATTGCTACCTGATGGTGAAGCTAGGGGTACCTTTATTAGCAGAGTGTTGCTACTTCGCTTTCGGAAAGTATTGCTACTTCCCTGGGTGAAAGTATTGCTACTTGGCACCCACACTAGCCACAGAACAGTATTGCTACTGCTTGTATGCTAGTGGACAACTGAAAGCTGGGAACAAAGCGCCCGGCGACCGAGTTGTTCACTCGAATCTGTGGACAGTTTAGCTTTAGCACCCAATAGCACAGTTGTCTACAGGCTTCTGTGAGAAGCGAGAAGAGGTTTTTGAATGACATCTGACGCTATGTCAGCCTATTATATAGGGAGGCACTGGCCCCTCCTGACATGGGCGTCACCTAGCCAGCCTGTAAGGGCTGGCGTAATGGTATTTGAGCTTCTGATGAGGTCACGCAGGAGGCGTTCCCATAGTGAGACACGAAACGAATGCTATGAAAGAGAACAAAGCTTTGTTTAATTGGGGCCCCTGCCCAAAAAACACTGCATGATTTCAGATAAGTGTTACGAAACTACTTTTTGTGTAAACACTTGCACGTGCGTTTTCTGGTGTTAATCTTTTTGTGACCCTGCAGTGTTTGTCATAAAACAGTTTTACAGCATTACAATAAAAGCGTGTTTATTATATCATAAAATGAACATTTTTTAAAAAAAATCTTTTTTGCTTCCAAGCCAAAGCGTTCACTGAGCTCAAATGACAAATGTGCAGCAAATGCAACTCAGCATCTTTTCCATTTTTATCCTCAAGTCAGATAATAAGACAGTTTGTCTTAATTAGGACACACAGCAGACACCGACTCTTCAGGGAAAAAAGGGAAAACATAGTACTGCAACTGCATTAAAGTGACCTCGTGGTTGTACTCACAGTAACGATAATCATGCTGTTCGCAGTGATGATCTTGTTTTGTAGATTATTGAAGCTGGGGTTAGGGTGGTAGTGAAAGGGCTTCAGCTCCTTCTCCCAGTTGTCCAGCTTGATGACTGTTTTCAAGTGCTGGTTTAAGGAGCCGTTTACTGTTGGAGACTGAAACTGGATGACTGTGTCGTTCTTCTCATGGGCAAGCTGAGTTGGATAGAAGGACAGTAAAGCGTTTTACAAATACAAGCATGACAAAAAATGCAGGAAATTACAGCATGGAAAATATGGAGCAGCACTAAAAATAATAATGCAAACACTGGGCGTTACTGGAGTGAATATAATACATGGTAATAGACTGTGGGGGGGAAGAAAAAGCTTGTTTTGGTACAATGGGGAAGGTAAAATGATGTGCGTCTTTTCAGTCATTCTATTAAAATCTCAATCTTCAATCATAGAATGAGGCCTCTGATGAATCATAACTCACACTGAGTCACTCCTCCACTGCCTTTCTATGCTTGTTTGTGATTAACTGGACTGATGGTGATATTTCTGTCACTCTCATTGTTTCGACACTACGTGCATGACAGCTAAACTCCACGGTTCTACAAGTAGGTAAAGTTTTCCAACAGAACAAAGCAAAGGCGTCAAAATGTCATTATTAACACATAACAGAAAGACTGAGAACACACATTTTAAGTTTTCAGACATAATAGTACCGGTAATTCCTATGTTTTGGTATCTAGTGTGCAGTGTAACAATGTACAATATCCTGTGATTGGGACTCACCCTCTTTCTAAACATGTCAATAGGTGGTTAGGAAACATCTGGACTGTAATCAGGGTGTCATTGTAAATTCAAGTGCCAAACTTCAGAAAATAAGGCTAATAATTAAGTTAATAAAAGGTGTTAATTTGATATTTGTTATTTTTTCTGAAATATTTTGTCTTTTAAATAGTGATTCACACAGGGCTAAAATTGGTTTAGAAGTAGAATACAATAGAAATACGTGTAAAACTACCAATTTTAGACACACTCACACCTTTCCGCAGGGACCGGGTTCTCTAATGCTTATTGTGAGCAGCTGAAAGAAGAAGCACGTCACAGAAGTCTCTGGCATAATATCAAAACCAGAATTTCTTCAAATTCTCCCCTTCACCTTTTAAAAATCTTGCAAATTGCCCATTTGAAGGCATTTTGAATGTATATTTACACTCACTACTATAACATGCCAAATCTGTCCGTATACTCCTCCTACACAATCAGGATTCAGCATCCACATGTGGCACACAGCTACATGTTATCTGGATTAGATTTGACAACATTATGTTGCCTAGCAGCCACCTACAATCAAACTGCAAATGACCAACTTTTTGCATATATGCAAATATAAAACTTCATAAAAGCATTGTATCATTTTCATTTGACAGCAGTAGCATCTAATTTGCATCCACTTAATTTGACTATTATGGCATCTATTATGACAACATTACATTGCCTGGCAACCACCTGACCTGAACTACAATTACATTTATATAGTAGAGGAAAAGTAAAGAACTCCAGGGGACCCACAAAAATAGTTTACTCTATTTAGAGACTGTATCAAAAATTTAATGTTGAATAAATCACTGCATTAATGTACCTGAAACAATGAGATCTGAAGGTATGTGAATTAGTCCAGTCTTCAAAATAACTTTTGAATGTTATTAACATTATATAGATTTCTATTTGATGGAACAAATATAAATCCATACCATACCAATCTTTCACTACACATTTAACATCGTGGGAAGGTGTCTGGCTGACTGTAGCACACTTTTGTTTTTTAGACAATGGAGGTCCCATAATCATACATACACATAAATGCATTTTGCTGTATATAAACATTAAATCAGTCCCATATTTATCTTCTAGATAAACAAGTTCTACCAACCCCTTTTTAAAGGAACTTTTCTCAGTGTGATTAGGTACATCACTTTGCCAACAGCACAAACAATACTGTACCATAGGTATGTGCTGGAACTTTAACATGATCCATCCATTAAAACGTTATTTTTGTTGCTTCCATTAGGTGTGCAACAGTCACATTTGGTATAAGTAAACATTTCGAAGCAACTATTTAGTAGGATTTTCTGCGGTCCAATCAACTGCGATTTAGAAGTCTATAAAAATCCATCTAGGTTGTAACTACAAACATATGCTGCACAGACTCAAGGACTCACAGGAAGTTTAAAATCCAAAATAAGAACTAGTTGGTCTTTACAGAGAATAAAACCACACACAATAAATAAAGTTCAGGTCAGCAACTTGACCTAGAAATCTACATGTTTTTAAATATATGTCAGCAGCCATAATGGGTCCTCATATTTGGGTCTGGCTCAGAGATGGACTTAAACCAAGAGAAGCTTGTGAGGCTGACCAACCAAGGTCTTTGAGATAACACTTTACATCTACTGCTAGTTTGTGGCAGCCAGAAAATTATTTTTCTGTCCCTTGGTAGCAGGGCCAGGGGACTTCGCTGGGACGGGAGTAAAATCGTGAAGAGTGAAACAGACACATAATCTTCAGTAACCCTGATTCTGGTTTAAAATAATTTCCTTTAAATTAAATGAACAAAACTGCTACTTCTTAAGACTGCCCAGTACACTGGAGGGCAGACGGTGGCAAGCTGTGTGCAGGTCCTTAAAGTTCCCTGGCACAGTCAGTCCTACCTGATTGAGCTGGACGAGGGCCATAGTTACATTCTGGGTGAGGGTGAAACATTGGTGGTAATATCTGCAATCCTACAGGTTTTAGGGATTTATGGCTCAGGAAGTGACATGAAGTATTATAAAATCTCACTGATCAGTGGCAGCAAGGAGGAGTGGACATGTGTGTTTTGTTTATTGTTGTGTGTTCGTTTAATTGCAATGCTTCACAGAGTTTGAATGAATCAAAACTAGAGTTGGGGTTCATGAGAAGTGGGGGAATTGAAGAGTGGTGGTACTGTGAGAGAGGGAAAACATGGGAGAAAAAGCAACATTTAGGAGAAAGGGTAAGAAGATCTAAGATAATGACTGTCAGAGATGCATCAGTGCATTGACTCAGATGAAGATACAGAAAATGAACAGGAACCTCTGAAGCCGACCAGTTGCCTCCCTGGACCTTCATGATTGCAGTCTGGATTATGTCAAATCCGGAGCCGGTTACCACAATGTTCCTCCCTCCACTAAAACACACAAACAAACATATCTATTCACACCAAAAACACAGGAAAATACATATTAATCAAATGTATTCCCAGCCAAACAAAGACGAGAGCACAAGCTCACAGGACGACAGACAGTTCTTAAAATGCACCTGGGGTAATTTTCACCGGAGATGAAAACAAACTGTCGTCTGTTGTTTTAGTCAGTGTACCTAATCGTGTGTCAGAATTGCAGCAGAAAAAGCAAGGGAACCATCAAATGCATCAATTTTCAGCAATTATCAAGCAGTTTGTTACAACACCAAAAGCAGCAATGGTTCAGCCAGTTTCAGCCAATCACTATTAAATGCACGCACGCACACTCAGCAACTCTTGGAGGAAAAAATCCTAGATCCTAGTTTTAAACACAAGAAGTTTAATGACATTATTAAGGTTTCCCAAAGCTTCAGACAGAAATCTGCAGGGCAAAGAACAAGGCAGGTAAGTTTCTAAGTGTTCAGTTTTCTACATACAGAACAATCCTATTTGCCTGTGTCACTAATGTCAACTTAGAAGCTTTTTTCTTTTTATTTTAAAGCACATATTCAAAAGTAAAAGTCAGCCTGTGTCTTATTCTCTTATTTTTGGCCATCAAGACAGTAATCAGAATGGCATTTTCACACTTCTGAGGTTTACAGGTTGGGGAAATTTGGACTCGCAAAATAACAGAGTTAGTCAAGTCAGAGAGGGAGAGTTTCTTATCCAACTATGAATTTTTGATCATACCTACTCAGTAAGACCATATGTATGTACAGAATGCATTTAGTACTTGGTCATATTGGTCTTATTAGGTAGATATTTCAGATACTTCAGAGTGAATATGAAAAGTAGATCCTTGGAACTCCCTTCAGCAAAAAAAAAAAAAAAAAAAAAAAAAAAAAAAGGTAAAAATACAGCATGTAACAAACAGAGTGAATGTCACAAACACCATGACTGCATACTGCTGTGTTAAACTGACCAGACAAAGCTTGCTTTGGGCTGGTGATCCTGCACAGTGGGGTTTTCAACAAACCGAAAGCTAGCCGGGATGCTTTTTGTGGTTCTCTTTCCATACTTCATTACGACGTCGAGAGGGTCAGAGGGCACTTTATCCACGCGGTATTCTCCTGTCCTGCAGGTGATATTTTCTCCAAAGTGCTCCCTGCCAAGACAAGGACATAGCTCAGTACTCGCTGTCTGAAGGAGTGGGGGTGGCACAAGGTCACTGTGCAGTGGAAGCCAACATGGCAGCAGGCTGACAGCTTGTTAAAATCTGGCTTTGCTGCTTCTCTTGCTCGTTATTTTTCTGTTACCTCTGCCTAAAATGTCACCGCGAATCGGTTTTGACAGAGCACTGGTGGTCACAACAGTACAGGAAAATTGTAAGAGAAAAAACTCCCTCCTCATTGTGACACTAAAGTTTAGGTCAATTCAATTTTTTGCTTCAAGAATATACACATATATTAAAAAAAATCAATTTATGGACTTCAAAATGTGCGCAAAGCAGAATTTGCATAGAATTAAATGTCTGAATAACAAGTAGCTCTATTAACTAAAGAGGCTGAATTGAAAAAGTTTGGTCTGAATGAGAATTATTGAAAAAAAGAAATCCTTACACACTGCAGTTCACCCCTCCGATGGTAACCTGGACATCTTCCTTACTGCCAGCATTCAGAAATAGTCCAGAGATTGTAATGAGGGTTCCCCCTGCTTTAGGACCTCTATTTGGCATCACCTCCTCAGGCATCGGGTCCTAATGAAGGGGAGAGGGTGTCACCAAATACCACCTTAATACACACTCATATTTCAAGTACACACTAACTACTGGCAGATGCTGGCACACACTAGAATAACACACACAGATACAGCTCCATGTCAGAAACATTGCTTCTCAGCCTGATCTAACCCGACCCACTCTTTCAGAAACATTCAGACACACAAACTCCTACAAGCACCACATCTGCCTCAATTTGCTGAGCAAACAGTTAGGAGGAGCACTCCCCTGTGGGGAAGCTTTAGCAGAGCCAGAGATATGAAAAGCCAGTTAAATAGCTACGCTGTAGCCTCTTAGAGTATTAAAGTGACAAAGGGAACGGCTGCACAGCATCTGGTTAAAGAGGAATGCCTGCACATTTTGACTTACTGTACAGTAAATTACCACAGCAATGTGCATCTAGGTGCCTAATTTACTGTTACATTTAGCATGTTTGGTCAGTCTTCTTAACTGTCATGCCCTTGGTATGTTTTGATAAGAGTTTCTCTGGAGCTAATAAATGGAAAACATAAAACAGTCCATAAAACAACAAAATCAGCTGAAAGCTTTTGGATGAGTTTAATTTCTCAATAAAAAGTTGTACAACTCAACAGAGGACGTGCAGCTGAGGACAGTGTATGTCTGTGTTTGTGAGTGTGTTTGTGTGTATATGCATTTACCCTGTAGGTGAAGGAAACAGAGGAGGTTCCTCTCTTCCCTCCATTCACCTCGATCTCAACCTGTCCCCAGTCAGCTTTATCAGCAGGTCCAATCTCACACACAACTCTGATCAGAACAGAAAAAATAAATTAATAAATAAACAAAAATAAATGCTGGGACTTGACCTGGAAACTCAAAACTGGGTAAAGAATTATTTACTATTTACATATTAAGGCAAGTTTCAACTGTTTTATGATGGTAATGTCCACTCTACTGCTAACAAGTCATATTTTTAAAATGACTTTTTTTGTAGTGAGAAACAGAATTTTACGCTTTCGGTTCGGTACGCATATGTATCGAACAATACAAAATTTGTAATTTATTTTATCAACTTTCCTTCTGACGATGCTGTCTGTGTTGAGCGCTCAGTGAATCTGCGTTCGACTACTCCGCCTAGGCTGCACTGTCGAGCGCAGATCCACTGACACAGACAGCATCGTCAGAAGGAAGAGCGCAGGGCAAGCTAGCGAGACAGAAGTTAAGCTCTCCTTGCAACATGGCAAATTGAACCTCCCCCACCCTCATTCAGATCTGGCGTTTGGAATTATTTTGGTTTTCATGTGATCAAAGGAGCTTGCAAAGAAAAGCGTCTGGACTTCTTTAAGTTGCTTGAAGACGTTTCACCTCTCATCCGAGAAGCTTCTTCAGTTCTAAGGTCAAATGGTGGAGAGTCCCAGATATAAACCTAGTGGGAGGGACCCCCCACAGAGGGACAAAAGGACCCCCTGATGATCCTCTAATCGCCTGAGCCAAGGTGGGAAACTGGGCGTGGGTCCCAATCAGCCAGAGTTTCGGGTGTGTTCATTGTGAAACCTGGCCCCACCTTATCATGCGAATTCCTGAGGTCAGATGGCCCAGGATGTGAGTGGGCGTTAAGGCGTCTGGGAAGGGATCTCAAAACTGGATTATAGATGGCAGAGAGTTGGTGTCGTAAACCCCCGCCTCTGTTCAAAGATGGTCGCTCACAGTGGACATAGATGGCTTCTTTTCACTCCTCTTTCAAACCATCTGTCCTCTCTGTCCAAAATGTGAACATTGGCATCCTCGAAAGAGCGTCCTTTATCCTTAAGATGCAGATGGACTGCTGAGTCTTGTCCTGTGGAGGTGGCTCTTCTGTGTTGTGCCATGCGCTTGTGAAGTGGCTGTTTGGTCTCTCCAATGTAGAGGTCTGAGCATTCCTCGCTGCACTGTATAGCATACACCACATTGTTAAGTTTGTGTTTTGGCGTTTTGTCTTTCGGGTGAACCAGTTTCTGTCTGAGCGTGTTGCTGGGTCTGAAATACACTGGGATGTCATGCTTGGAGAAAACTCTCCTGAGTTTCTCTGATACGCCGGCTACATAGGGGATGACAATGTTGTTGCGTCTGTCCTTCTTATCCTCCCTCGCTGGTGTCTGATCTTCTTTTCTGTGCCTCTTTGCTGACTTTAAGAACGCCCATTTAGGATAGCCGCACGTTTTGAGTGCTTCCTTTACATGTGTGTGTTCCTTCTTTTTCCCTTCAGGCTTAGAGGGAACATGTTCTGCCCGGTGGTGTAGGGTCCTAATTACTCCAAGTTTGTGTTCCAAAGGGTGATGGGAGTCAAAGAGGTGGTACTGGTCCGTGTGTGTGGGCTTCCGGTAAACTTCGATGTTGAGTTTGCCGTTCTCTTCAATGTGCACAGCGCAGTCCAGGAAAGGCAGACAGTTGTCCTTTGTGTCTTCCCTGGTGAACTTGATGTTCTTATCCACAGCGTTAATGTGCGCAGTGAAGGATTCCACTTCTTGTGTCTTGGAATCTTGTCTTGGAAAGAAGTCCAGACGCTTTTCTTTGCAAGCTCCTTTGACTACGATGACCTGGATGACTGAGAACCTTCACAGACGTTTTCATGTGATGTATGACCCTGAAGGTAAGCGCGTCATGGACTAAAGTAAAACAGTATGTTGGATGTGCCACGCAATGCTCAATTACATGGGTGGGAACTAGTGTGTTAGCTCAGTTAGCTCGTTAACATGTTGGCCGTCTAGCCCCATGCAGGGGTAGCTCGTTAACGGAGATTTGCCGTGTTGTGGCGTTAACGTCATTTCAACGAGATTAACGCTGACAGCACTAGTGGGAACACAACGAATATGACTGCACATTTACGCCGACATCATCCTAGTGCAAAGACAAGTGGAAGCAGACAAAAACAACAAGCATGCATGCTACAAACTTTACCCGAGTCATTTAGACAGCCGTTAGCACATGATTCTCCTTATGGGGACCTGATATGTTTAATATTGTGGCGAGCTCAGACAAGGAGGAGACGGAGGTATCGTTTGGTCTTGCTTCCCGTGAGCTAGACAGGGAGCACAGCCGTTTATTGACATCTGCAGAAGAACACTGCGCTAGCTAACTGCTCAGCGTGGCAACCGCACAGCAACAACAACACACAGAGCGCCCTCTGACCCCGGAAGGACACACCGTCGCAGCGAGAAGGCGTCACCCGTCACTATGGCAACATAAACAAAACATTACTGTACAAACAGAACCCCGAACAGCGCTGACCCGCTACATAGCCCCCACCTAAGGGGTCAGTCGTCCCCGACGACCCCATTACCCCACACAAAGTCCTGCAAATGTCCAGGTGCCTTCTTTTGGCGCACCGGCCGGTCACGACCGGGGGCCCGTTCTTCGTACGTCGCTTACTACATCCAAGATCAAATGACACATCCAAGACCAAATCATCGCGCTAACCGTGAGCTCGCTAATCCGGTTCCCCGAACACACCTGCTGTTGACGATTAGTACAGCTGGATGAAGTAATGTGAGATCACTGGGTGTCGTAAAAGGGGCTACGCATCGATAGTAGAAACATTGATCGGCAACCCTCTGATTGGTCGGCGAAAATGTCGAAGGAGCGCGCTCGGTATTTTTCGGCAGCAGAGCAAGAACTCTTGAGTGAGGGATTTCAGGAGTTTCAGAGTTTAATTAAAACGCAAGGGAACACTGCAAAGGCTGCAAAAGCAAGGAGAGAGGGCTGGCAGAAAGTTGCTGACAAATTAAACTCGTAAGTAATTTAATAATAATATTAATAATAATAATAATAATAATAATGGAGTTGATTTATATAGCGCTTTTCAAGGCACCCAAAGCGCATGACAATGCCACTATTCATTCACTCTCACATTCACACACTGGTGGAGGCAGCTACGGTTGTAGCCACAGCTGCCCTGGGGCAGACTGACAGAAGCCAGGCTGCCATATCGCGCCATCGGCCCCTCTGGCCAACACCAGTAGGCGGTAGGGTAGATTTATCATATCACACTATATTATCCAATATTATATTACATTATATTATATCATGTTATATTATATCCCCTTTCACATTAGAGCCACAACAGGACCCACTAGAACATGGGAACAAGTAAAAGTGAAATATGAGAATATCCTACAGAATGGTAATATTTATCACTTATATTGCTTTTAGTCTCTTGCAAAGAAACCCTGAAATAATCTGTTTGTTTGTTCATAACAGCAACCAAGAAAAGGGCAGAGCAAAAAAAGACAGGTGGTGGTCCTGCACCCCCTCGTCAACAAGTTGGTTAAGTAAATAATATCCTCACGGGAAAATCGATATCTCTCTATGAGCACACTGTCGCGCTGAGCTAAAGGATCCTGTCTGTCCCGCAATATACGCTGAATTCTGAGGACTCTCCTTATCAATCTTGCACCTTCCGCAATGGGTTGCTCGCGTAAACGGACAGGACACGGCTGCGACAGACTTCCCAAATCCACCTTCGCTTTTATAGCCGTGGTCTCTCATCTTGCTTACACGAAGTAATTTACTATTACTACTCTGAAATATGACTTACATCTGTAATAATCCATACATGTAATAGAATGTTAATAGTACATTTCCCTTTTTTAGGAAATGACCTGTATGTATCTGTGTGAAATCAATAAAAGGATCAAGTGCTGCATTATCTTTGGTTACATTGATGTTATTTATTTATGGTGAAACAGTGGTGGAATATCGCTGTTGCTTTCGTATAAATGAAGCGGACATACCTGCATGGCCGCGATCTAATCCTGTTTACATAAAGTAAACCTGCTCCCGAGCAGGTTTACGCTTACGGCTCTGTTGCTATGACAGCAAGTCCCGGATGAGCTTCGGGGAACCGAACGATCCAAGATCACGCGAAATCGTCAACAATCAAATCCAGCTAACTTACTTAGCGAGGTACGAAGAACGGGCCCCGGCGGGGGAAAAGTCACTCGGGTCAGAACATGGGGTGCCACCATCATCCCACTTCTGACACCAATGTGGCGAGCTCAGACAACGAGGAGACGGAAGTGTCGTTTGGTCTTGCTTCCCGTGAGCTAGCCAGGGAGCACAGCCGTTTATTGACATCTGCAGAAGAACACTGCCGCTAAGTAACTGCTCAGCGCGGCAACCGCACAGCAACAACAACAACAACAACAACAACAACAACAACACACAGGGCGCCCTCTGACCCCGGAAGGACACACCGTCGCAGCGAGAGGGCGTCACCCGTCACTATGGCAGCATAAACAAAACATAACTGTACAAACAGAACCCCGAACAGCCCTGACCCGCTACAATATGCTGCTGAGAATATAGCCCAGAAGAAGCGTATAGTATAGCTTTTATTTTGGAAAGAGCCATTTCTCTGTAATAAACTCTCTTTTCCAAAGATGAGTGTTTCCTCAATCAGATACAGGTGTTACCGCGCCAGATCCGCGGCCCCGAACCGTAGTAAGGAAACCTCTGGCAGTTACTTGAAGGTTCCGTAACTGACTCGTAGCCGGCAACAGCTTACTATACAGGTCAACTCCGCTAGCAAAAAGATCGAAGGAGGCGTAGGAAACTGCTTCACCGAACTTTATTTCTTCTCTAAGGCACGAACACCGCGTACAATGGGCTGAAACAGTTTACTCACAGCGAGCATCGCCGACACAACTCTGGCTGTCGAGGGAGTTATTATATTCCTTTTATTTATTTTCTTTTCGTCTCTTCTGTAGCTAACCGTTACTTTCCCCCTTCTCCGCTCTCTCTCTTCACACACACACCAGGCAGTCCCGCTACACACATCCCGAATACATTTCCCATCAGGCTTCATCCTTAAAGGGCCATGCCTGTAACACAGGTCTTGCAAAATCGCTAGCCCGACGTCCCGGGGCTAGCGATTTTTCCAGTCGGGCTACCAAAATCTATCTCTGCCCTGCCCGTCGGGCTATTGTAGGAAGGAAAAATATATGTCAATGCTTTTGCATTCTTTCGGAAATGTAGCTGGGTAATTATGTCACTGGCATCGGTGAGCCACTGTCAATATGTGACATATTAAAATCGCGTTTGAATTTGCGCTTGTTTTTTGCTTTCACTTTGCAAATGTCCAGGTGCCTTCTTTTGGCGCACCGGCCGGTCACGACCGGCGGGGGAAAAGTCACTCGGGTCAGAACATGGGGTGCCACTATCATCCCACTTCTGACACCAATGTGGCGAGCTCAGACAACGAGGAGACGGAGGTGTCGTTTGGTCTTGCTAGCCAGGGAGCACAGCCTTTTATTGACATCTGCAGAAGAACACTGCCGCTAGCTAACTGCTCAGCGCGGCAACCGCACAACAACAACAACAACAACAACACACAGGGCGCCCTCTGACCCCGGAAGGACACACCGTCGCAGCGAGAGGGCGTCACCCGTCACTATGGCAACATAAACAAAACATAACTGTACAAACAGAACCCCGAACAGCCCTGACCCGCTACAATATGCTGCTGAGAATATAGCCCAGAAGAAGCGTATAGTATAGCTTTTATTTTGGAAAGAGCCATTTCTCTGTAATAAACTCTCTTTTCCAAAGATGAGTGATTCCTCAATCAGATACAGGGCTTGCAAAATCGCTAGCCCGAGGTCCCGGGGCTAGCGATTTTTCCAGTCGGGCTACCAAAATCTATCTCTGCCCTGCCCATCGGGCTATTGTAGGAAGGAAAAATATATGTCAATGCTTTTGCATTCTTTCGGAAATGTAGCTGGGTAATTATGTCATTGGCATCGGTGAGCCACTGTCAATATGTGACATATTGAAATCGCGTTTGAATTTGCGCTTGTTTTTTTGCTTTCACTTTGCAATCGTGCGAACTGTGTATAGAGAGCGACAGCACTGATTGGTGAGTGACAATAATTTGCGCACCAATTCCTCTGACATCATCTTATCAATCGTTAGCTTACTATGCAAACATGACAAGTGAAATCTCCCGCAGCAAGCTTAAACATGTGAGAGGTTGATCACGTAGAGAATTGCAGACCGTTATGTGTGTAAAAGCAGCAGGATATATATTTTAGTTCTGCTGAGCCAAATAAGACAGGTCAGGGTGAAGAAGTGACAGCCAAAGAAAAGCTTACCACAAAACGGAAAAGTTATGACAAATCAGACTATAAGGCAAAAAGAAAGTGCAGCTTTATGGTTTCTTGGACAAAAGAATTTCTGTGGCTGCAATATGACGAGCTATATAACCGGGGCTGCACATAAGTGGTCCGCAGGTGCGCATTCGCTGTCAAAAAAACAAAAAAAACAAAAAAAACGCGCACAAGATATGAAGTTGCAACGCGTGCTTGCATACATAAGATTTTCTGGAGGAGGACAGACATTTGTTTAAAACTCTTAAAGATGTCGAAGAAGCTCCTTTAAGCAATTACTTTAGTGTTCCTCTAACTCCAAAGAAATGTCAGAAGGAGTCCGAACCACAAAAGAAGCGCGTATTCTCGGAAAAGTGGTTGCAGGAGGTGAGCTGGTTTCAAACAAATGATGAAAGCACAGAGATGTGGTGCGGAATGTGCCGTGAAAATCCCACTCTAGCGGACAAAAACAGTGCTTTTTATATGGACGCAAACGCGCGTTGCAACTTCTTATCTGGTGCGCGTCTTTTATTTTGACAGCGAATGCGCACATGCGGACCACTTATGTGCACCCGTGTAAATAACATAATGTTCTGCCGGGTGTGTTGTTGGTTTTCTCTCGATTTCTGAGTCGACAAGCGCCTTTGTTACTGGGACCAGTCATTTTAAGAAAGGCCCCCATTAGAAATGCAAGAAATGCATTATTGCTCAGTCTGCAATATCTTTCCCAGAACAAACACCAATTGCAAATAACATACTAAAAATAAACCTGAAAAATCTGTTTAGAACAGCGTACTATGTTGCAAAGAGTGAACTACCACTGGCAAAATTTAGCAGTCTTTGCAAACTTCAAAAAGCAAATGGCCTCGATCTTGGTTCCACATGCCTCTTACCCGTGACTTCAGTGGAAATTTCAAATTCAGGATCTGACACAGACTGATTCATGTCCTACACAGTTCTTACAAGTTCATAGAAATTTCTGTTCAATTAGAACCAAGTATTTGAGTTGATGATTGTAATTTTTATACAATGTTGTAATTTGTTTTTCAACAATTTTTTGATTAATGTTTTGTTTCCTTTACAATATTATACTTTAATGTATAATATTGTAAAGGAAACAAAACAGGAAACAAAACATCAATCAAAAAATTGCTCTCTTTTTTATTCGGGCCACTTACATTTATTTTGGGCTACCAAAAACTGAAGAGTCCCTGCCCGAAGGGCTACCAGGGATTTTGAAATTTTGAGAGCCCTGAGATATATTTATTTTTTAAATTACTTTTGTTTCAGCAACATTAAATTTAAAAACTGTACTTTTGAGTTAAAATATATATTTATAATTTTAATAAATGACAAATTAAAAAGGCATGAACATTTTTTTGTATCGAAAAAATATCGAACCGTGACACCAAAGTATCGAACCGAACCGAACCGTGAATTTTGTGTATCGTTGCACCCCTAATAAATTCATTTGTTTTCTTGTAACTTGTACTTGTTATTTCAAAGTTTGTGTTAAGCGCAGGAGCTTCATTGATGATTCTGTTATTTTCAAGTTTTCTTCTTTTTTAAATTTTTCTAATTCTTCTGATAATAATGTTGAGCTCCTTGCTGCCACCATTAATGAACACTACCTTGCCATTCTCAGTCAGGTCACTCCTTACAAAACTGGTAATAACTCTGAACTTGTGGCCTTGGACATTCCTTTTAAAAAGCAGAGTAGCTGTGGAAGTCCATGGGTTGGGTGGTCCATGGTAAATATTTCAGAGAATTTCTTCACTTTTATAATAAGGCAATAAAAAAGCTAGATCCTCTTATTTTAATAATAAACTGTAATAGAATAATCCAAGGGTATTATTTGAAACCGTCAACAGCACCTTTGCATGTTCTGTTACTTTCTGATTGTGATTGTTTTTTCAGTCATTTTGTAAATAAGATGATGGTCCTGAACTTCAAAAGCTCCTCGGGTTCCTCCGCCTGTAACAATGGTGCTCGGTGTCCTGAATCATTTACTTCTTGACTACATGACTTGACTGCAGTAAAAGGCAAGATGAAACCTCATCATGCTCATGGTGACCATACAGTTAGTTCCTCCTTCTGTCCTGTCTGGGACTCTCACAAGCATTGGTCCATCATTGCTTCATTAATAGCTCATTGAGGTAATCCTACTTTAAACATGCTGTTGTAACTTCTTTACAGAATAAGTCCAATTTTGATGCCAGCTCTATTGGTAATTTTGAATGATTAAAATGATTTTAGAAAGCCAGTTCAAATCTTTACTATGCAAATGACAGATTTTTGACCCTTTTCAGTCTGGCTTTCAAAAGCAGCACACCCCTGGACCCCTATTTTTATCCATAAAGGTCTTTCAGTGGATTCTGCTGCAGGGGTTTGTTCTGTAATCATTTTACTTCATCTAAGTGTAACCTTTGATACCATTGACCATAACATTTTACTTAATAGGTTCTAGGTTTTGGGTTATATTTCTGGTGCTGTGTTGGTTTTCCTCCTTCTTATCAGACAGGATTTTCTCTATTAGGATGAGCAGGTTCATGTGTGGGGTTCCACAGGGTTCAGTCCAGGTCCACAGGGTTCATATTATATTATTTCCTTTCTTTGGCATCGTCCAATCTTTTACTGACATTTCTTATCATGTCTATGCAGATGACAGTCAGCTGTATGTGCCTTTTAGGTCTCATCATTTAGACAGGGTGTCCACCCTACACAACTATTGAACCTGGATTTGCCATTTAAGAGAACAAACTGGAAACACTGGAGAAGTCTGATTTTGTAATCTTTAGACCATCACTGACATAGTTAACAACTAAAACTCTTGTTTTAGTTTAGTAGATAAGGCAACAGTTAAAAAACTGCAGTCAGTTGTTTTTGTTTGTTCACATTCAGGTTCAACTGTTTAATTATTTGTTTGACTAAGCAGCTATGAGTGTAGCGTGATTTCTTCAGACAGTTTCTCTGCTTCTGTCCCTGTAGGGATTTTCTTTTATGAATGTCAATGTCTGGAGTTTAACAGAAACCATGTGATAAACAGTTCTGAGGGAAAATGCAGAGCTGATGAAATGGTCATCATTCATAGCACGCCTCCAACAGGAAGGTCATGACCAAACAACCAGCAGCTCCAACTAAGATGTGAAAGAGTGAAATAACACAATGCAAACTCTGCCCAGATTTTAGGCAAATGAGGAACAACCTGCTGCACAAACAGCAGGACAACTAACAGCAGGAGCACAGAGGCATTTAGCACCAAGAGTGGATGATTTAAGGGAGAAACACTTCCATCTGGTCTCATAAATCCTATTTTATGTCTCATCATGCAGATGGTGGGGCAAGATTTTGTCATAAATGTGGCTCCATCCTGCCAGGTGTCAACAGTTCTGGCCAGCGGCTGTGGGGCAATGATGTGGCCGTTTTCTCTTTTATAGACCATTTGTATGAAGTGAGCACTTTTTAAACACAGCTGTTATTGAAGTACAGTTTGCTTGACTTGACCTAAAGTTCATTCAATGTTTTTCACAGCGCTCAGTCCATTTAACACCTGAGGTAGAAGGATGAGGTAGTGCCTGAAGCATGAATAGACCACCAGAAGAAGTTGTGTGTGACACTATCAAATCACTGACATATACAGTACTTACAGGGAGTGCAGAATTATTAGGCAAATGAGTATTTTGTCCACATCATCCTCTTCATGCATGTTGTCTTACTCCAAGCTGTATAGGCTCGAAAGCCTACTACCAATTAAGCATATTAGGTGATGTGCATCTCTGTAATGAGAAGGGGTGTGGTCTAATGACATCAACACCCTATATCAGGTGTGCATAATTATTAGGCAACGTCCTTTCCTTTGGCAAAATGGGTCAAAAGAAGGACTTGACGGGCTCAGAAAAGTCAAAAATAGTGAGATATCTTGCAGAGGGATGCAGCAGTCACAAAATTGCAAAGCTTCTGAAGCGTGATCATCGAACAATCAAGCGTTTCATTCAAAATAGTCAACAGGGTCGCAAGAAGTGTGTGGAAAAACCAAGGCGCAAAATAACTGCCCATGAACTGAGAAAAGTCAAGCGTGCAGCTGCCAAGATGCCACTTGCCACCAGTTTGGCCATATTTCAGAGCTGCAACATCACTGGAGTGCCCAAAAGCACAAGGTGTGCAATACTCAGAGACATGGCCAAGGTAAGAAAGGCTGAAAGACGACCACCACTGAACAAGACACACAAGCTGAAACGTCAAGACTGGGCCAAGAAATATCTCAAGACTGATTTTTCTAAGGTTTTATGGACTGATGTAATGAGAGTGAGTCTTGATGGGCCAGATGGATGGGCCCGTGGCTGGATTGGTAAAGGGCAGAGAGCTCCAGTCCGACTCAGACGCCAGCAAGGTGGAGGTGGAGTACTGGTTTGGGCTGGTATCATCAAAGATGAGCTTGTGGGGCCTTTTCGGGTTGAGGATGGAGTCAAGCTCAACTCCCAGTCCTACTGCCAGTTCCTGGAAGACACCTTCTTCAAGCAGTGGTACAGGAAGAAGTCTGCATCCTTCAAGCAAAACATGATTTTCATGCAGGACAATGCTCCATCACACGCGTCCAAGTACTCCACAGCGTGGCTGGCAAGAAAGGGTATAAAAGAAGAAAAACTAATGACATGGCCACCTTGTTCACCTGATCTGAACCGCATTGAGAACCTGTGGTCCATCATCAAATGTGAGATTTACAAGGAGGGAAAACAGTACACCTCTCTGAACAGTGTCTGGGAGGCTGTGGTTGCTGCTGCACGTAATGTTGATGGTGAACAGATCAAAACACTGACAGAATCCATGGATGGCAGGCTTTTGAGTGTCCTTGCAAAGAAAGGTGGCTATATTGGTCGCTGATTTGTTTTTGTTTTGTTTTTGAATGTCAGAAATGTATATTTGTGAATGTGGAGATGTTATATTGGTTTCACTGGTAAAAATAAATAATTGACATGGGTATATATTTGTTTTTTGTTAAGTTGCCTAATAATTATGCACAGTAATAGTCACCTGCACACACAGATATCCCCCTAAAATAGCTAAAACTAAAAACAAACTAAAAACTACTTCCAAAAACATTCAGCTTTGATATTAATGAGTTTTTTAGGTTCATTGAGAACATGGTTGTTGTTCAATAATAACATTATTCCTCAAAAATACAACTTGCCTAATAATTCTGCACTGCCTGTACAGTGCTTTGATGAACACATGTATCTCAAAGGATGTGTGCAACATTAGGGCAAAAAAAAAGAAGACCCTCTCAATCAGCAGCCATGTGCAAGTGCTTGAGTGCCATTCAGTGGTGTAGTAGCAGCAGAAAGCAAATAAGTTCAGTACATTTATTTAAGTGCAGAACTTAAGTAAAATTTCCATGTACTTGTATTTTACTAAAGTGTTTCAATATTCTGCTGTTATACCTCACTATATTTTACATGCAAATATTATAGCTTTAATTTCAGTTTCTGTCAACTTTAATCTGCGCCTTATGTTCCTATCCAGAAAATAACTTAAATATATTCAAATGATATGCTTAAAAACCAAAACATCATTAAAAGGCTGATTGGCCCACTCTTTATTTAGACTGACCCTGGCTTGAACGGTTATAAAAAGTTTACTGAAAAATCAATCTGTAACGTGACTTTTTTACATTGTTGTCTTGCACATTTGTGAAAAGAAAAGGAAAAAAAGTGAATACTTCTACTACTGACATTTCCCTCTGGAAACTGTGACTGTCTCTAAATCAAACTGTGTCTGGGGACTCAGATCAATACAGTTGTAGAATGAGCTAATTAAAACCTGTAGTCAGGTTATCCTGAGCAAAAGGAAAGTATTCCTAACACAGTTAAGTATACAACATTGGTTGGGTTACATTTCCTGTGCATAGTGCACAACTACATGTGGGCAACTTTACCTTTTGGAGACGGAGTATTTTTCTGGCTCATGAATGCAGGGCTTCCCAGCCACCGTGATGCTTTTAATGTCTCCCTGATCGATGCCGAGGTTGGAACCGCTGATGGTGATGGAGATGCCTCCCAGCACGGGGCCGAAAAGAGGGCTGATCTGGATGTGGAGATGCAATAGGAGGGTGTTTATAGGAAGAAGGGATTGGAAATGGATTTAACCAGATTATTTGTGCAATAAGAACATACAAGAGATTTACACAGTCTGTTTAACCACTATTGAGCTGACTTAAGTATTTAACATTCAAGGCCAAGTGGAGAATTACATCAATACTGTATGAGTCACATCTGTATGCATGTCTGCATGTATTTGAACATGACCCATATTGTATTTGTAGGTCAGAAAATTTGACTAAAATATAAAAGCAGATGTTCTGGTAAATACAAAACAAAAACAAACATTTTTGTGACGAGATAAATTGAACATTTTATAGTAAAATATGAAATTTGAATATTTTTCCTGTAATTTTTTAATTTAAAAAATGTGAATTCAACTTCAAATAAAATACACTAATGCGAGACACACACAGTGTGCAGCATTCCTGCAAGGCTGTACTTAAAGAGATAATGGTGCTTCACACTGCACTGTAACATTAACATGCTCACAATGACAAAGCTAGCATGCTAATGTATAACAGGTATGATGTTTACTGCACTGTGTCCCTTATCATATGTTTAACCTGAACATGGGCACAAGTGTCTATGAATAATAAAACCATAAAGGTCAACACTGCAGACTCTCAACGTCTTCAGAAAATCTCACTGGAATCCTTTGTATAGTTGTTAAGTTGAATCTCAACAACATACAAAGTCATGGTGATTTATCTGCAGTATCTCTGTCTGTCAGGCTGCAGCCGGTTAGGTGATAGCCTCTGTCAGAATGATATAAACACAATTACTGATGGATTTTTATCAATGACAAAGAGGCACGAACAATTAGGTGAACAAACAAAGAATTGATCCGATCGACATGTGCTAAGGAACAGCGCCGCACACTCTCAAGGAGAAACACACTCCCAACTCCTCTGTGGAAGAAAAATACACGGCCAGTGAAGACCTCAGTCCAATCACCACAGTCAATGTGTTTTTACATCCAATCACAAGATTTTAAAGAAGGTACAGTTTCCATTTCAAAGGTAAACATGAAGTCATGACAGCACTGTGACGACTCACATTGGTGATCTCAGGGTTGGGACACTCGGTGTTGCTGGGGAGAGGATCGCAGAGCTTCTCATACACACACGCCAGCTTCTTGCTGCACCACACACACTTGTACTTTGGGTCGGCGTTCTTACAAAGACTACAGTCGTTCCTCTCAACGGCACAGTTGTACAGTGTGACTGTAGAGATAATAGTGAGGAAACAAAAACAATATTATGTTATTGTACATTCAAAGAGCATATTCTTGCATCCTCAATGAAAAATTGATGGACAATCTAATTTCAAGTGACTCCTGCAGTAACATACATTTATCTGAATCCTTCATGTACAAAGCTGTTAGATTGTGCAGTAATGTTTTGTAATTTTCAAGTGCAGATTAAAGGTAGCTTCCTTAAATCCAGCTGAAGCCCCACAGTGGGACTTGCCGTGTACACACAGGGCATTAAAATGAAATCTCCTCATTAATATGTGAAGACACACCGTTCACCGTGCTGTCCATCTTCTCGCCAGACTCCTTGTCCTTCACGTAGAACAGAACATTGGTCTCCGGTGACTTATCATAGAAAAACTAAGAAATTGGAAGAAAATGAATTATTAATACAGAATCCTGTGATTAATGGCACTTAAGCTCTTCTCTGCAAACAGTGTGGGCTGCTGCTCCCCCACGCCAAGGGAAAATAAGAAAGAAAAAAGAATATATACCCAGTCTGGCAGATTTTCAGCTACAGAAATCAATGTTAGAAAAGAACATAGCTGGAGGCTAAGCACTGTTTGAGCTTCCCAATCACAAAGTTCACAATGTGGAGATGGTGTTTAACTCTCCAGCGAGGGGAGCATGTCCATTAGAGGGAGCTAGAGAATATCAAAGGGAATGTGAAAAAAGGCTAAAGGTTGACTTCTTTTATAAATGTGGAACATAAATACAGCTGTTCACAAACAGAAAGTCTTCACACAGTTTTTTTGCTGCAGAATATATACATTCACTCTTTCAGTGTATTTCTAGGTTGTACTTTGAATACTAGGACCACAAACCAGTCACAGTGCAAAGACCTGTGTTGAGTGTGTTGCATCAAGACAAATGTCAAACGAGGGGTCATGCTCACATTGAAGCCACTGAATGTGTAGAATGGTCCCCCCTCAAACGAGACATCTTCTTCCTTTGTCATCAGCTCACTGCCAATGGTGAAATGATGACCCTGCAGAACCACACAAACAAACACAAAAATGCTGATGTGTATTCATGCTGATCAT
Source organism: Rhamphochromis sp. 'chilingali' (assembly GCF_963969265.1). Lineage (NCBI taxonomy): Eukaryota > Metazoa > Chordata > Actinopteri > Cichliformes > Cichlidae > Rhamphochromis > Rhamphochromis sp. 'chilingali'. Next base: position 51,602,728 of record NC_137930.1, on the reverse strand, counting down.
ACTTTTACAGTACTGTTCTCTGATGCTCTTCTTTGTATAGAGCATGGAAACAATTGCAGTTTCTCTGATCCTACTCAAGTGTGTAAAATCAAATCAGCAACACTGAACATATACACACAACAACCAAAAGGGAAACAGCCCAGAAAGCTGTGTGATTACAAAACCTTCACACAGGGCTTAAAAATGTAGATTTTCACAGCTGTAAAAGATCAGCTGTCAAAACCTTGATTGATGAAACATGAATGGATCCCCGGGAACCTGCACCAATAAAGTCCATCAGAACTCACACATTCAAAGAAAATGATCAAGATGTATGTTGTGACAACTAAGTGAACTGTTACAGCTTATATTGCTGTCTGATAGTAAAAGAATTGGGATTTGTAATGTTATTCATGTGGAAAGATACTCTGCATAATCATGACAAAAACAAAAATACTGACAGTCCCCAGTGCCACCCCTTAACTTCCTTGATTTGCCTATGGTAAGTTTAAACATCCAAGGAGACGTCCGTCTTGAGTTATTGTATTCACAAGATTTTTTGAGTAATTCTGTTCACAAAGTTGGGTGTCCTCACACCTGTTCGCTACGGTTGAATGGTAAAAAGTAAGTTTTAAGCCCTCTTCCAACAGAAAACTCCAGCCTTAACCCTCTCAAGGCAGGCGTTGCCGATTTGCAACAGTTAAAAACTAACAACCTGATTACCCCACATACATATTTTATGGGTTTTTTTTTTTTACTCAGAAGTACCACTGCAGGACTTGGTTGTGCATTAGCAACAAAAAGTTTAATTTGAGCCTGAGAGGGTTAAAGGGGAACTATTATCATTACTTCAAATTCCAAAATCGAACTTTACCAGAGTAGCTTTGCATGATTCACAGACAAAATAATCCTTATTTATCTTATATTGGACTTTGGTGTGGCCCCCAAAGTTCATTCACTGTCTAAAGGAGCCATTTTTGCTTCCTTTCAATCTCTTTAAGTTAACTTTTTTTTTTTATTTGCAACATTTAAACAGTTGGTAAGAGTGCGGTATCATCACTTACAGATCACTAACAGATGCAAGAGTAGAAAAAACTGAAACAAGTTTGGCTCATTCTCCTTTCTTTTAGCCTAAAAATGAACCTGTTGTGTTTTTCCTTTTTTCTGTCAAAGGGATATCCACAAACAGAAAGAGAGTGTTTCTTTCCCTGGAACTCAGATGCATGTTGGGGGTGGAGTGGGGCCAGTTTACCTGGTAATGTTTCAGATTTATGCCTTCAAAGCTGATTCGAGTCTTGTAGCCCACAGGGATGAGCACAGGATCTGGATTCTCGAACCGAGGACAGTTTGCGCTCTGAAACAGAATGAAAACAAATTAGATACTTTAATAATTTACATTTTAAACATGCTAACCACTTAACGGACGCCCTCATCTGTGGCGACAGATAACTATATCGCTGAAACATCCGCTGATGTGGAATCTGATATCCTCCACCCTGCAACGTTTGTCATGCAAGATGGTGGCAGCTGATAGTGGGATTTGTGTATTTATTAATTTTTCAGGAGGAGTTTGGACCACTCAGGCGGTGAATCACATGTAAAGTTTAGATGTGTCCTTTAAAACTTGTGCTATAGTCGTTCTCCACATCTATCACACACATACATGACAGAAAAGAGTCCTTGACCTGTCACTGAACTCACAGCTCTAGAAAGAACTAACCTGACGGTGCTTGATGATGTGGGAAACAACCACGCTGTTGTCCGCATCGCTGCAGGTGTGGTCCTGCGTGTTCCACTGACATCCCCACTGACTGCTTACACATGACATGCACCTGAAAACACAGAAATATGGACCAACTTGGATAAGGAAATACTTTCACATGCACAATCAGGGTAGAGCATGCACACACAAAAGCACACACAAACAACATCTAAAACATGCAAACTCATAAGAGAGCGTCCGGCACAAAAATCTATGTTGCTGACAATGAAATGGATCTCTGCAACTTCACATAAGCAAAGCTCGTTCATCACACGTTCCTCTGTGTGAAAGAAATGCAGAAAAAAATGAGGGGAAAAAAACAGCCAGGATCGACTTTCTTTTTTTGATTAATGAAAAGGAAACTGAGGCAATTTCCTCGGCTTGGTAATAGAAGCAGGAGCGAAAATGCAAGAGGTGCATTCAAAACCACCATGCATCACAATTTACAAACAGAGCCTTGATCTCTCATCTGCTCATGCACGGTGATACATTTACATCAAGGTTGTCAGATGATGCTGTGTTCCATGTCACTGTGTATTTTCACTGAGTGACAGAGCAGAACTGAAAGATTAACAGCCTGACTCACGGTGTGTTTTCAGATTTCCTCACTGTGGCAGCACAGTTGTAGAACATGAATTCCCGCGTGGCCAACTCCACAGTCTCATTCACAAAGATCCTGATAGCCACGGCCACAAAGTCTGAAGATACAGTAAAACAGTGGTTAAAATGTGATACACTAGCTGTTTATATGAATACAAGTTTTATCATATAAAAGATGTGAAGTATGCTTGTACATTTAAAGACAAAAAACAGAGCGATTAAATATTTTGATAAATCTCCTCAGAATCAGTTCAGTGATTATTTAACTGCCTGAACTGCATATTAGTGTATAAAAGCCAAAACTTGAGCTGTATTTAAAAAAAGTTTCATGTTTTGTTTTATAAAGGACTTTTTTTATGGGACTCACTTTGTTTTGGGCAAGATGTTTGCTGACTACTGATACAAAAAACTATAAACTGAAATAATAAAGCTTAAATTAGATTAGTGTGTTGATTTCGTGCAATTTTCTGGTGCAAATTTGTTGGACACTGTAAGTTCTTCAACAAAATGATGGAGAATTTGCCAGCTGACATTAACTTAACCTCATGTTTTTTTCAGCCCATTTCCCACCTTGGCCAGTTAGTAATGCAGCGTTAACCATCATGGAGAAGCACAGACATTAGACCTTAAAGACGACAGAAACATGGCAGGGTAATTAAAGAGACCATACCTTGGCCCTCAGGTGTTTTCGGTATAAGCCCAGGCTGGGGCAGATCACAGGAGACCTCACCAGAGTCTGACATGATGCCGTTACTCTGGAAAGACTCAATCTTGCATTGCAGACGGTCAGAGTGTCCAATGGTAGGAAGGGAGGGAATATTGATGTTCACCTGGACAGACAAAAACATACTGACTGGAAACTGTGGCTTCTTAGCCCGTAACATCTCACTGAATTTGTATCTCTGTGTAACCAAAGTTATAATAAAGAAACTGTTTCTCTTTTTAAAGAAAGAAACTGAGAAAGAGAAAGGAGGGACATGCTGCTGATGGGAATTCATGTGTGAGTCAGACGGGCAGGAACACAGAAGAAGTAAAAAATGGGGGAATAGGAAGAGGCTCTCCATCTTCAGCCATGCAGGTTATAATAAGACAGTTTGGATTTTTCTGGGTGGATCAATACAGAGCTGGAAGACCTAGAGCTTGAGGTCTTTGATTCCCAGTTTATTACTCAGTCTCTGCATGTAAGTGGAGTTAGGTACTGCAGAGAAAAGAGGGACAATAAAAGAGAACAAAGGAAGTCAGAGACAGTTTGAGTGAGGAACAAACAGAGCTGTACCTTGCCGGTCTTTCTGCAGGAAAGGTTTGAAGGAGAGAAGGATACAATCTTGACACACTGCTGCTTGGGGCTCCACAACCAGCCATTCTTCTCCTCTGCCCGTCGGCACTCAGACCTCCTGGTACACCTTCAGACGAAGGATGAGAAAATCCCATCAGCCTGAGCTGCACATGCCATGAATGCTTTCACAAAAAGTCAGTTTGTAAATAACAACTCAATGCCTACGTGACTTCCAGCAGGGTCTGTGCACAAAATAAAGATTTATGTATCAAAAAGAAAAACATGCAAGGTCCTCAATGGTAACTACATTAGTAGGGTCATTTTAACTTATGTATGTATATATATATATATATATATATATATATATATATATATATATATATATATATATATATATATATATATATATATATATATATATATATACCTTTAAGCAAAGTACTAAAAAAATACTCCTTTGTTCAAGCTTCCCAGCTGTGATCATCTAAGGTATTTGGTTAATAGGACATAATTTTAATGAAGCTATTCATATTATGTGATGATTAGAATTAGAATTAGAATTAGAATTCAACTTTATTGTCATTGCACATGCACAGGTACAGGGCAACGAAATGCAGTTTGCATCCATCCAGAAGTGCTTTAGTGATATAGATATATTACAATATATATTAGCAATAGTATAGATATGTAAGTATATTACAGAAATGATGCAAGAAATGAAACTGTTAAAGACAAAAACTGACTTTGCAATCAGACAAAATACACAGGAGCGATAAAAACATGTGACTTCTTTTTGATAAAATCAATCTAGCACTAAATGCAGCAAAGACTAAAATACATACTCTGAAGGAAATACAAACTAACATAGAGATGAACTGATATTGTGCACATAAACAGAAGTACAGGATATAATGCAACATCAAATTTGCACTGTAAATCACGCGGACTGAATTTTTTTCATAAATGAGAAGCAAACGAACTAAGCACTGCTTCAAATCATTTGGAGCAATTGAAGGAAAAGAAAAATTGCAGAATTATCCTATTCAAATGCTCAAATCATCGAATCGTTTGCCTGAGAAATGACTGAATTGATTAATTCTTTATGAAAAGTTGATGATTCATATTCTGTCAATTGACTTATCAACTGATAAATAGATTTCAGCTCTAATACTAAATAGCATGCACAATGTTGCACAGTAAGAGCATCGGTTATATCAGATAGTTCCAGAGGGACAGAGTTTGCTTCTTTTTCCTAGTCATGATCACATCCCTGTAAAACACATGATACATGCGCACTTTTCTACCCTCCAGACCCTGATAAATATAGACTGATGAGAGTAAATTGCACAGCCTGCCTTCGCCGTGTGGGGCTGACAAACAGCTTTAATTCCTTACGGCTGCACGGACAACAGGAGATGGAATATAAACACTGAGGGGTACTAAAAGTGTCTGCAATAAAACACTGAACAAATATCCTGCTGTGTTTTACAGATGGAATTGCATGTGTGGGTGTTTGTGTTAGTCTGTTGCTGTGTGCATGCATTTGTAAATGCATGCAAGAATGTACGTGTGTGTGTGTGTGTGTGTGTGTGTGTGTGTGTGTGTGTGTGTGTGTGTGTGTGTGTGTGTGTGAGATCCTTACCTGCCCTCCAAAACACACCAGCCACAGTAAGGGTCCCTCAGTCCCACGCATGATTGGCAGTCTTTCATTTCGAGGCACGTCTGCACTGGCACCTTGGTGATCTGGATTATTACAACGTGAAATATGATCAAAGGTGCACCTTACGGGAGACACTGGACAAAAATAACAAGTATTTAAAGTGTAGCTGTAAATGTTCCTTAGTATGTTGCAGGTGTGCAGAGTGGGAGCGAGTGGGGTCTCTCCTGTCTTCTCCCCATGTTTAATTACTTAGTTTATTCAACACAAAGCACTGAATGTTTACTGTAACCAGCGTGAAATTGTTTTCTTTTTTACATGTAAAAGCCAATCCATTAGATCTTATTTCAAGACATCAGTATTTTTCCGATAAAATCTGAATGTTTAACAGCATCAACATTAGAAACTCTTCCCCCTCTGCAGAAACAGATGTGAGTCAATATAATGAAAGCAAAACTTCTGAAATCGCAAACTTAAAAAAGCAATGGAGCAAATAATTTTGATTATTATATATTTATTTATTTTTTATAAAATGCTAATACTCGTGCTGTGATTGGTCAGCTGTGTGGATGTAAGAACAAAGCCATGATTCTGTATAGATCTGATTATCTATTCTTAATGCAGCTAGCGTTGCTACTTTTGGTTGTGATCTGTGAAGTCCATGTCTTCCCTTCTAAAAATACCATCTCAATATATAAATGGTATTGTATGTGCCCGCTCTCTAAGACAGTGAGCTTTCCTCTCCACATTAGACTGAGGCTGCTCAGCAGAGCTATTAACACTTTGTTTTATATTATAAGACATTTTGAAAGCAACATCTCTCATTTTAATCAAGGCAGCTTTCTACAGTGGCACCATACAGGCTTTTCTCCGTGCATAACCACAGCATAGTTTTTGGGTTTGGATCAATTTTTCTCTTTTAAATGAATACAGTCATTGTGGAGCTCAGTCTTAGCACCAGCAAGTACTCTGCCAGAATTTTAATGTATAATAAGTGTTAAATATACACACACACCCTTTTCTCTGTGGTAATGTAGAGGTGGCTCTGGCTTTGGTCAAGGAAAAGGTTCTTGTTGACCTTCTCTCCTATGTTGTTGCCAACATAGGAGTACGGCTCGTTGCCATATTCACCTGGTCTCAGGTGTACCTGGACAAAATAAACAAAAGACAAAAGGTAAGAGAAATTTGAGGTTTTAAATTCACTTGATACACCTTCCCTCAGATAAAAGTTTAAACTGAGGAAAAAAATATCCAACAAAAAAAACCACAAGAGAACTCAACCTTGAAGACCTCTCCGTTGGCGCTGCCCAAAAAGGCGATCGTGTGGTCATTCTCCACAGCAACAGTTACAGCAGTCAGATGGACCGACATGGTCAACGCTGCATCTGCCTTTAAGGCAAATGCTGGCTTGCTTGCCAGAGGCGAAAGCAAATGTTCTGCACCACACTTGAAGTTTCCCAATGCATCCTTCTGTAAAGGGAAAGGATAACAAGAAGGGACGATCAGACATTGCTTGCTTTTCACTCCAATAACATTAACTGTCTTTGCAGTACTGTTCGTATCCTACTTAAACTTTATAACAGAGATGGGAAATGTGCTTTGAACACTCGACTATTTTAATCTACAATCTAAAATTGACTTTGTTTTGACTGATCATTTCTTTGATTACAATAATGAATTAAAATAATGAATAAAAATTACAAGTAAGTATTTGCTTTAGAGTTGGAAGTCTGAGACGAGAACAATAGGAAAACTCGTGTTAACGATCACTTAACAAGAAACTACTAATACATGCAAGTAAAAAATGTAAAATAACCAGTTAAGTTGGGCCATAACTAAAAAAGTCTTTGGCATATTAAAATTGTTCATGGAATACTTCAATTATTTCTGAGTAGGTACTGATCTCGGTATTAAGCTCAGTCTCTCTAAAGTAAATACCCTACAGCTGCAGACCCTATGGTGGGAGCTGGAGATGTGAAACAGCTAAAATATCAACCAGTGGTGCAGGGTAGCAGCGGTCTTGACATGTCAGAGGCAGCAAAGGGAAAATTTTAAAACATGAATAGACCGCCAAATTTGACAAGTGTATTTAGTACATGGAGAGAGGAGAGTGATCCATATTAAAGTTCGGCCTATAACTTGAACAAAGGCGTAATTTTGGTGGTTTTATTTTTCTACACCACAAAGGCTGGTTCTAAATCAAACAATCAATAAGTGATTGAAGTTAAACTTTAAGCTTTAACTCAAGGCATTTTACCAAATCTTTGCCAAAACTTCTTTGAGAATTTGAGCCATTTTTATACACAGTCCCCCTTTTTTAGAGGTTTAAAACCAACTGGATATTCGACTGACAAGTAGTTCCAGGTGAGGCCAGTTCCCTTGTTACTTCATGACAAATGAAGTGGACGTAATATTTGAAGGTGGTTTGAAGTGTCGAATTTACATTTTATAGCTTTTCTTTCTAATTGTAAATAAAAATCCCCAAATACATGTCAGTGCAAGTGAGATAGGCTAGCATTCAGCTGAAAAAATAAACCAGAATCTGGTGACCTGTCCACAGTGTACCCTGCCTCCCACCCTAAGACAGCTGGGATAGGCTCCAGACGCCCCTCACAACCCTGAAAAAGGATAAGCGGAAGCGAATAGATGGTTGGACAGAAATAATAAAAACTTCAGGAATAAAAAAAAATTAAAAATCTGGTACTTTCTTAGAAAATAAGGAATGAAATGGCCAGCTCAGCAACACATAAAGACCTGAGAAAAATTATTTCCATAGATAAGAAAAATGGCTTCATAACATCTAAGTCAAAAACACCCAGGGGTGGTAGACATATCACAACACCTCCATGAATGGGAATAGAACAAGGTTCAAACTATCGGTTACACTCAATAACAAGAGGATCAGATTAAACTTTGCCAAAGAAAATCTGAAAGAACCTTTACAGTTCTGAAATAAAAAAATCTTTGGATAGGTGAAACCAAGGGGGGCTCCTTTGCCTCCCTCCTGCTGTGTGCCCAGCCTGGAGGCTGCGGTCTGTGACCGGCTCCCGGTGCAGACAGCTCCCTGTTATAGTGTTTCCTCACTTGGCTCTTGCGAGCCCAGCCCAATTTTTACTCTTTAAGTGTGCGCGTGTGTGTGTGTGTGTGTGTGTGTGTGTGTGTGTGTGTGTGTGTGTGGGGGGGGGGGGGGGGGGGGGGGGGGGGGGATATGTGTGTATTCACATCATTTATGTTAATGAGAGTGTGGGGAGTGAGTTGGAGGGTGGGGTGGGCTGCTTTTAACTATGTAAAGCACTTTGTGCTACATTTTTTTGTATGAAAAGTGCTTTATAAATAAAGATTGATTGATTGATTGAAGATAAATAGCATGTCTGTGAAGGTTCTCAGTCATCCATGTCATCGTAGTCTAAGGAGCTTGGAAAGAAAAGTGTCTGGACTTCTTTAAGTTGCTTGAAGACGTTTCACCTCTCATCCGAGAAGCTTCTTCAGTTCTAGGGTCAAATGGTGGAGAGTCCCAGATTTAAAGAGAAGTGAAAGAAGCCATCTATGTCCACTGTGGACAGCCATCTTTGAACAGAGGCGGTGGCTTACGACACCAACTGTCTGCTATCTATAATCAAGTTTTGAGATCCCTTCACAGCCACTTGCATCCTGGGCCATTTGACCTCAAGAAATCACATGATAGGGTGGGGCTAGGTTTCACAATGAGCTTATCCGAAACCTTGGCTGATTGGGACCTACACCCCTTTTTTTACACCTTGGCTTGTGTGATTAGGAAAAGAATATATTGTCCCTTTTGGGGGAATCCTCCCACAGGGCTTAAATCTGGAACTTTCCACCATTTGACCCTAGAACTGAAGGAGCTTCTCGGATGAGAGGTGAAACGTCTTCAAGCAACTTAAAGTCCAGACGCTTTTCTTTCCAACCTTCTTAGACCAAGATTAACAGCCTGAACCAGAATGATGGGTAGAGAAAAATATGGAGGGGTGAGAAGCAGCTCATGATCAGATTGGGCATATATAGCTGCCACTGAAACTGGGTCACTACTGTCTGATTACTGTGACTGCTGATCGAAACAGAAACAGAAGGATGAAATGTGAAGTGTACAGGGCTATACTCTCTGCTTAGATTCAGACAAATGCTAAACAAAAAACCCCAAAAAATACTGAAGCCCCCTAATTAAAGTAGAAAGTCTGCACTTTAGCCACGTCTTGATTGTGTGATTTAAAATCCACTGTGGTGGTGTACAGAGACTACAAGAATTGTGTCTTTCACAAATTCTCATTGGACACTGTTGCATTGTAAAGGAAGTGTATGAGCCTTGTTTTTTAAGACTTGGTCAGATTACAAGTTATCCAGGGAACGAATTAAATGTTGAGATTTTATAATAAAAAGTGATAACTGCATTAAAGATTATAATTATACCAATCTGAGTTTTTCAAAACATTCTTTTAAATTAGAGTCAGCTGACAAAGAAGCACTTACAGAAATTTTTGAAGTGCATGCTGTGTAGGTTTGAGATGAGTAGGGTACGTCCACAGCAGGAACCCCAGAAATCTCCCCAGAGTCACTGTAGCATGCACTGATTATATCCATCAGCTGCTGATTGATGGAGTTCAGCGGGTACATGCAGAGAGCAGAGTCGCTTTCGTCGTCATCTGGATGAGCCACCATGAAGAGGACTTTTGTGAATGAGGTGACCGTCCCATAATTACCAGATTGAGACATGACCCGTGCCAGCTCTTTTCCTGGAAAAGTCACATATGCAGCTTGGACTTTGTTGTACCGGTTGTTTGTACCGCAGGTTAACTGGAGCTCTGTGTACGAATAGTAATGTTGGTCATTTTCACAAAGACGAGACACAAAAGTCAAGTTTTTGTTATCTGTGCCATCGAGAGTCCGAGAAAAGAGGAAATACACAAAACCATCCTCTTTGAAGGCATGTTGGAAGTCGTGTAAGTACTTGAGGACAAATGGCGCCGTCTGTACCGCTGATGCCTCAATGATGTTCTCAAACACAACCCAGTCCTGGTAGTCCTCAAGGATTCGTGTGCTGATTAGTTTTGTACTGTCCAGGCTTCCATAGCCCTTTCCAACAAGGAACACTTTGAAGGTCCGGCCATTTTTTGTGTAGTTGGACATGACGCTCACCACGTTCACATTATCCTCTATGCTAGCCACGTAAGTCCTCTCTCCTTTGTTGTCATTGTAATACAACTCTTGTTCTACATTAGACAGGTTGAGGAGGGAACATATGCCTCTGTACCGACTGCCACATACTATTAGTGAACCATTGGATGGGTGAACCAGCAGAAGTTTGTTGCTGTTGGGCATGAGCACTGTGTCCTGACAGCCTGAAGCAGGAGGTGTACATGTTTTGGCATCTTTTTTTGGGCCCGTCTCAGTGCGGGCCTCCTTCTGGAGGGACGGGCTCAGCTGGAAGATATTGTTGACTGCTCCCAGGTAGATGCGACCAGTCTGTGGGTCCTGGACCACATTGTTAATCAGGCTTTCAGAGATGAATTCCACAGTGGGGATTTTTCCACTCCCCCCTTGGGCTTGAGAGACTGACAGCCAGAAGAGGAAGAGAAGGATGGAGACCCAGCTTGCCATCTCTGGAAGGAACAGAAAGGAAGAAGTGTTTTATTATTAATGAAGTTAAATGGAACTTTAAATGCACATTAACTATCAGCAACATGACACATCAACAAAGGGTTTGTGTGTAGTTAATATAACCCCACATACATACACATATACTCATACATAAAACTGAAGGTAAATCAGTTGTCTTTACACTGGTTCTAAGCAACAAGCCTGCTTCACTGGGAGGGGCTGAGGGTCAGTTTGAGGTCAGGACTGTGTGCAGGCCAGTCAAGTTCTTCTACATCAAACTCCGTCATCCATGTCTGTATGAACCTTGCTTTGTGCACTGGCACACAGTGTGCACTGGCACATTGGAATAGGAAACACCCACTGACTGTGACTGCGACTGCGGAATATTTAGTAGGGAGAAAATTTCACGACTGGACTTGCTGCACAGGTGACGTCCTATCAGGGTACCACACTGCAATTCCCTGAGTTCCTGAGAGTGACAAATTCTTTCACAAATGTTTGTAGAAGCAGTCTACATGCCTAGCTTCTTGATTATATTCAACTGGAAGTGATTGGAACACCTGAATTCAATGATTTGGATGGGTGAGTGAATACTTTTGGCAATATAGTGTATTTTTAGAAAATCTGCACATGGAGACATTAATAGGGTTGCACTAGGCTATACACCTGAAGTTATAGCCTAGTGTATATACAAAAGTAACATGAAGTAATTTGAATGAACTGGGATTTTAAGGTGTACAACACATGAAGCATATCCCACTTTAGAGTCACAGATTTAAGTTATGGGGCTAAAACCATTTAAAAACTGCCTCGAGATGACAGCGCATGGCGTAGGTGTTTGTGTCTGACTCAACTCCCTGATCCAGTTATATTACGGGGGGGAGGGGGTTGAATTCAATTGACTTATCTCAAGCCATCACTGGTGAAAAAAATAAAACTGGTTTGTGTAGGGGTAAAAAAGACAAGGATAACAACTAGATCTCAACCCATAACACAATAAACAACTCTTTAAAAAGCTTGGATCACATCCAACTTCATTTACACTTGCTTTTTTTCCGCCCTAACAGCCGCACAATGTGTTTAGGAAGTACACTGTTTTGTCTCAGGAAATATGATCACACAACATCCTTGTAAACTACAGACAGCTTCATGTACCGGCTAACAGCAGGTGCCTGCGGAGCCTTCGTTCACTGCTGTTTGCGCAGGCTGTGGTAAATATGGAACTGCAGGTGGCTTTGAAGCAGCCATTGCCCACACAGCAAATGTTAGTGTATGTTTGCATGTGGTTTCAGTCTTGCACACACTCAGTAGTATCCTCCTCCTCATATCATCTTGCCAGTCAAGTTCACAGACACATTTGTCAATGTCACTTGCCAAAACTGTGTTTTATTATGTCAACCTGCCTTTGCTCACTGGACTAAGTGGGAAGACCACTGATTGGACATTTGCCTGGGGGGGGGGGGGGGGGGGGGGGGGGCGCATGGCCGTTAATTTCACTGGCAACACTCATTTTCATTTAAGTAGACAATTCGATTTCTTAGCCCCCCCCCCCAATTTACTGCCTCAAACTATCCACCCCCCCTTAACCCATTTCATTACATAAATGTATTGTGCCCTTTTCAATTCATAGTCTTAAATATTTCCATTAAAATGGGAATGGTGCAATAAAATCCCTCTCTCTGCTTATTCAGGACAGAAATGTGTGCGGCAGCTTTTTTTACAGCTTTAATTAAGGAGGGGCGGTAAGTGTTATGCCAAGATTTAACTGAGAGGAAAAGACCAAAAAAACAGAAAAGAAATCTTGAGTTTACGTGCACAGTACAGAGTGGACAAAATAAAGGGTATATTATGTAAACTATTATTTCAGCTCTAAAGTAACACAACTTCAATTTCAAAGGACATATCCATCGGCAATTACAAGCCCGTGTCAGCTTTAAGCGGCAGGACAATAACGCTTGTGCTTGAGTTTTCAGGGAAGCTTCACAGAAACTGCACGAGTTGCAAAACAGCCTCACAGCCTCAAAATGTTGACATCAAAAGCAAAACAGAGACAACTTTCACTGACAAAGTGAGGTGGCAAACTGCAAAAATGTCCACAGAGAAAAACTAAAAGGAAAAAATGGTATTAAAGGAAAAAAATCACCATAGAATGAAATCAGCAGCTCTGTGATCTGTAAACAAAAACTGTACTCTGAGCAAATTTAGGGTGACATTGTATGTAGTATGTAAGTTGGTATACTAATTTTATCATATAAAGGTGCCATCTGACTATTATTATGTTTTGACTAGACAGATTCAGGTAGTCTAACAAGCTACATGACCTTTAATGTGCATTTTTTCTGCTTAAGAACATACCTGTCAAAAACACTGTCAGCACACTCCTGTACATACAATTACACCTACTGCATATCTGCACACCTACAGAATGAAATTAAACAGCTGTTTGTATACTGCCACAATGTACAATTCCCACTTTTTAATGGATTGTCTACAGACATGGTGTAGATAGATGACTCTGTGTCTTTCACTAAAAACTATAATATCCCCTTTACTATCAATTTACCCTGATATGACATACCACACAGAAAAAAAGTGGATTATGTCAGTAGTATCCTGTGACAAAAAAAATTACTTGATTTCTTTTAACTCCCAATAAAACTTTCTCAGACCACAAATTCAAGGACAATCATCTCTGGACACTCATTTAGGTTTCAGAAAACTCCAGAATCACTTACAACTGCAACTTCAAAGGGTGCTTTTCCTATTCATGCAAATCCTATGGCCAGTCCCTGATCAGACAAAAAAAATGTGTCACACAAATTTCCCTCAGATGTTGCATTGTGGGTCAGTGCAAACGAATTTCTTAACATATTTCAAAAGAGCCTGTTCTCTCCTAAGATGTCTCCTTCTGTCACTCTGTCACTTTTTATCCTTTTTTTTCATGGGCTTAATCCTTAACGCTGGAATTAAAGAGGCTTCAAAGAGCTGAGCAGATACAGACGCCTGGTGGGGGTGGCACAGGTGGAATGAGGCCCATTTCTCCCCAGACCAACCCACCTCTTTTTTCAACATGTCTGCTGTGAGAGAACATGACAACTGGGCATATCATCCAACACGCGGCTATTCTGAATAAATAAAAGCCTGCTAAATTTAGAGGCTGCGTGCTGCATCAGCCTGCAGCTAATGAAGCCTCCAATGGCCTGGAATAAATAATAATGAAACACATCATGCACTAATGAAGCTGGCACATCTGAAAAATATGATCTGGTGAAAGTCAATTTTCAAATTCAAACAGCCTGAAGCCAGCACTGAATTGACCTTAAATTAGGCATTTCACCTCATTCCTTTTCACGTGATTGTTTGTGGTTACGGAAAGAAAAAAAATCTTTGAGCTTTAGAACTTCTTTAACTCTTCACACGAATGCTTAAATGGGCCAATTCTGGTCTTTAGCAGTTTTTACAATTATGTAAGTACAGCTTCAGGTTAACTACGAAACATATTATAATGTGTTATTTATTTAACAAGAATAAATAATGACACAGTCTAGAGTGTTGTGTTGTGTCTCAACACACAGGCTATTTTTCTGACAGGTAAAGTTTAGCTGAAACAGCAAATTTATAACAGAATGGCTGAAAAAGAAAAAAATTAAATTACGAAAACCTGATTGCTGTGTTGGGGCCTTAAGAGAGCTGTGCATAAATGAATGCCCACAACTGAAGCAACGTTTTAGAAGCTTCTCTACTTTTAGAAGACTAGTGGGAAAAGATTCCTTCATAGTGATGTGACAGAGTCATACAGAAAATGATTACTTTGGGTCATTCGTGCTAAAGTCTTTTCTAAAAGCTACTGAACCATGGGGTGCACTTTTTTTCATGACTGTTTATAGTAGGTTGTATTTACTTTAAACACATGTAAAACTGTATCATTCTTCTTAACTATGCATATATTTACAAAGCTTGTAGAAACCTTGAGATGAAAAATTAATTCAGTCCCACCACAGGGTAGTCACCTCACTGTCACTCAGCAGTTTAACAGGTAGTTTGCACCTAGTTAAAACTAATGCTGTCTGTTACAGCGGTGCTTGAAAATTCTTCATGAATAAATCATTCAGAGAGGTTATAATGTTCAGTTTTAGTATTCAGCTTTCATTCTTTTGGATTTGCTGATTTGTGTTGTTCTTGAATTTTAACACATTATAAAGAAAAATGCTGCAGTTATCCACCCTCTGATCTAAAAAAAAAGAATGGCATTGTAGCACAAATGTAGTAATTTTAATGCAAATGCTGTGAAAATATGAGCTACCAGTAGGTCTTGGGGCAGATCTCCAGAGAGCAATTTCTAGCACTCGGTATGTAAAACTAAGTGAAAATGAAACTAGGCAACAACAGAAAACTAAAGGAGCGGTGCAACTAATGCTTTTTTCCATTGTGGAAGAAAGTAGGAAGTACACATTTTGTTATTTGTTATAAATGAGATGTACAAACCTCAAATACCTAAACGCTCTGAACATTTTAAGGCTCAACAGTATCTGTAAGTTGTGTTGTCCAGTCCTTACAATATTAACTGGCATAAAGACCTGTGAAAACTGTTTTGTTCTCCTCAGACAAACTATATCAGTAGTGTTGTCAATAAACCGCATTTCCTAAACAGTACTTGTTTAAGCTAAGTTGACTACTCACCTCACCATAACGACACCAAACTGAAGATTCAGCTCAGAGTTGAATGAGCCATACGAACACGATGTGCTACACCGCTCTGATATGTAGTCTCCAATTCAAATGTACTCCTTCGGTTTGAGAGAAGCGAAGTAGGACAGCTAAACTGTTGAGGTATGGCATGCACAGGCTTGCCTGTAGCACATAGGTGTGGCTTTTTTGTTTCCTTGCTTATCATTTCACACATGCGCAAACACACACCTTTTATTGACAAATACAGAACCATTTCTTCCACCCTTCCTCCATAAGGTAGGCCATGTCTGGACAGGAGAAGCAGCTTTCAACAGAGAAAAAAATGAAAGATATTAAATTGAAAAATGGAAGGTGTGTGCACCCTACACACACACAAATCCACAGGCTTAGAGATACATGTGCAAGCCCCAATACATGAAACCAGCTCAGCTTGAAGTGCTGACGAGGTAATCCTGCTCAGACCACACAAAGACACTCTTCTCTTCAAACTGCCATGCTGTGTTTCTTTGACACAGGGGCACTAAAACCCAGCATGGCAGTCAACACGCCTCTTGGCCAATCCTAAGGAGGAAGTCTGCAAGTGTGTCGTGGTAAGGGAGCAAAAGATCAGGAAGGAGATAGCAGAATTGAAATTCTGGAGAAATATGTCTCTGATGATTAGATTAGATCAGATGCACAAACGGTTACATAACTGCTGACCCGGCAAGTTTTGAAGCGGCATGAGTCCCCTCGCCCTTATTAAAATAGATACAGAAAGGAAACTGATATAATAAATGAAGAAACAGACACCCTACCCAGAAAATCTAACAGGATATCACCCCATACTGCGATCATTCATATTCAGCACTTTCTTTACTGGAGAGCTGCCTTTGACAGCTCTGACACTGATGTGAAACCACTTTCCCTGTTATACACTGATATAAGTGAAGTACGATTAAATTAGCAGCCTGTCCCCAGAGAAGTCGACCCCGGGTAAAGAGAGGTGAACGCGGGGTTAATGCTCTGATTCAAACCTTACCATGTCTCTAACAACATGTAGCATGCTGAAAAAGCATGATAAAATGAGCCCAAGGAGATACAACAACCCAGGTTGAGAGCCATGACAAGGAACTGGAACTGAGGGGTGGATCCTTGTCCTTTATTTTCCTGCCACCACCAAGGAAACCACAGGCAGAACAGAAGCATTGTTAAAAGATGAAACATGAAGCGGGAGAGTGTGGAGAACTCTTTCTCTGCATGTCTTCCATTCCCCCACCACTTCCTTTTTTGACATGCAAAAAGTCTTGTCCCATGCTCGGAGTAAAATTGTTTCACAAGTTGTAAAGGAGGGCTGGTGTGACGATGGTAATCCAATTTCCATATGAACAATTACCCTGCCGTCAGGGCTGGCAGTTCATTTATTTCAATTTGACTGACTGGGAAAACCATGCTCACCAAAAGCAGCCAGCCCAGCCATTGTATTCAGGGCACCAGGCACAGAGGGGGTGGGGTTGATGGGGCTGGTCCATTTTAGCGGGATCCAGCTGCTCTGGCCTAAATTTGCTAACACCTTTAAAGTTGTCCCATGACCCAAGAGTGTGTGTATCACACGTTGCTCTCTTATTAGACCGTATGTGCCCCAATTCTCACATCTCTGGGTTTCTGCCTGTGTGTACGTGTGTGTCTACATGCATCTGTCCTCTTGTGTATGTTTGTCTGTTATGATGTATGACCATGAGTCAGCCGGTGCGAGCATAACCTGCGTGCACACATGCACACGATCCTTTTAGGCCCAGCAGTTTTCCTCATTAGGACTGATAGACTGTTTGTGTGTCTGTTTACCGCTCCGTCACCATTTTCAAGGCTCCTGCTATCTCCCTTCTGCCAGCTGGACACTTGAGCAGCAAGAGCGCAAAACCACAGGCTTGCACACACAAACTACTTGAGCAGAGTACACATTTAAATGTGCTTGTGTTCAGCGACACATACACACACACACTCACTCACTCACTACCAGGCTTCTCTGCCTCATACCGCCCGGCAGCTGACCTCTATGTCTCTTGTAATCTCTCAATCTCTGTTTGTCTCTCAAACAAACACAGAAATTCAACCTCTTCTGTCTGGCCAACAGCAGCTTGGGCTAATCTCCCAATGCTAACTGGCCTCCCCAACCCCAGCTGGATGCTGCAACTCTCCAGTGGGACAGAGTGGCTGTTTGCAGTGTGGACACAGCTGGCAGATGCGGGAAACTTGATTAAACAGCCTGGCCTGGCAGAGAAAAGGTACTTTCAGGAGCCAGTGCCTCTTCCGACTGCCATTGCGGCCACATCCAGACATTTACTAATGCATACTAACAGCTGTAGGGTGCAGACAAGCATACCCGAACCCAAAACAAATGCAATTTTTGGGAAATAATAAACCTATATTTTAATATTAAAAAGTTTAGCACTGTGTAACATCCTCTATTCTTTTAATTACAGTCTGGAAACATATGGGAACTGAGACCAGTTGCTGGATTTTTGGGAGAGGACTCTTATTCCATTCCTGTCTGATATGGAATTCTCGATACTCGAGTCCTGGGTCATCTTTTTCGTGTTGTTTGTTTCATGATAGTCCAAATGTTGTCAACTGGTCAAATGTCTGGACTCCAGGAGGGCCAATTCAGCTCCTGGACAGTTCCACTATGTAGCCATGATCTTATAATAGAGACATGTGTCATTCAGCATTGTCTTGCTGAAATATGCAAGGTCAAAAGTCAATGGGTGCTTGTGTTGCTCTAATCTGCTTATACACCTTTCATACACCGTGATGTACAGGCTGCCAGTTCCACTAATGTACCCCCCATACCATCAGAGATGCAGGCTTTTGAGGCATCAAGCTGGATGTTCCCTCTCCGTTTTAGTCTAGAGGACATTACATCCATTTTTTTTCCCAAAAAGACATTAAAATTTCCACTTTGCCTCAATCCATTTTAATTTAGTTTTGTCCCATTGAAGATGTTTCTAGTTCATGTTCATTTATGGTTTCTTCTTTGCGTGACAAAACTTTAGCCTAAAATCGTGGATGGCACAGTGAACTATGTTTGTAGACAATGGTTTCTGGAAGTGTTTCCGAGCCCATGCAGTGATTTCCATGATACAAACGTGCCTGTTTGTAATTCAGTGCTCCCTGGGAGTCCAAAGATCACAGAATTGTTCCACAATTTATAGATGCAGATTTTTGCAAAACATCTGCTCATCTTTACTTCTGAGAAATTCTGCCTCTCTAAGATGCTCTTTTTATACACAATCATGTTACTGACCTGTTGCCAGTTAACCTTATTAGATGCAAAACCTTCCTCCAGATGCTGGTTTTTTTCCCCCACATGGTACATTTTCTCAGTTTACCAGCTTGGTGCTTTCTGTGTGAATAATATATGGGGTTGCAAATCATTCCATATTGTTTTTATTTAAACTTTATAAAGCGTCCCAACTGTACTGTATCGTGCATTGTATTTCTACACCCACAGTTGAAACTCTAAAATATTTTCATTATCCGTCAGTCAATTAATATTCTAGTCTTGTTTTTATTGACATAGTTTTGATGAATAATATACCAACAGATCAGAAAACGAGTCCAATGTTTCGTCAGTCTACTACACAAACAATCCACTCACTGTGTCAGCGCTGACCCTCATTTCCTTTTGACTCAACAACTGCTTAGCTGCGGGGAATTTTTTATTTCACCATCTTCTGTCAGAGGCCAGACTCCTTTTTTCAGAACAGGTAATAACTCGGTGTATTGCTCAAGGGCATTTCAGCGCGTCGGAAGCTTGCTCTCACACACAGAAAGTTAAATCCCTGCTTCCGTGGGTTGAAGGGCAGCTTCTCTAATCCGTGCACCACCCTGAGGTGATCCCCTGGTCCAGGACCACAATCACCTTGCACTTACATATAAAGAACAGCTCACACTCACATACTGACACACATACAGTGACAATTAAGAAGTCAGGCAGGCAGACTGACTGCTGGGAAGGAATCCATTACACAGCTTATTGGTTATAATGATTTCACTTCCCCAGCATAAACGCCAATGAGCCATGAAGGTATCTTGTAATGTGGTTTAGTCTCAGTGCCCAGCTTTCGTTTTGTTTCAAGGAGAACACTGATCTTATAGTCTCTGATTTGCTTGCCTTCCCATGTATAGGAACAAGAAACCTGTGTAGTAGTGGACATTAAGATATAACTTTACGGTTGAACGCTAATAAACCCACAATCTAGGACTTATGTCTGTGTGGTGTTAGCACAAATGCTAAAGCCTCATGGTTACCCAGTGAAACATCAAAATGCACTTTATTAAAAGATATGTATATTAAAAAGAAAACTTGTTTATACCATTTATGAATATGCCATTTTCTGTTAACTTCATTGATAAATAAGGTACTTAACAGCTGTCTCTCTGTTCATTTAGTGTATTCAATATAACCCTTTCCTACACAGCCTTTAAGTTGCTGACCAGCTCAGTACAATGACATGCCTTGGTTGAGACATGGAATTTTTAGGTTTTGTGGTTCTTTTTCCCATCACCATCCCCCAAAAGGGACAACCCACACCACAGGTTAAATACCTGAGACTCTCCACCAACTGCATATTGAACTCCAGACCTAAAGTAGTCCAGCTGCCTTCTTTTTTCAGCCTCTCAAGACTACACGAACCGTATGACTGCGAATCTACACATACATAATACTGTGAATGCTGGTGCAACTGCTCACTGACTAAATGTCTGGGCATTATCAGACTTATTTCATAAGCGATGAGCAATAGAAGATGTTCCTTACTGATTTTATCTGGTAGCAGACGCCATAGTGAGAAGACAGGCAAACAGCCTTAGTGTAAATGTGTGTGAATTAAACATTCAGTGGTTCAGGAGTGGAAACCAACTCGTGTAAATTAATAGATGATACTCTGAGTTTCAGTTTGAGTCAGAACTGGGATGGAATAATTTAAAAACTCTCCATGTAATGATGCGCCTTTTTATCTAGCCACTCTGCCTTTCACTTTCTCTCCCTGATTTTCCCCCCCTCTACATGTGTACTAATAAAAGGCTGATTAAAAACGCAATAACCCATGCAGGGAGATCAGGGAGATCGGCTTTCTTTGCCCACCCAATTACAGAAACCAGTTTCCTTGCTTACATGACATTAAAGAAATTATGAAAGCTGACAGTGAAGACAAGACATGAGGAATCTTTCCACAAGGCGTTTATGTTTGCCAAGAAATAGTTCACATGAGTGGTTTCTGTTTCTGTGTGTAAGCATTTAAGAAGAAAAAAAGATACAACATGGTAACTTTTGCATTTTAGAAGTGCCAGTAGGTGTATTTCTCCCTCTGGACGAGTTTGATGCAATCTTCTTAACTCACTCTTAGAAAGAAAACAAATGCGTATTCCCAAAAATGCAATCCTTTAAACAGAGACATGGTAGCGTATGAATAGAGCACAAGCTCTAGTAACTTCAGCAAAGAAAGCAGAATGGAAAGGAAGGAGGACAGGAACAGAGGGAGGGCAATCACACACGTTACTGACTGAGTCTCAATAGCCCCTTTGTGCGAGCTGGCAGGTGCCTGTCACTTGTCAGGATGAGTCAGAGTGTGGATGGTGACTTGAGCATTGTGATGGTGGGGATATAAGCGTTGGCTGAGGCCCAGTAAGATTCTAGCTCTTAGTAATGCCTAACAGCTATCAGGTAATGGCCCAAAGATTAGCAAGCGCTGTTCAGCATATGGAGAAAAGGTCACGTTTAGAGCTTAAAAGGTAATGGCTAAATTAGCTGCAAGAAATACCTCATAAAATTAAATAGCTTTCAGTGAGAAGGAGTACTTTCCGCTGGTGGTGCAAAAGGAAATAGACTGGGCTACTTTTTAATTAGTCCGAAGAAGGGAACTAATCACAGGAAGGGTAGTCTCTGATAAACTGTGTGTGCCTCGACACAAAACCTCAACTCATAACACAAGGGCACCATCTAACAGCCTCTTTTTCTCACGAATGAAACACACGCACAAACACATTTGCTTGGACTAGTTCTGCTCCTTCTTCTTAGTATGGCGCAGTGATTTGGAAAAAAATTACATGCGATACTTGAGAGACTGCAAGAGCAATTTGATTTGCAATATGATTTAAAAAAACAAAAAAACAAAAAACAAAAACCAAGCACCAGTTCTAATAGATTTAAAACAGGCCCATCTATCCTTTCACTGACACCTTCTCCACAAGAAACTCCTCCAGCTCATCCAGGGGGACACCGAGCCAGTTCCCGAGCTAGTCAATAGATATAATCTCTCTAGTGTGTCCTGATTCTGCCCAGGCCTCTTTCCGGCAGGACATGGCTCTGGTGCTTAATGAGGTTCGTGAAACACCGTGCTTAGGAGGTGAGGCGTTTCGGGCACCTCATTAAAGATATCATCAAAATATTACTTGCTCTTATCTTTTAATGCAAGAAGGGGAACCACAACACATAAAAAGCTTGCAACATTTATCAGTTTCTTAAATGTGCATATGACAATCACACATACAGCAGCTATTACACAACATGACCGCGTTAAAAAACGTAACTTTACCATTTGTCATATTCATCGTTTCAAATTACAATTTCCGATTTAAAATCAATTTGTCATTGAGATCAACTCCTCAATGCATGCACTTCCACCGAATGTTCTTGATGCTATTGAAACCACTCCACGACACTCATTCCTCAATCCGCCAACCCCTGTAATCTTCATCCATCATCTATCAGAGCTGCTGCAGCCAGAGGGGAGAGAGCTGCTAAGCAGGGCTTGACTAATGGCTAAACAAACACCATTATCAGGCCGCAGTGGCCGAACGCTGAGCTACAGGAGCCCCAGAGCAGCTGAGGCTCTTTAATACTTAATCCCCGCTGCTCTGCTAGCTTCTGTTTTAAGCAATGGGCAGCTCTGAAGGTCCACTAATGGTGGAATAAGCACAGAAACATAAGGGACTATGGGCTAGAATAAAAATGAGCGTGACACCTACGCGCACGCACAATCACTTACTGCAAATGTCACAAATAGACTGAGAGGGGGTAAAGACGAGTGTGGCCCACTCGTCTTGGCCAATTCCCTCTCTAAAAAAGGCTCAGGGAGAAGTTAATGAGCCTGTTACTGCCCCACAGCTCCCACGATAAGGCTGCTGATTGCACCACATGTTTGGGGCAAGAGGATGGCGCGTGTATTTGCATGCACAAGTTCATGTGTGTCTGTCACCCGACCCAAAACGGTCATCTGCTGATCGTACGTTCAGAAGTAGGGAAAGCACACTTTTGCACACAAACCGCCACACTCTTGAGGCATGATCTATCCCACTCACTCTCACTCGCTTGCCTACATACACCAAGTCACACCCTGACCACACTATCCTCACAAACACACACACACACACACGCAAGCACACACGCACACAATCAAGTGTGACTGAGCGAGCAGGCCACTCAATGAGAGTGGGTGATTAGGCCCTCTGAGAGTGGGTCTGACCTTTCCCTGCACATCAAGTCAAGTGCACATGTGTGTTTTTATGAGTCAGTGTCTATAAGCTCTCGGGCCTGCGCCACTTCACATCAAATGTCACCGACTTAAATGAGATGACCACACAGACAGGACAATTGAGGAAAGGAGACACAGAAAGATATGAAGGACAGCTCCACAGGTAGACTGGGATGCTCACTAATTGGAAAGTTGGTGGTTCAGTACCGAGCTCCTCAAGTTTGCATGTCAGAAGGTCCTTCGGCAAGATAATGAACTTCAGAAGTACACCTAATGTATCACTGGTGTGCGAGTATGTGGTAAAAAATGTACCGTAGCTACAGGATACGTAATCTATGACTGGGTGAAGTGGCTAATTATATGAAATTACTTTATGGCAGTTGAAAGAGACCCCCCAAAAAGCACTATATAAATGCAGTCCATTTTTGACATTAAATGAGAGGACAAAAAAATAAATAAAAAAAACATTTAAAAAAAGAGGGGATTTTTTTTAGGCTGTGAGACAAAGATTAAAAAAAAAAAAAAGAAAAAAAAAAAAAGAGGAATAACTTAAAAAGGAAGGAAGAGAGAAGAACTGAAAGAAAGAGAGTGCCCTGTCACCAATCAATCTGCTGTCTTGGGCTCTTTCTCTACTGCTTCGCATGAGAAGCAGCAAAGCTGAGGTATTTTTATATTCATGGTTAGTTTTGGGAATTTTGCACAGGCCCTTGTGGGTACACAAACCTCCCTCGTTTGACTGTGGTAATGGTTGAGTCTGCACTTCCGTGTTCTCAAAGCTCAGACAGACAGCCAGACGGTCTGAGTCAGGTCTCTGGGGAGGGCATGAGCAGGGGGCAAGTGAGGTTTTGTTTTGCTGAGAGCAGCAGTTAGTTAGCCAAATTATATTTTTATAACTTCTTCTGAATTGTGCTCTAAAGCGCATGTGTGTACACAACAGACTGTGTTCCAGTTTTTTCAGTTTTCTGAGGGGATCATATACAGGTTAACATTGGATCATATATATATATAATTTCTAACTTCGGCAGGACTGTGATAAACTGAACATCTTTGGATTTTTGGCTGTTGGCTAGACAAAGCAATCTACATCACTTTGGGTTCTTAGGCTTCTTAAGTTTTATGGTCCAAACAGTTAATTAAATAATCACTTCTGAATTAATTGAAGAAAGAAAATAATTGTTAGCTGGAGCCACAAATATTACTGCATAACATTCAGTGAGGCAGGAAGTATGAAGGGACAGTTAGAGGTTTCAAGCAAACCCCAAGTTACCCCAACTGATCTGGAAGTAAACAAATATAAAATAATTAACCACATCTTCAGTCCAGTTTATAATTTCCCAACTCAACTTTGACTCACGATAGCAGAGTAAATTTCTTCCTTTGCAGTGAGGAATCATTCATGCTCCAGTACATTATTCACTTTCAATTTTACCTCCCAAATAAGGTGGCTTTGCTAACCGTTTTCAATTTGTCTGGTCCTCTCAATGCTTCTTCCTATTCAGTCTGACAAATTTGACTGATGTCATCATCTACCCAGATCTCAGTAAATGAACTGGTAAGTACAACAGTGTCATACCCAATAGAAATCACATCAACAGCTATGAAAAGACCCAGGTTGTGAATTGCTTGAATCGGTCTTTAATAGCGGGTTAAGGTATTTGATGCTGGTGGGATGACAGAGTCTCAGTCTTGTCTTGCCCTTTTTCTCTCTTCTTTCTCTTCCTGCCATCACAGTTGATCTGAGAGGAGATAGTGATCATCCACTGCTGATGGGCCAGATGATGATGTATGTGTGTGTGTGTGTGTGTGTGTGTGTGTGTGTGTGTGTGTGTGTGTGTGTGTGTGTGTGTGTGTGTGTGTGTGTGTGTGGCACAATGCCCAGGTTAATTAAGTTTGAAATCATAGAGATGATCAGTGCTACTTTCATTCAGAGCCCCCCCCCCCCTCCCGAACACACACACACACCCTCCCGTTGCTGTGTCCCTGCTACTACCAGAGCGTTAAGTCTATCTGAGAAGTAGAGGGGTGTTTGTTTGCCCAACTGTGAGAGAAAGACTGTAATTTTGTATGTGACTCTGAAGGAGAAAGATAAACAATTAAGGAATGGGAGTGAGCTGGTGGTGCTGAAGCAATTAAACAACAAACTAATTAGAAAATATAGGTTTCCTTCTTTTTGTTCACTTGAAACTTCGGTTTAAGGATACGCAGTGTTACAAGCCACTGAGGCACTTTTTGTTTTTGGATACAAATACAGACTTAATTTCAATGGAAAACTCATTTTAATTATTAACCTTTTAACATTAAAGCAATTAGCACATCATTTAAGCCAGTCATACAATAAGAATGCTGAACTCTAAATGCTAAACAACTGCTGCATCCATCCATCAGGATATGGTGGGGTGGTGGGGCTGGAGCCTAGCCCAGGTGCCATAGGGCGAGAGGTGGGATACAACCTGGACAGGTCGCCTGTTTGTCGCAGGGCTAACGCAGACAGCCATTCACACCATCCACTCCTACCCGCAATTTAGAATCACCAGTTAACCTAAACCCCCCTAACTTTGGACTGTGGGTGGACCCTGGAGTATACAGAGAGAATCCAGAGATGGGGAGAACATGCACACTCCAGACAGAAAGGCCCCATTCAGATGGTGGAGTCGAATCCAGTTTGCTGTGAGGCGACAGTGCTAACCCCGTGCCACAATGCTGCCCCTGCTTATCACCCTGAGCACACCAGGTCTCTCAATTGCTGAATGACAGGCTGCATTTTTTTCTGGTTTATATCACTGCAAATTATAAGTATGAGGTTCTGGACTCGTGGTCACACAGTAAATTGAACACATCACATGGGGCAATTGAAAATTTGGATAAACTGGGAGAAACGACAAACAAAACAATCAAATAATTAACTGGATTTTCAGGAGATTAACTGATCATGAAAACAGTGATTTGCATTCCCAGTGGCCTGTTGCGTACACATGCACTTGTATTTCTTTTCACTGCAGATCAATTAGGATCAAATCGCTCTGACAAAAAGTATAATTTTTCATATTTCTACAACAGCGATGTGGCACTAATCCTCTTCCGAGGTTAAGCCAAATTTTTCAAACAGAAACTAAAGAGTGCCAGTGTTTTTATTGTGAATGATTAAAGTGCTCACTAAAAGAAGCTGGACCTTGACCAACTGGAAAGATAATGGATAAGAAACAATATATATTTAATACTTGTGAAATTATTCATTCTGCAACAGTCCGACTCATTAGTTTACCAAATGATATACTTTTACTTGTAAAAGTAACAAATGTAATGCAGTTCCCTTAAAAATTTAACTGTGAATACTGTCAAAGGGTTTAGGGTTTAACATAGAGCTGTTATTGAAGCATTTTTAGTATTTGAGTGATGGTACATTGTTGTATTATTGTTTTTGTTTTTTTACTTAAAGTATTTGTATATGTCTTCCACCGCTGCTGAAGGTTTAGGTGTAATGCGATCCATATCTGTGGTTTCTCACCTGATTATATTTCATTTTGGAATCTTTTTCTTCATGATTAATTGCTCAGACCTCGTGTGATTGCCATTTCTAATCAAATGCAGAGGCACAAAGGTCAGAGGGAATTAGTCCCCCACCGTCTAAAAATAAGCTGCTTTAATCAACTTGCAGATGGCCTGATAAGCAGCAAGGTGGCATTATGGGCCAGTCGTGTGGCGTAGCTGAGGCATGTCAGCGATAACATCTGCACCTCATCTCTAAAGGTGTCACTGCGTCTTTCATGTCAGGTGAGAGCGCTGACATTCTGTCACATCCAGACAGTGTGTGGGTGTGGGGGGTCCTTGCAGGTTTCTGCTGGCGGGGGGCTAACAAAGATGCATACAGCAGCCTCACATAAAAAGGTACAGACACCTCTGCACACGTGCTCGGATGCACCGGCCATGACAAGTGTTGGGCATGAGATAGCACTGATGTCTGCCAGTGGAAGCCTGCATTTCAGACTCGTTATCTCCTGAGCCTTCTGCCGATAATTACAGCCGTCCCTTCTTTCAGACTCGGTCACACCAAAGCTGCCAGTCTGCGCAGCTCAAGCCAGAGGAATTATCACCCAGGCCATCGCGAGAGGGAGCACAGCAAGGTCAGGCCCCGTGTTCAATTTCACTTTTGATTCCAGTCCACCTTTCTTTCTCCTCTACCACTTATCCACTCCTCCCTCCCGACCTCCCCACGCTGTCGTCGTTGAATTTCACTTCAGGGCTAACCTCTATTTCCAGGACAACCACTGCTTTGACACTCATTCATTTCCAATCCTGCAGAGTGGTCAGCTGAATGGAAATTGACGATTCAATTTTTGGGTGCCCATTCTGCCATCCCCTCTGCCTTCCCCACCTCATCGCCACTACCACTGCTCGCTATCTTCGTCCTGGTCTGCTGAGTACAGCCAATTTCTCCGCTTGTATGGAGGCGTGGGCGAGATGGCTACCACAGCTTTAAAAAAAAAAACAAAAAAAAAAAACAGCTCACACAGACCTCTCTCAGACACCTTTCCTCCGTGTTCTCTCATCACTAAACTGCCATCAAGCAAGCAAACATTTAAAACCAGAGGGTTTATTCTCAGCATTGCTCCCAGCTGGATGTTGGGTGGCAATTTAAAAATGATCTATGCAAATGTAATTTCGCTGTGTGTCATCCAACACAGCCAATTAATGAGTGAGCTTCCACAACCCAACTATAAATTAACAAGGCTAGATATAACAGCTAGATTAATGTGTTTTTCTGGCACTTGCCTAATTGCTAGAAGGCTCCGGTGGGGCTAGTGCTCGCTGCCTCGTTTCTACATGTGATAGAGTAGGTTTAGACAGAGAGGGATAAACTCCTGCGTCAACTCTATTTATCATTTACATGAACTTTGTTGTCTCTTCTATCGTTGTTTTCTCTTTTTTAAAGTGAGGAAAGTGCACATAAAAAGAGTCGGGGAGTTGTGTTTTTGTCCTCGGGGAACTTGTATTCACTTGAGCAGAAATTACTAGTATCATTTGTTAGACTGAGCTCAGTCTGAAGGACGTCATTAGCTTTAGTCAGACTTAGAAATGTATTAATGGAAAACAAATCCATAAGTGGTCAGAGGGGCACATGTGCAGTGATGGCAAATCTGGTAATGAGAGATGAGCGTTCAAGGCGGAGTGAAAAGTCAGAGCAAGAGGTAAGGGAAAACGGAGGGAGTGGGTAACCGCTTTGTTTCAGCCAGAGGAAGGAAAGAAGAGCGTGAGAGCGAGGAAGACAGAAAACAAGCTCAAGGATCCAAACAGAACATCACCAACAAGGAGTTCTTTTTGTTTTGCCCTTCTTAACCAATTGTTCTCTTCGCCAAGGGTGAGAACGCTAATCCGCTGTGAAACGGGGAGTTGTGAGGATTTACTCTAAGTATCCTTATTAGTGGGAATTCACTGATATGGGGGTGGGGGGGAGCTGAAGTCGGGGGTAGTGGGGGTTACGGTGAAAAAGAAGAGGGCAGAGCGAAGAGGGAGGAAGAGCAGCAGGGATGTAGTGTGTCTTCTGAATACACTGTAGGTGCCATATGAATGTTTAATGCAGGGCTTAATGGTACGGGAGGGAAGCAGGGAGGAGTGGAGAATATAAAGAGTGTGAGGGAAAAGAAGCGGAATCTCAGAGGAGGTTACTGAGCTCCCCATATCACAACACTCCTGATAAGTGCCAGCCGCCCAGGATCAAACCTAATTCTTCACACCTTCAACTCCACCACAGAGCCCCTTTCAGCTGCAGAAGATGGTGACAAAGCACAGACTTGCCTTTGTCATGTGAAAACAAACAGAGATGGGCCTGATATGAAGACAAAAATGGATAAAGGATCTTTCCAGGTGATAAATTTCTTAATTACTTTTGTTAAAGACATACCCTGCTGGAAGCTTGGCCATGCTACATCATTTTAATTACACGAGCAAGGGCCTAATTAGTTGTATCTGTTATACCAGAGGCTAACGTGCACCCAATTAGACCCAAATCAAAAGGATCGTACAGTCAGATGAGGGGACTCTCCGCGTCTTTGTTCTTGCACAGTATTATTTAAATAACAGAGGAAAGTAAAGAGGGTGCTTAACTGCCCAAGTTGCTGATGTCACGATCAGCCCATCTATCTTTAAAATAATTAAAGACATGCTCCCTGTGTGAGCAGCTGGCTGCCTGGCATGCCAGTGTCCCCGTCTCTTTGTCTCGCTTGCCGATAACAAAATTGGTGAAAAAAATATCTATTTGTGCAACAATAAAGGCTAAACAACACAGCTTACAGTTGCGGCATTTTATGCAACAGTTTGTGGATTAACACTGGCAAAGTACAGCCTGCAGAGTGAGATCCACCAGCTGGCACCCACAAACAACCGCAAAAGAAGAAGAAGAAAAGATGACCGTTTGAAGCCTAATAATTGTAGCACAAATCGTTTTGCTTTTCCTGCAAAGCAGGGATGACATCAATTGATCATTTACAGAAGGCGTACGTGCCAGTACTGCTTTCGTTCTGTGGTAACTAACTGTCAAAAAGGTCCTCAGGGAAGATAGGATATAACCTAGTAAGAAACATTTGACATGAGGAGTGCAGAGCTTAAATGATTAATATACAAATGGTTTCTCTAATGACTTGATGCGCGCGCGCACACACACACACACACACACACACACACACACACGTGGGTAAAACAGAATGAGAAGTTCAACCACTTTGGAAGTAAATCTACATCAAAGTCTTTTCTTCATTCCCAAAAGAACAGCCTCCCCTCTCCGCAGAGGGGCAACTGATCCCAGAAACTTCCCCAGCTATTGCAAAAAAAAAAAAAAAGTTTAACATTCAGCACGGCAAGGTTTCTTTCCCTCCCGCGTATGAATTTTCCGCATTTCAGAGCGCACATAATGGTCTCCTGGGGCATTGCTACGGCAGAGTCAAAGGGAGACGGTATTGTTGTGATTCATTTCTGCACGTTCCCCTGTTAGCTGCTAACAACTTTGTAGGTCTACTCTACTCTGCATTTGCTCCCATAAGTCAATGAAAAGCAACTGGAGTGCATCACGAAATTAGCCACGGTTAAATGGACTCCTGTAGTGTTTTTTTTCCTCTTTTTTCACAGCTGCTATTAAACAGTGTTGCCAATTTTCAGCTAACAGTTGAGCAGCACTGGTGGGTTGTAGGGGCAGGAGGTGGTTGTAGGGGCGAGGAACCAACGGGGTAATATCATCCGAGAGGCTAGACAATTAATAATGCTCATTTTAAATGTTAATAGTGCACAGTGAAGCAGCAGTTTGTTTTTCTGGTTACCTGTTTCTTTAATTTGTTGTGTTACTGTAATTATTAGAGAAATCACATTCCGCGTATAATTAAGATCAATGTGCACAATAATGTCAGAACTGCACACAACCTAAGAAAAAGAAAAAAACCTGAGATAAAAATCTTGACATGAAAGGAAACTATTTCCGAGTTTAGTGAATGAATTGCACTTTTACAAACAGTGATATAAAATTGCCCCCTAAAGCTGGAATGAAGCTCGAGACCGATGCGTAACTGTGTGACAGATCCCCTAAGTGAAGACAAATACATATCTTCACAAAAAGTATTATTTTTTGAATCCACGCACGCTCGTTTTGGAGACTCATTTAGATTCTGTACACTACATGGATTTAATAGATTCAGAGGAAAGATTTCTACAAAAGGCTGTAGGCAAGAAACATAACTTCAGCAACTGTGAATGTGGGGTTTTTTTGTCACAACCTGGTTTTTATATTTATTATTGGAAAGCAATCCGACACATTACAGAATCCTTTTCATGAAAAAAAACTATGTTTTTGTAGACCTTTCCACATGCAACAGTTGAAAAATTTTATGAACAGCCCAAAATTAATGAAACAAAACCCGACATGTATGAAAGGGGCTTTTTGAGTTTGGAGAGGCGCATGTAGTCCCTCCAAGCACACAGACTGCATCTTGTGTGCTTTATGTGCTGTTTATTGACCAGTGCTGAATTGGCAATCATGCAAAAGACCAATCTACTTTGTGTCCCACATGCAGAGAAAGCCTTTTGGTCTATGCAAAATTACATTTGCAGATCATCTAATTAGGGTGGGCATTTGAACTTTCCTCATATTAGGTGCAAGATTTATTTGGACAGAAGAGTGTGACACAGAGACTAAAAGCAATTGTCTTACTTGAAACATGTGACATTTGGCAACACTGGGATTACAGCATGAACGGTAATCAGCAGGAGCTTTTCTTGGTACCCACGTAAACGTCAGACTCATAAAGACAACTTGTCTGAATTAATGCCGTTTTTTTTTATTACTCAAGCAAAGTGAAGTATGCACAGTTATCAAGGGGTACAAAATAACTAAGTAGCTGTAGAGATGCACATATGAAAGCGCAAAGAAAGTAATGCTAATAATTCATTCATTCATTTCATTTATTTATTCATTTTCAGGCACAACAAATACCTATATTGAACATAAAATACACAAAACAAAAAACAAAACTTGCCTGAAAAAGGAGTGGGACGAAGAAAACTTATTAAATCCCACCCCTATACTCACTCATCAACAAAAAAAAACAATAAACTTCCCGCAGCTACGCCCATCATTGCATACAGACCCATCAACAGCCCCGGGCAGATACAAGCATCTAAGCGGCAGCTCGCAACCAACAATTAGAGCCTTCATAACTGAATACAGAATATATAAATTATAAATTGCATTACCACAGGTAACAGGCAGTAATAACTACAAGTAACAGACACACATACATATACATACATATATATCTACACACACAAGTACATATATGTACATACATACGCACACTTTATTTTTTATTTTTTAGTTTGGAATCCATACCAGCAATGGTAAGAGGACAGACATTACAGAGCACACTAAAACCCATCATTGAGTATACTGTGACCAGACCAACTGTTTGTAGAGAAATTTAAATCTATGAATATTTTTGCATTGTTTCAATTGTAAACTCAGACTGTTCCAGATTTTCACACCACATACAGACACGCAAAAGCCTTTACGGGTTGTTCGAGTTCTGGGTAATTTGAATTCTCCAAAGCCTCTCACATTATAAACCTTTTCTCGAATTTCAAATCTAGTTTGTAAATTTGCCGGTAAAAGTTTAGTAAAAGCTTTATACAAAATTATGGATGTATTGTAATTAACCAGATCCTGGAATTTAAGTAACTTTGCCTGAAGAAAGAATTTGTGAGTATGATCTAGATAACCAGCCTTGTGAATAATACGCAGTGCTCGTTTCTGTACTGTGACTAATGGATTAGTTGTATTTTTATATGTATTTCCCCACACTTCCACACAATATGTAAGATATGGAAGAACCAGGGTACAGTACAGAGTACGAAGTGCATCTTTATCAAGGAATTGTTTCACTTTGTTCAAAACTGCGAGGCTTCTGGAAATTTTGGTTTTTATGTGTCTGACGTGGGGTTTCCATGAAATTTTGTTATCAATTATAACTCCCAAAAATTTGTTTTCACTCACATTATCAATTGGTACACCTTCAATGATAATTGGTAATTCTATATTATATTTTAAATTACCAAAAAACATTGCTTTAGTTTTATTTATATTTAATGATAATTTATTTATGTCCATCCATTTTTTTATTAATTTTAGCTCCCTGTTTACAGTCATTACAAGATCAGTATAATCATCGCTACTGAAAAATATGTTGGTGTCATCTGCGAACAGTATGAGTTTAAGTACTTGAGAAACATCAAAAATATCATTTATGTATACATTGAAAAGTTTTGGTCCCAACACTGACCCTTGGGGAACACCACATGTAATACCAAGTTTCTCTGAATGGTAATGCCCTATGCTAACATATTGTTCCCGACCTGTTAGGTAACTTTTTAACCAGTTACCAGCTTTCCCTCGAATACCATATCTTTCCAATTTATCCAGTAAAATTGAGTGATTGATTGTGTCGAAGGCCTTTTTGAGGTCAACAAAAATACCAACTGCATATTTATTTTTATCCAGTGTATCAGTAATTTCTTCTACTGCCTCAATTATCGCCATTGAAGTGGTTCTTTGCGTTCTGAAACCATACTGACCAACCTTTATTATTTGATGTTTTTCAAGGAATTTTTCTAATCTTGAATTAAAAAGTTTTTCTAGAATTTTTGAGAATTGAGGCAGTAGAGAAATAGGCCTATAATTGGTAAAACTGTGTTTGTCATTACTTTTATATAGTGGTATTACTTTCGCAATTTTCATTTTTTTTGGAAAACAACCGGACTGAAATGATAAATTACAGATATATGTTAAGGGACTAGCAATATTCAGAATAACCTGTTTAACTACAGACATATTTATGTCATGATAATCCATTGAAGACTTACTTTTACATTTTAATGTGATATTTATTACTTCTTGCTCATTTGTAGCTGAGAGGAACAGTGAAAAGGGATTTGATTTTATATTACTGATATTTTCATTTTTATGACACGGGATGTCCGCTGCTAGTTCAGGGCCAACATTTATGAAGAATTTATTGAACCCATCGACAATATTACTCATGTTGTGATTTTCACCATTTGCATCAGTAAAATATTCAGGATATGATGTTCCAGAAGATCCTTGTTTAATTAAGTTGTTTAACACATCCCAAGTTCCTTTTATATTGTTTTTATTTTCATATAATCTTCTTCTATAATAAAGTTGTTTGCTCGTTCTTATAATATCAGTCAATTTATTTCTATATGCTTTATATCTTTGTTCCACTTCTTTTGTTTTTACTTTGATAAACTGTTTATACAGATTGTTTTTCTTTTTGCAAGCATTAATAATTCCTTTTGTGAGCCAAGGACTTTTTATCTTTTTTTTCTTTGTCATGTGTTCGTTTACAGGACAATGTTTATTGTACCACATAGTAAAAATATCTAGAAAATTATCATAAGCCTTGTCCACATCTGACTCTTCATACACCGAACTCCAATCTTGTTGTGCTAAATCGAAATTGAAGGCATGAATTGCTTCTTCATTTATTGTTCGCTTTGCTATCATGATCTTGGTATCTATTTTTTTTAAATCACAGTCACACAAAGTAAAAACTGGTAAGTGGTCAGTTATATCACAGACAAGCAGACCACTATTAATTTGGAAATCCATGACATTAGTAAAAATGTTGTCAATAATAGTGGCGCTATGTGAAGTTATTCTGCTTGGCTTTGTTATTGTTGGATATAGTGATAAGCTGTACATTGTGTCAGTAAAGTCATCAATGGCTTTTAACCTTGTTGGATTTAGCAAATCAATGTTAAAATCACCACAGATAATTAGTAATTTTTGGTTCACCGAAGCAAACGTTTTTTCTATCCATTCATTAAAAGTGTCAATACTTGAACTGGGTGTCCGATATATACAACTTATTATAACATTTCTCTTTTTTTCATTCATAATCTCAATAGTCAAACATTCCAAAATTCCATCAATAGCCATAGACATAGTTGTTACAACATTATATTTTATAGAGTTATGAACATATATAGCAACCCCGCCGCCCGCCTTATTTAATCTATTCATGTATTTTAAATCATATCCATTCAAACAAAAATCTATTCCTTTATCGACATTGAACCAAGTTTCAGTGATGGCTATAACACTAAAGGGGCGAGAAAATTGTTGCAAATAGTCCTTAATGAAATCAAAATTAGAGTACATACTTCTGCTGTTAAAGTAAATTAATGAGAGCTTCCCGTCTAGGTTAATTTCTTTTTCATATTGTTCCTGAGTGAAATAATTACAATTAGTGGCATCTGGTGGAGCCAGTCCATTTCCTTGATTGGTTCTATTCTACCTCTGCAGGAGACATGCTGGGCTTGAGGCCTGGCAATCCACATCCTGAATAGCCCCTGACAAGTCACATCTGAGTGGTAGGAGTGGAAGGAGGAATGAGGTGGTGGTGGGGGTGGTGTTGGGGTGTAACTGCTGATTGTTACCATGGCAATGGCAGACCAAGGATCAGGAGGTTAGATCGCACGGCGTGCAGCCCTTGATAGCTGCGTGAGGACACACGTGGGAGATATTCCAGAGGTTTATAATCACTGTCAGCCAGGAGCTCAAGTGGTCTATGCACACAAATGTGTATTTACGTCTGCCTATGCGTGTGTACTTGTGTGTTTGTGTGTACAAAAGTGTGTTCCAATCTTCCTGGGAAACTCATCTGGCCTAAGCTTTCAAATCCTAAAATCCTACCTACCAGCTTTCTCATGAGTGACAATCTTCTCTTACTGGTCCCTTGTGGGTTCTTACTTTTTGGCTAAAGAATAAAATAAAATAAAAAAAACATTTTTAAGAAAGCAGGTTTTATGATTCTAACAAGACACGCTCTATGTCGCGATTATAAAAACAGACAGCTATTCTGCTGCACAATGATCCAACATCGCCTGTGCTCTCTTATTTCCCAATCAATAACTAGTATGTACACCAACAGCAGCTCTCAGTTATGCAATAGGCATTAAGGATCTAATCAATGCCAGCTTGCTTTAAAAAAAATCTAATCATTATTTCGCTGTGGTATGCTCATTGAGTCGCTCCAATCATCAACTTAAACAGTGAATTTTCATTAGGAGGCACTTAATAAAGACGGGCACGTTTAGAGTTTCTCTCTGGGTGGGTTGCGTCGATTAGGCTGAGTTAATCTCTATCACAATAAATAACATTGATTACAAATGCTAAATGCTGAGGGAAGGGTGTTAAAATTAAAGTGCAAAGGAGGATGGGGTTTAGAGATGACAAGAGCAGTGGAAATGAATAATAGGAGATTGGCTCGGATTTATATGTACGAGAGGGCGTGAGGGAGACAGAGAATAAGAGATTGACTGTGTGTGTGTTTGCGCAGCAGGAAACTAAGCAGGGTAGTCACAGTCATTCCTTTAGCAATATCGGATTCTCAGTGAGTCAGAGTGTCAGACCACTAACAGACACGATGGGGTTTTCTGGCGGGACACATGCATACATGAAGAAACAGCACTGGCTCACATTTCCCTGGCAGAGGTGAACATTAAAAAAGCCCCAAAAAATATAAAAAACAAATCAAACTGAACCCGTAATGACAGCGTCGCTGCTGAAAATAATCTGTGGTGCACACTTTGGGTGAAGAAGCATTTTCTCAGCAGACACAGTTCAACCGAGGGTCACAGTAGCAGAGACGAATGGTTTTCAGCTAAATCCAATCCTGAGCTGCTACAATGACTTCTTGACAGCAGGGAAAGTACCAGAATTATACTTGGGCTCTGCACAAATGAGACGTTTAGTTTTACTTCTGTCTATAAAAAGGAGGGAAAATGATGTTAGCATGCAGCTCTCGTCTAATTTATCTGCTCATACCGAACATAAGTTACTTTTCCATTAATATCACTCAGTTTTAAATGTACAGTTATTCAGCACAAGTGGGGGGAAAACAGAATCTTCTCCAGAGCTATGACCTTGCGCGGCTTAATAGATCTTTTCGACATTTGCTACCTCGGCATGCTGTCTGGATCTGTTTACAATGCAGCATGCCCAACATTACAAATCGGGGATTGCCTGGTTGTTGTCAGGGATTATCGGCCTGGTCTTTGGGTTTTTCATTAAACTACTATATCAGGAAACAACAACACAGGGAGAGAAAAAATAGCATCAGCCTTTTAGTAGAAAAGAGCATCACGCTCAAGAGACACATTTAAGCAAATAAAGTTTCTTTTCCTTTTTTTTTTTTAAAATGCCATTTAAAGTGCTGTGCTTCCTCATGAATAATTAATTGTTCTTTCAGAGTGTTTCTTCATACATTCTTATATAGTTCTATATTGTGTATTGTGTATTTTGTTGTACAGTTATTTTATTTTCAACTTTAATTTATATATTTTATCTTATTCTTCCCAGTTAAATTTACCCTTCATTCTAATTTGTGTTGTACAGTTATTTCATTTTTAACCTTAATTTATATTTTATTCCTTCCTAGTTAAATTTACCCTTTTTAATTTTTTATATTTATTTCCTATCTTATTCATAGCCTTTCCTTTTTTGTTTTCTTTAGGTCACGAGCAGTTGTCCAAGCATTTCACTACATATCGTACTGTGTATGACTGTGTACGTGACAAATAAAATTTGAATTTGAATTTGAATTTGCACTGATGAAGACACGTGAGCTTTTTTTGTTTCTAAGAGTCACAATGACACTGTATATGGGGAAAGGATAAATCAAGCAACGGCCTATGACCACAAGTCAGACATCATATACAGAGTGTTTTGGGAGCTTTTTTGAAGCTGTAATATATTTAATATCTAAGCTCTTTATCCTATATAGAACTGCAGTGTGATTTTGTTTGACACCGTAGAGAGTGGAATCCTCTTACTTTCGTCTTTATGAGGTCAGCAGTGGAAATGGACAGAGTTCAGACAGATGGGGCCCAAGGGAATGAGGCAGGAAAGGAGATAAAAAGTGGGGAGGAGCATCAAAGCAAGCGGAGGATAAAGAACGCCATGGGTGGCTAGACAGAAATATGTAAAAATTTACAGGCAAAGATGACAGACAATTAGAGAAAAACTGGGAAATGGAGTGTACGAGAGATTAAAGGCTTCAGCGTGCTGAACAGTGCTTTCTCTATGGTGTCTAAAAGCCTCCCTCACACTATTTTCTGACATCCCAATTGGGAAAGGCTGTGTAAAGCTATTTTAGCAACTATCTAAAGACAACGACAAAAATAAATAAATAAATAAAAATATCACACTGACATTTATGCTCAACTCAGAAGCAACTGGGCAGGTAAGCAGAGGCATGATTTGAACTTTTCTCTCCTTCTTGACACAAGTACTTCAGTCCCATTTCGCATGTACAAATTACAGCCTTTCTCATATGACTGCCTGTGAGGAAGGATTTTCAAAAAGCACACACCATTTGAATGATTATCGCACCTTACCTCACTTTGTGGTGGCAGCTTTCTCATATTGCCTGCAAGTGTGGCTGTTTGCAACAGCAATAAACACTTTTACCTTCAGACTTGGTCAGTCTAAATGTCATACAAACAAGTCTGTTTGCCACGTACTCTGACCTCAAAGACACCGAAAGCTCTGTTTCAAACACCAGGAGGACATTCAAGGAACCAAGGCTGCAGAATTGAAAAATGCGATACAGATTCAGAGTTCTTTTGTCCATGCTCCATATTTTCAATAACACAAGCGACACTCACAATATACCCTTTTAATGTAGTCATAACAAATATCATTAGGTATCATCCAGGTATTTCTGGACAGGTTAACATTTAGAGCTCTGCGTCCAGACACTATTGCTTTTAATCAATAATTCAATTACCAAAACAATCCACCGAGCTTCATCAGCTTCTGATCCAAATTTGAACTCTTTACCTCTTGAAAGCCCACTAGGAGTAAACCATAAAGCTCATTTGTGAACTGAGCGGTTTCTGTCATATTTCGGGCCTACCCATAGAACAAAATAACTGGGTTTGAATCAGGTGTTAGTGAGGGTGGTCTCTGAACAAACCGGGAAACTATGCTAATGCTCGTGAAACCACGTTGGTATTTATAAATGCTGAGGTGTTAACACATCTCATTAAGGGAAGCTCGAGAATTGCCATCTTAGAAAGTAGAGCGCCAGATATAAAAGCAAAGCAAAGTTTTCATGCTGCACTGCAACAGAGAAGTTTATTCCACAGCAATTTAAAAGCCTTATTTGAGCTGAGACTCAACTTTGCAACATGTTTTTAAAATTCAATCATACAGAGTCAACTGCTCAGTAAACAATTACCTGTAAACTACAAACTATTACCAATAGCAGAGGTAGCATTTCCAACATTAGGACTTTAACTTGCATGGTTTGGAACTCACATTTTGCACATTCAAGAAAGACGATTTCTTTACTTATATATGATTATAGGCATGTGGAGATGGCTAGGACACGCAGGGCGGGAAATCATGTTTGCTGTAAAGAGCAGAACAGTGTGCAGCATCAGCTGTGCAGTAATTTACTGCCCTGAAAATGAGTTTTTAGACTGCCACTCTCACTTTCACAGAGTAACTACAATGTTCTGCTCTGCAAGGTACTAATTTTGTTGACTTCCTCTTTGCTAAGGTGATTAAGGGGCAGATTCCCCATCATTCACAAAGAAAAGGAGTCCCGCTCCATCTCCACCTTATGTGCTGATGGACTCTACTTCATCCCTGTTTCTCATCTGCCCGTTATCTCTGCTTCCCCCTGAACACTGATGTGGGCAATCTTTTTCGTGCCTAGGCCATGGGGTGCTGTGTTTAAAAAAAAAAGAAGAAAAAAAAAGACTAGTCTGAAAAAAAAAACGTGCTGTCTGAAGTGAAGCTTTGATAAAAAGTGTCTTTTTTTCCACTTCACTGCTCAGATCTGCAGGAACCCGTCTGCTCCAGAAGCTGTCCCGCGCTCCCACCTCCCCCTACTCTCGCTGCCGCTTTCTTTTAGAAATGAAGAAGGGCTAGTCGCCATCCTCGGGGCACAAACGCAGCTCTGACAACTATCTCCTCCCTGCGACAAGCAATCCCTCTCCGCAGGCCTGCCCAAAGAAAAGTGTTGATGCTAACAAAATGCGTGACAGCCACTCACTTATGTTAACAGCCACCGCACACAGAAGAGCAGCATCCCTTTGCCCCATTCTGGTTTTATATTCAATCACCCCACACCACCCTCACGTCTAACATCTGAACTCTGCAGTCCCGTGGGTGAGGGAGGACAGCTGACAGTGAGCCAGACAGCTCCTCTCCGCCAGGGGTTTGAACTCTTTGTCCTGCAGGGAGGGAAGGGTGTGTCGGCTGGGATCATAAGGGTAAAGGAAATGCTGGCTAGGGGGTAGATTCTTTAGCAAAAGGGGAGAAATTGAGGGAACTAGGGAGATGGGGGCCATCAATATTCTGTCATGACTCCCTGTGAGAGCAACTTCTGCAGAAATGCTGAAATAACACCAGAAGTTTACTTCCTTGGTTTTTAATTCACAATGGAAAACACAACTTGGGAAAAAGTTTGCTTTATTTCCACTTAAAGACACACGTGAACAGCTGGGGAGTAATCAGTGTCACTATACCTCTGTGGATAGAATAATTAGAGGGAGGAGCAGTAACTGTATGTCATGTTTTACAGGACTCACTACAAGACCTCATCGTGTTATTCAAAAACAAGCAAATGGTTCTCCGAGGAGCAAACCCCATGAACAAATTTGAGAGCACAGATGAAAGGGTTTCAAGCAAGTCTGAAGTGGAGTTAATGACCTCTGTTTTTGGTAAACATCATTAAAAGAGTAAATTGTTCAAATTCAGATACTCTTTACTTTCCCTTCACTTTTTCCTTCTGGAAACACGACATGTTTGTTTCCTATCATTTATCATCTGCAGTATCTGAAGATTCTAGCTGACCTGTTAGTGCAGATATTTTAGACTTACATTTCATACTGGGAAAATAAATTGTCCAGCAAGCCTGTCAACACTGGTTAAAGGGCAATGGCAGCTCCCATAGACCATTACGCTTCAGCACTTTTAATGCATGCTAAGACGATGAGACGGGAAAATTAAAATCCATATCGGTTACTTTTAGTCTTCTCTGACCCGTGAAGGGGAGTACCATTTTAAAATATCACCCAGTAGGTGTACGTCATTAAAATGCATTACTGTTGTTCTAGCGCAACTTAAGACTGCTGAAAGATAAATGTATGAAAACTGAAAAAGAGAAAGCCAGGCAGTGACACAAAGCTGTCCATTTCTTTGAGGAGAAACTGCCTCGCAGGTGTCAGCGCTTGATTCACAGCGCATTCACATGCTTTCAAAATCCCCCCCATGCACTATTATTTAAAATGATGATCAAACATCTTTATTTCCTGGAGATCCCAATTCCCCTCCTTTTTTTTCTCATCGCTACAGTCCCTCCAATGAAATATTACAACAAAGCGCGGTATTTCTGGAGGGCGTTCAAACACAGGCTCAGTAAAACCACGGGTGCATCTCTAATATCACATTTAAGCTAGCAAAGAGTGGGCTTTGAGGGCCTCCCTCAGTCGCAGCAGACACTACTGTAGTCGGCTTTTCCTTTTCTTTCTGACAGTGATAGTGTGGGGCATTCCAAGCTTGCATTAAACAAGTCTCAGCTCTTTGCGAATGTTGATTGCAACGCAGTGCCTTCTGCTTACGAAGCCCGCAGAGACTAAGCCCTCTAAATAAAACATCACAGTAAAAACGCACATGTCAATTGTTTTGATCAGCTCGAGCAGATGGTGGGCCAGCCAGCAACATATCACACTTCCAACAAAAAGACTGGTTTTATTTAATTCATCTTGGACTGTTTATTGTTTGGCTTTGTTTACAGATTCAGAAAATTAAATCAAACACTAATTTCCTTATGTAGGCTCTACAACTGTTTATCGTCAGTGCTGGAAGTTGTAATCAACAAAAAGCAATAACACCCACTTTAAAAATGTCTAATTCCTTAAGTTGTCAACAGAATTTACTTTTAGGAATGAAAAAGTATTTTTTTTCTGCAGATAATTGACCTGGACATTTTGTGCAGTACCAGTACTGTTAAGGATTTCACGGTGGAAGATGGTCAGGGTGGAGCTAATTTTAAATAATGTCAAGCAAGTTCCAATCTTGGGGTTGGTATAAACACAATAGTGTGAATGGTTTTCAATGAATTCTGATCAAACTTTGTAGGTTTGTGGCGCACCGAGCTCTTCAAGGTCAAATTCATGAAAATCCTTAAAGTGTGGAAACTATGATTTTTACAAGTGTTGTGTATTATCAACATATAGAAAGTATCGCTCAAAGACTTAAAATATAACGTTGCATTTGACCTCTGACCTCTCCTTCAAGGTCAACACATTGATTCTTTAAAAACTGTTTCTCACTGCCATTGTTTGTATTGACAACATATAGGTAACATATATGTGGATTGTAATATATGATCTTACTTTGGATCTCTGACCTTTTGCTTTAAAAGCTAATTGTATGATAACGAGTTGCCTTGGCAGAGGTTCATGCTCTTGCAATGCTTCTAGTTGTTTGTAGTAATTAATACAATGGAAAGTTGTATTAGGATAATATACAAAATTGTCCGTTTATTTATTTTTATTTTTTTACTTAAATTCATTCATTCATATCTAATCATTCCTATATTCATAATTTCTCTGTAGACATTTGGGTTTACATTTTAAATGTTCTCTAGTGACCATCGAAAGCTTTGCTTCCAATAAACTATAATGTAAAAGCACCATGGACAACAACCTATAACCAGTTGTGAGAACATTATTAGCTACAACAGTTGACGACTGTTGCAGGATGTATTCTATACAGACTGTAAAACCTCGTTAGGCAAAGTTGTGATTTCAGACTGCGTATTTGTGCTTAATGAGAATAGGAAAACAATAGCTTTGGAAAAGCACCTACTGCACAAAAGATTTTCCAAGTCCAATTTCCTTCTTCCTATCTTGGCCCCCCACTTTCTCAGACAGCAATCGGAGGGCCAAAGCGGGTATTTGAACAGATCTACAGTAGAGCAGCGATATTTAAAAAAACATAGTTGGAAGGGAAAGTCAGAACTATCTGGTTCCCTTTGATCAGGAGGAATGGTGGATTAGAAAGGATTCTCCAGAAGTTTCCACTTAATCTGCATAAAATGTACCCACCAGTAGACGTTATAGCAAAAATCGAGATTACTTGACATGTCGGCGCCCCCACTACATCAGGCAGCATCTTCCCTGTCTTCGGCTAAATTACTCCAGAGTGATATGCCGCTAAACGCTGGTCAGTACTGCTGTCACTTTGCACAAAAAAAAAGTAAGTAAAAAAAATTATCTTTAGCCTCGGTCTCAGTCCTTTTCCAGTGATTGATGGTGTGGCACTGAAACTACCAGGTCAAGTTTACCGCTGTGTGTTAGGTGTGGATTTCTGAGAGAGAATCAGACAAAGAGTGACAAGGAAAACATTTCTCCAGGGGTGTTAACTATTGAGAACTGTGATGTTTTCTGCCTACAACAGCCCTCCGGCCTCCTTTGAACTTTAAGTGTCACATCTCCAGAAACAATTTGAGATTGCGGTGGGAATATGTTTGTGTGTATGTCTGTCCTCTGGGGGAAAGTATTATGTCTGCAGGGGTGGACTGATGAAAAAGGCATGCCGACTCAGTTTCGGAGTCGTCAATCACCTTTGCGTACAGTAAATGATTTTTCAACAAGCTCCGGGGTGATGGATAATCAGAACGAAAGGGTGGGCTGAGTGCTCCTCTCCTAGTTTTTCAATGGGCGGCAGGAAAAGGAAGAGAGGGTCCCTACATCACAGCGCTCTTGTTGTGCTGTGCACGTTTTTTCATTTGGGCGCTAACGTTAAATTTAACGCCCTGGGCCAAAGCTATGATGGATTCCCCCTTCTGGCAGCTTTCCCTTGTTTCAAAGGAACACTCAGGATGAGAGAAGGGGGAGGCGGTCGAGGTGTCTGGGGACAGAAGCCCCATGTCGAATAGCTGCCAAACGGAGGCTCTGCAGCTCTTCATCAGGGCCGGTGGTCCTGGAGGGGTGGCTGCTCCAGGCAAGTTCTAAAAACTGCGAGCTGGGCAACAGATCTGTGCAGCTGGGTTCCCGCTGCGGCATGAAGCATACAAAGCCATCAGCAAGAAGAATGTGGATCATAGACAAAAAAAAAAAAAAAAAGAGAGGAGAAATTCAAAGTGGAAACTGAGACGGAGCTAGTCAGAAACAGAGGAAAGTTGAGGGCATGTGCAGCTTCTGACTCGAGATGCTGAAACCCAGACTCTCTCCCCCCTCAGCATCCACCACACTGACCTGAAACCAAAAGCAGCCCTCCAAAGGCGCCGAAGGAATGCAAGACAAAACACCACAAATCTCTCTGCAATAATTCTTCTTGTCTCGTACCAGCTGTATAGCTCACACGGTGTGTCTCTATCTATTTTCATTCAGGCATAATTAAAACCCACTGTTTACTTTGTTTAGCATCAATTAAGATGATTCACCGTCTGGTGTGAAGACTTTGTGTTTCTTTGCTCGATGGCATTGTTGTCGCAGCATCTCAGTCTCGCTGTTGATCAGTCCAAGAAATGTATTTAAAACTGGGCCTGTAGTTTGTGCTGACACTTACTTTACATATTATGATGTCGGCCACAGTGCCTCTCCATCCATGTTCATATCTCATTTGCCAGCACCATACTCATTCTGTTGTCATCAAACCTCTTCAAAAAATTTAGCACAATAGTAACACGGCTGCTCTCCCAAACAATGCATTAAACATAAAAGCTAAATTGAAAGAAGGTTTCCCACACAGGCTTTTGATGTTGACAGAATCCTCATGCAGGAATTACTGGCAGACAAACATTTTTAGAAAAGAATATTGACTTAATCTTTTCTTTTTTGGGTTGGAAAGGAAAAGCTTCCATAGTGCCAAAACTAGCAAAGACCTTGGCCAAATGTCCCAGACTAGTTAATGACAATAAGGCTTTTAATCAGCAACAAACTTGCAGGACTCCTGAGACTTTACATATGGTTGCTTCTGTGTTCTGCACACAGCACAAGCTAAACCTGCATGCTGTCTGTGCGATGTGTAAATTACTTAAAGTCCCCATTTTATAAGCTAATGCCCAACCAGTGCCAGTAGTTGTGCTGACCTCATTTGATATGTGACCACATTGAATATATTCATTTCACAGCAGCTCCATCCACCAATTTGTGCATATCGCACTTGTTGACTCTGATCCGCGAGCTCTTTGTTAACCGATTTATTGGTTAATTTATTGCACAGTGATGGGTTTTATTTTTTAAATTTTTTTATTATT
Source organism: Rhamphochromis sp. 'chilingali' (assembly GCF_963969265.1). Taxonomy (NCBI): domain Eukaryota; kingdom Metazoa; phylum Chordata; class Actinopteri; order Cichliformes; family Cichlidae; genus Rhamphochromis; species Rhamphochromis sp. 'chilingali'. The sequence continues at coordinate 51,557,802 of NC_137930.1, read as the reverse complement.
GTGAGCACGAGCAATGTCGGCTTGTTTAATAACCAAAAAAAAAAAAAAACCCTCGAGACACATGATTACAGTATGTTCTCCATAGCAGTAACACCCTAGCTTAATATGCATATATGCAAGGCTGTCTTGTATAACGTGAAGTGTGACCTTAAGTTTTATCGCGGTAATCACGACCCTGTCCAGGATTTCCATTTAAGAATATCTGTCTCGTTATATTATGGAATGCAATCTGTGCACGGAGAGATAAAGTGGTACCAGGTCACACACTCAATATCTCATCATTATGTAACAACGGGGAGTGCAGCCATTGCTCTCCACACACACACACACACACACACACACACACACACACACACACTCTTTCTCCCTCCAGATTACAGTCAAACTGGCCCCCTTCACATCCATTTACAATCCCGACACACACAAAAAACAAACTGTAGCTGCTGCAGATGGGAATGTGGATTTGGTGAGTGTTGTTGGAAATCAGAGTGTCTATGTAATGCACGGTTGTTAGGGGGTTTTTTTTTGGTTTTCTTTTTACACTGCCTTTCATTTCCCCCCTCCAATTCTTAGTGCATTTTGAATACTAGTGGACATTATTGGCAAAGTGACACGGCACTAATGATTTACAGCTATGGAAAGTAAATACACGAAGATACAATCAGAGCTAAAAAGGCCTCAGAGGTATTGTTCAGGGACATTCCTGTGTACAGCATGACTACAGTTTCATTTGAAAACATTATTTATGAGAACAATTTCCCAAACAGTGTCTGGGAGAAAACGGTAACGGCACTTAACATCCCTCTGCCTCTTGAGAAAGAAAATGTCATGCAAATGGATGATTTCTCATGTGCTCAAATCCTCCTCAGATGGTGCCCTGCAAATCACTTAATGCGGTGGGGAAATGGGCATTTTTGCCTCGACTTATTGCGCCTCAGCGATGGAGTACAAGATTGCCACTGTGTAATTCCACTTCTTGCTCAGTGCCAGCAAAATCCTCTCTCAAACATTTCAGCCATGATTTGGGGATAAAAAAAAGGGGGGGGGGGGGGGGGGGGAAACACAACCCCCTTCCCTCTGCGCTTTTCACCCATTTGTGGTGAAATTATTTTTAGGTTTAGGATTCCATGAGAATGAGAAACGGCAAGAAAGAGGAAGAAATGCTCCTTGCAGTGCCAGTGGATTATTGGCAGCTTGCTAAATCCCATCAGAAAGGATGGGGTAGAAACATATCACTCTGTGTTACATAGAAGAATAAGAGCTGCAGCAGCATTGTATAGCCTGCTGCAAGGGGCCTACTGTATTGCCCTCCTCATTTCTTCCCTCTGACTGCTGGGCCACTCCCGGGGAATTAACCCCACAGTCATTATGCTGGTGAGGGTCACTAGATCTGCGGCATGTGTGGAAACACCAGTCGTTCTTTGGCTTCAGTGCTCTGCCTTAGGCGTCCTGCCTGCCTCCACATTCTCTCAGACACACATGCGCAGCCCAAACTGAGCCGTACCACGAACACAGAGAATACCCACACACCCAGGCTTGCTGCCCAGTCACCAGTCAGCCTGCTTAATAAGGACAGCAAATAGTCCCTTCAGCACTAAAGGCACAATAACAGAAGCCATGATATTCTCTCTGTAGCTGGAGTTTAGCTGTCTCCATGTCCAAGCAGAGGGCTGAAGGTTCAGAAGGCTAAACACACACGCTTGATTTGAATTAGAGCTGGATTCATGAGGGGACAGGGCTTGTTTTCAGCCGCAGCCACTGGGGGAGAAGGCAGCCAGGCTATCTCCTAAACCAGCACCGCAGTGATGTGCCACAGGTGAAAATGCTGGTCCCAATAATGAGCGTGATGAGAGTAGGCAAGGCAAACAATGGCTTCAGGTAGTCGCTGTGAATGCTGGCAACAGTTTTTAATTGCCACTGCTCTCAGTTACCGCTTGGCTGAAGGGAAATTTGGGGGGGGGCAGGTGTCTGTTCTGTCGTGCTCAATCTGCAGCGTGCCCATCCTTTACACATCTGCTACGTTGAGACCTCCCCACCTTTAACGGGAACATCAAACAGATGGAAGAATTACCCACTTTAGCACCCACCATGAAAGGGCGTTCAATATACTGCCTGCCCATAGCAATTTTCCTCCCTTCTACTTCGACTAAGGTGGCAAGATGAGCAAACAGACATTCAGGCACACACTCAACCCCCCGGGGCATCATTATCCCAGACACAAGAGTTGCCGCCAAAAGTAATGGAGCTCTGGGTCTACCTGGCTCATGGCAGCTCCTACTTTCTTATATTGAAATGGAAGGAATGGGAGAGCTCTGAGCACTGTTTATAAAAAACTGCTGCCAGGGGCTTTACTGTGGGATTATGAGAATTGGCCAAAAATCAAAATAACTAGGGAGGGGTGAAGGGGGAGTCCTGCACTTTTCCCCCCCCCTGTGCTGGCTGGTTCTGTGCTGGGCTGGGCTAGACTGGGTTGGGTCAGGCTTTTACTGCCTGTCCCTAGAACACAGGGACCCTTTTTTCCCTCTGCCAATCAAAACCAGATGTGCCCAGACTCGTTTTAAGAATTCTGATCCCTTATTCGGGCCTACTTTCAGAGCAGAAAATTTGGCGAGGCACATATTCTCGCACACAGACAGAAATACACACACATATAATGGCAGGCACGCACACAAACACAGCGGGCTAAGACAATGTAATCACAGGGGCCCAAAAGGAATCCCAGAACAGAAATGGACTCCAATAACAAGCTTTTCAGCAGTGGACGCTCATCTCATTCACCAGTTCCCTAAGGACGTGTATGTAGTTTGAGAAGATTCAACGCGACATGACATAGATTTACGAGGTGTACACATAGGACTATTTTCTCGTTCCTATCAATGCCACGCCAAGGCCGATCAATTACAAACAAGTTTCTGCATGCAGAAATTCATCAACAGGTTACTCTAAGGCCTCTAAAGCAGAATCATCTCATAAAGTACTCTGCTACTGAGGCTTTAGCATGCCTGTGGGTGTATTTTAATATTTGAGTGTCACTGGAACGTTTTTCCCTCGAAACACAGTGTGAACACAAATTTATGCCCTCCAGCTACATAAAGCATTGCCGCTAATGATAACGGCGGCGGAGCGCAGACATCAGTTTGCACAGCAACTGTGCTGCTGATGTTTGTGTAAATGAATCCACAACTTCAAGGGGGTCACATGTTGTGTACATAACCAGTAGGAGCTGATGTGCAATTAACTATTCATTACATAAATCTGATTATGGAATTAGTCATCCACACAGGTTAGGCGAATAAGTATTACACAGTGCCTTAACCTCTATTCTCCTGTCTCGTGCGCTCCGGATCTGGTCTCCCCTCTCTGTATCTCTTTTGCAATGGATCCAACTCGGGCAACATTATCAGCGGATACCATCTGTTCCCTGCAGCAAGTATAAAATTGAGGTGCTTGAAAGTTGTCTGATATCGATCGGTGCCACATTAATTTTTATAATGCCACATACCGTGTGTCGACAATCATAATCACATCATCGAATCTGTGCACCTTGTCATTCCACTGCTCATGACTTGATGAAATGTGGGACTGTCTTTAACTCTAATGTCAGACTTGTATATGGCACACTTGTAATAACAAAAAAAAAAAAAAAATGGGAGAGATGCTTTTCATGTGTTGACTGGCAACCCATGATTTTTACCTGAATCTAAAAACCTAACAAAGTTTTTTGGTGCTCAAGTCCAACCAAAGTGATTTGATATCTTGGGGATTAAGCCTCCACCATTTTGCCTGCCAACTTCCATCATCTCCTTTGGGCTGCTCCCTTCAAGGGTGGCTACAGTAGATCATCTTCCTCCATCTCCATCCCTAGCACCATCCTATGTCACACCACCTCTCTACATGTCCTCCTTCACACCATCAATGAATCCTCTGTGGTCTTCCTCTTTTCCTCCTGCCTGCCAGCTCCATACTAACTATTCTTTGACTAATACATCCACTATCCCTCTTCTGCACATCTCCAAACCATTTCAGCCTTGTCTCTCTAACTTTGCCTCCAAACCACTCAACCTGAGCTGTCCCTCCGATGCACTCATGCACTATCGTTAATCTCTCCTATTGAAAATCTTCATCTTTCCTACCTCGAGTCTTTTTTCAGTGTTAGGGTTTCCAAACCATCATGGCATATACATCTAGTAAACCTTCCCTTTTACTTTTTGTGTTATAAATCAATCCTGATACTCATCTCCACCAGTTCCACCCTGCCTGCACTCTCTTCTTCACATCTGTTGCTTTAGAGGGTTCATACCATATATGTAAACTCATCTCCCTTCACTTCCTCTGCTCCGTACAGCTTCACTGTTACACCTGCCTCCATCTCATTCACATATATGTATTCTGTCTTGCTTCTACAGACATTCATTCCTCTTTTTTCCACTGCATACCTCCACCTCCCCAGGCTCTCACCTGCTCACTACTCTCGCTAAGAACCACCATGCAAACCTCATCATCCATGAAGATTCTTGCCTAACCTCATTATTCAACCTGCCCTTCCCTGATGTAATCCCAACCTCACTTTGAACACCTCACCACTGTCTGTCCTCATACATGTACTGCTCCACTTTCACATACTTCTGACACTCCTGACTTCCACACCTCCTCTCTTAGCACCCTATCATATTCTTTCTTGTCTAGATCCACAAAAGTCACAGTGCAGCTCCTTCTGACCTTCTCTATACTTCTCCATCAGCACTCTCAAAGAAAACATTGGATCTGTAGTGCCCTTTCCCGGCATAAAAATCTATGCTGCTGTTCACTGATCCTCACCTCTTTTCTTAACCTAGCTTCAGCGGCTCTGTCCCATATCTTCATGGCTCATCAACTTCATTTCTCTGTAGTTACTACAGCATCACCCTTGCTTTTGAAAATCAGTGCTAGTGATCTTCTTCTCTATTTCTCAGGCATCCTCTCACCACTCTCAACGACTGTGTTAAACAATCTGGTTAAAAATCCATTCCACTGTATTTTTTCTCAAAAAGTAAAAAATATTCAGAATGTAATTTTCAGAGACAGTCTTGGATGAATAACATGGTTACTAACAAAACGTTATTGATGAGATGCTAAATCTAGTTAGAAAATAACAAAGAATCTAAAACCATGCTACTCACCCACAGAGGCTTCATTGTTAAGCAAACTATGACAGTACTATACCAAAACACTAAAATACAGACAATTTTATTATTGACCATAACCGACAGTTTTTTCCCTACAGATCCTGAAAGAAATGCCCGAATTTTCATAACGCAGGTCAGTATAACTACCAGATTAATAAAAGATTACATTTTTGCACACAAGAGAACAGTTATGAACCCCAGAAGGTCATTTATAATGCCAGAGTGGACAGATTGATTTTGCCATTTTGCATTGCAAACTCAATGGCAGTCAAAACTGACAAAGGAAAGAGACAGTGATTCATCAATGCTAAATGCAGCTGTTGCAGTAAATGGCAAATCCCAAAGATCCTGGAGATGCACTAAAACATATTATCAGTAACTTGCTAAACAAAATTCTCTAGGCTGCAATTACACACTGTGAAACCGAACAATAAAATGAAAAACACCATGTCATTACCTAAAGTGCTGGTTCAAAAACAACTTTCTTTTTTTTTTTTACCAGACTTGAAGATGAAAGGTTAGGCAAACTTAATTATAAAATCTTTCTTTTTTGGACCATGACAATCCATAACAAATTTAATGAAAATTCCCTGAAACTGTCACAGACAAACAGACACACTGACCAACCATGCTTGCCATCTTTAAGCCGGACTGCAAGCAGGACAAATACAAGCACAAAAGCACTGGCAAAAATCCCGCAAATGCATTAAGCACAGCAGAGTCATTTATTTGTGTCTTGCAAATCCCTGAGGATTTCATCCATGGCAAGCTCAGCAACTGGAGTCAAAGGTGCCACGGCGCAAACAATACACAGGCAAAGATCCAATCAAATGTGTCGCTTGTGTTCAAGTGGTTTCTTCATGTGTTAGACTATATGTATTTACACCTGTATGCACAGCAGGCGGCCTATAAATAAGATCCTTATTCACCTACTAGGAAGCTGTCTTCTTCTTTTAGGTTTACTACTGTCAAAATTAGAAGGTTATGTTTAACAAAGGTAAACTAAGCTGGGTAAGACCCTACATTGCACCGCTGCATTTCAAATTCATCTCAGTCTGCTGCCTTGTTTTTTGATTAAATCAAGCAGCAAGCCTGTTGCAGAGGGCATAAAAGTCACAGCCCAGATGAGGCAATCTCACTTCAAACAAACCAGATATGCTGCTGTGTCTTTGTCAGCAACTCATTTACACATAGACATTAGGGTTAAATGGAAACAGTGAGAAGATTTATCTATGCAAAGTCATCTGCATGAAGTCATCTTAGAAAAAGTGCTGTTTAGTAGCGAAAATATATCAAGCACTTTACAGCCACAAGCCTAAAGCACATTAGGACCTAGTCTTGGTGAGGTTACGCAGGGTAGCAAAGAGGATCGAGATTGGTTGCATGGGAGATGGGAGGGCATGACTCAAGAGACTAGTGTGTGCCCTACAGGCTCCTCTTTAGTGGATGGCCCATTGTGGTTGACTGTACAGATCGATAGATCGGGTCAATAGATCATTAAGCAATCCCTATGCTCCTGAAATAACACAGGGATCAGAGTGGAGATAAGAGGCTGGATCAATGCTGGATGCACGGAAAGATGGAGCAGCGTGTGGAGCCTGGAACATGGATGGACCATGTTGCAGTAGGGAACCTGCTGGATGTGCCATGTGCATCAATGGAAGTGGATGGTACAGCTCAATCATAAATTAAAAAAATAAATAACTTATAACATGCTGTCTCAGGCAATGCAGATAGTTTTCTTTCCAGCCCAGCAGAAGAGATTAATTGTGGTGTTAAAAGTTTTCATGAGCCCTGGTTTGGACAGGAATACTATTAGAGAGGCGTGGGTAATGAAATGTTTCCCTCTTCTCTTGTAATAAGAGTTGTTGTTGTTCCAGACAGCATTTAGGCCAATGGCAAATTAATGGGCTTTTGTAATACACAATGAAAAGCTGCAGGAAATTATAAGACCATCACCAAGAGTCAAAGTTTCTTTTCTAATATTAAAATTATTTACTCTGGGTAGCTGTAATTAATTAATTAACAGTGGGAAGAAAATACTACTTATGCAACTTCTTGTGAATGTTGATTAGACTATGTTTTTACAGTGGAAATAAACAATAATTTCTATATGAAGCGTACCATAGCTCCAGTTTGACTACAGTCTATGAGTCGGGGTGAAAACACAATCCTCACTAACTAAAGTCTATCTTTAGTAGTTCCCGTCCTTATGAGAGCTGACAAATGTTAATGAGTTATCAGGTTCCTTTTCTGTTCCTTCAGTTGTCACACAGTGTGCTGAGCTGATTAAACCTAGTAACAACGATTGCACCTATATGCACAGTATATCAATGCAGAGATGAGCTAAATTATTTGTCCAGATGGAGGTTAATCAAAAACTGAGCAGGCAGTTTGTGCAGTAATAATTAGTAAGGTGGAAGTAATATCAATGTACCATTAAATCCACTCCAGGAAATCACATCAGCTCCCAAAAAGGATACAAGTCCCGCCTGAATTTAAGTCAGAAAATATTTTTTGTCTTTTGTGATATTTGTGAACCAGGACAAGGGGAGTGTCTGCCAGCGTTTGGCGACTTCTGTGTCTGTGGAGGATGGCTACCTGGGAGAAGCTCCTCTACCAAACAGAGCAGCCAGGAGGATTTGGCAGTAACAAATGGATTGAGGCTTTAGGCAGGCAAATGGGAAAGCACAGCTGGATAGAAATCACAAAGGCTAATCCTTTCCTACTATGTCTAGCGTTGAGTTTATTGCCTTTTTAAAATTCACTAATACAGATTATTCTGTCTGTTTAACTCATTAACATCAGTAGCTATCTGGCAAACCGATTTAACGACGTACATTATTCCTAACGCCTCTAGGCGTAAGCTGTGTGGATCTAGCTTTAAAAGATGCTTTCTATCAGATAAAGATGTAATTATACAAAACAACATTGCACTGACTGAATGCCATCATAAAGTACTTAAATCGGATAGCAGCCTGTACTAATGCCTTTCTATACGGCAAATATCAGTGTAAGCTCATTCTTATGGCTGAGACCCATTCATAATCTAAGAGCTTCATTTAAAAGGTCAACACCTGGTGTTTATCGAATTCTGCCTTTAAAAAAAAAGAAAAAAAATGTTTCGGTCTTAGCAGCATCAAATTTCTTCAAAGATGATTTTGTAATATATCAGCATGTTTATTTAAAATGAAAGCAGAGAAGATCTGTGGCTTTGATCATTCAGTCTCATTATCTGTAAGCAAGACTAGTATTAAAATATATAGGGCAGGGGGTAAATCCAGGGACTGGTGTTTCCTGTCTCCTGCCTGATGCTGCCGTGGGCTCTTCCTGTCTGGGTGTCGAGGCCAGGACTGCCTGCTGGGAACCTTAGTAGCTCTGTGCAGAAGAGAGGGAGGGAAGAGAAAGAGTGGCACACAGCAGCACACACGCACACACAGACACATAAGCTCCACCCTAAAGAGGAACAGCATGCCAGCCCCGGTGGACATCTGTTTTCACAGGTGTGCTCACCCAATGTGATTAAGATTGGCACTACACACCCACCGAGCAATGCTGCGCTGGTGCGCCAACACTGTGGGTGCTGGGGCATTAGCATGAGACGCAAGGAACAGTTGTGTTGTTTAGGGGCAGATGGAAATGATGATGAGAGTTTAAAGAGGAGGACGCAAGTGAAGGAGAAAACGAGAGGTATGGAGGAGGCAAGTTATGCGAGAAAGTTCATAAGGCTCATTTACTGCAAACAACTGTTTACAGACACTTCACTCAGGAAGACTGGTATTATTTGGAGAACATGCAGATTATCCTCTGCTGTTTGATACTCAAAAGAAAATGGAGAGATCACGTGAAAAGACTGGAGTAAGCCACACATGGGAATAGTATTTTTTTTTTTTTTTTTTAAAATACCAGTACAATCCAAAATGTTCTTAGAGGGAAAATCCATTCATCTCAAGAAAAGTCCATAGGATATAGGTGGGCAGCAGTTTTGGCAGAACCAACACAGCTGGTATGCAATCGTACAATGCACCTGCTCCCATGGCAACCAGAAGAGGGATTGCTTTCCCTTACACCAGCAGGCCACTTCATGCTTTAATGTAAAGCAACAACTTGCCGGAATTAATTTGTGTGTTGTCGGGAAAAAAAGAGGTCCCCCAAACAGATTTAATTCAGAAAAATGGGGGGGGGAAAGCAATTTTCCTTATTTATGCGCCCCCATCCACTGCCACACCACTGCTGCCACCCCATAATTCTCCAGTGGTTTTTGAGAACTTTCAGCCATTTCAAGTGATCTCACTCCTGGAGTAGTACGAGGCAGCAACAAGAAAATCTTTAATAAATGAGAAAGCAATTCCATTTCACAGCAGCAAGAAACCAAGGAGGAGGAGGAGGGGTGGGAGAGTCAGTCACTAGCTCCTAAAGAGAAATAGAAGCCTTGGATAAAAGCTGCTCACCCCAAGATATCTATGAAAAAAAAAAAAAAAAGAGGAGGAAGAGCAGACAGACGACAGACTTAACACCAAATCATCTTGCTGTACGATTCAGAAGCTTACCTAATGCTGACAAGTGACAAGAAGAGTGCTATGCTGCATGTAGCTTATTAGCATTTGTGAATTTCACTTTGCTTGAGCTCCTGAACTTTTTACACTTCTATCTGTAACTAACAGAGCAAAACTATCTGTACAGCAGCAAACACGGAATAAATAATAACTAAGTGAATATTTATATGTCGTGTTCACAGCGGGTATCAACAGTTTTGAGCCTCGTTTTCAATACAAGTTGGTGATTTAGCAAAGATATAGTGTAAAACTGATACATGTGCACATATGTGAGTCAGTATGCAGAGTAAATGTTGCTTGATGTGATATCAAGCTGCAAAAAACATATTTCATTAGTTAGTCTGAGATATTTATGATAAGCCCTGATCACACAGCCAAGGTCTCGTCCCGATTCCATTATCCATCCAAATGTGTGCACTCCTCCCCTCCTCGTTTCCAACCCTCCCATCAAGGAAGAAATGGCAGGCATCGCTCCCACAACTATGCCCGGCTCCAATCTGCTCTCGCTTCCCATCTCCTGGCGAGCATATCTCAGTGTGGGGTATGACTTCTCTCAAAAGCTAGATGTGAGAAATGTATATATTTGTAAGTGCTAATACTAAGCGGCACAGAATGTTGGGCCAGCACCAGACAGATGGTTCTGAGAAAGGCAGAAGATCAGAGAGATGCTCCCTCCCACCCTCGCTGTCCCCATTCCTCTATTTCTCAGAGAGAAGTCACTATCACAGCGCTGCATGGCACCGAGGAGCTTCAGTGTACAAAAGCGGCCTTAATTCCCCCAATGTTGGAATCGGCTCACTCTAACAAGGGTATCAAAGAACTTCATCAATGAAAGGATATTTAAAACTCAGCTCTCAAAAGCCTATCAACCCATGGGTGGAATACTATTGGGAGAGTTATTGGGGTGTAGGACAAATGGAGAGGCACACGATGTAAAAAATAAAACAACACAGAAAATAAAGAGGAATATAAATGATTTTATAGTCTCTTGTATTTGTAGAAGGATTACTAATGACATGGAAATTCTCGTATGTATCTGGTTTAAAGGCACAATTAGCCTTGCCCAGTATGTCCTTCACAAAGCACTGCCAAGGCAGATTAATTGATACAATCAGAGGCCAAGTGAGCTTAATTTACAAAGCCAGAAATCTCAGGAGCAAAAGTTATAAAGCAGCGAACAAAAGAATTGACTGTAAATGCACTGTCTGTGTGTCCATGTAGGAGGGGTTGTTTCACTTTTGCAACAGGAGGGATGTCAAGTCTTTATTTCTGTTGTACATTTGGCTCGCTATGACACCTCATAGGAGGCCAGGGTAAAATAAAGTGCAGAGCTTAACAGCTCTGGCACACCAGGGGAGACACGGCTACTCAGGAACTATAACGCAGACACACAAACAAATGGATTCACTTTCACGCATACAGACAGTAAGCCTCACAGATAAATTCAAAATCTCAAGACAAACTGAAAAATCCTCTTCTTTTGATTGAATGAGGATGGCAGTCTGTGTGGGCTACGTTAGCCATGCTTTCAAAACCCTAAATGGCTCAGACACATGTACAATAACAGAATGCCTGGCCCACTGCTTCTGTCTTTAACTATATCTTTCTATCTGAAACTCACAAGCGGAATTTGCGACAAATCACCCAAAGTGCAAAGAGCTCAGTTGGGGTGAAGTCAGCATCAGCAGGACTGCTTCCACGCAAAAAAAACATGTTGCTTGGTCTGGGAGGACGTTCATGCAGAAGCTGCCAATCAATCAATGGGATTTTTATTGTTCAGAAGGGATATAAAGCTCTCTTTGTCTGTCCATACTCTTCTGACCTTTATTGGGCCAATGAAGAAGGCAAACGCCACCAAGCCATCAGGGAAATGGAGTATCTGTTTTGCTCTTAACACACTGCTCACAGATTGCAGAGCTGGCATGGTGTAGCGGACACAGACTGTGTGCCGACCTGGGCGTGCTCCGCCCTACGCGACCTTGGTACATATGACTATGCCAACGTGCCAATGAGCGCTCCCACACTGTCCTCATCTTTAAAAAAGAAAAAAAAAGAAAAAAAACCTTCTCCCTGAGGCAAGGCTGGAGCTTGGGCTTGAGACACAGAGTTCATTAACAGATAAACAGCGGAAGTGTGGGGGAAAAAAGAGAGCAAGAGATGGGAATAAATGAGAAAATGACAACGGACGGAAGATATGGAGAGAGCTTGGCAGCCGTCCATAAAAACGACAGCTGGCAGCGACATCCTTCACAAACCTGGCGATGCAAGCGGTGTGATGGAAGCAACCTCCAGAGACATAGAAAAAGGAAGAGAGGAAGAAGGAGAGAGATTTGGGGGAGCGGGAGGGGGGACTGTGGCAGTAAATATCATGCTTTTCGTCTCCAGACTCCTGTGCTAATTAACACAGTTCCACATACAAGGCCCCCCCCGTTTGCCTCGCAGCCTGACACAGAGGACTGGCAAAGGCCTATGTTAAGTTGCATTTCCACAGCGTGGTGGAGGTTCTACTTTTGGTGCAAGGTACTTACCTATATTTCATTCTCCTAATCAAACATATGAGACTTTCAAGGTGGTCATCACAGTCGAGGACATCAAGTTATTGCATTAGTTGGTGCTTTAACAGCTCTCAAACTGACACTGAAACTGCAATATGATTCCTAACTGTTTTGTGGTGTGGTTCCTTCTTTAAGTCATGCAATGAGATGGAGGTTTTTTAAAAGTACAAAAACACAATGCATGAAAGTAAAGAAAGAAAATCCAAAGCATTTGTGTGACAGACACATGAGTAGGAATATATGACAGCCATGGCAGATAAATGGACAAAAATCGTAATTGCTGTTTCTTACTCATAACCTGAAAATTACGAGTATATACCAAAACCAGTTAAATCAATTAAAGGCAGAGTGAGTAATATACTGCCACTAGATGTCAGTAGATTGCAGTCACTTGCGTTCTTTTTTTAAATCTCTTCCAATTTAAGTGCATAATCCTAGCTAAAGTGTCTACTGTGTAACTCTGGCCGCCTTTCATCTGTAATGGGTGTGGGGTGTTGGCCCACTGAAGATAACATCTATTACCTCTGACGAGCCTGTAAAACCTTATGAGAGAAGTCTCATACATGATGATGACTCAGTGACTCAGCCCAATTAAGTCCAATAACAGTGATACTAAGGCAGACCTTCCCAAAGTGTGGGGCAGAGCCAAGGCGGGGGGGGGGGGGGGGGGGGGGGGGGGGGGCGGGATGAAAAGGGTGAAAAAAACTCCAAAAAACCGCTTGGACACTGCTAGCACGGGCGCCTACAGAAACACAAAGCAGGAGATGAAGCATAGCTGAATATGTTTCCAAACCAACTTCATTCTAAGCCAAAGACTAGAAAATATGGTGAAGCATATCTTCCCTTTGGCTTCACCTGCACAAGTGCCAAGGTAGGTCTCCCCTACAGAACTGGTTTTCCCTTTGTCGGGAGCAGCACTGGGCTGTTTAAATCACGGACAAACAGTATCCCACATTCGTGATTTTTAGTTCACAAACACTTCTTGTAATGACTAACTACTGCTGACATTTTGGAGATATACATACTATACTATATACAGTAAAGTTACAGCGGGATACAAATGATATCAGGCTGATCCTGCCACGATTTGTTCCCCCGGTTCAAATCACGGACAAACAGTATCCCACAGCTGTTTATGTTTTTAAACCTATTTTGCACAGAGAGGCATTTTTTGAAAAATGTATTGATAGCAATGTTGAATATTATTACACAGGAAAAAAAACAACAACAACTACACGTAAAATAATCACATCGTGACGCCTCTGCCTTTGTAAATGGGGGGACAGTAACTGCGTGTGTATGTAAGCGTGTAAAACCTGCAGATAGTCAGATTAACAGTATTTTGTCTCTATCTGCCATTCTGCAATTCATCTCATGTAAACAATAACATGGCACACAGCGTGACGTGAAAAAAGGTACATACCTTTGAGGTTGTGTGACAAACTCTGTATTCCTCGTCCACAGGTAAACGCAAAAAAGGAGTTTTAAAAAAATCTCAGTTTTCGGTGATTCAAAACGCCGTTTACGTGTGGACGAAACAGCTGCATTTTCAAAAATACCCGTGTAGGTGTTTTACGCTACGTAAAAGACTTAGTAGTTTATTTTATTACTACCTGTCATTTATTGCAGATTACTTGTATTTGCTTAATTGTTCACTAAATATTTGAGGTGTGAAATAAACCACAAAGGAGCAAAATATGTGTGTGTGGTTGGAGGATGTGTGTGTGCGTGCGTGTGCGGGGCGCGAACATTTTTCTTGTAAAACAAAGGGGGGCCCAGCAAAAAAAAAAGTTTGGGAACCACTGTACTAAGGTGAGCTGTCGAAAATATCCTGAACTTTTCTGTCAGTAGTCATTTCTGTTTTGGCTACGTTTACCTGTTTTTAGCTTCTGTTAGCTGCTGTTAGCCGCCATTAGTGAAATTTTCTTTCAAACAGATCTAGCATTGTTGGACTGCACCAAGCAAAAAAACTTCTTCTCATCTTATGTCAGAATAAAATCAAACTGTTTATCAGAGGGAAAGTGTGATTTTTAGGACACTTCGGTCCAACATTAGCTAGCGTACTGCTAGCTAATAACAAGCTGTTGTTGCCATTTAGCCGACTCGTGAGCTGTCCAAAGACAGGAGGGTCAAAGGGCTAATTTGCTGGATTAAGTAACTGTGACAGTATGTGAAATAAATAGGCATGTTTGTGTATGTTTTTGTGTGTTACAGCCCCAACTTCTATTCAGGAGAGGAGGAGTGAGGAGAGAAAGGAGGGAGGTGGAAATGAGGGAGGAGAGAGTGCAGTGATCTTTAAATTAAAAGGAACTTCTATTGCATAATGTATATGTGGTTGGTCTCTAGCGACATACATAAAATGCAATTATGTATCTTGGCCACTATATTCATGATGTTGAGGGAATACAGCATCTTTCAAAACCTGGTGCTCACTAATCCATTTGTGGATTAGTTCTAAATTTGTAAGACTGCTGGAAGACATAATTACACACTAATCAATTTATATTTATGAATACAACATTCCCTTGTCTATTAAATAACTTAAAATTTTACGTACTTTACCTTTAATGAGTAGAGTCCAGTTCAGCTGCACTATGCACTGGAAATGAGGCTTCAGTGTGTAAAAAGAAGTGCTGAGGGATTTTGAGAGAGGAAAATAAATAAAAAGGTGAGACAAGGTCTGGTGGCCTTGTCTGAAGGTGAGCTGGATCCCCTGCCAGCCTGCAGCCCGACTCTTCTGGCAGAAAGGGAGGGGGGGACAAAGACAAATGAGGTAGAGTGTGGGGATGCTGATCAACAACCGACTCACTCACCGGCCGTCGCTCACCACATCCAGAGGGAGCAAGTGAGAGAGAGCGGAGAGACAGAGAGAAGTGAGGAGGCCAATGAGCCGGCACTGGTCCAGTCACAACACCATAGACACAAATCCTGGTTCTGTACCATTAGCTCCAGACTGTCATAAATCAGACAAAGCCAGCCAGCAGGACCAGAGAGAAGGCCAAACAGAGAAGTCAAAAAGCCACAGCCACACAGGACTGATCAGACAACAAAGGAGGGGAACAAACAGCAACCTTTGGACAGAGGAAGCATTTATAACACCACAAGACAGAAGAAAGGCTCCATACACATAATAGAAGCACTGGTATTGAACCTGGCTTTGTTACTGCAGCCTGAAATGCATCCACAGTGCTATTTACAGTAATATTTATATTACAAAAAGTCACTCACAGTCAGTGCCAAGCCAGGTTTTTTTTTTTAAATCTACTCTTTCATTAGAAATTTTCTTATGTTAATCAGGCTATGGTTATGCATCTTTGCTATAAATCTTTATTAAATGTCTAACCCCTGTAGAGGGGTTAAAGAAAATGAGGATAAAGAGTTGGGGGAAAACATACGATAAAGATACATAGCTGCAACTAAAGTGGGACTAGCGCCTAAATTCACCATGAATCTGCCTTCTCTCAGGAATGCTTGTATTAACATGAGACACTAATGCATTTAAAGGTTTCAGATCATTTGGTAAATAAACAAGGAGTGAGCTGTACTGGCCAAGGTCAAAGTACCAGCATAATACACAGTCAGTGTCTATCATAAGTTACTGAAAACAAACAGAACCATAGAGCTTCTGCTTTTACATGTCATAAAAGCCTCCATTAATATTCATGATCCAAATTGTATAGTACACTTGATATTTAGTCATTAGGATTTTGTCACTGGAAATTGAGGTGCTCATTTAGAGCATGTGGGTTAGTGTTTTCATTTGGTAATGCCATTACTGGAGCAAAAGCTTCATTAGTATTTCTGCTTGTAATAACCTCGACAAGGGATTTCCTAACCCAGTTTTTCAACCACACCCATCCCAGGCACGCTGCCTTGGCATGCACCCTACTGGCAGACAAACAACACATCTGCCTTTCTGCTCGGAAACTTGCGCATACATATTGTATGAATCAACAGAAAAAATATGCGCTTTTTGTTTTGCTTGTGCATGTGGGTGAAATATGGACTGGGGTATAATATAGTGTGTGTGCAAAATTTCAATTTTTTGATTCCATGTAAGACTGTGTGTAGGAAGTGATGATCCAGATTGGCAAAAAAAAAAAAAAAAAAAAAATGGCAGCAGAGAGCAACTCTTGGTTTTGCTGTAAGTTTTTGGTGAGCGTGTGCCAATCCCACCTCACACAGCAGTGCACCACGGGGGGGCTGAACACTTTCTACAGTTGGATCCAATTAATTTCATCTCCACACGCCACCCATTTCGACATGCTAGGAGCATAAGAAGAGGAAGTGGAGGGTTGAAGGGAGTGGAGGTGTGCAGCGAGGCAAGTGGGAAATAACCGAGAAAAGGGAAGTGGAAGGATGGGCCAAGGTTGGGGAAACTTAGAATTCCCTGTATCTTCCGTTGAGTTTCTGCACAGGCAGACGAAAAATGCAATTACACGTGCCCTTTCAGCCTTTTCAGGCAAGTAGGGTGTGTGGATTTGTGTGTGTGTGTGTGTGTGTGTGTGTGGTGGGGTTTGTGCCCTGTGGCCACCAGCACTCCCATTTTCTATGCTAATAGACGCTTGTTCTGCATTCTATCAGGCATTTGGTGGCACAGCTCTGAGTGAGGAGCAGCAGAGGGTGAGTGCAGAGCGGGTGCGTAAGGAGCGGGGAGGGAGAGAGAGGAAGAGGGGGTTGTCGCCTTGTGTCTCCAGAGATAGTAGGAATAATGAAAAAGTCTGCTGGGACTTCAAAGCAAACGGCTGGTCATTTCCTGTGGTGATGGCTGATATGGGGCGTACATGTTCAGGCAACAAGCACACAGACACTTAGTCACACATTCCTGCTAGCAAAACCCTGTCAATGAACACCATCTCCTTTGATGGCATAGTGGAGCCCAAGCGAAAGGAGTGGAGTCTTTGGACAAGGAACAAATTCGAAAAGCTTTCGCACGTTGCTGTCAGAGCCATCTAAATGCTTTAGTCACAGCCTTGGGTCAAAACTTATGCAATGTGGGTGTAATGCCAGTAACCAGCTGCTTTTTTTGTTTGTGTGCGTGTTTGTTTGTTTGTTTTTTTTAAACAATTTATAACACGTGCAGTGTTTTCAAGTTAAAACAGGCAATATTAAATTAGAAAATAAACTAGCAGTTGTTATAGGGCAGGGAGACATCAAAATCCATTCTCTTGGCAGATCAACCTCTGGGGCTTTGCTAAACAGCCTGTGTAAAAGAAAAAAAACAAAACAAGGTATATCCTTCAACATCTTTGTGTTCTCAATTAACTGGTAGTACTTTGGGTTGTTCGCCTGTTTTACACTCGTTCTGGGTTGACCATTCTCTACGTTGGCAGGTGGAAGCATAAGGTAGCTCAAATGTGACAGAGTGTCTCAAAAATGCAGAGGGAGCTGCGTTACTCCTTTTTTGGTCACTAAAAAGATCGACATGAGGAAAGACGTATGAGCAGAACAGCCAGAGCGGTATGTGAAGGGGAGAGAGCTGATAGTCCAACATGATATGCAAACATAAACAAGCCAGCAGTCACATCTGCCTCATCTGGTTTCTTATCACTGAATCTTTCACTATTATGAAAGCCGGTCTACTGACATACATTCACTCATGGCTGTAAGTCTTATGTGCGAGCAAGATACACCAAAAGAACAAATTGTAGAATTAAATTTTTTTACAAAACAAAACAGACAGACACGCACGCACACACACGCACACACACACACACACACACACCTGGTTTCATTCAGGATGCCTGGAATTCTTTGCCTGCTTGGCTCACATTACTTCCTGAGCCCGCATGCTGACTGCTGCATGACAGCAGATAAAATATGCCACTCAGCACAATACCTCATCTGCTCAACATGTAACTGGAAAAACGCAGTTTGATGAGTGATAGAAGTGAAGCTGAATTTACAGGAGAGCTCTGAGAGTGGATGGGTCTCAAGTGGGAGACTCCTGAGAACCCAGGTATTCTAATTTACAGCGTCTCCCCTTTCGTAGACCCTTGACTGCAGTACAGTCAAGGGTCAGTAGTACAGTAGAAGTGAGCTAAAGATGCAATGATACTGTAAAATCTCTCACTCATTCTGAGAAACTGAGTCAGAGAAACAGACCAGAGACACACAGTGCAACGTGAGGAGCCAAAGAACCTTGATCTTATAAAAGTTATTAAATTTGTATTGTTTCATAAACAGACCAAAACCACAGGAGGGGGACGACGACTGAACAATACTAAAGTTTAAGAAAAAAGAAAGAAATCTTTATTGTTTTATTTTCTTTTGAGAACCCACAAAACAGAATGAGATGATTTCTGTTGCAAAGTAAAAACTATAAACCTTGGGATCAGTTTGCTCTACACACCATAATTCCTAAACGTCACCTTTCCTTTACATTTCCGAACGCACCCCTTCCAATTCCCCCATCCTATTCTCTTAGCTCCCAGGTTTGACAGAGTGATGTCTTCAGCCAAAATCACCTTGTCTACTCCGGTTCCCCAGGAGATGAAGTGCCAGCGATGTAGACGATTCAATCAAGAGAAGTGAAAGAGCAGATCACAGACAATACGCCGCGGCCCCATTACCCCCAGTCCTCAGTTACCAGTAGCGACGCTTAGCTCAGGCCCCCACCTAATGGGCCATAATATCATTTTGCGCCATGTACCAGCTCTTTATACTAGCTCTAAACATAACTCTGTCGCCAGGGCACAATAAAAACAGATATATTTCTTTATTACTCCTCGCGAAGCATATCACCAGATCTGAGCTCCCCTACAAAGGAAACTAATATCTACAGGAACCCGCTCTTTTCCTTGGCTCATTTAGAGCAGACGCACAGTTGTTATTACATTGAGCTGCACTCTGCCGGCCTCACCTCCCCACGCCATTCACTCAGACTGTAATGGATGTTTTATTATAAAGAAATGAATACAATATCTTCGCCATAAATAGCCTACTTAAAAAGCCATTTTCTCTGCCTTGCAATATGTTTGAATGTCCATCACGCCTCAAGCAATGAGGTGCCACATGTTTAATTCAGACACGACGCAATTTGCGTGTTACTGTATACGTGGAAACAGCAGCTCCTCTGCCCTTTGCTCACCCTCACTGCTCTTTTTTTCCCACTCACGCAATAATCACACTCCACCCTTTCTTGCATACAGTCAATGTAAGTCTCCAGCAGGTTCATTCGTTTACAACACGGCAGGGAAAAGGAAATGTCACCTGGGCACCCCCCCCCCCCCTTTTTTTAAGACATTCACTTTCTTCATCTCATGTAGTACATGCTGTGCTTGTAAGCCTCGAGTCAGATGAACAGAACTTCACTTTAGCAAGGGCAAGTTATTATCTGCTACTAGGAAAAAACCTACACACAGGGCACGTTGTTGCCATCGCCCTGTACCCTATACATCTCATCGTGTCTGACCAGCCCATACACTGTGAGGATATGACAAGAGATGAGTGAACATTGGGGCACGAACATGTGTGTTTGTGTGTGGCAAGACGAAGCAGGAGAGGGAGTTGGGGAATCCAATCTCTCACACAGAGGAGCAGAGACAGGCGGGCAGATACGTTCCAAGCCTGGTATAACCCCAGCGGTATCCATGAATGAAATGACAGGATTACAGGGGTATTAGAAAACCTGCTGAGATGGTTGATAATGCTGTTTATGGTTGGGCGTCACACCGCTCGAAGGGAAAAGTCAAACTGTTTGACTAATGAAAATATGGACAAGCTCTTCACACATAGTCACCAAACAGCAAACTTAAGGAGAGAGGTCTTCCTCTCCATTAGCACCCATGGTTTGGTGTTGACGAGCATTAATGCAGATACCTGAAAATTTGAGTCTGTGGTATTATTACAGACAGACCTCTTAAAATAGGGACAGAAAACATAGGCCCCACTATCCTTACAACGAGAATGGGATTACTGTTGTGTCAACAGTCCCCAAAGATAATAGTAATTACTGCCCTAGCTACAGCGCCATCAGACTGAGGCAACTTCGCTAGCTGACAGCTTGGTCCTAATTACCAAGAACCACCAATTACGGGCTCCATTTCATTATTTATATAGCACAGCACACCCAAATAAAAGAGACTTCAGTGACTCTGAGCAGTCACATCGCTGGCAGCTGCAGAGGAGCATCCAGAGGATCAGCTGAATCATTCTCTCAGAGTTTTTTTTTCTTCTTCTTTCTTTCTTTTTTTCTAGATAATATACTAGTAGCAGCATGATTAGTATTGAAAGCTGTGTAAAAATAGAAAATTAAGCCAACAGGGGGCTGCCTTTCCTTCCTTTTTGTCATCCACCGGAAGTAATTTAGCTGCGAAGGAAGTGCATAACCGCCTCTTCTTTTCCTCACTTGCTGCTGCTCGCTTATCTGAACAATTCGAAAAGATTATCCCTTGAGCAATTTAACTACTGAAACAGTTTGCCTGTTGCATCTACATTTATTCCACCGTGAGGTTTGTTTAGTAAAAAAAAGAATGTGCTCACCTGATGTTACACAAAAGATGTCTCAAAAAAAGAAAAAAACCCAACATAAAAACAAAATTCTTTATCTGGTGAGTGTATTCAACCATCCACACACACACACAGCAAATTTCACAGATGTTTCCCATCATCCTCTGCTGCCAAGCAGCGCCCAGTGATGGCTGAGAGGAGGGGAGCGGGGGCTCAGTGCTGGGGTGTGAAATTCTGCTATTCCTGCTCCAGTGAATTCAGCAGAAACTTGGCAGATCATTGTGGAGATTTGTATGTCTGTGGATTTGACATGAAACTGTTTGAGAGGCTCATCTGGAATCTGTCTCTCAACTTGCCTCCCCTTAAAATGGGCTTGGTTCACAATACCTATATAAAGCCAGACAACCACATTTTGTAATCCTCCAGAGGATACAGATGCAATGATTAGGTCATATACAATCATCTGAAAGATAACAGTCTGTTGCTTAAAAACCTGCCTTTGAGTAAAAGCTCACAATCCTTAAAATAGACAAAGAGCATCTGCAGCATCTATACAGATTTCTGCAACTATATACCTTTGTTATTAAAAAAGAAAAATACTCCCACTCTTGTTGAAATTCAGTATTTTTCACAAAACGAACACAAATAGAAGTTCATAGTCAGCAAGCTGTAAAGAATGTAAAGCTATCGTGTTCCAAGAGAGCAAGTAGTCGCAAAGAAACCGAACAAAAAAAACAAGTAAGTATGTACAAAAGGAATCGGCCGTGGCGATCCAAAGCGCTTAGCATTTAGATGACAGCTGCACAGGGCAGGCCTTGTTTGCAGGGGCTGGAGTGGTGCGGTATATGTGGCCCGGAGGCCGGATCTGGTCCAACTGTGCCCTGGCAAGAAAACGCTCAGCCCAGTCAGCCTCGACAGCTTGGATATTCACAGGAGGCAGTGGAAATGGAGGGCTGCAGTACCATGTTGGAGTTGGGGCGAACTTGCAGGAGGAGGGGCAGGAGTGATGAGTCAGGGAGAAGGTATTTTATATTATTTTTGTACCACAAGGACACGACATTCGCCATTTTCCGTAGAGAAAACCCAGGCTGGTGATGAGGGGGTATGTTGGCTTCTGGTGATGCCTGGAGCACGTTAGCAGGCTTTTTAAACCATTTTTGCACAGCCTTAAAAGACGTTAGTATACACCTGCAATGCTGTGACTTTTTTTTTGGTAATGAAAATTTTCTAAAGGCTCGACCTGCTCTGTGCTGACCGCATAGGCCTGAAGATTTTTACCCTGCTATGACCTAATCATAGCAGTTGGCTTCAGATTACATGAAACATTGTCATCTGACAAACCACTGTGACAATTTCAATAGATCACAGGCCTTAAAGTTAGGATCATCACTTTGATTTAGCATGACAAATGAATTATTCACTCTCATTTCTGGGGATTCATACTTAAACTCAGAGTCATTTTGAGTATCATAGAAAGGACTTTTGATGTCGGACAGCTTTCTCCTCACTTGATTAACCTGAACCAACTTCAAAAGTGCCACGGCTTGGGTATCGCCATCAGCAATATTCTAAACAAGCGTGGAGCCTTTTTAGAAAACAATATCTTCTATGAGCCTCCTCTTTGAAATACTGCAAGTTAAATGGTCTTGTTTACTTATTTTTGCTATTATACTTCAAAAATAGCACATTTTACACAGTAAACAAGGAGCAAGTCAAGCATGCAAAACTAAGAGTGCAAAACTACTTTAGTAACGTTCAAAGTATCAAAATTTAATGCAGAAGGGAAAAAAAAGGGGGGGGGGGCAGTGACACACAAGGGAGAAAGAAAAAAAAAAAAAACTAAGGGACCCACCCACAACATTGCAAAAGACAACAAAAAAAAAATAGAGAGATTTTTCAAGTGCATCCTAATTCATTCATCCCCCAAGTATGTCTTTGCTCCAGGGTTGTGACAAGGCAAAGCCTCATGGGAGAAATGACTGGCACCTCCTAATCCTTATGGATACCAAAAAGCATGTCATTACCATAACATTCACACCATCTTTTGGGATGTGAGACAAACTGAGTCAACAACAAAGGATCAAAACGAAAAACAGCAAAGAAAAATTAAAAAACAGAAAAGTGTGCCTGTTTAATGTGATCTATTTGGAGTCGCAACTGTAGCACTTTGATGAAAGCCACAGCTCCACCAAACTTCTAATCATTCAGCATAGGCCAAACAACCACCTGGTGTAGCCTATATTTCAAATGAGCCATATTTTGTTTATCTTTAACACCAGCGGGTAGGCTGGCAGGCATGCTGCAAGGGAAATTGGAGCACAAGAATTATGACCTAAGAAGAAGAAAAAAAACAGCTGATTAGGGAGAAGATGAGTGAGAAATGGAGTCATCTGTCACGTTAAGCACTCCACAGATGGACAAGTGTAACACCCTAAGAAACCTGCAAGTCCTGAGGCTTGGTGGCAGCTTTGGGATTTAAAGTAAATCCAGGAACGGTTTCAGAAGAAGTGATGAAATATGCCTCACGAGATCACATGTTCATATTGCTCACCCTTTCATTCACGTCATCAGACGAGTGGTAACAACGGTCCTTTTTCTGTGCTTAAATTAAATGTGAAAACATTTAGTTTTTCCAGCTGTCTACACAAAACTATTGTGAGTGTAGATAATTACTGGGGAGCTTCATTTAATGAAGCCTCGGAGCAGATCTAATCACTTGCGTTCTTTAATAAACAAGAATGGAAACCTACTGGTGTGCAAATAAAGATTTGACAGACTAGAACTTCTCCCAACTAGTAGGCTAAGACTTGACTTATAATTGGACCATTGTTTCCTGACACAAACCATTTACTCGTCAGCAATGTTCCGCTTCTATAAGCACGACAAGAAAGAAAAGATGTTTTCAATGGTGTACTGTGGCTAAGCACTGCCTGCATATCTCCCAGGTGAGATGGACAATTGCCTGCTGGGTAGCAGAGTCGTTGCCTTAGTGCCTTCTCTGTGTCCTGTACCTCCTGTCTGCTCAGACTTTACCATTGACCTCACTACCACTTCCTACCTCTGCTATTCTACCTCTGCTATTGACAGCCAAACAACCGGGAGTCAGGAAGGCCTTAACGAAGAGAAGTAGGAGGTTCAACTAATTAGAAATACCTCCATTCCATTACTTCATCCCCTCCTGTTCACTCAGAACACTGAGCTAAAGCTTGGCCAGAGCTGGGCCTGGAGGATTGTTTTTTCTTTTTTCTTTCTTCAGGCTGCTAGCCAATGGGGGACCGTGGTAATTGCCTAAATCCCACTGTGGCAAATGAGGACAGAGTGTGAGGGTCACGCAAGCCAAGAAAATGCTGGGATAAAGTGTGGGAATGAAAGTCTAGTAATAATAATAATAATCTTTTTAAAAAATACAGAGGCATAGGACACAGAGACAGAAACTTCAATCTTTATCTAAACATTCCACAGTAGAAGTTCTAACATTGCAGACCTGGTGATCCATAAAATAGGTAAAGAAATCTTCTTTGCACAAAATTAGCACAAGAGCGTAGGAGACTGGAAAGGAGTATTGTGCAGTGAGAAAATAAAATGACCTCGGGTGCTACTCACTAGGGAGAGGCCGACAGGGGTGCAACGACTGTCTTGGCTGTTGAAGCGAAACAGAGTAGGGTGCAGCAGTGACTGCACAGTCGGTGCTTGCTGGACACTTCAATCACAGGCTGCCGGAGCCCCGGGCAAACTTGGCCAATTAGCCGCACACCACCGCTGACCCCCAGCTTCATTAAGGGCCTGGGCTCTGGATAAAGGGAGAGAGGAGAGGAGGTGGAGAGGATTAGCAGGTGAGAGAGTAAACTGTCAGCAGGGGCCAGGTTTGAGGAGATACACACATGCATTTGCACAAACACGCACACCAAGAGGTGACGCTCAAGGTTACAGATAAACACAATCAGAGCACACCATACCACACACGTGTACACATTGGCCGAATCACACTCCCGTGTCCCTGTGGGCTTACACCTGCAACAAAGGTGGTGATGGTGGGGTAGAGAGTCAGGGCTATAGAGGCCAGAGGGTGCAGCTCTCCCCCTCTTTCCCACACTACTGACTTGACAGCAACAGGTGTGGTGGCGAACAGACATGCAATTACCAAGTTGAGAATCTGCTCTTTGTGACAGAGACAACAACAAATAAGAGGTAGGATTGGAGTTCGAGGAGAGAAGGAGAGCGTAGTGTTAGAAGAAGAAAGAGGATACAGACAGACTACCCGGAGGTGAGAAAAAAGAAAGACAAAGAGAAAGAGAGATTTCCAGTTGTCTCTTTTCATTGGAAATCTCTCACCGGCAATGTGGGGGGGGGGGAAAAGAAGATCAAAAACTAACACAGACAGTAACTATGACACACCTGTTGTTCTGCAGTGGAAATAAAAATTTACACACTTTGGTTGTCTGAAGAGGCATCGCATAAGTGTGCGCACAACACTGAGACAATTCAGAGAGGGTGGATGAGGCTTTCTGAGGTGCTTTGGGACAGGTTGTGCTCAATGAGCCCTGACAGAAAGACTGTTTGGTGTATGCGGGTGTGTTTGTGTTTGCCTGCATTACAAATGTGTACATCCACATGGGACCTCTGTTTGCATCAGCCTTGCAATGAAAACCACAGCAGTGCTACAGATTGGGTGGGGGAGGGACAGCAGCTTCATACACGCTCCCCTTCATTTTCTCTGTTTTCCCTCTCAGATTACGGGCCTTCGATCAGTCTAAAGTAATGTTTGTGAGCTTTGCCGCTTGTGTAGCAATAACTGCTGTCGGAGAGCTTGCATGCTTGGGTGGAGAGAAGATACTGGCCCTTTATTTAAAACAAGCCAAGGATAAAAGATCAATGGCCCAATTCAAGCCATGAATTGGAGGGAAAAGTTCACAAAACATAGTGGGAGATTACGAGCAGGAGATATATGCGTAGATAGAGGGGGAAGCGGAGAGTGAAGGGGCATCTAGCTCATCTGGGTGCTAGTGGCTTATTGATTGTTTGAGACACAGAGCTCCCAGCCATTCATCACCAACCACTCTCAGGCCCTTAGATAACTCCTATGATAGTGCCCTGCTGCTGAGCAGCTGCAACTGGCCACATCTATTATCCTTCAAAGTAAGCCCCCTAGCCTGGGAACAGGCATGGAGGGGCTGCTGGGTGACAGGCTGAAGGGAGGGCTGAAATGGAAATGGAGGAGGCCTGTGGTTAGGAGCATGTGGTTGAGGCTACGGTATACAAAAGCAGACGCTAAGGTTGAAGGGCCAGGGCTTTATGAAAAATGGTGCTCTGACAGCCACAGCAAAGACGAGAAACTGTCTGTTTCCACCAAGAGAAGAGGAGAAAAAAATGTGACAGCACTATTGTTTCCACTTCTTGGCCAAACAGTATTAGCAAAGCTGTTTTATAGCAGATAGTACACAAACCAACGAAGCGACAGGCAGCTCTAAAAACTGCTGAGTTGCTGTGTGTGTGTGTTTGTGTGTGTTGTGCGTGCAGGCAGACAGACAATTCCCAGATTGGGCAGGTGGGGATCAGCCATAATGAGCCATGCAGGGGGAGAAAAGTGGAACTGAGGGCAAAAAAAAAAAAAAGGAAAAAAAAGGAAGAAGGCCAAAGAGCAAGGGAGAAAGAGAGAGAGAGTGATGGAGACGGGCTCAGAGCCAGAGACAAGGCCCCAAAAGAGCAATTACAGGAGATCCAGAGAAGGTGTGGGCCCAGCCCGCAGGCATAGTTTCAAACGGCACAAAGCCCTGCCAGACATGTACTCACAAGGATTTACAAGCGTGCACACACACATTAATTTGCCTGCCTAAATTGAAGAAAAACTTGTTACAAGCAAACTAAACAGATGGACAAAATAGATGAGATGACGAATAAAACTCAAAATAGGAGGGAGGCAAGCGTGAGGTGGGAGGATTTTTAAACCGGGAGGGGCGGGGGTCATCTCGAGCCACACGTCACCGCGCCACATGTTTTCAATGCAACATTCTGCTCTGGTTGGTTGCAACCTGTTCCCTTAACAGCACGGCCTGAAAGCAAAGCTTAAAAACCCCAGGTCGGGTCACTGTGCGCAAAACTTTCCGGCTGATTGTGCTTTGTGCGGCGAGCGCGCTAAACAACACTGAAAAGTCTGGACAGCTTCACACCACGGTCCCTGTCACAGATACAAGTCCGAAATAGTTTCTGAAGGCAACCGTTTCTGCCTTCCCTCCTCCCCACCTCGCCCACCTCCACATCCACGGCTTAAAGGAGAACGACAAGTTGGAAAGAACAAGCGTGAATGATAGGAGAAAAAGAAGGAGAGAGAGATGTGCAAACAGATAAGGGGGAGGGGAAATTAAATTAAGAGAAAAGTTCTCGCGCAACGGCATGCACCATTGATTTCCTATTCTCTTGGAAACATTTAATGAGCTTAAATAGGAGCCTCATCTGACACTGCCACAGTGACTCGGAGGAGCCTCCCAGTGAGAGGAAATCGTTCAGCGGCTGTGACGGCTACCAGAGGGGGTGAAAGACGGAGACGAGACAAGGGAAGGGGGGGGGGGGGGTGTTTAATGCCAAAACAAGAGACATGAGCAAGACAGATGTTGGATCATACTCAGTAAATGGTCCAGCGATAGCATTGCTTGCCTAGTTCTCAATGAGGTGGGAAAAATGAAAAGAGATTACTGGAAGACAGCCAGATGTTAGAAGATGTCAAAGGTGCTCTACATTCAACCAGCCTGCCTAGTTATTAGGTGCTTACTCACATCAGACCCTCATAAGAACCTAACAAAAACATACTGACTGACAGCTTATGCACTACCTCATTACTTCCTTTACAACCTCCCAACAAGGTATTGATCAGATGCAGCTGTGTGGTAGCCACAGAGTTGCGTCTTCTTTGTCCTAGCCTCGATCCTCCCTGTATTGGCAGATCTTTAGTCACTTCACAGGGCTCAGTCCAGAGGTGATTCACTGCTCATGCCCCAATGTGAAGCATCAGTAGCTGTGTTATGATGCTGTCTGCTGGTGCTGCATCCAGCCACGTTTTAGCGTGAAATCATTATAATATGCACTATAACTCATGGTATAGTGCTGTGGTACATATGAGTGCGTATAAATCAAACTGTGTAAATCCAAACTTTGTTTTTATGTAAATATTAAGTATACTCTATAACTGCCTCAAGTCTTTGTGGCATGGGTTCAACAAGGTCCTGGAAACATTCCTTTCAGATTTCCATTTTTACACAACAGCATCGTGGAGCTGCTGTGGATGTGTCAGCCGTACATTCATCCTCGGCTCCAGCACATCCCAAAAGTGCTGTACTGGATTGAGATTTGATGAATGATGAGGACATTGGACTACAAGAACTCAATGTCATGTTCAAAAATAGAAAGTTGATATGATTTGAGCTTTGTACCATGGCATGTTATCCTGCTGGTACACTGTTGTCATAAAGGATTGAACACCATCAACAATTATACTCAATCATGCTGTGGCATTTAAGCAAACCTCAGTTGTTCCTAGGGGCCCTAAAGGTACACATACAAGGCAGGACGGATCTACGCTTTTATGTTGTTTATGTCAGTTTCTGAATCTCCCATCCGAGTGTCACATAGAAGTGCATACTCATCAGACCGGCTAACATTCTATTGCCCGGTTTTGATAAACCCGTACAAACTATAGTCTCAGTTTCCTGTTGTCACCCGATGTGCTCTTCTGCTGCTGTAGCCCTAACGCTTCAAGGTTCAACATGTTGAGCATACAGAGATACTCTTATGCATACTTTGGTTGTTACCTATCAGTTCAAAACAGTCTGCCCATTTTCCCTTGACCTCTGGCCTCAATGAAGCTTTTTTGCCATGAGAACTACTGCTCACTGGATATTTTCCCTTTTTGGACCATTTCATGTAAACCATCGAAATGGTTGTGTGGGAAAATCCCAGTATATCAGCAGTTTCTGATGTGCTCAGATCAGCCCATCTGGCACCAACAACCATGCCAACCCTATTCCGATGCTCAGTCTGAGCTTCAGCAGGTTGTCTTGACCATGTCTATATGCCAAGTTGCTGCCATATGATTTTTTAGATGTTTCCATTAACAAGCATTTGAACAAGTGTACTCAATAAAGTGGCTGGCAAAAGGATATTCATACTAAAGTACATCTGGCAGTGTACTGTGGTACATGACCTTCAGATAGGCACTTTGTACCTTTATCACCCAAGTATCTTGCAGGCTGCCAGGAATTACTTTGTAACTTTGGCAGTTAAAATTGCAAAATAATTCTCATCTTTCAGGAACTATTTGAATGTTCTCTCTACCCGAAAATGGTTGAGGAGTTATGGTAATGTGAAGCGCACATGGTAACATCTAGGCGGAGCTGATTTTTTGTTTTCTGAGTTCAGTCAGCAGTGCCTTGTGAAGCCTTTGTGCTACCGTGAAACGCAGAATGTCCCTTTAAAGCTCTTCTTCTCTTCTTTGCGAAACCATTTGGATTTTGTCTCTAGCAGAAACAGTAATGGAGTTACAGTGATTTAAAGAGCGCTTGTAAAATGGAACCGGCGCCGGGCTGATGGTCATTTAAAAAAAAGAAAAAGAAAAAGAAGAAGCGTTATCATGCAATGGGACACCAGAATTCAGCCTGACCATTAACATGTTATCATAGGTTTCAAAATAAGGAGTTAAAAGGCTTATCACCAGAAAATGCATTAGAATACGTAAGGAATAAATTGATTAATAATCAAATATAATCTACAGACAATTTGTTCCAAGCCTAAATGGATTTTTTCTTGGTCTATAATTGAACCCAAGAGTTAATTTTTGTGTAAATGTCATGTAGGAAGGCTTTTCAGGAGTGTACTTCTGGTTGGTACAAAGCAGAGTTTAAGACAAATAATCTTTAATGTGCTTATAGTTACACAAACTTGTTCCTATTCAGTGTTTTTCTATTCACTGCAATAGCTCCGATTGATTAAGCATAAACAGCTTAGTGTTTTTACAGAAGCATCTGTTTTCTGGTACACAGTCCCTTACCAATCCACCTCAGCCAGATCAGTTCGTGACCCCATTTTTCTCCCCCAACTTTGACATAGCTACTGTTGGAGTAGCTGGTTTGTAACACCTCTGAGTATCTATCCAGACAGATGCACAGCACGCAGCAAAGCAGCCAGTGTGGGTGTTTTGCACAACTGGCAGCAGCGCTGAGGCCTTGTTTCACTGGGCTTTTATTTGTGACTTGAAACAGAAGTTGTCCTAAGAGACACCGCTTTTGTTTTGTTTTTTTTCAAATGAAACTTGGGCTGAAACAATCATATGATGCCCTGGTGATTAATTATGGCAAAAAAAGAAAAACAACCCACATGACAGCGACACTGTTTCTTTCTGTGGAATTCCAGAAATACGCAGGCGTGAACTCCCACACATACATACCAAGTGCAGGAAACTGGAAGTGACTAACGGCAACACAAGGGCAACAACTAAAAGAAGGCGTGTCTATAGCCTTTGACTGCCTTCTTGCTTCAATTTTTCGCTCAACTTAGTACCAGCAAGACTGAACCTTTCACCACCAGAAACTGTCTGAACTCTCTGCAGGGATCCATAGGTCATCACGTATAGGACAGTGTAGATCACTCTCTAAACCATTTACACTGGTCTATATATAGCCTGCAGAGAAAAAGGTCATTATTGAAACAGAAAGCTATATTTCATAATTGCACTACCACGCTTCTATCCCCTCAGTGAAATTGGCTCTCCAGAATATTTTCTCTCTCACTCCTTTCCATCTCTCTTTATCTCCTCTCTTGTCTGTTAGAGAGGGCGATTTTGACAGGCTGACTGTCTCTCCTGATGCAATAACCACCCTCCATTTGTATCTAAGGAGGGTGCATTAACTAGACAGCGTAATCAGCCTGCACAGGAAAGGGAGCAAGCCTCACCAACTGACTGCTTTTTACCACTCTAAGCTATAACAGCTTGCCATTAGGCCACAATTAGCACCGCTCGCTTGGGGAAAAATAACCCCTCAAAAGACCTTCGGGCGGCAGGGCGGATGCGAGAAAAAGGACTTTCGTTCAAGTCCATTGTTGTGATAAACACTCAGGAGAGATAATCTTATTTGATCATGCTTGATGGTGAAGGCAGTGGGACTTTAAAAGATTTTTAAAAAGTGCCTTATAGTGCCGTGGGACAATGCCAGAGCTCAAACTGATACTACTGACGTGTTACAATGGAAGATTCAGACCGGAAAACGAAAAGGCTTATCGTCAGCCACTTCAGACAGTGCATAATTCCTCTGAAAAGTCAGCAGGTAAAAATGAAAGAAAAAGAAAAAAGAAACTTCTGACAGCACTGCCTTGAGATAAGTGCATTCACTTCCAAAACTGGGAGGCAAATGCCCGTGTGGCAAAGGTGCACTCCAGGTGAATGTGTTCAACCAGTGGAGGATACAGTCGCACAGGGCTGCAAAGGCTGCATTCAGTAGGTAAAAACACATTCTCTCCCTTGGGGTTTTTGGAACAATAAAGAGAAAATGTGTGTCCCTGTGGTCATTTGCGGCATGTTGGCAGTGGGCAGACAGAGATAAGAGTTTGGATCGGTGGAGGCTGACACGCTGTGATTATCCCCCGCTGCTAGAATTGACCGTCCATCAATCCAGACAACCAAGAGGACTGGGGCTAGCCGACTCAGTGGTTGCCCGAGACTCGATTTTTTTTATGATTCAATGACTCGCAGGGGGGAAAAAAAAAAAAAAAAAAGTCAAATGTTTTTCAAATATGTTGTCATACTGAATCACTTTTTTTTATTGGGATTCAGATTCACAAATACTCATCAAGTGCCGCAGTCTCAGAGGTATAATTACTAGCACATATGCTCTCACACCAAGTCTTAACACGTACTTAGACTACCACCTGACTTTCTATGGCTTCCTCTCAAGTTCCTGTCTGCCTTCCTGTCTCTCTGACCGCCTCCTCCCATCGCCTCACGCTGCGTGTTCTGGACCTGAAACCAACTCCAAAACAACAGAGTGAGCCACGGGAGAGATGGAGGACGGAACCGAGCAACGAGAACGAGAGAGGCATGGAAAGAGGGTGTGTGTCAAGAACCACATTCTTTCTGCTGAGTGCCATCTGGAAGTGGAAAGGTAGATAAACAATGACGTGAGACGCATCCCATCTCCTTCCTAAAGCCCGAACAGACACATGCTCGCCACAATGCATGAGCGCCGCTGCCACCGATCCTGCGTCGCGTGCCAAGCATTGTCAGGGATTGGGTCTTATCAATCGTTGGCCAGATACTGAGCAGAAGCACAAGGCGAACAAAGGGAAAGGGAGAGAACAAAAAAAATGGAGGGGAAATGCAAGCCACAATGAGAAACACAAATGAGAACATGGCCGGCAGCCATCCGTCCACGCGGTCTGGACCGACTCTATTTAATCTGGTCAAGTCTGCCCCAAAATCAAAGCAATCTCCCTCAGTGAGCCGACAGAGCAAGGAATCAGACAGCCAATCCCGCCCAAAAAGGAAGTTGGTGCGGTGCTGAATGAGGCAATATCAGACTATGCAGAATTGTGGTAGGAATGCAAACTATTACAGCTATAAAAGTCTTTGCTTTACTTAAAAAAAACAAAACAAAACAAAATCCCTCCATTTGCATTCACTCAACTTGCAAGTGGAGCTCCGGGGCAACGTTAGCTGCTGCTCCCTCTGCTTTTGAATTCGTCACCATATTTTTTTGCAGGCACCTTCTGGCATGCAATATATTACAGTAATAGTAGAAATCTTTATTATCCCTTATGGGGAACTTGCCCTTGTAGTAAGTCAGAGATAATAACAAAAACAATATACATACATTTCCAACACATAGAAGATGCAAACTGATGAAGAGCAACAGCTGGAGCAACAGCTGCAGGGATGCCCCCTGTGGGCGCTATGCCTCTTGGGACCACCCTGTCCTGTAAGAGTGCTTATCTTGACCCAAGTAAGACATACTAAGGCCACTGTGGGAATGACATTAAAAAAAGTGCTGGGATGAAGAGACCTTGACAGCTATCCCTCAGGAGGGAGGAGAAGCTGCACCTGCATGTGCCTCGGCTCTGCTCCGTTAAGTTTCTGTCTCTCCAGACTCTACTGTGTGCGTGTGAGTAGGAAAACAGTGTCCTCTGCCCGGTTTTGTTGGCACTATCGCTGGGGAAAGTAGATGGAAAGTGAAGAACTGGGAGGAGGGCTGACAAATAAGTCACATCAGGTAACATTCACAAAATTGAAGGGCTGGAGAGGGGTGTAAAGAAAAATGCATTAAGGGAAGAAAGGGTGTCTGTCGGTTCTTATTGATTCATCGGCAAAAGTCTCCAGTCCTGATTAGAAACCACTGTATTCAATAGTCGGAGAAAATAGCAAAGAAATGTTCTGTTTGCTCCCAAACACCACTTACACATTCTGACTGAGGAGACAGTGAAACACAATCTCTTGTTTTTCTTTGAGTTGGGAGACTTTTTTTTTTTTTTTTTACTGCAATGGCTCTGATCAAAAAAGCAGGAGGAGTGAGGAAGAGGAAGAAGCCTGAAAGAACTGAAAGGCCTGGAAATGTGGGTCAGAGACATAACATATTAATACAGTGACCAACCAGAAAAGAAAAACAATTTAGAAGAGAGGAAAATAGATGAAGACCGAAAGAGATCCAAAATATGCACAGCAGAGACAATTTCTGTTTCAACAAACCCTGGCATGCAGGGAAGAAAAAACAAAACAGGAACTTCTCTGCAAGCAGCTTCAGAAAATAAAAAGAATATAATCACTTTAAAGTTATTTGGCCAAATGATCCTTCAGCTGTATTAAGACCTTGATAAATGCCTACTGTCTGGGCTGTTATTAAACACCACAGAGACTGGTTGGTCCCTGTGCCAGCCAAAACTAATTAAAGCCAGGCAGATGTGTCTGGACAGTGGTGTACCACACACCTACAATGTAACACATTTGCACACTTGTAAGCACACTTATACAAGCATGCATGCGCACGTGCACAATATCTAAATAGGCTGTTAAATGTGTCTACCCTGTAATCATTTCCAGCTCATGAGACTGTCATCCAGCTAACTACACCAGGTGAACGCAAAGCAACCTTAGCTTCAATTTCCAATTTTGGCATGTTCGACTTCGGAAACTTTTTTTTCTCCCCTTTTTTGTCAGGCAGCGGCCAGAAAGAGAAAAAGCCCCCCCGTGCCTTATTACCTTCTCCGGCACCAGGCAAGACATTTTTTCTGTATTCCCTACCTTTTCTGCTGCAGGTGATGATGAGAGAGCTAACAGCAACCAATTAATCTTTCATAGTGCACGTGTTCTTGCTTTTGTTAGGTCTGCTCTATGAGTTGTATGAGACTGCAGCTGTACAATAGAAGGCTGGTGACGCTTTCATCCTTCTCCTCCTCCTCTTCCTCCTCTCCACTTTTCATTCTCATACTTTGTGAGCAAACAGCTGGGCTTATTTTATTTATTTTTTTCCTTGCAAAAGCTATCATTACAGCAGCCTACAGGCATAAGAGCTGCACTCCAAACTGCTGATGGAAGCCTGGCTAGCCGAGTCAGAGGTAGTGATGAGATTGCACTGGGGATGTGCGCTTGGGGAGGAGAGGGGACGAGAGCAGAGGAGGGAGGTTGTATTGGGCTAGGGTGGAGCCATTAGATGATAAACACACAGTGCACGAGTACACATACAGAAGCGCATGACATGAAGCGATGCAAGCACCTGCGTTTCATCTTCATTTAGGCTGTCGGTCTCATCCCCTTGTAATCAAACCTATCTTAGGTCACATACACACATCAGCGATTCTTCTGCATGCTCAACACACACACACACACACACACACACACACACACACACACACACACACACACACACTAGTGACTAATCACCCATCTGGAGCAGCCATTCGCAAGTCTGGATGACAAAGCGCCCATGCCCAAAAATATAGGTTAATGCCCTTCTCAACACAAGGCTTAGGCTGCATTACAACCAAACAGACAGGTTTAGGGAGGGGGTAGAGGTGGCTTATGAGCTGGCTCAGACATGCATGGACAGGGGAGGAAGCAAGTGACATCACAGATAAGGGTGATCTACTTGGGCTAACTGCTAGCAGGCACACGGAGCTGACAAGCCCGTATGTGCACTTGATTTCAACAATAGCTCACAGAGTCAAGGGCAGGGAGAGGGCAGAGACAAAACAGTAGGAAAAACCATTTCAGTGTGACTAGGCAGGTTTGTGAAGTGAAAAATCCGTTGTGGCTTACTCGTAGGGCATTGCTGAACATCCCCCCATCCCTGTCATCGCTAAATATTAGCGTGTTAGCAGTGGCAGGTGTTAGCCATCCCCTCTCAGATCCATCCATGAGTTTGGGCTTATTCTCTGAATGCCTCAACCACTGTGGAAAGCCTTTTCCCCCAGCAGAGGCTGTCATGATCCAGGTAAGTCTCCTAGTTGTGTGAGGGGACTGATGCAACCAAAGCCAGGTTCAGAATGTGGGATAAGGTTGGATCAGAGCCAGGAGCCATTAGCAAGCAGTGTGTCTGACACAACGGGCAGAACCTGACATTTTCAAAGGCGTAGAAGGACTTGAACAGAGCCGTGGTGAGGAGTGCAAGGCAGCTGTTTCATTCAGGCCTGCTGATAACAACCCTCTGTCCAGATTGGCTAGTGCAAACGAAGTAAGGGGACCACAAGGCAGCACGAATACAAATCACTTCTTCGATAGTCTACACTGAGCTAAGCAAAAACTACTGAACTGGCATTCTCGCATTCATTTCTTAGCCGATCAAGCCTCTTGTGGTTCAACGTTTTCTGCAGGCAAGAATTTTAATGTCCCAGAATGCATTAAGACTAATATGCATCCTTACAAAGAAGCATGTGACAGTACGGTTAATAAGCAGAAAACTCTTTAGTTATCAGGGGGAGCCAGCAGTATGAACAGACAACGATCTCGCTAATGGCCCTAGCCATATCATTTACCATACAGCCCCTAGCAAGAAACACATAGACACAGGCTCTGGAGAAGGGACACTTTCATTACTCAAAAGATAACATCCTAACAATGACTTTTTTTTTTTGCTTACAACCCCCACTGACAATAAGTACACAATTAGCACATCAATTATGAGTGAGGAAAATAAAAACGCAGGTTATTTAATTCTTTTTCCACTCAGTGCTCAGATATAACTACCACACAAAGCTTGAGAGCAGTGTTACTAACAGATGGAGGAACAGGCACTTAACCCCAACAGCACAGACCTTTCATTCTGTTTTGTTTTGTTTGCAAAATTCTTGCCAATAATGTTCGCATTTCAATTATAAATCAGCGGAACAAACAAGTGATTTAAAATCACTGGTGAGAAACCATCTGGCTTAGAGTGTTGCTTGATTTCAACAATCAGTCACAGATTCAAGTAGACTGTGCTCTGGCGGTATATACCTATTACACACTGACCATTGCAATCACAAAAAACAACAAGCCTTTACATCTGTGACTGAGGTTCACTCCCATTAAAAACCCATCACACCCACTACA
This sequence comes from Rhamphochromis sp. 'chilingali', assembly GCF_963969265.1. NCBI lineage: Eukaryota > Metazoa > Chordata > Actinopteri > Cichliformes > Cichlidae > Rhamphochromis > Rhamphochromis sp. 'chilingali'. The sequence continues at coordinate 51,521,516 of NC_137930.1, read as the reverse complement.
ACCATGCTACACTTACTGCGCGCAAAACCCATTGCTATAATTGGTTCCACTGCACCCTTTACCCACTCTGGACGGGGCCAACTGGCAAATTCAAACCACTCTGCAGTAACTGGAAAAGAACCATACCCTAGTTGTGTCTCAGAGACAATAAAGTGTGACAAACTGCTTCCAAACATGGGGAAGAACTGAAAACGCACAAATTGTTTCAGTCAGATAGGAAAGAAATAACAGACAAAACAGAAAAGAGAAGAGACGGGGAGAAGCTCCATTGCCTGCTACGGAAGGCAAACAGTGATGACGGTGTGACTGCGGGCCGACGGCATCCCTCCGGAGAAGAGTGCACACTCCATCAGACCGCAAAAACAGGCAAGAGGGTCGCAACCATTACCTCGGACAGAGACGAAGAGGAACCCCGGAGCCTGGCATTCTCAGACTCACAGGACAGCCGAGAGAATGTTTGTGTGAAGGTGTTTTAACAGCTAGAGAAAGCTAAACAGAAAGCAAGCAGGGCAGTTTGAATGTGATTGTGTAAGGAAAGTGTGACCGAATGACGTATGAATACATGCACGAGGGGTGGTGACTGTGTTCGATCAAGGCTCAGCTAGAGCTTGAGAGAGCATCTTGGAGATGTTTGTCATACCAGAGCGAGGAGCATGTCTGTACGAGGACGAAACTGAGAGAAAACGCTAGCAGGACCCCGAGGCTCTGAACACAAGCACGCTGCCTTCTCGCTAAAATAGAACGCACTCAAGACAGACTCGCTGACTCTCCCAAACTTGTGCTTTAAGGGAAGGAAAAAGCATAAAAACACTCATTAGTATTAAATAGTACAAGAAATTGCAAATGAGAGCAGAGCCGAGGACTGGAAGATATTTATTAAAAAACATGATTTATAAGCAAAAAGTAAGTAATTATCCTCAGCCAAACACAATAGAAGCTCACAATCAGTCATAATTGTTGCTTGGTGTGACATGACTGCAGATAAAGGAAAACTATAATTGATATTCTGAACTGAGTTTTCCTAATTAAAACACTGATTATTCTGGTAAACAGACAATGACAACCAGAGGCGTGGCACTGCCCTTTAGAGGAGGCACTTGCACGGCGCTAAACCCAAGTTCCTTCGAGGCCCTGATTTTTTTTGTTTTTTTGACAGTGCGCCGTTGTCCGGGGATTGGGGAACTTCATTGATATGTAAACACAAACACAAAAACGGGAGTGCAGTTTTTATACGACACAATCCCCTAACCGAGGCCTTTTATTTGTTTTCTCCAATAAATGTCAAGTTTTATTAACATATTGACCCTGAGAGACAGAGAGCGAGAGAATGGGAAAAGAGACAGTGTGTGGACGACTGTGATGTTATTTATATATATAAAATAAAAAAAAACTTTAAAAAAAATGCTCCAAATCCTTACTAAATCCTTGTGTAGGAAAAGTTTAGGATTGAAGGGCTTGTGGATTACAAAGGTTGGACACTGAACAATAGGGGCTTACTTAGAGCTGGTACTGGGCAAATAGGGGAGGCAGTTGAGGACAGCACACTTAATGGAAGTGACAGTCAGCAGATACGCACTGGTCCCCTTCATCCGCAATTGCACGCACTCCCTCCTTTGGCAGACCAGAAAAGAGAAGGGGAAGAAAAAGAAAGAGAGACAGAAGAAAGAAAGAAAAACACCACCCCATCTACTGATTACATACAATACAGTGGGAGAGAGGTAGGTGAGGTGAGGGGGGTAGAGTGGGGTGAAGTGAATAGACAGAGTGCTGCCAGGGCCTACTTTTAGATAGCGTGGTTATCAGGAAGAGAAGGAGCGCCAGAAACAAAGAGGAAGTTTGCTGCTGTTGTTTTATCTGGAAGCACATTAAACTGAGAGGCACACAGGGGACGAGACAGTAAGAGTAAAGAGAGAGGCCATTCAGAGCGAGGGAAGAAAGTGTCTAAAAATCAGGCAACCTTCAGACACATCCCGTCCCGTCCCTCTAACTCAAAGCTACACACATGTGCACACTTTGCCCTTGGCTCAAAGTCATCCCTAGTTCATGGTCGCTGGCTTTGATAGGAGACGGGGCCCTGGAACGAGTTACTAACGACCCAGAAAGCTGCTCGTCGGGCTATTGGTGCAGCCTGATATGAAGCGAGAGAGGTCGTCACTGGGATGGAAACTCAATGTGGCCTTTGATAAAACACTCAAAGAAGGATAAAAACAGAACTGGAATTAGGCAACCCATCAGGCCATGATGGAAAGTAGGCAAGATAGCGAGGGCCAGGCGATGGGAGCCGGGGGTAAATCCGTGCCCTTGTGGATTGCCCTTGACCCTGAGGCCTGCATTGAGAAACTGTTGAGCACAGCACCTGCCAGGTGTGGGCTTGGAGAAGGATGAGAGGCATGTCAATGAGAGGGTCCCCCCCTCCCGACTCCCCTGCTGCCAAACACAACACCCAGGCAGCCCGCTGGATCCAACTAATCAGAGAACTTAGCCGCTGACCTCTCCGCGGGCTCTATACCTTTTAATGAGATCCATGTCTTTGATTTGTCTAGCCGCCTGGAGAGAAAGACAGATCATGCATAAGCTCAGACAAACACACACACACACACACACACACACACACACACACACACACACACACACACACACAAGCTTTGCTAACAGTTGGGCAGTTTCACATTGACACACAAAGACACAAGCGACGTTGAAATAATGAACGGTCTGTAATGCACTATGGCCAAGGGCTCTCGCGCGTGTGCGCCCATGCACAGAGGAAGCGGATACACAACGATGAACTAGAACAACCGCTGCCTGAGAACTAACGAAAGCCTGCCCAGCTAATCAGCACACACAGGAGCACACGGAACCACACAGACATAAGCCGAGCCCAGCTCAAGGACACGGCACCCACCTTGTTAAGGGAAGGCCAAGGGAGGTGCAGGTGAGATTGGATCCAGACATGCTTGCTCACAGATAGAATTGAATTATTGATCAGCCAACAGATTGTGTTATGAGGAATTCATGGATCCATGCTTGGCCTGCCCGGCTCCCCGAGGCTGAAAGACAGACTGTGTGTGGACTCACTATACATGTATACATTTGTGCATGTGTGCGGATGCGTGTGTGCTGGGCAAGCCTAGGGGGAGGAAGGCAGCCCTGGTCAAAGACCGAATTATTTTCCGTGGGCAGAGTGGGCAGTGTGAGCTCGCACTTAGACAAGACAGAGCAAACAGTGAATCGATCAAGCTGGCTGGGGTGATGCATACAGAAGGAAGGCCTCAATCCTTGCTGTGCCGAGAGGGCTTTAACTGCTCACACACTGAGTGGCTTTTTCATTGGCACTCAGGCAACAGCACAATCCTCAGCTCTTAATACTACCAATGGAAAGAGAGGAAATGGGATTTTTATTTGTCTGAGCACCAAGGGTGGTCTGCTGCTCCGAATAATACACTAAAATACAGGGTCTAGCTTAGGCTGTGCTCTGTTATCAGCATCAGAATTGGCCAACATGAGGTGCAAAAGGACTGTGTTCTATCACAAGGCTGTGGAGCAGGCATAAAATGAGGGACTGGACAGGGGTAGGATGTTTGGGGGTTTTTTGGTGGTGCATCTTTTTACAAAGCTTAAGCATCCTGAGTGTAAGAAATACACTTTTAATTATACCACATTTAATAATCTCACTGGTTTTCAGCGATGAGGACTCGTTTGTTTATATCTCATGTGAAGAACAGATGCATAGTTTGAACATGCTCAGGAGACACAATGTTTTGTTTTCTGTACATCTGAAGGTGGAAAGAGCCATAGTAACCCTGTGGGTACGTGACTTTGTTTTTTTCCATTACCAACTCTGTACTACTAATTAAACAAAGGACACAGAGGAATGCTCGATGACAGCTCACAGAAACAGGGAGTGGGAATGAAACAGAACAGAACCTGGGTAAAAATATAATAAGAAAAAAAAAACTGAGGCTAAGAGAGATGGAGAGACATGTCAACGGTTGTGTGCTGCTGATTTAAACAAGGACGGCTACAGAGCGATCCTTACTGAGATCTAGAGCGGTAGCTAAATGACTACTTGGGCCTGATCGCGGTAGCAGTCGGCACCAGTCTACAAATAAACAAGCGACCGCGACTCTTACACCCCACCTCACGTCCATCTGTTACAGGAATTTTACACTCTGCTCCTCCATATCCAAATGAAAGAGGACAGGAGTAAAAGGGGGGAAAAATCTTTCCTGGTGAGACTTGTGTGATTTGGGGAGCCAATCTGGCTGAATGTTTTTTGTAAACAGTGTGACTGCAGCTTGTTTTTGGAGAACGCACTAGAGAGCAGCATTAGGTTGTTTAAGTGTGTAACAAGGAAAGAGACAAGGGTCTTGGTAGTAAGGTTCTGTAACCCCAGCAGCAGATCTACTCTGGCTAATGACCGTAATTAAAGAACCCAGCTTCATTGAGGGACTTGACGTGGGATAAGCTCAGGAGGGATGTGGAATAGACGTAGTTACAGCAGATGGAAGTAACCACAGGACTGAGTTTAAAAACGCTCGGGCTGAACGTATCGGAGGCTGAGTGGTAGGTTAGTGTGTTATGAGGGCTTGTAAATATTTAGGCATTCTTACAAGGATATGTGGCTACCGCTCTCACCATCTACCATCACATGTCTGACTAACTGTATATTGCACAACAACAAATCAGGAAATGGATACCACTTCACGGGATATGCCGACACCAGCATAAAATAGCCAACAACATCCTTTTTTTTTTTTTGGCTGAATAAGTTCCGGGGGGGGGGGGGGCAAAACTGGGAAGTTTTGAGGCTGCCCAGATGAGTCAGTGAGGAATAATGCATGTCATCGTGGCTGCGTGAATAGGAGAGCGAGGCTGGGGGGCAAGCGAAGACACCCAAGACATAGAGCTATGATGACACTACCACAGATCTGCATTTCAGAAGACAGCTCCGAGCCCCAGGCAGGTTTGAAGCACCAGGATTAATAACCACGTGCACTACAGACACACCGACGAAGAGAAGACAAAGAAGAGAGCTGAAAAAAACTACGATCCGACGGGAGGGGGAGAAAAGTTATGGAGAGCAAGAGAACAGATAGAGACTGCTAATAAAGAGAACTAAGAGAGATGAGGGTGTTAACAGGAAATTGTAAACGTGATCGCAGTGGGTACTTCTAAACTGATCCAACGTATGGGTCACGGTTGGCTGAATGTGGAACAACTGAGGTTCCTGTATACATTCACCAAACCGACGGGAGGTGATGGTATACAGAGCCAGTGGGGGGAGCGCATACTGCTGCAGGTCTGATTTTAGTCCACCAGAATGCCTCAATGTGACAAGGTCAAAACCAAGGTAAAGACCTGACTCATGGTGATGCGCTCTAAAAATCCAAACTATTTAAAAGAAAAGTTCTTCTTTTTTTTTTTATTTGTTTTGCTGCTTGTATTCTACTCATCTTCCCCCCCCACCCCCCCACCCCCCACAGAATTGCTTTGCTGCTGCACTGGGTAGCTAATTTCCCCAGGCAGATCAATAAAATTTAAAAAAAAAAAGAAAAGAAAAAAGGATTACCTTAGAAAAATCACACCACAGACTATCACACACAGATTTGAATACCCAATGGTCACTACAAAAAAAAAAAAAAAAAATGTCAGTCTCTAAGGTTACAGCAGTATCTTTGGCAGCATTATTACCGCTGTTGCTGAGACCGCTACCACAGTAAAACGCTCTGTCAGTTTACAGATGAGAAGCAACAGAGCCAGTGGCATTTAACGAGATTCACAGCAACTTTCACAATTGCTGTATGAACAGATTTTAATAGGTCCCTCTTGGATCATAGGCAGCTGAAAGGCCAAGATACCCACCTCATTTAACAGAGACAAGGACATGATACTGACCAAAAAAAGAATTTAATTTTCATAATACCATTTCAAAATGAAATGTAATAAAGGCAGATAACCTTGCTCCTACAGTATCCTCCATCACATCAGCCCTTTGTGAAAAAGGTTATGAATTTAGACCTAGACAGTGCAGAAGACGTATAGACATATATGCAATGGCCTGTATTTATGTAACGTTCTGGTGAGTATGCTACATTTTATAGGAAGATGCACAATGATATGTGGTCGCGCCATCATATTTTTTATTTTGTTCGTTTAGCACTATATCGTAATTTCAAACGACATAACCGCCAGCGGCAAGTAAGCGTTAAAGAAGGCCTGCAAGCTTCACACTAACAAGCACAGGTATTTGGAACATCTCCTCTTTCCATATTTTGACTGAAACAGACAACCGAGGGACAGACACCCAACCTCCAGCAGTGCTGCCACCCCCATGTCCACTTCCATCTGCCAGCAGGTTTTCAGCAGACGCCAGAGATAATAAGGGCAGCATATGGTTTCTCATACTATTTTAGTGCACATACCTTTGGATAAAATTTGGGAATTTATTCCACTATTGCATACTGATGTTTCTAAAATGTACAAACAAGAGTTGCTTGTGATCTGAAAAAACAGACAATAAAATGTGTATTTTTTATTTTATATATATATATATATATATATATATATATATATATATATATTTATTAATTTTTTTATTTTTTCCTTCAAATACTTTTCATATTAAATCTATTAGTTTGGTATTAATGTCACTAGCTGGTGTTGCCAACACATTATGCAGTTGCGCATAATTGTAATAATGTTTTTTCTTAATGTGACAATATGACACATTCAACACACATACAGTTCCTAAATTCAATAATCACAGCTATTAATTAAAGTTATGAATTAAAATCAATTACGTTATCTGCATAATTGTTAGACTTCACTTTTTATGCAGGCTTATGTAACAATCCTCTTAGTTTGTGCGAGAGAGTGGTGTGCAGTGGATGCACCTTACTTTAAATGTGTTGTCAGAAAGGAAAACTAAGTGACAGCATTGAGCAACTATGGCTAGGACATAAACAACTAGCCACTTTTTTTCTTCTCAACACAGCACAACTCCTGGACCACTCCCTGGTCACCTACAGTTTGGATTCCTGTAAGACCATTCTCTCTGTTCCCTCCCAAAACAAAAAAAAGCTCTTTAATCGGCTCCAAACGGTACAGAGTCGACACCCACACCAAGTCTGCTGACCACGTCACACGTATTCTCATCCAGCTTCATTGCATCCCCATTACTCAAGTGTATCTGGATCAAGACTCTGCTTCTCACTTTTAAAGCTCTCAATGACTTGGGACCCTCGTATCTTTCAAGCGTCCTTCACCCTTATACCTCTTCCTGTGCCCTACACTCGGCTTCAGCTGCTCTCCTGACTCCTACTTGCTTGGAAATTATCACCACGGGTGCCAGAGCCCTTGTGCTGTACCTCGTCATTGGAAATTATTACCACTTCACCCTCATCAGCTTGATTCGTTGACACAGGTTCAAATCACAGCTCAGAACCCATCTGTTTTCATCAGCATATCAGCTACAGCCGTCTTGTTCTACAATCATGTTATTCCTTGATTTTAAATCTCTCGTTATTGTTCTTGGTGTTGATTTTGTATTGTAAGATGACCTTATGACCTTGAGCACTTCCTAAGGTGAGCATATTTGAGATTTAACAATCAAAAAATAAAAAATTATATATATATATGAGTACTATTTTTAAGCTATAAAGTGTATTACATTACTTTATCTAAGTAGCAACTTTTCCACTGTTGGTAACAAAAAATATGTTTTTAAACATATGCCCAATTTCAAATTCTTTTAAAGCCCCAATTCATTAAGAAGTCTGTGTATTTTTTTTAAAGGCTCTCCAGGTGGGTTCCTTAGATTCAGATGGATCATTCATCTCTTTAACAAAGTTACACTGGCACACACCATTCCTCTAGGTCTTCCTCAGTTTGCCACATTACGGTCCCCCACGTCCCTCTCAGGTTGGTGTGACCTTCATCTGCAGCTGCTGCCAGTGCAGTGACCCCTTACGCATCTGACACCCACCGTTTCTGGCTGACACTCACATTCAGTTCTTCCTAATTAATCGCCCAGTGTACTTGATCAAAAAAACAAAAAGAAAAAACAAAGAAAAAAAAAAAAAAAAGAGGGCCTGCACTCAACCATATTAACATAAACCAACAGGACGTCATTTTAGCTGTAAAGCAGAGGTGATAATTAAAAATGATCTTGGCAGGAGGAAATTGGTCAGTTTGAGGATTAACTGTGAAATGACTCACTTGGATAAAAATGAATTGTAGTCTCTGGTGCCTCGGCTAGGATTAAATGGCACTCCACATAGAGTAACTCGGACAGGAACAAAAAGTGCAGGGAAAATGCAGTACAGGTGGTATAAGTACAGTGGGGCAAAAAAGTATTTAGTCAGCCACCGATTGTGCAAGTTCCCCCACTTAAAATGATGACAGAGGTCAGTAATTTGCACCAGAGGTACACTTCAACTGTGAGAGACAGAATGTGAAAAAAAAAATCCATGAATTCACATGGTAGGATTTGTAAAGAATTTATTCGTAAATTAGGGTGGAAAATAAGTATTTGGTCACCTCAAACAAGGAAAATCTCTGGCTCTCACAGACCTGTAACGTCTTCTGTAAGAAGCTTTTCTGTCCCCCACTCGTTACCTGTATGAATGGCACCTGTTTGAACTCATCATCTGTATAAAAGACACCTGTCCACAGCCTCAAACAGTCAGACTCCAAACTCCGCCATGGCCAAGACCAAAGAGCTTTCGAAGGACACCAGGAAAAGTATTGTAGACCTGCACCAGACTGGGAAGAGTGAATCTACAATAGGCAAGCAGCTTGGTGTGAAAAAATCAACTGTGGGAGCAATCATCAGAAAATGGAAGACATACAAGACCACTGATAATCTCCCTCGATCTGGGGCTCCACGCAAGATCTCATCCCGTGGGGTCAAAATGATCATGAGAACGGTGAGCAAAGATCCCAGAACCACACGGGGGGACCTGGTGAATGACCTGCAGAGAGCTGGGACCAAAGTAACAAAGGTCACCATCAGTAACACACTACAACGGCAGGGAATCAAATCCCGCAGTGCCAGACGTGTTCCGCTGCTGAAGCCAGTGCATGTCCAGGCCCGTCTGAAGTTTGCCAGAGAGCACATGGATGATACAGCAGAGGATTGGGAGAATGTCATGTGGTCAGATGAAACCAAAGTAGAACTTTTTGGTATAAACTCAACTCGTCGTGTTTGGAGGAAGAAGAATACTGAGTTGCATCCCAAGAACACCATACCTACTGTGAAGCATGGGGGTGGAAACATCATGCTATGGGGCTGTTTTTCTGCCAAGGGGACAGGACGACTGATCCGTGTTAAGGACAGAATGAATGGGGCCATGTATCGTGAGATTTTGAGCCAAAACCTCCTTCCATCAGTGAGAACTTTGAAGATGAAACGAGGCTGGGTCTTCCAACATGACAATGATCCAAAACACACCGCCCGGGCAACAAAGGAGTGGCTCCGTAAGAAGCATTTGAAAGTCCTGGAGTGGCCTAGCCAGTCTCCAGACCTCAACCCCATAGAAAATCTGTGGCGGGAGTTGAAAGTCCGTGTTGCTCGGCGACAGCCCCAAAACATCACTGCTCTCGAGAAGATCTGCATGGAGGAATGGGCCAAAATACCAGCTACTGTGTGTGCAAACCTGGTAAAGACCTATAGTAAACGTTTGACCTCTGTTATTGCCAACAAAGGTTATGTTATAAAGTATTGAGTTGTATTTTTGTTATTGACCAAATACTTATTTTCCACCCTGATTTACGAATAAATTCTTTACAAATCCTACCATGTGGATTCATGGATTTTTTTTTTTCACATTCTGTCTCTCACAGTTGAAGTGTACCTCTGGTGCAAATTACTGACCTCTGTCATCATTTTAAGTGGGGGAACTTGCACAATCGGTGGCTGACTAAATACTTTTTTGCCCCACTGTAGCTCTACATAGTTTTTATTAGTCAGAGGTTTCTGCAAACCTCTTTTAAACCTAGATCTCCTCGACAAAGATCTATCAATGGGCCGATAAATCCTGCACAGACAGCTCAATTTGTGCGGAATTAAGCATCGTCTCATCTTCGATGTGTTAAAAGTCTGAGAGATATGACTTGTCTTTTCATCGTAATGGCTAGGGAGGTGGGCCTTTCACGTTCCAGCTGACTGAAGCGGGCACGACCTAAAGTGTTTATTTTTTTCATAGCAATATGCACCAAAGCAAAAAATAAAAAATAAAAATGAAATTGCTGCTCACTTTTCTCCTGCCAATACAAAACCTGTGAAGTGAACACATTTGCTCAGATAAATCAAGGTGACCCACGAATCTCATCACTTGTGATAAATTTTCACATACCCTCCTCTGGGCTGTCAGGCAAAATGACTCAGTGGTTGTTAACCTTTGCCAGCGGCCTAAATAGGTGGGTTGGTTGACTTGCTTCCAGTAAGCAGGCACATCAGTAGCCTCTGTGATACTATGTGTCAGTTTCAACCAGTCAGCTCAGGTGCCACAGGGGAAGCTGGTGAGAGGAGGGAGAAACCGAGGCAAACATCTGTGTTCTCTATCCATCACCGAGTTCAGCCTTCATCCATGCGATGACGCCGACAGCCAATACCACACTCGTTCCCAAAAAACGCCCTTTGAACAGCAGTGCAGATCATGATTTCCTCTGGGCTAACTTTTTCAAGTGTTCGCTTAGCTCTGAATACATCATCATCATCACTCTTCTCCTCCTCTGCTCTCTCGCCCTCAAAAGAAGATGGGATATCTCAGTTCTTCTGCAGAACATCCTGAACAAAACCACTTAACTCAGTAATAAAAAGGAAGCTCCCTCCCTATGCAAATAATTTAGCTCCTTCAGGAATGCGAGTGTGTTTACAATATTCATCACATTCCTCTTATGCTCTGAGCACAGAGAGGGGAAAGAAGAGTCACAATGTTTAAAAGGTGGACGTGAGGACAGAGAAAGAGCAGAAAGGGCAGGAGTGGGGGGGAAACCAGTGAAAGTATGCAGCAGCACTGAGGAGAACATTTTCTCAAGAACCGACTGCATGGTATGTTCGGTTGTTGGCGTGGGCTAAAAGACAGCATGTGCTGACAAAGTGTCATGAATGTTATAGTGGTAAAAGTACACCCCACTGAGCTGTACATGACCACTTTATTTGTGAACTGCTCTGCAAGCAGACCAGCTTAAACCGTTGCAGGGAACTTTCTGTTGAGGGAGATGAGTGCTTTGTCTCGCCTTGGTTTCTTCCTCCACACAGCCCATCTCATAGCCTGCTGCTGAGGGAGTAGGGATGAAAATTACCACTGTCACACCTGGCAAGTTTGTTATGCTATTTTTAATTCTAAGTGGATGTGGCTGAGTCGCGAGGGTTTCATTTGAGTCGGAACGTCACATTGCTTTGGTATCGTGCTGATACAAAGCTGTGGAAAACATGATGGCATTAAAGATGCCACAGGTACTGGAGTACCTATAGATAAAAAGAACCCGTGAAATGACAGTGCATGCGCACCAACAGGTGTGATGAGATCTGAAGTGATATATAGGGATTGATTTGGACAATCAGTGACATGGACAACCAAAAGCTAGAATGTAATGTTTCTGATCATCAAAAACATTAACAATAGTTAAATTAGTTAAATAATTGTTAAATCGTTAACTTTGATTTAGCACATTTTTTTAAAGTTTCGTTTTAGTTTAGCTACACCCAGGCCTGAATACAGTAAGACCTGTTGAATCAGGTCACCTGACGAAGTGAAGTAGGGTAAAAGATCTCCAACAGCATGCCACGATCTAAGGAAACAGCTGAGGAACAAAGTCTGTGACATCTATCAGTCTGATAAGGGTTACAAAGTCGGTTCTACGACTTTGGGACTTCAGTAGACCACTGTGATAGCCATTATCCACAAACAGTGAAAACTTGGAACACTGGTGAAACTTCATAGGAATGGCCAGCCTACCAAAATTACTCCAAGACTGCATCAACAAGTCATCCAGGAAGTTACAAAAGAACCTTGAACACCACCTAAAGAACTCTGGTCCTCACTTGTCTCAGTTAAGGTCACAGTTCAGGATTCAACAATAAGAAACAGACTGGGCAAAACAGGGAGACTTCCAAGGAGTAAATGCCTGCTGACCAAAAAGACCCCAAAAACATAAAGACATTTGCCAAAACACATCTTAATAAGGAAGACTTTTGGGAACATATTCAGTGGACTGATGAGACAAAAATGTAACTTTTTGGAAGGTTTGTATTCCTCTGGTACAAAACTAACACATCACTTCATAAAAAGAACATCATACCAACAGTCAGGTGGTAGTGTGACGGCCTGGGGCTGCTTTCCTGCATCAGGAACAGGATGACTAGCCGTAATTGATGGAATCATGAATTCTGTCCTCCAGAGAATCCTGAAGGAGAATGTCATCAGTTTGTTCCCTCAAGGTTGGGTTATGCAAGTCTACCTCTGAATGGCTCAAAAAAAGAGAGAGATGCTTTTGGAGTGGGCTAGTGAAAGTACGGAACTAAATCAGAATGAGATGCTTTGGCATGACCTTAAAAAGGCCGCTAATGCTCAAAAACCCTCCAGTGTGGATGAATTAAAACAAGTCTTCAAAGAGAAGTGGACCAAAAGTCTTCGGCAGTGATGTCAAGGACTTATTGGCAGTTATTACCATTGCTTGACTGCAGTTCTTGCTGCCAAGGGTGGCACAACCACTTATTAGGTTTAGGGGGGATTTTTTTTTCCACAAAGTTCCAGTTAGGGTTAGATAACCTATTTCCCTTAATAAATGAAATAATCATTTATAAACTGCATTTTGTATTTACTGTGAAATATGCAAAAAGCTAAGAAATCAGCAAGGGGTCAAATACTTTTTCACAGTACTGTAATTGAGCTCCAAAGTGGTGTATGACTGTGCACGACATAGGCAAAAAAAGCCCTCCATGAATGGGTGAATGAGTGGTTAGTAAGACTGGAAAACCAGTTTGATGTCCATCTGTTTTAGAAAACAGTATTTGCAAAGGCTGGTGTCACGTGGTTAAGGCTGAAGTGGTCCTAGCTCACTGTTGTGTTTATGTGTATAAGCAGAGGAGGTTTATTGGTACTGGGACCAAATGCCATATATGACCTCCATAGTACAAACAACAGCAAATCAGGTCAAGATGGTGGTGTAACGGCAGGAATGCTGCTGAGAAGATAGTTTAGGACAAGGCTGTGGAATCCCAGGGCAGGGGTGGCAACTGTAAAACCCTGTGGTGATAAGATCAGAAATCCACCTCAGCATGACGTCCCTTCATCACGGGATAATCCTCGGACATAAAAAGACGAGCCTATCGCCAATCTGAAGGAAATCTCTAATGCCAAACTGACACACCCTTCAAACATTTACCCACACTCCCCTGAAACCTATTTGTACTTCTGTTAAGGGAGAGGAGCAAAGTACTCATGCATCCCACACCTATTTTATGACCAGTAAGTTTACAAAGTCCACTCGGAAACAAAAAATGTTGTGCAAACAATATCTGACAGTATGCCTTTCAAAAGTGAAAGTAAGCCTAGCAAATACGGCATTTAAATTATGAATCAGATGACATACTATATTTATTATGGTCAGAAAAAACAAGATTAACTAGCGGTAGTACACTGACATGAACCTTTTGCGATGAATATACACATGTCAAGTATTGGTTTAGGGGTGAATTTGTGGCAGATAGAGGAGAAATGGGATTGCCTGTTGCTTACAAAGATTATGGTTTCATTTTTTAAAATGAAAACGGCAGAAGTCAGTAATCCAGAGCAAAGGAAACATAAAACCCCCACAGTGGATTAGTTTAAATTCATTTGACCACAAAAATATTGCCAAACCGGTGTATATGTAGGAGACGACATGGTTTTGAGATATGAGCAAAAATTGTGCAGCACTACGAAGTTACAGGATGAACTTTAGCACAACCAAAAACACGTAGGAGCTTTACAGCCGAGTGCTCACTGCCCAGTGATTCACTAGCTCTAGTTCTCAACTGGTCAGAGGTTATTTACCAGATCCAAAAATACACACAGTGGATTATATGGCAAAGTTTCATTTTGAAACCTAACTGCATATTTCCCATAAAAGTCAGGCAGGGGTGAAAGCGGGCTCACGGAAATGCTTGCTTTGCTTGTTGTTTTCCCCGCTTTCCTATTACAGCGTATGAGCTTGCATTCGGCTTTCGGGATTGTTTTGCAGAATCCTGAAACACTAGCATGACCTGAATGAGAAATGTCTTCCTATTCAGTTGTCCTGAAAAGAGCATCTATGATGAAGAAGCGTGGTACGCTTGTCTTCTTCACCCTTGCGGGGAGCAGGAGAAAACATTTATCACCGCTCTCCTCTGCGCAGATAAGGTGTCTCTATTTATTCAGAGCAGAGGAGATAAACACTGAATGAAGCAGTGTGGGACAGAGTGAGAGAAAGAAAGAAGAGAGAGAGATGGTGGCATAAAAGGGGGGGAAAGGACAAGGAAGCAGCTTGGTTCTCAATTGCCTGTGTGTGTGTCCATGTGAGCAGATGGCATTTATCCCTGTGCAGCCAGAGTATTGGGAGGCTGACCCCTGCTCTACAGTAACATCCCTCCAAGCCACCACTACTTACTACCACCTACAGCCACCTTTCTTGCTTTCATGTTTCCCCTCACACTACTAATCCATTCCCACTATGAGACTGCTTGTATAATGTTATTTAATGAGAATAATCCCCAGGGCGATGGAGCATCCTACATACAGTAGACCTCTCCACAAAGAGGGATCAGAGGATGGCAAGGGCTGTTAATAAAAGCACTATTTAGAAAGGCAACAAGGCAGTACAGTGGTCTGTTGAGGTCTGCGCCAGGGACGGAGAGATACAGACTGACAGAACTACACAGGAGATTCAACAGGGACATGAATAGTGCTTCTGTCCTTCTTGTTTTCCACAAGAGAGACAAGACAGAAAGCAAAAAAAAGAAAAGAAAGACAAACAGAAGGCGTAGTTCACTACCACTTCTGTCCTCTCTCATGCTGATATACAGCCTAGTGTCCAGAGGTGAGGGACACAGTTCGCATGGCCATTTCTCTCTGAAGCTGCCTGTGGGGACAGACGTCTCGTAGCGCTGCTGAGGTGAAATGCATGGTTGCGAGACAAGAATGTCTCCCAGAGGTTTGTCTTCTAGAACAATCAGCTGTTGAGTTTGAGAAAAGTAGAGCAAGTTGGCACCCAGACAGCCATAACAACAACTATGCAACTACGGGCTGTAATGAGATTTTGAAAAGCCCTGTAAAAAGACGGCGTCAAGGACACTGTTTTAGAATGTTAGGAAAACCAAACAGCACCGTTTAACTCTCTTTGTAGTACATTTTTAAGCCACAAACGTTATAATAACTAAAACAATAACAAGCAAAGAACAGCGGCGTTACATCAGCGTAACAGCGTTCCTGGCACAAGGTTTACGCTCCCCTGCTCCGTCAATCGGGCGCATAACAAGATATCCAAACTTGGTTCCATACGCACCGGGGTCTGAAATTGACTCTGCGTTTATGAACTATGAAGCAAACAGTCCCAACCCCGCTTTACCGGGGATACACCAGCACCCCCCCCCTGGAACTCACCTTGAAAGGGGGAAAAGAGAGAGCGAAGACAGTGGCACAAACGCGAATACTCCAAATCCTGAAGAATCTACCCCCTCCTTCCTGGTTGAACGATACAAAAAAGGAGAAAGACGTCCGTAAGCAAGTTTACATTTTACTCGCCTCTCCTGTGAGGGGGGGGGGGCTTCAGAAAGGCACTATTCCGTAGTATAAAAAAGAAAAACAAAACCCGGACTGCTTGGTTACACGAATTGTCAATTCCCGCTGAAAGACGACGCGAACAACTCCTTCAACAAAAGAGTGTCTTTGCTTAGAATTTCGGGACTTTCTCCACGCCCAGGTGCCGAGTCACATGGTAGGTTAGTTTCCAGGTGTGCGTGTCTCGTAGCTGCAGATCAGTTGGCAAGCGACACACCTGTGGGATGCGCTCGTGCGCTCGCTCTGACAGTCATCTCGTCCGGAAACGCGGAGGTTGTACATAGGGATGGGGAAGTAAAAAAAAAATACAGAAAAAAAGCAATGGGATGAAACGGGGAGAGAGAGGAAGAGAAAGAGAGAGAAGTGCGCACTGAACGGAGAACAGACGTCGCTCGGATCGCAAAAGGAAGTAGTCTGACCCCCCCTCTCTCTCTCCTTCTCCTTCTCCTCCTACTCCACTCAGCCGGCGAAGCTACTGTACGAGGAGACAACAGCCGGGAAGTAGCGGGGAGGGAAAACGGAGCAACTTGTATCGTCTGTTCTCTGACGCACCGAAATATTTCCGCGCGATGGTAGCGGTGTGGTAAGCCCCCCCTGCCGCCGTACTGTGGTTCCCAAATTGTGGTCCGGATTCCTCAGTCTGCGGGGGCGGTTCCAGGTCAATCCAGGCAGTGCTCGCAAAGAATTGTTAGGAATGTGTGGAAAACAGCCGATTAGGTTTCGGTTTCAACTGATCCCATTCTCACCCGGGTGTATGGTACACTACACAGGCACACGCACAGTTCTGTCTAGTTAGAGCTCGCCACGTTAAATCGCCTTTATTGGGACAGAATCTGTCAGCAGTTTTCCCGCCACATCACAAGTGAGGAAATTAGTTCCCCAAAAGCAACAGACAACTAACCACGTGGAAGCCACAGATGACTTAGATTTTATTTTTGTTTAAGCAGTTATATGCTGCTGATCTTTGCCACCAAAATAACATAATAAAGGCTTCCCCATCAGCATGCATGATAGGAAATGGTGGTTACAAGAAAACAACGCAATGTCTTGGTTATTTATTTATTAACTGTGGCGTCTCAGTAAACCATGACGGTGTGGCACTGAGCCGTTATAGATCCATAAAAGGACCCAGCAGCCGAGGCGGCTTAATGGAATATAGTTATCACTCACACTGTTTCATTAGCTTTCTTCCACTCCCGTCACAATACTATGTGGGCGTGGGGTGCATTTATGAAATACTGAGGTCAGGAATCCAAAATTCTTCCTGGAGCAACTCAACTCTTGAACCATAACATTTGTATTTTATTTATTCTTGGGTCTCAAAATAGATTCTCTAGACTCTATTAACTCAATTACAATTACAGCAGCTTTTGTTGAAGCATAGCCTAATATGTGTTTAACTGCAGGGCATGCACTCCTCAGGTTTGCACTCCACCTTCCCTCAAGCAGTTTGCAGGGTCTTTCAGCACCTTTAAATCAGTGCGCATTTAAAAGTACATCATTTCCATTCGTCCAGGATAATCAACAGGCATCGCTGTGGAAAGCTTCCACCACATATTGCATTGGAAAGGGTTTTCACTAGTTCTCGGGAAGAACTGTTGACAAGGAGGCCTGTCATGTCTCCAGAGAAAGACACATTGCTGTTGACCTGGCATTTGTTGATCCTGTGAGATTCCCCCAGCAAGTTTTCCCTGACATTGTCTGTCATGATTGGCAGCAGAAGCCTTCCTTTAAAGCGACCTGACAGTCACTGTAAATTAGCTGTCAGAATGCCGTAAACAATAGGTGCTTTACTGGTATATTTAAAGTGGATGAATTATGAATTATGTTAATTGCTCCTTTAACCCCGATAAACAACAAAACAGAGACATAAATAATCCACCAGCACTCCATACAAATGAATGCAGATTAATGTAGGGAGGCAATCCAGGGACTCTGTTTGGTTTAAAAATATTTTCAAAAGCAACCACTCGTCGTTTATTTATAATTCACCAAGCCCCCGTTTTGACTGTGAATTTACAAGAGCTGTATTAGTAGTCATTATACCACAAATTAGTGGTGTGATCGCTGTACCTCGACTGAATCGTTAATCACGAGAAGCATCGTCTTTGCAGCTCTTAAATCCAGATAGTGAAACAATCTCTCATTGGCCCGTGACTCTGTGCAACCTTTAAATCAGCAATATGTTTTCATCACTTAAAACAAAATACGAGTCAGAGTTTCTGCAGATTCTTCAGACATGCAAGCAGCAAGGAACTGAAAGTAGCATTGATTTCAGATATGGGCCATATGTGTTTTTAAGTGCTCTTTGAGCTTGATTGGCTCTTTTTCACTCAAGAGGTTATACCCAGTGTTTTTTTTGTTTTTTTTGCCTTGGAGCCTAATATCACATAACATTGCAATTTGGCGCACTGAGTTTTGTGACACTGTGTCATGCCTTGTTGTGTGGCTGCGTGTCAGCTCCGAGAGTGATTTATGGGCATGCAAATGAGACTGTCTGTTGAACGAGGAGATGTGCTGCCTTCGCCCCAGAGCAAAAGAGTGGAGACAGCGTGGGGGTGTGAGTCAGTCCCTAAGTGCTGACACAGGCACAGAGCTGGCGAAGATGGGGGAGATGGCCTTCACAGGTCCTCACACTGACTGATGAGATCAAGAAGAAAGTAGGCCAAGCCAGACAAGTGTCAAGGAAACAGACACCCAGAGATGGAGTGGGAGAGACAAACACCTTCCAATCACACGTCGGACTGGGAGAGTGGAAAGTGGCGGGGGTAGAGCTGGCTTGTTTGGGGTCTGAGTTCAATATGTCCAAATCTGTTTGTCTAAAGAGTAATGAGGCTGCTGAGAGTCGTGGAACATGCTGGCCCAGGGGATCTCTGTAGAGTCCAAGTCAAGGCTTTCTAAATTCACTGAAGTGGAATAGAAGTTCACTTTGTTTTGCTAAGAGAGCCTGACTGTGATGACATTTTGATCAATGCGCCCATACCTTCCTGCAGCTTGCCTTTATGTTGCTTGAATAGTGATGATATGTTATCACGCTGGTGTCAAACACCGCCATTTGTCACGCGGTGTCCCTCAGCTGGTCTTGGCAGTAAAACGTTTTACTATCAACATATTATACAATGTAATTTATGGTACAGCATTTCGGCTGTCCATAGTGATATAGTGGTCATATTACATTCAAGGTTCAGAGTTCAAAGTCTGTTTGTCATGGGGACAGACTGCCCTCTGTTGGCTGCGGCTTATATTGTTTTTAATCAGTAATTTATAACCTGAAAATAGCAGGAGCATAACCTAAGTCAACCTATTGGGCAATGCTTTATATTGCACCATACAGTAGTTGCATGCTTATTTAAGAGGGTTTCTTTGCAGATATGGTCCAGGTGGCCTAATTCTGAAAACGGATGGGGTGGGGGGTTTGGTTAGTGCTTGTGAATTTGTTTGATTGTTTTAGCCATGGCAGTACTGTGAATTACACATCTTGCACTTGTCTTTGTGTACAAATCATACATGAAGACAAAAAAGAATCCGGTAAAACTCACAAATAGTTCATTATTACTAGTGTTGTCTCTGTTGTAGCTTTGTTTGTTTGACGTTTTTCCTACAATGGCATCATTTAGTTCATATATGCATATGCATGTCTCTTACCCACAGTAGTAATATAGGTGTGATATAATGAATGTAATGAATCCACATTGCACAGAAGGCACTGTGTCTTGTTTTTGGATTGTTTATTGTGTTTAAGGTAAACTGACTGCAGTGTGACTTATCACGCCGTTTCCTCCCATACAGATGGCATATGGAGTTCATATGGCTATATTCCTCACTAGAAACCACGAGAGTCCCACAGATGAAACTGTGTAAGTCTTTCACAGTTGGTAAATAACACAAAACAGTTGATCTTGGCTTTCACACAAAAATCCATGCAACTAATCATTTGTAATAGTGTCCTGGCCTTTTTTTTTTGTAATGGCGCGTGAGCATCAGTGTGCGTGCATCGCAATCATCTCTTCAGTAAAGAATAAGGATGTTAAAACATCCTGTACGTTCACATAATTGTGCCCCGGTGCTCTCGCTGTGTAGGTGTATTGTCACTATCTTTCAGTTTTGCTATTCCCTTTATCACCAGGTGAAGGTTGCCAGACATACTGTTGTAGCAAGCGTAAAGACGCTTGCTAGCGTAAAGACGGAGAGACAACAGATGGAGCAGTTCACAGACACAGGATCTTGTCATGGTGGTGATTGATAAAGGTGTGAAGAGAGACTCGACTGGGAGACAGGGGAAGGGTTATTTAAAGCATAGGCTGCACTTTGATATGAATGGCTTCCTGACTTGGCAAAGTGCATCTCCAGCTGTCAGCGTGACTTACAAGTAATTAAAAAAGGGGCGAGCGTGCGAGTAAACCGAGCTGTGGCTACTGTTTGCAGGGCTCACATCCTTTGCAAAAAGCATGTGCGACAGGGAGACATCAGGTTTGGTATAAAAGGGATAGACAGGCTTATGGTGCTGTTCTGACTCAGTCTGGGAATAACCACAAGCTGGGAATAGCAGGGTGGCAGCAGTGTGTGGGTTGGTGTGAACAGTCTGCAAGCGTGTGTGTGTGTGTTTTTATTTTGCATGTGTGTGTGTGTCAGAGAGACAGAAAAACACAATATTTAAAGGAGGCTGATGTGGTTGAATATATAGATATGTACAGTTAATGTGTATCATGTAAACTTACTGATCTACGGAAGTGAAACTGCAATGCTGAAGGTGTCTTTGCAGAACCTAAAAGGCATAGTAAGAAACATTTGTCTTGTGTTATCAGATGCCCCTTCAGACCAGCCGAACTGTCATTTTACCCAAGAAAAATGTCATTGTTTTCCTTCTCCTTCTGCTCATATCGCAATCTAATCACAGCTCGCTCAGCTCATCCTGTATGGTCCAGGTGGCCTCACTCTGAGAGCTAATAGAGGGAGTTTTAGCATTAATAAATGTCCTTAACCAGGCTGATGTGACACAGACCAGATTACACAATGGCCTCTTTACGTCCAGCCGTACTCTTGTAAGTAAACAAATGCATAAATCCACCGGTTGCACTTATATGTGTGTCCTGCCTGTTTCCTGTTGAGACTCTGATCAGAGAATCCAAGAGCTGCCTTGTCCTTGACAGCGTCTGGAAATGTGGGAATAAAAAGAGTAAGCTGCACTTTGTGAAAAAAGCTGGATAAGCCCGCTTGGTGCATACACAGAGTGGATTTGACTGGAAATCTTTCATTTTCTCAAACCAAAACAGCATTTCTTAAAATACTACAAGCTGCTCTACATGGTGCAAGACAGATTAGATCATGACTTGAATGTGACAGCGATTTTTTTCCTCCTCTTTTATGAGCCTTGTGATTGGTGGTTCAGGAGGAAAATAGCTCTCAGCTTGTTGAAGGCTATGGGCTTTCCACTGAGCCCCTTTTGGATGCCATGTTTTTTATGTGGGCTGCCCAGCAGCCTGTGCTGAACGGTGGAAACAGCTAAGCCATCTGGTACACTCTATTTTCATCAGTCTGCCTAACAGCGGGGGAGAGCCACAGCCCAAAGGGACTTTCAGCTACTCTCACAGACTCCTATTTGTTCAACAGGTCAAGTTTAAGCCTTGCAGCGAGGGACCACCAAGCCAGATCTCATTTTATTACACAGTCCAGGTGATTATAAAACCCACACGTTGCTTGACTGGGCAGAGCTGGTGATAAAAGGGACTATACTAATACCAAAAAAAGCAATCAGGTGCCTCAGAGAATTAGAAGAGATTATTACTGTCACAGTTGTTAAGTGACCATAGCCCGGCGTGTCCTCAAATTCATTTAAAGCCAGGTTAAAAGGATCATCTTGTGAATTGAACTTTGTTCGTCTAATGTATTTCTTGGGATGAGAAAAGACAAATTTGAGCTTTGCAGGTGAGGATGAAACAGAGGCTGGCAGGATTCATTTGAGATTACTTGGCACAAACATGGTGTAATCCCCTTATCTGCGTACTTACCTGTCCCTGACAGTGATCCAAGCCTACCTCTATGAGCCTCATTGGCCTGACATTCTGGCAGTAGAAAAAATCCCTGTCTAATGTGTCAGCCCAGGCAGCTTTAACACCTGGCACGCCAGTGCTTATCTGCTGAGCACCCAAAAGCACCTGCATTATCCTACTGAAGCTTCACAACAAGTGAAAAAGGCCTCTAATATCCACACAGTGAAATTACTGCGTCAGACACACAGCGTGCAAAGTACGCGCCATTATGAGGGGCTAATAACCTGATGAAAAATACACATACAGCATGAGATACACCTCATGATTTTCAGCACCCTGTCTTCCGGTGGTCGACACTGAGAGGGTTTCAAAACTGATGAAACAAAGAATAGTGTTGCTTCTTCAACTCATACTCAAGGGAGCTTCATTAAAACTCTGCACTTAAGCTTTTGAGCTATACTGATGATCAAATATGCCCAAGAATTAAGTCTTTATCCCCAAACCTGTGCTTTGTAGAGTGAATTTTGTGCATTAGTTTTGTCACGTAAATGGACTTAAAGTATTAAAACTGAAAAGTACTCAATGCAGTGCATCCCTTGTGAGTGTTAGTATCACATATTATATAATTTGATCATTGTTACTCATGCATTAATTTAAAAGAAGGATTTAAACCAGCGGCAGGTTGAGTTGGTACTTATTTTGAACTCTAACACTGCTAACAACAGTGCAGTTTACGTATTTAGAACTTTCTCAGGGATATAAATATTCAAAGCCCCATGCTTCCAGAGATGACAGTCTAAAATAGTCTCTGGATCAGTGGAAAATTAATGGCCCTTCTGCAAATATGGAATTTGTTTAAAGCAATATGAAAGGCAATCCATTACACACTCACATATCTTTACTTAAAAAAAACCCACAAGGGTGGTGATGGCGATGGGGAGGTGTTTAATCAATTTCCGGTCTGGTCATTTTTCATTCCTTCCACTTAGTTTTACCGAGGATCACCAGGGAGTGCATCGTTTCAACTGGAATTGGAAAAAGGAAATTAGGAAATTACTTTACCTTGAGTGCTCGACTTAGTTTTTATTTATTTATATATAACACTATAATGACTGCCAAATTTGTTCCCTCCTCCCATTTTAAATTTAATTTTTCGGCAGACGACGAGCAGGAGGATGCAGGTGAGAAACACCAGTTTCAGTGTGTTTCAGGGTGGGCCTTGAGCTTTGTTGAGCTTTGTTTAGCATCTATGTCTGCAGACTTCATTCACTTTCACTAGTTGTTTTGCTCGTTCATCCCCTCGTGATAATGTTAAACGTATTTGGACGGTAATAAATAACCGTGTGATGGTCAGGTGGCGTCAGTCAGGCCAACACAAACTGAAATCTGCGGTCTACATGCGATTTCAACTAACCAGTAGTTAATAGACATAGCATCTGAAGCCTACAGTATTTTACATGTATTTTGGAATTAGGAGATACACGCAGGCCTTCCTGTGTATTTAATTATTTATTATTATTTATTCGTATTATTTTTTCAGTAATGTAGGCCTTCGCTGAAACCTAAGCAGGCGTATTCGTGCCTATACTGACATCTGGTGGTGTTTTATAATAACGTTGTTGAACCCACTGGACGTTTGAAGCGTTGACTATCGAAGGAAGCTGCCAACTGTGGTAAAATGTTAATTTAAAAAACAATTAAAAAAACAGCTATTTGGTGTGTTATTTGCGTGTAAGCATTTTCTGGGCAGCGTGAAGCTCTAAATGAAGGACAGGGCGGGGCTGAAACGACAGTGGAGGATTGAATGTCCCATGATGCACTGCGGCTTGGTAACAATTTCTAAATAATTTTAAACAACCAATGGTGCATACTTCGGCAAACATCGGCGGTGGACAAGTGAACGATTGTGATTGTGATCAAGGGACCGTAAAATTATCAAAACAAAAACATGAACGATAGCACCATAACTAAGGATCGCATGCAGCGAAATGGCCCCTCTGCTTGTGCTGAGTGGAGGTTAGCTTTGCGCAGTGGCAGTATCGTAGCCTATGAGGTTTATCCGAGGCGCGATTATTGCTAGTTGAAAACTTTACCCAATACCCCGCCTTGACGACTTGAAATATAGTCGGCAATGGCAATTTTTGACGGTCTCTACGGAGACTTCTTTTATTGTATAACTTAAATGTTCTGAAGTTTAAAGAAAATTAGTTAGTTATATTAAATGTTTATAATCTTTAACTAGCTCATGTTGAAAGGTTAGCGAGCTATACTGTTGGTTTATTGTGATGATTTTGAGAACTGCTCAGTTCCCGAGCCCACATCGATAGACGTACCGTAGACTACGTCATTTCCTTTTTTAAATCCATAGCGCTTAATTATCATATATATATCCGCTGCGCTTAAAAGTAAATTCTCTTAATTCATCTTTTTTTAAAACATTTATATTTATATTTGACTTTATTCACACTGATAAGCCCCCTGGGTATTTAACCGCAGTTACATTCAACACTACCTTGCCAGCCCCGCCAGTTCATTGTTTAGGATAAGGGGAACGCTTCGGTGTGTTTTGCATCAGTATAATCCCAGCTTTCTCGTGTTTGTGTGTTTGTGTTCATTTGCGTGAGTTCGTGGTAAATGATATCGGCTACATTTCTACAGTTTTAGTCTTTTGAATTATAAACCACACCCACTCCTACAACCATGATAGAGACATGTAGGGCCCAGAGAGACTACCCTGTCGGCGGACTAGTTCTTCAGCTTTGCGCAGTGGCAGTATCGTAGCCTATGAGGTTTATCCGAGGCGCGATTATTGCTAGTTGAAAACTTTACCCAATACCCCGCCTTGACGACTTGAAATATAGTCGGCAATGGCAATTTTTGACGGTCTCTAAGGAGACTAGTTTTCTTGTTAAAAATGAATTCTAATCAAACACATTCACTACTGTTTTCTTACTATAAATGTGTGGAATACTTCGAGAAGCTAGCTGGTAGTTAAAGTATGAAAATGGTTTTATTGTGGGCTACGGTGTTCGCGTTTAATAACGAAGAGTATGATGCCTTATTTATTCATATTTTGTTGAGCAAATGTGTGAATCGCAGTTTTAATTCGTACTTAATATCTTATGTTCTGTGTGTTGTATAAGTTTGCATCATTGGCTATCCTCTCAGTTTTTGAAATGGCACGGTTAAAACTTTCTGGCTGAATACAGGAGCCCTAAAGTGACGCACCGGGGCACGTCACTTCCGGTTACAAGTTATTTCCAGTACTTGTATTTATAATTTTTGTTGTTGCTATTTAGTTACTCAGGCGGTTTGCCCGTGATTTTACACGCATCGATAACAAGCCATCACGTGCATTCACACGTGATGATGTTGTTTTGGATTACAATGAGCGCTTTTTGTGTTTTGTTCATGATCAAAACATTGTCATTTGCAAGGATTTTTATGTATATTTTTTATTTTGGATATTCTGTGCAACTAATATTGTTTATAGCTATACATGCGTCTAATTACAGCTCTATAAATCGTGCATGTTAAAGCCACGCCCACGGTTAAAACCCTAACAGAAAGGTGTAGGGCCCAGAGAGACTACCCTGTCGGCGGACTAGATCTTCAGCTTTGCGCAGTGGCAGTATCGTAGCCTATGAGGTTTATCCGAGGCGCGATTATTGCTAGTTGAAAACTTTACCCAATACCCCGCCTTGACGACTTGAAATATAGTCGGCAATGGCAATTTTTGACGGTCTCTAAGGAGACTTATCTTCTTGTTAAAAATGGACTCGAATTAAACACATTCACCACTGTTGTATTGCTATAAATGTGTGGAATACTTCGAGAATGGCACGGTTAAAACTTTCTGGGTGAATGCGGGAGCCCTAAAGTGACGTACCAGGGCACGTCACTTCCGGTTACAAGTTATCTCCAGTACTTGTATTTATAATTTTTGTTGGCGTGTTTTTGTTGTTGCTATTTAGTTACTCAGGCGGGTTGCCCGTGATTTTACACGTATTGATAACAAGCCATCACGTGCATTCACACGTGATGATGTTGTTTTGGATTACAATGAGCGCTTTTTGTGTTTTGTTCATGATCAAAACATTGTCATTTGCAAGGATTTTTATGTATATTTTTTATTTTGGATATTCTGTGCAACTAATATTGCTTATAGCTATATATACGTTTAATTACAGCTCTATAAATCGTGCATGTTAAAGCTACGCCCACGGTTAAAACCCTAACAGAAAGGTGTAGGGCCCAGAGAGACTACCCTGTCGGCGGTGTAGCTCCTCAGCTTTGCGCAGTGGCAGTATTGTAGCCTATGAGGTTTATCCGAGGCGCGATTATTGCTAGTTGAAAACTTTACCCAATACCCCGCCTTGACGACTTGAAATATAGTCGGCAATGGCAATTTTTGACGGTCTCTAAGGAGACTTATCTTCTGTTTAAAGTGAGATCTTGCTAGTTAGAAAGAGTTACATGAGGTCAGTGTAATTTTTTGAGTTGTGTATCATTAGCGTCTATATTGTAGTTTCCAGACTATGTTGCCATCTACGTTAGGGTACTATAAAGAAAGGACAGTGTGTTATTCTCACCCTTGCCTTCATATATTACTGAAGTCATAAAAGAGAAAATATTGCACTGTAAGGTTGTATAACCAGAGCTTGAAACAAACTTTTTTTTTCTTAACTCAATTTTACTTTTAAAATACATTAAAAAAAGTTAATTGGCTTGTAAAATACAATCAGAGCTTGAAAGCTAAAGATACATTTTTAAGGTCAGTTTTATTTTAAAAATATAGCCACTTATATTACCTTACTTAAACACAGACAGACTGCAGACAACAGCTTAACAGTCTGAATGGTCTGAATAGAGTGTGTGCGTTAGTGACCTGAGTGATGGGGTTTACTCAGACCATGGCTGGATAGTTTTTGTTGACAGTTGCTGTATGTCTTTACTGTTAACACTGGAAATCTTTTTCTTTTAGATATATTCATTGAGAACTCAAAACTCTGCTCTCTTGTAGTGACATACTGTAAATTCTTATACATGGATTTTTAATGCATTTTTAATCACCCGTGTGTACAATGCAGTGAAGCTACCAGACCAGCAGGGGTCACTATATAGTTATGCTGAACTGGAGGATGACAAAAGCCTAAAGCAGAACTTGTATTTGTTTGTATGTTTAAAGTCTTTAAACGAAAGGTCATCTATTTTTTAGCAGAAAAATGAAGAATTTATACATATGCTTTAAAAAAAAAAGTTTTTCAAATTTGATGGTGATTGCCGTATCATGGTCCCTTGTGCTCGGTAGTTGCTTGTAATTGAGATTCTTTTTCTCAAGTGAAAGTGACATTTGCGTAATCATGTTTCAGCACCCTGTAGAGACTTGTGATTGCAGTGATCTCTGATTAGAAGAAGGGTGGGTTTTAGTCAATCACAGGGGTGGAGGTTTTAATCAAGGCGGTGTTCTCGTTTGGCAGATGAGCTCCAAGCCACTCGTCAAGCCTGTAAACATTATTACACCCTTGTTGTCACGTGAATGCACTTCCCTCTTTCCCCCTTTCATACTGTAAGTACATGAAACTGTGATACATTCATTTTTCTAACACTGCTAAATCAACGCAACATTGGCTGAGATTTATAACTTGTGTCAGCAGCTTTGGTAATACGTAAAAAAAAATTGCTTTAAGATGTTCGCAAATACATTTTCACTCACAGTACTGCAGTTAAATTATCAGCAATATTAAAAACAATGAAATGCATTGACTCATTTTGATTTGTGTCTGAGCAATCATAAGATTAGCCCGCATTTTATTTCTGTATCTTTAATTAATCAGATCTGTTGTAATGTGATTTATGTAATCTTGCTGCTTGTAGCGTCTCCATTTCTGTTAACCAGAGGGTGAAAAAAAAAGAACGCTTTCAGATAAGTAATACATTTGGTTTTGTTCATCAAAGGTGACACTCTGGCTTTGAAGAGTGATTCGTATTTCCATTAATGACCCAAGTCGGCTTTTGCATTTAATCTGCATTCAGTGTGACCCATGAATAGTTTGCTTTTACTGTCTGTTGTACACATCCACCGAGCATTGATCAGCCGGTGCCATACTCAATATTCCTCGTGACCTGGTTATGGCCCTGTGTTTTCTAACTCTTATTCTCTCAGTGGAATAATGTCCGATAATATTTTATTATTTTTATTTTTGTCATTTATTGTAATCTCTCAAACTCTGACCTTTCCGATTTCATATAACAGCTCTGTATGTGTCAGAAATGAAATGGAAGACTTTGGGTGTTTTTCATGTTAGCGACAGCTGCAGACATGCCGAACATAAACAAATAAATTGCACAGCATCACAAGGACTAGTTCCTAGGTAACCATGTGACAGTACCGACAATTGCTATGGAAACCAGCGTATCCCCACTCTCGGTGTCTTTCTCTCCATCACCCCACCTCCAATGTATCTCTCGGGTCTTTCAGGAAATGTGTGAGAATCTTTTTTGTATCCCTGTGAATTGCTTTTACTTTCCAGGTTGGACAATGGCGTAGACTCGGCATCACATCACAGAAGGTAATTTCCCCTCATAGAGATGTAGCATAAATTCAGGTACGCTTAAATACCACAGACTGTTTACAAGGAGGGGGAAAAACATGTTTCATAATAAATTGAGTTGACAAAGCTTCCTAAAATATCAGACCTACTTTTCTATATTACCGTGCAATTAACTGCTCTGCTTTCATGTCTTTCTTTTAACTTATATGATACTGTAATTTGCACAAAGCACACTGCAAATGAAGACATTTGTCAAGATCAGAGTAAACAAAAACTTGTTTAATCATTTTCCTTAGATCTTTTGTTCAGCGGGCAATTTGCAATCTGCTTTGCATGAGGTCTTTTGTTTTGATCCTGTTTATCACAAATCCAGTTACAACTCCGTGCTCCAAATGGAAAATCAAGCTTCTCTTCAAAGACAGAGACATCACAGCCTATTCTATGTTTAAAAAAAAAAGCAGGTGCAAATCTAATAGAGATGCTTTGATTTGTGGCCAATTATGGACATCCTTGTTGCTTCACCTTTTTGTAAGGGCCCTTTTTCCTCGAAGCTACGTCCGCTATTCTTGGAAGAGAACCAGTAATGTAGCGATCGCACGAGTGAGCAGAAACCTCAAAAGTTATCAAGTTATTCAACACACCCAATTAAACTTGTTACAATCCTCCAATGCCATTTCCCTCTTAATCGCTGCGTGGCGTACAAGGGGTTGCCCCCAATTAGTTGCCTCATGTGACACCCTGACTCGGAAGACGGCTATTGTGATTGTATTTCAGCCTCAATTACGTTGAAAATTGTTCAGGCAGAGGTGAACGGTCTCCTCGGGTCTTTTATCTGCCTTTCTTTGTCCGTCTTCTTTCGTTTGATTGTGACAGGGTGTCGAAGGGTAGTCCATCGTGTTTGGAACTGAACGAGTCTTTAGCTGTAACAATCGTATCCGTGTTTTGTAATCACGCCATTCTAAAGAGATAAAGAAGCTATTTTTAACAACTGTATTTTTAAAATGTTTTAAATACGGCTGGATTTTCTTTCATCAAAATAGGTGTAGCAGTTTCAGTGAGGAAAAAAAATTGTGCAGCGTTAAAACTGAATTACTGTGCTGTTTTCACGATTCTTGTCCCAGAGTTTTGAGTTTTGGCATTTGTCTCTTGTTTGTTTTTAGATGCTCTCTTTATTCTTATTTTAGCTCATTGTTTCCCACCTTACCATGGTGGATAGGTTTGTGTGTCCCGTAGATCTTCAAATGGAAATTGATCCTGGGTGAGGAGCCAGACGAAGAGTGATCCACGAAGTGGTTGCTGTCTGTCATGGTGGTAATCCCTAAACTGGATGGTGGACTGAAGAGAGAAGAGCTGAAGGAGCCCCATCGAGCTCTGTTAACTCGTGGGACTCAAGAGGCAACTGACAGGTACAAGCAGGTTGAGTGGTGTGCAGCTCTGGCAGTAGCTGAAGCAAAGATTCAGGTGTGGGAGCAGTTAGGTGAGGTCATGTAACAAGACTTTTGGTTTGCCTGGAAGCAGTTCTGGCAAACCGTAAGTAACAAAGAAGGGAGAGTGGTGTTTTAGCCACACAGTGTATATTGCATGTGGAGTGCTGATGACTTTGACCGAGGATATAGTCAGTTGAAGAACGAATGTTTTGAGTACCTCCTCAATCCCACTGTCATGCCTTCCAAAGGGAGGAAATAGAGTCTAGGGACAGCTCTGTCTGATGACTCACCCATCACTGGGGTGAGGGCGCATGGGGCGGATGAGATCCGCTCTGAGTTCCTTAGGGCTCTCGATGTTGCGGGGCTACCTTGGTTGACAGTTCTCTGCAATGTTGCATGGAGATTTAGATACCTGCTACTCTTCCACATTGAATTATGATGGTTTGGGCATCTCACTAAGATACCTCCTGAAGACTTCCTGGATGAGGTGTTCTGGGCATGTCCCACTGGGAGGAGGCCCTGCGGCAGACCAAGGACAATCTAGAGAGATTGCGTCTCTTGGCTGGCCTGGGTATGCCTCAGTGTTACCCTGGATGAGCTGGAGGATGTGGCTGAGGAGAGGGAGGTCAGGGCTTTTCTTTTTAGGCTGTCCTTCATGACCTGGACCTGGAAATAAACACAAAATAAATGGACAGATGAATAGATGGATCGTTTATTGTTAGGATTTGATTATCATGTATCCCTATTTTAAGCAAGACACCTGTGTCTTTCCCCCTTTGAGTTCATTATGTCTAATCAAAGTTTGTTTAGCAAAAATGGGCAGATAGATGTGCTTATATATATATTATATACATATGTAAACATTACATATAATGAGCAGCAGTTATTACAATGATACCACTATTTAATACTGTTGATTTTATGATATGGTTTCTACAATACAAGCTTAACAGCAGAACAAAAATCAAAAATACTTTAGTGCAACAGGATATATTAATTGTGCTGTCAAACAAACCCCACAGTTGCCCCGGCTTGGACAGTCTCGGTTGTTGACCAGCGTCCGGCAGCCTCGCCTCTGTCAGTGTGCCCCAGGGTGGCTGTGGCTATAATGTAGCTTGCCATCACCAGTGTGTGAATGTGTGTGTGATGGGTGGATGACTGGTTGTGTAAAGCCCTTTGGGGTCCTTAGGGACTAAAAAAGCGCTATACAAATACAGGCCATTTACCATTTAATTACTTACACAATCTCAAGACAATTCCCTCAGTGCATAATAACATCCATCCATTCGCTTCCGCTTATCCTTTTCAGGGTCGCGGGGGGCGCTGGAGCCTATCCCAGCTGTCATAGGGCGAGAGGCAGGGTACACCCTGGACAGGTCGCCAGTCTGTCGCAGGGCTAACACACAAGGACAGACAACCATTCACACTCACATTCACACCTAGTGGCAATTTGGATTATCCAATTAACCTATCCCCACAAGTCTTGCATGTCTTTGGACGGTGGGAGGAAGCCGGAGTACCCGGAGAGAACCCACGCAAACACGGGGAGAACATGCAAACTCCACACAGAAAGACCCCGGCCTGATGGTGGAATTGAACTCAGGACCTTCTTGCTGTGCGGCAACAGTGCTAACCACCGTGCCACCGTGCTGCCTAATAACATTGTACTGGAAATTAACAGTATGTGTATGAAAAGTATGAAAGAATTGATGTAACAAGCTAGTAAGAAAGGTAAAGCTAAAGAATTTATCCAACTTCATGGAAGTGCATCATGGCTCAGTTAAATATACAGTCCAACTCACGAGTTAGCTTAGTGAGATCCAAATTTACATAATATCTACAAATGAAAACAGAAATGATCAGCAATAATATTACACAGGTTGAACGAAAACCAAACCATTTAAAATTTGTCTAACATAATTTAATTGTCGATGTTTCTATTTTAGAAACTCGTCACGGTCCAGTTCTCAGATGCCATGTCTTTAATTCTTCTCCTGTGTAAAACTGGTTCAACCCTTCTAATTTTCACAGCAGACTGAATGTGTGAATATTCACACAGTGGAACTGCAATGTAACCAGGATGTCCGTAACAGAACGTTTCAGTTTCTTGTTGTGCTATGAGGCTTCTTCTGTGTAGCCAGAATATCATTGGCAGATAGTTTCTAAATTTATGCTGTATAGGAATTGTTATTGAAGTCAGTGTATAGTATCATCATGTTTGCACGTTCATATAAACACGTAAGTGTAGCGGTTGTCAAAAAAGGAAACCATAGCTGCTTCAGACTATTAGGTGCCGAGGCCTTGTAGCCTAGAGTAGCCTGCGGCTCTCAGAAATAACTTATCAAAAGGTACCAGTCTCCTGTGTTTCCCCAGGATCCAGGTGCTTTTAATTGGATTTCTTTGACAAGATTATTGCCTGCTCTCAGGCCAAACTTGGATAGTGTGTATTTTAACAAGCGGCCCTATATAGCCCCTTTAATCATGAGCAAACTTCACAAAGAACTTTCACTTGATTAAAAATTACAGTGTGACCAAGTGTTGACCCTACACCCACCCTTTCCAGTGTTGCAATTTGATGTAATCCTCTGTTTAGCCTAGTGTGACTTCAATAAGTTTTACACTATTAATCATATACATGTATATCTTTATTTAATACCACAACATGGAAGAAATTAGAGACGTGCCACTGCTGAATATTTCCAGAGTCAATTTGTAGAACTAGCTTTACCAGGGGATGAACTGAAATCCCCAACGTATAGTCTGTTATAAAAGCATTTTATTCCCATGGACCCAGCCCTCCAAGGTATTCTGACCTTCTTAAATGAAACAGAATTTAAGAAGAGCGTGTACTGAAGCCAGCGAGTTATACCAGCCAGCCATATAATCCCTTAGAAAAAGGCTCTTTTAAAATCCTATTATAATGGGAGAGTAGGTCCAAACCTGGTCAAAGCAATTAGTCAGAGGAAATGAGCAACATTAAATGTCTAAATGGGTACAAAAAATGATAAAGACAAAGAATAGGATCTTATCGTGCCAATTTGAATGTTTTATTGTTTTAAGTTTTAATTAATAGAGCTAAGCTACTTGGTGCTTTCACGAGGACCTTTATTATATAAGTTATTGTTCATAATTGCAAGATAGTTAATATCCAAAATTATTGTGATTTTACTTTCAACATGTGTGGCTTAATGGAAAAATGTCACCTGAAATGAATGCGTTTGAATTATTGGAAGGTAAGTCAGCGCAGCAGCAGAGGCCCAGTTTCAGTGATTCAGTAAAAGCTCATTTAGAAAGATTTACGCCAGTTTACTGCAGTGAAATCCAGTCAGTTGTAGTTAATTTAACCCGTTTGAATAGCCAGGAAAAAAAATAAATATCAAGAAATATAAAATATAAATACAAAATTTAAAAATCAATAAAAATGGTCAACCCATGGGATATGATCTTTATCCACTGTTGTAGTGCTGTCTCTGATAGTATTCTTTCATGTTACTGCTGAGAGGCTTTTCAGCAGAGTGAGAGCAAAGTATGAAGTAAGATATAAGCTACTTTTCTCGAGGCTCAGCTGGGAAATTTTAACAAGGTGCAGGACTTTGAAGTTGGGACATCAGGTGGGAATTTATTAAGAGACAACTTCTATATCCACTGTGTCACGCTCTGCATGCTGTGTCTCATCTGTCTTTGTCTTACCACTTGTTATATAGCCAGCTAAAAATGGGTTCTGGTGTTGCTTGCACTATTATAGTGCCATATGTGTTTTTGGAACTCCACATGCTAAAATCTGAGTAGTAGCAAGAGTGAAAACTTCATAACTGAGAATAAGTTTCACTCAAGTCAGAGCTGTTGAAGCAAGTGGAAGTTACATTAATGTGTTGGGAATATTTGTGTTGGCCGATCAGTCAGTCTGCCACTTTGGTCTAGACAGAAAAACTTGGGTTGGTGTAACATGTTGGAAGACATTCATGCTCCCCAGAAGTTGAACCACTTGACTTTGATCAAAACCCCTTGGTGATATTTATAGTTGTGAGTATTCTGTTTGGGAACTATAGGATGAAGAAACATACTGATGTCTGCAAACACACCAAAATACAGAAAGCTTATTGAAACGAGCCAACCTAATTTAACTTGCAAAGCAAGGAAAGATGTTTGAAAGAATTGTTGTCCTTGCCAAATATTGGGTCGCTATTGTTGCCACTGCTGAGCCCACGGAGACTGTTTTAGACGGCTGGGTCATTAAAAAACAATTGGTGCCTTAGCCAGGGATGCACTTGCTTTATTTTACAAGAAACAGATACAAACATAGCTATTCAATGTAAATTTTGTCATTTTGTTTATTATGCTTTTTCATTTTGAGCTCAAAATATGTGCACTATTACAGCATAAATATGCAAGACACTGGGGTTATTATTTATGAAAGATATGATTAAGTTGTTTTTCTGTTATGTTTTTCTCTTTAATGCTACGATTTCCCCCTTCTATGTCATTTAGATGGATATACATTTCTATGAATATACATTTTTATACTGGGAAAGATTGAAATCACTCTATAATTATTAAAGAAAAAAAGTTTCAGTTATTTCTAATGGAAATATATAAACACTGTTATCACGCAAACAAACCAAAATACACTTAGCAAACAGGTTATGAACAAAGGCTAGAAGAGTATTTAGAAGTTTTTCCAGGATTTAAATCCAGGATGGAATTTGTGTAAAAGATCTTGATGCCCCGTCTTATCTTAAGGACCACATGGTATCATATTACCCTAATAGAGCACTTCACTCTCAGATTTCAGGCTTACTTGTGGTTCCTAGGATTTTTAAAAGTAGAATGGGAGACAGAGCCTTCATCTTCCAGGCCTCTCTTCTGTGGAACCAGCTTGGATTCTGGAGACAGACCCCCTGTCTACTTTTAATATTAGGCTTAAAAGTGTCCTTTTTGACAAAAGGAAAGTTTTGAGCTGGATCAGGTGACCCTGAATCGTCTCTTAGTTACATTGCAGTAGGTCTAGGCTGCTCGGGACTTCCTCATGAGTGTTTCTTCTTCATTCACCTTTTTCACTCTCTATGTCTTTATACACCACTCTGCACTCGATCGTTACTTATTATTAACCTCTGTCTCGCTTCCTCCCCTAATCCCCAACCAGTTAGATAGCCTGTGGTAGGACTTGACTTAAGCGGTCAAAGAAGTGCAGGAGACTGATGCTGTCCAGTGTAGCAACCGATTTATTCACCATTTTGTGACCCAAACAATATTTACAAAGAAACAAATAAGAAACCCAACTCCAAATTAACTCTGTTCAAATAAACATAACTGAACTTAAATCAACGGAAATTAAGGTCAAACTGCACACAGCTACACTGACCTGAACCTTTCTCTTCAAACACCTGAGTTCTTCTGCTTAAATAGTCCACTGAACCAAACAATTTCTCCTCTGGACTATTCCATTCAGCAGGTAGGTAAGATGAACATGGTTATATTCAAACCTCTGCTGCCACTCTTTACTAGCAACACAAACTCTATGGTGTAATCAATACATAGTACAACAATAAATCTATTTCTCCATAAACACTCTAAAATCAACTTTATTAAATTACAAGAATTCTTCCCCTTCTGCTCTTGGTCTCATCCTGTGACCTCAGATGAACCCAGAAGGTATAAAGCAGGAAGTAAAACTACATTTCCTCCTTTTGTTTCTGGAAGTCAGGTAGGTAAAGGTAAGTTCTAAACAATACAAATTAACAGTTGAAATAAATAACATGTTAACTTAACAAACTTGTAGGAATTGATTTAAACCAACATGTTATATTATATAATCTGTAAAAGTGCAAAACATAAACAAACCAGAGATAGTAGATGTTTGCCTATTGCAGACTACATATGAAATATGGTTAAATCAAAACAAGAATGTTAACTAAGAATATGGACAAATGGTCTTCTCACCGACTTTGTCACATAGCCCCATGCTGGTTCTGCCAGAGGTTTCTTCCTGTTAAAAGCGAGTTTTTCCTTCCCACTGTCGCTAATTGCTTGCTCATAGGGGGTTTTCTGATTGTACAATATAAGTGCCTTGAGGTGACCGTTGTTCTAATTTGGCACCATATAAATAATATGTAATTGTAAACTGCATTTAATTTTTGCAGTGAGAATAATCAAACAGGAGCAAACAGAATACAGTCTTTAATATTCATATAGGCAGGATTTAGCCATTATTTTTAAAAGACAGATATTAGTATAACTAGCACTGCACTTGATACATAATTTTTCTTCTCAGTAAATTTAATTTCTGTTATTCTTGGCACTTAACTCACTATAATATTGGAACAGCATGCATAATTCATATTGTAGTAAAATGTTTAATATAGCACGGCAAGTACGCTCCCCACTGATGTTGTAGTGGTTGCCCCCATGAAACATAACAGTCATTAGAGCCACTGGAATTGCAATTCATCTCTCCGTCCGCACAAATCAAATTTAGAGGTCAGAATCAATTATGCTCCTTTATTGGCAGTTAAATGAGTCTCCTTAGGGTCCAGCTGGTTTTGAGAAAGTAGTCATACTTTTTTTTATACCCAGATTGTGTGATGCACTGGCAGACAGAAGCCTTTCGCTCAGAAATACAGAGGAGTGTTTTTTCTTTATTTTTTGTCTTTTTTTAAGCGCCCCATCAGCTTTGTCACATTTAATTATCTGCACTCTGAGATGATTGACTAGAGCAATAACATAAAGGCTTCCTTGTCTGAATAGGATACTCTAAATTACTGTGGCAAAGAGTGGTGATTGCGCCAAGCAAAATGTGTGCAGTAGAAATCACTTTGCTAGATGTGACAAAGACAAGTTCAGGCAGGACCGCTGTTGTGAAAAGAAGATTGATATTTCCATGTGGAGTAATTTTGGCATGTTTTTCTCCCAGTAGATTTAATCTATATTTTATATTTATGAATATATAATTTATTTACTGCTAAAGAGACAGACAGTGAAAGTGGACTATATCCTTGTTTATCAACATAAACCTCATTGTTGCAGCAAGGGGAAGCGCAAATGTGATCCCCTTAAAGTGATTTTGAGTTTTAGTGTCCTTTTCTCTGAGTTATCGATTCTATTACTAGTTAGTTAATATAAACTAACATGTAGGTATTTTACAAACAGCTAACCAACCAACCAACCACATGACGTCATGTGGTTGGTTGGCACCTGACTACCTAGCTAATTTCCTCTGTCTGTATAACCCTCAGAGAGCACTAGGATCATCGGGCCAACTGCTCTTAGTGCAACCTAGGTCTCTGCTGAAGACCAGAGGAGGCCGTGCCTTTGCCGTTGCCGCACCCAGTTTATGGAATACTCTTCCTCTTCATATTCGCGCATCAGATTCCATTCAGTCTTTTAAATCACGTCTAAAAACGTATTTGTTTAACCTGGCATTCAAGGCTAATTAGGGTAAAATACATTTGGCTTTGCATTTAGATTATGTAATTATTTTATATTTTATTTATTTTATTTATATCTGTAATTTATATTTTATGTATTTTATATATATATTTTTAATCTGTATCATGATTTATTGAAAAGCACTTTGGTGTGCTATATAAATAAATTTTGATTTTTTTTGATTGATACTGATAGAAGGTGGCACTGCACATGTTCTCAAAACTTACATTTTAAGCACTTTTTTTCATAAATCCAGCTTCAGCTTCATGTCAGTTTTTGAGAACAGGACTTCATGATGTAAATTAATGTTTATGTCTGTCGTGTTTCATTTCCTTTTAAAGGCTTTTGGTGCACAGCACAGAGTATGTAGTAAATATGAGGGTATATGCAAGTGACAGGGTATACATTAAAATATTTTGTCTGTAGATTTTTGGGGGGGGGTTCAGGTGTAATACCACTTAAAGGGTCAAATGTGTAGAGCAGTTGCTTACCTGAAACCTGTGTGTAACAGCTGACCTATATGATGGCAGAACAAGAAAAGGAAGGCTTACTTACTGTGAGATGTTGACCCACATACATATTAATGCACATACTTGTTTTGACTGTTTTTCTCTTGGATGCTATGTGAGGCTGCCTTTGTGCAGCATAGAGGCTTCACTGTGTAAAAGCTTGAAACAATACAAACTCACGGGCTAGCTGTTAAAAAAAAAAAAAAACCTTGGCTGCCAGTAATAGCATGT
This sequence comes from Rhamphochromis sp. 'chilingali', assembly GCF_963969265.1. Taxonomy (NCBI): domain Eukaryota; kingdom Metazoa; phylum Chordata; class Actinopteri; order Cichliformes; family Cichlidae; genus Rhamphochromis; species Rhamphochromis sp. 'chilingali'. The sequence goes on along the minus strand of NC_137930.1, from coordinate 51,483,577 downwards.
AATAACCTCTCATGCTTCACATTCAGTTCTGTTACGTTTTGCTCTTTCTTCAAAATACTGGTATTATTGAGGACTCACTGAGGAGTTATAGGAGACAGCCAAAGCTTTGGCACTGCGCTCGCAGCTTTCAGCTGTCCATCTGTGCCAGTTACGCACTCATTCTGATAATATCGCCTCCTGGCATTCCAAATTGATTAATGCTGCTAGCAAACACTATCACAGCCACATCGTTAAATTTAGCACAATTTCCAGTTAATTGTGTGCTGCAGACCTTAGCAAATTAAGTTTGTGCGTTAATTTAAATACTCTCCTAAAATTTGCACCCTCAAAGGGAAAGGTCCTACAAATATATATGCATTAAGGCTAGCCACAAAACCACTTTTGTCCATGCCTTTCAGTTGTAAAAGTGGCATCGTGCCTCTTTAGTAAGGCAGTAGCTTTTTAGCATAAAAAAAATGGTTAATGAATGTGGCTCCAGGTCTCACACGCTATACAAAACTTGATCGACCAGTTACACAATATGTAAGATGACCTGCTAAACAAAATGAAATGTGTTTTACAGAGAATATAATTGGGACTCATTTTGAACAGTTCAGTAACTGGTCCTGTCTTCAAATGGAAACTTGTTTTTGCGCCCATAAAATTAGCTGAGAATAACATTCCACTGAATGCCTCCAACAGGTTTGCCATTTAACTCAGCCAACTGACTCAACATGTCATGATCTTTTGTAAGTAAAAGAGTCATTGTTATTTGCGGCAACTTGAACTGTGGGGGTTGGAGACAAGTCAATGAAACTACTCGTTTTTGACATTTGCTGTACAAAGCTCTTCTGTGTCAATACCAGTAAGTCAAGCGCTGTCATAAAGAGGAAATGTTGACTTATGAGGAATGTCAATGAACCAGCAGGACCCCAAACTTCTACCTGTTTCCTGTGTGAGCAGTGAATATTTCCCAAAGAGCAGGCTGATCTTTGTTTCCCGTTAGGTCACAAATACCCACGCAGAAACCCGGGAGCTTTGGAGCGTCAGTGCATGGTCAACATCCATGACAAATCTCCTGTCAGATGGGTTCTCATTCCACCTACTAAACATGGAAGGGAAAACATTATCTTCGAGGCAAGATCTAGCTTTTTAAGAAGCAAACGTCAGTATAGACTCCAAAGCCAGACAGAAAACAAGAGAAAAAAGGGTCTAGACTATTTTGCCCCAATGAGAAATTATTAGAAACCTTAATAAGATTGCCACTAAGATTATTTTGATTAAGACAATGTCTTTGTTTACCAGTGTCTTTATATTAAAAATTATTATATCATGAAAAGAAATATTGTCTACCAGACGGTAATGAGCATAACAAACACTTCTGAAAGCTTGTGTAACAAATGCTAGCGATGAGTAAAACTAATGTGGATCAAATGAAACCCATGCAGTTGGTAATAGTATGACCAGTAATAGATACAAACTGTGAATCAACAACACCATCTGGCCATAATTCTGCTTGTATTGTATATTACTGATGTGTTTTGAGGAAATCTTGTTGAACAAAACAACCTTAATGTAATCATTTTCAACACTAATGTCACTCAACATTTCCAGAATGAGTTCAGTAACATTTTTACCTTGGGTTTGTGAGTCGATTTTAAAAACTGTTGCGAGTACATGCTGGTGTTGCTTTTAAAAGAAAGGAAAGTATGCATTCATGTCAAAGTACAACCTTACTTCTTCCATAGGAATTAAGAGGCTAAGTCATCAAGAGCAGGCACGACCATTCCTATAAAAGCAGAAGCTTTAGTAGTTTACTGTTCTGGAGCATTCAGGTGTGTGTGTGTGTTAAAACAATGTTGCTAGCTCCCCAGGAGTGGGCATCCCAGCAGATTCACCATGCGGTGCTCAGAAAAAGTGCCACAAACTACATCTCAGACTCTACAGGCCTCCGCATGTTAAATGTTAAAGCTCACGACAGTACAGACACCATTATAGCTCATTAAGCTGGTGACCCATATCCCAAAGGCTACCACAGGGGTCCTCGGTTTGAGTCTGCCCCAGACCATGTCCTGTATGTCATCCCCCCCTGCTGTCTCAGTACTTTCCTATTTACTCTGTCCTGTCAAATAAAGGCTTAGAATACCAGAAATAAATTTTAAATATTCTCTTTAAAAAGAGCATAGCAGTTCGGCTTCAGTTTGCAAAGTTGCATCTGAACAAACTGCAGGACCTCTGGAACAATGTCCTTGGGTCGGATGACATCGAAGTGGTAATGTTTGGCTATAATGCACTTGTTTACCATATTTCTCAAAAGCCAAACAAAGCAAATCAGAAAAACCACCTCATACTAACTTTCAAGCATAGGGGTGGAGGGCTGATGATTGAGGTTGTTTTGCAGCTGCAGCACATGGGCACCTATTTTGCAGTCAAACGTGAGATCATAAGACTAATAGCTAAAGCTTGGCCAAACTTAGGTCATGCAATAGGACAATTAACCCACAGGAGCAAAACTACCACAGAGTGGCTGAATAATCAGAGGGTTGCAGTCCAAGCCTTAACCTGAGTGGAATACTGTGGCAGGACCTTAAGAGAGCAGTATGTAAATGAATGCCTGCAAACTTCAATGAAGTAAAGCATCAAAATTCATGATCAAAATTCATTCAGAACTTATCTTTTCACCTATTTTGTCTCCCATTTTTCCTTACGCTATTTCTTCCTTCCTGTCAAGTCTGATTTTGCAATGACCATTAAAAATGTGAGAAGCTGAGGGTCATACAGTGAACGATTACTTCAAATAATTGCTGCCAAAGGTTGTTCTACAAGCTGCTGAATCATGGTGTTCTCTAAGTTTTTCACAGTGTTGTACACAGACCTCGCTTTTTCCTATGACTGTAAAATACAGTGAAGTCAGTTTTGAAATGTTTTATTACTATTACAGATTGACAAAGGTACATATATGTTAATGCAAAGCGTTCAGTATAGAATAAAGTTATTAAGAGAATCTCATTCATTGGGAGAGACAATGTGTCTCCATGCCTGTATCATTTCACCGTTTGTGTGTGTGCAAGGACAGGGGCTAAACAAGCAGAGGACAGAGAGATGGAGTGAATGTAATTGAACATGAGATGATGACAACTGCTTCCATTACTGTCAATGCAGTAAACCTTAACAGTCTGTTAGTAGGTAGGTAAACTAGTGCTGGCCAGAGCAATAGCAGGCTACAATGGCATCTGCTTCAAATGAACAACCAACTAAAGATTACAGAGATGCAGGGAGGGAGAGAAGAGAAGACACCAGAGTAAGGGCTGTCATCAGTGGATGCCCAGAATAAGAAAGTAAGAGCTGACAGGGAAAAGTTGATGAAGGTGAATACTTTACAGCTGTCTCCTTGTTTTAGTTTTTGATCTGGCCTGGAGTTTTTGTAATCTGTGAACTATAACCTCTCTGCTCCACATTGCTAAATAAAAAAACACAAACAAACAAAAAAAGCCCCCACTCCAATCACTACAAGCAAGTTAATATCAAAGAAGCCAAGTTATGAAATCAACACAAAAATAAGCAGAAATGCATTTTTTCCTTGAAAAGGGAGCCTGTAATCCTCTTCTTTCCTTTGCATTCCTAACTCCCTGATCAGCATTAGAGATCTGTAATTACTGCGTTTTGTAGTACATGTACAGTTGTCTCTTAGGTTTAAGCCATAACAAACACCAAAATGTAAACATTATGTTGTAACATGTTACTTCTGAAGGATTTCAAAATAAAAAACACAGAGGTTAGTAAAAACAAATATGTCTGTTAGACTTTTTACAGCTATTGTCAATTTGAAATTAGTTTTAGGGACAAAATGTTTGCAAATGTGCAAATAATGGAACTGCTTTAGTTTTGTGCAGGACTACTTCTGATGAATGCACAACAACAGTTGTGATTTCAATGCACTTTATATTGTAAGGTAAATCCTACAATAATACATACAGAGAAAAAACCAACAATCATAAGACCCCCTATGAGCAAACACTTTGGCAACAGTGGGAAAGAAAAACTCCCTTTTAACAGGAAGAAACCTCCGGCAGAACCAGGCTCAGGGAGGGGCCATCTGCTGCGACTGGTTGGGAAGAGAGAAATAAGACAGGATAAAAGACATGCTGTGGAAGACAGCCAGAGGTTAATAACAAGTATGATTCAATGCAGAGAGGTCCAAGTCAGAGCTTAGAAATGAGGCCTGTGCCAGTGTGACAAAAACTGCAGTTCCTCTAGAGGCCACTTCAGGCCGCCTCAAAAAGCAAGTTAATCCCAGCAGACTCCAACGTTAAATTGCACATTCATTTAAAAGCATATCTATAGCCTAGTACAAAAATCAGTACACCGTTTTAGTCTGATCAAATTGTTGACAACTAGATTGACAGCTTCTTGACTTGTCACAGCAGCATATGTAAAAGGTTAAAGATGGGGTTTATTCAGTGTAAACAAGGTTAACTGACAACTTTATTTGATGTTGCCAAACCACAATGTCCCAGCTCTATGTCACCTGGCATTCCCAAACTTTATTTGAAACAGATGATAATTTGTTTTGTGAGCAAACTCAGACTACGTTAAAATGTCAAACTCAGAATTAGACATAAGCAGGAAAGTAATTAATTGATTTCAGTTTGAACACTCTTTCCAATGGCCTGCTGTGATTGGACTCAGTCAACCTTTTGTGTGAACAGGGCTGAAAGCAAATAGCTTTTGAGGAAATTAGTCAACATCTCATAAATCTTCACTAAAAATTGTGAAAAGGCAATTTAGCCAGTTGAGATCAACTGTCATCTTTATGATATGTTTTTTCTTTCTTTTTGTAAAGGAGCGCTTTAAATATCAGTATTAGTGCAGCCAAGTACTCACTGTACACTGATAAGAAAACAGGACTTTAATATCCGCAGCGAAATGAAACGCAGATTGAGGAGACTGGCTGTTGTGGTGATTGTTTCAGCAGCTCCTGCTTGAAAGCTTCCTCCAAATAGCAACAATTGATAATAGATAGAGTCTGACAAAGTGTAGGAAGTTGCTTCCTCACAATCTGGATTTCAGTCAAACATGGTCCGTGCTGTGACAACTGTGTTAAAGTCACTGGGTGAAATAAATTGCCTCCTCCAGAGACAGATTGCTAACTGTTAAATTTAGAACACATCACCACCCAGTCATCGCCTCCCTGTAGTGCAGCCAAAAAGCATGTCGTAATTTGTGATCACCTTAACTTTCCAGGAGCTGCAAGAGCAATTATCCTTTTTGACTTGAGCTTTTTAGGGAAACTTTATACATTTGTTTTGTACTTGTGGCTTCATTTTGACTGCAACATTTTTTGTTTTTGGGCAGTTTTTTGTTTGCTACCAGGGAATTTGCTGTACCAGTTGTAGGACCTGATGTTTGCTGCAGCTGCAGACGAACAAAACTGCTTCATATTTATAATTTTTTGTCTGTCTTTCCTTCACTGAAAAAATCCAAAAAATTAGACAAGCAATTGGTACATCAACAGCAGATCCAGGATATGTACTGTGTCCACCAAAAAACTGTTTAAACACCATGAAACAGTTTCAACCTATTAACAGCAAAGACCTGGAGGACATCTTAGGTCAACTGAACTCCTCCTCCTGCTGTTTAGATGTCCTGCCAACAAGTTTTTTCAAAAAGGTCTCAAAGACTTTAGAGTCAGACCTGTTACAGATCGTCAACTTTTCTTTATTATCAGGTGTGTTTCCAGAATCACTAAAAACTGCTGTAATCAAACCTATACTGAAAAAGGACAATCTTGACAAGACACAAATGAACAACTACAGGCCGATCTCAAATCTCCCGTTTTTAAGTAAGATCATTGAAAAAGCAGTTTCTCAACAGCTCAGTTACTTCTTAAAACAGAATAATTGCTACGATGCCTTCCAGTCAGGTTTTAGACAGAACCACAGCACTGAAACCGCTCTGACCAAAGTGTTTAATGACATATGTCTGAATACAGACAGTGGAAAAATGTCAGTCCTAGTTTTACTGGATCTCAGTGCAGCATTTGATACAGTTGACCACAACATATTACTCAAACGACTGGAGAACTGGACAGGTCTTTCAGGAACTGTACTAAACTGGTTCAAAACATACGTAGAAAACAGGAAATACTTTGTATCAATAGGTAACTTCACATCTGAACAGACAAGTATCACATGTGGAGTTCCCCAAGGTTCCATCTTGGGACCCCTTCTGTTTAACATCTACATGCTCCCACTGGCACAGATTATAAACAACAACAAAATAAACTATCACAGCTATGCAGATGACACACAAATATATATCACAATGTCACCAGGAGACCGAGGCCCTGTACAGGCTCTTGGTAAATGCATTGAGGAAATCAATGATTGGTTGTGCCACAATTTTCTCCAGCTAAACAAAAACAAAACTGAGGTAATAGTCTTTGGCGCCAAAGAAAAACGATTACAGGTCACCAGAGAACTTCAATCTATACATCTAAAAACCACAAACCAGGCGAGAAATTTGGGTGTAGTGATGGATGCAGACCTAAACTTAGAAAAACACATTAAGACAATAACAAAGTCAGCTTACTATCACCTCAAGAATATATCAAGGATAAAAGATCTGATGTCTCAACAGGACCTGGAAAAACTAGTCCATGCATTCATCTTTAGTAGGCTTGATTACTGTAACAGCATCTTTACAGGTCTACCTAAAAAATCAGTCAGACAACTACAGCTCATTCAGAACTCTGCTGCTCGAGTCCTCACTAAGACCAAAAAAGTGGACCACATCAGTCCAGCTCTGAGATCCTTACACTGGCTGCCTGTCCGTCAGAGGATAGACTTCAAAGTTCTGATGCTGGCCTATAAAGCTCTGAATGGTTTAGGACCAAAATACATCAATGACCTCCTGACCCAGTATGAACCTTCCAGATCCCTCAGGTCATCTGGATCCGGTCTTTTACCAGTTCCCAGAGTCAGAACCAGACACGGAGAAGCTGCATTCAGCTTTTATGCTCCTTATATCTGGAACAAACTCCCAGAAAGCCTCAGATCAGCTGAAACACTCAGTTTATTTAAATCCAGGTTGAAGACTCACCTGTTCTCAGCTGCATTTGAATAAAGCACCAAATCCACACTTTAAGCTTAAATTTCAAAACTTACATTTAACTACTGATTTTATCTACTGTTCTGATTTTATCTGTTTTGATTTTATATACTGTTGTTTGTTTGTTAATTAGTTAGTTAGTTTATTTGCTTGTTTTATTCAATTTTAAATCATGCTTTTTATTTGTTCTTGTTTCTAATGTCTCTGTAAAGCACTTTGAATCACCTTGTTGTTGAATTGTGCTATACAAATAAACTTGCCTTGCCTTGCCTTGCCTTATGTAATATGTAACAATGCTGTGTGTGAGAGGCAAATTGGGCCTTGTGTTAGCGTAGTTATTTTAGTAATATTGGCTAGCTGGGGAAGACCAGGATTTCTAACGATCTTTATTTTCATTGTTTGGTCAGGGAGATTCCAAGAAGAATATTTTAGCTGATACAAAAATGATTTGACAAGGTTTTATTCTGTTTGTTTTTAAAAGAATAATGATGATGTACAGTTGGTACACTACTACTCGCTTCTGTCAGTGCGCCCCAGGGTGGCTGTGGCTACAATGTAGCTTGCCATCACCAGTGTGTGAATGGGTGGATGACTGGATGTGTAAAGCGCTTTGGGGTCCTTAGGGACTTTTCTAGTCCCTAAGGACCCCAAAGCGCTATATAAATACAGACCATTTTTACTTACATATCTGCTTAACCATTTATTGGGCAAGGAGCCTCCCCATGGCTCATTGTGAGGTTGTAGAACCACTTGCATTTCTCACAACTAATCAGCAAATACCAGGTTATGTGACAGATAGTGACATTATTGCATTTGACCAGTCAGTAATGGCCTGGAGCATGTCGAACTTCCGTGTTCTTCCAGAATTTGAGAAATTGGGTTTTTCACCCCTTCCCACTCCCACACTTGTGGTCATAACAGCAAACCTAACAGTGGTAAGATGATGAAACCCAGTGTTATTAGTTCAATAGTTGTTCTAGAAATTGAGATGGGTGTTGTTTGTGTTTTTAGAAATTACTGATTTTTTTTTGGCATGTTACAGCAGTTTCACAAGTACCATGAAACAGTGACTGTACATGTTAGGTTAGCTGGATTACACAGATGGATTACGTGGCAGAAACAGACACGGACGCAGAATAGTTGGTGATGCAAGTTTTATATATACACAAGTAAGGGGGAATATTTACAAGGGAAAGGGGCTATATACAGTGCTAAATAAAAATGTGCCAGCAGGAAAACACCGAGGCGATGAGATGGAGCCGAAGCATACAGGTAGGTAGCAGACGCACCGGAGCTACCTGACAACAGGGAACAAAACAGGGTTTATGGCATACCGTTGATAGCCGAACGTTAAACACAAGTGGACGGAGAGAGTTGGAGAGCTTACTTGACCACCCAAACCACAGCCGCTGCGGTGATCGCCGCCTGATGGTACGTAGCACTCCGTCACGGATCCAGCATAGCCAACACAAAATCCTAGGTAGGCGGGCAGGCGATGGAACAGGCACTTGTGACAGCGATAATACTCCGACACCAGACGTCCGTGACTCTGCTCCCTAAAAGCGCTCACTGATGACGTCCGATGCGTCGCAGGTGTGTTGGAATGCCATCAAGCCCCGCCTCGCCTACCTATAACCAAAAGGAAAACAAAACCCAAACAACAACAGTACACCTACCCACCACCTCCTAACAGTACAGGGCTGCACTTTAGTATGTGTGTTATATTTGTAAAGATTTTTAGAGTGAATAAAGAAAGAACATGTTATTCGTGTAGTTTTTAGAAAACATGCGTTTTGGAAAAATGTCTATTGTAAACACGTGAGGAACCATATATGGAAATTTAATTGACCTTGCATTTGTGCTATAAAAATGAAACCTTTGAAAAAAGTCACACAAGTAAAAAAAGTCTTGTAATATGCTTCAATAACACCGACGTTTTCAAATTTCCATGTATGCTCCTTGTAATGGGTTAAGCTAGAATCTGCTAATATATTGGCCTGGTGAGGCATGTCTAATTCTAAATTCTTTATTATGGGTGCATTATGAACAGAATAATAAACACAAAACACTCAGCAGGGTCAGGGATTGTTTGGCGGCGATGCACATCTTTACCACATCCAATCGATATCTCAGTCAGATGGGAGCTTGTTCGGATGGATGAGAGCACATTATGCACAAAAATGTTCCATGTAAGAAAGCTGCCGTAGTGCTTAACATTTCTTAACATGTGGTTCAACTCTAAACACAGAAAAGTAACTTCTAGTTCCTGTTTGGGTCCTGACTTTAATTCCTGGGGGTATCTGGTCAAAACAGCCAACAAGCTAACTTTTCCAAGCACCAGTTCACTGATTCGAAAACCTTCCCAAACAAAACCGCAATGATTTCCCTACTCCATTCTTTTAACCTCCCTTCTGTTTGTCTTGGCTGACATCCACACAGCCATCTGAGCCACCAGCTCATGGAGACCAAGACTGACTCCCTCTGCATGTTGCCCGGGGTGGTTGTCTGCCATCCATGCTGACATGCACAGCACAGGCCAGCTCTAAAGGGTGGATGAATAATGGACGACTTAGATGTCGTCCATTATGTTTTTCATCTCGCCAACCAATGTGTATGGAGCTGTCTCTTTCTCCCCCTCTCTCTCCTTTGTCTTCAACTCCCCCATCAAGAACCAGTGTTTCCAAGGATACGTTCACGTCACTCTAACTAAAGGAAGAAACGTTTATGACTTTAGCTTAGGAGTTACCGATAAAGATGCAGCGTGTGCATTTATATTGAGGACAATCCCTGCAATATTTTTTTTCTATAAACTCTACAAACAGCGAGTCTGGTTTCAACTAACATAAAAATCTTGCTGTTGTGGAAGAAAGAAAGGAGCCAATAGCAGTTGCTAAGAAACTGCTGAGGTGATTGTGTCGGACAGTGATAATTATACTTCTGGAATGTGATCACTTGTGAATAATTTATCCAGCATGTGATGGAGAGACGAGCACGAGGAATGTTGCGTCCCCCATATGTGTCAGAACCAAAGTAAACACTGTGACGAGAAGTCTGCTAATGGAGCCTCTTGGAAGACCTCCGGCATAGCCAAATGAAAGAGAGCCTCGCCAGTGAATATGAAATAAATAAGTGTTATTATGATTTTGGCTGGAGGAATCCTCAGATGGGGAAAAAATGACATAGCCTACATTAGGACTCAGTGAGAAACAGAGAAGACATTGTAACAGCTTGTTACCGCAAAGAATACAATAGCTGTCCCAATTTGCCAAGTTAGCAGTGAATGGCTGCTTCGTTTTTGTTTAACAACATTTGAATAGTCTCCCTCCTTCAGTATACACATTGTTCAGGTTTACTTAACTTGGAATAATCAAGAGAATAAGTTACATTTCTAAATTGTTTTCCCCAGAAAAACGTGAATTGATAAGCATTATTAATTGATTTTTTTCCACTGTAGGGTGGTCCTGAGCAGCCACAGTCAATCCATTTGCTCTGGCTCACCATGAGTGTTTCTTTAGCATACCACACAGAGTTGGTTTACCTGAACCCTTTATAAATCTCCACTTACTGTGTGATAAGCACATTTCTGTTATTATAACATCTCTGCCAACTTGCTGCTGGTAACCATGAAAGGCTTTTAGTGTGAAGCAACAAAAGCAGGAAATGCTCTGTGTACATCGGTAGCAAAAACACCGCCTTAATAGAGCAGGAAGACATCAGAGAAAAGTAAAATATGGCTGATATTCAGCAGAGTTTTCGTTCATGCAGCGAGCAGACCACAATGATGCTACTGCACATCAGCCCCCAGTCAAGCCTGCACCAAGGAGGCAAACTGTTAATGCAAGAACTAAAGAGGTCAGAGTATAAAGGATGACACACACATCAGAACCCATGTGCATGCCTTTTTCCAAACATAAATATAGATTGTATAAACCTGGCACAAACTTTCTCACTTTCTTTCTTAGCAAGGACAGACAAGGATACTGGTCATGGAAAAGGATAGCTGCTCTAGCAGTGATGTGCTCGGTGTCTCGTCATTTTCCTTAATAACATTTTTTAACTTGTTTTTTTTTTTTTTTTTGAACAAATTGTGACATTTTAAGAAGAATTGTGACAGATAAAAATTCTCTGGTCTGGTTGATGAAAGGGTTTTAAAAAGTTATTCACACAGGTATGAAAAACATTCTTGGGTGTTATTTATCAAGATTTAAACATTAAGCAAACTCAACTGGAATCACATTGTTAATCATAAGTTACCGAATCTCATCCTGAGCAAGTTCATGATAGCATTTTTTTCAGTGAAGCTTTGTCTGCTTTATGCCAATCAGTAGGGCATAATAAAATACAGAAATTATAAATGTGACCTACCTACATTTTTAGGAAAATGTAGAATGAAAAGCTAAGAAATGGCATTTTTTCTGGATAATTTTAGTTGCTCTGGAACAATGCTGGGACAAAAAAATCACCCACTAAGGTCTCCAAGTTCTGGAAGTGAATTTCTTAATAATAGCAATATATAATGTAATCCTCTCAGAAAATTCTTGGTCAAGCAGTTTGATTTTTTGATTTTAAAAATAAATAAATAAATAAATAAAATGAAATAAAGGAAAATGGAAAAAGGCAAAGGTACAAGACTGTGTACATAATTACAGTCTACTCAACCTACTCATCCCATAGCCCAGTGCCATTCCCAGATTACAGTTAGAATTAATTTAATCCTTTCTGCTATCAGAATGTTTATATTTTTAATAATGGTATTGTATAATGGCATCTTGGTTTACGTTTTTGTAGTTTGTGTAATAAAGCATAGGGCAGCGATCCTTGTGATATGGTGTTTCGTTCCTGATGGCAATCATGCCTACACAGGCATCCTGCCGTTCATGGGTTTAAACATTTCCATGGTAACAGCTACCTCTACCACTTAGTGGTTGAGTAGTACTCTTCTTCAGCATCACAAATAAAATGGGTTCTTAATAAAACAAGGTTGATCTCATTCAGAAGCACATACCATCATTTGACAATGTTTTATTTTGTAGCAAGTCTGGGTTGGATGGTTGTTTTTTTAATTTCACCTAACTGTTGAGCTCCATTGCACATACTGCACAGAGAGCAAGAGGAAGATTGAAAGGGGTCCAGCAATTCAATTTTGCCAGGGGGCCCCCTACAGGATAATCCAGCCATGCAGCCAGTTGCTAAATTTAGCTTTTAAATGTCACTATCAGGATAGCAGCACTTAAAAGTTGCATGTCATTGTTGTTCCTGGCAGTTTAACAAACACCCTAACTTACAGTGGTTTAGGGTGTTTGTCTTTCCTGCAGATGTATTTGACAAAGATGGGATGTGACAGGGATCCTCTTTTACATCGTTTCATGTACTGTCAGCCAACAGCATGCTCTCAAATTTCATGACCAGAATCAAATCAGTTATTAATGTTTTTAATAAATTCAACATTTCAGGATCTCATTGTAGAGTACTCAGGCTCAGGCTTACCCTAAGATCTAATATATATATGTGTATATATATATTAGATCTTAGGGTAAGCCTGAGCCTGAGTACTCTACAATGAGATCCTGAAATGTTGAATTTATTTACTTATGCCTGTGTAGGCATGATTGCCGTCAGGAACGAAACACCATATATGTATGTATGTATATATATATATATATATATATATATATATATATATATTAGGGCTGCCACAAACGATTGTTTTGATAGTCGACTAGTGACCGATTATTTTTGCGATTAGTCGACTAATCAGATCGTGCATCCACTGGACGTCCATTGTACAGCTTATTGCACCAGCAGCATCTGCTCTTATATAACTATCATTAGCTTACAGCTTTAAGTGTTTAAGGTATGTGCAAACTAAAAAATAAAGACAAGATGATAGTTTATTAAATTTTAATGAAATTTGCAGATTGTTTCGGTGAAGTTTAATAAACTCAGCCGTCTGCTCCTTGTTATCTAAAATATAACAGCACACCGGAGTAAATTCTCGAGCATCTCACACTTCTTATAATCAGTTGTCTGCTTGACGTTTATTCAGCTGTGTAAAAACAATAACTTTAATCTCAGCCAAACTGATTTACTCAGGAACAAATAAAATACTGAAAGAAAAAGCCAAACAATAACATTTTTAAGTTATCTGAGTGACTTATATATCATGTTTAACCTGAGTAGTGAAAGACAGCGGTGGGGTTGAAAACGATTTGCCAGGAGTTTGGTGTTCTCACCGGCTCTAGTGAGCCTTGAACCCTGGCTAGCTATCGAGCTGGTGGGTAACAGACGTCTTGATAAACTGAGCAGATATTTCAAGTTTACACAGCTACATTCTCACCTGAAAATATGAAAGTTTATTTTGTGACCCAGAAAGAATAATAAGAGTAATATTAAAACTATCTGATCGAGAAATCACTCATCTTTGGAAAAGAGAGTTTATTACAGAGAAATGGCTCTTTCCAAAATAAAAGCTATACTATACGCTTCTTCTGGGCTATATTCTCAGCAGCACGTTAAAAATATCAGGTCCCCATAAGGAGAATCATGTGCTAACGGCTGTCTAAATGACTCGGGTAAAGTTTGTAGCATGCATGCTTGTTGTTCTTGTCTGCTTCCACTTGTCTTTGCACTAGAATGATGTCGGCGTAAATGTGCAGTCATATTCGTTGTATTCCCACTAGTACTGTCAGCGTTAATCTTGCTAAAATGACGTTAATGCCACAACACGGAAAATCTCGGTTAACGAGCTATTGCGGATCGCCCCGTGCGTGGGACTGGACGGCGTCAATGCGTTAATAAGCTAACTACGCTAACGCACTAGTACCCACCAATGTAATTGAGCATTGCGTGGCACATTCGACATACTGTTTTACTTTTGTCCATGATGCGCTTACCTTCAGGGTCATACTTCACATAAAGACCAAAATAGTTCCAAAGGCCAGATCTGAATTAGGGTGGGGGAGGTTCAATTTCGGGTAGCGTTGAGGCAATTGCCATGTTGCAACGAACTTAGCTTCTGTCTCGCTAGCTTACTTACATAGTGATTGCTTCAAAGGGCAATCCTCTCAGAGATGCATGAAAAGCAAACCAATAATCTTCTATGATGAAAAGGGGAGACGAACTGTTTTCCACATCAGTTTTTCATCTGTGCCTCTTTTTTCCCCTGCTTGGATATTGATTTTAAAATGAGAGCACCTGTGGCGGTTTCCTTATTTCCTTGGGCTCCCACCCAAAAAAATCTGAATTTCAGTGGGTTTTATTGTTCATGTACCTTCTGATTGGACTAATGTTCTGGGCGATCTGTATGATTTCTAATTAAGAAAGATTGTCAAAAACAAATCTGACATTTTGCTGTATGCATGTGATAAACTTTTATATATGTAATTTTGGGTCCTGACATTTATATTGATGCTAATTTCCACACACCTAAACACTGTTGTATGCTACATATACCCCAAATGGCAAAGACATTACCTAATGGCAGCAGCTTCTCACCACAGGACAGTGCGCCAAACCACAGCTCAGAAACTGCTCAAGAGCAGCTTTAAGAAAATGACAAAACAGGATTATTATAGCACCATCATTAAGTAAGAAATGTCCTTGTGCAATATTTCATGTTTGTGTTCTACCACAAGAAAATGGTGAGCATTAAAGCTGCTAAACATCTGCACAAACCATGGTAGTTTACTGGTTACTTTATAACTCAAAGCACTGCTGTACCCAAGTACAACCTTACAGAGCAGTTAGTTATGCTTTTGATAAAAACAAATATGCATCAGTTATGTCTTGATGCATGCTCAGTCATCCATGTAGGTAAATCCCAAAAGGTTGATTCTGTTCATCTGGACGACCAGATGAACAGAATCAATGCTTGTAGCTTTTGTTGGTTCTAAACTGTTCTCTGGTCGTTGCTTCCTCTACATGTGACGTTTTCATCTTTGATAGAGATGATGCTGATGATGGAAAGGACATGTCCTTGCTTAGATGGGGAGGTTGTTTCATGGAAATGCACACGCATTCACAATAATACAGAGTGATGCACACAGCCAACCTACGGACTGGATGGCTGTAATGGTGCCATATACACTGAGGCTAAAGACCATCCTCCATTCTCTTGTGTCTCAGCAGTAAGAGCTGGAGGACACATTTATGGTGATGACAGCACGGCTTCTCAGAGCAAGGTTTAACCTTACTTTGCATAGGATCGAGTGTCATATTGAGGAAAGGACATCTCTGTTTCATTGTTGTGTCTGTTTTAGTTAGTAAAACAGGGGTGGCTGTAGCTCAGGTGGCAGAGCAGGTCAGCCACTAATCAGAAGGTCGGTGGTTCGATCCCAGGCTGCCTCCTGGCTGCCTCCTGGCTGCATGTCAAATATCCTTGGGCAAGATACTAACCCCATGTTTGCCTACTGGTGTTGGTCAGAGGGCCCGGTGGCGCCTTTGTCCGGCAGCCTCGCCTCTGTCAGTGCGCCCCAGGGCGGCTGTGGCTACAATGTAGCTTACCATCGTGAATGACTGAATGTAGTGTAAAGCGCTTTGGGGTCCTATGGACTAGAAAAGCGCTATACAAATGCAGGCCATTTACCATTTAGTGGATGTTTCTTTTGTTTTTTAACAGACACAAATGTAAGTGGACACATCAGATTTAGGAAGATTTAGCAGGGGTGGAAGCAAAAAGGTTACCAATTTGAAACTAATCTTAAGTTAAAGCATATTATATATAAGGTTATATATAAGGTCACATGTATTTATCAAATTAGAAATCCTTTATTTGCTAGGTTAAATTTGCTGAATTTTAAACGGGGTAGTATAAATATTGTTCCAAGCAATAATAGGTATATGTGTAATGTGGCAGCAGAAATCTTTTTTACTCTTTATCTAAGTTTAAAAAGCTGAAAATTTGTCCTTGTGTTTGTATTATGAGAGACGAAACTGACTCACTTTAAACCAAAAATGTCAGCTGGAACCTTCAAATGAACAGGCCATTATTTATAACCAAGTGCAACACAGTGACTCCAAGCTACGACCTCGTAATGGTATTTTATCAGTGGCAGCAAATGATAAGCATGGAGTATAGAGCTGATGGCTTCAGCACTGGCTTTGTCACTGTCCTGGTAGCTCACTCAAGATAATTAGCTGCTGGGAAGCGGAGTGTCTTGTCCCTTTTAAGCCTGTTTGTTGATCAAAGGCATTTGACGGACTTACTAATCCCCTCTGACGGTTAGAAAGGAACAGTGGCATCAAAGTGTGGAGTGGCAGCTGACTATACAAGGACTGGGAATCTGTTTATTATCACTTTAATTCATGTTTAAGATTTCCCTTTGTAAAATAGAGCTCTTATCGGAGGTGTGTTTAGTTAAGAATTCAGACCTGTTTTATATTTTTCTCATATGAAATCATTGGTTGCCTCGGTGAGGTAAAGGTCCCCCAATTTCACACAAATTTTGACACTAATGAAGGCATAAATATACAAATGTAGTTTCATTTTCAGGACTAAGTCATTTCATAAAACTACTTTACAGTATAGTTTAGGAGTTAATTAGTTATGCTTTGGCTGGTTCAGAGGAAGTGGGATTGGTGGAGGAACCGATCAAGGACCACAGGACTTACTGGGGTCGTTATTTTTAGACTTGGCTCACTTATTATTATTATAACTTAAAAATTACTTACAAAAAATGTATTATCAGTCATAGTTTAGGTGTCCACACTAATTGGTTTAGGTTTAAAAAAAAGACAGCTCGTTCACAACTTTAAATTTTTATTAGAAAATTTGGTATGAAAAGATCCACTAAATATAATATATAGTGTGCCTTCTGAAAGGTTAGGAAACTTTTACATGCACTAATTGCCTCAGCCGTAAAAGTTCACCTACATAAACATAAACCCAACTGTTGTGCATTGTCATATAATTTTGACAATGAGCCTGTTTAAGGCTAAAGTTTTGTTGCCACATTACACTGTCAAAATGACAGAAGCAGATTTTTCTAGAGAATGCAAATGATTCATTAACTAAACATAGAATGAAATGCGGAGGCCAGCATTCCCACTTTATTTATTTTAAATTCAAAGGACATAAATCTTCAGTATTGTACAAAAGGCAGCTTTGAAGCTCATTCTTACTTGTTCAGTCTCTATCTCTCCATCAGTTTCCCAGCTTTGTGATTTTGAACAGAGGCTTTTGAGCTGACAACTTAAATACGTATTGAAGGGAACAACAAATGCCATTTAAATTAGCAGCCTCTGTCTCCAGGGAGCTTCGCTCTATGGCTGCTGATAAAGCCATTTGGGAAATTAACTGAACGGCCAGAATTTTGTAAGAACAACATGCAGACTGCACCCATAGTACTTTGAAAGAGGAGAGTTTGTGTTTTTAGTCTTTGAAAAAACATACATTTAAATTCAAAGTGGTCAGTTTTAACAGAGCAGTCTTAGATCACTGGGGATGATTTAAGTTCCAGGCTCCCTTAATGACAATGATTTGCTCTGTGAAGCAAAAGATAAATTTTTGTAAGTGGATTTAAAAATGTAAATGAGTTCCCTAATAATTAGCCTCACAGTGTTTCTCTTCAGGCATTGTCAAAGACGATTTTAACTGACTGATGTTTGCTCTCCTTTAGAGCAAAGGTTCTCACCAAAATATTTATTGTTAATGTCATACATGTAAATTTTCATTAGCGTAACAAAATTCTGCATCACTATCCCGTCAAATCTGTCAATGTATTTGGGCAATTGACATTGAAGTTGTGGACATAGATCAAAAGTGTAATCCATGCAAAACCAAACATTAAATTACAACCTGGAACTGTTATTATAGATGTCATCTTACTGATGTCAGTGCTGAAACACACAATGTGATTTGATTTTTAAGGCTTTAGGTAATGTGTGGTAACTGTTTAAACATGCTTTAATTACACATATATTATCTCTGGCAAAACTCAAATATTGTCCATATTTACTATAACATTCAGAAATCCAACTTTGACAAATGCTACATTGTCTTAGTCGTTGGATTGCTCTATAGTGTGGCCAAGCACACTGCATAGCATATTCTGAAGACTCTGAAATATTAAACGGTTAAGTATGCAGTGTCATAGTGAGAAAAAAAATGGCATTTAGGTTAATATATTTCTGTCATATTTTGATTCTCTAAAGGATCCCCTTCACGAAAAACATGCAGGCATCGTCCTCCTATCGCAGCTCATAATTAATTAACCATTTACAATATGCTTTTAAAGTTCAGTGTCATGTTTGCTAAATAAGGAATCTGATGTATAAACGATAGAGCTAAACATGAGGAGCTGCAGTATGTCGCGCTCCAACAGTGTCATGACAGGACGAGAGGCTGGCAGCTGGACAGCTGTGCATCTCTAAGGCACAGCAGCATTAATTGTTTTGTCAGCCAGCACTCCCAGCAAAGCAAACAGAATCTGGCTGTCAGAAGAGCCCCTGCTGTACTTCCACCAGAGCAGTCAAGTGTAAGCAGGTTAAATATTACCTCACAGCCCAAGTCAGAACCTGATAAAAGATAAATTAATCCGTGATATTCACCAGAATTGCATATATCGAATCTAAACATTTCTGTACGGAGATTTACTTCTTTTTTCTTATTTGACTTATTTATGTTAATTGCAGGCTACGCTCCCAGAGTTAGGGGGGAGGCTTTACTGGAAACTTGTGTGGGGTAGAAGTAAATTCTAATGATGTTGATACGTGTACCATTAGTTCCAAGAAGAGGTCAAAGAAAGTCAGGCATTACATAATGCACCTCCAAGTCAAAGTAAATTAAATTTAAAAAAGCCCAAAGCTTGTTTCATCCCTGGGTATGCTTGGTCTAAACTTCACACCGATGTGCACATTAAACAGTCTGGTGAAATGAAATCACCTCGGTTGCTGGAACGTTGCTCAAACTCCGTATCTGCCAAAACACACAAGGGAGATCATTAAAAGTGAGAAGAGACTGAGTCCCACTTGCCAGCCACCTCACCAAACTCTGACACCATCTATTAGTTTGGCACAGTAGTGCTATCTCCATTTATTGCTCTATCTAAACACAAATGTCAGTAACTATGTGCTCTGACACAAACAAACGCTCAGTGGGCTGAACTACCATTCATTTCATACCATGGCTGCAAGGCGCCTCTGTCCAGTGTTATGCAGACAGTCTAATGAACTCACTTATAAAACTGGTATTTCAATAACATGTCTGTTCTCAGAAATAGGAGTACATTTAAGATCTGCTGCCTCTTAACAGGTTCACTGAGAAGTCTTTAAAACAAAGATAGTAAGTGAATATTGTCTTTAAAGGTTTCTGCTTCATACAGTGCTCTGCTTTTATCAAGAATTGGTAAAATTCAACAAAAATATTCTCCACTTTAGAATAGTCACCCTGAACACTGTCAGATAGATTGAACTCCATGAATGTGACTCACAGCTCTCCTTCTGCAATAAAAGTGTGTTAAGTTTGACCTTTGAGTCATTGAGATCTTTTACAGATATCGACTCTTTGCAGGAAGGCCTTCTGTGCTGCTGAAATCACAAAGCTCAAACTTGAGTTTCAGACTTGGTAATTTAACCACATCGTCACTGTGAACTGCTATTCAGCTGTGCACCTGTGTCAAAGACATTTCAGTCAGGTGATGAAGGTTGAGCAGGCAAAAACGGAGTCCTTCTAGTAATGTGTAAATGCACATGAAGTTTTAATATTCAATTTGTTCAAACAAAAGGTTATGTCAACCCTGTCTGAAATTCTGCTACCAGGTTTCTGTGCAGTTATTTAAAACGCTATACATGTAAAAGCCAGCCAATTGTTCAGTCATCATAATCATCATACTTCTGCTATCAGAATTTTAAAACAAAAGTCACAGCTCTATTTATAAAGACAGTATGGTTTGTACCTTTAATTTGCACAAAATACCACAAAATAATTTTCAAATGCAGATTTTTGTAGTTTGCACTAATATTTTCACATTTTGCACATAAAATAACATACAGGAAATTTAGTGCATCATGTGTGCAATTATGATAACTGTGTGGATTTTTTGATATTTTGGGGACTATTATGAAATATTTAACTCATTCACTGCCAGCCATTGGCAGTGAATGAGTTAAACCCATTGACTCATTCACTGCCATTGACGGCTATAGACGTCAATGGCAGTGAATGAGTTAATATAGGGAATTCTCATCTTATAGCTTAATAAGAAAAATGAAATTAACAGATTTCAGGAGAACTGTCTTCATAGCTGCTAGATTACATTACATGAAACGTGGCACATGCCTAACGTATCGCTGTCCAACTGCTATAACACATACCGCATGGCACAGATGGAGCAGTGAAACTGTGTAGGTGCAGCTCTCGCTGCTTTTTCCGTGACGACACACTAATGTGCGGCTAAAACCGTGGTCTTTCTTCCTTTGTCTTTTTCTCCCATCTCTTTAACATGAAGAGAAAGTAACGTAGTCTATACCAGGCGGGGAACAGATGGATCCTAGTAAACCTACAGAAACGGCAGTCATCCAACCTGCAACAATTATTGGACAAAAATGGATGGATATAAGCTCAACAGCCTGGGAACAACGGCAAGAATTTGTAACATTTGTCTGGCTCTGTTTGTACCTTTGGTTGTGATTCTTTATAGTTCTACCAATATTTCAGGCTACCACAAAATCCTTGATGTTTGGCCCAGTGGATCACCAGTGTGTATTTAACACTACACCACTGTAGACTGAGCCTATAGCTTGCTGAAGTCCCAGAGAATCAGAGAAGCCTGATGATAAATCGCCATCGTCCAAGGGTCACTGTCACTGTCCCTGCTGTACATGGGAGAAACCTCATGGGCTTCGTCAACCTAAAGGCACTGGAGGAAAAAAAAAAATCAAACGTAATTTACTCTTGCCATGGATCAATGAAGCCTATTTGGTGTTTCAGGAGCACTACTAGTGTTTGTCAAACTCTGCTCTTGTGTATCCAGTGTGGGGATATAAAAACATCTCTGGCAGAGATAATGTTGCAGCCAATCAGCATTCAGCTAGACTATATTCTGTTTATTCTGCAGCAGCCACCAGGCCCAGGCTCTTCCAGCAGCCACTAGGCCCAGGATCCTCCTGCTCCACCAGGCCCAGGATCCTCCAGCAGCCACCAGGCCCAGGCTCTTCCAGCAGCCACCAGGCCCAGGATCCTCCAGCAGCCACCAGGCCCAGGATCCTGCAGCAGCCACCAGGCCCAGGCTCTTCCAGCAGCCACTAGGCCCAGGATCCTCCTGCTCCACCAGGCCCAGGATCCTGCAGCAGCCACCAGGCCCAGGCTCTTCCAGCAGCCACCAGGCCCAGGCTCTTCCAGCAGCCACTAGGCCCAGGATCCTCCTGCTCCACCAGGCCCAGGATCCTCCAGCAGCCACCAGGCCCAGGCTCTTCCAGCAGCCACCAGGCCCAGGATCCTCCAGCAGCCACCAGGCCCAGGATCCTCCTGCTCCACCAGGCCCAGGATCCTCCAGCAGCCACCAGGCCCAGGCTCTTCCAGCAGCCACTAGGCCCAGGATCCTCCTGCTCCACCAGGCCCAGGAGCGTTAAGATGCCGCCTAAGAGGAGCAACGTTAATGAGGAGGAACTGGAGGACATAAAGAAATCCCTAAACTTTATGTCTGAAGAAATAACAACAATTTCAAAACAACAAAAACTGATACTCAATTTAATGGATGATATTAAAGAACTAAGAAGGCAGAGCGAGGAAAAGGACAAGAAGATTGCTATGCTGGAAGGACGGGTGTCAGATCTGGAACAATATTCAAGAGTAAATGATGTGATAGTGACAGGACTGGAAACCAAGCATCAGACATACGCACGGGTAGCAGCAGCAGAGAGAGGGGAGCCACCCGAGCAAGAGCTACGCTCTTTGGAAGAGCAGGTAATGGCCTTCTTTAAAAGCAAAGGTATAGAAATGGACAGTAAAAATATTGAGGGATGCCATCCTCTTCCGAGAAAAAATCAAATACCTGCCATTATCATTCGTTTTGTTAATAGAAAACAGAAAAAAGAACTGCTCAAGCAAGGAAGAAAGCTAAAAGGTACAAATGTTTATTTAAATGAACACCTAATCAAGAAAAATGCAGACATTGCAAGACAAGCAAGAATATTAAGAAAACAGAAGAAAATACAGTCAACTTGGACGTCAGACTGTAAAATATTCATTAAGTTAAATGGAACACCAGAGCAGGCTAAGGTTCTAGTCATCAAAGAGATGACTGAACTAGAAAAATATAACTGATAAATGCAAAGCAGTGCTAAATATGATGTGACCGTCCAAGTGCACAACCAACGCAGATGTCTGACAATTTTCAACTAACAACTCATATAGATATTGAAAATAAGACATTGATGTATGACAGCAACATAGATCCTGATTGTAATTTCTTTAACAATAAGACAAATGAATGCAATTATTATACAAATGAGCAACTTAAAAAGGAATTCAAGGTAGAACAGGGTATAACAATGGTTCACTTTAATAGTCGAAGCTTATATGCAAACTTTCAATCCATCAAAGACTACATAACACAGTTTGAACAGCCATTCAATGTGATAGCCATATCGGAGACCTGGATAACTCCTGGAAAAGAAGAAGACTTTAAAATAAATGGATATGAATTCCTTCATGTAGACAGGATCAACAAGAAAGGAGGTGGGGTGGCACTTTACATTGATAAAAACCTAAAGTACAAAATAATGGGAAGAATGACAACTGTTATTGATGGAGTGATGGAATGTTTATCAGTGGAAATAAGTATAGAAAAAAGGAAAAACCTAATTGTCAGTTGTATATATAGAACACCAGGATCTAAGATTGAGATATTTAAGGATAATATGGAGGACTTATTTACAAATATAAATCAGAAAAGAATGTTTATTTGTGGGGACTTTAATATTGACTTATTGAATCCAAATCATAATAAGAGTACAGAAGAATTTATTGATTCCATGTACAGCATCGGTTTATTTCCACTGATAACAAGACCGACCAGAATAACATCTCATTGTGCAACTCTATTAGATAATATATTTACAAATATAATAGAAGGAAAGATAAAAAGTGGGCTGTTAATCAATGATATAAGTGACCATTTACCAGTCTTTGCATCGTATAATTACCATTATAAAGTGAACAACGATGGACATAAGATTATTTACAAAAGAATAAGAACAGAGAAGACCTTAAATTGTCTTAGAAATGAACTTTTAAAGCAAGATTGGAATATTGTGTATGAACAAACAGAAGTTAATAAAGCTTACGAAGGATTTTTAAGAACATTTAACACATTACTTGATAAAAACTGCCCAGTAATTGAAATCAATAGGAAACACAACTATGCAGGAAGACCATGGATGACAAAAGGACTACAAAATGCCAGCAAAAAAAAGAATACCTTATATCGAGAATTCATAAAAAAGAGAACAATAGAAACTGAAATGAAGTATAAAACTTACAAAAATAAATTAACTAATATAATGAGATCCTGTAAAAGAGAGTATTACATTAAAAGGTTAGAACACAATAAAGATAACACAAGAGATATATGGAATGTATTAAACAGAATAATCAAAAATGAATCAAGGAATAATGATTACCCTGGGTACTTTATAGAAGGGACAAGAAGTATTAATAACATGGAGGAGATAGTAAATGGCTTTAATGAATTCTTCGTAAACATAGGGCCAAAACTGGCAGAAGAAATAAAGGTTGATGGAATAGAAAGGGACACTGGTGAAAATATTGAAAGGAATAGTAGCTCAATGTTTTTAAGAGCAGTGGAAGAGAAAGAGATTTATGACATGGTTAGAGGACTTAAGAACAAAACCAGTACAGACTGGAATGATATTGATATGGTAACGGTAAAGACAGTTATTGATGGTATCGTAAAACCATTAAAATATATATTCAACTTGTCGTTTCAAAAAGGAGTTTTTCCACAAAAAATGAAAGTTGCTAAAGTTATTCCCATTTACAAAACCGGTGAAAGACATCATTTTACAAACTATAGACCAGTGTCAATACTCTCCCAGTTCTCTAAGATACTGGAAAAACTCTTCATAAAAAGATTTGACAGTTTTGTGGAAAAATATGAATTAATGACAGATAGTCAGTATGGGTTCAGAAACAACAGATCAACAGCTTTGGCACTGATAGATTTAATGGAAAAGATAACGGAATGTATGGATAATAAGAGGTATGCGCTCGGAGTTTTCTTAGATCTAAAGAAGGCGTTTGATACTGTTAATCATGAAATTCTATTAAAAAAACTGGAAAAGTACGGGTTTAGGGGAGTGGTTTTGGAATGGTTAAAAAGCTATGTAGGGAATAGGCAACAATATGTACAAATAAATGAATATAAATCTAATTTGATGGATATAGCTTGTGGAGTACCTCAAGGTTCAGTACTGGGTCCAAAAATGTTTATTATGTACTTAAATGATATCTGCAGAGTATCGGAGATTTTAAAGTTTGTAATATTTGCAGATGACACAAATATACTGTGTGCAGGTGGGGAATTGCCACAGGTTTTGGAAATGATCACACAGGAATTAACGATATTAAAGAAGTGGTTTGATATAAATAAATTATCATTGAATCTCGATAAAACCAAATTTATGTTGTTTGGAAACCAAAAGAAAAACATCGAAGTAGAAATATGTGTTGACAATGTATATTTAGAAAGAGTAAATGAAATAAAATTTCTTGGGGTGATCATTGACCACAAGCTCTGTTGGAAGCCACACATTACTTATGTTCGGGGGAAATTGGCACGGGGCATTGCCGTCCTGGGAAAAGCAAAGCATATGTTGGATCAGAAAGCACTGCACATTTTATACTGTGCTTTACTACTGCCATATATGAGCTACTGTGTAGAGGTCTGGGGAAACACATACAAAAGTAACACACAAACAATAACTATAATACAGAAAAGGGCCATTAGATTAATAAATAATGTAGGGTACAGGGACCATACAAATGCACTCTTTGTCAAAATGCAAGCTATTAAATT
Organism: Rhamphochromis sp. 'chilingali'; assembly: GCF_963969265.1. NCBI lineage: Eukaryota > Metazoa > Chordata > Actinopteri > Cichliformes > Cichlidae > Rhamphochromis > Rhamphochromis sp. 'chilingali'. Next base: position 51,458,453 of record NC_137930.1, on the reverse strand, counting down.
CCAAGACTTGGTGAAGCTTAAAACAGCGCAAATAATGTATAAAGTCAGAAATAAATTGCTTCCCAAAGAAATCTGTAAATTGTTCATAGAAAGAGAAGGTGGGTATAACTTAAGAGGGAAATGGAATTTAAAAATACAAAGTGCTAGAACAACTTTAAGAACTATGTCAATCTCAATTGCAGGAGTTAAATTATGGAACAGTCTAACAGAAGAAATAAAAGACAGTCAAAACATAAAACAGTTTAAAGTAAAATATAAAAACCTAATTTTAAATAAGTATAAGAATGAAGAAAACGGGGTTAACCCAGGATGGTAATGTTGCTGGTAATGGTGTTGCGGTTCTTTTTTGGTTGTTTTTTTGTTTTGTTTTGGTTTGTTGTTTTTCCATAACTTGTGTATCTGCAAATATACACATTCTGTATTTTTCATATGAAAGAAACTATACTGTGGTGGGGCTTGCTAATTTCTTGTTTTTGATTTATGTATGTTATGTTTTGTTTTACTTCATATGTTTATATGTTTCATATGTTGTTTGTTTAATTTAAGACAAAAAAAAATTAAATGAATGAGAGGTAAAACTTGAGGGGGTAGGGACAAATAAGTAAATACTTCAGCCTACTCCTTTTCAAACAAATAATGGAATGATATTTTGTAATGATTGTGAAGGCACATGTTTGAAATGTTTGAAATAAAAATGAACTGAACTGAACTGAACTGAACTAAAGGAGAAATGTTCGTTTGAGTTCATATTGATCCAACTCTTGAGATCATTGTGTAAGTGTGTGCAGGCATTGCACTTCCATGTGCACATATACAGCCCCTTAAACTCTATATTAAATTAGAGAATGTTTGTTTGCAGAGATTCTGACCTTGGAATCTTTATGAGAAAAAGAATAACACAATGTCTGTAGCTTTCAGTAGAGCTGCTTCCTGCTGAAAAAATGGTCCCCATAAAATATCAACTGTGTGGTCTGTGACACAGATGTTAAGGAGCACAAGTGTAGCAAACACAACCCATATTTAGTTTGAATTTGATTAAATACTATAGAAACCCATCGATCCATCCATCCAAGCTTTGTGCTACTTATCTGGTTCCAGGTCATGTCCAAGCAGAGTAATCTCGCCTTGTCTCTAAAGGAGAACCTAGCCACCCTAATTTCTGCCATTTGTGTGAGCAGTGTCATTCTTTGGGTCACTACCCAGAGCTCATGACCTGGAGAATGTCAACATAATTTGTACAGTAAATTGGCAGGTTTGCTTTCACATTTAGCTCTCATCAATGCAACAGACTGGTACAGTGTACACGTGACAGCAGATGCCCCACCAATCCATCTGTTCCTTCCCTACTAAAGACCAAGAACAAGTGATACCAAGTGGGCCCTCTGACCACCTGGTGGTCAGAGGGAACGGTGGTGCCAGTATCCGGCAGCCTCGCCTCTGTCAGTGCGCCCCAGGGCAGCTGTGGCTACAATGTAGCTTGCCATCGCCATTGTGTGAATGTGTGTGTGAATGGGTGGATGACTGAATGTAGTGTGAAGCGCTTTGGGGTCCTTAGGGACTAGAAAAGCGCTATACAAATGCAGGCCATTTACCAGGCCATTTTTACCTAAAACTCGTAACTTATTCCAGACCTCACTGAGTGCGCAGAGTATATTTTGTTTGTGAAATTGTGGATTAAGGATTCTGTAAAATTTTATCAAAATCTCACAACCAGAGGGTATAAAGAAACACTTATATACTGTCTTGCAAAGCACCATGAGTGTGTTGCTCAGCCACAACAATACTATGCGTACTTTAAATGCAGATTGATTGAAAAGCTGGGCCGAACAGAAACCCATCCATCCATGGGAAGTAAATCTCTTTTTAAATTCGGAATTCTGTCTGTTCCACCACAAGGACTGAGGTAAAGAACCAACAGTATCACCAACAGAAACGACAATATCCCACATTATCAGTTGTGCCACATATTCATAACACTGCCCCCTGCTGACAGCACACAGATACAACACCAAAAAAGCAGCCACGAGGGGAATTTAATATACATATTGTATATTAATGTACATATTGTGACACTGAAAACAGGTTAGAAGTTTAGAGACATGATATAATTTTACTCTTTTTCTTTTTTTTGCATTCCTGCACATCATAGCAGCATTTCTGGTCCCACTGACATTTTTCACGCCTGTCATTTGCTCATCAGTGTATTACCCTGTGCTTTTGGAGCAAAGGGCAACTGAAGTTAAACAACTTTCATAAATGAGGCCAGCTTGACATTGTTGGCAGAATGTCAGCAAAGGTCAAATATTCCTTTCTTAAATGCGAAGCAGGGAAGCGTCGGCAAGTATTAACATATTAATGATGTGCTGTTCTCTACAGAAATATGCCTAGTGGATAACTTAATTCTCTCACTAGTTAAAGGTCGGTCACATTGCAACTCGTCTGGATACATGAAAGAGAAAGAATGGCATAGAGGCTGGAGAGATGCAGTTCTTTGAAATCCTGGAAAATGTTTTTACCAGTTATTTATTTTTCTAATAAATTTGTAGTGTAGTGTATCAAGTGGAACAGTATTATGTGTTTTGTAATTTAGGAATGATCACTTAATATGCTTAATGAAACTCCATATAATATTCAACCTGTCCAATGTGTCATTTATTTACATTGCCTGCAGCACAGTCACTGGTCTGAGTAGTTTTTCGCACCCTGCTTCCATGGAAGCCAAAGCATGACATAAATTTTACATGAGCTGAAGCTAATCCGCGGCGGGCTGATTAGGTGCTAAAAAGGGAGTAATTCACCAGATAATGAATATAGCTTGATAAAAATGTTCTGCAAATGTCAATGATGATGCATAATCCCTCAATAACTGTCACATCCCCTCCTTCTTCTTTTACCCCATTGGCTTTCAAGTCTTCTTCCAGTAATTTAGTAAAAAAAAAAATGGATGCGTTAAATTGTACCAGTGATATATACACCCAAACATGTATGAAAACACATTTATCATACAATAATGCCTTTAGACAACAGCTGCATACTCCCATCAAGCTGCCACAAAGTGAAAAGAATGACTGAAGTGTTTTACAGTCAGCAGAACTGTGTACTTTTCAACTCACACAAACAGCTTGACATCTGTCATTCAGAGTAAGGTTTCAGCTTGCAGGTTTTTTGCTCTTTCGTGACGGCTTATAATAGCACATCTTGCAGTCCAAGAAATAACCAAGTGAATCCCTCTTTGAACAAAGAGGGTTTTCTAGCATTTTTCAAAGTACGATCCAACAAATCAGAGAGCTCAGTGAGGAGTGAGGTGAAGGAGGATTGCGGTGGGCTGAGAAAAAGGTCCAGGCTACACTCAGTTATCTTTCCAAACATGCGAGAACACCCACATTCCCACCCGAGCAACAGCGGCGCGGCCATTGTCTGCTAGAGGCGAGGCACTCAGGTGACGATGTGACAGTAGCTATTGTGTGCCAGTCCTGAGATGGGTACTTTATAATGAACTGGCAAAGCAAGTGGCAGCCTGTGGCACCACGGGGCTGTCAGCGTGCTCTGTCGGCATGCATTGGCAGTGCAGATGTGACATTTAGCTGGCCGTTGCCCTGCTGGTCCCCCCTTTTGAGCTGGAAGAGGAGATAATGACATGGCTCACTCTCCTGGTTAGAGCAGTACACTATGTGCCCAATGTCACTCATGACCTTTAGCATTTATGTCACAATATTTGTCATTCTCATTTATCACAAGCTCACCTTGACGAATTTTCCTCGCTCTCTTGTGGACGCAATCAACACAGTTCAATTCCTTGCTAAAGCTAGGAATCAATACTGAAATGTCAGCCTCTGCACTTTTGTCTCCGTGTGTTTTTCCGAGTGCCTCAATGCTGTGATGCACGTTATGCAAGATGAGTAAAATTGTAATCGGTGGCTCATGATTAAGCAAAGAATGGCGGATCAAATGGTCTGGGGATTCACTGAAGATGAGAGAGACGATAGAAACATCTGTCAGACTTTTCAGGTATCCTTCAATACTGTACGTCTAGATAAACAAGAAGCCAAGTCTGTGAATGTCCTGCTTCTGGAAAAAGAAAAGACATTAGTGAATGCAATATTCAGCTGCTGTTCTGGTTGGTTTGCATTAAAACAGAATGATGAAGTTTCACTTGAGTGGACAAGTGTTTATTGTCCTTACATGTTTACATCTCAAAGTGACAAGTAATTCACTAAAGTGTTAAAATGACACTGGGAAACCATGCCAGAAGTTCATTTGGATGTAAATATTTTGTGATTTTCCTAGCCTTCCATAATTATAAAATTAATTTGTGTTTTGGACTTTTAATTGGACAGAAAAAGCAGTGACATTTGAAAATGGGACCCATGGAAACTGAATTTTATTTATTTATTTACATTTTACATTTTTGTCAGACTCCTAATTGGGAGACTAATTAATATTGGGATAATAGTAAACAAAACTATTATTTTCTATCAATTCTCCAACCAGTAAACATAAAATCCTCATCAAAGGCTCCTAATACTAGAGATTTAAAAACAAACAAGGAGCTACCGTGACCCAATTCATTTGCCTTTTTGCTGTGGAGCATGCATGCCGCAACGCTCCACAGCAAAAATGATGAACTGTGCCCCTTCAGTTGTCAGTTGGAGCCTACTCAGATCAGCCGGTAGATGAGTAGCTATTTCGACATGTGTGCTCCCTTGGCAGGCAGTGAAAGACAGAGAGGAGATGGAGGTGGGGTGGTGGTGATGGTGAGCAGGGTATGTACAAAATACCGGAAGAAAGTTTAGTTGCTGAGGCAGATAAGGAGCTCTACAAGCTGCGGGGTGGCTTTGAATCAGATTCAAGCCATGCTATCAGAGAAGTCAAGCAGTTCATTATTACATGAAGTGCATATAAAACGGGGATTAAAGATGCGAAAATGGGCTCAAATGCTAATCCTCTTCAACAGGTGTAGGAGTGTTGATTACGGTAATGCCATGAGTGGTTCACTGAGTGTTTCCTCACTACTGCTGCAGAAGCTAATGAAAATCATTATTTATTTATTATTTATTTTGGGGTTTTTTTAGTCAATTTTCCAATATTAGGTAAATGGTTTCACAAGTCTTTCTATACAACGCACAAATCCCCAACAACCTAAGACTATCTCTAAAAGAAAGGTGCTGAAAGACAACGCTAAGATAAGATAAAACCGACTAGTGTTCACATAGAAAATGACAGGGACAGAAAGCCCCAATGGAGAAAACCTATTTCATCAAAGAACTGACAGTTCTGATGCTGCAGGAGCTCATCAAGTGCGGGAACAAAAGCTCAGGAGTCAGTGTGGATATTCCTAAATTGATCGCCTTTAAGACGTCTTCTTTTTTTGCTTTATTATATATTCAAGATTATTGAGAGGTGCTTACTGAAGGCCACGGGAGATACAGGGAAACCTTTCTGGCAAAAAAGAGCTCAAGCTCAACCAGGGCATCCTCTGCACTCTCTGGTTGTCATGGTAACTTATTAGACACTGCAAGAGCAGACAGATGCACATTTTTCAGTCCTATTGGCCTTTTTGAACAGTTATATGGTGTACGTCTCATCAGTATCTCTGCATGCATACTTTTGAGCATGGCATCTTCAAACATTAGCAACGATCTTCACTGAGAATCTATATGGATATACGTGCACAACCTCCTTTCCATAATGCAAAATGATAAGTTTCATGCAAGTTTGCTTTTTCCTTTAAGGACAGCCATGTAAATAAAGCTTGTATGTCTCAGACAAGCTGTTTCTACATTACCAATTCTGCCATTTCAGTGAGAGCACTTGCAGAGCACAACAGGAAAAATATTGCACAAGCTGCCAGATGGTGGCCTAACTGATGCATTCATGCCATAGGGCAGCGGCCGGTCCCCAACCTTTTTTGCGCCACGGACCGGTTTATGCCCGACAATATTTTCACGGACCGGCCTTTAAGGTGTCGCGGATAAATACAACAAAATAAAACTAGTACCGGTACCGAAAAAAAAGAAGATTTTATTCATAACACACGTGAAAAGACCCAGGAAAACTGAGTTAATGATAAAAACGATAACAAAATAACGCTGAAAACCGATAAAAACCCTGAAAACCATACATTTCATACCTGAGCCTCAACTCTCGCAGCCCGGTACCAAACGACTCATGGACCGGTACCGGTCCGAGGCCCGGGGGTTGGGGACCGCTGCCATAGGGCATGTGGTTGCACCGTACAGCTGTACTTTGTCAGGAAGGGTGTTAAATACATTGAAAACTTCTGCCAACAGTTATGCTAATTAGTGCTAACCAGTTTTAAGTAGTATAATGTATCAAATGTACTAAAAAAAAAAGTTCGGAGAGCTTTCCTTGTGAAGCAGATTAAAATCAGCTGACGTGAGGCAGTGGTATGATGGTATGAGGTAAACTCACACCTCCACCTCTACAAACACAATGGCTGCACCTAATCTATGGGATTTATAGAACTCCCTCTCAACTTTGTCTGTTGCATTATCTCACGTTGGACAGCTGGCTAACGGCAGTGTGGTCGCCATGGAAACGTGCTCAGTTCCTGACAGAGAGAAATAAGACACAGAACAGTTTTTTACAACTCTGAGATATAAAAGAAGCAATGGAAAGAAACTTGTGAAGGGCACTTTCTTTTGTTTCTTCTATCAGCTGCCACCAGTGTTTGAAGATCCAGAACTGTGGGCAGATTGTTTTTTTTTTTCCGCTACCAAGAATGTCAGGCAACTTTAAACTAAATGTGACCCCTGGGTAGCATTATAACTGTTTTATATTGTATATTTTACCAATGACTAATTGTTTCACTGTTTGTTCGCCAGTGAACTCTGTGAAATCTGTGCCTCGCAAAAAGCCACAAGGCGCTCTGCCCAGTTATTAGAAACAAAAATATACAAAAAAAAAATTTTTTTTCTTTATTTTACAACCAAGAAATTGGGGCTCGCACAGATGGTTCGTATTTGCTGTTGCCTTTGAACTCCTACTGAAACATTTCTTTTTCTCTCTCCCTCATTCTCTTCCTTTGTGTCAGTGGCAACAATTTGCAAACTAAGGATGATTTGCATTCCCGTGCAAAAACTCGTTTTTGATTCAAGCCCTTGTTACCTCGTTTAGTTTGCATAAAGTATTTTAATGAAACTGAGGTCCCTCATCACACACAGTCTGTAAGCATACTGTCAGTTCAGAAAGCGACTAAGACTGTCAGGGGAGTGATGCGACTTAATTATGGAGTGCTATCAATTTTCAGTAAATAACACCTTTTCTAAGCACCTATGCTAGATGTTATATTCTTTTGGTATTTAGTCTTGATAATAAAAGAGAAATTAATATGCATGTCACAGGAGCAACATTCACGGAGACACTGGGATCACAGTGATTAGTGGAAGGGTGTCCAAAGCAAAGAGGAATACTTATACTGAATGAAAACAGCCATGTTGTCTGCTAGATGTTAATAAACTGCTAATTTTGATTGAAGCAGAGCCATAGTGATTAAGAAGCCTAGAGAAAGGGAAAGGTTTTGGTCATGTCAAAGTGTAATATTAACAGTGTTGGGAAGGTTACTTTTAAAATGCATTCCACTACAGATTACAGAATACAAACAAAACACGCATTAAGAGGCTCTAATGTCTGTGTCTCAATCTCGCAGGCCATGTCACCCCTACTTGCGGCTCGCATAATGACATGAAGAAATATTTTAAAAAAATTATTCACAAAAATGATTTAATATGAAGGCAATATGCAGAGTGTTACAGCCATCGCCCTAAAGAATGTAGCCCCATTTCACCCCAGGTGAAGTTTAAACCAAGCATCAGAATGAAAGGTGATTTAAGTGACTTTAAAAATCTATGATAGTTAATACCTGATGTGCTGATATGATCTACTAGGATTTTCCTAATACAATTTGCACGGGCTCATCAAAATTGAACAACAGAAGTTTGGAAAAACATTGTCTGGTCTGAATGGGGCAATGCTGCATATACCAGTTGAAATAAAGTTTCAAATGTATATCTCAGCTGTCAGTTAAAAAAAACAAAACAATAAAACTGCTTACAGTTTTTGGGTTTTTTTGTCCACATCTTCACTGCTGTCTCTGTATATGAATGTTTTATGAGTATTCCTTGCTGCGCAGCCGTATTCAGAGGGTTATGGTTTCGTTTCATCTGGTATTCACTTAGCCTTCATAACTCACCCAGTACTGCTAGATGTCCACACTGTCACAACGTTATACGTTCATATTGATTGTGACAGGCTTGCTGTCAACAAGCCAATTATGCAGTGTAGCATACAAGACTTTGAAAATGGAATGAATTGCATCCAAAACAGAGCTTCACTCTGGGTCCATGCCAAAATATTTCACCATATCCAATTATCTTTCTAACGTCTAGTGCAAATAATGAGCTGCGTTACAAGAAACGGAGATGCAAAACTTCTTCCTGGTTAAATTCCTGGTCATTAACTATATTATTATCTGGACCCTAAATCGAGAAAAGACCAAAATTAATGGCATTCCTTAAGAAAGGAATTACAGATAATATTGCATGCATGTTGCAGTATGTGATAAATCTTGAGGTAAATGAGTCGATAGCTACAATGGTTTGATGATTAAGTGGCAATAATTGTAATGGATAAAGTATGACAAATGCAACATATGAAAGTTTTTAGTTGACTAGTTTTATTGGTCTTTGGTAATATTAAATGTGTGGGAAATAATTATAAACAGTTTTTCTGCTTTATTGTTTTAAAATACTGTGTATACTAATCATGGGCTTAGGCTTCTGCTTTGTGTTTTTTAAAGCCAACATAGGTGGTTGAGTGTGGTTACAAAAAGAAGTCCAACAATGTAGAAGACAGAAAAAAGTAGCAATTTTTTTCTTGATGTCATATATTCTATATAAAAGGTGTTAGACAGGGAGTAACTGAAGTCTATATTTTGTTTAATGACCAACAAGGGGCAACTCTTGTGTTACAAATTGTCCTCCTTTTCTCCAGCACATAATTAAAAAACAAAAACAAAAATCATTACAGTGGTCTGATGCCTAAGCTTTTAGATCACTCTTTATAAAACTCATGAAGTAAATATATCCAACAGTTTGGTTTCTAATTTAAATGGTGAAAAAAAGATGATACAATATTAATGATAGTAAGCAAATGAGGGCCAGTGGTTTACAAAGTCTTGGAGACTAGTAACACATAAGCTTTTGTGACATTACCCAGATGTGCAGGACAGCTGCTTGGGAACTTCCGTAACAAACAGCCAGGCACAGGTGTCTGCCTCCTCTCAGAATCATCCTGGTAATATTCTCTCTGACTCGCCGATATTCCCAGACTAATTGATGTCTGAAAAGCAAACCCATCAAGGTCCAAGAATAGATCTGACTTCCACCCACTCACCTCGCAAAGAATCCAAAGTGGCATCTGTCCAGTGCTTTTACTCTCCTGTCAGTGTATGGGTATGATGTATGACTAGAGAATAGTACACATGGATGAGTCACTAAAGCTTCTGTTTTTTCCTGTCACACAAGGGGTTAGGGTCCCTTGGTGTGTTTAGGAAAATGTGTGATTGTGAAGAATCTGTGACTCCAAATGAAACAGAGCAATTTGTTTTTGTTTTTACTATTTTTTTTTTTAAACTTTAGAAGCAAGACAGAAGCAAAACTTTGCTTCTTACTGTGAAAACGCATTGAGATTACATTGCAATTTGACAGGCAATCCATGTGTCTACAGGAGGGCTTTGTCTCTGAAAACAGATGTGTGTTTAGGGGCACAGGTGGACGGGATAACAAGTGCCTCCCTTGACCTGCCTGCTGGCATTTCAGGCTGTCTTCCTATAATGCGCTCACCCGCTAGGCTCTCACCACAGCCCTGTGAGCCTTTTGTGCCCCTCTCTTTTTTCCCCATTTGCACCCTGAGTTACAATGGTCAAAAATGGAGCACTCAAATTACAGTCTTGTGGAGCTTAAAATAGCCAGGATCTGTGTATGTGTGTGTCTCTGTGTTTGTGTGTGTGGAGGGAGTGTGGATGGTCCTCTCTTTGCGTCAGCCCTGCCATAGCAACTGGTCTTTGTTTGTGAGCGTCTCCCCTTCTTCTTCAAATGTTTCTTTTTATTAACATCAGAGAGTGTCCACACCAATACAGCACGCTGTATTCTGTTTGCGGTGCGTCACGTAATGATCAAGCATTATAATATGCGGTTTGAAGGAGCAAACACGCTCAAACAGTACAAAGGGGACAGCAGAGAGTGACACAAGTATTACATCCATCCTTTTATTTGTTCCTCCCCCTTCTGCTGTTCTCTACATGTGCGACGTGCTGCATGGTAACTCCATTTGCAGACCACTATGTTACAAATGAGGGTTGATTGAAAATTGAAATTCAGTATTAAAGCAGCCTATTGCCGGATTAGGAGAAGCACTACTTTAAAACAGTGACACGCAGACAAAACACAGCTCAAGTGTGTCAAGTATACAGATGTATTTCTGCTTCATCAGCCTGATCAGACATTTAGTGTATCACAAAAGAAATGTTAAGTCTTTAATTGTTTGCGTGCCTCCGCCGGGGTACTCAGATGTGATTTGCTGCACAGAGCATGGTGAATCCCAGTTGTTATTCTGTCTTTACTGCATTTTCAAACTCAAAAAGCTGAGCATTGGGGCAATGAAAAACAAGACAATTAGAAAACGGTGACCTGTTTACACGTCCTGTGGACAGAGTAGATTAACATAGGTCCTAGATCCAATCTCCCTTTTGCTTCTTAGCACTCTACAACCTGTGTTGAGGGACACACTTGACTCTGTAGCTGCTGAGTGCATCAATATGTTCACCAGTTTCTTGTGCTCGGCAGGTAGTGTTTAGTCGGTTCTTGGGGGAGGTTGGTTGTTTTCATTTTCCAAACTTTCAAAGCAGCTGCCCGGGAGTGAATCAAATAAGTGAAACTTTGAGCGTGGATAACAAAACAGGGAGCTGAGAGATCTGTAGGTCCTTTAAGGTAGAGGGAAGAGTGAGGTGGAGGTGGGGTAGAAGTGGTTGGGTGGGGCGTTCTGCTTTGATTTATCGCTACAAGCAATCCTGTTTACCTTCATATAGTCATTTTTTATTTCTTATTATGTTCGTTTAAATTTACAGGTGCTTCAAATTAACTTTTAGATGTTATTGTTTTTCACAGTACTAGGGACCTGTTGTTGTCACTGAGGGCTCAGTCTTGACTGTGGAGGTTGGCTGTAGAGCCAGCACTGAGCACAGGGGGAAAGCTCAAGCCTGTGGATCTTGTTGGTGCTGCTCAACATTCCTCTCCTTGCCTGTTGAAAGCCAAGGCCCATAGCTCCAAGTCTGGCCGGCTCCCTCAGGCCTGGCTTCAGGAAATGGCCCTGCTGTCCCACATCTGTCCTCTTTTGGCCACCTTATTTGACACTCTTCCAGTTTGGTGTGTGAGACACTAAACTACTTTCTACTGACATAAAGCAAACAATTCAAAGTCACAGGGTCGTATAGACTTCCAAGTGTATAGGCTTAACTGACACCTCATTAGGTACATCTGTTCAAGTGCTCGTTAACTCAAATATCTAATCTGCCAATCAAATTGGAGAAATTCTTTGCATTTAGACATGAACAAGACGACCTGCTGAAGTTCAACCTGAGCATTAGAATGGAGAATAAAGGTGATTTACATGACTTTGAATGTGAGATGGTTGATGGTGCCAACCCATCTGGCACCATCCACTCTACCAGCAGTTCAGACTGCTACTGGTGGTGTAATGGTAAACGGTAAATGGCCTGTATTTGTATAGCGCTTTACTAGTCCCTAAGGACCCCAAAGCGCTTTACACAACCAGTCATCCACCCATTCACACACACATTCACACACTGGTGATGGCAAGCTACATTGTAGCCACAGCCACCCTGAGGCGCACTGACAGAGGCGCCCCAGGGTGGGTAATGGTGTGGTAATGGTGTGAGAGATATTTTCTTGTCGCACTTTGGGCCTCTTAATACCAACTGAGCATTGTTTAAATGACACAGTGTTGTTGCTGAAAATGTCCATTCCTTTATGAGCAGAGTAGATTGGTACATACAACAGGATAATGTGCCATGTCACAAAGCTCAGATCATCTCAAACTGGTTTCTTGGACATGACAGTGAGTTCACTGTACTCAAATAGCCTCCACAGTCACCAGACCTCAAACCAGTAGAGCACCTTTGAGATGCAATGGAATGGGAGATTGACATATTGGTTGTGCAGCTGACAAATCAGAAGCAACTACATGGTGCTACCATGCCAATATCTCTGAGGAATGCTCCCAGCACATTGCTGGGACTCCATTGTGAAGAATTAATGGCACTTCTGAATTCAAAATGGGTTCAAACTGGGACTAGAATGGTCTACCTCAGAAAGTGTAAAATTACAAAAAAGTTGCAAATTTGTGTTTAGTCATATATCCAAACTAAAGACAATACCAGGGAAAATAAATAGGTAGGTGATGTTAGTTCTTCTGCACCCCCATGCTGAACTTGGTATAGTGACAGAAATTCTGGACTAACATTGTCAACAGCAGTTCAATACAGTGCATCTTGAGTGACAGTGGAGACGCGCCTGACCTATTGAAGTCGCCTGATGCAAGATTTGAATGGGGATTGAGATGCCTGGGAAGGGATCATAGGCACCTCAACCTCTACTGACATTTTTTTATACCTTGGCTCATCTGATGGCACACATGATTATTACTGGGTCAACGGTCCTCCTGAGGGACAACCCCCACTAGGGTTTAAATAACTGGAATGCTCCATCTTTTGGTTTTAGAGCTGAACAAAAAACACAAAAACAAAAAAAGAAACTTAAAGAAGTCCAGCCGCCTTATTTCTAAGCTCTTTTTACTACCATGACCTGGATGACCGAGAAACTACACAGACATGACACAAAATTTACTTTTGTACCAGCTGAAGTTTCAAAATAAAACACATCTAGCACTTAACAGATAACAGCACTGTCCAAATGTTCCTGCTTTTTATGATTTAGGATAACATCCTACAAGAAGTAACCGCTTCCTGTCAGAATTTGGAGAGTAAAATTTGATGAGTGAGTGATTAAGCATGTGGGTTAGGGTTATACCTAAAACGATATGATAATATGTACTCTTGGAAGGATATTTTCTTGTATAGATTTCTAAATTCTTGACAATCCTGTTTTCATCAATAGTTAAAAGAATGAGTCATTTCCCAGCAAAATTAGTGTTGATTCACTCTGTCAATAATATGCTCGATGTAATTTGGCTGTTAATTATAAAACATACAGGATGTTTTGAGTAATAACCACTGAAACCACTGTTTGTTTCAGAAAGTGATTAAGCAATGAGAGCGATGGTAGAGAAAATTACACCACTGTAGGCTGGTTTACCATGTGGCAGTAATAATATTGCCCACTTTAACAAGCTTAATGGACAGCACTTAAGTCAACAGCAGTTAACTGCAACAGAAGAGGGGCCTTTTTTCGCTATGTTAATGCAATCAAATTAAATTACTTTCTATTTGTTAATTTCCGCCTGGTCGCTTGTTTTCTACGAAGCTGCAGGCAGCTGCGTGTCTTTATCTGTATGCTGTCAACACGCATCTGCCTTCTTCAGTGAACAGTCAAACTTCTTTTTCTTATCCATCGCTCAGGTGCATCTGTGCATGCGCATGTAGGCGTGTGTGTTTACATGCCAGTGCAGGGGAGAAAACAGAGCTCTTGCCAAACCCTCCTACGGTTTAATGATCAGTGCATGTTGTAATTGTTCTTTGAGATTTGCTGAGCATAAAAATAAAATCTGAACGTTCTGCGGCCTAGAGTAATCCAATATTATTATAACTGAGGACGCAGTTATTCCCCCGCACCTGTTTTTTTTTTTTTTTTTTGCCAAAATCAGTTATAATTTAGGAAAACTCATGAGGTGTGTCATAAAAGTTTTCTTTCACCATCATCCCAATTTCAAGTGGTTTGTCAGTCTGAGTGAGAGTATGAGTGAAATTGTGTATCTTACAAATGTAAATAATAGTAGTAAAATGATGTTTGGAGCACTTTATTTTTTATGAACTACTTGATTCAAACACTGAAGGCTTTTGTATAAAAGTATTATTATTATAAGCTTAAATATTTCACGAGTAGCTATATAATATTAAAATGTATCTGAAACCTATACCTCAGATTATTATATAAACAGTATGTGTTAAGTGAACTGGACTTATAAGAATACAATACACTTGGACATCTTGGTGGTGGTGAATCAGAAAGAAACAAGAGCCCGAAAAGCACTGAGCTTTGTCAGCCTGCAGTGGATGCTCCTCTAAATGCAAAAGGCTTCCGAGTGTTCGGTCAGTGCCTGTGTGTAATGTCTGTCTTGTGTCATGTTGAATTAATGTTTTTTGTGATTCATGACAAATCAAATCGAAATCACCTTGTCTGCTTTTTGCAAGGCTTTTGAGAGGGCAAGAGAGTTTGTCTCTTTCTTCCTCCCACCAATTTCAAAGGGATGCACGTATACACACACACACACACACGCACGCACGCACGCACGCACGCACGCACGCACGCAGACACACACACACACACACACACACACACACACACACACACACACACAGGAAAGATAAAACACAGACCCTGATGTGCGTTAAGTCTGAAGAATTGACAGATGGAATCAAACAGTGAGAACAGATGAAAGACAAGGCACACAATGTCTGTTGGTTACTGTGTGTGTATGTATGTGTGCGCGCACAAGTGTGTGTGTGGATATGATCAAAGCTAATCTTGCCTTTTCTTAAGGCGATCTCTCAAAACACAGTGTCACTGTTTGCTCAGCATAGGCCTGGTTGTGAATACATAGCTACGACTGGAATTACAGAATTTTTTTCACATCCCAAGGAAAGAATGCAGGTCAGCACCAAGTCAAGACAGGAAGTAGCTGCAATCTTTTTTATTATCTTTTTTTTTCTCTACATGCCAAAAGGCCTTGATAGTGAAATGAAAACCCCTCCACCTTCGTTTGCTAGATTTTAATTGTGTCTCGTTTGAGAACCACTGGTGGAAGCCTTCAGGTCATGAAATGCCATCATTTCACTGCGCCATTTCACAGCACTCACAAAGGATTTATCAGATTTATAGTGAACAGGATAACATATTTCCAAATCAGATATGCATTTATTATCCTCTCAACCATGTAGCGTGATCTCAGGACACCTTGCAGGAGATTTAGTACAGCAGCTGAGAACCTCTGAGCACTGTCGTTTTCACATAAATATCGATAACTCAAATAACGTCACAGCACAGAGAGAAAAAAAGATGACTGATATTTGCTGAGACTTTGCACAGAGCTCATATCACATTTACATTCGTAACATTTTTCAATGCTGTGTTGCAGGTCTGCCGGGAGCAATGAGATCTATACTGCTAATAAATCTCTTGCCCATCTATCTTCCTTGTTGGGGGTCTCTCCTGGTTTCTTTGGAGTGATTATTTAAATGCAACAAAGCAAATTGGGGAAACTTAGATTAGCAGTGTGTGACTAGTATCAGAAGACCATTGACTGTGGGATTTAGATCAGCAAGGACATTGATAAATTGCATAACTACCAGAAGATAATTGGCCACTGAGCGCAAAACGTGATAAGAGTACAGCCTGTTTTAGCTCTGCAAGGATGAAGTAACTGGGATCTGTTCAGTTGCAGTAGTTATTTAGTGCACATCTAGTGGATATATTTTTTGGTACACAAAATTATGATCATGTTGTTTTAACACTTTTAGAATTTCCCCTTCTCGTACTCTGTGTTCCCTGTTGTTTCGTTTGAGCTATTAAAATTATATTGTTAGTTTTATAAATGGTCTTCGAGGTGATGAGTCACTCTTGTGCTGTCTCGTGCAGCCAAACCCAATGCAGTGCATGGAAAAACAAAGGTTTATGTATTAGAGGAGTCTGTTTCTTTTTACTGCATTATTTTCAGCCAGTCGCCAAGGACACCAGTAATCAAGGATTGCGCAGGCAGGACAAATGCAGAATGTCAGCAGATGTCCTTGGCTCTCTGCCCTTACTTGTAGTAGTTAATGCTTTTTCGTGACAGCATTAAGAATCACAAAATTAAAATCCATTGTTTTGTTTTTTTCCATCCCTCTTCTTCTCTGGAATTTGGAAAGATGGTAGATTGGTCGGGGTTTTTGTTCCTCACTCATGAAGAAAGTGTTCTTTTTCTAAATAACCACTTGGTAGACAGAACTTATTAAGTGCACTAAAGCAAATCTTATTAAGGTTAATAATATTTTTATTAAGATGGTTAAACACAGCAGACCAATGTACCAAGAGACTTTTGAGGTTATCCTAAGCAACGCTGATTCTTTTATGTAAACTCTCAAACTTCTTCCACAAATTTGTATAAAAGATTTCATGACAGTCTATCCAGTAGCGTATTTATTGAAATGTTTCAGTAAAGGCCAAAGTGGTCAAACCAGTCAAAACATTCCTACAGTCATGCTGCTAGCAGGCTAAATATTATTTCTGTCCACTCTATAGCTTTTTATGGTCCTTCTCACCCATCTAATTATTGTTGCAAACCAGGCCCCAAGCTTCCAGAGGACCTATATCCACACCACAAAGGAGAAAATGAGAACCAGTTCTTTGGGGGAAATGCCTCATTGATGCCAGAGGTCAGAAGAGAATGGACAGACTACATCAAGCTGGTGGGGAGGCAACAGTAACTCAAGCACTCATTACATCTAAGGTATGCAAAAGAACATCTTTGAAAACACAGCACATCGAACCTATAGCAGAAGAACACCAGACCAGATATCGCTCCCGTCAGGTAAGAACAAGGTTCACCAGAGTAGAAGATTAAAAATATATTATTTCGTCTGATAAGTCTTGAATCCCACTGGGACAGAATTTGGTGTAAACAACTTGAAACCATGACTCCATCCTGCCTTGTATTACCTGTTCAGGCTGATGGTGGTAATTCAATTGTTTGCAAGATATTTTCTTGGCCCAGTTTGGATATAGTTTCAAGTAAGCATGATTTAAACACCACAGCCCACCTCAGGATTGTTTCTGATCATATCCATCCCTTTATGCCTGCCATGCATTCAACTTCTGATGGGTGCTTCAAATAGAACAATATACTATGCCACAAAGCTCAAATGATCCACAGTGGTTCCTTGAACACGCCAGCGAGTTCATGAACTCCACAGTTACCAGAGCTCCACCAGTAGAGCACCTCTGGGATGTGGTGGAATGGGGGATTGACATGATGGATGTTCAGCTGATGAATCTGCAGCAACTGAATAATAGTATCATGGTAGTATTGACCGAAAATCTCTGAGGAATGTTTCCAGAATCTTGTTGAATCCATGCCATGAAGTTAAAAGGGGGTTCAACCCAGTGCTAGTAAGATGTACAGAATAAAGGGTGCTGAATACATGTGCCAAAACAAACAACCGTGTGAAAATACCTTGCGGGGCAGCTTAGGCCTGATGGCCACTGGGGTTGTAATGCACTGGCAGAATCCCTTAAGAATATGATGAATTGTAAAGGCATTTCCAGTCAGTCTGTTGTTTAGTCTGCAGAAATGGGAAGCTGTAAAACAAACGGTTTGTGAATAACAACTTCTCTCAGTGGTGAAACAAACTGTGCCTTCTATTAAAGGTTTTGCTTCATTTTGAACTGAGATCAATGCATTTACATATTGGTCATACTTGTTTCAGATAGAAGATAAAAGATACTGGGCAACAATGACATCGGTGCAAATACTTTTTCACACCACTGTATGAATTATTATGTTATTTTTAATCTTAGTCCATCCAAGAATCTAAATCACCTTCCTGTTCAAAGTTTTAGGAAACACTTGCAAGTCAAACAAAAGTACTTTCTATAGCTGCTTTGAAATTATGATTGCACACTTAGTTTACAGGAGGACTAGAAATGACATTTTATTGATTATGCCAACATTAAAAATGACAGTACATCCACATACTGGGTTTCTTTTATTGGAAAAAGCAACTGAACAGTTTATATTTATCCATCCATTGTGTAAGGCTACATGGCCTTCAACGAGTCACTGAGCAGATGGCAACTCCAATCAGGCTGCTTATGACTGACGGTCATGCCTGAAAACACACAGAGGTCAGCACTCATCTATAAAGCACATAGCTATCTATACAACACAGATAAGAAACATTCATGATAACATGAAAGCCTGAAATGTGCACTCACACCGCCTTGAAGCTTGTCAGTAGGGCAAAGAAAGCCTTGTGAGTAGATAGATGAATTATTCAGAGTAATATGGTGTATAGTCTTTCACACCATATTCCCCTGGCTGTTGAGCTACACTCACCTTCACCTACCGTAGCTGAAAGTGTTTCCTATGTAACCACCACTGAAGTGCCATAAAATATTTAAAAGCAACTATAGTACCCTGACTGACCTAACCTTCTGTTATCATAATATGAAATTTCTCTGTATTTTGCCACTTATATATTTCAGATTTGTGTCTGACCACAGCAACACTTTGTTAATGCTATCATTTTCTGTGCTCATTTTCCACATCAAACTGTAATTTATCTCACTGATCTTACGCAAAACATATGAAGCACATAAAATCGATTAAACAGATTTTTTGCATCATCATGCATTAGAATTCTCAAGCTCGGACTTAAGTGTGTGAATGTATTGGTACTGTCTTTTAATATCGTGAGTTTATTGAGGTCAGAGGTCATCTCATCAGTCATGGGTCGTGAGCTCCCCTCACATCCCCCAGGTCTCCTGATATTATGCAGAAGGACCTCTTTAAAAGCACAGCTATGCTAGTGTGCTCTTGAAGGCAATTCAATAACTATCTAATGACCGTGTGCAATCACATGAAAAGACCCTTATGCTGATTGACAATTAAAGTGATGATCATTATTCTCTTTCTAATCAGCAACAATTTTGGAGGAAAGACCTTTGGCCCATCCCATCCCACCCCCTTCCCCCTGCCATTTTCAGCTTCTCCAAATTCAGCTTGAAATCGAGGGTTTATTGTTTATCAATTGTTTAATAAGTTATTGCAGTTCTTTACCTTTTCAGCCACCACAGGCCTATTTCTAATAAAAAGACTGTGGGCAGTTTTCAGGCATTGAGGAGAACACACAGGTTAAATTCACTCAGGGAAGACTGTCACATGGTGTTAAACCCAACCTATTAAAAGTCTGCCTAAGTTTCTATATGGTAGACTTATGGCTAAAAGTAATATTAAGACTAGACAAAGTAGTTATGTTAGAACAGTAAGCACCCTCTACATTAAAGAGAATTGTAACTCCTGGGGATCTAATTAATTCTTACCATTTATTTGGCCCTGTCCAAAAGTAAACACTTTGTGATGTAAGTATGTATAAGGATGTATAAAGACTTTTTTTCTTTACAAATATGAAGCCATAGGGGGTTTAAAGGGTTACATTTGAAGCAAGGCTCTGTTATTGTGATTACTTTGGTCCAAAATGCTGCTGTTAGACTCCTGGGTCTACCTTGCAATATAAAGCACCTTGAGGCGACTGTTGTTGTGATTTGGCACCGTATAAATAAACTGAACTGAATTGAATTAGTCTGAAACGTCAACATATTTCAACTATCTTGGCAACATTATGCTGGTTACTTGTGCAAGTTAGGATTCATTTCAAAATACTTTTGTTTACTTCTAAATGCTTTGATGGGATAGCCTCAATAAATAAATATAAATAAATATATATATAGGTTGCAGCTCTGAAAACCTGGAATAGCCTTCCCGTCTAGATCAGGTTGACTGCCTCACTAACAGTTTTCAAGTAGCAACTAAAACCTCTTCTCTTTCTTTAAACTTTTTATTATAGATTTAATTTACAGCTGTGTCTTTCTGTAGGTTAGTAATTTTAACTATGTTAAGTTATGATTTAATATGTGTTCCCTTATTGTTTTGTAATTTTGTTCTACTGACTTCTGTGCACCAATACCTGTGCTATATAAATAAACTGAGGACCTTTTTTTAGTGCAGAGGGTAAGGCCACACAGTGTGAGTAGGTTGGTGACAATCCTTTGTGTCACAAGTTTCTGTTGTCAATAAATATGTCCAGTAAAGGTGGCACTGTGGTCGCAGTGTTGTAGTTACAGAGGAACCTTTAGAGATTTGGTTCCCACAGCAACTGTGCAGCTGTCATGTGGCTGTCCCTATTAACTACCAACTTATTTTAAATCCTTCTGGATAAATATGTGTCTAAAAGCCTCAAATGTAAACATAATACGAAGAGCCATGTTCAATGCTGACAGGCTTTGTGTGTTATTCTTGTAAAAGACCACTTGGAGGACTTTCTTTAAAGCCTGAATGGATGCTCTTGTTTGCGTCAGAGAAAACCTCATGATCTCTCTCCATTTCAGACACAGGGACAATATATAATTCAAACTCTCCTCACCTATCTTATTTATTGATCATTTTCATATACAGGGAGTGGTTTTGATACAATACAAGAGAAGACCACCAAATTAAACAAGCAAACTCTTGACCCCTCACTCCTGACACAGGTTCTAATTAAATAGTCATATTAAGACAAAAAATATATAAAACTTTGTATTCATTTTCTTTATTTAAATCCGTATCTAACACAAAAAAAGGTAAATCCATATATTCATTATGTCCAGTCCACAAAATTGGAACAAATGTTCTTCTTGTTGCTTTCATGCATGCTACAGGTAAATAAAGATGCTTTTTTAAATGTACTGTCTGTATGTGTAAGGCTATCTGTAAAATCTGAACATTGAGGGTTGAAGTGAGTAAAGACAAACTGGGGATGAGATGTTACAAGGTTGGGAAAGCCTGTGTTTTTGATGACGACTCTCCTATAATAAAAAGGTTTGTGCTCAATATAAAAACAACACTTCAATGCAGAGACCACTTTCAATCATCTAAACAGCTACCTGTTATAAACAGGATATAGTCATATGAAAACGTGAAAAAGAAAGTTTTCATAGGTCCTGTGAAAAACTAAGTACACCTGTAGTCTTTCAGTAGGAGTTAAGAGGGTAAGTAGAAGCCAAATGCAGTTGGTTCAGTCATCATGAGCAAGTGTGAAAGCAAGCACTTAGGCGGTTTGCTGGTCTGGAGCATTCAAACATCTTTGAACACAATGCTGCAATCCTCCCAGGAGTGGGATAATCTCATCCCGAGTCAAACTGTGCAATACACAGGGAAATGGAAAGAAAACTGTGTTAAAGTTAAGTACAATTAGAAAAGAACTGACCACATGTCTCTTATTTGGAAGGGTTGCCAGGAAAAGGCCTCGTCTGCCTAAAAAGAAGCGCAGGTCAGCGTAGGTTAGGTTTGCAATGCTGCGTCTGAGCAAACTACAAGACTGCTGGATCAATGTATTTTGGACAGATAAGATGAAAATGGAGATTTCTGGACATCATGCATAACTCCATATTTGAAAAAAACAAAAACAAATACAAAAACCAAACAAGCAAAGAAATGACGGTAGCATACGTACCAGCACAAACAAGTCATAACAACAGTCTTGCATGGTGGTGGAGGGGTAATGATTTGGGCTTGTTTTGGAGTATTTCTGTATACCAAAATATTCTAGACTCAAAATTGAGACCATCAGTCTGACAGCTAAAGCTTGGCTGAAATGATCCTAAGCACAGCAGCACATGTAGAACATAATGGTCCAGTCAAAGTGCTGACCTCAACCTGATTGAAATGCTGTTTGAGAACCTTAAGAGGAATATGCATAAAGCAAACCTCAGAGAACTGAAGGAGCGTTTTAAAGGAGAGTGGGACAAAGATCCTCCAAAATGATGTGAGAGACTGATAAAGTCATACAGAAACAGTTGATTCAGGTTTTTGTGCCAAAGGTTGTTCTGCAAGCTACTGAATCATGTGGCGTTTACTTATTGTAGTTTTCACAGGACTGTATGCTATATTTAATATACTACGAGAAAACAAAAATCATCAACAAAAAACTTTTTTTTTTTAAAAGCCTAATCAGTTTTTGCTACAAATTAGAACTGAGGATGGTTGTGCGTTGCTTGTGGAAGATTTAAAATGACTTTTTACTATCCAATCTTGATAAAAGAGGTCATTTTCAAGAGTTAGATTTGCCTTTCCTTGCTGGGAGCATGCCAGGCCTGCAAGAGCCATGAATCTACTCCTGAGATGTGAGGAGCCAGACTTCCAGGTGTGTTAGATTGGACTCGGGTAGACATAACAAAAGCCTCTTGCCACAAAGATTTGCAGTTTAATGTTGCTGTTTTTAACATTTTTAACCTTTTTTAAAAAAAAAAAAACATTTTGGAGTTAATGCCAAAATGAGTTGTATTTCAGTTTATACTGCTGGATTGTTCCTCCCACACTTCTTCTCTGGTTTTAATTTGTAGCCCCACTTTGCTGAAGCTATCAGCAGATTTGGCATGGTACAGGAGCCTGAACTATAAAAGGCTTATTAGCAGAAAGTTCTTCAAGTACTTCACATAAAAGACGACACCTGAAGGACTTCCAGCCTACTTCTTGTCCTCAAATATGTCTCTAGTACCGTACATTGCATTAAAAAGAACTAAATTGCATTTTTCATTAAAAAAAAATTATTTGTTCTTACTAATCTTTACATAGCTGTTTCAATGACCTTTTCTTTTTTAACCTTCTCTAAGTTTATTGGTGCCCAAGAGTTGAGGGCAGGTCAGGATGAGATACTTCCAGTTCTTTACAGGAACTCTGAACTTGAAAACTGCACACGTCTCTGTGCTGAATGCTCTATAATTTGTGCTCTCCTTTCCCCCTTCTTTTTGTCTGATGTCAGACTCTCAGTCTTTGTTACTGTTAAAACCTGTCAGTGAATCCTTAAAAACTGCTAATTTACATCCTTGCTTTCATCAGTTATGCTACAGTAACTTCCATTTTTACAGCCCGCTGTCCTGATGCAGTGCTTCATTCCATTATCTATGCTGGAAAGAAAAAAAAATCCTTTGCAGCCACTGCTTCTAGCTGAGAGAATTAAACTGCGCTCCAAGAATCCCTACATTGTTTTCTCACTAATTATCCTGGACCAAATCAAGAGTGAAAGCATCAATCACTGGGAAAGACACAGTTGCTGTTGAGGTGAAATGCTATTAAACTTTGCACAAAAAAAACAACTTCATCTCGGGGAGCTTATTGCTGTAATGATGCATAATCTTCATTTACAAACACCAAAGCATTTCTTGTGTTTTATGACAGCAATAACGACTCCTCGTCTGTGACGGTGACCGCGACTGTGAAAAGCGCTTTATTTATTTCAATTTCTTTTTATCCCAGAGTAAGTTTTCATGTTGCCATTAATGCCGACAGTCACACAAGTCCCTTTTTAAAGCTTTAACACAAAACCTCATGCAAAATTTAAGATGGATCTCCAGTTTCATGAGTCTCTGTCAGCGTGACTGATGGTTTCTTTCCCCCACTGGGGCTTCAGAGTGAAGTATCACAATAGGTGACAGTGATCTGAGACTTTGTTGTTTACACACAGGTGGGGAGGAAAAAAGCAGAGGGACCATTGCCTGTTGCTAAATATTTTATGGAGCTGTCCTCTGTCATCTAAAAATTCCCTCAGCTTCTCCATACTTTGAATATGTTGAAAAAGAAAAGGGATTTTTAAGGACACTAAAAATAATTGATGCCTTATTATTTGCCCTCATAGCAAAATTTCAGGATAATCGCTACAGTTCTGGTACATCACAGACCTTTCAGACGCATGCCCTTATCATTTGAAGTATGTAAAGTAATTACTGGAGAGCTCAAATCCTTCAAAAGTAATTTTTTACATCCATAATAATGTCCAAAGTGTAAGCATTGAACAACAATCGCAGTGGTTTAATGATCTTGTTTGTTTTAGGGGGTAATAGCATCTTGACAATCTCTTTGAGTTTAATTAAAAAATATATTTTCATTCTTCCCCTGTGTCTGCTTTTTATCTGTACTCTTTTCCTGTTACTTCCTCTCATTTTCTGGACTCCCTGGGGGTAAAACAGCTGGTTAAATATTCAATAATTTCACTTACAAAACTATTACAGAAAAAAATAACTGAAATGATTTGTTGATTACACAAATCTTTGTTTTTCTCTCTCGATTAACAGGTATATGATAGAATATTTTCCTCCTAATGAATGTCATATCATTTCTGATATTCAATTTTGAATACTTACCAACAGCACTGTGAGATTTAACACAAATATGAATCATTAGAGGATGATGGTGAAGTAATGGTAGAGCTGAAAGAAAAAGCACCACAGCTGAAGTGAAGCTTGGAAGCGTGACGACAGTTGCAAGAGTTCAAAGTTTGCGCAGAAGGATTCAGAGAGAGCAAAACTATTTCAGTGCCATGACTGAAATACCAGGACTGATTTGTCACTTGTGCTGTTGGACATGGCATTGATTGAACATATGAGTGATTTACAGAAAAAACAAAACTCTTTGGAGGAGTGATTTAAAACCTGTCAGAGAGCCTTTCTGCTCCGTCAGTATGGCTAAAAAGATCAAGGTTGAAAATGCTTATTTTGAGGTTTTACTTCATCACGATCCCATAAAATATATCCACAAAATTATGGTCTTGCCCAAAGTTACATGATGCACAGTGAAAGTTAATTTCTCTGCATGTAAATACGCATCTAACCTCCTTCCCCAACTCTGCAGATGTTAAATGTGCTGAGAGATACAGCTCAGGATAATAAGTATTCACCTTTTCAGTAGCATATTATTGTGTTCATAAGGTTTGTTGTTTCTGGAGGAGGAAAAGATGATTATCTTAATACCTTTCAGATGGCTGAGCAGTTTATGATTGAATCTTGTAATTTCTGATGTTAAGTGACACCCCATTGCTTTCAAGATGGGGTTTACAGCTTTGCAACAGGCAATGCTGCCTTCAAGGCAATTAAGAGAACACACTTTACTAACTGAGGGAAATCACATGGACAGCTACCCATTATGGGTTTGGCTAACAGAGAGCTGGGTTCTTTCTGTGTTTTTTGGCATTTTTTCCCTGCAGATTCTAATATGGCTTGGCAATCCTCTCAGATGGCAGCGCGGTCCCCGAACAGCAGCACCACTGCTAATGTTATGCTGACACTTGGACCCATCTCTTGCACTTAAACTGCTTCTGAGAACTCAGCCTTCGGGAATTACTGAACCTGGAGCCAACAGCTTGAATGGGTACAGCAGAGGCCTAACATGGCCCTTCACCATACTAATGACCCCTTGAGGGGATTTGGGGAGGAAAGAGGCGTCTGCGGCATCGAGATCCCATTTTCCTCTGGTCTGGGGATCATTGTGTCACTGCTGACTTCCAGAGTCACGCCTCTTCCTCCCCAGCCAATTCCAGCTGAACAGCCCACCTTAAAAGTTACCCTTTAAATGGCCACGTTTTCATTTTTCTTCATTAACCTTTTGAGTTAAAACCAAAACAAAAAAGAACTGCGCCCCAATTTCATTTGAAGATTGACTGAGTCATCAGACGTTTTCTATTATAGCATCTATATAAATACCAGAGGACATGTAATGACTTGTAGAGATTTAAACAATTCCCTGTTTGTTGTCTGACCTTTATGTGGTGTGCTTAAGCAGTGCCCCTGCGAAGTGCTTGACAACAGCATACACTCACTTTATAGCCAGGAG
The DNA here is from genome assembly GCF_963969265.1 of Rhamphochromis sp. 'chilingali'. NCBI lineage: Eukaryota > Metazoa > Chordata > Actinopteri > Cichliformes > Cichlidae > Rhamphochromis > Rhamphochromis sp. 'chilingali'. Next base: position 51,432,779 of record NC_137930.1, on the reverse strand, counting down.
ACAAAGTAGCATCAGCTGCAGGAATCAGGTTTAGTGCCAGGCTGCATTTTGCATAAGAACCTGAACTCTGTTTTTCCAAAGAGAGAAAACTCTGCGTTTGAGGATGGCATTTCTAAGGGTGAAATAAGAAGAATCATGGAAAAGCATTTTTAAATAGTCATTTTCTTGCTCTCAGTCCTTATAATACAAAGCTAAGTTGAAATAACACTCCTCCACCCCCCACCCCACCCTTTTTTTTTTTTTGAAGATTGGAAATCACTGTATCAGTATCAAATAGCCTCTAGGTTTAATGGTGGACCGTGTAAGCTGATCCTCTACATTTACAGAGCGTCCTAAAAAGATTCAAAGAAATCTGGAGCTTGGCTGAAAGGAAGGAAACCGAAGCTAGACAGAATAACTCGTATCATTTGATTCTTGCAGTTGAAGTGAGAGGGACACTGAACAGAAAAGGAAACTGCACCAGATAAATTAAATTCCACATGTAAGAGGGTACAGGTATGATGGGGGTGATGAACGCCTCCATGCTGATTATTATTGAGCCCAGTTGCATGGAAGGCAATTAAGGCCAGGAGCTTGTCGTGAATACAACCTGACACCTCGCTACGGTCACTGACGCTCTCTGAGTACCGTCCAGTGGATAGAGACCTGGAAGTGAAAGCACCTTTGTCAAACCGCTGCAAGAAAAAAATGATTGATCTATTTACAGAATAAAAGACTGCAGTGCATTGGCTGGTTGACTGACATTGCAGGCATTATTTTGTAACCAAGTGCCACCAGCAAACTATCCAAAGAGCTTCCTTGCTTTGCATTTATTTATCCAGCAATTGTTATGCTTTTTTATTTTACTTTTTTTTTTGTGATGGCATATTACTAGTTAACATCAGTTGCAACAAATGGCACATAAGATGGCATGCAGATGAATGCGGTGAAATAACCAGCGACACTTGCAAAGTCTATATCTCTCCCGTGCATACCACCTCCTCCTGGCTGAACATCATGCAGCCCAATCACCACACATCCTGCTTCAGGCGTCCACATAGGCTCATCCTCCCTTTCATAGGAGCTGGCAGTTATCACAGCTGCCTCCTCCGGCTGCATGTGGCCACGTGTCTGGGAGCAACACCCACCACTCTCAACAGCACAATACCCAAAGTGCTCAATAGGAGCACTTCTTGCTTACCCGGTCAACAGGCCAACGTGCAGCATCCACACGACGCGGCCATATGTTCATATCGTTCGACTCCCCGCTTTTGAGAAATCCTCCATCACTTCATCAGTGGTGTAACTGAGCGTTTCTGTCACTTTGCCTGTGGCGTGTTTGCCAGTATGACATTTTGACACTTTATCAACATAACTCAGAAAGCTGTTACGCTGTCCCCTGAATCACCTTTCACCGATGTCTGTGACCTGATTAATCCAACACTTCATGGGCGTATGACCCAGTATGCACTGTACATGGGGACACACTTAAGAGCTGTGGCTGCCTTCACACAACAGGGACCAGCAAAGCTTAAAAGACAAGCAGAGTATCACAGAAACGGCATATTTTGCGACCGAGTTTTCAGTAACAAAATAATTTTGCCTTTACATATGACAATATATGCACACAACAAAACAAACACCTGTTACTTGTTTATTGTTTAGTGGCATAAAGCTGGGCTTGCCAAAATGTCCCTTGAACTGTAGTTTTGGTTGTCTGCTACTATCAAATATGAACGTGCCAAGAAATAGTTCAAAAATGATTCATATCCTCCTGAGGCCCGGAAAAATTGTTTTGATAATTGAAGTATTGTGGTTAAAAGAAAAACGTTACAGCATTTTTATTGCATGAACAATAAAACGAGGAACTGATGGAAACACATCTGAACACTGTTTGGAAGGCATTATTCTTTTTCCTTTATGTCAGAGACATCAAGATCATTTATTACTTTGATGGGCCGCCTCATCTTGAAGAATCTGTCTCAGCTTAGTGAACTGGCTATAACTAGGACCCAGTGTATCTGGATCCTAGACTGAGTCTTGCAATAAGCAGATATGTTCTGAACAGTGTTTCCACCCTTAAAACAACAAATGTTCTGGAGATGAGCACCTTCCTGTGGTTTGACATGTTTTTTCAGAAACCTGGTTGCCCGTGTTATATTTTATGTAAGCAGAGAGCCTCTAGGCTTGATGACTGTGGTTTGTCCTGTTTTCACATTTCAACCCATTTTCAACAGGGTTGAAAGTAAAGTTCTGATATTTAGATTTTCTTATACATAAGTGAACTATTAGAAACATGCATCAAATAATATGTCTAAACTGGAATTTATTTAAATTTCATCTTCTGTCCCTTGAAGTGGACATCAGATCTCGCTTGATCACAGAATGATATGACGGCTGAGTGAGGCACACAGGATTTCATTCAGAACTGTGGAAATTGAGTCAAGTTTTCGGGAGATGAGGTGGAGGAGGAGTGGGCATTAGAACAAGAAGGTGAAGGTTCAGACGGAGGGCATACCAGGTTTTGAGGAGCCTCACAGGACCAGAGTGACGACACCTAAAGTCCAGTATGGATAAGAAGTATTGTGTAAGCTAGAGCTCTGAAGATGTTTCTTGACCAATCCCACATGGAATCATATTTTTCACGGCAGCCTCTTTAACAGAGTTCCCACTTTCCAGTGGTCTTCCTTCTCTTCCTGCATATCAGTGACATGAAGATTATTTGAATCTGCCTCAACTTATTAAATAGGCTATAACTAGCACCCTATTTTCTGTCTGATGTAATCAGACCACCACATTTGGTGGTTATCCTGCTTTCATATTTCATGCTAAAAAAACCAATTTCAACCCAGTTTCAGTATGATATTAGTGCTACTTTCCTTTCAGAGATGAGCAACACCATCTGGTTTGTGAGCTCTAGCATGGTTTTGTAAAACCCGGTTGCCTAATTTTTGTTTGGTGGTTGTGTGTCCTGTTTCATCCTATGTGTGTGTTTGACTGTGTGTATGTGTGTGAATTCAGCTGAAGAGGTTTTCGTTTCTCCTTCTAGAGATCATAATGCCTGAAAACTTCAGAGCTCTACATCAAACAGTTCTTTTTATTATAGATGGTAGGTGCCTTCACACAGTCCTGCTCGGGCTCCTCGAAAGCTCGTATCTCATCCTTTGAGCTTCCACCTTCCTGCCGGTGGTTGTGGGCAACGTCGTCCTGTTTTCATGAGTCATGTTCAAAAAATTTTCAACCCAATTTCATCAATCTCATTAATTTCATAAAACCCAATTATCTGCAAATTTTTCATCGCAAGCTCCCTTGTTGCAATAAAATGTGGAAGCTGCTCCTTGAAAAGAAAGTCCATGGAGTGTGTTAGTCAAACCCCCTCAGATGTGGTATCACTAGAAAGCCCAGGATGTCCTCTTGTCAGTACAGTAAGGCTCAAATACATCGCATAAATTGTGCTTGAGGCAGAGCTCTCAAAGCATGTCCTCCCACAGAGGACAAGAATGAATGGCTGGGTCTTAGGAAGATATTGTGCCCATTATCAAGATGGCAAATTGCAATTGTAATTTGATGCATACTGAACCACCTTATTAACATTTTAATGCTAATGATGAGAATGTTGATGAATTAATTATCTTTAATGAATCTGTTAATATTTTAAAAAATATTTTAAAAGATGGAAACAGGAAGTGCATGGTCTTTTGCTAACTGGTGAGTTAAATAAATGTTTTGGTCTTTGTCTTCTTTCTTTTGCAGATGACTGATTATTTGTTTAAACATTAAGACTATAATGAAAAAGACAAACAAAAAACCCCAACGAAGCCCCACATTATCAATTTACTGCGTGATCCCGTGATTAATTGGATCTGTGATGACCGAGTTGAAAAAAGTAAAGTATTTTATTTATTCATCGGTTTATCTGTTCAAACCCAGAGATTTCAGTTATCATGTTGACTAATGACAATATTTGCATTATTACAAATGAGCTCTTTTCTTTTTTTTAGCCTTGTCAGTACAACTGACTGAATGCAGAGCAGTATCAGATGATGGAATCGTATATTAATCATGCAATTCTGTCTTCACGCAGTATATCAGTTAATTGCACATTTTCATTCTTTATACAGCCAAATTGGAGCGCTGTCTACCAAACATGCAGTTAGTTTGTGTATTGGTACTGTGTGTGTCCAAAATTAAACTGCAGAGCATTCTTTGTCAACAGAGTAACCTCTGGACAAGCGATGTTTAGAGAGAGGAGATTAGATTAACGCTTGCTCGGGCGCTAATAAATCTGGAGTCATGAATAGAGAGGGAGATTATGCGCGAAGGAGAGAGGAAGTAGAAGAGAGGGGATTTTCTTAAAAAAAAAAGCACAAAACTGCTAGTAATTTCACCCATGAGAGAAGTTGAGCAGAGAACTAACAGGAAGTCTTCTCCCTCAAGAGGAAACCAAGTGTTGTTACTGTAAAAACAGCTGACCTCGTGCCTTTCTGTCGGGAAGGAATGCACGCAGAGGAGACAGACAGAGAGATAAACAGGAATCATACAGTACAGAAGATCACCCTCCAGTGCAGACGCACGGGCTCTCTCTCTCGCTCCCTCCCTCTCTCACTTTTTCTCTCACTCGCCCACTTAGTATCATTTCATCTCTCTCTCCCTCTCTCTCTCTCACCACACTCTCAGTCGCTGAGCTCTAACGGATGGGGATACACCGCCAAGGAGGACTTAGGGGTGAGAAGTGTGTGTTTCTTCTCTTCTCTGGTGTGTTTTCGTTCTCTTCCGCCTGGCTTCCCTCATGAGCTGTTAATTCCAGCCCTGGTCCTGAGGATGAGGAGGATCTGTTTGTGAGGAAGACGCAACAAAGGAAGAGAGAACAAGGAGCAACAGGGTGGCAAATTCTGCAAGCGGGAGTGAGCAAAAAGATCTTTTCTTTTTCTCCAGGCTCAAGCAAGGTTGGTAAGGGAAGCTTCTTGTTATTGAAATAAACAGTGCCTGCTATTATTGTTCTATGTCTATTACTTAGTTTCATTTCTAACAAGACATATTCAAAATATTTCCCTCCCTCCCTTAGAGCTTCAGTTAACTGTCCCTGCAGAGCATTTTTCTAAATTGAGAATATTTTATTTTTTTAAAAGTGCCTAGAAACATTTGAGTCATATTTCTTTCTAATAAAGCAAGTCCCCAGGTTGGATACTCAAGTGTCACTACAGGTCAAAACTACTGTGTAATTTCCCCAAGGCATACAGTACAATTCTCAGGTGGAGTCTCTCGTTAGCAAGGTGGCGGAGACTGAGCTTCAGGAAAAGGCGAGGACAGCTCGCTCTCATCGCCACTCCTCAGCTGTCACTTTACACAGGAGGCAATTAAGCGGGATTGGCAGCTGACGCTGCCGGTAACTTAGAAACAGGCGTGTGGGAGACACATGGTGGCACACGATAGGATTTAGAGGAGGAAGGAGCAGCGGAGGAAGGAGATTCCTTTTGTTCGTTCACACAAAATCCTGCTCCTCTGTGAAAAATCCTGCTCTCGCCTGGGTGTCTGAAACCTGGCCCACAGGCAGCAGTTGCGAGCTTTTATGATTTTGCTCAACAGTGAACATTGTTCAAGTGTGTTTACTCTTAAGGGTATGTGCGTAGACAGAGTGCGCGTGCTATGTGTGTGGCTGCGCGTTTGTTCTAGTGTGGACTGGATGTATTGAGTCTCTCAAGTGAGCCCTCACCTTTCATTTTCATGAGTGGAAGAAATTATTCAGTCAAACAAAAGAAGCAGAAAAATTATTTTCATAAACACAACACCTCCCTTCCAAATATTGTGATTACTCTGTGAATCATTGGGTACCTTTGGGTAATTTCTGTACCCTAAGAATGAGCAGTTTCATAATTTGCATAAATAAATAGGCTCCCCAAGGACTCTGGCTTTGTTTAGCTTTTGCTTACTTACAATATATGACTGAAAAGTATATGACTGCTCACTATTTGTCACAAAACCTTCTTGCTGCTGTTTTCCGGCACTTATAGAAGAAGTGTGCCTTCAGATGCAAAGGTTGGTCTCTGTCTGGTGGCAACAAAGGGGCTCTGATGGAGGCTTAAGGGAGCCGATGAGCCATGAAGTTTGTTAAATATTCGCCGTTGGGTTTGATGGGCAGTTTGATTAAAAATGTATTCTGGGAAGACGCCAGGGAACAAAGTATTGTGTTCACAGTGTAAACACAGGTGGAGGCATGAAAGTGCAGTTGGTCTGGACTGTGCGTGTATGTGCTTTGACACAAAAGGAGGGCTGTTGCATCAGCCAAAGTCTACCTTATATTCATTTCAGTGACAGGAAAGCGGTGTGTTTATATAGAAACCCCTAAAGTGAAACATTTTGCTCTTAAAAAGGATTGCCCAGCAGCACACTAGAGCTTTGTGTTTAGTCCTGGACTTCACATGTTTGCGTCACTCACACACAGTCTCCTCCACAGGCAGGACAGGACATAACCATGACCGTCAGTCATTACTTGAGCACAATTTCCTCTGTCACCTTGTCTCAAGCGCACCCCGCCACTCCACTGCGCCTCACAGGGACAGCCATGCTGAGTCCATCGGTGACCAGCTGACTGTCCCAACTCAGAAAAGTCATTGACATTGAAAGGGTACTGATGCGTGCATGCTGCGTACAGTATACACACTCTTATCTCACCAAGGCATATACTTGAATACACACATCCGTGCACAAACGTAGACACACACATACATGCGCTCACATCAGCAGAGGTGGAGCCAGCAGAGGCGTCGTGACCACTGGCTTGGCAGGAGCCCTCAAGGTGAAAATTTTTAGTGAGGAGCATTTCAAATTCAGAACAGATGATCAGACCGGTGTTGAAACTGCAGAGTAGCTGGCGGCACCAGATGCAGACAATCTTTTGGCAGAGGAAGAGTTTTTGGTGCCTGAGTCTCAGACATAAAAAGTCAGAGGCGCTGAGCTGAAATTAATACAACTGTGGTTATCACCGTGTTACGGACGCTGGTTCTTATCGCGGTCCAGATGAGGCACAAAGCCTCAGCTATACGACCGTCCTCACAGCACACGTAATCCAGCCATGTATCTAGACATAACAGAGTGCAGACAGAGAAGGTTATTTAGAAGTAAACACAGAGTCAAACGCCGTTTCAGAGTCTCTCTCTGGTCATTACGAAATTGATGTTTATTTCCCACTAAACAGAAGACAGCTTTGAACATTGAGCACTGAGCATAAAATACGGGGTAATATTTACTTAATATAAGCCAAGAAGCTACTTACCAGTTCTTTGCCATTAATTCAGTTCAATTCAGTTTTATTTCTGTAGCGCCAAATCACAACAAGAGACGCTTCACGGAGCTTTATATTGTAAAGTAATGACCCTAAAATAATTGAGAAAAGTATACAGAATGTCACAATTTAAACTCAATAATAAATCTTATTCGAATATCTTCTAATTGCTTCCCACATCCTGAATTCCAAAATAGACATATTCTGAATGTGCAAAGACAAAAAAACAGCAAAAAAAACTCTGAAGTGAACAACACAGACGCACAAAGAAGCACCACTCTAGGTTTACAGGCAACTGTAACAGCTTGTCATGAACTACGGGTCAAAAAAAGAAGCTGTCCTGCACAGTTAGGACAATGTTCATTATTTTGTACTTGCTATGTTTGATAAAACAACAGCAAAATTAAAAAAGAGTAAATGGGACTGATTGAAACTTACCTTAGTTAAGCTGTGGTCACAAAAGAAAAAAAATGAAAAGAAAAACTTTCACTGGTAGTTTCAGCTGTGAGTTAGATCAACCCTATCCCTCTTACTCTTTGAAGTAACTTCAATGTTTGCGTTAACACTGAGGTGAATTTCCGTTATACTTTTCTTGCTAAAGGGCAGCTACAAACCACATCACTGCCAATTTACAAACCACATTGTTGCCTGTTTGACATTTGTGGGCAGAACACTCTGCAGGTGGAAGTGGCCACATGAAGCGCACACACAGGCCACAAAAAATAAAATAAGAATGGGGAAAAAAAGGTTTATTTTCACACTGTATGTTTATGTAAAAAGTTACAGTTTTACTGTTAAGCAATGATGATTATAATCCTTGATTTAACTTGTTGAATACTTTGTCCAAACGCACCCAAGCATCACATTTTTATATTTTAGAAGCTGTCTTGATATTTTTGCCTCGACGGTTAAACGATTACCAAATTGTTAGTAGTAAATGTGAATACTGCTTGGGAGACGGTCTGTCTTTATTTCACTGAGAATTTAGTAGAGCCAATTTTAATGTTAGAGTGATGTGCACACAATCCTTTCATTAGAAGTCAAATTACATTCTGACTGTAGGCCAATCTTACCGCACTTTCAACCTAAAGGAACTTCTGACCACATCATTCAGGTACGCTCGAGCATGAAAATCCCTTTGGACATTTTCTTCTGGTTTTGATTGGCTACTATTTGAATCATTTCACTTCAGTGGTATTTAAAATTAAATACGGCTTTTAAAAAAACACCTAACCCAAAACACTGATCTACTTTTTACTTGCACGCTGAAAACAACAAAGACTTTGATCTGATGTTCCAAGTGGACTCGATGCCCTTATCCACTACACACCCTGCAAAAAAGAAAAAAAATCACGAACATTTTCCAGCTGTGAGTATAACTGATTAATATTGCAAACAGCATGCAGCAGTAGCAGCCAAATAATTACACTGTCCAACCCAAAATAAACAGCAACACGTAGTCACTCTGTGAGCTCAGAAATGTCTTGTTTTCCAAACTGTGGTGCAGAAAACTGCATTTATTTGGTTAATCCGGTCTGTCATCGATAAATCTCTCTGCATGATTTACGCCGAGTTCCCCTGCCCCGTTTTGCCTCTGTGTATGTGTGCACAGTGTTTTTATGTATGTTTTATCTCCACATTCATTTGTTTTTGTGCGCTTGTTAGTAAGACAGTGTGTACCGTATGCATGTATACGTTTCTACAGCTGAGTGAGTAACAACATAACTGAGCCCTTGCATGTCCGACTTCCCCTCCATATCAGAATCCACTGATATGCAGGGGAGATAATAATCACCACTGAGATAATAAGCAGAGGCCTTTAGGGCAAAACATGGCCTGTGCTCATCAACTGTATGCATTCACTTTCCCTCTGTGTGGCCCCTGTTGTACTTCACTTCTGTAACAATGCCAAGGGCGGAAAGCCAGAAGTCTTATTATATTACTGCTAATATTAGTAGCTTGCTTGTAACTATCTGCATCCCGATCCCTTTATGTGGACATAAACATGCACTTTTTTACTCGTATGCATAGGTGCAACTGGCAAAATGGCCCATTAAACATTTATCATTATCTATAAGCACTAATATGAAGGGGTGAGTTTAGTTTTTTTCCTTCACATTTGTGCTTTGCTTTGAGGTCTGTTGCTCTGTATTGTTTTTTGTCTTTTCCTCCCTCAAGGGGGGTGGGGGCGTTTGGCATCAAGAAGGCATTTCCTCTTTTTTTTCAGCAGCTTCTGAAATTAGAGGCTGAAAGAATAATCGAATAAGAGACAAGCTGTTGAAATTCAGAAGCAGGTTCACCCAGTGGCTGTTTTGAATATTAATGCAGTGTTTGCTCTGTGTATGTGAGTGTATCTCCGGTCAACACAAAAGGGAAGAAAGAAATCACATTAATGCAGACTCCTTTGAGCATTAATCCAGCTGAAACAGTTAAATCATAGATGAGTGATACTTCACAGGAGAATAAAGGAATACTTGGGGAAATCAGAGGTTGGGAAAATATTAACTTGAGCAGAGTCATTATTCAAATTAGTATCTGTGCATGTTTATTCCTGTACATAAAGAATAGCCAGAATTTTTATATTGTAATATTGTCAGTCTGTGACACCTTAGTTGAGGGTTTGCAGTATAGATATTTATATATCCTTTGGCTTTTAAACTCATCATATAATATGATAACTAAAAAAAAAAAATTGTGTCACCAGTCTGATGTCTGATCATCGATTAAACAATGGACATCACACCACCGAGTAAACATCTGTGTATTTTTTTTAATTAGCACTTGCATCCCTGCGGCCACAGTGACCTTTGAGCACATTCCCATGCGTTCATCTTTTAACATTTGCTCCAATTTTAAAGAAATTCCCTCAAGATTTTTAAGAGATATTAAATTCACAATAATGGGAAGATCTTTGGTATGAGTGGACAAAAGAAAAACAACCTCGGACCGCAGCTCTCATTCTCAGAGGTAATCTTAATATTGACTTATTGACATTTATGCATGACCTCATACTTCTCAGTAATTGGTGCAGCAGCATCTGACCTCTGACCTTGCTCTTGTGCTTTAACTAAAGCACATGGATGCTTCATCGACTTGAGTTTAACCTCCAGTTCAGCCTCTCCACCGCATCAACCGTGGATCAGTGTTATTACGTGACTAATAACAAGTGGAAACCTGTGGTGATCAACATCTTTCCACATAAATCTGTGTTGTTATTTGATTACAATGTGTGATCCAGTGTATCATAAACCTGAGGGGAAGCTTAGTCAGTGAAATCAAACGTAATCTACTCAAAACCTAATCACCAGCAGATCATTTAGAGATTTTGCGAACAAAACCATGTGTATTTACTTCCACTTGAGGTGCGATGATTTTAAATTACTGCACTCCAGCAACTTTCGGCGAGCACAGTAAATATAAGATAAGAGAGGCTCTGTGTCTTTACGCACTGTGCCTATGCTGTCATATAAAAGCACATGTTATTTCACAGTGTTGTAAATAAGCAGCAGAGAGAGGAAACTCTTAGAGAGTTCAGACAGAAAGAAAACAAAACGGAGCTGCATGGGAAAAAAAATCTTAGTAAATGTGTGACACGGGGAACCAAAACCCCGTTTGAGAGCAGCGAAGAAATTTGGTTTAGGAGCATATTAAAAATAACTTGCAAGTGCAAGTTGTTGTTGTCATGAACTCAGTTGTTTTTCCTTTGCAGACACACAGCTTTTTATTTCTACTGTGGTAGGAATCCTGCAGTTTTAATGACGGCACCAGGTTTGAGTCCTGGTACAAATCTACATTTTCCTCACCTCATAATAGGAATCACCCCAAATAATTGGGGAAATGGAGAGCAGTGAAGTCTCCTGCTCTTAACAGCCTCCATATGTAACCGTATGCCTGCCTGACCTCCCTTCCTCAGAGGTGTTACAGGAAGAGGGAGCAGCTGTGACAGACAGCTGCGATGCGATTGGAGTGAACAAAGGGTTAAACGCTCAATTCAGACGCTTACAGATGATAACAGAGCCAGAGGTGCAGAAGAGCCTCTGTCACTTTGGCTCAACCATGCAGGAAAGAGAAAAAGCTTTTATCACCAGATAAAATGATCTCACAAAACAGTAACCTTTCTCATTGACATTAGTTGAAGGATGAAATAATGTCAAAGTGCACATATATAAAGAGCTAAATTTAACCTCCAAGTTTAGATGTAATTTTTTTTATGTGTTTGTGTGTGTGGGGAGGATTGGTAAAGTAAATGTGTTTTTTTTGCAGGATTTCCTGTAACACGTGGACTTCTAAAGGTCTTTTCTACTCCAACTGAGCACTCAAAGTGTTTTTAAAAAAATATACAACATGTCTCATTCACCAAGTCACACAGACATTCATACTAACATTTTTTCTATACCTAAGCACTTTGTTTAACATTCATGTACATACTCACAGTCACTTGCATGCAATGGGGGCAACTCAGGGTTCACTGTCTTGCTAAAGAATGCTTTGACATGCAGACTTGAGTAGCCTGGGAAATCCTATCCTGACTGGTAGACCACAGCTACACACACCTTTTAATTTTTAAAAGGTACATGCAACAAAATCCTCAAACAATACCCCCATTATAAAAATGCCATTCCGTCAAATAGATCATCATTTTTATAAAGGCACTGGGACGGCCACACTAAAAAATGACAGACTGGGTCCTCGGCGAGAGTATTCATGTGCAAATCTTTACTGTAGGTCATCCTTACTCAATGCCTTCCTTTTGGTTTGCCTTTTAACTTGTGGCGGTCCATATTGTTAAAAAAGAGAATATAAGCGATGCCGCCTTTTGTTACTAAGCAGAAAATGCATGAATATGGATTAAGAGGTGTGTGTCTGCGGGAGATTGGGCTTTGTTTCTAAAGTCAGCTACCACTGAGCCAGGGGCTTTTAAGAAAATGTCACGCAACCAATGCGTGTGTAAACATTTGTCTGTGTTGTAGCATCAAACATGGTGCATATGTGCTCACCGTGCTGGCAGACATTACACGCTATATAAAGCCTAAGTATAATCCATGAGTCATTATGGCTCAAATGACTGTAATTTTTAATTCACCACGATATATAATGCTTCACTATAATCCTTCTCGCCAATAATGACGAATATATTTAAATAAGCTTGATCGCACCCGCCATATTATCAGTGAACAGCAGCAGGTAACTCTTCATTCTGATAATAAATCCATTCACAGTCTCAGGAAATCAGTTCAACAGAAGCGTTTTGCAGACGTGTCGGGGCTTTTAGCACAAACTTATAATATTAGAGCTTTGAGTTGAACTCAAATGGCATTTAGGGAGCACTTCAGGACATAGTAGGAAGTTATTATTCACAAAAATCTGCCAAACGTATGCAACCTGAGGTGAGTTCATTCTATGTGGGTCAAAAGCAGGACAGCCTCATTAATGAGGTGTAATATCACTACGATGGCCAGTCAACCAACACTTCCAATAACGATCGCTGGAACGGTTCACAAACCGTTTCTTGCGGTTTAAGATTTTTCTAACAGGCTATATAAACTGGCTGCCAAAACACCATTAGCATTTGGAAGGGAAGCAGTGGGGAGTATTATCCATTCTCATCTGAGGTATTCTTGGCCACACTATGTGAAGGTGTGCATGACCACTGCCCTCTGCGACCTCCAGGTGATTTACAGTGTATCTGTAATGGCTATTTTGGGGTGAAGTCGCATGGGCTTTGACCTCTTAAGACTTTTGCTTGTGGGGGTTATCTGAGGGTAAAACTACCCACTTCGTTAAATTCAGTGTGCTACTTTTGGATCTGACGCGACTGTAAAAGTCACTGAGGATTAGTGATATTTTCAGGCAGTGTAGGTTTACACGGGCAACCAAAACTTGTAAAGTAGCTGGGTTTATTGAATGCCGTTGAGTCATTGAGTCCGTAATCTTCTGTTTAAAAATCACATGGACTACGAATGGTTCCAACAATGTGCACGGAAATATGTTAGTAAACATTAGCAAACCTTGAGTTTGTGTCTTTACCATTTATCACCATCACACATGGAACAAAAGTGCCAGCTTTAGGGCTAGTGTTGCCTCTTTGTCATTTTGGTCTGTGTAATTAATGCAGGCCAAAGGGACACAGCAAAGTGATATTTTTATATTTGTCATAACTTTCTGCTTCATTTTTTGAAATTCCCACTGGGATATTTGTCTGCAAGTAGGAGCTATTTTAAATCCAGGGTCAGGCGGATGATGATGGTGGGGAGCACTTCCAACGAAAAAAGAAAAGGGAAAGAGCCCAGAGTGGGGTGTTTAAAACAAATCCAAACAAACAATGCTGGCTATTGTCTGGGAGATACTGCCGTGTCAGTCTGCATCAGAGACACCGAAAAATTCCCCAGGATATGTCTCCCAAATCCCAGAGCCAAACAAGTCCAGTTATTCTGCATGAGTCACAGTCTCGCTACCAAAGAAAACTGAATGCGAGTGCCAAAGCGCGGATGCGTTGACAGATGAGGACTTTGCTGCCTGCTGGCGGCTCTGAACTTTGATGGAACGGCAAGTGTTGGGAGCTGCTGCAGAACAATTCCTGGAAGGCGTTCTGTGGCCTTGAAAGTGATTTAAGGGTGACAGCTACTGTATCTCTGTGACATTTAGCAGGCAAACTCAAGAACACCCAGTCCTCTGAGTCGCTTGATGAAACCCAAATTCTCAAAGCTATAGCGGCAGCAAACTCAAATCAAAAAGAAAGTCTGAAACTGATCCCCGCTGTAGTTATTATTATTATTTCTTGTTGAAAAAAAAAAGATGAAATATGTCAAACGTTAGAGAAGATATTAAACAAACAAAAGCGGCACGTTAAAAGCATAATAACTGATTGAAAAACTTTGTGAAAGACACCAAGCACTGCAGCTGCTTTTCTTATTATGCAATAAAGGTTTTATGAGTCGATGCTTAACCTTAAGCGTTCAGTCCCTTCCAAATGCAGCATCAAGTGAGCTGGATTCATTCATACTGCATCACATAGAAACAAGGTCTTTGTTGTGATCTGCGTTATGTTAGATGGGGTTCCAAGAATTCTCATCCCCCCTGCTGACTTCGAGACCTTGATTGTATAATGAATTCAACTTATTAGACTCCAGTAGCTGTCTCATTAGTTCCCTCTCCCTCTCGCCGTGCATATATTTATTGCCCCGCCAAAATTATTTGTGAGAGAATCGCCCTGTTAAATTCCCATTTGGTGCAGAGGAGACCTTTTTTCCTGTGAGTTAGGGTTTCCCAGATTTCCCAAGTGCTTAAATGTACACTAATTAGCCTTTTCTGTGTTGTTTTTCTATTTTGTGTGACTAAAGCTTAAGAAAAAGTATCACATTCCTTTTCTCCAACCTCCAAAGTTGTGATATTAGTTGTTTATTCAACTTGAGATGTGGCTGGAGCAGTGTCGCGAGAAGCACTGAGCAGTGATCAGATGTGTTTGGAGCCACTGCTGGGGGAGGTTAATTTCTAGATGGATGCTGATATTGCCTTCCTCAGAAATACCAGCCAGAAGTCTTTCTATCTACAGTAGATTAGCTCAACAATATAATGCGGTGCTGCCGTTTCTGCCAGGCGCTATGAAACTTTAAAAGCAAGTTGAATTATAATTCTAGTTATACTGATGGGGGAGGGGGTGTTCAGACAAATACCTCTGTTATTTTCCAATCTTGCTTTGTAATTCAAATTGATGATAAATTAAGGGTGTGAGATAAAGTGAACGTAGAAGGCAGAATGGTTTCCATCAACATGACAGCTCTCAGCAGGTAGATGCACTGTGTGCCTCCACAGACACTAGCTTGATTACAGTTGTTCTCTCATCTTCTGCTTGTGTTATGCTAACAAACCATTACCAAGTCAGAAACAGAAACAGACCACCCATGCAGCAAGCTAGGTGCACTTCACAATAGCCGAGGTTATTATGCTGCCGTATCGACCAAACTCTCCACAACAAGCCCTATGGCAACACTGCTGTTTTCCCTCCCTTAGCATATTTAAGGATTTTAAGTATTCATTTCCTGTCCACCACATTGTGGGTGGTAATTACTACAGGCTACACTCTTCCTTATGTCCTCTGTGACATTAAGGTCTCCCAGGCAACATCCAGGCTTTAGACGAAAACATGTTGCTGCCGCCTTTGGGCTTTATTTAGAATATTTGACCTGGAAAATTTATTCAGGTGACGGCTCATGTAAACCGAAGAAGAAACTCTGTTCATCAGTCAAATTCATATCTGCAGACCCGGAGCTCAAAATGACACAGCACAAATAAGCTCTTATTGCTCTGATCACTTTGTAATAAAAAGGCGTCAGATCAAAAAAAAGAAAAAGGCTCCTGAGAGAGGATTATGGGTAGTTGTGTGAAACGCACTTGATTGATGAATCAAAAACAACCTTGTTGCTAATGTGACGCTTGCTGTGTAACTGTAATTTTTTTTTATGTTTATTTCAACCTCTTGTGATTTATTGAAAGATATATTTAGGATCACAAACAGAAGATGATGGAGAAACTTGTCCTTTTATCTTGGTCGACTGGTTTACGTTACAAAATTAGAGCCACTGGGAGAAGCTGCTTTCATAACTGCTTTCAAGACCATAACACTAAATGTCATGCTTCACTTTAGGTATTTAGATCCATCGTTCAGTACTGTTAAAGATGCGAGCAGCAATCTGAAATGCTGTCTGCAGCATCTCCCCAAACATACACTAAAAACCTCTCTTTTCATTCCTGAGGTCTGTCCTGGGTAGATAACTCTATGCTGAAGCAGGAAAAGTTATGTTTTATAATAGGAGATTTATCAATATATACATTTTGATGGACGACTGGGCTTTTTAGCTGCAAGCTTTAACATATCAGGACATAATCCAAAAAATGACAACATCAGATGTTGTAAAAAAACAGAAAAAGCACCTTTAGCAGCGTTAACTCGAGTTAATCATTTTGTGTATGACTTCGATAGTCTCTTTTTCTTTTGTTCCACTCTTCTGTACAATGTAGAGACAGGCCATTGAAAAATATCGGTGTAGTACTTTGACTCTTTTTTTAGCCATTTTGTTGTACATTTTTTGCTGTTCTTAGTGTCATCATACACTTTTTCCCAAGCTTTAACTATTAGACAGATGGTCTGCTATTTGACTCTAAAGCATCGTGCTTGATAGTTGGTATGAAGTGTTGTTGTGGATATGCTGTGTTATGCTTTCAGTAAACATGGTAAACATCAGTAAACATGAATTAAGGCCAGACTTCTCCACTTTGGTCTTGTTCCAGAAGTCTAGAGATTTGTTTAGATGCAACTATTTGCTCTATTCCACTTGTACCTACTCAACTCGGCTTAACTTTACTCAGTTTTTAGGGTTTTCTATTAGGTGGCAGTACCTTATATCAGGTACTTCCTTAGTGTCTGCATGGCCGGGGTTCCAAGTGAGCTGACCCAATCCAAAATTGTGACGTCAGCAGACTGCAACCCACCGATTGGACAGTCAATGGTGTCACTCGATGAGTTGTGAGAGCGTCTTCTTCACAAAAATCAAAACTGCTATTTTTGAAACTGGCTGCACAAAGATCAGCACCATGGTCCCCGAGTGTGACAAAAAGCAACGCCTGGACGTCCTCCATTGTTGTGTCGCATGCAAATGACATCACACGATTGACGTTTACGTTTCATGACATGTCCTGTACTTCATCTGAGGTTATATTTATCTAATCTTATGTCCTTATACGTAAAACCTTAAAACTGAAAGAGGATGCAATTTCTTTCCTGCGGACTGATTTTACGAGCAAAGGCGGTTGAGGTTTATCTTTTTTATGTATTGTGAATTAAAAGTACTTTGTACTTCTTTTTTTTTTTTTTTAAACTTTAAAACTGCCCTTAAGTAAATAAATCAATATCCCAGACTACTGTTATCCTCTAAGGACAGTTTTTCTTTTATCATCAGCTGTGTCACATCTTGTACATGTTCACCAGTCATTGCTTTTAATGACTTAGACTGCCACTCCTTACTCACTGATGCTGCACACAGTTCAGTCCTCTGTGCCAATGACAATCATTAGATCACAGCTCTAAATCTCCTGACATGGGCTCATGTCCTAATGGAGCACTGTCGGGCTTCTGAGTGAAGCTCTAATGCCATCAAACGTGAACGAAATCCAATTTATTATGATGATAGTCCAAGGGAGCATCAATTAGGTAGAGGGCTGCAACAGAATGTATTTGGACGCAAGCCCATCTGCAGACCCACAGTCACTTAGCTATTGCTCACTCTTCCCCTTGTGTGAAGTGGGAGTCTCATCTCTAAACTGTACTTCACTGCGGATGCTCATGTGTTTTAGGGTGATTGATAACGCACATTAACATGGATTAAGAGCAAGGAAAGTAAGAGAGAGTGCATTTACTCTTATAATGAGACACAGAGGGCGAATAAATATCCAACTACTATCACCCATGGAAGAAAAAGGTTATGTGAATACTCAGAAAGACAGGCCTAAATGTTTAGTCTAAAAATAAAGTTAAGCTGTAGAGAGGAAGAAAGCGAGAAAGAGAGAGAGAGAGAGAATTGTAATGTCGAGATTTTGCCTTTACAAACTTGAAAGCTTCTCAGATAAGGGACACTGCAGGCCAAAATAAATAAATAATGACTTTTAGAAAGCATAATAACATGTCGCATACTTTAAAGTTAATGTTTGAACAAAAATAAGACTCGGACAAGGATGTTCTTGAGACAGGCCCCGCTTATCGCTGTGTGTAATCTTCAAATAGCCCAAAAATCTTCCACTGCGCTCTTCCTCATCAAACTTCTGACAGATTTGGGTCTCCTGCTGTGTTGTGATGAAAAGTGTGCTGCTAGCTTCGCAGTGGTTACTGCAGCAATTGGTCACTTAATATTTGCTTCTGTTCTGAGCGAGTAATGAGGAACACGCAGGCAGATAAATGAAATCTACATGCTTTTTCGTAGAAATACAGTGTTTCCCCTCAGAGCAGCTTTCACATTTACTCAGAGAGTGGGTGTTTCCATGGCCTTTATGTATATTTTAGTTTGATTTGAGACACAGCAAGTATCTAGACCCTCCATCTGTGTCGTGTGTCTGTTTGGCTGAACAGTTTGTTCTATTTTAAGTCCCAGGGAGCTATGCACTGTGTGCTGTGCTGTGTGTGCCTGTATACGTGCACTCCTGTGTATTTACAGTACATACTCTGCTTCACTACGATCAGACTCATTACACAAACCCTTGAACATTTACGTCTTCGCAAACAAGCCGTGCGCCGTGATGCTCTGAACCTTGCCCTTTTATAGCCTGCGTAGGGAGCAGGGTGACTCCATGTGACAATACAGGAAAACAAGTAATGTATATAAAAGACCACAGCAGTGAGTTGGTTGTGAGGAGTGGGTTTAGAAAGGATGGGAATCCCTCGTTATACTTTACATGCTGTCATCTGACAGTACACTAAAGCTTTCACAAGAAATAAAAAGACTGGAAAAAAATATATGAAATGCCACTCTAACAAGTCTCCCGGGACCCCCGTTGCCTGGCTTTCTGAAGAAGGAACAGCTTTTCAGATCAAAAAATGCTTTAAAAGACTTTGACAGAAAAAGCTTGCTGTGCTTCACTTGCAGCTCACAGTCTGTCCATGTGGTCCACAGTAACTTCATTGTATATTGGAAGGGTTATGCACAGCATTTATTCCTTGATCTGGGATTGAAACCATTTAACACATAGGAGACGGGGCGGCACCTGTGACAGAGAGTGGGATTCTCCACAGTGTTTGCACAGCTTTAATTTCTTCTAAAATATTTGTTTAGCCTCTGTAGCTCAGTTTGGGAGCCTGATA
The DNA here is from genome assembly GCF_963969265.1 of Rhamphochromis sp. 'chilingali'. NCBI lineage: Eukaryota > Metazoa > Chordata > Actinopteri > Cichliformes > Cichlidae > Rhamphochromis > Rhamphochromis sp. 'chilingali'. Next base: position 51,413,670 of record NC_137930.1, on the reverse strand, counting down.
TGTTTCTCAATAGCGCATGACCTCACACTCACATGCTTACATGCCATATTTATAGAAAGCAATAGGTTGTGTCTCAGCGAGATAAAGATAATTGTATGTCTTATTAAGGTTATGGTTTATCCAGCCTGGAATAGGAGCGTATGTCTTCTTAAGGATAGAGTCTACATTTGAGTCTAATCGTATTGCTGCTCCTCTTGAGTGTGTGTCCATGTATGCAATTCAAGACAGCAGGCATTTTCTCACCTCTAATCACGTGAGATTTTTATCACTTGAGGAAAAAAATTCTCTTTTTGTGCCATTAGCAGAACTCGTGTGACCTGCTGGGGAAAAACATCTTTTCCTCTCTTATTAACGTTGGATGCTTGTTAACTGGTGTAGGCTATCATCCTGCTGCCAGTACTGGCGTTGCCTCCCATTTTTAAGTCTGTTAAGGTCAACAGCAATTTGGATAAAGGCTAGGTATTTTAATCTGACGAATCTCTCTGCCCTCAGGTTACTTTGAGGTTTCGGTTTTTCATGAATGGCTTTGGATAAAATCTTAAGCTCTGGACCTGTGAAAGGCCTCTAATATCTGAGGCCTGCATTTTCTGCTTTTACAGCTCCGTAAAACTGACAAACTGACCTGACAGCTTTGCTGCTTTCTGCATCAATTGCCCGAGTGTGCAAAAAGGTGTTAAAGGTGTAAAAATTGCCAAATGCTATTTACTCCACAGCCAGCCCGTTTCATCCTCACTCTGTGATCCATTGTGTACCAGCTGCAAAACAGGCCGTGCCATTGTAAGCAATCAACTTACAGCACATTTTCAAAATTGACGTATCTCTACATAATTTTCTCAGTGAGTTTTTGGTTTAAAAATAAGGGAGCTGAAAGATTTGTGCAAAATATTCCACAGCACATGTTGACGTCTTTATTTGACTACCAAAGCTGAAAAATATTCTGTTTACTTGAAAAATTACAACATAATAACATAATAACATTTAATTAATTGATGCTATTCAACTTTCAAAGACCAGAATGGAAATCTGGAACGAATGTTGAGCATTAGTCTGCACAAACATTACCTCACTGTGAACCCACTCATCGGCAGATGTGGCTACTCGTGTAAACTCTTGACCAAAAAACAGAAACATAGCTTGTTTCTGACCTCTAGCACTTTTTAAATCTGACCTGGTGAACGTTGTCTGCATATTTCTGATAAATAATTTTTGGCTCGTAGGCAGTGCCCCACCACTAGCACCATTTCTCTTCTAACTGTGTGCTCATGTGAAAGAAACTAAACTTTCCAGTCGCCCTCCAAATGGAGCTGTATCTGCGCCATACTTCGGAGTGTTACCAAAACAGCTCGAGAAAAAAGTCGGAGGTTGGTGATGCAACATTAGACTGGCTTTGATCCACCAATAAACTGAATTCTTTTTATGACAGGAACACTGATGGGCCTTCTACACCCTTGTTGTTGCTCTCTTTCCTTAGTTTCTCCTTCTCTGTCAGCCTCTGTCAGGTCCTCAATAATTTAGGAGCCGAGCTTGTAATATTTTCCAACTAGCTCGTGCAGAAGAAGACTCTTAAGTTTCTCGGCACATACACGCAGCTAAAGCAATCTATGATCCTGGTACATGTTTGAATGAAGTTTACATTCAGAAAAATGGGATCTTATAGGTTCGGGGAGCAAATAATGGGTGTTTTTATGCGAAATTTGCAAATGGCTCGTATATAAATGATCAGCAACATCAACTTAAACGAATGCACAGAGAGATACTATTTCTGTGCACATAATGAGGCTATTAAAGCAATAAATAAAAAATAAAAAAACAGAAACAAGTGTGCCTAAGCGAAATGTACTGCCACCCCATTAATCTTACTTATCATCAGTAGAGGGATGACTACAGCGAAGCTTCGAATGGTGATAATGTGCAAGAGGAATTCACGAACCCCCACAATGCATCACTTACAAGCAAAGTGCTCCACAGCAGCTCTGCAATCACAAAACTTTACACTGTGCTGAAAGAGCAGATTCTGTGCAATTCATTAAATATTTGCTCTACTTAGAGCACCGTACTTTTAATGCATGATATGTGCAGTTTTTCCTTACTGCAATGCATAGCTTATAGAGTTGCATAACTAAGACATCTAGTTTAAGATGTTCTTTTAATCTCTCAAAAAAAAGTCAGTTTTATTAGAATCAACTAAAAAAATGACAACAATTTCAGCTCAGGGAAGTATACATATTCATGATTATCGCTATAATTTACCATGACTTATAGACAAGAAAAAGCAAGCATGGAACAACTTTTGGCCCCAGTGTTGTCAGAGTGCCAGTTTCAATTAAACCGAATGCCCAAGCGGTCCTGTTATGTAAGCCTTAGGACAGATTTCGGGAAAGGCATCATGGACGCTCACTGCCAGACAAGCTGTCCACACAGTTGGATGGAACTTCCAGAAATCCAAATCAAATATCTTAATCTTTTCTCTCTCTCCCCCCCCCCTGCTTGTCTTGTTCCCATTAGGAGCCCTGAGTCTAAGAAGCAGCCATGTGAGAGAAGCTGTCAGCGAGCAGAGGATGCCCACGTCCAGCTAAAGCAGCCCTTCCCCCCCCTCTCTCCCCACCCTCCTGCTCCCTCCCTTCTTCCCACATGAGGACAAGAAGATGACTATCTCCAGCCGGCAGTCCTTCAATGTCCTGACGGTCATCTTCCTCCTACTGTCCACTGCAGGTCTGTGAATTTTAGTCCTAGCCTGTTTTTGAGTCTGTTTATCTGTTCCTCTGCAGACACTCAAATCAGAGTTTCAGGTAGTGCTGCTGACATTACACATGCCCTCAGTTTCTACAAACTTTGGATTTCCCCCAAAATATAGGTGTCAGTCCTTTGCATGAGAAGCCACTGCAGTGTTATAAACTGAATTCAGGGAACAGAAAGACTGATGTTGCCATGTGATGGCCAGAAGTCGAGTCAGACACATTTAACATTTGGGTGCTTTCAAACATTTACTGCCAAGAACTTACTTTTATTTGGCAGGAAACGCACTGAACCTTAGGGTGCTCTCTAAATGAGGCCAAGCAGCGTAAACTGTAAAAGAGAGCATATTATAACCCCAGAAGCTACAAAGCAAAGAACCCAGCCAACACATATATCTTAGATATAAAACACACATTATGCAGAAGAAAAAAAAATATGCCGACTCAAGTTTGAAAATGACAAAACAGGGAGGAGGAGGAGGATGAATAGCGAGAGCGAGAAATCAGCGCTATGGCTGGCAGGGCCAAGCAGCAGGTTGAAAACCCATAACAACCAAAAGAGTCAACAGTGAGTTATTTATGTTATTGCCCTCCTCACTCAACATCCATCTTTAGTTTGAAAATGGCCATCCTCGTGTTCCCAGAAAAATGCATCAAACCCAAGGACCGATGATTACAACTACAAAGCAAATTGTGTACAGCACAGCTTTGAATGCTGAATGAGTGCCAGAAATGACAAATAAAACCCAAATTTTACTGACTTAGGTAGTAATGTACAAGGAAATACAACACTAAACAATCTCTGCAATGATTTATGATTTGTTTTGCGTTACACAAGGTTATGCAATTATGCTACATATCTATGTAAGTGATCACTGTAAGTGAATAGAATAGAATAGAATAGAATAGAATAGAATAGGCTTCAGCTTTATTGTCATTGCACATGTCACAGGTACAAGGCAACGAAATGCAGTTTGCATCCATCCAGAAGTGCTTTAGCCTGATATAGATATATTACAAATAATATAGATATGTAAGTATATTACAGAAATGGGTCTATTATGGTATGTTATAATGTACACGGTATGAAGGTATGTTATAACTATAAGTATGTACAGGCTGTAGTGAGTACAAGCTATGTACAGGCTATGAACAGGATATAAATATGAAAAACTATACAGAATATGAAATAAAAAATATACAGAAATATGAGATATGCAGTTATACAGAAATGTGAACTATGCAGGTTATAAAAAGTTGTAGAATTAAAAATTATCGTATGTACAGAATGATTTTTTACACAGAATTATACAGTAGTGCAGTTAAGATAAGTGAGATATGTGGATAATTTCTACAGAGGCTATATAAAGTGCTAGTGGTTGTGAGTGGTGGTTCAGTCCATGTTATTATTGTGTGTATGAGGGTACAGTTGTCCATTGTGTGTGTGTGTGTGTAGGTGGTTGTGGGTGTTTGTATGTCCAGTCCATGTGTTTAATGTGAGTCAGATGTCAGGAGGCAGAGTTCGGGAGTCTGACAGCTGTGGGGAAGAAGCTGTTCCAGTACCTGGTGGTCTTAGTCCGGAGGCTCCTGTAGCGCCTCCCAGAGGGCAGGAGGGTGAAGAGTCCATGTGATGGGTGACTGGGGTCTTTGATGATTTTCCCAGCCCTTTTCAGACACCGCTTCCTGTAGATGTCCTTTATGGCAGGAAGTGGTGCTCCAGCGATGCGCTGGGCAGTTTTCACAACCCTCTGCAACGCCTTCCGGTCCGAGGCAGAGCAGTTCCCGTACCAAACTGTTATACAGTTGGTCAGGATGCTCTCGATGGTGCAGTGATGTTGGAGTTAACACTAAAGACTAGACAACAGAATAACTTTAAATTGTAAACTGAAAATGTAATTGTGTCTCAGTATATTTACCATCATGAAAATATTGATAATAACTCATTATCATCAAATTATCCTGATAATCAAAGTGCAACTATTTTATTTAAAAAAAAAAAGGCAGATTGATATTAAGCTTAAAATTATTTTTTATTTTTTTATTTTTCATCAAAGCTGTTTTTCATGCTTGACTAAGAAGAGGTAGAAAAGCCTATCGTGGATTTGGTTTAACACTGCTGACACAGAGACGGACAGACTGTGAGTGAATAGCAGACAAACTAACCAAAGGCAAAGATAATAGCACCAAGAAGGTGCACACAGTGTATTGTACTTAGCTAAAGAAAAAGGATGCGCACATTACATTTACAGCTTACCAAAGATCTGAGTGAATGGGTTACTCGTGAGCAAAAATCATTTTGTCTTCTTTGTCGAGGATCACCGAATGAAACCTTTATGTTTCAGAACAAAGACAAACTGCAGATGCGAGCGCAGTTATGGATAAAAAAAAGTGATGGGTGAGCACTGACTGATGTTTTGATGTTGTGTGTTTGCACTGCTGAGAGAGAGAGAGAGAGAGCCACAGCCGTTTTCAGACCACAGGCAGTAAACAAACTGTAGTTCAGGAGCCAAGCTGTTAACTGTATCCTAAACTTCAAGAGGTGTTAATGAAATTAAGCAGGTGGGTGTGTTTACAACGGTATCGCTTCCAGAAGCAGCTGTTGTTCATTTGAGAAGCCAGAGACTGCCGATGAACTTGTCTGTTTCCAGTTGTGCATCATTAGAGAATTTTATACTCCACTTACAGTGTGAAGGGCCTCTGTTTCTTTATTACCAGGTTACTAACCCTCAGCCGCTGACCCTCTTCTTTTAAAGGGCATAAAAACATGAGCATACTGCAGAACTTTTTCATGGATTAACCGACTTGTATTGTCAACGCAAGGGTCAAATGAAGAGCTTCCTTTCACTGCTGAAGAAGCCATCCTTGACTTTTAATTCTACCGTGCCCTTCAGTAGTGTTTCATTTTACAGCCTCTCCTGCTGAAATTAGCATCGCTGAAGCGAAGATGGCCAGCAAGCTCATTATAACCTGAAAGAGGTCTCTTTCAAATGCTGATCTGTCTTGGCCTGAGATGAGTGAAAGACTTCTATCACACTGCCTGCACAAGTGGACCTTGAACTAAATCACAGCCGAAACACTTTAACTGACAACACAGTCATATTTTTTGGGCTCATAAAAGGAAGCACATATGAGAAGGATAAATAAGCTACAATAAAAACATCAAACTAAGCTCAGTGCACTTCACATGGAGTGACATCATTTCAATTTGTGATTCAGCTGAGAATTATCAATCAAAGCCAAACAAGAATACACGGTGCCAGAGTGATTCTGCAAGCAAGTACAGAAATGCTGATATGAATTAAATCACAGTAAAACGCAGTTTTACATCAATGAAGCCTAAAAATCTGACAGCACTGGCAGCTTATTGATGAAAAAGAAAGCATAAGAGAAGGATCAATCAGGTACACGTCCCACGGAGCGGCATCTTTCATGAAGTGAAAACAGAATTACAGGACCTGCAAATGCCACATATAGAGCTATTAACAAGATTAAAATCTCATTGGTTCACCTGCAGATAAGTAACAAAAACACTGCTATGCTTACATACAAGCTGTTGTACCTATTTTGTGGAGGATGCTCACATGAAACAAACACCAAAATCAAAGATAATAAAGTGAGTGTCTGTACAAGTAATCCTTTAAACATTTGGTTTCTTAGCAGTCAGAGGAAGCGTCTTACACTTTAGTGTGGCTGTAACTAATAATGGTTTTAGAATTGCTTGTTTCAGAGGATGAACTAAGGTGCTGCTGAGTCTCAGTAGATCCATAAGAATTATTTTAGACTTTGAATCATATGCAGTTACTTCAGCAGAGTCCCAGAATAAAATTGTGGAGCTGGAAATGAACAATAGATTTCCTGTTAGATACATAAAACATTGTCACATAATCCCTCTATCGGAGACTGCAAAGAAATATAAAAGTGAACTGCACGATGATGCATGCTTCAGTGCATTCTGTATATTTGTCACTATTCTGGCTTCCAGTGCTTATAGGCATTTTGAGAACTTTATGTATAGTTTTGGACAGGTCATAGGCTGTTTTAAATGGCTGTGAAACAATGAATATGTCAAACAGGCATGATTATCAGCTTTATAAATAGATAGGTTATTTATTATTATTAGAGTTTGGTTTGCAATTCTTGTGATTTTTTTCTTTTACTTGATCCTTACTGGTTGCCAGAATCCATCTTGGAAACATTATTATTTCCCCCCACGAGATAGTAACACATTCACTTTCCCCTAAAGCTGCAGGGACTCGTAAGCGTAGTTCTGGCTGAATGCAAATAAGCCAGAGGACTGCATGAAGCTGCATAAAGAACTGACTGTTTCCACCCGTATGGCTTCATCTGCCCAAATGACTGGTTATACTTTTCAGGATGACTTTGGCTTTGATTAATTTCTGTTCAGATTTCTGAAATTTACCCCATTTTACTGAAATTCTTTTTTTAAGTCATGTATTGTGTATGTGCAGAACAAAAACTGCATTAAAAAAACACAACCTATGATACTGTACTGTGAGTTAAATAAAAGTGAAACCGGTCCAAGATTAAACAACAGTGTTTAAAACCATATAGTTAGGTGGCACCAGGTTCACAGTGAAACTCTTTGTTCACCTATAAATAGAATGACAAAATAGAAAAACACTCAGACACACAATCACAAAAAACAGAGGGGATCCTTCTTTTGGAGGGAGGATGAAGCGAGGCGGTCAGCCTAGGGGAAGCAGCGTGCTATATACTCATTTTGTCAAGTAATCTGAGAAGTATGTTTGTTGTTTCCATACAAACGCACAGAAGCCACCCTTATGTTTGTATCACGCTTGGGTGTTATCAAAGATGTCCAGTATACCGGAGCACACCTGGCACACTCAGATCTCTCTTATTAAACCGGTAGAGTAATGCTGTATTCAGGCTAAATTGTAATAGCATGTGCCACCTGACATCAGCCTCTTCTGTGAAACAAGCAGAGAACTTGCTTGTTGGACTAGTAACAAGAAAAACGCCGCTATCCCTCTTGGGGAAAACTTTGGGTTTAGACGTGATGATAAAAGTAAGCGGGCCGTCAGAGACTAAACTCTGTGGCCTCAAGAAACTTGTAGGTAAAGACAAGAAATCAAGCTGCGAGTCTGCCACCACCACCTACACATTTTCTAGTTTACCCACTGATGTGTCAGAATCCACTACTGCAACAAGTGCCATTAGGTTCCATAACTTCCAGCTCATACTTCAGTAAGCTCCTATGAAATCTCTGGATGGCGTGACGACATGAAGAAAATAAGACGATGCCGTCTGGTTTGAATGATTAGCTAATCAGTTTGATAGTCTCTGTGTTCCTTCAAGAATAAAAATGACTGCTTTTGCCATCATGTGCCTGCATGCATAATTTAATATCTACTCTCTGATTATTTTTGCAAGTACACCATGTTTTGTGTTGCTTGTCCTTCGCCAGAGGTATTAACCGAATTCAATCCACTCGTGTATCTTCAGAGGCCTCCAAAGAAAACAAGCATTCACGATTATGTTTTTGCAGTTTGGATGCTGTAGGTTGAAAGGTGCTTCCTGGAGAGTTGTTGTCATTTTCAGAACTGGGAGACAAACACAAATTCTGCCTCAAAGGTCATGAGTCCTTTGTTTAGCTCCTAAATATTACATCTACGGTTTCTTTTTTTTTCTTCTCTCCCCCTGTTTCCCACCACTGCAGCCCTCTCTGCTCATTACCGAGTGTGTGAACCTTACTCTGACCACAAAGGGCGGTACCACTTTGGCTTTCACTGCCCACGCCTCTCAGACAACAAGACCTATATGTTCTGCTGCCACCACAACAACACCGCCTTCAAGTACTGCTGCAACGAGACTGAGTTCCAGTTGGTCATGCAGGTCAACCTCACCACCACCCCTGATGGTTATGCACACAAGTGAGTAATCGTTTAAGATGCCATTTGAGTCAAATGGATTTTCACTGTGAATCTTCTGAGACAAAAATCTGCACTGTCATATTTTTCCTTTTTTTCTTGGTTTAGAAAAGAGATTAAATAAAACATCACAGTTAGCATCTTCAGGCCTAGATGCCCAATGCTACTCAAGGGTTACCAGTTCGAACATTGCCCATCTTAACAAAGTCAAATATTGGGAATCATGGCATACTGATGAGAAATGGGCTGCACAAGACACATATGGACAAGGACTAAATACCTGGAGTTTTATACATATTTCCATCAGAGTCTGTTTCTAAACCTCTTGTTTTAGGTGTGTGTGTGTTTTTGTTATCATTATAAGTTTTGTCACGCTGTTCGCTATCAGGCATTATAATTGCCCAATAGGACCTGTGGTAGTAGTAAACGTGAACTTCAGGCAAAAGTTGCATTTGCAAAGAAAAAAATTGCAAGTCTTAGCTAGCTTAATGTGCAGAATTTTAATTCAGGCTGTGAGGGTTTTAAAATATTTTAAACATGTCTCACATACCCTCGGCTGACTGTATTTAAAACATGAAACACACTTGTAGGGTTTTATGGGGAAAACAATCCTTTTTCAGGGCAGTAACTACATTGTTTGAAGTGTATGGAGATTATATCAAGTGCAAGAGCAGAGCTCTGACTGATTTTTTTACCAAAAACTTTACAAACAGAGGGACATTAGAGAACCTAACAGTGACTCCAGTCCACAAAAATCAAATCCCCCAACAACCCTGAATAACCCTAACTTATACTTTCTTTCCGCTGTAATCATGGGGGTCAAACCTAGAGATATTTACAATTTATTCACAGAAAAAAACTCCTACATTAAATAACATGAGCATCCTAATACTATAACAGACATTTAAATAATAACAAAAGCATTTCAACAAAAGCCCAAGACAGAAATCATCCCATTCCTTCTTCTATCCTCAGTGGTACAGCCCAATCACCTGACTGAAAAATGAAAGTCAGGTGGAGTATCCTCATGTGTACTTCATGAAAACACCATCATCCACCAACCCGAATCGAGAGAGGAGAGTTAATAAAAACCAATACAAATCAAACTATTAAAAAAAAATACCCACACCATTAAGTAGTATCCTGCTAAAACGAAACAAACAATACCAAAAGATAACCTGCATGTCACAGTTAATTAGTGAAAACTGGCTTCGCTGAATCTTGGGAGAGCTGTATGTGAGTTGCTACAGCGACAGATAAATTTATCTCAGATCATATGAAACCAGCTTGTTTTGGTCTCCAGACCTTCTTGATGGTATTGTGCTCAGAGACCTTGTTGACACTGACCTACACCTGAAGCGGTATTCAATACCACCACAGAGGAGAGCAGATGCTAAAAGCAGCCTATGTGTTTTGAGTATGACGCCTCCACATGAAACCCTTTGCAAAGCCGGGGGTTAAGTGCTGGCTATTAAGCATATAGAGTCTATAAAGTCCTAGACTGTTTCAAAGTAAAAGTCTGTGTAAAATTGCAGAGCTGTATCAGTGTGGCATTATTAAAAAAAACTGCACACATGCCAAGATATGACAGATTTCTCACAGAGGACAACTAAACTGAAAGAAGTGCTTATGGCGTGGAGTATAAGCAGATTTAAACTGAGTGAAGGACACAGAAAAATGTCCCTCTTCTTCTGTGGGAGCACCCAGTGGGAGGCTTGGGTGACAAAACCACAGCTCTTTGTACTAATGCCCTCCCAGCATGCCTCTGTCTCAAACGGTACACAGTGCCCTGCAGCAGGTCATGATATTTCATTTTTAGTGTCAGATGGCCTGTTGGGCCTCTCTTTTATCTTGGCTCAGTGGCCAATAAGACTGCAGGCTTGATATTTACTGCTGGCCAAGCGAGTTAAACTGGCCATAATTTTGCGCTCCCTTCTTACACTTCATGGTTAAAATGGGATTAGAGTTGAGTTTGAGGTAAAACTAAAGGCATTTTGACTCCAAGGGTTTTGTCACAATGTTGCGCGCCGTCTCCTATAAAGTAACAGAGCAGCTGAAATATCGTGGATCTGAAACATATGGAGAAGTCATCTTAGAGTAAATGTCCAAGAAATTCACAGGAAAACATCAAATATTGTTATATATTTGACAGATAATCCTTTCAATCTGCTGTCTCTGGGAAAGCTGTGATTAATATTGAATGGCGTTGGTGTTAGCGGTGCGGTTCTGATCAGTTTCGCTAAAAACAGTGCACAATCTGCGTTCTTTGCTCTGCGATCAGACTGACTCAAATATATCCCTGCATTTTTAGTCTGTTAGAACACATACAAACTAAATTATAGCAGGTAAATGCCTCTGATGCAGAGGTGAGGGAAGGTAAATGCAGTTAAGCATTTACTGACATGGTATTCATTCAAGCAGCTTCGGTGTTTGTTTTAAAGCAGTTTATTCAGATAAACACCCCTAAGGCTGCATCGTTTCCAGACAGAAGCGGATTCAGTTGATTTACTGAATTACAACCACTCGAATATCACTTTTTCTAAGGGCTTTAATCAGTGGAGTCACACTAATTGCATATTAAGGCATAACTAAAAGAATGGTTTCACTCCAAATAAATCTCTATTTTGAAGTAACACCCTGTGTCATCTCTGCCTCTCAGAGTCAGAATATTTATTCAGTGCGTGAACATGTGTAATATTTCCACCCTACATGCCCTGAGCATTTAAGCAGCAATGTGACACCACAAGATTATTTTTATTTTTTTGTGTATGTGTGTAAATTTTGCTTTCCCAACCTCTCAGGAAGCTATTTTCTGAAGCCCTTTCTGCTCATTCACCTTGTTATACTTTATGGATGTGGGTGGACTAAAACAAAAAGTTCAAATGCACCCCACATAAATCCAGCTGGATCATGTAATACATGAAGAAAATTTATGAGAGGTGGAAAAATAAGAGCACTGATTTTTAGAGAAAACTATGTAAGAGCCAAAACGAGACGTATAAAACTCTCTTGTGCTAATGAAATTCTTTGTCCAATTTAGGAAGCAGTATTTAAGAAGCAGTAAATGGAACAGATGGTGTTTTTTTCCCCCCCCCCTATATTTATTTTTTTTAAGTTTTTATCAAGGGAGGACTTGATAAATGTCTTGGTCTTGCCACATAAACAGCAAACATTCACACCTGGCAGGCACTATCGTTGCTTTTGGGATTTAAGCCCAGTGTAAGGGTAACTAGATGATGGTTCTGAGGATATGAAAAGTGTTTATCATCATCTTTTTCAGATTATCCAGCATTAATTCTCCCAGTCTGCGTCTCTTGCAGTAATTATACAGCCCTGGTCGGTGTGTGGATCTACGGCTTCTTTGTGATGGTGCTGCTGGCTCTGGACTTTCTCTACTACTCAGCCATAAACTACGAGCTGTGCCGGATCTACCTGGAGAAATGGGGTCTTGGAGGACGCTGGCTGAAGAAGGCTCGGAGTCAGTGGCACAGGTCCATGCCAGAGGAGAGCGAAGCCCAGGCTCAAGCGCAGCCCATGGTCCCCACCCACTTCCAGCCCAGACACAGCCTCAGAGGGGAGAGCCACAGCCCTACGCTCCTGCCCTACAACACATCCACCGCATGGTGAGTCACTGCCCGTCACATGACAGCTGTCAACTTCGATGCCATGGACATAGACAGATGCATTTCTGCAACTACTAAAATTATCTGTCTCCGGTCAAAAGAGAAAAACAGAATTACAAGTAGTGAAAAATTCAATATTTATACCACAGAAGTTCAGAAACAGTGATACCCTCATTTGACGCCATAGAGTAGGAAGTGTTACGTAACCATTTGTTGCCTATTATACAAAATAACTTGTTCTGCTCTGATAAGCAAATATGCAGTAGAGACCCTCTTGCTTGTTTGACAAAATAAAGCATTAATAGCTACAGATGCTAAGAACCAAAGTCGGCCGACCCTTTAAAAAATCGTTCCTTTAATTCTGCCTCTCATTTTCTTGTCTGCGTGTTTTCTTTTGTGCTCATTGTTTTGTTTGCAGACAGCAACATGGCAAGGAAACTGTGTCTAGCAGGACAAATTAAAACATTTTTAGCATACTTTCCCGAAAGCCAGCAGCAAGGAAGCTCAAACATTCCGGATCCTAATTTCCTAGAGTCGCTCGTTAGGGGCGCACTGTAAACACAAAGATATAGATAGCACACTCGCGATTAGATCCGACCAGTGGTATTACCAACTGTCAATTCACTGGGTTACAGACTTCAACAGAACTTTTAGAGCTCCACTCCCTTCTGCCCAGCAGTGAATCATTTTCTGCAAAGCGTCTGATCTGTATGCGTCGTTCATCTCAAAATAGCTGCACTCTGTGTCAACATAAACCTTTTTTTTCTTTTATTTTATAGGAGGAATTTGGGTGAGAGATATTTCTTGGTTTTAAGTCTGACCAACTCATTAGGGAGCTATCATTATTAATGAATAGAAAAGAAAAGGATAATGTGAAAGCTGCAGTGCCCGCCTGGGGCTCCTAGCTCATATTTAACTTGAATGAGTCGACTGTGAGTTGCATTAGAAATCATTTGTGGAGTTTCTGCGGCAAAACACCATCTGCTATGTGTTCAGCGTATCTTTTTTATTACCGCTGAGAGCAGTCACAGGTGTCTGAAGGTGTGTTAGGCTGCATGTGACTGCTGTTAGAACATACGCGATGATTTATGATGCCAGGAGTGACCTGTAACACGCCATAGCTGCGGGGAACCTTTCTTCTTCTGCCAGACATTGTTTAAACTTTCAGAATATAGCTGCACAATCGCAGAGCGCAGCCTGAACAACCGTACATTTTTGTGCAGTCGATTTTTCATCCGGTTGCGCGTCTCCAGACACCGTGCACCCTATCTGTCTCTGATTGTGGCTCAGTCTCTTCCTAGAGGTAGACATCTCTCTCGGGTCATGATAATTTAATGTGGGTAGAGTTTTGACAAATGGCTTTAAGAAGCACTGTGGACTGTAGAAGCCATAGATAGAGGAGCTGAGATGCTGCAGAGGGATCCTGGGGCTGCTCTGCTGGTATAAACGTGGTTAACTAAGACTGAACATATCCGCGGAGCCTCCTCATTGGACGTGAAGTCAGTTCAGTATGATAGGACTCATCAATCCTTGACTAGTGAGGTTGACCTGCACTGGCGAGAAGCCAGCATTAAGGCAGAGGAAGTCGATTTTTAAAAAAAAAAAAAAAGGTGTTTGAAATAGCAGCAAACTGCTCATTAACTAAGTGGGCTCGGAAAATGAGAGCAAGATAAGTTCATAGTAATTCATTGTGATGAGTAATGGGAACTGCTTTAGGACTGATAGTGTTTTGGTATCATCTTTTGTAAGATCTCTATCTAAAAATACCAAGAAAAAAATGTAACCGCATTTTTTACAAACAGGACAAAATTTACCATGAGCTAAATATGTTCTTGCATAATCATTGACATCAATAATAAAGTGACAGATGCTGCGAGATAAATTCAGTCACGAGCAGTTTCTGGGGCAAGATCAGAATAGTTTTTTGGGGGGGAGGGGGAAAGTTTCACACAATGAAACACTTCTGAGAATCCAGATAACGCTTACACTTTTTCCTAAATGTGTTAAGTAACCGTTATGGGCGATTCTCTCTGTGTGTATACCGCAGTTGACGTTGCCCACACGGTGCGTCATTAGCTGGGTTTTATTTGCGGGGGTACAGATCTTTATCCCCAGAGAGGATGCAGAGTAATGGCTCAGAAAACTGGGTCCACTTAGTTGGACATCTGTTGGCCAAATGTAAACAACCAGAGATCGGGTCAAGTCCCATTACAGGCCCAGCAGCATCTAAAAACAACCCAGTCGCGCAGCAACTTTGGAATCCAGCACAAATGGTAACCCATGCAGCAAAGCAGGTCCTGATGGCAAGTCAGGTCTTAAAGAGAGAGAGCGAGAGGGGGAGAGAGCGCAGCTTTGCACTCAGCGTGTGGGAATCCTGCTTACCACGTTGCACATAAGCAGGCTGGTATGTGCTGCTGCAGATCTGCTCAGGGTTCAGCGTGGGCGGCCTGAGAAACTGTTATTACTTTTCCTCGGTGGATGCCCTTTATTAAAATCTCATATTCACGTATTCACTTCGGTTTGAATAAAGTACAAAAACATAACTGTCTCTTTCTTCACCTAACGATGTATGATCCAGGTGAGAGACGAATGATCAGCCTGCCACACCAGGAGTCATGGATTATCATTACAGGGGGGGCACACTGTTTGTTTCCAAGCAGAGTTTACTCACAGGGTAATGTCACTCAGTGGAAACAACGGATTTGTGAAAAACACTATTGCAAACTCTTTGTTTTTCTACACGCTATTTGTTCAAGTGCTTATCCTAGTGTTGAATAGGATGGGCAGTTATAGTTTGTCCATTAGCTTGATAAAAAATACATTTATGTAGGAGCTGTTTGGCTTGGACCTTTATGTGTCTTATATCTACTGGCCTGGGGACGCCTTATCCCTGCAAATGAACTAAACTAATGATTATTAAGAGGAGTTCAAGGAAGTCTTTCTGCACTTAAAAGATTGTGGACTCGCTCAGCTAATGAGAAAAAAATAGAAAAAAACTAGAACATCACTGATGCAGCTCATCTGGCACACGATCCATTGTAATTTACAGGTTATTATAATGTGTGAAATACAGAAAGCAGTGATAAGTTTTCCTATCATTGGCTGGCTGTACTGCACAAACTAATGAGAATTCAAATCCACTGAGAATGACAAATATGACCCTGACCTCGAGGGTGATCATTGTGCATAGGTTTGATTAAATCCTCACTCATAATGTCAGCAATTCTTGTAGATTATTGACAGATGGATGGATGACGGACGTCTTCCCAGCTCATTAGTCCTTCGGGTGGATGAGCTGAAAATGAAATCATGATTTCACAAAAATCATTCAAATATTTGTGTTTAGGTCAAAGAGGAACATATAAATAAGATTCGTAAATGGTCACCTGATTAATCTTTATACACAATGATTAGACCTAATTAAAATAAAATAATAAAAATACTATAAAAGTTAAATGTATATGTATATACATATAAATGTAATAAAATAATAATAATAACAACCTAATAAATACATAACTGACCTATTAAACTATGGTGGCTGTCTTGATGCACGTTGCAACAGTAGCTTTAGTAGTAGCAGTCATCCTTAACTCTGCTGCTCTCACACTGAGAGGAGGGGTCATCCTGCGAGGACGTGAACCTGGAGAAGGTGGTGGTGTTGGAGGCCTCAGAGTGGTCGTGGAATGAGTTAAAACCATCAGGCGATAGAGGTTAAATTATCATAGCTGGCTCAGCAGATGATCACATGGAGCTGTTTAAAACTGAAGGAAGCATTGACAACTCTTGGAGCACAAAAATCATCTACTTATCTCATCTACTTATAATCTGGGCAGGGAAACATTTTTTCCCCATTTCCTTTCTTTATGCTTGGTTAAACTATAAAGGTGTAGTCTTATGTTTACCATACAGATGTGCTACCAGATAGCGGTAATGATTTTCCCATTTAGCACTCAGTATCCAGTTTAAAATCCATTCACATTAACCCTCTCAAGGCAGGCGTTGCAGATTTGTAACAGTTAAAAACTAACAACCTGATTACCCCACATGCATATTTAAATTTTTTACTCAGAAGTACCACTGCAGGACTTGGTTGTGCATTAGCAACAAAAAGTTTAATTTGAGCCTGAGACGGTTAATGTGTCCTGGATGACATAGATCAAGTAGCTCTTGAGCTCATATGACCAGGATGTGGTAGCACAAAAACTACTGGGAACCCATTAAGATATCACATTGCCACAGAAAAACATTTTGGCGTCACTCATCTTAGCAGGGCTCTCATGTAGCCCTTTAAAAGCACTGAAACCTTCCAGGAAGTTCAGCAGCATTAGAGCCCTGCTTGGTTGTCCACCCGCAGCTATTAGGACATTAAAGCTTTGGCTGGCTTCCCAGTATCTGCACATCCCCCTTTTGCCTGCTTGTCCACCTCCTTGCAGTTAGTGGTACTGAGCAGCATCATGACACTAGAAGGCAGATTTAAAAGAAGTGGCAGTGAGAATTTTCTATATCATCACTTATTTTACATTCCTTGTGTAGTGTACTCACTTTGACGCTCCCCACTTCATAATTGGAACAAATGTGATCTGCTCCTGTCATTCAGTCTGGCATTTTTTACTGCATATGTTAGATAGATTTAGTTTGCCTTCAGTCAGCGCTGATTAAGACTTACCCAGCAAAAATAAGTGTGCAATCTGGGGAAGGCAAAAAAAGCAGATTTTTTATTACTTTTTTTTTGCTCGTGTTTGGTGGTAAAATTAAAAATACATAACTCAACTCTGGTTAATATATGCTGAGCATCAGCGAGAAGTCATAGATTAAAGCGGGAGAAATGAGGTGTTGAGCAACATCAAATGACACCACTTCACTTGAGCAGAACACGTCACACAGATTCCCCTGGTGGCCGATGAATCACTTGGCACCGACTTAGAGCAGCACCTCATGCCAGCAACCTCCCACTCACTCAAGGCTGGTAGCTTACTGGGCCAGCTGAGCTTAGCCATGGGTAGAGTGGTCTAGGTGAGGTGGCATCTGTCAGCCTATTCAATATATAGTTGACTCACCAGCCTTTGTAACACTGCTTCTTACAGTCAGTCACCAGTGACTCAGCGTTATAGCCCAGTCTAGTAAACGCCACCTCCGCCACTCGAGCAGTCTGTCTGTTACATCAGATCGGTCACAGGTAGGCATGCCCGACACCTGCACTTAAACGCCTGCTGTGCTGCCTGCACAGGACACTCAGATAGACCCAGAAGGCTAAAACAGAATTTCACATTTTTTCCCTTTTTTTTTTTCTGTCAGTGTGATCAAAGCCTACCTCTGTCTCCTGAATATTCACATCCATCTTTGAACTCACTGGTTCCCTTTTTCTGAGGTAATAATGTAATTGTACATTATGAAATTATTCCTGGCCTGTCTGTCCACAGAGCAGCATGCCAAGACCTTGTCCAATTAAAGCAACACACTCCATGTGGTGTGAGTTAATTAACATCATAGATGCTACAAAGACAGCCAGACGCACAGACAGTTCTGCTAAAAGAGAAGAAGAGCAGGTTTAGCTCTTTGAAAGTCGTGCAGTGACGTCTGGCACTGCCAAAAGCAAGATGGGGTTGGTGCAACTTTCTGTGTTTATTTTTGTGCTTGTGTTTGTGATCTTTTATTAGACGTGTTTTCACACATTTACTTTGCATTTTCTCTAAAGTGCAGTCAAGTATCCTTCAAGAACCAAAAGCACTCTGTGTCACACTGTTGATAAAAGAATATTTCTGTGTCCCTACAAGGATGGAGGGTAAATCACTGCTAAGGTGTGGAAAGTGGAAATTTTTCTTTTCCCATTAAAGTGCAGTCGTATTGTTTGGGCAGCAGAAATTATTTTCAGTTGGTGGATGTGATTCATAGAGCTGTGATGGGAGTCTTAACAAGAATTACAGACTTGTAAAATATTCCTGTGAAGCTGGCTGCTTTTTGAAAAGCAGAGCTGGCCCATTTTATTAGTTTTTGTGTTTTCTGGCCTTGAGCTCATTTTCAAGCCAATATGTTGTTATATAAAGATCAGTGTGGACCATGAAACACAGAGCACACACTGAGGCAATTTTATCCATGAAGCTAAAAGTATTAAGTTTTGAGTCTCTGTTGTCCGGGATCCTGCCAGTTTTTCCCAAACAACTTTTGTGGCTACTCTGGAATTTGATGATACAGACATGTGCACTCTGGGCTATAAATTGGCTTTTTGGAGAGGATAAAGCAACAATATATCCACAAAGTATCAACCATTTTTTTATTCTGTGGGCTCCAGTTCTATGAGATCTTTAAAATATGTAAGCATGTTTGCTATCCTAAATACCATCTTCTTCACTCGCTAGTTTTTCCATTGTTTTAAATCATCTCTTGGCCTTCATCAGTGGGTGTCGTGTGAGAGTTACCAAGGATAAAGTCTGGTTGTTACCACGTGACCTGAGTATGTAAATTTAGTCATGTGATAACAGGTGGATAATAGCTGATATTTAAAATCAGTGCTTTTCTCTGTTTTCTCCTAAAGCCAGGTTTTAGTCCTGAGATGACCTCTGTTTCCCAGACAGTTAGAGTTATGTTCCTCTGGCATTCAGTCAGTGTCTAGCCACTTAACCAGTACAATGAAAACTGGAAACCACAGCCAATGGAAAGCTAGATGTGGTTACATCATCCAGCACCAACAGACATTCTGTATGAAACTGCCTTAGATTGTGTTTGGTGGTGTTGTGACTGGCACTGCTCTTTCAGGTCTGAAAACTGAAGCCAGCACGGGAGTGTACTGAATCCTTTCTAATGGCCAGCAGGGTGCTGGGAAGAAAAAAGGCTGAGAAAATGATCCTACCGCTCTTTTGATTTCATAGACAGTGTATAAAAGATGGGCACAGCTGTCTAGTGTGAAATGCAAAGCCAGTGTGGAAGCGCCTTTAACCTGCATTTTATTGTAAAGGCCAGCAGAGGGCTGGTTTCCAAAATTTGCCCGGTTATGGAGAACTCTATGGGAAAATGCTAACTGAACTCAGTTTACGGCATTGACCAGAAGTTTTAAGTGACTAAAAATACTGTAAATACTGCGATTTAGAATAAAAAGGAGGCTAATGCGACATGATCTTTTTGCAGGTATCTCTCGTGTCAGACAAGTCGCTATCTAAAACTGCTAGTATGCAGTTTCCTTCGGTTTCAGATCTCCTTATCACATCCTGTTTGAAAACACCATGTTGATAATGGCCAAAGGACTTAGTTTGAGGCTTACCACACAAAAGTTAATATACGGTTGAAAGCTTCAGAAAATTCAGAAAACATATTACAAGCTTAAGAATGAACCCTGATGCTTTGTCTTTTTTTCCCTTCTGGCAGAATGATGCTGTGAGTGGATGAACAGAAGAGTAGCAACACCTGGTTTCCTTACATGGTACAGAGGAGATGTTCCCCAGTCACCCCTCTCTGGACCACAAACACAGCATCACTGGTGGGCTAGCCATACTGTAGTAGCTAGAAGTGACTACTGTCCCCTTTCTAATGAGCACAAAATACCCACAGACTAACAGAATCAGGCGAAACAGCTGAAGAAAGCCTGGAAAGCCACACAGACGAATGTATCGCTGCTTCTACAGAAGGGAGAGATGGATGCATTTATCTGCTTATAGGGTTTAACTGATTCCCTAAAGTATCTGCCAAGGCCTGGAGTACCCCAAACAAATCCAAGATGAACTGGATAAACTGTACTCGCAAGTGAGAAAGCTTGCCTATTTAAAGAAAAAAAATAAGAAAAAAAAGCTTATTTCTAGATATAACATGTTTATTAAACTGCTGTGTCACTTTGTGTTCAGTAGCAGTTAGACACAGTTGTGGGTTATCTATTTGGTGATTTATTTATGTGAAGTAGTCAGAGAAAATATATGAGTGGCTAACAATCTGATTATGTAATGGCTTAGGTTGATGCTGAGCATCTCACTTAGAGTAGAATGTTTTTGTTACCTACTGAAACCAGAAAAAATGCCTCTGCAGCCACGATGAAAAACAAACATCTTATACAAAATGTTTTTGGTCTCCTTTCTGCAAAACAAGCGATTTCTTGAAACAGTGTCGGAAAAGGACGTAAGGCCATAAAAATAAACTGCTAAAACTTCAAAACATGAGGGTTTTCCATCTTCACACAAGCATTAATGAGGATCAGGGATGCCTTCATAACAGCCACAGTCTTTATGCTAATTTACACATATCCGTATCCCTTGGCAAAGAGCCTAAAGACCTGAGTGAAACCCTTACTTATCAAATTACAAGTTTGTGACAGTTTTCTATAACATCACCCACTGACCTATTTGACCTTCCTCGTTATTAGGGCTGCCTGAGATCAGCTTCATTAGCAATATGACGCAAAATAATATCCATTAGTCTCTTTATACGAAGTGCTCCAAATTCCACATGGGTAACAGGCAACTGTAAGTAACTAGCCATAACAGAAAATGTTTCCAAAAGAAATATCAGTAAACCCCTTTCACTGTCAGCAATAATGTACAGAAGCTTAACCAGAGGATCACATGGTATGTAAAAATCAGAGTCAGCTAAATGAGCAATGGGTAATCACTGAGGTGTATCACAGAATTTTTGGCTCAGTTTGCATTTAATAAGACGGTGATGTCAGTTAAATGGAGATATACTCTTTCTGGATAATGAACTCTTTTTTTTGTCAGCTCTTTAAGAAAAAAGACATGATTATCTCTTACTAAAAGAAACTCTTGCACACTTTTTACGTTAACGCTCAGTGTATTTCATAGCAAAAACTGTCAATTATTATTTCAAACCGCCACCAGTATGGTATTTATTTATTTAAATCTTTGTTTTATTTATCCCTCAGATCTAAAACCAGTGATTTGGCGAATGTTGTGGGGAAATAATTATTTGATCCCCTGCTGAAATGAACAGTTTCTAATTTTTATAGTAGTTTCATTTTAACAGAATCTCAACCAAAAATCCATAAAACAAAGACACATTAAATAAAAGTTATAAATTGATTTGCACCTCATTGAGTGAAATAAGTATTTCATTTGTGCGAAACATGACTTAGTGCTTGCTTTTGCACACATCTCAGGAGGGATTCTGGCCCACTCTTCTTTACAGAAACTATAAATCCTTTAAGGTTTCTTGGCTGCCAGTTCACAACTCTAAGTTCGTCTCCCTCCACAGATTTTCTAGGATTGAGATCGGGAGATTAGCTAGGCCACGACCTTAAGGGGCTTTTTCTTGTTGCCTTGGCAGTACAGTATGTTTTGGGTTACTGGAAGACCCATCCACAGCCTATCTTCTGGCTCTTAAGTGGCCAGTGGACTGTTGTTGTTGCATCCATTGACCTCAGTGTGGTGAAGTCATCCCACACCCTTAGTGGAAAGATGGCTCCAAAGTACAATGTTTCCACCTTTGTGCTTGACTGTGGGGATGGTAATGTTTGGGTCATACTCAGCTTACATACACAGGGGGTCAAGTTGATGCCAAAGAGCTTGATTTTGGTTTCATCTGACCACAGCACTTTCTCCCAAGCCTTCTCTGAATCATTTAGATGTTCACTGGCAAAGACGGACCTGTACATGTGCCTTCTTGAGCAGGGAGACTTTGCGGGCACTGTGCGCTACCAATGGTGTTTTTGGTGATTGTGGTCTCAACTGCCTTCAGATCAATAACAAGCTCCTCCCAGGAAGTTTTGGGCTGATTCACCACCTTTGACATGATTATCCTCACTTCATGAGACAAGATCTTGCATTGAGCTCGAGATGGAGGGACATGTTGTTCCATGCACATCTACAATTGCGTCCTTGACATTCTTGGACATCTCTTTGGTCTTACCTATGGTCACGGTGAGGTTGAAATGGAAGAAACTGATTGTGTGGACTCGTGTGCTGGGCACACAGCCAATTTGTGGGATCAAACATTTATTTCACTCAAAGGCATGCAAATATATTTATAACTTTTATGTGATTTGGGGGTTTTTTCTGGATTTTAAATTCAGAAAAAAATTAATTCAGGAAAGGAGAAAATAATTATTTCCCCTATTTGTGGGATTTTGGATTGACAAAAAAGTGAAACAATTATTACACTGCTTTAGAGGTGGTTGCAACTAAAGATTTGATTTAATTATTGATGAATCTGCCTGTTGCTTTATCAACAGATGAATGAATCGCTTGGTTTGTGTTTCAGAGAAAAAAGTGGAAAAAAATAAGTAAATTTAGCAATCAGTATTTAAGTATCACAGGAAGATGGAAACTGAAGGAAGGAAGATGAAAACTGGGGAATTTTGGTCATTTTTACAAAATTAATGGTAAATCAACTGGCTATTAGACTAGGAAAAAGTTGACTGTTTTACCTCTTAGAGTTTAGGTAAAGTTGTTACCCAAAGCTGCTGAGATCGACTTTCTTGGCTATCCATAAATGCTGTCCTTTGTGTTTGGAGAAAAGCATGCAAAGCAGCTGCAGCGGTGCCAGTTTTTATATGAGTGACAGTGTGTGACGACCAGGTGGACAGAAGGTAGGTACAGTGGGGGGGTTGGTGGGTGTAGGGGGGGGGTGTGGGTAGGGGGTTGTCTGTTCCAGTCTTGCATCTGGTAGTCTGGCAGCTGCTGAGCTTATACATGGAGCACTTTGCATGTGCGCTGAAAGCTAACAGCACATACTGTTAATCATTAAGAGTTGGCTGACTCAACACAAACACACCAACAGAAACACAAAAAAGCCAGCTATTAGACTTGTCTGTTGCCTTCATTTTTCCATCTCTCTGTCTCATGAAGTTTAAGTGGAACCTAACAGAACTGTGGTCAAGTGCTGTAAGTGGGGCCTGCTAGCGTCATCCTCAGTTATCAGCAATAATATTCAAATTTGTAGAGTTGTTAGAGCAAGTTAATCCCCATTTCAATAGCTAAAGTTTAAGTGTGTGTGTGTGTGTGTGTGTGTGTGTGTGTGTGTGTGTGTGTGTGTGTGTGTGTGTGTGTGTGTGTGTGTGTGTGTGTGTGTGTGCGTCCCAGCAAGCTTGTGCCATCGCTTTTAGGAGCAGAGAAGCAGGATGAGTCCAAGTAAAATAATTGGCCTGGAGCTCAGCAGTGGTTCAAAATTACACTCTCTTGCTGTCTCCCTCGAGCTGCCCTCCTATTCCCAGAGTGTGAACAGCAGTAGCAAACAGGGCAGGAGAGATTTTTAATTAGTCCCCAACGCTGGATAAGTGGGGAAAAAATCAGATACATTCGAGAACATGTCGCTTTCAGGGCTCTGTGCTGTGTTTTGACCTGTAATAAGGAACAGGACATTTGTTCTTATCACCAATAATGTAATACAGTAGTCGTACCCAGGGAATTTTAAAAAGCTTCATTTTGCCTCTGACAAGCAGTAGCAGGGTCACAAATGGATTCCCTCAAGAGACATATACAAGGAATCTCTCCTCTCTTTTCTTTTCATTTTTAATGTTTTGTGATGTTTTCTGTTTTGTTGAAAACAGTCTTGACTCTGGCCTGATGTGATGTGGTACTGTAAATCGTATCAGCTCAACCCTCTTCCCATGTCAAAAAAAATTATATATATATTATAATTATATATATATATATATATATATATATATATATATATATATATATATATATATATATATATAGATATATATAGATATATATAGATATAGATATAGATATATATATATTTACAGTAAAAAAAAAAGGATGGGAAGAAGGAAGCACATAGCTGTTTCACTCTGTCCAGGTTGTCATGGTAACAGTTGCCTTACAGTTGAATACCCACCTGTACAAAGAAGCTTTGTAGTGGCTGATACCTCACTTTTTGGGTGTGGTGGTGGTGATGATGACGATAATGTGCACCACGTTCTGTCTATGTATTTCCTACTAGATAGAACGAGCAGTACCGTTTTTAGTTCGATTGTTATTGCACTTGTTGACTTTGTATTGTCACGACAGGGAGAAATAAAGTTTTATCTTTTCCAGTGTGTTTAAATGCCTTTGTGTCAAGTGCTATTTTGGGGGTGGGGGGGAGCTGGTTTATTTTAATAACCTTGGAAGCAGTGGTTCTCAAACTGTGGGTGTGCACCAGCTGTGGAAGAGAGAGCCACTGATGGTGGGGCTCAGAGAACCAGGAGAAAAATGTGAAGTGAAATTAAGCTGAATGAATATGTTTAATGAATGAAGATATGGGAAACACACACACTTGTTTTCATATCTTATTGAGGACATCTAATTGACATAATGCTTGCTCTAGTTAGGATTACGCATTCATTTTTGATGGTATACCATCAAAAATGAATGCGTAATCCTAACCCTTAGGCTAAAGCTAACCATAACCTAATTGTAACCCTGAGAGGAAAAACAACACTTTGAGTCTCAAAACTGCCTTCAAACACATGGGGACAGGCATTTTTTCCCCATAAGTATAGTAGCATTCCAGTTTTTGGTCCTCACAAAGATGTATAAACATGAACACACACACACACACACACACCAACAGAGGCCATTTCATTAGGTACACCTCGCTAAAAAAAAAAAAGGCCTACCTTTTGTCTTTTGATCTACCTGGAAAATAATCCTCATATTGGATACTGGTCCATGTTGACATAGTCTGTCATGATGTGAGATCCATGATGTGAATCTCCTTCTGTTAGCCTTAGAGCTCATGACTGTGGAGGATGATTGAACTCATTGTCATGTTCAAGAAGAGTGAGATGACTAGAACTTTGGGACATGGTGCATTATCCTTTCCATAAAAAGACGGGTGCACTTAGTTCATAAAGCGATGGACATGATCAGCAGCAATAATCAGGTAGGCTGTGGTGTCTAAATGATGCTCAGTTGATACTAAGCTGTCCCCTACTCCATACAACCACCACCAGTCTGAAGCATTGACACAAGGTATGATTGATCCATGTTTTCATGTTCCTCACACCAAATTCTGACGATACCATTTGGAAGTCTTTGTCTTTTGGGTTTTTTTGTTGTTCTTTTGGGTTTTTTGGCTCAGTGGGTTAATCCATACAAAGTTTTGAGAAGCACTGCGGGAACGGGAGCCCCTATGTAAGCCTGAAGAAAAGGCTATCAGAAATTTTGTCTGAATATGTCAATAGAAATGCTGTGGAGTTTGTGTTTCTTTTTAAATTCATTTAACCTTCTCTTAGTCACTAGATAATTTGTTTTAATTTCCCTATCTTCTGGACTCACCTTTAATAATTTATCCATTTTCTATTTTTCCTCACCACATTTCAATTTTCTGGCAACCCTGCCTTCTGCCAGCTGCACTGACAACTGTTGTTAGCATACTTTATTCAAGCTGGCTAGATAGTTAGTTATGATTAGCTCCATCATCCACACGCTGAAATGAAAATGAAAGAATAGAAAAAAAGAGGAGAGGTTTTATATATGCATTAGCTAATAATTTAGGTTTACATAAGCTAATGGATTGGAAAATGTTGTGACTAGACAAAGTCTGGGGAACAAACAAAAAAAACTTCTGTCTCTTAAAAAAGGTGATTGGAGGGGTTTTTTTTTTTTCACTGATAACCTTTTATCATCTTTTTCAACTTTTGGGTTTCATAATCTTAGGATGAACTTTTTTTTTAACAGCCAGTCAATAAACTATGACATGATGCATTCAGCCTTAAGGCAGTGACCTTTTCAAGCTGCTGGAGTCACACCCACACCTGGTCGACGGGGAAACATCATTAAAGGAATGAGCTGATGGTGAAAAACTAAGGCAAAGACAGGCAGAGACAGACAATGTCAGGGCTCAGCACCCCACTTCAAATCAGACACCTGCTGCTCCTTGCCTTTAACAATGACCCCAGCAACCAGGAAGTTTGTTATCACATTGTCAAGGTCCCTTTGAGCTCTCCTAATAAGGTCTGACTTGTACTTCTGTACCAACTCTCATGCACCTCTGCCAGTCATCCTGCAACATTCAGCTCTTGAGACCATTTCATACTGTCACCTTTTCTTCACTCGATCCATCTATGTCCTCTGCCTTCCTGTATGCCAGTAACCAACAATCTTCCCATCTGCACATATTAAACCAATTGCTAGCATCCATCACCATTTAAAAGCCATTGTCTGGATTTCCACATCCTGCTGTTATTGAGGAGCCCGAGATACATCCTGCCAACATTTATCTATTAAAACTCCATTAGATCTGCACTCTCCAATGCCCTATCTGCTCACACCGGATCTTCTGTAATGCTGCCCCATATTAGGATCCATCTGTAGCAGATATTAATGTGACTATTAATGGTATCCTAGCTTTCATGAGCACTCATGTTATACTAGAAACGGCACCAAACTACTGTAACAGAGGACCTTACAGCAACAGAATGAAGTATGAGTTGGATTTATTTGTGTATAGTACGATTCTGTAATTGTTTTAAATTAAAGCAATAAATGAAAACCAATTACATTTTCTCCCTTTATTGAATATCATTGTTTAGTCAAATAAGATACAAATAAAACTATTCATATTGTTATGAGGTGATATTAACTTCTTTTTTTCACAGAATGTGATGTTGAAATGATCGTGCTTTTTGTAGAAGTGATGCTTGGGAATGTTCACCTGGTTTACTGAGCAGAAAAACTATGTTATGTTTAGAAGTAAGGCAGCGCGCACAGGCATACAGAATCTGGTCACATTTCAAAATAAGAGACCCAGTGCAGGCTAAATGTTACATCTTTGAAATGCTACCGCTGTGATTTGAAGGTCTGCAAAGGACAAGCCAACCCCTAGCTGGAAAATGAAATGTCACAGACATGCACTGGTGTACATCCATCCATCTCTAAAAGCTCATTTTTTCCAGATTTTTGGTGAATCTAGTGTATAATGTTTCCTCAGAGATAGATGCTGACCGATAGCCATGACGTATAGAGAGAGAGCCATTTAATCGAGATATCCTAGACTAAATTGAGACTAAATTGTAACTATGGAGTAATGAGGCTAATCCCTTTTGACTAGCACGAACTCAGTCTTCTGCATTAGTAGCAGTCAAGTTCAGATTTTTATTTGATTTTAAAGGTTTTTTTTATTATTATTATTTTGACAACCGGTGGTTTTTTATGTTATTTTGCTATGTTTTAAATGATGTCACTAAATGAGATCTCACCCAGTGACCCTGCACAGAACATGTTCATTATGTTTACAAATACACATCTATTTGGATTACCTCACCACTCTTGGAAGGCATACAGCAATGTTAACATAGCTATGAAATCAGAAGTGACAGTAATTAAGTGAATCCACCCAAAACTGACATGGCTAAACCTAAACACCAGTACCAACAAGATCTGCAGCAGCAATGTAAGACACTTGATGATGTCAATAGCAGTACACATTGATAGTAAGAGCGATGATACTGTGAAATTGATGCTCCGCTGTAAAGATGTACTGATATGTTGCTATAAAGGAAATATGAAATAAAAATGTGACAATCTGTGACAAAAACCTTACCCAGATCTCCGTGAATCCAATTTTACACTCATACAGTTGTGCAAATAACCTGTATCCAGCCATTCATACATCACAAAAGCAACAACAAAACCTACTGCAATAATTCACTGCCAGTGAGCCCTGAAAACAAAAGCAAGTGTGCAGAGGATCCAATACTCAAATCCAAGCGCTGGAATTTGAGCACTATAAAAATTAACAGCATGAATTAAAGTGCAACAGCCAAACATCAACCATTAAAAAACACATACTGTCACAGTCAGCCTTCACTTCAAGAACTTGATTTACAATTAATATCATATGGTACCACAGATGGTGGAGCAGTAATAAAGAAAAAAAAAAACACAAAAAAGAGAAAGTCACTAGGCACCAAAAATACATCAAATAGATCTGACAGAAAAATAAAAGGTCTCCTAGTTTATTGATAATCCCAAGCACAGAAACTAAACAGTGCCAACACATAGTTTATCTACGCACACAAGTGACATCTTGCCTTTGTGAATAAAGCAACAAAAACAGCTATTTAAAAGAAATAACATAATAAAAAAGGACAATGACATTCGAAGGAATAAGTATTGGCGAGCAGCTTTGAGCACCTTTGAGGTTATTAACATAAATGTGTAATCAGCCAACTGCAGCTTTGAAACTCAGTGTAGCCATGGTGAACAGAATAGGGCAGAGAGGGGATTTAATAGGTTATTGTTGTTGGTGATAAATGAGATGGTCTGGGCATTTAGAAAATGCTGATCTGCTGAGGAGAATGGTCAGGAAATGTAAATTATCTAATGAGGGGCAGTACCACGGACAAAAATACCTTGCCGATGCCGGAGTTCAGAGGAGAATGTCCAGACTGCTTTGAGATAACAGGGAAAAATCAGTACCACAGTAACAAAAATAACTACTCAAAACAATGCAAAGTATGCAGAAGTGCTCGGAAAACACAGCGTCTCAAACCTTGAAGCAGATGGGCTACAGCAGAAGAAGACCGTGCCGAGTCCACTCCCATCAGACAAGAACAGGAAATGGGTTGCAGTTTGCACAGGCTCACCAGAATTGGAAAAATGGTGTCTTGTCTGATGCGTCCCGATTTGTCCTGTGACATTTGAAGTCGGTATGGACAGCATAAAATCATGTTTCCATTGTTTCTTTGTGTCAGGAGTTCAGGCTGGTGATGGTCTAATGATGTGGGGATATTTTCTTGGCACACATTTTCTTCTTATTACCAACTGACCATCATTTAAACACCATAATGTACCCAGGTTTTGTTGCTGACCATGTCCATCCCTTTATGACCAGAGTGTACCCAGCTTTAAAAGTCACAAAGGTGATGATCTCAAACTGCTTTCTTGAGCATGACAGTGATTTCACTGTAAATGGCCTCCACAGTCACAATATCTCAACCTAACAGAGGACACTTAACAGGAGTTTCATTTTAGTCAGTTGTGAAGTCAGATGGCAGCGGCCCAATCTGGTACCCACTAAGTGAATGGATTTGCAGGGAATTTTATTTGATTAACTCTAAGCTATATCATGAATACCTAAACATTAATTTCCAATGCATTTTGGATTTTCTAAACATCTAGAAATCTTTCCACCTCACAATAGTCTGTTCTTTTTTGGTCGTCCTTTCTAGATGACACTAAAAGAGTTGTGTAAAAAAAAAAAAAACAGAACATGAAATAAATAACACTAAACGAAGGCTCTAAGAGGTAGTTTTGTATGGCTCTCTGCACCAAAACAGCCAATTATAACACAATAGAATGAAAACTGCAGGAAAGACATAATGTGACAGATACCTGGAGGAAAAGAAAAAATCCATAATAATGGATTTGAAATATAGTGGAGTGCCTCATTGTGTTGAGGTTATTTCACATATCTTTTTAAAATAATTAATTTGAACGTTTATTTGATAATAAATGCTGATTTTCATTATTAAGTGTCTGTAGGAAGTAAAATTGTCTTCAGAAACAACTTAAACTGTGACTTATACTTCTAAAAAATATCACGGCAGATGATACTGCAGCAGCTTGCGTGTTGCATCAGTACATTGTGCGGATCGATGACTGTTTCCAGTACAGCTCTCCTACTATTGAGTTGCAACAGATGCTCGATACTCTTGCTTGAAGGTAGCTGAGTCTTAATCTCACCCAGACTTCTGCACTATAGCATACAGAGCCTGCTGACTAGCGACTGATGGTTGAGATGAGGACAAACCTGTAAAGAAGTCACATTTTATCTTACAGGTTCAAAATAAGCATACTTGCTATATAGTCTAGAAATTCTGCATTACTCTTGGTAAAGTTTGCTTTAATTATGCAAATTATTTGATATGAAAAAAGAAGAAATGAAAAGTTGTAGGGATTTGATTTTCAGTACTAGTTCTTTTCCCTGTAGATTTTCTGTGATGTCTTGCGTGTCTCTCTGTCCCTCAGTGACCTCCCACTTGAAAAGATATCCGTGTTTGGTATTAGCTGCTAAAGCCCCGGCTCACTATAAATAATGAGGACAGGTCAGATTCAGAGGACAAGTTTACCCCCAAGAGAATCAGTGGTTTTGGAGCATAAAAAATGAGGGTAAACAAAACTTTATTTAAATCAGTTTTCATTATACAGTCACAGGCACCAAATAGGAAGTGTAGATATTCAGTCCAATTTACTTTCAGCAAAACAAGAAGATCACTCTTGGGAGAAAATAATGTGATCTGCTTTTTTGGGGGGAAATTCAAGTTGCCACCGATTTTAATAGAGCAGCCCGCTGTGAGGATCGTGTATGAAATGACCTGAATTTTATGAAATATTTGAAGATGAGAAACAGGGACAACACTTTGCTTTTGCAATAACTTTTAAAAAACATGTTATAAAATGCATAAAACCTGATCATAAACTAACACCTTTTTTTTTAGTAAGTGGATGATTGCATTACTCATTTTAAAAAGACATGCACTTAGAAAACCACAGGGGATCTTGTTTTTATTGAAACTACCGAACAGTAATTTCCTCCTGTAATTTTCACGCACACCTCTTCAGCTGCCTCCAGCTCTACAATGATTGTTTTTAAAATGTATTCCTCCTTAAAAGATTCTTGACTGTAGTGGCACACATGTAGTGCTTGTTATCTTATAACAGCGTTGAAGACTGTGTATGTGTGGAGAAACTGAAATCGCGGGACGTAGAAGACGTTTTAACTGGCACTCAGAAGAGTCCTGTGACTTAGTGTGAAGTTGGGCTCTCAGCAGTTCAACCAAAACAACATAAGAGCTGGCCTTAGACCTCTCTCCAATTTAAGCTGCTCCAGCTCTACATCACTTGAAATTACTCTGGAAACAAAGGCTGACAGCTAAAGGGTCCTTTTGTTCCTCTGCTCGCCTCTCGCTGACACTCAACCTTGATTCACGTCGGACAGTTTGGCTGCTTGAGTTCAGTTGTAAAGTAGATCTTTGATAACAGTCTTGCTATCATCTTTCAGTTTAACAAAACCTTTAAATGCGACCTGGCTTTTATTTCTGACAGTCGTCTGCCACAAATGAAAAGCCTGTTTTTGTCTAACCTGCTGCGAGAAATAGGACAACAGATTTTTTTATTATAACTATTATTGCATTGACTACCCTGCCTGGGTAAAAGTTTGTTTGTACTGTAAAATATCAGTATTAAATTAAATATTTTCAGCACTATAAAGAGGTTAAATTAACATAAAAAAAGGTATCTTTCTCTCTTTGTTAAGATTGATGCTCTTAGCACACAGGTGTCAGTAGCCAACAATGCTATTTATGCCCTGGTGGGGACACATTTCTAAAAAGCCTTTTTGGCCAACATTATGAAAAGGTCTCTTTTAACCCATTGTCATAATTTGAGGCCTAAAGGCATGCAGGGTAATCTGTGATTATAAATGGTCCATACGTGTGCATGTGAGTGTGTTTTTCTCTCTATGTGTGTTAGCGCTGTGGGACCTGTTCATGGTGTACAGGCCTCTAACCCATCGGTGGGATGGGCTCCAGCCACTGAAATAGGAAAAGGATGGAGGGATGGATGGATGAGCAGAGGTTTATCTTGTACTTTTCCCTTTATTATTATATAATTGATATCACAGTGATGGCCTGCCCTAAAGTTTAGTTGTTCTTTATTATCACACACCCCCTTGTGTATTCACTCCGTGTTTCTTTGCTTGTATCTCTGCATTTTTTGGGGGTTTTGGTGTTCTGAGTTTGCTAGTTTATTTTTGTCACCTTTGTGTATGTATACAAAAGTACAACAAAGATATATAAATACTGTATATGCATACACACTCTACTCTAAACAGTATTAAAATATGCGATGCTGACATACCTTTTTTCTTATTGTCAGCTCTGACAAGTTGTCTCCTTTCCTTTTATATAACATATGACACTCTGACTCTCAGAATATCAGAATATATATTTTGAGTTCATAACAAACTCCTTGTTTTAAGAAGAAAATGCTCAGGCATTGTTTGACTGTTTATGTCTATCATCATGTGTTTTAGCCTATTAAAGAAATACCATATGGCCACATTAACAAGGTTGCAAGCTTGGGAGTGTCAAATGTCTTTATTTTTGAGCCATACACACCTCTCCAGAAAGCTGTCGCCTCTTCCTTAGCCAACATAAACATACATAAATATATGTAACAACAGGACAATAACAACCGTCATATTTTTTTTTCTGAAAAAACTGATTCTGCTTTGTTGGCTCTGTTCCCCTATTCATGCAGGGAGAGATGCATCTGTTCAATGTGACAAGGGAGGCAGATATTACTCATGTTTCCTGTCAACATTTTGGATGGACCGCGACAACTATTCGTCTCCAGGGTTTCTAGGCATGGAGATGGCATTTGTTTTCTTCACGATCAGTTTATTAGAAATCTTCCGCTGTGGTGACTCCAGGCAGTAATATGTCTCAGCAGTTTAAAAAACAGCATTAAATGATTTCTACAATATTCTTACCCCTTACCTAACTCAGGGGGTATAAATTACGTATTTCTATTTCCCAGAACCTTTCTTTTTATGGAGACAATGCCATTGATGCGCTGTCCTAATGGAAGAAAAAGGCCCTGTTGTTGGATCAGAACAGGTTTAATCCCCTTGACGTTTATCCTAGAATTTATCCTTGTTTGTTCGGATGGATTAGAAACTGGTGTCAGACTAAGCTGTGGCCTTTCGCCGATATGCATACAGTGGCTAAAACATATTAATCCTCTCCGACTTTCACTCAGGTTGTTTGTGTCACAACAATCATCACAATAGCCTGGTAAAGAAACCAAAAAGGGCAAACAAGCTCAAAAAGGGACTTTTTAAAACAGACCTAGTATTTCCAAATCCATACTTGTATTCTCGGACTCTACATGAGTATTTTTGCATGATTCAAACTTTAAAATAATCTTATACTTTTGTTCGGCTGTTCAGTTTAGCCTCTGTCTGAAGCAAGCCCTCTCTCTTCAAGCTGATTGGGTGTTCTTTGTAAAAGAACTGCTGTATTAATTAGTTACTTACATGCATGCAAATCTCATTAGATGGCAATGTTTCTTCTAAAAGCATCTGCCACTGTGGACTGAAAGGTAATGCAATGCACTGCAGACCTGTTTAATATGCAGCTGTTGTATGACTCATGTAAGAATTAAAGGCTCGCCAGTTCCTACGGGTAAAAAAAGAATGGGGAACAAGAAAAGTTAGAACCGTTTAGAGTAAAAGAGAACTGAGTAGTTTTGTAATAACTACTCTACTTACTCTACTACTTACCGTGTCAGTACCTGGAAACAATACTATAGTTCAGACAAAACTTATTTTCACTATTTTCGTGTTCTGTTCACAACCAAGAAAAACAAAAGATCCACTTGAATCGGTGACGGCATCGCAGAAAGAGGACACAGCATCACAGTTTCAGTTTACCAGCAAGAGTTGTTTCATTGACACAGAAAATTAAATAAATATAAAAAGCTGGAAATCTGACAAAAAAGAAACAAAAAGAAAGAAAGAAAGAAAGAAAGAAAGTCTGGGCCAGTCAGGCAATATCCCGTAGGAATCAGAACTTCCCTGAACTAATGAGGCAAGAAAATTAAACCAACAAACAAAGGAGTGAAAAAAACAGACCAAAAAGGAAAATAAATAAATAAATCCTCACAA
Organism: Rhamphochromis sp. 'chilingali'; assembly: GCF_963969265.1. NCBI lineage: Eukaryota > Metazoa > Chordata > Actinopteri > Cichliformes > Cichlidae > Rhamphochromis > Rhamphochromis sp. 'chilingali'. The sequence continues at coordinate 51,379,803 of NC_137930.1, read as the reverse complement.
AGAAGCCGGGGACTGGAAAACTACTCAGTCCATGAGAAAGAGAGTGTCTCATGATATATATTATAACATAATATATATTATGTCACGCTGCTTATCTAAGAAAGAGAGAAGAAATGATTCAGGGAGGAGGAAAATGCTAAAGTAAATACTGTATGTAACACTATGATTCACAGTTAGAAAATGCTAACTACTCTGAAGCAGTACATGAATGTAACAAACATTTTTGGGGGAGAGGGGTTACTGAAAACTAAAAATAAAATGATACTCATCAATACCAGGATGCATCTATTTAATTTGTGCTACTCAGAATGGGTACGCACCTTCAAATAATGAGAAACTTGTCAATCATTTATGCAGTGCAGCAATGTACTGAAATAACAATGTTATGCCAGTGGGCGCTGTTCTTTATAGTGCAATACAATGAAATCAAATGATTAATCCCCCCACCCACCACCGCCACCCCATTTGCAGCCATGAGAGCTGTAAGGTTTTAAGCTTGACACAGCAGGAAACTGCCACAGTTTAGGACAGCATCCTAATTGTGATGTTAATGTTCTTCCCCATATATCCAGGAGCTGATTCGTTATTTTGCTAACAGGGGAAGCCCACCAACCCCAATCCTATCAGCAAGCCAACATATGTGGATGGCAGGATGACAAGTTGGATGCATCCAACTAAAATTCCTACTGATAATAGTACAGTGCATGTAATATTCTAGGAACTGTAAGTACTTTATTGTTACCTTCTTACCTAATACTGTGTTGCATTTATGCAACTAAAACCTCATATAAGACACTAAATGGAATACTTAAAAATAGTGTTTATAGTTCATATTATATATACTTATAATATCAGAATAAACCAGGGGGTCTATCTTCACATAAGGAGAGCATGCTGACAATGATATCTGAGCCATATCTGTTATATTGCTACTTAGGATACACTCTATACTTTATACTGATTAAATCACTAAGCAATAAGCTCTTAGTTTATATTAGTGTATATTTCCATGGTTCATTGTACATCATTTAAAGCCTCATATTGGGAACATTTACATAAGCAAAAACAGTCCATTCACCACCTTTCAGTCAGGAAATTCGATTCAAGGTTGGAGCCATTTATCAAAACAATAACAGACGTGTTGGTTTTGTAGTTTTTACTGATGCAATGCTCCAACTTACTATAACTACGCTTGATTAAAAAATCCCTGAGCTTCAGATTCCTCCATTTATTTAGATTCCAACATTTAGTGAACTTGAACATATATTTTAATAAAAGTCCAGATACTAATTTGTTACAAATTACACCCAGAGGATGATGTGAAAGTGTTGCAGGTTAAAATTGCCAAGCAGACAGTAATGAAGCATCAAGGACAAAGAGTTTCTTTTATCTTTGCTGTAAGTCATATTGAATGCCACTTCACAGCAGGATGCAGATATCTACGATATGTGAGTCGACAATAGTGGACAAGTCAGGACTTAGATATTTGCAAAGCTTTCCCAGTTTGTATAAATTTGCCTTGGGAATCATTAAAATGAACAAACTTAGAAAAAACAATACAAATTGAATGAACCCTAAGTTTATTCCTCTCGTAAATGAATACGCAGTCTGTTTTTTAACAAACAAATTCAATTTACAGTGACTCAGAATTAGGAGGCTGTTTGTACTGATTTATAAAAGATAAGCAATTTGGATTCATAGATATACAATACATAAACTGTCCACTATAAATGATGAACAACACCGACTCACTCCTCAGTGTCTCTTTCTATCACTGCCTCCGGTGCCTGTAGCTATACAGCAGCTCGTATATTTGCGTGTGACTGCCAAGCAAATTTTATGCGAGCTTTTCGAAATGTCAGTGGAAATAAAACGTGAATTAGGAGTATTTTCCATCACTATGTTGAAAACAAACTGGCATCCCAAATGTCAACAACGAGATCTGCAAGTACATCAGAGAGAATGAGCTGTGTGAACGTGATTGTTGTTACTGCTCAGTGTCACAGCTATTTCATACTTTAACCTCAAAACACAAACAAAGACACGTATACTACTATGTATACTACAGACACGTTAGACAAACTAAAACCACAACTCGTAACGAAACGGCAGGTGTTATTTAAACATAGAACCAGTTAGATACAAACTTCTCTATGAGAAAAACACCAATGGTTTGAATATATTTGATTTAACTGAAATTAAAAATGATACTTCTTTGTAAATAGGAGATCATTGAGTGCATTTTCGCAGTTCCAGCTCGCTCTAATTCGACGCATAATTTACAAAAATGCGTTTTTGTAATAACCACGTCTTTTATCTGTCACTGCATGCTGCACCCTCTTCACATTTGCACGACATTGAATTGTGAACAATTCAGTGGATAAAAGGATGGGGGGGGAAGAGGTCACAGACTGTCAGGAGCAGCACATAAAGAAGCAGAGAGAAATCCACATTGTTTATTGAGAAATGACAGCCAAAGCCAGGGGTGTGGTGTACAAAGAATGAAAAGTCTCATTTTCCAACACTGTTAGTCTGAAGCGGAAATGTACTGAAAAAAGAAGAGAAGAGGTAAACAAGGGCTAGGCAAGAGTACACCAAATGTGACCAGTGAGCCAAAACAAAACTTCTATGCAGTAGATTTATGCTGTCAATGAATATTTATTGATCCTTGTACTGTCAGTATGATGTAAACAGGTGACAGATTTAACGGTGCTATATTTAAATGTGCTGTGCTCATACGCAATCACAGAAGTGTGAGGTTTAGCTTCCTTTGTTGAAATGGTAATTATTATACATTATCGTAAACTGGGTCTTACAGCTTCAGCTACAGCACGCAATATATAACAGTGAAGGCTATAAATACATTGTAACCAACAATATGTTTATAGCTTATATTTTCTAAAACATGAGAGTTAAAAACAACCAAAAAACACACACAGATGATGAAACAAGTTGTAAAGAAATCAATAGTGCAGTCAAGACATATTGAGTTGGCACACTTTTATACGTATTTTTTACACGTTGGCACAGGAAAAGAGAACCTGAGGTTTATTAAAAGCCTGTTTGACTGTCGATGGCTTGTTTGACTTTTATTGGTACCGTTACAATTTTGGATCTTATTTTAAAAAGACAGTCACTGACATTTTGTTTGCATCAAATGACTTGCATCAGCTTAGGCATAAACATCAACATCGTAATATTTCTCATTTTCATTTGCTTAAGCAATTTGCTGTATTAGTACTCGCATCTGAAGCTCTAATCCTCCAGTTTTTGGTAGCGCTCTTTAAGCTTTATGGAGATAAAAATGTTCACATACATATTTTTCTTAAAGACACAGTGACATTAAAAATACATTTGTAAGGCTGTAATCCTGCTTCAACAAGTTATTTAACTTGCAACAAGTAAAATTATAATGATTGTGGAGCTTTCGACTTTGAGTCATTCAAGCATAATTCTGAATGATTTTTATTCAAACCCTCTTTCAGCTGTCGCGATCCACATATTTAAGCCACATAGTCTACATCATAATACACAAACTAAAGATCCTCCAACCATCATTTCACTTCACTTTACAGAACATAACTTTAATCCTTTAATTCAGCCTGGAAACAGCGTCGGCCAAACTTCTCAAAACTGCAGAATCACCTTTTAGTAATTGGCTAAACGCACTACTTGGTCGTTTCTGTATTTCCCGCTGCGCCGCTCCTCTTCACACGATGTCCTCTCTCATTTCCCTTTGTGCTTGTTGAAAAGAGCGTAGAGGACTTTCAAGGTTGCAGTGGTGTCCAGAGAGACAATATCTGTCACAATATTCAGAGGAGACATAATCCACATGCAGCATCCTTAAGCCACTGAGGCGGTAAGAATATGCGGACACTTTTTACCAGCATTAGCTAATAGCTACTCTCACAATCCATCCTAAGAGGTCATAGATCAGGAGGACAAAAAAAACATTAGTTGGAAACTTAATCAATATGTCCTTGGTGAGATAAGATCCCTACAAAATTGCTCTCTGTTGTGAGATGCTCTGACTGAATGAATGTGACAGAAAGATCGACTTCACCATTGGCTAACCTAATTAATTCACGCAGCATGCTCTCATTTTAGGCCCTGAGAGCTGGGATTCCTCATTCAGTGGCTGCAATTATGCCGTTAATTAAAAAGACACTAAAAATGAATTAAATTACCCACTCGCTCCTGGCACAGATTAATTGTGCTAGTCCTTACATTAACAGTTATCGTGTCGAGGATTTATTTTACAATTACAGGCTCTGTGGCTGGGAGGCAATATGGTGGGACAGCTTTAGCGATCTAAAGAGAGGAAGATTCAAGTTTAGAGGGAAGTTCCTCCTGTCAATAGCGCATCTGCAGGGAAGTGGAGTGAATCTGCTTGCCACTGATTGATTCCCACACTTAGAGGAGTCAGTAACTCACCCGGTCACCTGCTTGATTTCACTCTCCGCCTTATGGAATGATGTAGTCTATGTGACCGAAGGAAATTACCCAAACACACACATGAGCGTTGCTGGTGGCATACGATGTAGTCATACCGCATGAACCCACCACAGATGTATGCTTTAAACTTGAAAATAAACAAAAACGAATGCTGTAGCTTTATGACTTCCTAGAATTTGAACCTTTTCATGTGTACATGTGGCCATTAGAGATCATGAGTATATGTCAAAGAAAGTCGGCATCTTGCATGCTAAATAACATAACATCCATGAGGGCTACCTACAACAAAGTCACAAGCAAAAAGTGATTGGCTGTAAGTGCAATTGGCGTTTGGCAAATTCTTTTTATGTGGATGGGGCTTACAACAGCAAGCCTACACCATTAAAAACAGCCCCCAAACACACAAACATGATATTTTGTTATAATAAAAAACTAACCTAAACATACAAAACCTTGATCTGGTTCTTCATCTAATATTGACAAAAATTATGTTTGTAAATATTGAATACAGTTGATTACACACTGTAAAATTCACTAAAGCTGCCATTAATCCATCCATTTTCTGCTGCTTATCTGGGTCTGGGTTGCAGTTTAAGCAGAGAAGCCCAGAGCTCCCGTCTCCCCCAACCTTCTCCTCCAACTCATCCAGATGGGGGGACACCAAGGTGTTCCCATGCTACCTAAGAGATGTAATGTCTTCGGTTTGCCCTAGCTTCGCTCTGAGGCCTTCTCCTGATAGGATATGCCTGAACCACCTTGATTAGTTGGCCCTTCGGATACCCAAACCAACTGTCTCTTTTCCATGTGAAATATTAGCAGCAGTCTTCAGTAAGACAGATAACACAAATCCATTCAGATAAACACCCACACATTGATATAGCCTAGTAACAGTAACAGTAAGGATCAATCTCTGTGTCTAATCATCTATAGTGATACTCATCATGGCACGAGCGGCGCTCATTCATATTCAGCACGCTATTCCATCTCCCTCTCCAAAACACTCTCAAACTCTCACTCCACGGTGTAGAGCACATTAATTCAGCAATCCCCTTCCTTGCATGACATACAAACACATTTTAGCATTTTTTCCGTCATCCAGATAAATTCTCCTGATAAAGGGCATCATCACTGAATTAGTTTGACATTGGTGTCTTGGAGCGCTGTAGGATTTCATTTTTTCATGGTAACGATCATTTTATCTGCAGGCCTTTTTTCTTCTTCATCATCTGTGCCTGGCATTTCAATCTCAGTAAAACAGTCATGAACAAGTTCTGAGTGTGTTATGTGTGAACAAAGTGGATTTGTCTCACCTTGTGGGTCAACATTGGAGAGCTGAAAGCCTGTATCCTTCAAGAGGTCCAAGGCCAAGGTGACATTATGAAGCTAGAATTTTTTGAAAAAACAACAAAAAAATTTCAAATGAGATAATTCTGCAATGAACCACACTTATTGTAAGACTATATCACATACAACAAAAGCTATATTCTACCCCACTTTTGGTAAAAAAGTTGACTCTGTAACAACAGTAGAGATATTTATTGAATAAACTGTACTTTAGTGCTGAACTTACAATTATGAAGTGCTTTAACTTTAAATTTGAAGATTTCCATTTTATAATACTTGTATATTTTATTCCACTATGATAATATACTACAAGCCTTTTGTACTCTGGTGCTTTTATCGCATAGTAATAGCTATAGGTACTAATTACTTTTAAAATCATACATCTATTTTCTTAAATGCTTTCCCAACTAGGGGCATGGGAGGGCTGGAGCCTGTCCCAGCTAACATCTGGCAAACACACAGTATGCCCTGGAGTATTATACAACCCTGGAAATGTTAGTGGTCCATCACAGGACCAGCACAGAGAAACAGACAATCATTCACACCAACTACAGCTAATTCAGAATCACCAAATAACCTGACATTTATGTTTTTAACAACAACAACAACTTTTATTATGGGGACTGTATAATATTCATTTGATCATATCATATCTTTTAATGGGCACTGTTCTGGGTCATGTTTTAGTACTGTATCCAAGTGATCGGCCGGGAATTAGATTGATAGATGATCAGATGAAAAAGTGTACTTCATTCCTAACACTTGTGAACTGAATAAAGGAATTTGTGTGAATGCGTACACTGCACCAAAAATAAAATACGTTTGAACAGAATTTTGAGTTATATTTTGAGAAAATAAAGCTTTGAATGTGGCATGAATCCATATATGTGAATCTATACTTTACCATCTCAGAGTCACTGACAGGGGTCAGGTTGAAGTCAAAGAGCGGGATGAAAAAACCCTCCAACTGTCCGATCAGCAGCAGCAGAATCACACCATCAGCAAACTGGACAGCAAACCCACAGAGCATTGGAACATTGAAAGTGATAAGGGAAGTAATCACTGAGTCTATTTTTATCAAAAGAAAGCCTGTAAGCAGTAGAAGGTTTCCAGCTGTTGGTGTATACCTGTTTGTCCATATCTATCACCTGCAGACCCAGAGATGATATATGCTGGTTGACAAAGTGTACCAGGGCCTACAACAGAGAAATTATAAAACTGTGCAGTTTGAAATGCAACTTGACAATTTAGGGTATCTTCATCAAAACCCAAAGCATTAGTTGGAATGGTTAATATATCAGACTCTTAAAGTAGGACATCTAAACTTGTTCATTCTGCACCTCGTGTAGCTCACTCGAAATCAAGGAAAGTATTAGTCAGCCAGCAAAAAACGACTGCCCTTTTAAAATATGAGATTTTTTTGTCTCTCTCTCTCTGTGAGCTGCTTTGTGTCAGCCTATAGCTCATTTCAGACTTTGTTGTCCTGTATTTCAAGTGTTCTCACAACTCTTGTGTTCAGGCATTTAGTTATCTTAGTCAAATATTGGAACTTCTGGCTCCAAAATCCTAAAATTGAGTCTTCAAAACAGGATTTCACTAACCCATGAGTGTTGTCATGGTGGCTACTTCCATTTTTTTTACATGCAGTCTGTGAAAATTATTTGATTTGTTTTTTTTTTTTTTAAAGAAAGAAAGAAAGAAAAAGATCATGCTCAACAGTATTTGAAAATCATCTTTTGCAAAAAGGCCAAAAAGCCTTACAAGCACATTGGATTAAGAGTCCCGTCCTTCACCAGCCAGCTCTGTTCATCTGCCATGTATTGAAGGTTCAGATCAGGCAACAAACACACAGCGTGACATTTATCATTTGTGTTAACACCACTGGAGTTCCTCTCTCTCTAGAGATGAGAAAGTCAACACCTTTAAAAAATCTCGGCACTTCTTTACTTTTTCTGGTGTCCTTGTTATACCTTTTTCACTGTGTTGACCTTGTGAGCCTCAAGCTTCAGCAGTTGCTCAATGGGATCTTCCCCTGGGTGACCAGACAGCCAAAAAAATGTGTTAGTAGGCTGTAATGCTTTTTGGATGACATTCAAGATGTCACATCAGCTCAACCTCTGACCACTCTCACTCACTTTCAGTATTGCTGAGGGAGTCTGTGTCGCTGCTGAAAAGGCAAAAAGGATTTATATATATATATATGAGGTGAGTTTTTCTTCACATTTACAGGATCACACGAGGCAGTAAGCACCTCACCTTTCCTCTGTTAAGATTTCCACTTGCACATCTGATTTGATTCCACTTTTGCTGACCTGGGTGTACAGCACACCACAATGAGCAACAATTACACAAAGTGTGTCTGAAACCATCCTGGAGCAAAAGAAAAAGTGCCAAAGTTTGACAAGAACAACTTACTTCTACGACTACAACTTCAATCTTCACATCAGAGGGCAAATCCAATTCAGGCTGGAAACATCTCACCATGGCAACAAGCAGATGAAGGGTGGCCAGAAGGTCCTTGTTGTGGATGACTGACAGGTAAACAGCAGAGGACCAGACACACACAAAAGAAAAATCGGCCGATGTGATCAAACTCTCAAGCAGGGCATGAGTGTCTTTGATAAATAAGAAACTGACACTTGGCCCCATAACCTACTTACCATTAGTACTCACCAGCAGCTATTTTCAATATCAATCCAGTTTTCAGCAAATCTAAACAATAGCATTTATTTTTATCTATTTATGTCTTCACTCTGTAAGTAAAACTTTCTCCACAGCTAATGATCGGAGCACTCCCATTAAGAACAACTCCATGATGACCCTGTTAGACAATATTACCATATTATATTGACCTTCTTGGTAATATATTATCCTTATTATTACTCCTGTTGCCTAACATTAAAAGAATTTAAATGGTGATGCATGTACAGCCCTATTTTTAGGTTTTTGTTTTTTTAATAAAAGCAACAAGCAAATCCCATAAACTGAGATTTTATTCAGACTAAATCAATTCAATCAATCAAAATTCAGAATGTTTAACATGAGACAATTTACTCTTTTATGAAAACTGTTAGCTCAGCTGCTGCCATCAAAGTCAAAATGACCTTATTTTTTCTTAACATTTTCTCAGTTCATCAAATCATTGGATTTGATTTTTATTTACATTTTACACTGTACACTAACTTTGTTTGAATTGGGGTTGTACTACAGAACAGCAGCAAACATGATTATCACCAAATCATGTTAACTTTTAATTAGCATTCGCACAGATTAGTCTTTTTTGATACGTTTCCCTGTCTTCTATTTGGATTCACCCTGAACAAAACGCAAAGGAAGGCAATGAAAGAAAGTGAAATAATTGTAGTCAAGAATCTGACAGCTGCCCTGCCAGGTTATGTTGTGTCAGCCCAAGAAAGAACATTTTAGGTAAAGTGTTCAGCAGTCTATAAGTTATTTCTCTGCATAACCAAGCAACCAGCACTGACATGTGATTAAAATGAAACCCTATAATGTCAGGAAATTTTATCTCCACCAAAATCCTGCGCAGTTGGTGTAAGCTTACATGGTACCCTTGTGATAGCACCAAATCCTGTTGAAATGAGAGGGTTGCCAGAAGAGAACATTTGTTGACTTGTTTGTTTGCGAAGCCCAGTCGGCAGCATGACTCACGTTTGACGTTCCATTTGATCTGACTGCTGCCCTGCGTGCCCAGTCTCTTGCCCAGCTCCTCCATGATTATTTCCAGCTTGCGGATCTGAGCTGTGCTGGTCAGCGCTATCTCTTCCACATTCAAATGCACGTCGGCCAACCTGGCTGAAGAAATCAAGAAACAACCGAGTATCATTATAGGGTCTGACTGACAACAACCTCCAGCTTTTTAACATAATATCTGTTTGTTTTTCATCCTCTCAGTCAAATCACTATCAAACGCAAGTAAGTATGATAAATGAAATATCAAATATTCATTATCTCACACAGCAGGTGATGAAGTACCAGTCCATCATACACATCCTCCTCCAGACTCTGAACAACGATGTGCTCGGGTTTCAAAGTCTTATTGATCCAATCAACCAGTGCCTACCGAGATATAATTCATCACACGGTCAGAGAAATTATCCGCTTTCATCTTCTTGCATACATTTTTCCTTTATCAGTGTTGCAGATGAAGAAAAAAAACAGCAAGAGACCCTGTTTTTAAAGATTGTGCTTTTGGATCCCGAAACAGATAATAATAATAATAATAATGCAAGATACAAGTGCTCATCTAAAAGAAAGCTTATATTTCACTTGTTTTCCTCTCAAGTTTACATATAAGACGTCAGAATTATTTCAATTTTTCCATTTGTGTGAAACATTAGCGCTGCCCTCTTTACAACAATATGTTTAAAATTCTGATCCAGCAGAGTCTGCTGGCTCCTCGCCGTGACATCTGTCTCCCATCTTCTCTTATAATTATGCTCATTAAAATTTCACCCATCCTCACACCTTATTCCTGTATGCAGCCCACTAAAGACACAAAGGTAATCTCAGATCTGCGGCTGTCCAGGACGGGCGTTTGATGTTACAGTAAATGTGAAATAGAAGAAAGCGAATCCGACATGTGCAAGGCAGGGATTCATTTCTTACCTCCTTCAGCTTTTCAAGTTTGGGGTCTTTTAAAGATGTTGGTTGTATGAGTTTCCTCTTCTCCCCTGTAATGGACATGAAAACAAAACTGCGCTAGTCTCTTACGTCACCCAAAGTGCATCTGATAGCTCTCTTTAGAATTTCTGCTTTGAATATTTCAGTGATAGGTTTTACATGTTTTGGCAGTACCACTATGTTTGCTGCTTATTCACATATACTTTGAGGTTGGCCATTTTCAAATGCATTCCCTTCATACATCCAGCCCTCCCGAGCAACATAGAAATCAGCAGAGCCCGCAAAGCTGTTTCGGTTAGTCTAATCTATCTCGGCAGAACTTCTAACTTGGCAATATAATTAAGCTGCGAGAATCATAATTTTATGTGGAGTATGGATCAAAGAATTATTCGAAATCTATTGCTTTACTTAGAAAGACAAGCCCACTCCAACTCTGCTGTATGGAGCGTCTTGCATCTTTATGCAATGCTTTTGAATTGTGGCCAATTTCAGCTCCCAACAGAACTGCTTTCTCGATGAAGTCGGTGTTTTATAAACCCATCATTCGGTACACAAAAACTTTGATACTAGCCGGGGAACATAGTGGAGGATTCAGCAAATTAAAAACCAGATATTCACCCCAGGAGGTGGCAGAGACCAGAGCACACCAGATTTCACATGAAAGAGAATACAGGACCTAAACTCATTTCCTCCATGTCTGCTAAATGTGTAAATGAGCAACTGTCACCTTTCAAGTTCACAACATCAGTGCCCCCAAATGATCCGAAGGTCATGTCCTGCAGGTTTAAATGATTACAGATAGACTGGACACGTCTATATTCATTATCCTCATTATATAATATTGGCGAAAGTCTAATAGAAATGCACGAGGCAGACACGATTTTCAATATGAGGTCACTGGGATGATCTTTTACATGTGCCACATGAATCACTGATGACTAAGATTGACCTTTTGAGTAAATGCAAACATACCCTGAAAAGACTCAAGTTCCACAGGCTCTTCTTCTTTCTGATAATTAAAGATGTTCTCCTCCATCATTCCTCTGCAAAGTGATATCTTCACCTCTGACCTGTCAACACATTTACATAAAATTACAACAAACTACAGGAATTTCTAATACACAGTGTATGATATCAATACAAGATCAAGCAGGGTTCTCAAAGTTTTAAAGATCGAATAGCGGTGTACCCCTCTTCTCTTCTTCCAGCTCAGAGGATGATTTACATTAGAAACTATTGTTTTTAGATATTTGTTAAGTATTGGTGAGGTAGAACTTCTTGACACCAGCTGATTTTGTTTGGGGGGGGGGCGGGGGGGCGCGCGCAAACAAGAGGCAAACCAGACATTTTTCTGCATGGGCCCAGAAGAACATCTACAAAAACAGTGTAAGCTCCATTGTTCCATCTACAAACCAAATTTTGAAAAGATTTCCATGCAAAATAAATGAGTTTGGACTCATTTGAACAGAGGTGATGTCTTGTGGTCTACTAATTAAAACTGTACATTTTTTTAGACATGAATACAACATCTGGATTAAAGGGAACATGAACCGTTCATATAAACAGCAAACAGCAAACTTGCAAACTTTGAGAAGGGTTTATTAATGCTAAAAGGTACAGAGTTTCATTGTTTGCATTGTTGTCCAGATGTCCTTTTCAAGAAGACCCTGCTTATTTTGGCTAAACAAAGTCAAACCACACTCTGCACAACAGCATGACTCCTTATTAAAATAGTCCAGATGGTAAAATCACCTTCCTCTAGTCAGAATAGTCAACTATTGAAAATATTGGGACCGTTCAATTTCCTACTTTGATGTAAAATACAAAGAGGAAGATAATAATTCTATTTCAAGCAAGAACAGAAAAACATTTTACTTTCAATCAGTTGGTCTTAAGACTTACCACATGCTTGGACTGTTATTAAAAGACACCCAGCAGGAAACATAGCCCTAATATAACCTCTTCCAAAGCATGTTGCTGGCTTCAAATTCAAAATGTGCATCTCTTTTTTTAAACACTTCGCAGTTTTACTATTTGTCTTTGCACCCCAAAGGCAAGGTTTAAAGGATGTGCAAATCACTGAATTCTGCTTTCATCACAATACACAATTTGTACACAATTTGTTCCAACTTTCTCAGGGGGGAAAGTGGGTTGTAAAGCACAGAAGAATGAAGAAACACTTTCTCTATGAATATGTTTGGCAGAAAATACTCTCAGTGGTGCCTCAGTAAGTCCGGAGCCATACTGCTCAGTTTTCAGCTGGTTTTGAGGACTGACCAGCAGTGAAAAATGCCGGCTGTGATGGCAGACAGCTTACCTTTGAGAGGAAATCTTGTATCTCAGAATTGTTGCTTTTAAAGTACAAAGACAAAAACAGCCTTGTGCTCAGCTCAGCCACACAGAACTTCTAATGCAGGTATATTACTCTGACTGAAGGTGTTACACGTTTCTAAAAACACAGAGAAACGGAAACTGATTGGGTTTGGAATCGATCTGTTCCAAAAACACGTTATACCAAAACAGGAAGCCACTTAACTTCCTCACTTCTTTTTTTCCCTTTTCTTTTTTTTCTCAACGGCAAACTCATTAGATCAAGAACTTCAGGTCCCTGCAGAGTTACAGGGGCTGGTCTTGTTTCTGTGAACATTTTGAATCATATGGCCTGAGACAAAGCACAGCAAACACATAAAGCAACACACTCTGACAAAACAGACGTGACCTGGAGCTTGTCAAACGGTTGTTTCCTGGATCTGTGGAACAGAAACGCCTCGGTGAGCAACTTCTCTTTCTCTGGGTGTTTAGATTGTGTGTGGCTTCCTTTTCCTGAGGTTGACAGTAACTTTCAAACAAGGTCATAAACAAAAAGTCTTTTTGAATAAGCTTACCTTCAGCACTCTGGGAGCGACTCGGCAGAATTGAGTTCCTTAGCTGATGTCAACTCCACAAAGTGTCAAAACAGCGATATATCAGAAGTGGAGGGCTGTACTCAATCTGAATAGACTCTTGTTATTTCTATCAATGCAAAGGTCTGGCTGTACTCAATTTGAAAACTGTTGGCTTGAAAGAAAATAACATGTCACAGGGTTGAAAAGGAAGATAAGCGCATGAGAGGATGTGGCAGAGAAGAAGATAGCACTTCCTCTTTTTGATATTGGCTTCGACGCCGAGCGTTTTCTGATAGGAGCGTTTATGCTCTGTGACACGAACCCTGGATAAGACTTTAATAATAAGTAGTCATTGAGCGAACAAGAACAGGGAAGACTCTTGGGTATAAGTGTATTGTTTTGAAAACTACACTTCAGGAGGGCCGTGAGAAGCGTGACACTCAGAGGCCTGAACCACTCAGGCTCGACTCACACATCTCCATCTGTGACCACCCGGATCAATTTGCCGTCATCTGGCCTTCTCGGTTACACAAACACATTAAAAGGAAAAGAAAAAGAAAAGCAAAGATAGACAACAAAACAACGACCTCTGTCTGTGCACTGGCCTTGTTGAAGAAAAGAAAAAGGACCACCCATCAGTCAGACGAGGGGCAATTTAGGGGATGTGGAAGGTTACCATAGCAACAAAGGAAAGAGACAAGAAAATAAAGGCCTAAAATAAACCTATAATTCCTTTAGCTAAACCCAAATTGAAGGAACTGTCTGTTCAAAAGCCAATCTCGCTCAGAAAGCCAAAGCAAATTTAACCAATCTCACAAGCAAGAGATAAAATAAAATTCCCATTCTGCTTGATTCCACACATTTATTTTTCTGATAGCCTAGATTAAACAGAAAAAGAAAAAAAATTCAGACACACACTGGTGAACCAGCCAGTGTTAACTCTGTCTGAATTGACTCATCCATTCTCTCAATAATTCAGACCGGCTCGAAAATGCATGAGCAGTCGTGCACTGTACATCTTAGCAGGTCTTGAGGCGGCACCACAGGGCCAGCTCTGCTTCAGGAGAGTAGTAATAGGTCCGGGTCTCCTTGGAGAGCTGTCTGAAAGGCTGGTCAATATAAAGATACTCTGACTCTGACTCTCCTGGGACGGCAAGAACACACTGCAGTCAAGGCAGGAAGCAACAGCATGAACTTTTAAATATGATTTAAAATATGCGTACTATGCATAGTTCAGAGAAAACATGCTATTAAAGAGTATAGTATAGGAATAACATGGAACATATTAATAATGTACAGTAAAAAGAGGTAAAAAGAAAGTAAACCATTCTTCAACTTTAAGATTTTATGTATCAGGACTTTTTGTTAATAATTTGTTCTAAATCAGGTCTTAAAATTGTTTAATTACAGCCTTGGATTAACAGCAACATGACACACCTTACCTTATCGTTATTTATGTAGCAAAAAAACAAGCCAAAACACAAAAGCAGTGTGTGAAAAAGTACACCCTTACTGTTTCAAAAGCAATTAAGAAGGTAGGTAGGCAGCCAGGTGCTGCCGATCAATGCACAAGAAAAACTGTGAGCACAAAAGAAGAGGTTTTGGCAGTTTGTAGATTTGGAGTATTCAGGTATGTGTTATTACAATGCCACAGGGGGAAAGACATCAGCAGTGATCGTAAAGAAGCAACTCTTGCCAATTTCCAAACAATTTGTAGTCAATCATTGTATAATAAGAAAAAATCTTCACAAGTAGAAAACATTCACAGCACTTACCAATCTACAGGGCTCGGGGAAATTGCAAAAGAGAAATAAAATGCTAGAGCTTTGCAAAGTTGCATTCAAACAAACCACAAGCCATCTGGTACAATGTCTTTTGGACAGATAAGACCAAAGTGGAGATGAAATAAAAGCATATCAGTATAAAGACTTCATACCAACTATTAAGCACAGTGGTAGAGGGTAGTATTCTAGAGTCAAATGGTAAGGCCATCTGTCTGATAGTCAAAGCTTGACCTAAAGTGGTTGATGCAACAGGACAATGATACCAAAAAGAGCAGAACATCTACAACAGAATGGCTGAAAAAAGAAAAAAAAAAATCAAACCTTAAAAGAACTGCAATGCCTGCAAACCTCAATGAACTGAAGCAGCATTTTAGAGTTTGCAGAAGTAGAAGAGTGGGATAAAATTCCTCCAAAATGACATAAGATTAGTTCTTACTTTTTCACACACTGTTTCTGGATTTAGGCCTAGCTTTGTTAAACAAATACTAGTAAATGGACTTATACTTATATGGTGCTTTTCTATTCTATTTGAGCACTCGAAGCAGTCTCTTACTAAGAGGCTCATTGACAGACAGACAGACACACACACATTAAGACAAGGTTTTTTCTATGTGAAGCAAAGAACCTTTAACTTAACACTCTCTCATTCCAGTGAATTGGTTGGGGGCAACTTGGGATTCAGCATCTTGCCTCAGGATATTCAACATGCTTCTCTCAACTGTTTCCTTGTTTCAGTCTGAGTGAAGCTAAGCTAATTGACTGCATGCATAAAGAAGAGTTGCAAAGATCTTCTTACTGAATTCTTAGAATTTTAAAAGGTTTAATAGGTTTTCAAATTACTTAAACACTGGAAGCAGCATAACACAGTACACACATCATCCAAAAGCAAAGGCAAAATTATTCAGTACTTAGTTAAAACTTTGTTAGGGTCTCACTTACTTGTAACTGATAAGGTTTCAGTGTCTCCTGGCTCTCAGGCACATCCATGGCTCCCTCATCACATCTGGTGCCAAGATGGCAACAGCTGGAACACCAAACTCAAGGCTTTAAAACGACAGGCCACAAACCAGCTGCTGACACCAAGATAGCTGCTTTCACCTCCTGCCATCCTTTTGTGGCTTTTAAATGTATTTGTTCATTAATCCATTTTCTTAATTCCATATTCAATTCAGAGTTGCAAGGGGCAGGAGCCTCTCCAACAACCCTGGATGGGTTGCCAATCTGTTCCAGGGCTAACACATAAAGACAGACAACTGTTCACACTCACATTCACACCTATGCCCAATTTAGAATCACCAATTAAGATAACCCCATGCATGTCTTTGGAGTGTGGGAGGAAGCTGGAGTACCAGGCGGACACACAAAGAAAGGTCCAGTTGGATTCTAACAATTTGAGCTATTTAATTGTAAAGTTTTATCATCTACAGACTGCAAATATTCAAAACAAAATATAATTTATATATAATTACAGTATGCTGTATTGTTTAATGACAAATTTTTATTTGTACTTTATACAAGAACAAATAATGGATTAAATAAAGGTTATTCAAAGGCACCATGGATGTATTTTCTTCATTTTTAGGTAATTTTCTCAGTTTCGGTGTATTTTATTATAGGGTGTTCTATATTTAGCCTTAAATGACAATATGTTGTCAACTTGAAACCTTTCTCCTAAACCTCACAGACCAAACTTTCTACATAAAACTTTTTTTGTGAAGGTTAAACAGAAAATGTGTAATTTTTCTGGATTTTATGGACACGAAAATTTCCGATATACTCATCAAATTCTTTTCAAAGAAAATAGCTAATGATTACATTCATATTTATGAAAAGCATTCTGAGACACTTGATAATATATTACAGCATTTTATAATTTTTTATAATAATCTACGACGGAGCGTAATGAGTTCAGTATGACACACAAACGTTTTCCAGTTTTAACATTTCCCCGTGATTGCTATGTATTCAAATGCAGGGCTAAAGGTTGCAGAGTTTCCTGGGTTGCAGTTAACATTCGAGGAGGGAAAAATAAATACTGACATTTGGGGAAGATTAAATACTAGCGTTCAGAGCCTTTTTTCTGGCTAGACCCCCTGGGGCTTTTTAAGTCCCACATAATGATGACTTTCAGTCCCAGTTGGTCTCCTACAGTGTCCAGACTGTAATGTATAATATCAGTGCAGGCACAGGGCAGTGTTCAGGGTAATGCCAGGCGTTAAAGACAGGAAAAGCTCATGCAGAGGTTTTGTAGTTGGTGAATAGATTGTAAAGGACTCTGAGGGTGGACTTCAGGTTCAGGTTGACGACATCTAGAAAAGAAAAAGCAAAGATTATTGAAGTCTGGTGTCCCCGAACTGGTTTGGGGAAGAAAACGATTTCCTTGTCTTGGCATGTTTGATAATTATCTTAATAAGAAAAATTGGATGGCTGGAATACTGAAGAACAAAATAAATAGCTATGCTACCATAAAATCAGATTTAAAATGAAAAGGAGCCAGTTCTATCATTGCTGTTAGACTGTTTCCCTCAAAAGGTTATTTGTAATTTTGGAAACTAAATGGTGCTTAAAATATCTCCCAAAACTTTGCAAATTATCCTTAGATGATGTATTACTTCTTACAAAGAGATTCAAAGGCACAAAAGGACTTTCTGTTCTCTCTGCAAGCATCACGTGTTCTACACAAGAGCTTATTTGATTATTAGAATTTACCAAACTAGCCTGCCTTAACAGAAACTGAACATTCAGCTTTCCCTGTTTGGGGCCTCCTCTCTTGTTTACAATGAACCCACAGATGTGGAAACGACAACCTTTACACTGATCAGAGCATTTATACTGCATGCTGTGCGCAGTGCAGTAAATGCTTGAATAAGGTATGCCTCTAAACACAGATATCAAGGTTTTTTTGCTCAACTGTGTCTTTCAATATCTACATTAACCTGTCACTTCATTAGGTACACCTTGCTAGCACTGTGTTGAACCCCGTTTGCCTTTAGAACTGCCTTAATTATTAATGCCATAGATCCAACGCAGTGCCAGAACATTCATCAGAGATCAGAGATTGGTCCATATTGACATGATAGCATCACACAGCTGCTTCAGGTTTTGCCAGCTACACATCCATGATGTCAGTCACCTGTTCCACCACATTGCAAAGGTGCACAGATCGAGACTGTGGAGGTCATTTGAGTTCACTGAACTCAATGTCACTTTGAGATGATCTGAACTTTGTGACATGGTGCGTTATCCTGCTAGAGGCACTCGTGAGAAGAAGGGTAGACACTGGTTATAACGTGATAGACATGCTCAACAACAACACTCAGGGAAGCTGTGGCATTTATGCTTTAATGCTGTTTATCCCAAATTTGTTGCCTTCCTATCACCTCGAGGCAGTCTGGAGATTTTCCTCTGACCTCTGGCATCAGCAATGTACTTTCTTTTCTTTTTTTTCAGACCATTCTGCATAAACCCTAGAGATGTTTGTGTGGGAAAATTACAGGGGATCAGGAGTTTCTGAAATACTCAGATGAGCCTGTCTGGCACCAACAACCATGCTACGTTCAAAGTCACTTAAATCACCCTTTCCCCCCACTGAACTTCAGCAGGTTGTCTTGGTTGTCTACATTTCTAAATGCACTCAGTTGTTGCCATGTCATTGGCAATTTGAGTTAACAAGCAGCAGAACAGGTGTATCTAATGAAGTGGAGTATGGTGTATATGCAGTATTTGTGAATTTGCAGTATCCGACAAGCCTATGCAGGCTTGCTATAGCTATTCATTCATTTCATTAATTCATGAATTTGTTCATTGATTTTTTTCTTTACAACAGGAGTTAAAAAAAACCTTGACTAATCACTGAAGGGAAATTCTTCAGCTACAGCTGCAAAGACTGCAAAAGCTGTGCAACTAAATTAACAAGAAAAAAAATACTATTGGTCAAATTTAAATTCAACACAAAGAGGAATTCTGCATGGCAACACAATGGAAAGAAGGAACCGTTGCAATGCTCAGTGGAAGACTTCACCTTAAATTTTGTTCAAGTGATCAATCCGCTGTATCAGATAACATAATGAATACGTTTTTTAACCAAATTCAGACCTTAATGATTTCAAAAGACTAAAATATGACAAATTAAGGAAATCATTTGTCATATTTTGGTCATAAAGCAATAAAGTCTTATTCAATTCATTTTAATTTCCTTTAATCTCTAATAAAAGATATGGATATGACTACAAAATGCAACTTAGAGCTGAACTAACTCAGCAGCAGCTATCCAGTTTTAGAGTGTAAGACAAGGTTTCCACCTACTGGACAACTTTTAAAATTACTGCTGCTGTAGCAGATCAACAATACTAACCCTGTAAATTATGCGATTATGTAATACAACAACAAATACCTTCTGGTCTGGCTTTGGGTTTCTTTAGGCCTCCTTCCTGCATCAGCTCAAAGGCAAATGCCACATTGTGGACCTTAGAGGGGAAATAAAAATGGCAGTTAAAAGCGACTTTCATCACCTGCTAAAAATCCTATTTTGACTTTTTAATCTGAAATCACCTTCTGCTCAAAACTCTCAGGCGTGAGGAAGAAGTTATACAGTGGGACAAAATAGTCTTCCAGCAGCCCCATCAGTAAAATCAGGTAAACTCCATCAGCAAACTGGAAACACACACACACACGAATATTGCACATTCTTTAAAATAAAAAACAAGCACACTCTGCTCAAATAAATATTATATTATATTATATGAAAATCACAATCTGAACCAAGGATAAAACATGCATGAAAAATTCATAGATTGTCCTTTGACTTTGATAATAAGGGCCAAAGGTTCTACAGAAATCTTTTTACCTGAGATTCCAGCTCAGTAACTTCCAGATTCAGCTTGTTTAGGTGTTTGTTCACAAAGGTGATGAGTGACTGGAAGCACATTCAGATCATTATTAAGTATTACAACATGACTGCCAACACATGCAAGTCCTAGACATTATTATTGTAGGAAGGAAAGGTATCCTTTTTTTACCGTTTTTACCACGTTAAGCTTGTCAGGTGCATGATCCAACAAAGTGTCAAATGCATCTCTCTCTGTGGCGAAGAGAAAAAAACATCACGGTTAAAAGTGTTTAAACGGTTTCATATTTTAGGAATTGTCAACCATGTCAAAAAGAAGACAGATACCGCTATAATCTCCCACCTCTATGTATAGACCTTAGCTGATTGGTTTAGATCAGGAGATCTGATTGGAATATGGTGTCAAAAGGTCTGTTGCCTGTCTGTCTTTTGCTATTAAGAGTCTTCTTTGTTTAATTTTTACTTAAAACTTATTACTGTCATGTTTTGACCTATTCTACTGTGATTAACATAAGGCCGAACTCATCATCAATGATAATCTAAGCTCTAAGCCCAGATCTATAATCCCAAGCCTATGGACAGGCTTGGGATATCACTGGGTGATATCACTGCCTGAACTCTCTTACGCAGCTTTCTTGTCATTTCTTTAACTATTCTTCAGCAATAGTTCTGCAGGTTCTAGAAAGACGTTCAAAGCTCTTTGGATGTTGACTCGCTGCCTTTTGTTCTGTTCTTGTGTTGAGTGTTGCAGCCCAAGCTCTGAGGAGGCCAATCCATGAGTAATAGCGATCTATTATTTTATTTTTTATGCTTTTACTGCACTGGTAGTGTGTTTGAGATTATTGTCATGCTGGAAAATGAAGCTGTTGCCAATCAGAAACTTTACAAATGCTACCGCATTGTGAATCAAAATCTGATGTTCCACTGTCACATGTCTGTAGACACTCACTGTTTTACCTCTCTCCTTACTTCCTCCGCATATAGTGATGATAATCTGAACCAAAAATTAGATATTTGAAATGATCACTCCATAAGACCCATATCCTCTGATTTTCAGTCCAGTAGTTGTGTCATCTGGCACACCTCAGCCTTTTATCTCTGTTTCGCTTCTTGAAGAATGGCTTCTTGACAGCCACCCCTCCGTTTCAGACCATTTTAGAAGGCTTCAGTGAACAGCAGATGGATCAACTGAAAGTCCAGATGCATCGCTAAGGTCTTTGCTGGATTTTTGCCATTTCTAAAGGAAATGACTTTCAGTCATGTTTATCTCCTGTAGATCATTTTTAGGCCTGTCATTTCTCCTCTTGTCCTCCTCGTTTCCAGTTTCTGAACAGTTTTTTTTTTAACTTCAGATATGTCATGTTTTCAATTAATGGCTCTTTTGGAAACACATTGTTGGTCCAAGAATATTATTTTGTATTATGTGTTTATGTAACAGGCTGCTAGCAAAAATTTCCCTAAAGATAAAATTTAAAATAGTTTCTTTGCTGAGTTGTCTGATATGTGTAGACACACCACTAGCTCATCCCTTAGTTAGGTGCCTTTTTAAAAAAAACTTGAATGATTCATCTGTTTGTCTTAAACAACTAATATTAACTAATGTACTTGCTTTTTATTCACTAAAAAGAACAAATACATTCCTCTGAAATTGGTAAAAGGACTGGTTCCTATATAGCGTTTGTTACTATATCTGAACTCTATACAACATGCCTCATTCACTCAAGACCTTTTTTCTATGTCTAGGTGCTTTTCATCTAACACACTGATGGATGCATCAGAGAGCAACTTGGGGTTAGTATTTTGCCTAAGGATATTTGGCATGCAGTCTCAAACCACTAACCTTCTAATTAGTAGAGGACCTGCTCTACCTGCTGATCTACAGCGACCTCAAACTGGTTACGTCTGGACTACAAATGAGTGAAACAGCAGCCAGTGTCCAAAGAAAAACCTTGAAAGACATCCAGAAAGCCTGGAGAACTATTACTCAAGACCACTTTCAAAAAAATATAAGCCTGCCTCCTTGAAAGCAAACTAAAACGTGCTTGTTTATGACTCTCATATAGTATGATTTCCATTAGGTAAAGCAGGGGTGGGAGAACTCCAGGCCTAAAGGGACGGTTTCCTGCAGGTTTTAGATGTGTCCTTGATCCAACACAGCTGATTTAAATGGCTAAATTACCTCATCGGCATGTCTTGAAGTTCTCCAGAGGCCTGGTAATGAACTAGTCATTTGATTCAGGTGTGCTGACCCAGGGTGATATCTAAAACCTGCAGGACACCAGCCCTTGAGACCTGGAGTTCCCCACCCCTGAGGTAAAGGCTGGAGCCAGGCTAAGTCTTTACTGAGCTATTAATATTTCATTTATAAAAATAATTGAACATTTTCCCAAGATAATGATTGTTTTAACAAAAATAATAAATGCTAAATAAATGAAGTTCAGTATTTCCACAGTGTTAAAGAGATGTGTTCAGAAGCTCACCAAATCTTCCCATCATCATTCTGAAAAACAAAAAATGAGAAGAAAATATCAACAACAATTCTTTTTCTCTGTGCACCTCGTTTTCTAGCCTCCAGTTATGATGCAATGCATCAGATGCTAGTAATACTTAGAAGCATAACTACTAAGAATCAGCTCTTACTCTGTGGTGCTCGTCAGCTCCTTGGTCATTAGAGCTGTCTGTAGGATGCCTTCTCGTTTCTGCACAGACATGCGATAAATTCTACTGATTACATTATTACATGAGAGAATAAATACATTTGATGATACACCATTATGATAATCACATGGGCAGTAAAAAAAAAAGACAGAAAGATGAAGAGAGATAGAAACAGCTGTCACATGCCTCATTGTATCATATTTTGGATTGGTCTTGGCTATTTGTGTTTTTACACAGCTCTTTAGTTGATGTAAGATACCATCAAAACAATTTCTAATGATTTATTTGTGATTTTTAAAACAAATCTCTACTTGTTTCCATTTTCTCTTATTTTGGTTGTAACTCAATTTAGTGTAATTCAATTTTATTTATATAGCACCAAATCACAATGGCCACCTCCAGATGCTTTATACTGTAACATAAAGACCCTACAATAATACAAAGAGAAAAAGAACCCCATTAGCAAGCACTTGGCAACAGAGGGAAGGAAAAACTCCCTTTTAACAGGAAGAAACCAGGCTCAGGGAGGGACACAGATGTAGGGAAACTGATGGGAGACTTTACCTTGACCACCACCACCTGTACGGAGACGTGCTCGGGCAGCCTGATTGGGGCCTGGAAGTGCATAGCGAGAGCCACCAAAAGATAGATGATAGCCACCAGGTTCTTTGAGTGGATAGCTGTAAAAATAAATAAAGTGAAGATTAAACCCTCTTTCAAAGAGCGAGTTCACATAAAAATGTAAACAATTTTTGAAACTTTTGAAAAAACACCACTTTTCAAAAAGAAACACCGAAAACCTGCAGCTGACAAAGGATAAAGCACGACTTGGTGTAGTAAAGTCATTGTTAACAACACAAACTAAAAGTGCTGATGGACTCACATATTGTCTCTTGTGAGGGGGAGTATTATTCAGATTTTACAATCTTTTCTGTGGCTCTGACAGAAGCCTTTCAAAGTCTGAGAATAAAATCCTAATGATGATGATGACTCATGGTGATTATCATATCTTAGGATGGATGCAGTTGAAAGATTTTTGTTAGGAAGTGAACATCTGATGAAAGATGATGAAAATTCCAAATATATCAACCTCTAATGCTTCAGATGTTTTCTATGTTCCTTAAGAGTTCTGTAATTCATGCATATCACTGAAGTCAGCACAAAAACTCACAGTCTACACTCCACTCAACGGTCCAGCCATGAGGCCTCAGCACATCGTTGACAGCTTCTAACACCGTCTGAAGCTTCTGTTTCTGGCCAATTTCTGACTGCGTCACCTCCGCCACGTTCAGCTTTCTGCCTGACAACTTTTCTGTCGCAAAAACAGGAAAAAGTTGTGTTTTACCACATAGAGAAAAGTATGAAAGCATCGAAAAATTAGAAGCTAACAGATTAGGTCTAGTTAAAAAAAAATGAAATAAATAGACAGAAATATCCTTTGCAGACAACAATGTGGATCTATAAATGCAGACTAACTCTGTGAGGCTAAATTTTCACAAAGAACCAAAGTGACAAAGGAGCGTGAAAACTAAATGCAAGAAATCACACATCAAAATTCACAGAAAATATTTTCTTGCTGTGCATTTTAACTGTTGTTCTTAACACTTCAGGAACATATGCAATTATGTATGCATTTTGTATAAACTGCTTCTATCTAGATAGATAGATAGTAGGTAGTAGGGGTGCAACAATACTCGTATCGATATTGAACCGTTCGATACAGTGCTTTCGGTTCGGTACGCATATGTATCGAACAATACAAAATTTTTAATTTATTTTATCAACTTTTCTTCTGACGATGCTGTCTGTGTTGAGCGCTCAGTGGATCTGCGTTCGACTACTCCGCCTAGGCTGCACTGTCGAGTGCAGATCCACTGAGCGCAAGCTAGCGAGACAGAAGTTAAGCTCGTGGCAACGTGGCAAATTGAACCTCCCCCACCC
This sequence comes from Rhamphochromis sp. 'chilingali', assembly GCF_963969265.1. Lineage (NCBI taxonomy): Eukaryota > Metazoa > Chordata > Actinopteri > Cichliformes > Cichlidae > Rhamphochromis > Rhamphochromis sp. 'chilingali'. The sequence goes on along the minus strand of NC_137930.1, from coordinate 51,355,249 downwards.
TCATTCAGATCTGGCCTTTGGAACTATTTTGGTCTTCATGTGAAGCATGACCCTGAAGGTAACCGTCATGGACAAAAGTAAAACAGTATGTCAGATGTGCCACGCAATGCTCAATTACATTAGTGAGAACTACTGCGTTAGCACAGTTAGCTCGTTAACGTGTTGGCCGTCCAGCCCCACGCACGGGCGATTCGCTATAGCTCGTTAACCGAGATTTTCCGTGTTGTGCCGTTAACGTCATTTCAGATTAATGCTGACAGCACTAGTGGGAACACAACGAATATGACTGCACATTTACTCCGATAGCATCCTAGTGCAAAGACAAGTGGAAGCAGACAAAAACAACAAGCACGCATGCTACAAACTTTACCCGAGTCATTTAGACAGCCGTTAGCACATGATTCTCCTTATGGGGACCTGATATGTTTAATATGCTGCTGAGAATATAGCCCAGAAGAAGCGGATAGTATAGCTTTTATTTTGGAAAGAGACATTTCTCTGTAATAAACTCTCTTTTCCAAAGATGAGTGATTCCTCAATCAGATAGATTAATTTTTTTATTACTTTGTTGTTTCAGCAACATTAAATTTAAAAACTGTACTTTTCAGTTAAAATATATATTTATAATTTTAATAAATGACAAATTAAAAAGGCATGAACATTTTTTTGTATCGAAAAAAATATCGAACCGTGACACCAAAGTATCGAACCGAACCGTGAATTTTGTGTATCATTGCACCCCAGATAGATAGATAGATAGATAGATAGATAGATAGATAGATAGATAGATAGATAGATAGATAGATAGATAGATAGATAGATAGATAGATATTGTAACTGTTATACAATTAGTTGAAATGCTGATTTGTTAGTGTTTAACAGTTTTAAACTGTAATGACAGAATCCAGTCACAAGGGGGGATCCAAAGACCTTACTAGACACTGCAGCACAATGAAGAAGACACATTTCAGGCAACAAAGGAATGTTTATGTTGTTAACACAGTATATTAAACATGTATTTTACTATAGTGTAACTCTAGAGATGTTAATGTTTATAAAGTGTTCACAAAAATGTTTCTACAAGCAGAATCCTTGAATTTATGATACTTCTCATCACATAATAACAACATAAAAATAATCAGACCCCATCTTATCTTAAAGACCACAGGGTATCATTTCACCCCAATAGGAGACTTTGTTCATAGCCTGCAGGCGTACTTGTAGTTCCTAGAGTATTTAAGTGTAGAATAGGAGGCAGAGCCTTCAGCCGGCAGGCCCCTCTTTTGTGGAACCAGCTCCTAGTTTGGATACAGGAGACAGACATCCTTTCTACTTTTAAGATTAGGCTTTAAAACTTTCCTTTTTGATAAAGCTTATAGTTAGGTCTGAATGAGGTGACGATGAATGCTCCCTTAGTTACACTGAATTAGGCCACGGTTGCTGGGGACTTCCCATGATGCACTGAATGTTTCTTCTTCACTCATCTTTTTTCCCCCTCTCTCACCCACAATATCTTTACACACTAGTTACTACACTTTAATCATCAGTTGTTAGTAATCTGTCTTCCACAGTGTGTCTTTGTCCTGTCTTCCTCCCCTCACCTCCAACCAGTGGCAGGAGACAGCTGCCCCTCCTCAGCCTGTTTCTGGCAGAGCTGTCTTCCTCTTAAAAGGGAGTTTTTCTTTGCCATTGTCGCCAAAATGCTTGCTCATAGTGAGCTGTTGGGGTTTTCTTTGTTTTTCTCTGTATTATTGTAGAGTCTTTACATTGCAATAAAAAGCACCTTAAGGCAACTGTTGTTGTGAGTTGGTGCTGTATAAATTAAATTAAATTAAATTAAATTAAATTAAATTAAATTAAATTAAATTAAATTAAATTAAATTAAATTAAATTGAACTGAACTGAACTGAACAACATTCATGCTCAATGCTCAACCAGGATAATATAACTTTAGTGGGTATTAATTCAGCTGTTTTTTTTAATTCAATTCAATTTTATTTATATAGCGCTAAATCACATTAGCAGTTGCCCCAAATTTATACTGTCACCATTAGAAGATAACACTGCAGTACTACTTCAATAAGAAATCATCATGCAATAGGAAACTCTCGAATATAACCAATGTTTGGTTTATTGAAAATGCATAGTTTAACTAAAGCAACAGATTGCAACAACCAGCCAATTACACCATCCATAATTGTGATATATTTTGTTTGTGTTAGTGCAGCTAGTTCTAGCATTAATGTTGTGCTGTTGTAAGTTTGATGTTAGATGAAAGTTTATGATTAAACTTTGCATTTTCAATACACTCAGTACTGACAGAGCGCATTTATTTGATATTTTCTAAAACTGCAAATATTGTAAATCATGATCAGTGATTTTGAGAGGAATCACTCTCACCAAATAACTTCTGGAGTACTTGTCCATCATAACAGTCCTCCTCTAGGTCCTTGACTATGATCCTCTCTTCCTCCAACTCACTGTTGATCCAGTCGATCAGGACCTGGATGCACATCAGAATACAATCGAACTTTGAACAGTTTCTGTACTCTTGTTCTTCTCGCATGATTTTGTCATTGTTCTGATCGCACTGAATCAATGCAGAGATGCTTATGCACAGAAGGTTAAACCAAATCTACCTTTAAGAGATCTTTAAATTTAGGATTTTCCCTTGATGTTGGGTCCAACATGATCCTCTCAGCATTTTCCTCTGTGGAAAACAAAATAATTGTTTATACTAGCATATATAATTTTTCTTCTTTCCAACTTTAAATGTTTTAACAGCTTTTCAATTGTAGGCATAATAATGTCTCACACAAGTACAAACTTCAAGCCACAAAAATTGAATATACAGTGTTCACCCTCACACTCCTGTCAACAGTGATTCACAGTGAAGACAAAGGCGTTTCCACTCCACCCACTTTCATTTCCTGCTGCTTCACTGTCAAACTCCCCATTAGTCAACATGTGTCAACATATTCATATTATGGTTTGTAACCCCAGTAACCTCTGACACCCAGCAGCAAAAACAGCATTTTGTTTTTGCACTGAAGTAAGATTAAGTCCGAAATGAACACAAATAAAGGTTACGTCATATATTATATTATTAGCGGTGATTGCATGTGGTTATTATGTACATACCCAGCAGTGTATCTTCTGGATGGATGTCTGTGCCTGAGGGAAGCAAGGGGGCATTGATGGCATTCTTTCCCTCCTCATGGAGATCACTCACTTATTGAAAAAGAACAACACACAAAAAACTGTAAAACCTGTAAAACGTTCTGGCAAACAGACAGTACAGAAGGTAGACCGACAGACAATGAGACGTGCAAAGACTCTGGGAGAGAAAGAAAAGGAGGAGCGAATGAGAGAGCAGAAAGCAAACACTTGTCAGGGTTACTGGTAAGTAGTAACCCAGTAATCCTGGATCACCACAAAAATTCATGGGGAAAGCGTGGTGCCAGTTTGGTCTCTATTTGCTGGGTGTGCTCCGCCCCTCTAATGATCTGTTCAGTCGTCTAGGCAATAGTTTCACTTCCACACAGTTTTGACTTATCACTTTTAAACATTAGATTTTTTATTTGACAGTTTGAGATTTGATGAAAGAACAATATATGAATTTACAGACAGACTATTCCTTCAATCTTATCCTCGCCGTTTCGTAAGAAGCTTTGAAAGAATTGCATGCACAGGACGTTTTCTTGGTTTCAAATATTGAAATTGATTTGACTTGGAGCTGGTGGCACAGGTGTCACACATCTGTAACTTTCTCATTTTTACTCTTTGTACTTTTATTCATTAGGAAAAAGCTAGAACCCCTACTTTACATCTTAATTTTAGAGTAAGCTGTTGCGTTTTTTGTTTTTTAAATTGGGTTGGGGAAAATTGATCACTCCAGCTAATTAAAACAAGCAGGGACTCCAACACTTAGAAATAACACACACTTTGAGTCTAGCTTTTAATAAAATCAATTTCTTCTAAGATGCTTTCACTCCCGGCTACTGTGATTCTCCAGGGATTTAAAGGCTTTTTAGCCCTAATGGCCACATTGCCTTTTATCTTTCTGCAATTTCACTTTCTAAACCACGCAAAAGGCAGGACCACAATCAGTGGTCTCAAATCTGTCACCTCACCGACTCACTGTTTATAAAGCAGCTCAGGATGGCTGAGGAAAACATGAGAACAAAAAAAACCTGTCTGCCCTTTAAGGTTTTCATATTAGAAGCATTGGACAAATTTCTCAAATTGAGAATAAAATTAAACAAAATGTGCAGCAGCGTGCTACAATCTGAACAAAATGATAACTTCAAAGCATGAGTGAAGGGAGGATAAACACAATTAGCCCAGGAGGAAGGGTCCTTGCAGCTTTATTATCTGATTCAGCCTTCTCACAAGAGCCGATAACTGGATAAAAGGCTGAATCTCTCTGCAGATCAGCAGTTTGCTTTGTAATTACAGAACTGCTTTGCTGCATTTTATCATAATTGTGCTACTTCCTCCTTTCGTGTCCCTCTGGCTCCATTGCTGCTGCTTTTGGGTACAGCTTAGTTGCTTTACAGTCACACCAAAAAAAGAAAATCTCTGTTTAAAATGGTCAGATTATTAAAGATAACTCAATTACTGCAGCAGATCTATACAGAAAAGTAAAAATACTTGTAACAACCGAAACAGCACGCTGCTGCATTTAAACCAACACTGCACTAAGGTAACAGGTTCTGGTTCCCCTTTCCCACATCCAGCTTCCCTAAACTCCAGCATGAAATTCACATTACCTTGTTGCTTCCTCTTGGTCCCACACAGGAGGCCCGCCATGTCCTCACAACAAATCAAGAAATCAACCGATTTGGTCCGAATGGCAGTGAGGGAAGGTAGAAAAATCAGGAGTGTATGTGTGCGCAGCAATTGTGTATATAAGTGTGTGTGTGTGTGTGTGTGTGTGTGTGTGTGTGTGTGTGTGAATTGCAGTCGGTGCAGCTGAGCGTCAGGGGCGTCATCACGTGTATTTCTGTCACAACCCTCCACCCCACCTATGCGGTCCAGTTACAGGAGAGGCTGAACGTAATGTCCGTGTGTGTGTGTGTGTGTGTGTGTGTGTGTGTGTGTGTGTGTGTGTGTGGAACAGAAAAAAAGACACCACAGTGGACCTAAACCCACCACATCATCCCGACACACTGGCTGCCACTGGGATATTAAACCATGGACAAAGACAAAGGATGACCGATGAGGTATTACAATCACTAATTTACTGTAATGTGCAACCTGTATTATAACTGCAGCATAGTGTTTAAACACTTAAAAGAGCATTTTCTAAAATGTTTTGTCTACTGGTCAGTAACTAAAGGTTACTAGTTACAGTCTAATCTTTTCACAACAGCATAAGAACTAGTACACTGGTTTCAGGGCTCGATTCTCAGGCTCATTCGGAGCCTGTTGTAATGTAGGAGATTATCAATCAGGCAGTGACTGTCTGTTAACAGTACACTAATTCAATACAAACAAAGCCTGCAGTCAAGAACGTTTATCTTACGCCAGCTTCACTGGACGTATTCGAGAAAAAAATCTGCTATACTGCAAACCGCCATGCAAACAGGGAACAGTGATCACTCAAATCAGCAGAAGCACATGGTGAAATTTCTTTTGCTTTAAATTAAAAGAAAACAAAAAGCTGTCATATGGATAACCAGCCTCCATCAAAAATAACAGCGTAAAGCAGACTGAAATCGACTTGTGTGGCTCCACAACTCCCTGAGGGGGGGTGGAGTTCTACTGACTCACAGGGGAAAGATATAAATAATGCGGCAGTATGGAGAGGACAGACTGGGCCTTAAATATAGCTCTGGTTATTTACAACAGCACAGGCACCAGTGAGCAACAGCAGCAAGGAGATCACACTGAGCTCGCTTCAGCGGCTTCTTTCTATGGATATTAAAGATGACAATTTCAACTATTTAGCTCAATAAACTACACGTTTTATTTACTTGTATTTACTCTGTCTACACTTGCATATACCTCTTCTTGCTCCTCCTGAGCTGTTCTGTTAATTTTCTCTCCTGCTATAAGGATGTTAGCGTGTTCTTTTTCTAATTAAAGAAAAGGTCAAAAGGTAAAAGGAAGTCCAAAGCTATTTAATCCAGGATAATTTTTTCAGGAACAACATATTAGCAGAAGCATACATCTGCCAACTCTTAGTGAATGTAGCATATGAGACAATATTAACGAGCCACTTTTATAGAAGAAAATGACATTTTCAGCACTCTCCAATGAGTACTGTAGTGCTTGAATTACTTTAACAATCCCCATGTTGGTACTAACTGTGCACTGTTGAACGACATTTTGCAAAAGCTCCTATTAAGAAACTTATAAATACACTTTTTTTTTTTTTTGCTGTATCCTTCAAGTCTTTATGCAACAGGATCTACAGGAACGAGCCACCCTGATCAAGTACTTGCACAACTGCTTGAAACATAAAATACATTTTGTGGAAGCTAAACTTTTAAATAGCAAATATAATGATATTTCTAAAAGCAAATCAACATTATGCTAAATATATTCTGTGTTTAGCAGTTTTGTATAAGCTGCACTTTAAAAATATATAAATATACGTTATAAAAAATGTGCTTTTTAAAAATTAAAAAAAGAGGAAATAAAGAAAATTGAAACACATTGGTAAGAAACACTGATCACTTACTGTTGTCAGCATCCATCCTACGACAACAAGGATGTGACACAGTCTTCTCATTCCCTATTCACTTAACTATCATTGTTACAACATGCCTTATGCTGACAAAAGGAAGTAGCCTTGTCAGTGAAAAACAGACTTCCTGTCAGCTTATCAAGGAATAAAGACACACTTGTTCTGTGTGAGACCAGCTCCAGAAATGCAGGACTATGAGCCAATATTAACTATCCACATACAACACCCCGGGATTGATTCTTCAAGTATCTAAACTCTTTTGAAGGGAAGGACTTCCATTATTCCACAATAACATTCCCTAAATTGGTGCTTTGGTGATGGTGGTGCAAAGCATAGTATTTAGCTCTTAAATACATCCACAGTGACCTGTTTGAGGTTAAGGATAGGTTGAGGCTTACAATGCAATTTTTACCTGATTGGGATAACTCAAATGGAAATCTTTAAAACCATGAACTGTAAAACTAAAACGCATGGAGCTTACTGCAAATAAAATGTAGTGCACTTCCCTAAAAACACAGTCATTTAGCATGTTGCTACAAATATAAATGTATTTATATGTGCGCCAATGAGTTCAATGGTACACATTTAAATACACATTTTCATGCAGCTAAATCTGATCCTGGAACAGACCACTCCCATCAAAATTTAAAACAACAACAACAACTTTATATTGTGTTATAGAAGCACCATCTCTCTCTCTCTCTCTCTGTTTTTCCCCCCAATTTTTTTTATTTACAGTACACGTTGCATTACATCGCCTTAAGCAACATCTTTTAATTGAGTAAGAGGAAGCGGTGCTGAGGAGTGCAAACTCCCATCGCTAATTATTCATCAGAAGTGAAGCATTTTTCCAGCAACAACTAGTCTGCTGGGCGTTTTCTTTAAGGGAGATAAAGCGTCACACCCGCAAGTAACAGAAGCCCCAGTTACACACTGCGCTCCATTAGCAACACAAACTTCACATGCCTTTCTTTTGTTATACTGATATTCCCTTCAAACGTCACTATGACTGCCTCCCTTGCACAGAACTGCGTTTTATGTGAGCTTTAATAGCCACTGACCACACAGGGGCACTGCGCTCTCACAAGCTGCAAGAACTGCAGGCACTGGTTCTGTGGCTTATTGGATTGGCTGTCCACATCTGAAAGAGTCATCACATGTAGCAATGAGAGCTGCGTGTTGGTGAAATTAATGTGAGGTTCTGGAGCTTTTATAAGTTAACTGTCACATTGCTTTGCAGCTTTCTCTTTACTCTTTACCAATCTCCTATGGATGCTAAAAATCAGGAATGGCACAGCAACCATGAAATCTGAGCAGTATGACTCTGAAAACCAAAAACAAAGTAATATATAAATTACTTGTGAGAAATGATTGCTTGGTTGTGCAAGTTATACTGATGGACAGCAAATCTAGCTCACTGAAGCAGAATATGCTGAAGCTTTAACCTCAAGTTCAAACAGCAGGACTATTACTGTAATTCACAGAACTCCACCTCTCAGTTATCATCTAATTAACTCCCTCAGTAGTCATCAGCACATTTCTTTTTTCTTTTTTAACCTCCTTAAAACTTACCGTTTTATTCGTTGTGAAAAGTAAGCAATGAAATACAGTACATTGAGACTGTAACTAATAGTTACTCCACTATTAGGACGGGAGTTATAAAGAAAGATGCAGAAAGTGTCTAACCAGACACAAAAATGCAAACGTGTTCCATCTAAAATCGCATGAATCTGATTGAAGACAACAGATCTACATAGGTTTTGGACATTTTTGCTTAACCCTTCCTGAGCCCTGGGACCATTTTTGTACATTTTAGTTTTTCAGTTACAAGCACTGTGTTGAATGGAATATAGCCAAATTCTCTAAAAAAAAAGTTTGGCATAATTTCATTTCAAAATTCAAGTCTGACTTCCTTAATCAAATGTCTTGACAAGTAATAAATAAAACAATTTACTGAAGATCTAACGCGTAATCTATTTTCTGTGAATTATTTTGTGAACTATTTTCTGTGTATTTACAGTGACACCATGTGCTTCATTTTATGCATATTTAAGCAAATTAAAGTGGTTTGAGGGTCTTAAATACCCTTTAAAATGGGACTCCTAACCCATTAAAATGCCTCCGTGTGCCTTCTGGCGACCGCCCTTGAGTGGAGATTACAAACACATGGCTGGAGAGCACACATAGAAAGCACAAACACTGTAATGCACACACAAGCGTTAAATTTCACAGGGACTGTTGTGGGAGATCACAAAACAGTTGATAATTGTGACTAATCCTGCTAGAATAGCAATGATACTCATGTTTATTTTCATAAACCTGGATTCCGGTCTAGTGTGCGATCTATTTATATGTACTTGCCTCATGTGTCAAGCCCGTGGACTTGCTGCGAAGCTTTGTGTCACTCTTCATCACAAATAAATTGGGTTTCCTTGACTCGTGTATACGTCTTTAACTGTATCTGAACTACAATAACACAGTTTAAACTTAAAATCAGTGAATTTATCAACTGGCTACAATAAACAAGGGGAACAAGAAGCACGAGTCGGGATAAAGCAACACTGAACACCTCTTGTTAGAAGTCATGCGAACAGTCAGTGAATCAGCTGCGAGTGATGCCCACGGGAGAATATTTCCATAGCGCAGACTGCAGCACCATGGACAGAAACACGAGCAGGAAAAAGAAAAATGGGGATCTTCCATCATGTAAAACAAAAATAAGAAAAACAAAACTTCGAATGGCCCACCTTCTTTGGACTTTTTCTTCCGCACCAGGGTTCCTCCTAATTTCCCGAGAAAGGACTCGTCCTTTTTCATTTTTGCGGTCTGAGGGTTCGTAGACACGGTCGGAGCCCCGGACATGTTTGTGTGTCTCCCTCTCTCTCCCTCTCACAGTGCTCCGTTAATAAGGCTCACTCCTCCCTGTGCTGCGTTCAGGCACAGGAAAAACGGTCCAATCACAGTGACAACAGACAGGCAAACAACAGCAGGAGCGGCGGTTGGTGGGCATCTACACAAACCACTGATTCACGTGTGAGTAAAACCTTCATTGCTTCGCCGGCTCTCCAACAGCGCCACCCGCAGGTCGGATTGGGAAGCAACGTGTGCGTCATCCCATGGGTTTGAGGGGGGCACAACAGATAGCCTCCCCCCAAAAAACGTCCGTACCAAGCCGTTGGAGTTAACCAATAAATTACTCTTTTTACCTATCTCAATATAACGAATTATTCATTTTGTGGTGATCGTATCATTGCACAGGAGTGAAAATTGGAAACCTAAAACTGTTTCCAGATTTACACATCACTGTTCATGAAAATAATAAGTACCACTGTTTAGTTGCAGCTAAACTGTGAGACACAATGTAATGACAGCAGAGCCAGTGGAAGCTGGAAATGGATCACCTGTGGTTTCAGTTTTAAAATCTTGGCTACGGCTCAAATTGAAATAAAGGAAACAAGAAATTAAACGAGGCTTTTGTTTGTTTTTTTATACATGGTATTACTGGTCTGGCACACTTGAGATCAAACTGGGATGTATGTGACCCATTAATTAAACTGTACTGAATTAACTTCCAGTTTAGGTGATCAGATGACTCACCCATTTCTATCTCACATGATGAGAGGCTCAAAAGTCTTCTGTTGTGAGTCTCACAAGAAACACGGCTTACAAAGAATTGTGGTGATCTCTGAATTCAAAGATATGCAGAGATCATTTCAGAACATCACCTTTCACAGCTGTTACAACAGGAAAAAAGGAACGGGGAGACACATAACCTTAAAGTAAATATAAAAAGTTAGATTCTAGATTTATGCTTGTAAAATGTGGTGAAAAATTACATTAAAATACAATATATAAGATCTGCCTTTCTATGATCAATGCCAAACCTTTGAACTGTATAGTTAGTGTGATTTATCTGTCAGCTTTCCCATCTGTTTGTATCTAACTCTGGATCATGAGGAGGCTGACGTCTTTCCCAGCTGTCACCCAGCAAAAGAGGGCTACACCCTGGACCTGTCACCAGTGGACTGCAGGGCCGACACATATATAGACCAGCAGAAAAGAGGTCTCCTTACTTGAATGAATGAAGACTGAAAGGCTCTAAAAACTGTTAAATGTGCCCTCAAAGGTTGAGAGTGTGCATGCAAGCCTACTCAAACAGCTTCCCTGGTGGTCAACAACACCTCTGTGAGGAAAGATAGCAATACAATGCCGATGTTCAAACCACAATACTGATACCTTGGGGCGAAAAAGTACAAAAGCAAAAAAACAAAAAAACTATTTGGCAGCCATTTTTTTCTTTTACAAATGTAACATTTATTACAGAGAATATCAAAGTTGCTTATGAAAACATGTTAAATTACATGACGTGTGCTATACAAGACACAACATTTCAATTTACAGCAAAAATCAGTCAACTATTCAATCATGTGAATGGCACAAAAAAAAGAAAGTATAACTATTTTGATCAGTGATTGCTTAAATAATTTTTATATTGCTGTAAAATTCATTAGCTCTTTGCACTTGGCTAGGTCTCCTGTGAAACTGATTTTGATCCAAGTGGAACTTCCTGATAAAAGAAATGAAAATTCAAAAAATCCAAATGTAACCAGCAGAAAACTGTTGTGACAAAAGAGATAAATGTCAGCTGCAGATCTGTAAACGTCATCATCTTTGTTTAGTCAACAAGGCTGATAACGCTCATACGCTGATACAACAGTACAGGTTAATCCAGCTTACCAAATAACTTAAACACTGTTTAAGTCATTGAATAGATTTTTTTTTATGAGACGGCAAAAGCTGGCGTTGATTGTGATATTGCTTGAATGAATATTATAACACATGCATAATTTCTAAGCAGCAGGACAACTGCTGTCATAATTTACCAAAAATAAAGTATCAAAAAGTCCATGACACCCTCCATCCTCAGTCTTCATCACTTCTTTGAGTTTGTGGTGCTGTTTTTAGAAGACAGAAAGTCCCGTTAATACAGTAGCAGTTATTCTAAGATCTGTGGATATTTATGTTGATTTCAAATGTGATGCTGCTGCACTCACCTGTGGTCTGAAGGAATTTCCAGTCTGCCTGCAGCCTGTGTCTCAGCTTCTCTATGGCCTCCGTGTCTTCTGTTAGCGGGGCTTGAAGTTGCTTCAGAGAGGCGGCTGGGTTACCGAGGAGGGAGGATGCTGTGAGTCCGATAAGCGCCTTCTCCTCCTCCTGAAATTAAGAAGTAAATGAATTAATACTGAACACTAATGCAAACATGCTGCCAACTCCTCTTAAAATGCTTCTTAAGGTTTCACAATATAGCAAAATTAGAGGACATCTACTGTCTTCTTCTTTCAGCTGCTCCCTTTAGGGGTTGTCAGAGTAGATCGTCTGCCTCCATATCACCCTATCCCTATCATCCTCTTTTGTCACACCAACACTTTGTATATCCTCCACTACCTTCATCAAAGACTCCTTCACTACATCCATCCAACCATATATCTCCAGAGCTCCTGCCTGGCAGCTCTACATTGTTGAAGACATCTAGTGTGCCTTTATGAAATCTTCCCCAGCACTCTTACCTGTAGTACCACCAGTGTATGTCCAAGTGCAAAGCTCTGCAGTAGGCCAATTAGTTGTTGCCACAAACTGTCACTGACTCCACTATCTGGCATTCGAACCAACACAACAAGACCGGGGTCGTATTCATACCCAAGGGGCAGGAGGAGGCCAAACACAGCCTGTGTGAACCCTGACGTGTCACTGCAGCCCTGTGGGTGAACAAACAAATGCATTTAAACACATTTAAAAAACAAAAGCAAAAAAAAAAAAAAACCTACTCAAATTGTCTATGCAGAAAAATACATCTCAGTCGCCTTTAAGAGCTGTATCATAAAGGTTTCTGTCCAGAAATCCTTAGCAACTGTGTAATAATTCAGAAACTCTGAATATTTAATGATGCAGTTTTAAAGGAAAGGGGGCTAATGCTGACTAGCGAGATGTGTGAGTGTATATTTCTGGCAAATATTAAATGTGATTACAAAGCAAGGAGCAGTACCTTCTTCAGACACACACGAATGTAATATTTGCAGCTCTGTTCCTCAGTCTGTGCACTGCCCATCTGCACCACAAGTGTTTCCCTGAAAACAGAAAGACTTTTTCAGCATGCTGTCCTCGCCGTTATGGACAAATAGTGTGTTTTATTGCATCAATTGTGCCTTAGAGTTTGGTTTTACTAAGACTAAAACAGAGAGCATAAATGATACTCGCCTGTCTTCTGTAATATGGCTTGGGACATTCCCGTCACCCACACAGACGACCAAAACGCTGCATATATAAAGACAAGTTTTAACAAAGCAGATTGCAATCTTGCTAATAAAACTTCAATATACAAGCGCACTCCAGCGGTATATTTAGTAGGCTATATTTATCATGTTAACTTGCACCTCTGTAGTTGTGCCATAGTTGTGCTTTGCAAGTATCTTCACTTCCAAGTGATATTTTTTTACTAATTTTGCAGTTACGTCCTAAAATCTGTCTGTATAAATAAAATGACTTCACTTGTTCACAACACGAGAAAGATAATGATATTTTATTTAGATTATTTCACCAAAAAGTACATAAAAATATTAGTTCCAAATAACTCCCAGATATGCATGGATTTAGGTTAAGTGGTGATTCTAAATTTGCTGTAGGTGCAAATCTGAGCTACAATAGTTTAGACTGCATTTCCTTTGCAAAGTGACCAAGCATATTCTGTGTATGTGTGTGTTTCCTGTAAGAATATTTCTAATCATTTTTAATCTCTAGCTGATATTTAAAAAGAGCAGAAGGTGTAAGATTTGATTAAGTCGAGGTTGTTATACCGGTTGCTGAGAACAGTTGTAACGTGCTGGACAATGCTTGTCATCGCCTTGGTAACGTCAGGGACCAGTGCAAGGCCACTGCAGATCTGAGAGCCGGGAATTAAAATTATATCATGTAGGCAGCTCAGCAAAGCACAAACTGTATTTACAAGACATGATATCATAATAGCACTCACATAAAAGAAACAAACAACATTATGGCTTTACCTCATTCTTCTCCATTTTCTCTGTCAGGGCTATAAGAGTGGAGAGGGTTATAAAAGCAGTACTGTCATCTGCGTCTCTGAGGAAACTCTCCCTTGTTTTAGAGAAAAAAAAGATTTCAAACCCAGTTACGGTGAAAACCATGAACTGAAATGAGCCACAACAACCCACTTATCCATACCTTAACTTGCTGGCTAAGAGTGGGTCAAGATCCTCTGAGAAGCTGAAGCATTCGCATCCCTCCGGGCAAGCCACGTCATCAGGGAGCACTAAAGCAGCACATACTGGAGGAGTGACGCGTTTTGGAGGTTCAGGCCACACCTTTTCCTCCGCGTCCTTTTCTTCTTCTTCTCCCTTCTCTGTCGTTTCTTCTCCTTCTCCTAATTTAATCTGTCTGGTGCTGATGGTGGAGGCGGGCAGATCAGCTGAAGAAGGGAGTAACTGTTTTGAGACCATGTCTTTTATAGTGATGAGAAGTTCAAACGGACGTAAACGTGAAATACAGCTAGCAAACCCTCAGCTAAGTGATGCTACATCACTCAGTTTGACTGAGGATGGAAACAAGTTAGAAAGAAATGAGGTTATCAGACTCCTGCAGCCTCAGGTCCCTTAAAGGCTCTGCTAAAGGCTCTGTTATGGTTACCTGCGTGTTTGAGGCACGACCAGTAGGCCTTATGAGCTGATCGGACACACTGAAGAGATTCAAGTGCACTGAAAAAGAAGAATTAAATTGCTGCAGTTATAAAACACACAAACTTTGAGACACAAATTTGACTGATTGTGATGCACACCTTATACAGGGACTTTTGAGGCTTGCAGGTCTCGGCACAGGATCTCCAAGCAATGTCTGGACTGTCTGACACACAGATTGGACGAGGGAAGTCAAGTTGTATCCCCCCTGGAAAACACAAAAACACAAGTTCCCAGACAACAGAACATTAACAGGCTGTTTTCTTGTTTCCATGTTTTAGCTGTATAGGCTGGGCGGCCTGACCTCCAGCACAGCACACAGTTTTCCTCCTGCTAGGTTCATCAGCAGGTGAGTCAGATGGGCAAAGACATCTGGAGTGGCACACATCTCACCCTAAATGTAAGTATAACAGTAAGCGAGTGGATGCAGAGGTTTATAGTGCATGCATGTAATTAGATAATGACATTAATAAATATGTCATACCTCTGGGTCACCGATGGCTGAGTCAAATCCCGCACACACCAAGACTAAGTCTGGGCAAAACTATCAAAAACAGTTGTATACTTGAACCAAACATTTTATAGATCACCTGCCTTTAGGTAGGAAAAAGGTAATTTTTGGAATGGCTCACCTCATATGCAACTGGCAGAAGAACGTGACAGAAGACTGACAGATAGTCACCATTTTCCATGCCCACCTGAAATATCATGATGAGGTCTTCTCAGTAAAAGAATAAAACACACATACAGCTTGTACACACACAATCAGGAAAGCAAATAGCATGCATGTACACACTACCACAAACATAACCTCACTGGTGGTGGCATTATGTGACACTGTGAACTAGGCTTAAGATAAAGCAAGAAGCAAATAGAAAAAACCCCCATAATGAAACCATAAGTGTGCAGTATTTCTGACCTTGTTCCATGGTACATTTATATTGAATCCTGCCCCTTTCTCTTTGCCAACAATGTCGTAGTCAGAATCTCTCAGATGAGGCCAGAATTTCTGATGCTCATAGCGGTGCCAAGAGAAGTAGAGCACGCTGTGAAAAGGAAAACAACAAACACAGTGAGCAGAATTTGAAACGCAAGCAGACAACATCTGCTTCTCCTTTATCAAAGACTCACCTGGGATCATCCTCAAAGCAATACTGCACCCCCTGACCGTGATGTATATCCCAGTCAACTATCAACACCCTGAAGACAAAATCTGAGGTGAATACATACAGCTGTGGATTTGTGGATCGTTAAAATCCTTAATGATTACCAGAATAAGCATAAAGACTAAAAGTCACATTACCTTTGGACTCCATATTTCTGCTTAGCATATTGAGCCGCTATAGCCACATTGTTGAACACACAGAATCCATTAGCAGCACTGCGCATACTGTGGTGTCCTGGTGGTCTATTAATAATAAAAAAGAAGCAGTTATGTAAAAAAATAAGATTTTACACTTGTTGTTGCCCACTTTGCCCATTAACTACTAAAAAGTTAATCACTAACAAACTAGTAAAAATATGAATGTAAATGTAATGACTTAATATTTACATTCCTATTAACTCATCAATAATGGACAAAACAAAGGCACTAATACTGAACAAGCCATGAGTGCATATCAGAACTGCTGTATCTCAGCCTCACCTGACTAAAGCCATGCCATTCCTCACCTTCCCTGTCATAACACTGTCTACCAGCTGCAGTGCAGCACCAGCAGCAAGCTTGGCACAGTGGTAGATGTTCTAGGATGGTAAATGACATACAGAAGAGGATGTCAGATACAGATTTTCTGTTCCTGTTAAGCGGCTGTTAAGTGGGAGACTTACTGGGTGGAAGTAGACATCACCGTACTGACGAGTGAACTCCATAAGGTCCTCCAGACTCATGTAAGGAGTCTTCTTCACCGCCTCCAGGTATTCCTCACTGTTGAGAGGAGCAAAGTAAACACAGCTCAGTGAACTGAAACAAATATCTAAACTATATCATACCTTCATGACAGGAGTTAGATAAGATGACCTGTGAGCCAGAAGAATTTCTGCGTCCGTGGCCTCACGGACAGGTACGGAGACGCAGCGATCAGCCAGGCCAGTCCTGACCAAAGTCTCATGACTCACAGTCAGACGCTCAGGCACCTCAAGCTTACAAGCTGGACTGCAGGAAAACATTACACACTTAATGAATATTTGTTAATTAGAAAATAAACATGACACTGATCCATTTTACTATTCTATTTCTTTCAGCTCTTATATAAAAACAAGAAATATATAAAAGACACAGTGAGACATGCCAAATGAACTCTGTAGAAGTTAGATATGGAAAACAGCATTTTGCTAAATATGACTTTGTAAAGGAGATAACCAAAGCAACAGACTGTGCAGGAGAGAGGTGAATAAGAGAGTGCACACAGGTGGAGAGGGTGCAGATGAATGTCAGGGGTGATTTGTGGCAAAAGAATTGCAGCAAGAGTGAAAGGGAAGGTTTACAAGATGGTAGTGAGACCTGCCTTTGATGATGACAGAGCTGAAGCTGTTAATTCAGATGTTCATAGATGTAGTGAAGGAGGACATGTAAAGGGTTGGTATATCAGAGGAGGATGCTAGGATAGGGTGAAATTGAGGGAGATGTGGCGACCCCTAAAGAGAGCAGCCAAAAACAAAGAGAATAAACCCAGCAACATGGCACGGTTCAGACAAAGACATTTATTTCAGCAGTAGAACTGCAAATAGACAAAAGCTGGCGGTCAAAGCTCGTTGTCTTTCCAAAATAAAAGCATGAGTCTTAAACTTTAGAGTATTTTCGGCACATTTTGGCATCTAAGAGTCACAAACATAATAAATATCACAATTGCATTTACTCATTTTTTAACTGCGAAAGTTAAACCATACGTAGACCTCAATTAGTCCAAAAGAAAACAAAAACTATTTCGCAACGTTTTTAAACAGGTGGTGTAGCAGCTATAGCGGGCCGGGTGGGTGTACACTGAAAATCCCCGACCTGACTAAACGTGACCGAACAAAGTGCAACCGTAATAACCAAAACGGGTGTCTTCTCTAACTAACCGTGCCAGCAACAAGGAACAACTTAGGTTCCCATGACTTCTGACAGATCGCACATTTTAGCCAGTGTTTAGTAATGGGAGAAAACTAATAACTTATTTGATGAAGTTACCCGTTCAGTGAAATTACAGTATGAAATATTTACTCCTTGATATACTTTAGGCATGTTAAGCTACAGACATTTGCAGAAAAGACATTTGAAGATTTTTCTTTTTAGCCACGTAAGCTTTATAAACGTAAACATGGATTTACTACTCACTCAACCCAGAGCAGTTTGTACTTGGTCATCTCGTCATCATAAATCAGCGCTGTTCCCATCTTCGTTATTCCTCGGGTAAGAATAGGTAAGTAACTGCGACCCTCACTATGAGAGTAGCGACGTTTCTGCAGACAGTTTCCAAAAGGACACGAAGTAAGTTTAAAATGAACCGCCGACTAATTAATTTTGATCCAACATTGGCAGATTTTTATGCAACATATAAACGAATACCAGTATAATACCAAAATTCAGTGACTGTACAAAACTGTTTACAGTTATTCATCGACGCATATGATCTTCTATGAGTTTTATGTTGGTTTTCACACAGTTCACTAGCGCAGCAGCGCCACCTGCTGGGCGGGGTTCGATACTCGTCGTTCATTATCTGTCCCACTGATACCCAAAGTGACAGAATCACCGGATAGTATCAGTGCTGGGGTATCTTGGGTCATTTACAAGAAATTCATTAAATTTGAACTAAAGTCAGATTCTTAATTTCTTAGTTTGGGCATGGTTGATTAGTCTTATTTGGATACAAACCACAAAGGCAGAACTTTATCCTTAACTTTAACTCATTGTTAAACATACAATATATGAAAAAATAAATACAAATTAACAATATTATTAGTACTGTATCCTGTATATCCTTGGACCTATATTATCTTTTTACTATTGAAGATCTACCTCACTGCACTTACACTTTATATTTTTGTGTTGATTTTTTTAAGGTACATGGAGGTTCAAACTTCCTGTGGCTTCCTTAGTATTTAAATCAGTTATTCATGACATGTCTTGTTTGAGCTGTATGACTGTTTTGGAGACTGCTGTTTGAGGTGTTAAATGATGTCCCATTGTACTGCTACTGATACAAATGGAGGGGCCAGAGTATTCGAAACACTTTAGAGAAGCGAATGTAACAACAGCACTGAAGAGGTAAGCTCTAAAATTTGAAGTAGCTTCATAAAAAAGTGAACATTATACCTGTGTGAAAAGTGTGCCTCCTGGTAGGACGCTGTACTTGCCCATTTAAAGTCAGTGTTCTTCATAAAGGGATTATAAATCTTTTATTTTTTTCAAAGGAAACTGAAAGAAATCTCCGTCCCGGGTCATCCGTGGATCGGGTTTCCTCCGAGGCGTGGGCACCTATAAGCAGAGTTTTGTCTTTACCCTATAAGATTCAAAATTATTCAAAGTAACACTCAGGTATGCCGTTCAGCAGGTTAGTTACGACGTCGGGAGTAGCTTGGGAGAACAAGGAAACACAGACTGCTTCAGGTTGCCTTCCCAAACCAACTCAAAGGTTTATTCATCATACAACAGTTTATATAGAGGAAAAAGGTTCGTGTGTCAGCAGATTCTCAGTTCAAACCGGTACAGACCAAATAAGGAAGCGTCTTCCTGCCCTCTGAGCAAAGAAGTATCCTTTGTATAGTTTATCAGTTCAGCTACAATTTATGATTATCCCAGCGAAATACACTCCTAGACATAGAACACAGAGTTCTTTCATTAGTGAATTCTGAAACAAACCACCTGGCCTTTAACAAGCCTTTTTCTAAGAGATAAAGAAGGGAGGATGGGAGTAAGGAAGTGATCTCTGTGGTATTTTCGACCTTGAGGTACCATCCTGTGATTCTTACACATTAATTCTTGGGTCACAGAGAAAGAGAAAAACAACTAGTAAATGGGCCTTATTGAGTAACAGTTTTCCTGTATAATATCACTATAAAACAATATCCTGTAAATGCTACCATGGTATCAAAATATCACAACAGAAACTTTGCAACAAATGAAAAAAAAATTCTTTACATTACTTCCTGACATCATTTTAATAATGAATAATAAAAACAGTTTAACAAAAATCAACAAATAATTCAAGATATACAGGAGTGCAAAATATGGAAACAGTTCATGTTACATGAGAAGATTTGATTTGACCGGAGAGGATGTTTTGCATGGAATCTTAATGGAATGGGTGGAATTTTTCCTGTGTGAAACAAAGCATCAGAAACCAGAATATATATTGCATGCCTTCTTCTGATGATAATATTTATTTTGAAAATACTGACATACGTACACAATGTCATGCATTCCATTTTATTTTCACTGTTCATTACATAGGGTTAGCGTTACTTAATTGTCAGAAAACATTGCACCCTGATATCTTGACTTCTTGAGTTCTTCAGGTGTGGCAACACCCATCTCCCTAACTCCCCCCTCCTGTTCCTCCTCTGTCCTGTCTGCTGTTTCTTCCTGTGTCCTCATGGGAAAAGCTGAGCTCTGCTCCCCTTTCTCTTCAACTCCTTCAGCTTCGTGCTCTTCCTTTCCCTTTGCTCCTTTTCTTTTCATCCTGCACAACACGAGGAAAGCTCCTTTGCATCTCTTCCTAAATGATGGGTCACAGGCAGCGTAGAGGAGAGGGTTCAGGCAGGAGTTGAGGTAGGCTAAACAGGTGACATATGGATGAGCAGCCAATAATATCTGATCTAAAGAGCAGGAGTATGGGACAAATCCAAACTCAAGCAGCAGGGACACAGTTTTATTGACATGGAGAGGCAGCCAGCACAGGAAGAATGCCATCACTAACGTGACAATGACCCTGAGGAGTCTGCGCTGCCGTCTACGGTCAGGACGAGGGCCCCGTCCGAAATGTCTGCTGAGTAGTTGGACCAGTGAGCAGTAGCAGACCAATAAGATGACAAAAGGAAGCAGGAAGCCAATAAGAGTTGATTTAATACTTAATGCAGCAGCCCACCACATCTCTGTCCTGTTTTTTTCTTCCTCCTCCAGCTCTGCTCCAGTCAGCATGGAGTAATCCATCTGGCAAGAAAGGAAGACAGACCTGGAATCAGCGGGTTCCAGCTGCCAGTCGTCCTCATATTCAGGGTCAAGCTCCACCTCCCGGACAGAGCGCAGCAGCAAACCGGGAAGTGCCAGTATTCCCGCCAGCACCCACATCCCTCCAAGTATCCACAAAGCCTTGCTGGGGCAGCTCCTTGGTGCATGGTGGCTGGAGTGCCGGTGCCTAGTCAGAACCCAGTAGCGCTCCACACTTAGCATGCTCAGGCTGAACACGCTGGCATACATGTTCAGAGCTGTGAGGAAGCTGCTAATCTGGCAGAGAGGTTGCCCAAAAGGCCAGTGGTAGCCCATCGCTGTGTAGACGGCCCAAAGAGGAAGAGTCACAAGGAAACAAAGGTCAGCTAAAGCTAAACTGGCAATCAGAGAGTCAGTCAGCGAGCAAGAGGGACGGGAGATGGAGGGAGAGCAAGAGGATGAGGTGGAGGAATGGGAGGATGTTCTGTAGCTTTGCCTGGAGGAAAATCCACAGTTTGAACTTTGAAATTTGCCAGTGTTGTTAATGTGCTGCTGACTGCTTCTAAAAATGTTGCTGCAGCAGAACTGGCCATCTTCTGCTGGCTTTCGGTCCCTTCTCCTCCTCCCCTTCACTCGGTCCAGGTAGGCCCAAAGCACCAGGCTGTTGCCAGGACAACCAACCAGAAATGCTAGCAGGTAGACAGATGGGATGATGAAAAACGAGGGAGACCAGTCACTGTAGTCACAGAGAGGGGGGTTGGTAGGAGCAGGGGAGGCGAGATAAGCTGGTTCTGACATCACTCTGTATATACTTGGTTTTTTATCGAAAAGGTTTTGGCATTAAAATCCACTGGAGTTTTGAAATACTGTAGCCAAAACAGCATAATATCTAGATGTGAAGAGACAAGATTCCTGCACTGGAGGAATGGTTTTAGGTGAAGAGGTCCAAATTCCAGGAGTGGATAAGCCTCCAGTTCACATCTGTTGATTTTGATGGTCTGGAAATTCAGTGAAAGATACAAATAGATTTTAAAAACTTTAGCTACACTCATTTTTGGGATTATGTAAATTTATGTTTTTTCCATGCTCATGCTTCTCCCGAAAATATATTAAGGATCATGAGGACCTCACTTTTTTCTATACAGCAATTTAAACACTTAGACAAACAATTTTAGGCAATTTTAACATAATTTAAAACTCATACAAGACAACAAACAGAATCAAGACTGCAACAGTGCACACTAAAACCTTAAGTAAGGAATTTCTAGGACCATGAGCACTTTCACTGTGATGACAAAACATGATTTAACTGAGTAAACATTTATAGCTTTCTGCTTTCACGTTCAATTCTGAAAGTGAATTCTGAAAATCTGCATAAAGCTCTCTCCAACTGGCGTGTTTTATAAATACATTTTTTATCTTGACTATGTGAAATAAGAGAGGATTTTGATGAAGACGCTTACCTTATACTTGCTTTATTACCTTGGATAAAACCAATTCACAGGTGCTTACAACCATGGTACGATAGTTGTTATACAGAAATCAGCATCATCCCATCTTCTCCTGCTGAACTTCCAGTCTGGGTTTTCTTCTGTCTCTCTCTCTATCTCAGCTTCTGTAACAACTGAAGAAGGTGAGTGTTTCTCTTAAGTCTAAATATACACCAGTGTCGCCTAAACACACACACAAGTAAACTAAAACCCAGAACCCTCCTTTCTCCCATTCTCCAAACTAGACCACCCCAGCAGAAAGTAACAAGACCTGCAAGCATCAACCCCCCCAACACAAACATACTCACCTCCCAAGAGACACAATAACTCCACTCATCCTTCCCCCCACAAACTCGAGATACACAAACAGAGTCCTCCGTCTCCTATACTGCTCGTATTCTCCATGCAAAGACACAAACAGATCCAAATGCACCTATAGTACACAAATACGTGCAAACACAAGCACCCTCTTTGTTGTCGGGGGTCTCACATTTGCTCTCAGTGGTCAAATGCGGCTACCCACACTGAGAGCAAATAACAGCCCTCACATTCATAGTCAGACTACAATATCAGAATAGAGGCAGCCTTCATGAATACAATGAAAAGGCCTTCAAGCCATTGATCCCTACCCAGTGTAAACTGGGACAGAAATAAGAATTTCCATGTGAAAGTACATCCAAACCCACAGCTGTGTTGTCTCATGTCTTATGGAAGCTGCTAAAAAGTCCATTAAAATCATGCTCAGCATGGATTCTGAGATCCTTTCTCAATTTCAGCTGTACAAACAGCATTATCAGTTATATTCAAAGGAGTAAGACACTTTGATCGAAGTAACAAAGTCAGTTTAGTCCAAGAAATGTATTCGTTTTATGGACTTATTTATCTTCATTCTGCTCATCCTTAAAGTGCATTTTCTCTTTTGGACTTTCTTCCTAATAATGAATATGGTAAACAATGACTCACACTGTTAGTTGTTATGCTTACGAAATGCAATAATAAATGATTAGGACTTAATAATAAAATCATTCCAATTTATAAGATGATAAAAGACTATCTTTAAGAGGTAGTTGGAAATGTCCTGTCTAAACCTACATATTGTAAGGAGGGAGGGATAATGACGAATGGGGTCAGCGTGGAATTACAGTGTAAATAGTGAAGATGTTAGGATAATAAACAGGAAGTGCGTGTTTCCACAGAGGTCATTCTGCCACTAACCTGTAGCTATGGGAACAGATGTTTCTAAAAAAAAAACAAAAAAACATTCCAGTCAGTCTTTTCTCTTATAACACACACACACACAAGCACACACATGCACACAGACACAAGCAAACACACACACATGCACACAAAACTTTACTGCTGAGAAGAAAGGAAAGGCAGAGTAAATACAAGTAAAAAGAAAAGAAAACTGTAGGCTGTTGTGTGCTGATCTCAGAGGTCAGTTTGCATCTGTTTTCAGATTTTATTCAGTCTACCTACTTGTATTTTTGCTAAAATGTCAGTATAATTCTTGTATTTTATCATGCCCCTCAATGCAATACAGCATAAAAAATAAAACTAATAACTGAAATATGTTGTATTGTCATCAAGCTGTCCAGCAGTATATAAACACAATCATCTTCAGCTGCAAAATTAAAGCAATAAAGACTCTAATTAATCAATAATATAACAATTATGACCCCACATAAAGAGTATTATTAGATATTGATGATAAAAATGTTTTTTTTTACTTTAGTAGGATTAAGTAGAATTTTACCCAGATACAGAGTGTAAATACTTGTTTTTCCATTTTTTCACTGTTTTTTTTTTTTTACAACAGTTACTCATTAGTCTACAAAAGGCGTGTAAGTGTGCAATAAAGTGCAATGCCACTTTTCACATTTCACCTAAATTCATGCATAGAGCTGCATATGAGCCTGAATTTCAGACCACTGTCATCAATTTCTTAAAACTATATTTCTCCTTTTATTTCATAGAGAATCCTTGTAAATCTAACCATATGTTTAGGATGCCTACAAGTCTTCCACTTGAAAAATGTTCTTTCGGCTTTGCTGTGCCTGTTAATTGGTACCTTTTTAAACATGGTAGTGGATCGTTTGCCTGCTGAAAGGAGAACAAGATAAGGATTTGCATAATATGCCTGATATGGAAAGAGCCACAAGACAGGCAAAAAGCACACAGCGGTAGAGTCTTTCATGGGGATTAAATGCACTGTGGAGAAATAGATGTTTCATCATGTCTGTCTACAGAACAGATCAAGCTTTCATCTGTCTTCTGATTGTCGTGATGGTAGGAGGCGAGGTGCAGGAAAGCCTTTCATCCGAGTGTAAGCAATTTTTGTATATGGGGACGCTGCTTCGAGGGCTTCAAGAGCAGTCGTTTAAAAAGATTTGCCAGTTCTATGGGGGTAAGCCACGATTTGTAACCCTCTACGACACCTTCAACCACATCCCTATTTATTCTGCCTACACCTTCAAGCGCTCAGACGGCTCCAAGAAAGTGGACGTGCCTTGGATGTATGAGCCGCAGGTAGGCAGGGTTGCTAGCTTTGCTGTCTGAGCCTTCAAATGTGTTCTGACCATCTGCCAAAAAATGGTGGTGTTTCTGTATTTTGTTTCTGTGTGTGTCTGTGTGTGTGTGTCTAATATCTGCTGATATTCTCATGCACTGGTAAATAGGCTGTAGTCAACAGAACAGGGTTATATATAAAATAATGACCTGTATTGCAAGTCTCTTTATGCCCGTTGTACAATATAATCAATCCAATGCCATTTTTTTTCTCTCAATATGACGTGATATCATTCATGACAAATATGTTGAGATACAGATATGTATGAGAGCTTATGGACGAATAGTAATTCACCACAGTTTAAATACAACTAATCATTTCACTTTTTGCCACTAGGTGCTTGTCACAAAGTTTGAAAATTGAAACTCCAGTTTTATCAATAAATGCACTACTACCACTGCTGTGAGGTTACCAGAAGGTCAAAAGTTCTTTTTTATCAAGTAAAATGCTGTTGCTGCAAAAAATTACAACCTGAATGTTCTGTTTTTGCTAATTCACTGTGATCAGTGCAAATGTATAGGTTATGTATGTTAAAATATATTAAAATAAACATAGTTGAACTAACACTTTTTACTAGCAGCATCTCAGCCTTTTAATAATCTTTTTGTAAATGATCAGTGAAGCCCATTTTCAGAATGCACACCCTTTAAATAAAATGAAGATGACACATTTAGTGTTGTTGCTGGTAATAAATAATATAAATATATAAGAAATCTAAATATCCTGTTTATTTTACAATTTTAACATGACCATGTTAATAGCTCTCCTCAGTGTCCGGCCCCAGAGACATGCAGCAGCTGCCTTCAGAAAATGTGCATGGGAGTTTTGAGGATGCTCAGGCTGTGCTTGAGGACTACTCCGACACTGTGATCTACGAACGCGGTCAGCTCAATCCAGACGAGCACCAGGCCGACCCTGACGACAAAGCAGCCACCTACACGTTGACAAATGTGGTTCCTCAGGCTCGTGAGTTCAACATTGGTCCATGGAAACAACACGAGAACACTATCCGCAGGAGGCTCAACAACTACTGCAGGGGCACCGCCTATGTGGTCACCGGGGTCACCACGTCAGGCCACACAATCCGCCGTCACAACATCAACCGTGTGGGCATCCCTACCTACCTGTGGTCAGCCTACTGTTGCCCTGATTATGACCACAATGCTCCGTACTCCGAGCGCTCCAAGTTCCCTGCGTTTGCATCTCGTGGGCTCAACGACAGAGAAAATAATAAAGTTATAGAGATGACGGTGCAGCAGCTGGAGGATTTCCTGAAGAGAGTAACTTATGTTGACAGCTCTTTCCAGATATTCTATGACAACTGCCTGCCTCCTAATGGTGCACCACATTTGTCTTAAAAAATTAATTACATTTCCATTAGTGTGTAAAACAATCAAAATGTTTGTTCATCTTCACATTATCTCTGGCAAACCCATGCTCCTTATAAATTAAAACTACACCTGCCTCTGTAGGCCTTTTGTTCAGGACAGAGATTAGACCAGCTGTTTTACATTTTCTCGTACACCTTAACTACAGCAGTTCTCTGCACCTCAGTTTGCACTAGTTCTACAGCCTTAGAAGAGCATTTCTAGATTTTGGGAAAAGTACTCGCTGCTAATTGCTCTGACATTTGGATTTCAAACTGTACCATTAAATGTGAACTACACACAAAAGAAACAACATTATGGCCATTTAATTAGAATATAAAAATAAAATCCTCTTTCTGTCTGCTACTCTATTTTTTTGTGACTGTCTATTCATTTTATTCAGCGTCTGGTCTCTTTACTCGTTTTTTCACACAGGAGGTCACACATGATACAGTATTATAACATAAAACAGACAAGCCGATATTAACTCCATGAATTATATCAGTGAATGAGACTGAATGAATGATATTTCGGGCAGATCCTGGCAGTTGGCATATGACAGCAGGTGGTCATCTCAACTGTGGATGCTGTGACCAGCAGCAGATTGATAAAGAGCCCATATGAGTCAAAGAATAACTTGCTGATGTGACCAGAAGAGGGAGACCCTATCAGTGTGATCTCAAGCTTCACTATTTTCACTTTTGGGCAGTGCTTTAAGTGGCCCAAAAGAGGTGCCGGTACTCTATTTTTTTTCCGCCTCCCCTGAGGTAACAACAACTATATTGAATGGGTTTTATATACAACAGTCAACAGACAACCTTATACAAAATAATAAATCATTTTATTAGTTTATGGATTTGCTTGGGCTAGAAAGAGCTACTGAACATAAATAAAATGTGCAAAAAGGTATTGAAATTTTTTTTAACAAAATGTACATAAAATAAATTATAAACTAATTTGTATTTTGCTCTCTCTTGAGTCACTGCTGCTATCAGCAGCAGCACTTGTAAAGTGTACCTGCAGAGCTTGGTAGTTCTCCCATACTGCTTTCACTGTTCTCTCACTTGAAGCAACCCAACGCACTGATAAAACACGGCCTATCACAAGGAGACGTTGTCCAACATTGTGAGCACTCTCGGTTAACTCCCTTTGGTTTTTTGGTGATGCATGGTATAGGGAGTAAAGCTGATCTAAGAATATTTTAAAGTGGTTGATTCCTCCTACCTCCTTCAAAACATCACAAACTGCCAGTTCCAGTCTGTGATTGGAACAATGCCAGACAAACAGGTAAGGGAATTTGGAACAAAGCTGTGCAGCAACTCCTGCTTTCCTCCCAAGCATCACTGAGGCTCCATCACAAGCAAATGCCAACAAATGTTCCTGTAGGTAGTGAGGGTCAAAGCCATTATTATGAAGACATCCTAACAGTGCTTCAGTGATGTCCTTTGCTGTGGTCCCCTGCAGCTCAATCAGTTCAAAAAGTATTGTGTCTGGATTTTCACTGGAAATAGCTGACCGCAGGCACACGACAAGCACAGACTTTCCACTTATTGTAGTGGATTCATCAATGAGCACACACAATTTTCTTTCATTCATCACTATGTCATTGACTACCTTCTTTTTCATTTCAGCTGCAATGTGATCCAGTATATTTGCACATGAGTTATTAGAGTGCAAAACTCTGCCCATCTTGACACCATTTAAGACTGGCATGTCTGTAAAGGCACGCCCATGCTTGCCAATCTTATAAGCTGTTCTAAACACATTGCAAGTTGAAGCGTAGTCAGCCTTTCTCATATCTTCAATGTGTTTTTGCATTGTATTTTGTGTTGCCTTCTCTTTTATTTCAACTGCTTTCTTGTGATAAATTGAGTCTCTGTGCTCTTTTATTTTCTTTCGTAGTGAGTTTTGTTGTGCAGCCTTGTCCCTTCCAAAAGACGAGATTAAGCACCCACTCCACTCCTGCGACACTCTCTGCCCTTGCTGCATGTCCACGCGAGCACAAACTTGACTACACACACTACAACCCAACTTTTGATTTCTGCTGATCAGCCACTTGTAATTTGTGGAGAAATACCGGACTTGTGCTTGGGACCAACATTCTGGCCACTCATGCTCGCTAACGCGGCTGTTGTCATCGGTAGAAATGGTGTCATTCTCGTCCTCGTCGTCGCCAAAAGTGCCGTCGTCCGCGGCTGCGACACTAGTGCAGCTTTCGTTAGCTTGCGTCTGACCTGCAGCGATATCATTCTGGCTTGGTGGGGTGTCAGCCAGCGAGTCCTCTGATTCTGACCTTGTTCTTTTACTAGTCAGAGTCTGAAGCCAGGAGAGCATATTAAGTGTTCATTGTTTTTGTATTTTAACGAGCAGCTGTTTGCGCGTTTTACACACACTCTCCGGACCACGTTGAGTTGTTGACATGACAACGGCAAAAGCGACGCATGCGCTTTTCACTTGTAAAACACATTGGTGTATGGGTAATGTAGTCTCTGCTCTCGGTGGGACGAATTAGGAAGCGTGCTTGTGAAGGGCGCTCTGTAAAGCGGCAGCGCAGCCAAACGATTATAACAGATGTGCAAATGAGAGTACCGGTACGCTAAAAGCACGTTCTGGGCGCATGGAGAGGTGGCGGTACTCTCAAGAGCTATATTTAGAAGTGGCGGTACTGAGTACCGGCGCGTACCGGCCCACTTAAAGCACTGCTTTTGGGGGAGTGAAAAGAGAGAAACAAGGTCATGTTCAGCTGTGTCTGTTACTTTACAGTAATGTCCACATTTGTCCAATCCATTCTGAACCCTGAAAATTTATGAAACTATATACATAAAAATGACTGTAATCCATAATAAATTAATTAAACAGACATGTTTTATTCTAAAATCCCTTGGATTGAAGTTGAAAGTCTGAATTTCAATCACATATTGATTGATTTAAAATAGACTGTGATGGAGCATAGAGGCAAAATGATCAAAAATCATGGCATTGTCTAAAAACGTATGGACCCAATATTATGCTGCAAATTGAATCACTTTTGCTATTCCCAAAAGGAGAATGAAACTAAGAAGAAGTAGTGTAGATAGTCTAACTAAATACAGTTGTAATGATTGTGTATTCAATTCAATTTTATTTTATTTATACAGCACCAAATCACAACAAGAGTCACTTCAAGGTGCTTTATGTTGTAAGGTAAACCCTACAATAACACATACAGAGAAGAACCCAACAATCATATGACCCCCTATGAGCAAACACTTTGGTGACAGTAAGAAGGAAAACATCCCTTTTAACAGGAAGAAACCTCCCACAGAACCAGGCTCAGGGAGGGGCAGCCATATGCCACCACCAGTTGGGGTGAAGGGAAGAAGACAGAAAAAAGACATGCTGTGGAAGTGATCTGGCGTCATAGAAAGATAGGTTTCATCTGCATAGCACTGAAAATGTATGCTATGCCTTCTGATGGAGGGAAGCATGTATAATGTAAACAGAATTGGTCCTAGCACTGAACCCTGTGGAACTCTTTTACATGAACAAAGTGGAATCTGTTGGATAGATATGATTCAAACCACTGCAGTGCAGTACCTGTAATACCTACAGCGTGCTCTAATCAGATATTATGGTCGACAGTATCGAACGCTGCACTAAGGTCTAGCAGGACAAGCACAGAGATGAGTCCACTGTCAGAGGCCATAAGAAGATCATTTGTAACCTTCACTAAAGCTGTTTCTGTGCTGTGATGAGCTCTGAAACCTGACTGAAACTCTTCAAATAAACCATTCCTCTGCAGATGATCTGTTAGCTGTTTGACAACTACTCTTTCAAGGATTTTTGATATGAAAGGAAGGTTGGAGATTGGCCTATAATTAATTAAAACAGCAAAAGATGTTGTTTTTTTTTAAGTAACAGTTTAACTACAGCCAGCTTTAAGGCCTATGGCACATAGCCAATTATTAGAGATAGGTTAATCATATTTAAGATTGAAGCATTAATTCTTTGTAGGACTTCTTAGAGCAGTTTTGTAGGAATGGGGTCTAAAAGACAAGTTGATGGTTTGAAGGAAGTAATTACTGAAGTTAACTCAGAAAGATCAATTGGAGAAAAAGAGTCTAAATGAATATCAATGGTACTGAAAGTAGCTGTAAATAATGTTACATCTGTGAAATGATTTTGAGTAATTTTTTCTCCAATGGTTAAAATTTTAATTGTAAAGAAATTCATGAAGTCATTACTAGTTAGGGTTGAAGGAATTGTTGGCTCAACAGTGCTCTGAGTTTTTGTCAGCCTGGCTACAGTGCTGAAGAGAAACCTGGGGTTGTTCTTATTTTTTTCAATCAGTGATGAATAGTAAGATGTTCTGGCTTTGTGGAGGGCTTTCTTATAAAGCAGCAAATTATTTCTCCAGGCTAAATGATGATCCTCTAAATTATGTGACACACCATTTCCTCTCCAGCTTACGAGTCATCTGCTTAAGGCTACATGTTTGGGAATTATACCACGGAGTCAGGTACTTCTGATTTGAGACCTTACAGGAGCTACAGTATCCAGAGTCATATGTAGTGAGGAGGCAAAGTTATTAACAAGATAATCAACCTCTGTTGGAGTAGCGTTGCTCTGCTCTGTGTTGGTGCAGGGCCTTGAACATGATAACAGTGGGTGAATTATATTCTTAAACTTAGTTACAGCTTTCAGAAAGACA
Organism: Rhamphochromis sp. 'chilingali'; assembly: GCF_963969265.1. Classification (NCBI taxonomy): domain Eukaryota; kingdom Metazoa; phylum Chordata; class Actinopteri; order Cichliformes; family Cichlidae; genus Rhamphochromis; species Rhamphochromis sp. 'chilingali'. The sequence goes on along the minus strand of NC_137930.1, from coordinate 51,324,564 downwards.
TCTACTGTGATGAAGTCTACTCCCCACTGCTATTTAACACTGTTAAATGTAAAATTTTTATTCCATATGTTAAAACAAGATCTAGAGTGTGATTAAAGTGGTGGGTGGGTTCTCTTACATTTTGAGAGAAGCCAGCTGTGTCTGATAACAGATTAAATGCTGTGTTGAGGCTGTCACTTTTACATCTACATGGAAGTTAAAATCACCCACAATAATTAATTTATCTGAGCTGAGCACTAAATCAGGTAACAAGTCTGAGAAATCAGACAGAAACTCTGTGTGAGGCCCAGGAGGATGCTAGATGATAACAAATAAGGCTGTTTTTTGAGTTTTCCAGCTGGGGTGGACAAGGCCAAGCATTAGACTTTAAAATGAATTAAGTCTGTTTTGGTCTTCAGTTGATTAACAAGCTGGTGTGGAAAATTGCTGCCACACTGCCCCCTTGGCCTCTGCTTCGAGGATTCTTATAGTTAGTATGACTCAGGGGTGTTGATTCATTTAAACATAGGTTTCTGTAAGGTGGAGTATTTGTTGATCAATCTCTAACAGCGACTTGGAAGAGAGACCTAATGTTTAATAACCCACATTTCACTGTTTTATTCTTTGGTGCTGTTGATGATACTGTGTTCCTTTTTCTTTGTGATTTTTTAAAATGTCTAAGTCATTTTTTGATGATTTTTATCTGTTTTTTTGTCTGTTTGGGAGCAGAGATAGTCTCTAAGCGGATGGGGTTTTGGGGTGATAACAGGAGGAGAGAAGCATGAGAGTATGAGAGATGTTAAGGCATATGGTGAAATAGATGGTGAAATTAGGAGGAAGTTAGATAGTGCTGTGGTGTCATGAGTTATGGTTTGAGGCGAGGCATTCACATGCTTTATCAGATGCTACCCATCCTGTTATTAGCTCTCAAAAGCTCCATACTCAACCATCTCTAGAGTTACAGGGGGAGATTTGTGCAACTGCAGTAGTCGCAGAAAAAGAACCAAGACACTGACTTTGCACAGGGACAGGCATCTGGTGACAAGGGAGCATTTTAAATTAGCTTCTTCTATTTTCAAAGAATTTGTGCTTTACAGAACACAATAAACTCAAATCAAAAACAAATCAAAATCATAAACATAAAAAATATAAATAAATAAATAAATTTTGAAATATTTCCTAACTGCAGACAGCACAAGTGCATGAATTTGGTAATTTATGTCAAAACACATTTATTTTTTATTAGATAGTTGGCATTGATGTTAATTGATATTGCTATTTTATTGTGTGTTATTTTATTGTGTGATTTGTATGTTTGTACAGCACTTTGGTCAACACCACTTGTAGGAGCCATAATTAAATGTATTGAATTTTGTTGATCACTGGGTTTTCATTTGTTTGGTTGCTATGGTGATGCGTAACGGGAGTCACGTGGGTGCTAGAGGTGACATTAAGAGGGCGTTGTCAGTCTGTCTGTCATTCACTGGTTTTGATTTTGACAGAGAGGAGGGCTGGGTAGCCGTAGTTTTTTGTTGACCGCTGCACAACGAGTTTCCCGTTGTTGCATTAGAGCCTGTGATGTTTTAAGAGTCTGAATCAGGAGCCGATCACATTACTCTGTAAACTCTCAAAGCACTTTAATAAACAAGAAAACAATTCCACCTCTCGCATTATTGCGTAAAGTTGACAGCGTGTCGGGCAAATAGGCAGGCTCCATCCCCGGCCTCTACTGTTGTAATTAAAAGTGATGTATAAATAAAGAAATAGAAATATGCAGAGAACATGCAAACGCCACACAAAAAGGGCTGAGCTAACCAGGAACCTTCTTACTGGTGTTACCCACTTCAGTATCATATATGATTTCGGTATAATCAGCACTGGAATCAGCACATGTGTTGCATGAAAGAGAAGGACTGAACGATCAATTTCTTTGAAATTGAAGTTACAAATTGAGACAATGAAAAATTAACAATTTAACTATATATTATTTAATTATATATTTCAATTCTCATTCTTGCATTAAAATATAGAGCGTGCACAACGTTTTAAATCTCTCATAAGTGAAGCTTGTGTTTAAAAAATTATATTATTCATCCAGACCAAGAAGAAAAAGTAGTGTAAGCTCATCTTCATTAGTATTTGTGAGAGGATGTCAGACATGCTTTTACACTGTGAGTTGAGGTTTTGTGGTGAGATATTCACACATTCATCATCCACACTCTAACTCACCCTGACAACGGACAGACACCTACCAGCTTGCACAAAGACTCAGTAAGTAACATATTTGTCTCCCTCTGTTTCTGTCCTTTTGATGTACAATTCAGATGTTTTTTCCTTAAATTTTTTCATACACCACCCTGTTTCTGTTTAAAGGAACCACTAAGAATGGTTTTGTGCAGGGTGCAGAGACGTTGGAGTAAATGATTAAATAAATAAGAAATGGATATGTATCCAGCATATGCTGGATATGTTCTTAGTGCTTATTTTTTCTGATTATAGTGTTTTATGTATTTTAATAATAAAGGCCTATATAAAGGAAGGCCAGCTTTGACTCACAAACCAAGTGCTCAGCCAGACTAAAAATAAAGGAAGAGCTGCAGAGGCATATTAATAAAGAACAGGAAACCAGACAGAAAAAGCAGAACTAAGTAACACAGAAGTAGTTGTTTTTATCTAAACTATGTGTGACGTGTAAAGGACTATATGCTAGAGATCTGCAAAATGGCTTTGGGCTGTGCATGTCTCTCTCTTCCAGAAGATGATTAAATAAAATAATTATAAATATTTTGACTAACTGAGTCGTGTTCTCTCTTTTCAGTAAAAGAATGACAAGAACCAGATTTAATAGTATGTAGATATGTACAACAGAACAAAAACAGCATATGCAGCATGCTTTGATTCAGAAGCGGGTATGGTGGATGATTCAAATACAGACACTATGTGAGTGTTCTAAGTGTTCATCAAACTAATGGCCTGTATGTAAAGATGTCTGGTTGTTTTGACGTACAGTTCTTTACATATGTCCAGTTATATTAACCACACAGCAACCCTTCTTTGATGTGTCATTTTTTGATAGTTAATGTACATTTAAGGTGCCATTTAACTTCATTAATAGTAAAACCTTCTTTTTTGTTCCTTCCAGAGATGGCAAGCTGGGTCTCCACCCTCTTCTTCCTAATCTGGTTGTCAGTCTCTCAAGCCCAAGGGGGGAGTGGAAAAATCCCCACTGTGGAATTCATCTCTGAAACCCTGATTAACAATGTGGTCCAGGACCCACAGACTGGTCGCATCTACCTGGGAGCAGTCAACAATATCTTCCAGCTGAGCCCGTCCCTCCAGAAGGAGGCCCGCACTGAGACGGGCCCAAAAAAAGATGCCAAAACATGTACACCTCCTGCTTCAGGCTGTCAGGACACAGTGCTCATGCCCAACAGCAACAAACTTCTGCTGGTCCACCCATCCAATGGTTCACTAATAGTATGTGGCAGTCGGTACAGAGGCATATGTTCCCTCCTCAACCTGTCTAATGTAGAACAAGAGTTGTATTACAATGACAACAAAGGACAGCGGACATACGTGGCTAGCATAGAGGATAATGTGAACGTGGTGAGCGTCATGTCCAACTACACAAAAAATGGCCGGACCTTCAAAGTGTTCCTTGTTGGAAAGGGCTATGGAAGCCTGGACAGTGCAAAACTAATCAGCACACGAATCCTTGAGGACTACCAGGACTGGGTTGTGTTTGAGAACATCATTGAGGCATCAGCGGTACAGACGGCGCCATTTGTCCTCAAGTACTTACACGACTTCCAACATGCCTTCAAAGAGGATGGTTTTGTGTATTTCCTCTTTTCTCGGACTCTCGATGGCACAGATAACTTGACTTTTGTGTCTCGTCTTTGTGAAAATGACCAACATTACTATTCGTACACAGAGCTCCAGTTAACCTGCGGTATAAAGAACCGGTACAACAAAGTCCAAGCTGCATATGTGGCTTTTCCAGGAAAAGAGCTGGCACGGGTCATGTCTCAATCTGGTAATTATGGGACGGTCACCTCATTCACAAAAGTCCTCTTCATGGTGGCTCATCCAGATGACGACGAAAGCGACTCTGCTCTCTGCATGTACCCGCTGAACTCCATCAATCAGCAGCTGATGGATATAATCAGTGCATGCTACAGTGACTCTGGGGAGATTTCTGGGGTTCCTGCTGTGGACGTACCCTACTCATCTCAAGCCTACACAGCATGCACTTCAAAAATTTCTGTAAGTGCTTCTTTGTCAGCTGACTCTAATTTAAAAGAATGTTTTGAAAAACTCAGATTAGTATAATCTTTAATGCAGTTATCACTTTTTATTATAAAATCTCAACATTTAATTCGTTCCCTGGATAACTTGTAATCTGACCATGGTATTAATTGTAATGTAATTCTATAAACTGAGTGAGATAAGCTGCTTCAGGCCATATAGATGTATAGTTAGGTCCATAATTTGTTGGAGAAAGACACAATTCTTGTAGTCTCTGTACACCACCACAGTGGATTTTAAATCACACAATCAAGATGTGGCTAAAGTGCAGACTTTCTACTTTAATTAAGGGGTTACACAGTTTTTTGGTTTTGTTTGTTTAGCATTTGTCTGAATCTAAGCAGAGAGTATAGCCCTGTGCACTTCACATTTCATCCTTCTGTTTCTGTTTCGATCAGCAGTCACAGTAATCAGACAATAGTGACCCAGTTTCAGTGGCAGCGATACATGCCCAATCTGATCATGAGCTGTTTCTCTCCTCTCCATACTTTAAGAATATTTTTTGAGAGCTGTAAAGGTTCTTTCAGATTTTCTTTGGCAAAGTTTAATCTGATCCTCTTGTTATTGAGTGTCACCAATAGTTTGAACCTTGTTGTATTCCCATTCATGGAGGTGTCTTGACAATGATATGTCTACCTCACCTGGGTGTTTTTGACTTAGATATTATGAAGCTGTTTTGCTTATCTATGGAAATCATTTTTTCAGGTCTTTATGTGTTGCTGAGCTGGCCATTTCATTCCTTATTTTTTAAGAAAGTACCAGATTATTAATTTCTTTACTCCTGAAGTTTTTATTATTTTTGATTCTGATTTATTTTTTCAGCTGAATGTTAGCCTATCTCATTTGCACTGACATGTATTTGGGCTCTAATTCCCAAATAAATTTTGGCGAAGATTTGGTAAAATGCCTTGAGTTAAAGCTTAAATTTAACTTCAATCACTTATTGATTATTTGATTTAGAACCTGCCTTTGTGGTGTAGAAAGACAAAACCACCAAAATTACGCCTTTGTTGAAGTTATGGGCCGAACTTTAATATGGATCACTCTCCTCTCTCCATGTACTAAATACACTTGTCAAATTTGGCGGTCTATTCATGTTTTAAAATTTTCCCTTTGCTGCCTCTGACATGTCAAGACCGCTGCTACCCTGCACCACTGGTTGATATTTTAGCTGTTTCACATCTCCAGCTCCCACCATAGGGTCTGCAGCTGTAGGGTATTTACTTTAGAGAGACTGAGCTTAATACCGAGATCAGTACCTACTCAGAAATACTTGAAGTATTCCATGAACAATTTTAATATGCCAAAGACTTTTTTAGTTATGGCCCAACTTAACTGGTTATTTTACATTTTTTACTTAGAATAGAATAGAATAGAATAGAATTCAACTTTATTGTCATTGCACATGCACAGGTACAGGGCAACGAAATGCAGTTTGCATCCATCCAGAAGTGCTTTAGTGATATAGATATATTACAATATATATTAGCAATAATATAGATATGTGAGTATATTACAGAAATGGGTCTATTATGGTATGTTATAATGTACACGGTATGAAGTATGTTGTGAATATTCTATAACTATAAGTATGTACAGGCTGTAGTGAGTACAAGCTATGTACAGGATATGAACAGGATATAAATATGAAAAACTATACAGAATATGAAATAAATAACTTTACAGAATCTGAGATATACAGCTATACAGAAATGGGAACTATGCAAGTTGTAAACAGTTGTAGGATTAAAAATTATCGAATGTACAGAATGATTATTTACACAGAGCTATACAGTAGTGCAGTTAAGATAAGTGAGGGTGTAGATAGTTTCTACAGAGGCTATATAAAGTGCTAGTGGTTGTGAGTGGTGGTTCAGTCCATGTTATTATTGTGTTTGAGGGTACAGTTGTCCATTGTGGGTGTGTGTATGTTCAGTCCATGAGTTTAACGTGGGTCAGATGTCAGGAGGCAGAGTTCAGGAGTCTGACAGCTGTGGGGAAGAAGCTGTTCCGGTACCTGGTGGTCTTAGTCCGGAGGCTCCTGTGGCGCCTCCCAGAGGGCAGGAGGGTGAAGAGTCCATGTGATGGGTGACTGGGGTCTCTGATGATTTTCCCAGCCCTTTTCAGACACCGCTTCCTGTAGATGTCTTTTATGGCAGGAAGTGGTGCTCCGGCGATGCGCTGGGCAGTTTTCACGACCCTCTGCAACGCCTTCCGGTCCGAGGCAGAGCAGTTCCCGTACCAGACTGTTATACAGTTGGTCAGGATGCTCTCGATGGTGCAGCGATAGAAGTTCAGCGATACTTGCATGTATTAGTAGTTTCTTGTTAAGTGATCGTTAACACGAGTTTTCCTATTGTTCTCGTCTCAGACTTCCAACTCTAAAGCAAATACTTACTTGTAATTTTTATTCATTATTTTAATTCATTATTGTAATCAAAGAAATGATCAGTCAAAACAAAGTCAATTTTAGATTGTAGATTAAAATAGTCGAGTGTTCAAAGCACATTTCCCATCTCTGTTATAAAGTTTAAGTAGGATACGAACAGTACTGCAAAGACAGTTAATGTTATTGGAGTGAAAAGCAAGCAATGTCTGATCGTCCCTTCTTGTTATCCTTTCCCTTTACAGAAGGATGCATTGGGAAACTTCAAGTGTGGTGCAGAGTATTTGCCTTCGCCTCTGGCAAGCAAGCCAGCATTTGCCTTAAAGGCAGATGCAGCGTTGACCATGTCGGTCCATCTGACTGCTGTAACTGTTGCTGTGGAGAATGACCACACGATCGCCTTTTTGGGCAGCGCCAACGGAGAGGTCTTCAAGGTTGAGTTCTCTTGTGGTTTTTTTTGTTGGATATTTTTTTCCTCAGTTTAAACTTTTATCTGAGGGAAGGTGTATCAAGTTAATTTAAAACCTCAAATTTCTCTTACCTTTTGTCTTTTGTTTATTTTGTCCAGGTACACCTGAGACCAGGTGAATATGGCAACGAGCCGTACTCCTATGTTGGCAACAACATAGGAGAGAAGGTCAACAAGAACCTTTTCCTTGACCAAAGCCAGAGCCACCTCTACATTACCACAGAGAAAAGGGTGTGTGTGTATATTTAACACTTATTATACATTAAAATTCAGGCAGAGTACTTGCTGGTGCTAAGACTGAGCTCCACAATGACTGTATTCATTTAAAAGAGAAAAAAATTGATCCAAAGCAAAAAATTATTCTGTGGGTACACTGAAAAAAAAAGTTCTTTCAATTTACTTGATTTTATTGTGTACATCGGTCCCACATAATATGAATAAGTATGACTGACTTAATTTTCCACTTTCCCTCAAGTAATTAATGCTTGTCACATCAAAGTATTTTATTTACATCAGATTACTTTAAAAAAAATCATGTTTGATGTACTAATATTAATCTATTATCATAATATCAATGTATTGCATAATGTCAATATATTTTAATATTTAACACCAACTTATTTTTATTTGCCAGTGGTACGCAATGATATTATGTAATGTAAACACATTGCAAGTATGTTCTTGCAAGACAAATTATGGCTTTAAATCCTACTTAATTTTTTCAATTGAAATATTAACTGATCATTATTGACAAAAAAGGCAAAGACTGAGTGCTACTGAACAATACACCTTTATTAAACTGTAACAGCAGTGAAAGCAGCAATTCTGCCATGAACAAGTCCAAAATCGCATCCATATAAACTTGTTAACACATTTTTAAAGATAGCCCGCAGAACTAACTAAAAGAAAAAGTTAGTTTGAGAATATATTTGCAAATGTTTCACAAAAAACTGACCTTAGCAGCAAATAAAAGAAAGTGCTTATAGATGATCCTGTCATCTCTTACATATAACATTTGTATTAATTACACAATTGAAAATGTAAACTAAATTAAGACTACCTGAAAAAAAGCAACACGCTTTTATGAATAAACAGATTTACACAAATATAACTTGTGTGTTATTTGACAACAGTTTCAGCTTCTGTACAAGTATTTACCTGTACAAGATTTCAACTAAGTTGAGCCTTAAATGACATTGTTACATAACTAATACCAAACACCTACATGAATTTTAATATTCATTTTAAACATGTAAGCAGGACATTAAGGTTGATTTAGAACATATTGCTAAAAATCGTCAGTAAAAATTTCTTCCAACACGATACCAAAAGGAAAAATTATCCTGCATTGCAGTCACATGAGGGGAAAGCAATAAAAACATAAGCAGTATAACGTTACTGAACACAAAATGAAAAACTGCAAAGAATTGCAGAAGTGCAGTCTTTGACTTCTCAATGAAACAGATGGTTTTTTTTAAAGCAAGAACTTTAGAGAGTTTAGCTCCATCCAGTTCCATGAAAACCTTCTGGAAAACATCAAAGTTGCGAAGGTCCGCAGGGTAGGCAAGGTTTAATGCATACATGAGTCCAAATAGCATTGTCACAATGTGGACTGATCCAATCTCATGGCCAACCAATGGATAAGTATCAAGGAGTTCACAGAGTGTATATTCTTGTGGATACTGGGCTGAGCTCAAAAGCTCTGTGGTGCTCTCTGTACCAGCCACCAAGCTCTCTGACAATGTAGAATATGCTGTGGTACAATGCAGATATGGTTTTTCAGTATTCTGGCAATCCACCTGCTGCCCTTTGGGCCAGTACCATTCCATTTCTATACGTTATGCCCTTTAATGTCACACACTGTGCAAGGTTGACCTCTAGAATGTCAGGGAATATGTACCTAATAATAATAAGCTATCTCCTCTTTAAGCAAATCCACTAGAAAGGCAGATACAGCTGAGACCTCTAATTCAGACTTGCCAAGAGATGGGGAGTTTAGATGGTAAGCTATCATCATCTGATGTTTTGACTTCTGTAATCATAAAGGTAAAAATTCCACCATCACAAAAAACATTTTAATTGAAAAAAGATATTCCAGTCCAGAAGAGCATCAATGGTTTCTTTAAAGTACCAATCTTTCTCTCATTTATACATAATGTTTTGAGAAGCAGCTCACATATGTTCTACACAAAGTAGAAAAAAAGCGGGGGAAAGGGTCCTAATTTTTGTTAGGACAATGTTGGAAAATTCACAATACATCACTTAATAAGACATACTCTGTTGAACAAACTTATCTCCTTGTAGATATCTGCTGTATTATTTGGGCTTAACCAATAGAATAGTCAAGTAAGTGACACTTCACCTAAAACAATGACTAAATGGAAAAATGATTTGGCATTTATGGGCACAGGTAAAAACAACATTTAGTAACTTTAAATCAATGCAAGAAAAATGAGTAGTCTCAGTATTGTTTATAATCAAGTAAATAGTACTTTATTTAATCATGTAAATAAGAGAAACATGAAAGGCTTGTGTAGCATTAACTAAATTCATTTGTGCAAATTCAAAAGCCTCCCAATTCCCATTTTTTCAGTGTATGCACGGAGATATATAAAATCAAAATGATTTAGTCCGCTGTTTCATTAAGCTTTTTTAAGTTTGCGATTTCAGAAGTTTTGCTTTCATTATATTGACTCACATCTGTTTCTGCAGAGGGGGAAGAGTTTCTAATGTTGATGCTGTTAAACATTCAGATTTTATCTGAAAAATACTGATGTCTTGAAATAAGATCTAATGGATTGGCTTTTACATGTAAAAAAGAAAACAATTTCACCCTGGTTACAGTAAACATTCAGTGCTTTGTGTTGAATAAACTAAGTAATTAAACATGGGGAGAAGACACGAGAGACCCCACTCGCTCCCACTCTGCACACCTGCAACATACTAAGGAACATTTACAGCTACACTTTAAATACTTGTTATTTTTGTCCAGTGTCTCCCTTAAGGTGCACCTTTGATCATATTTCACGTTGTAATAATCCAGATCACCAAGGTGCCAGTGCAGACGTGCCTCGAAATGAAAGACTGCCAATCATGCGTGGGACTGAGGGACCCTTACTGTGGCTGGTGTGTTTTGGAGGGCAGGTGAGGATCACACACACACGCACACACATAAGTACATTCTTGCATGCATTTACAAATGCATGCACACAACAACAGACTAACACAAACACCCACACATGCAATTCCATCTGTAAAACACAGCAGGATATTTGTTCAGTGTTTTATTGCAGACATTTTTAGACCTATTATATTTATAACAGTATATATTGAGACAGTTCATTTTATGACCAACAGTTACATTTCTTTATTATTTATATAATTTTATTAAAATAATTTTCTATTAATCTCATTCCTGAAATGCTCACAACTGGGAAGTTGAAAAAAATATTATTTTTTATTACTTGCTTAAAGGTTATATGAGTTAAAAGTTGTCATATTATAAATATTCAATGTAGTTACCATTGAGGACCTTGCATGTTTTTCTTTTTGATACATAAATCTTTATTTTGTGCACAGACCCTGCTGGAAGTCACGTAGGCATTGAGTTGTTATTTACAAACTGACTTTTTGTGAAAGCATTCATGGCATGTGCAGCTCAGGCTGATGGGATTTTCTCATCCTTCGTCTGAAGGTGTACCAGGAGGTCTGAGTGCCGACGGGCAGAGGAGAAGAATGGCTGGTTGTGGAGCCCCAAGCAGCAGTGTGTCAAGATTGTATCCTTCTCTCCTTCAAACCTTTCCTGCAGAAAGACCGGCAAGGTACAGCTCTGTTTGTTCCTCACTCAAACTGTCTCTGACTTCCTTTGTTCTCTTTTATTGTCCCTCTTTTCTCTGCAGTACCTAACTCCACTTACATGCAGAGACTGAGTAATAAACTGGGAATCAAAGACCTCAAGCTCTAGGTCTTCCAGCTCTGTATTGATCCACCCAGAAAAATCCAAACTGTCTTATTATAACCTGCATGGCTGAAGATGGAGAGCCTCTTCCTATTCCCCCATTTTTTACTTCTTCTGTGTTCCTGCCCGTCTGACTCACACATGAATTCCCATCAGCAGCATGTCACTCCTTTCTCTTTCTCAGTTTCTTTCTTTAAAAAGAGAAACAGTTTCTTTATTATAACTTTGGTTACACAGAGATACAAATTCAGTGAGATGTTACGGGCTAAGAAGCCACAGTTTCCAGTCAGTATGTTTTTGTCTGTCCAGGTGAACATCAATATTCCCTCCCTTCCTACCATTGGACACTCTGACCATCTGCAATGCAAGATTGAGTCTTTCCAGAGTAACGGCATCATGTCAGACTCTGGTGAGGTCTCCTGTGATCTGCCCCAGCCTGGGCTTATACCGAAAACACCTGAGGGCCAAGGTATGGTCTCTTTAATTACCCTGCCATGTTTCTGTCGTCTTTAAGGTCTAATGTCTGTGCTTCTCCATGATGGTTAACGCTGCATTACTAACTGGCCAAGGTGGGAAATGGGCTGAAAAAAACATGAGGTTAAGTTAATGTCAGCTGGCAAATTCTCCATCATTTTGTTGAAGAACTTACAGTGTCCAACAAATTTGCACCAGAAAATTGCACGAAATCAACACACTAATCTAATTTAAGCTTTATTATTTCAGTTTATAGTTTTTTGTATCAGTAGTCAGCAAACATCTTGCCCAAAACAAAGTGAGTCCCATAAAAAAAAGTCCTTTATAAAACAAAATATGAAACTTTTTTTAAATACAGCTCAAGTTTTGGCTTTTATACACTAATATGCAGTTCAGGCAGTTAAATAATCACTGAACTGATTCTGAGGAGATTTATCAAAATATTTAATCGCTCTGTTTTTTGTCTTTAAATGTACAAGCATACTTCACATCTTTTATATAAAACTTGTATTCACATAAACAGCTAGTGTATCACATTTTAACCACTGTTTTACTGTATCTTCAGACTTTGTGGCCGTGGCTATCAGGATCTTTGTGAATGAGACTGTGGAGTTGGCCACGCGGGAATTCATGTTCTACAACTGTGCTGCCACAGTGAGGAAATCTGAAAACACACCGTGAGTCAGGCTGTTAATCTTTCAGTTCTGCTCTGTCACTCAGTGAAAATACACAGTGACATGAAACACAGCATCATCTGACAACCTTGATGTAAATGTATCACCGTGCATGAGCAGATGAGAGATCAAGGCTCTGTTTGTAAATTGTGATGCATGGTGGTTTTGAATGCACCTCTTGCATTTTCGCTCCTGCTTCTATTACCAAGCCGAGGAAAGTGCCTCAGTTTCCTTTTCATTAATCAAAAAAAGAAAGTCGATCCTGGCTGTTTTTTTCCCCTCATTTTTTTCTGCATTTCTTTCACACAGAGGAACGTGTGATGAACGAGCTTTGCTTATGTGAAGTTGCAGAGATCCATTTCATTGTCAGCAACATAGATTTTTGTGCCGGACGCTCTCTGATGAGTTTGCATGTTTTAGATGTTGTTTGTGTGTGCTTTTGTGTGTGCATGCTCTACCCTGATTGTGCATGTGAAAGTATTTCCTTATCCAAGTTGGTCCATATTTCTGTGTTTTCAGGTGCATGTCATGTGTAAGCAGTCAGTGGGGATGTCAGTGGAACACGCAGGACCACACCTGCAGCGATGCGGACAACAGCGTGGTTGGTTCCCACATCATCAAGCACCGTCAGGTTAGTTCTTTCTGACAGGTCAAGGACTCTTTTCTGTCATGTATGTGTGTGATAGATGTGGAGAACGACTATACCACAAGTTTTAAAGGACACATCTAAACTTTACATGTGATTCACCGCTTGAGTGGTCCAAACTCCTCCTGAAAAATTAATAAATACACAAATCCCACTATCAGCTGCCACCATCTTGCATGACAAACGTTGCAGGGTGGAGGATATCAGATTCCACATCAGCGGATGTTTCAGTGATATAGTTATCTGTCGCCACAGATGAGGGCGTCCGTTAAGTGGTTAGCATGTTTAAAATGTAAATTATTAAAGTATCTAATTTGTTTTCATTCTGTTTCAGAGCGCAAACTGTCCTCGGTTCGAGAATCCAGATCCTGTGCTCATCCCTGTGGGCTACAAGACTCGAATCAGCTTTGAAGGCATAAATCTGAAACATTACCAGGTAAACTGGCCCCACTCCACCCCCAACATGCATCTGAGTTCCAGGGAAAGAAACACTCTCTTTCTGTTTGTGGATTTCCCTTGGACAGGAGGAAAAAAAAAAGGTCGATTTTTAGGCTAAAAGAAAGGAGAATGGGCCAAACTTGTTTCTTTTTTTTCTACTCTTGCATCTGTTAATGAGGGGTTTTAAATTGGCTATAGGTGTAAGTGTCAGACTGTATGGTCGCGTTTCTCCTGCAATTGAAACCTCTACAAGTTGTATCCTACTTCCTGTCCCATGACAGCTGGGATTGGCTTCAGTCCTCCCACTAATCCCCGCTGTGTAGGATAGGGAATTAAGAAAATAAAGTAATGCATCTGTATGATTTCACAGAGATGGGGTCCCCCATATCAGGTGTACAGTTCTGGCTGTAAGCGATGATACGGCACTCTTACCAACTATTTAAATGTTGCAATTAGAAAGAAAAAAAAAGTAGCTTAAAAGGGAGTGAAAGGAAGCAAAAATAAATAAATTTTTTTTTAAAAATGGCTCGTTTAGACACACGGGACCGAGTGGTCTGTAATGAACTGAACTCACGCGCAGAAACCCAGAACAGAGACAGCAGATGGTTTAAGGCTTAAGCTCTGGAAACGTGGCAAGAACAAAAGCAATAAAACGTGGCGAGGGGAATGCAGAACTGGGGCGAGGGAATGGGGCCTGAGATGCTGACTGGAGCTGGGCAGGAAACAATCACACTGAAGAGAGAAGACAGTGGAGTTAGGGAGGTAGTGGAAGTAGCCCTGAAGTGGTAAGCAGTTAAGTATAGCAATTCTTACTTGCAGTAGGTGGAAACAGAGAGTTGAGACGGGGTGAGCCAAGATGAATCCAGAAAATGAGTTGATGACAAACTCAGCGTGTGGCTTAAATCACTCTGGCTTGATTGCCTGCAACTGGCTCCAGGTGTGCAGGAGCTGGAGGAGGTGGCCCTGCCCAGGGGCAGATCACAGGTAGGTTCAGGAGCCTCATAAAGCTAACCACCGCGGACCATGACAGAATGAACTTTGGGGGCCACACCAAAGTCCAATATAAGATAAATAAGGATTATTTTGTCTGTGAATCATGCAAAGCTACTCTGGTAAAGTTTTGGAAATGGAAGTAATGACAATAGTTCCCCTTTAAGACTGGAGTGTTCTGCTGGAAGAGGGCTTAAAACGCACTTTTTACCATTCAACCATAGCGAACAGGTGTGAGGACACCCAACTTTGTGAACAGAATTACTCAAAAAATCTTGTGAATACAATAACTCAAGACGGACGTCTCCTTGGATGTTTAAACTTACCATAGGCAAATCAAGGAAGTTAAGGGGTGGCACTGGGGACCGTCAGTATTTTTGTTTTTTGTCATGATTATGCAGAGTATCTTTCCACATGAATAACATTACAAATCCCAATTCTTACTATCAGACAGCAATATAAGCTGTAACAGTTCACTTAGTTGTCACACAACATACATCTTGATCATTTTCTTTGAATGTGTGAGTTCTGATGGACTTTATTGGTGCAGGTTCCCGGGGATCCATTCATGTTTCATCAATCAAGGTTTTGACAGCTGATCTTTTACAGCTGTGAAAATCTACATTTTTAAGCCCTGTGTGAAGGTTTTGTAATCACACAGCTTTCTGGGCTGTTTCCTTTTGGTTGTTGTGTGTATATGTTCAGTGTTGCTGATTTGATTTTACACACTTGAGTAGGATCAGAGAAACTGCAATTGTTTCCATGCTCTATACAAAGAAGAGCATCAGAGAACAGTACTGTAAAAGTATGATCAGCATGAATACACATCAGCATTTTTGTGTTTGTTTGTGTGGTTCTGCAGGGTCATCATTTCACCATTGGCAGTGAGCTGATGACAAAGGAAGAAGATGTCTCGTTTGAGGGGGGACCATTCTACACATTCAGTGGCTTCAATGTGAGCATGACCCCTCGTTTGACATTTGTCTTGATGCAACACACTCAACACAGGTCTTTGCACTGTGACTGGTTTGTGGTCCTAGTATTCAAAGTACAACCTAGAAATACACTGAAAGAGTGAATGTATATATTCTGCAGCAAAAAAACTGTGTGAAGACTTTCTGTTTGTGAACAGCTGTATTTATGTTCCACATTTATAAAAGAAGTCAACCTTTAGCCTTTTTTCACATTCCCTTTGATATTCTCTAGCTCCCTCTAATGGACATGCTCCCCTCGCTGGAGAGTTAAACACCATCTCCACATTGTGAACTTTGTGATTGGGAAGCTCAAACAGTGCTTAGCCTCCAGCTATGTTCTTTTCTAACATTGATTTCTGTAGCTGAAAATCTGCCAGACTGGGTATAAATTCTTTTTTCTTTCTTATTTTCCCTTGGCGTGGGGGAGCAGCAGCCCACACTGTTTGCAGAGAAGAGCTTAAGTGCCATTAATCACAGGATTCTGTATTAATAATTCATTTTCTTCCAATTTCTTAGTTTTTCTATGATAAGTCACCGGAGACCAATGTTCTGTTCTACGTGAAGGACAAGGAGTCTGGCGAGAAGATGGACAGCACGGTGAACGGTGTGTCTTCACATATTAATGAGGAGATTTCATTTTAATGCCCTGTGTGTACACGGCAAGTCCCACTGTGGGGCTTCAGCTGGATTTAAGGAAGCTACCTTTAATCTGCACTTGAAAATTACAAAACATTACTGCACAATCTAACAGCTTTGTACATGAAGGATTCAGATAAATGTATGTTACTGCAGGAGTCACTTGAAATTAGATTGTCCATCAATTTTTCATTGAAGATGCAAGAATATGCTCTTTGAATGTACAATAACATAATATTGTTTTTGTTTCCTCACTATTATCTCTACAGTCACACTGTACAACTGTGCCGTTGAGAGGAACGACTGTAGTCTTTGTAAGAACGCCGACCCAAAGTACAAGTGTGTGTGGTGCAGCAAGAAGCTGGCGTGTGTGTATGAGAAGCTCTGCGATCCTCTCCCCAGCAACACCGAGTGTCCCGACCCTGAGATCACCAATGTGAGTCGTCACAGTGCTGTCATGACTTCATGTTTACCTTTGAAATGGAAACTGTACCTTCTTTAAAATCTTGTGATTGGATGTAAAAACACATTGACTGTGGTGATTGGACTGAGGTCTTCACTGGCCGTGTATTTTTCTTCCACAGAGGAGTTGGGAGTGTGTTTCTCCTTGAGAGTGTGCGGCGCTGTTCCTTAGCACATGTCGATCGGATCAATTCTTTGTTTGTTCACCTAATTGTTCGTGCCTCTTTGTCATTGATAAAAATCCATCAGTAATTGTGTTTATATCATTCTGACAGAGGCTATCACCTAACCGGCTGCAGCCTGACAGACAGAGATACTGCAGATAAATCACCATGACTTTGTATGTTGTTGAGATTCAACTTAACAACTATACAAAGGATTCCAGTGAGATTTTCTGAAGACGTTGAGAGTCTGCAGTGTTGACCTTTATGGTTTTATTATTCATAGACACTTGTGCCCATGTTCAGGTTAAACTTTCAGTGTCCAATACCATAACAATACCATAATAATAACATAATAATAGCAGGAAGCACACGTATAATCAAGGACACGTTGCAGTAAACATCATACCTCCACTTGGCCTTGAATGTTAAATACTTAAGTCAGCTCAATAGTGGTTAAACAGACTGTGTAAATCTCTTGTATGTTCTTATTGCACAGATAATCTGGTTAAATCCATTTCCAATCCCTTCTTCCTATAAACACCCTCCTATTACATCTCCACATCCAGATCAGCCCTCTTTTCGGCCCCGTGCTGGGAGGCATCTCCATCACCATCAGCGGCTCCAACCTCGGCATCGATCAGGGAGACATTAAAAGCATCACGGTGGCTGGGAAGCCCTGCATTCATGAGCCAGAAAAATACTCCGTCTCCAAAAGGTAAAGTTGCCCACATTCAGTTGTGCACTATGCACAGGACATGTAACCCAACCAATGTTGTATACTTAACTGTGTTAGGAATACTTTCCTTTTGCTCAGGATAACCTGACTACAGGTTTTAATTAGCTCATTCTACAACTGTATTGATCTGAGTCTCCAGACACAGTTTGATTTAGAGACAGTCACAGTTTCCAGAGGGAAATGTCAGTAGTAGAAGTATTCACTTTTTTTCCTTTTCTTGTCACAAATGTGCAAGACAACAATGTAAAAAAGTCACGTTACAGATTGATTGTTCAGTAAACTTTTTATAACCGTTCAAGCCAGGGTCAGTCTAAATAAAGAGTGGGCCAATCAGCCTTTTAGTGATGTTTTGGTTTTTAAGCATATCATTTGAATATATTTAAGTTATTTTCTGGATAGGAACATAAGGCGCAGATTAAAGTTGACAGAAACTGAAATTAAAGCTATAATATTTGCATGTAAAATATAGTGAGGTATAACAGCAGAATATTGAAACACTTTAGTAAAATACAAGTACATGGAAATTTTACTTAAGTTCTGCACTTAAATAAATGTACTGAACTTATTTGCTTTCTGCTGCTACTACACCACTGAATGGCACTCAAGCACTTGCACATGGCTGCTGATTGAGAGGGTCTTCTGACAGGGACAGAAGCAGAGAAACTGTCTGAAGAAATCACGCTACACTCATAGCTGCTTAGTCAAACAAATAATTAAACAGTTGAACCTGAATGTGAACAAACAAAAACAACTGACTGCAGTTTTTTAACTGTTGCCTTATCTACTAAACTAAAACAAGAGTTTTAGTTGTTAACTATGTCAGTGATGGTCTAAAGATTACAAAATCAGACTTCTCCAGTGTTTCCAGTTTGTTCTCTTAAATGGCAAATCCAGGTTCAATAGTTGTGTAGGGTGGACACCCTGTCTAAATGATGAGACCTAAAAGGCACATACAGCTGACTGTCATCTGCATAGACATGATAAGAAATGTCAGTAAAAGATTGGACGATGCCAAAGAAAGGAAATAATATAATATGAACCCTGTGGACCTGGACTGAACCCTGTGGAACCCCACACATGAACCTGCTCATCCTAATAGAGAAAATCCTGTCTGATAAGAAGGAGGAAAACCAACACAGCACCAGAAATATAACCCAAAACCTAGAACCTATTAAGTAAAATGTTATGAAAAAACAAGTACGAGTTACAAGAAAACAAATGAATTTATGTGCAAATGGTCAAAGATAACACCATAAGTTAGGACCAAGTATGTGTGAGTAGGGCCCCAAACATGTTCAATAAATTTAAAGAGAGGAACTCCTGAGTTGTAGTGCTTGATGGATCCTCAGCATGAATATCCCCAACAAATGTGATTCTGTGTATATTTAATAGTGGAAGATAAAAATCTTTAAAATAGCATACATAGCAATTTTGATCATAGTTATCTCAAAGGAGCTATAAAAATTATATTAATATATTATATAAAAAACAATAGAATTTGACATAAAAATATATTTTTCAAAATTTCACGTGTTCCACGTCTACAGCCGGACATCTGCAGTGCACTAAAAGTGAACGTTCTCCATGACATTGTTCTAAAAATGTGAAGCTTCATTCTCACGCTGCCACGACTCAGAGAAAACGTAAAATTCTGTTTCTCACTACAAAAAAAGTCATTTTAAAAATATGACTTGTTAGCAGTAGAGTGGACATTACCATCATAAAACTGTTGAAACTTGCCTTAATATGTAAACAGTAAATAATTCTTTACCCAGTTTTGAGTTTCCAGGTCAAGTCCCAGCATTTATTTTTGTTTATTTATTAATTTATTTTTTCTGTTCTGATCAGAGTTGTGTGTGAGATTGGACCTGCTGATAAAGCTGACTGGGGACAGGTTGAGATCGAGGTGAATGGAGGGAAGAGAGGAACCTCCTCTGTTTCCTTCACCTACAGGGTAAATGCATATACACACAAACACACTCACAAACACACACGTATACACTGTCCTCAGCTGCACGTCATCTGTTGAGTTGTACAACTTTTTATTGAGAAATTAAACTCATCCAAAAGCTTTCAGCTGATTTTGTTGTTTTATGGACTGTTTTATGTTTTCCATTTATTAGCTCCAGAGAAACTCTTATCAAAACATACCAAGGGCATGACAGTTAAGAAGACTGACCAAACATGCTAAATGTAACAGTAAATTAGGCACCTAGATGCACATTGCTGTGGTAATTTACTGTACAGTAAGTCAAAATGTGCAGGCATTCCTCTTTAACCAGATGCTGTGCAGCCGTTCCCTTTGTCACTTTAATACTCTAAGAGGCTACAGCGTAGCTATTTAACTGGCTTTTCATATCTCTGGCTCTGCTAAAGCTTCCCCACAGGGGAGTGCTCCTCCTAACTGTTTGCTCAGCAAATTGAGGCAGATGTGGTGCTTGTGGGAGTTTGTGTGTCTGAATGTTTCTGAAAGAGTGGGTCGGGTTAGATCAGGCTGAGAAGCAATATTTCTGACATGGAGCTGTATCTGTGTGTGTTATTCTTGTGTGTGCCAGCATCTGCCAGTAGTTAGAGTGTACTTGAAATATGAGTGTGTATTAAGGTGGTATTTGGTGACACCCTCTCCCCTTCATTAGGACCCGATGCCTGAGGAGGTGACGCCAAATAGAGGTCCTAAAGCAGGGGGAACCCTCATTACAATCTCTGGACTATTTCTGAATGCTGGCAGTAAGGAAGATGTCCAGGTTACCATCGGAGGGGTGAACTGCAGTGTGTAAGGATTTCTTTTTTTCAATAATTCTCATTCAGACCAAACTTTTTCAATTCAGCCTCTTTAGTTAATAGAGCTACTTGTTATTCAGACATTTAATTCTATGCAAATTCTGCTTTGCGCACATTTTGAAGTCCATAAATTGATTTTTTTTTAATATATGTGTATATTCTTGAAGCAAAAAATTGAATTGACCTAAACTTTAGTGTCACAATGAGGAGGGAGTTTTTTCTCTTACAATTTTCCTGTACTGTTGTGACCACCAGTGCTCTGTCAAAACCGATTCACGGTGACATTTTAGGCAGAGGTAACAGAAAAATAACGAGCAAGAGAAGCAGCAAAGCCAGATTTTAAGAAGCTGTCAGCCTGCTGCCATGTTGGCTTCCACTGCACGGTGACCTTGTGCCACCCCCACTCCTTCAGCCAGAGAGTACTGAGCTATGTCCTTGTCTTGGCAGGGAGCACTTTGGAGAAAATATCACCTGCAGGACAGGAGAATACCGCGTGGATAAAGTGCCCTCTGACCCTCTCGACGTCGTAATGAAGTATGGAAAGAGAACCACAAAAAGCATCCCGGCTAGCTTTCGGTTTGTTGAAAACCCCACTGTGCAGGATCACCAGCCCAAAGCAAGCTTTGTCTGGTCAGTTTAACACAGCAGTATGCAGTCATGGTGTTTGTGACATTCACTCTATCTGTTTGTTACATGTTGTATTTTTACTGCCTTCATTTTACCTGCAGGGCAGGATGAAAGTTCAGGGGATAAATGTGTATGTTGTTGTCCTATTTTCATCCATTCAGACTATTGATCTCCTAATACGAATAATATGACCAAGTACTAAATGCATTCTGTACCTACATACAGTCTTACAGTAGGTATGATCGAAAATTTGCTCACTCTCCCTACAGTGACTGACATTGTTATTTTCAGAGTTCATATTTCTGAAATCTCTAAACTTCAGTGTTTCGAGATTACTGTCTCAATGGACAGAAATAAGAGAATAAGACACAGGCTGAGTTTTGCTTTTGAATATGTCCTTTAAAATAGAAATAAGAAAGCTTCTAAGTTGACATTGTTTTTGATCACAATTCTGCCACATGATTAGAAACACTGACTAGAATGATAATCATTAAAATTACCACACGTGCATTTTAAGAACCCTGCCTGTCTTCCCTTAATTCTCTCTGTGTGCTTGTGCTCTTATTTTTGTGTGGGTAGGAGTACAATTCCTTAATATGCATTTTCCTGTGTTTTTGGTGTGAATACATATGTTTGTGTGCGTTTTAGTGGAGGGAGGAATATTGTGGTAACTGGCACCAGGTTTGACGTAATCCAGACTGCGATCATGAAGGTCCAGGGACGTGACTGGTCATCTTCAGAGGTTCCTGTTCATTTTCCTCATCTTCCTCTGAGTCAATGCACTGATCCACCTCTAAGAGTCATAATTTCTTAGATTTGTCCTTGCTCTTTCTATTGAATGTTGTAATGTTGTATTAAATGTCGTAATCAAAACCTTACAAATTTCTGACATATAACAATAGAAATGCAATTTATGTGACTACTCATTTGGCTCGTTAACATATAGAACATACATCAGAACAGAAAAGTTTGCTTTATTATTTTTATTGCTGCTGCATATTTTCTATGGTGTAATTTCCTTTATGACATGTCATGCTTGTATTTTTTATGTCCTTTTGTCACAATTTACTGTCCCTCTATTACACAACATACTCAGTTTGCCCATGAGAAGAACGCCACAGTCATCCAGTTTCAGTCTCCAACAGTAAACGGCTCCGCAGACCAGCACTTGAAAACAGTCATTAAGCTGGACAACTGGGAGAAGGAGCTGAAGCCCTTTTTCTACCACCCTGACCCCAGCTTCAATAATCTACAAAACAAGATCATCACTGCGAACAGCATGATTATCGTTACTGTGAGTACAACCATGAGGTCGCTTTAATATAGTTCTAGTACAATGATTTGTTTTGATTTTGTTTTTTCTGTCATAATAGAAAATAATAGAGAAAAAATAACAGAGAAAATCCCAACCATCAGAAAACCCTCTATGAGCAAGCACTTGGCGACAGTGGGAAGAAAAACTCTTTTAACAGGAAGAAACCTCTGGCAGAATCAGGCTAAAATCCAGAGAGGTGTACAAACATATAGTGCGTGAAAAAAAATGAGTGACGAAGAAACACTCAGTGCATCATGGGAATACCCAGCAGCCTATGCCTATTGCAGCATAAGTATGGACTGGATTCAGAGTCACCTGATTCAGCCCTAACTATATGCTTTATCAAACAGGACAGTTTTAAGCGTAATCCAACAAATCCAAACGGTGAGCTGGTTCCACAGGAGAAGGGCCTGAAAACCGAAGGCTCTGCATCTCATTCTGCTTTTAAATAACCTAGGAACTACAAGAAGGCCAGCGTCTGAAAGTGAAGTTCTCTATTTAGGTGATAAGGTACTGTGAGTAAGATAAGATGGGGACTGAATATTAAAGACCTTTTGGAGGATTTTAAAGTTTTTTACAATAGATGCTTACAATATTTATCTTTTTCTTTACTTTTGGTGTATAACAGCTCATAGCTGTCATACAGTACACCCATTCCCACACATTACTCATAAAGTGCTGCTGATAAGGTTTTCAGTGCTCATTGTATTATCTGTCTAATTAACTTCAGTCACTGCCCTTAGAGCCTTGGATTCACTCTTCCTCCTGCAGGGTCGGGGATTCTCCAAAGCCATGACAGCAAAGGAGGCTCAAGCCTTCGTAGGTGACGTTCAGTATGTGGTCAGCCTCCTTCAGGATGATAAGCTGTTCCTGGTAACACCTTCCAGCCCACCTCGTGCTCACTCCACACAGGTGGATGTAAAGGTCAGGCCACAAAAAGACAAACGGATGACACAATGTTATGGAGGACATGGTCCAACTGTTTTATTTCATTGAAAGTTCTAACAAGCTACAACGCTCTAACGTGACTTCATAAATGAAGGCAGTCCTCTGAAAATTTAAAAATATGGAAGTATCAAGAGAGTGAACTTTAAGTACCCAGTTTAATTTATTTTTTTCATTTCAAAAACCTTAAGCTCCCAATTTAGCAGAAAGTTACGTTCTATCCCTACTCCAGTATCTTCCCGTCTTTACCTTTGGTAAAATGTGCAGCGCTTGTGTAAATAACAAGATTTCCACTCTTTTGTTTCCCACAGATCAAGTTTGGGAAAGGGGTGTGGGTGGTTGGCTCAATGGAATTTGAGGACAAGAATTATTCCCTCTACATGATCATCCGTATTATCCTTCTGGTCACCCTGGTCACCATCACTATCTCTGTCTACTGCGCCACACGAGCTCAGTTGTTTTAGGTTTGTTTTAAGAATCATATCATATACATATACATAATCATATCATATACTGTGTATTCATCTATCCCATCTATTTATCTATCTGGCCAATATATATATATATATATATAACATGATAAAAACATTTGCTTACAGTAGCACTTCATTATTATAAGAATTATTCACATTGTTTTACGCATTAAAAATATGTTTTTGATCTTTTTGCCTTTTTAACTCTTGTAACGTTCCATACATTCAGCGCTTTAGAGGCAAAGTGCTTCTGCTTTAATACATTTAATAAACTCAGAGACAATTCATATCTCCGGTTTCTTTCAAATATCTGTTTCAACTGGACTCTCACTTCTCATCTTTTTTGTACTTTACTAGCTGTTTATAAATAAATGATTAAGAAATTACCTTAAATTATTACAGATCACTGCAGAGTACTCTCTGCAGTGATCTGTAATAATTTGAGAGGATTGCAGTTGGTCTGGGCCAAAATGCCTGTTGACCAGCTGCATACTGATACTAGCATACTGATGTTGGCACTGACTACCACTAGAGGGCGACTGTGTTAATCAGTTCTTTGCAGTCACATCATTTAGCCAGACGCCTTCTAGAGATCAGAGGCCGTAACAGCATCATTACTACATCTAAGAGTCAAATTCAAACCATAATTGTCATTGCATTCCTGATTCAACAATTTTACCTGCTTTTTCTAAATTTAATACATTTTAGCTTACAGCTAAAACTGGTCATCATCTCTGCACAGTAAACCAGAAGGATTACTCCAAGTGTGAGCACCCTAAAAAGTATACAGCCTCGCAAGTAACAAGTAAAAGCATAAAAAAGCTGAATAACCATCAACAGTTACTTTGCACTTCACAGAATATTACCTTTGGGTTTATATAAAACCTAAATCCTCTCTCAGACTCACATATAACAGTCTTCCAACCACAACAGTAAGTAGCAGCACTAGTTTTTTGTAGCTTGCATCAAAAATCCAGCTTACACCTGAGAGTGTTGAACAGTCTGTACTGTACTGTAGTACTCAACCGTACTTCAGTTTTATTAGCAGGCAACTAATTATGCTTCAGAATCAAATATTAATATTTTGTACATTTGGATCTCAACCCCCCCACTAAATGTGAACTAAGCTTATCTGTAGTGATATAAAATGGAATACAAAAAATAAAATAGTGCTTCTTCCACCACTACTGTGTCCAGTAGGATCAGTAGTCTGGATCTGTTCACTTTTGTTTTGGTAGTAGAGGTCAACCACTAGAGGGAGACAGTGTTACTGTACTCATTGCAATCACAACATCTTGCAGAGGAAAAGACTGAAAGGAGAGATAACAGCTTTATTACCACTTTTACAAGTGGAAGGACAAAAAAAGAAAAATAATATTTCAGATTTTTTTGTTCATACACACACACTGTGCCGATTCTCTCAACAATTTAAATTGCTCTTCCTTCTCAAAAAAACTTATGCTATTAGCTTTGAGCTAAAAAGAAGTTCTCATCTCTGTACAAAACCAGCAGCAGTAGTTATTGAATGTGTGAGTGCCCTGAAAGCACACAACATATTTAAATCTTGTCAAAATATGTGAAATCGCAATGTGCAGCACAAAAACCTGTCAAAGCAAATAAAAACATAAAAAAGTTCAATAATTATAAACTGTTGCTCTTTGTACGTCAAAGAAATTATCTTTGGGTTTGTATAAAACCCAAATGCTCTCTCATACACACATACTACACATGACTTAAAAACAACAGTAAGCAGCCACTGCATCAACAGTCCAGTTCATGCCTGAAGGTGTCGTGGTCTCAGTTAAACCAGGTCGTGTTAAGCTGCGTCTGTTTCTTGATGCTGGTGTCCAGCTTGAGGACTTCTCTGATTGCCATAGTAGCGTAGGTCGATGGAGGCAGCGAGAACTCCATCCGCAGAGCGCGATATTTCCCCTCTGTCAGGAGGAAGGAGAGTGGCACAGTTTATGCAGGTTGTAAACAAAACATTATTTCTTCTACTTTAACTAGTAAAATAAATAATTCATGCTTTTGATTGTTGGATATCATACATGTCCTCCATTTATTATTGTACTTCATTCAAAATCTGCCCTTGAAATGATCTCATATTGTAAGTTTTATTGTCAGTTTCCCTTTTAAATAAACTGAGTTTATACATACTTGACTTGTGCCTGCAAGTTTAAAAGTTTTAATCTATGGAAATTAAATAAAATTTTACATCCATCGTTGACACAAATCTAAACAGGCGTAAAAATAAGTTTACCTTTGTTGAAGACAGGTGCGGGTTTGTTCTCTAGTTTCTCAAAATCACTATGCACCAGAGACACCCTGGGGTCATCGTAATTAATGACCTCCCTGCACAGAACAGCGACAAATACAAGGAAATGTAGTACTACAGTAAACAGAGCAACAGTTTAACAAAGCATTCAGTAAGAGCAGTACACAATTAATCTATCACTACCATTATGTTTAACTGTGAAAGAGCAAAGCACAACAGTAATTGTGATTGTTACAAGTCATGCACTGCATTGTGTGAAAAAGGCAGTGAGAGGTGCTGACCAGCTGACATCAGCGGGTCTGATGATGATGCGCCTGTAGGCTCCGGCCAGAGAGTAGTCCTTCACTTTGTGCCTCATGTTGTCGATGTCCAGCCCGTCTGCAGTGAGCAGCTCTCTGTAACCTTCTCCGACTAAAACAAAACACACAGGTATGACTGACAATGTAACACAAAACAAAACAATTTTCTCCTCTGCTGTAAGTTTATTTAATGTTTTATGTCAATTTTTATTTTATTAAACCACTCAGACTATTCCACCGGAAGCACCCGTTACTTTGTTATACAGGTGTTACCATCTTAAATACATTAGTGTTAAAACAACCCAATGTTAATTTGGGTTATATGCTATAAAAACTGAACTCTGCATTATACATAGCCTATACTTACTGTGGTGTGTGGGGTAAATGACATCAAACCCTGGAAGTGGCATCACAATGTTGTGGATGGATTGATTCTCTGCCTCCTCTGCAGACAGCACGTGTGCCGTGGCTTTGGAAACATAACATTTGGAAGATGATATCATAAGAAAGAAAGAAAATGACCAGTTGTTTTTTTGTTGGAAACTCAATAAGCCTTTCAGGTTTCTAATCCTACATTGCACTTGTGTTTTAATGCATCTGTATCATTCTTATGCTTTTAAAAGGTGGCCTCTCTGTGAGGACAGATTGTGCATGGCTAAAATGAGCACAGAGCAAGTGTGACCACTACTAAATGTGACCCGCCCAACCTGAATTTGTTCAGGATAAAATGTACCCACTCTACATTAACACACTTCCTCTTCCTGAGAAGATATCCAAACATAGACATGTATGTTGATCCTTGGGTGAAAATCACTTTTCAACTCATTTAAAGTTTGCTAACAAGACACTTTGTATCCCATTTACTGACCTGTACAGAATCCAGGTTAAAAGCTACAGTTTACTGTACATATCCCACAGTGTCCCACTCTTAATAATCAACATTAGGCAGGTGATTTAAAGGCCAACTTACTTCCTTTGAGTACCAGGTCTCCCTTCACAGCCTTCAGACCGAAGGCTTCAATTCTGCGGCTCACCATGGTGTTCCACACTCTGCTCTGGTAGCTGTGGATGTACATCAGGCGGTTGTTCCGGGGGATCTAGAGAAGAGCACAAGAGCGTGAGCACAAAATTTAATTTCCATTGAGGCTAGAGGTACGTCTGAATCTCTGACTGAATTGTTTCACGGGTAACTGTAACTTGTAAACAAGGAAGATTTATTTGCGGAATAATTAAGGTAAAGCCTTTGGTTCTGCTGCATCAACTTGTTACAAGACTGCAATAGAAAACCAACCAGTCCAAATGCAGTGACGATGTTTTTCTTGCCATACATAGACAGGCCTCTCAGCAGCTGTCCTTCCACACAGCGCTTGTTGGGAAGCTTTTTCAGTGCTGCCTCCGGATCCTGAGTCTTTGCCCACTCTTCCCTGCAGCGGACCAGAAATTCTTTCTCCGCTGTAAAAGAAAAAAACGAGACAATGGGAAACTTGAAATACTTTTTGCAACCGCTTCAACTGCAGCAGAAAACAGAGTGAGGGTGGTACATTTACCTCCAGGACGGGGTTTCAGAATCAAATCCATCACCTCATTCCAGTCGTTTTTCAGAATAGCCCTGTCCCCAACAAATTGAGGGAAAACACTATAGTTTATGGTCCTATAGTTATATAATTTACGCAACAATCTCCATGTCATGACCTCACCTGCCCACGTGATGCGTGGGCACAGCTGTTGTGCCAAAACGCTGCATGCCGTAGTAGTTTATGAAACCTGTCTGCTTGAGGGATTTCATTGCCTGATCAACCTGCTCGTCTGTTCCTGTGATGTTCCTGCAAACACAAAGACAAAAAACAATGAGCCATTGAACACTTTACCCTGAAAAGCAATTTAAAAAAATGCATCATGGTTTTGCAGGACAATTTAACTCTGTTTCCTTTAATCCACCTGGAGAAAACACTTGATCACAGTGAGGACAAAACTTCCCTTTAAACAGGAAGAGACTGCCAATAAAGGTGACCTCAGTTCAAATTGGCAGTTTAACAAATGCCGAGCTTTTAAAATCTATTTCTGAAACAAGCACTGTGTATATTAACACCTGCTGACCTTATCACCACAGTGAAATGGTTTCCCTGCAGTTCCCCCAGCTTTAGAGGGTGATTTTTGTAGCAAAAGTTTCCAAGCTTGAGGTTCATGAGGCACTTGTTGAGGTGAGCCAGCCTCTCTGCAGTGATCCTAAGTGAACAAAGAAGAGGCTGTTATAATTACCGATCCTGTGCAAGAACCCATCAGAGATAAATTAGAATCAATAACAACACACATCTAGCATAATCATCAAAAAAACAAAAAATATCTGCACACTAGTAACTGCAGGGCTCTGCATTATAACACTCACTTGAGCACCGCTATCTCCTGCACAGTAATGGCCCTCTTGTCCTTGGTTCCCATGTAGGAAAACATGTTGGGTCTAAGCCTAGAGAGACATCCATCATTATACATAGGGCTGCAAAACTTAACTGCAAAAAACATTTCACACATCCGTTAGTGTGTTGGCTCTTTTATCAATGAATGATCCTTACTTTTTATAAAACAAACTAAAAAACACACACGTCTCCTACCTGAGGAACTTTGAAAGCACATTGATAGCATCCATGGTGTCTTTGTTCTCCTTATACAGAACAAAGTGGCAGAAACTGCCACGGTTTTTGGGCCAAAAGTGTTTCCTTGGAGCTTTTGTGGAGACAGAAAAATGGTGTGATGAAAAACATGCTGTGATGTTTTTTAATATTAAAACATAGCATGTACTTTATAAGTCCCCAATATTATAGAAATACTCATTATAGATCCTGTACTTCCAAACATATCTCAGCAGTTAGCCAACAACCTTGCTTTGGCACTCAGATCCAATCACTTAATGGCAAAACGACATGGACACACGATATTAAAGCTGATTTTACGACACAGTATTTTATCCTAAGCTAAGTGTAACCCAACTCCACATGGCTTTTAACCATTTCCTCTGGTGCTGGGAGGAGAATAAGTTCTTACCTGTAGTTGTTTTGACTTCTATCCACCAGAGAAGAGCAAAAGGAGGATAGAATAATGTTACTAAGAAAGAGAGTCTTATGGTCTGTGGGTAGAGTTGTCAGGGGTGAGATCTCATGCATGGGCCTGGAGTGAAGTGTGATATTTAAACTTTTGGCCTGTGTGGCTCTGCTAATCTCTACCATCCTTTGTGGTGTTGAGTAAAGGTCTCAGTAGAAACATGCAGGTGTGTTGACCATGCTTACACAAAAGCGCATGCATCGTATTTTACTGCTCGGGCTACATGCACTGCAGTAGATAAAATATAAGCTGAAGTGAGGAAGGCGTGCAATAAATTTCATTAACATTCCTAAAACATTAACTTAGTTTGGCCTTCCATCCTGAGATCCACATACCTGCTAAAGCCTTCTTCCCAGCAGCATGATAAGCCACTATAAACTTCCGCCCTTCCCTCTCTTCAGTCTTTGTTTCCAAACCAGGAAACTGATTCTTGATGGCTTTGTGGACCAATGTCCGTTTCTCTTTAGAATCATCCAGTACCTATAAATGAATAAGAACATTACATAAAGCTGTCAGCTAGTTTTATGGATTTTTGTGTGTTTTTTATTGGAGCACTCCTTTTAACCTGTTACCTCAATTGAGACATTTCCCTCTTTGTTCTTGAACAGCTGAAGCTCTCCAAGCTGCTTTTTCTGCTCTTCAGTTAGCAGGTCACATTCTTTTGGCTGTTGTTCAGGTTCTTGGGCTTCCTAAACAGCAGAAAAACAAACCAAAAACCATATTGGAGAGTATTATGTAACCCGATCCTGGAGTTCTCTTTAGTCTTATTTTGTTAATGCGAAGTGTGCCTTCATGATGAATCTGAGGCTTGTTAAAATAGCAGAAGAAGCAACGTTACCTCAGCCTCCGCCGGGACAGAGAGGTCATCCAAATGCACAATCTTGCCATTTTTGTTGATTTCATGCACAACAAAATCAGAATATCTGAGTGCAAAAAACAAAGAAAGTGATTGGTTACTCTTTGTTAAGCAAACTCTTTAAATCCTTCATTAACTCCAGATGACAAACAAACCTTTCCTTCAGGACTCCAGAGAAGCCTTCGTGGTCACTGACATACTTTAGGATGCCAACATCGAGCTCGGTGAGACCATGCTTCATCATGTTAGCAAATGTGTCACCATCCTCCTCTCCATCACTTGCGTCCCCCTCGGGCTCGTCCATCTCATCTTGCTGCGGAGGATCGCTCTCAAATTTTGGTTTCTTTGATGGTGCATCATCTTTTTCATCTTCCGGGCACCCTCGCTTTTCTCCAACTGGGACGACGACGGTCACAGGCTCGGATTCAGCCATTAGTGCCCAGCTGGAGCAATAAGGAATTTAGTTAACAGTATGAGCCGCACACATATATAAAACCCGAGTCTCACGGTGTGGTATTTTTGTGTGATTTGTTTTGGGGTTTTTTTAAACATCAGCTTGCTTGTTTACAGCCCAGCACTTTCTCCTGTTTTAGTCTGAATGGTATGCTTTATTCATTTCATTTTTTTAAAATCAGGTTAAAGAAACACTCCAATATTTTGACTGACGGTTTGGTGTGGTGCAATAGCATGGATGTTGTACCAGTCTGTCACACTGAATCGTGTGTGTGACGCTGTCAATTTACCAAATGCTCTAGTTTCAACATTATGCACTCCACACTGTATATAAATGCCACTTGTTTTGCACATATTCAACTCTGTATATTTTATATATTTTATTATTATTATTTTATTTTTTTACTATTTAATTTGTAAAAATGTGTATACATACACACACACACACACACACACACACACACACACACACACACACACACACGTAGGAAAATATTTAGTATACACATCCAGAAATGCATACACTATTATATATTGTACATATATTTATTAGTTTCAGGTTGGCCATTCTTGTATTTTGCTCGTTTGTGTTGTTGTGTTTGCACATCTCTGTTGCTTGTGGGGCTCGCACACAAGAATTTCACTCGCATGTGCTGTGCCAGTGTGCCTGCACATGTGATGTGACAATAAAAAGTGATTTGATTTGATTTGATTTGATTTAATGGCCTCTTTCTGCAGCCATGAACCGTGTGTAGTGATCAAAGGAGTGAGCCTACAGATACAACTGACAGAACTGAAGTTTCCTCCAAAGGGTGTGTGGGCTATACCCTTGCAGATGAAATGAGGAGCTCAGGGTAGAGCTGCTACTCCGTCACACTGAAAGGAGCCACCGAAATGCGTTGGTCATCTGAATCGGACGCCTCGTGGACACTACCAAGGCGAGGCGTATTTCTGCTTTGACTGCTGCAGGGACAACCTCAAAACTGTCGAAGTGCAACACTACAGCACGCTTTGTTTTGGTGTGACGCACCAGTCAGATCTGAAGCGTGTGGCAAGATACCAGCACTGATGACATGGTATAACATCAGTACTACAACATCAGTTACCCGTTATTACGTGACTCTACGTAGAAATGGAAAGCACAAAGTATAACTGTGAACACTACATTTCAGTATCTGCGAGTAACGATAACATAACTAAGTGGGCATTACTGGCCTAGAAAACAATACCAACAACTTACCGTTTGTGGGACTGCGGTAGCGAAATATGGCTGCAAACACTCCTTATTTTCCAAACGCCAAACACTTGCACAGACTTCCTGACGGATCCAAGCTTGAAGCAGGCACTTAAAAGACTAAATGAAGGGGATTAGTTATCACTCAAAACTTAGCAAAGACGGCAGAGCATCTATTAGCTAGCTAACACCCCCAGTTAACGTGTTTGTAAACCTGAACTCAAATGTCGCTGGTAAAAGCAAATAATTTTTTAAAAAAGGACTTTTGCTCTTCCAAACGTTCCCACTCACCTACCTGGACCTGGTGATATTCAGAAGAGAGCAGGCAACACTGAACGCCAGGTTTTCTCACACGTGTGTATGTGTGTGTGTGCTCCTCTGGTTCCGGAAATGGATAATGACCTAAAGCCCTCCCACTTCAAACGCTTGGTTAAAGGAGCTGTCAATCACAAAGCTATGCTGCGTTCAAGTAACCGTGGGATAACGCTCCAAAGAAACACACTTGGGTATGGAGCCTACGATACTTCCACACGTCTCTGGGAGCACAGTACTTTATATTCCAGTTAATTAATGAAACAGTCATGGTTTCATGACTGTATTATTCTATTTATTATTATTATTATTATTATCGATTATTTTAAAGCGTTTTTTTCACGCACAACTTGTTGAATGTAAGACACCAGCTAATTATAACCTTTCACTTCAAAGTAAAAAATAAATAAATATTAGCTTATCATGTCCAATGTTATATCTACACTATAAAGATCCTGTCTGCCGCGTGATTGTAAAGGTTTGGTCTAAGAAGTACAAAGTCCTCTGTCCTTAGCTTAAGGCTTAAACAAGTGCAAATCTGTGATCACTGAATTGTGAAAGCATATTGGTACCCTATGCTATATGCTTTTTTTTAACACCATGACAAATGTTTTACTGAATAGAAAGAAATGATATTTTTAGGGCTGCTGATTTTTTAAAAAGCAATTGTTTATTAAGTAGGCCTACTATTGAACAATACGGGTCCAGGCAATAGATAGATCAGTACATTTGTGGAGTTTCCTTTCGCTGGTATTTTCCTTTACAGTTCCTATAAGTCTTATAAAAACAAGTGCAATGCAATCTAAAACAGGCAGCAGCACCAGGTGATGTGTTGTACTCCATAATAACAGCGGCACCGTGTCAGCTCTTTACTGTCACCTTGTGGAACTACGTGTAATTTTTCTTACACCTTTACACCTCTCCTCATGCCTTTACAACACCACACTGCTCACTTGAGTATTCATACACCTTCTCTACTAATAATACTGACTTCCACACTCCATGGTTATCTTATCTTTCACATTGTTTTCATTTCATGAGCTAAAGCCTCATTAATTTTAGTGCTTATTGCGACTCCATATGTAGAATAACCAGTCAAATATGGTTTAAGAGTTCTCTTTAAAATAAATCCTGTCTTTGCTGTAATATAAGAATAACCTTTTATATTTATTCAGCTTTTTTGTTTTGCTTGTTCCCATCTTGAAGTTATAATTCTGCTACCATTTCGCTCAAGAATAGTTTAATAAGAAGTCAGTTTCAGATTGGTAGGACATTATTGTTAGACATAAAGAAGAGGGGGGCTTTTCTGTGTGACACTAACTTCATGTGCAGGCTAAATAACGGCCATAGGTCGTTAGCTTTGTACCATTGCTGAAATTGCAGAAAAATTAGCTTTGAGCCCCAAATTGAAGAGGAGAAAAGATGAAGAAAAATAGTGGTTGTTCTAGTATGTAAGTTAACTGTTTATAAAATGTAAAAAACAATTAAGTAAAGTTTATGATTAGAGAAAGTTATAATAGCATTAGCTTATCTGGGCTAGCTGTCAGTGATAGTTAACAGATTAGCTACTAACTTAAAACTTGTGTTCATTATGCTTTGTTCCAGAACTTCTCTAACAAAGACATCCTCAGGATCAGGACTTTGTCAAGGCACTTTAACAGGCAATGGTTATAACCAAAAAGAAAACCCTGAGGAACAGAAAAGGAGAAATAAAGATCTTATTGGAAAAGTTCGGGTATTTAGCATTAGCTTAAAACTCTTTCTTCATGATGGTGATGCAGGTTCATATCTTAATATCTTAATTTATAGAGATTTCTCATGTAGCCACACATTGCTGGTAAGAAATTACTATTTTGCTATTTTTTTCTTGTTTTTTTGTTTTGTTTTGTTTTTTGTTGATGGGATAACTAAAAAAAAAAAAAAATCAAGTTCGTTATCTTAAACTTTGACTCAAGATCAGTCAGCATTTTAAACATTCAATCAGTAAGTCAAAATTTTGGAATAGTAACCTAAAATTTTTACATTGTTTTCCCCCAGTGGAAGAACCAGGCTTCCACATTTGCTTTGCATATCTACTTGCCAAGCTGCAGTAAAACTTGCAAAAGAGGAACTATAAATGTAGAAACCATAATCATCACCTTCAAAGTAAAAGTTATGCCTTAGTGTTATTGTCAACACAGTTAAAAAGGTGCAGCTTTTACTTTGAAGGCAAACATTCTATAGTTTGTATGCATGTTAATAGTTTCTCTTCCACTTGATATTAAGTACCTAAGATTAAGTTTAGAGGGTTTATTCATGATACAAATTATATAGGTCATTTCCTTATTGATAGTGAAGGTAAAATATATAACCGACTATTAAACAAAGTGCAATACCTAACACATCTAAATAATAGAAGAAGAACATTCTGGAAAAGTTACAAATGAACTTTGGATAAAATTTGGCATTAGTTATGCTGAAATAAAGACGATTTAATAACTTTAATACTTAATAATAATTGCTGTAAAAGTAGAAAAAATTAACGTTTATCATCTTGTCTACATCTGCCACCTCTTCTTCGGGCTTGTAACCTCTCTTTTTTGCTGTTCACACTGCTCCTCTTCATCATTGTGCAGGTTTTCACCTTCTCAGGTCTGATCTTCATGCCTGAAACCCGTTTGACATGTCTGCTCTGTTGTGGATTTCACTCTTTATTTGCTCAGATTAGTTCCCCAAACTCTGGACTCTCTGCGCAGTTCAGCTATTGTTC
Source organism: Rhamphochromis sp. 'chilingali' (assembly GCF_963969265.1). NCBI lineage: Eukaryota > Metazoa > Chordata > Actinopteri > Cichliformes > Cichlidae > Rhamphochromis > Rhamphochromis sp. 'chilingali'. Next base: position 51,289,855 of record NC_137930.1, on the reverse strand, counting down.
TGAGCCTGAAGCACGAAGAAAGACAAATCTCCATTTTGATCCCTTTCATCTCTGACTGGGATTTAGGTTCTTGTCAAACCAGCCAACTCAAAGAAAACTAACCTCAAATTAGCTCTCTTTGGAACTGAAAACCTCAAAGTTCTCTCATCTTATGGTTAACAAACTGAGTTTTAACTAAAACTTCCTGGTTAAAGCTGGCAACCATGTGACTTTGACTCCGTGTCTTTGCAGGTGGTGGATGCTGATGGCAATGATGTCACTCCCCGCCCCCTGGTTTGCCCAGTGCCAGGTTTCCAAAAGTCTCTGGATGAACTCTTTTCCAGCATCCCTAAACTTTCCAGAAGGTACTAGATGGTCACATTGGATATAGTTTTGTAATATCTTTAATTTGTTGTCATTTTTACATTTATCTTTTCAATTCACTTCAGTTTCAGATAGTTTCCTGAGTGATTTTGTTTTTCATTCTCTAATTATGATGAAGGTGGTATTTTCCATACGCAGATATTACATGATTAGAGTGGTTTAGAAAGTTAGCTTTTTATAGCACATGCAGTAAGACTTGTAGAAATCCCAGTCTCAACACACGTTTACATCAGTTCCTCCTCATGGTGATTCAGTAAATACTATCGTAGTTCTTATAAGACTTTAAACATTTAAAGAGATAGGAACATACAATTTTACGTGGTTGCATTTATGTGGGCTAAAAAATCACAATCCTTTTGACTTAATGTTTTTAAAAGTCTGTAGGATGATCCTTTGGGATTTGTTCCTAAATTAAACACATACTTCTACTAATAGATTTCTTAAAAAAAATACTTAAATTTTAAAAATAAACTGAACTTCTTGAAAGAACTTAATTGATGGATGGATAATGAAGCTGCTGATAGAAAAGTCAACAAGTAAATAATCAGAAGATCAATATGAATCATTAAAAACACAAATAAAACATTTGTGAACGTGACCGCCTTTTTTAGTAGTAAAAAGTATTTACCAGTTTAATCCAAACTATCAATGTGCCATTCATCAATTAGAATTATTATTAAGTGTTAGTGGTCAAATAAATACAAGTACCAGTACTTTAGAATCTAAAACCAAAGACAGTTTAAGTCACTTTTACCTTTTAATTTAGTTCAAGACAACTATAATAACCTTGCCCATCTGTGTAAACTTGCTTTTTTTACTCTTGCACTCTTATGAATCCACTTTGTTTTCATGTTATTTGTTGTTATGGAAATAAAGTTAATTATCAAAAGGCAGATCTGGAGGTAATTTCAGTGAGTGGCAAAGTTAGTAAGCGGCTCAGTGATGGTGACAATGGAAATTATACAGAGTACAAGCGTACATAGATACTAAATATGTATGTTTGTGTGTCTCATTAGCAGCCATACCATGTGTCCTACCCAAGACTCATTGAATGCGGAGATTGAGGATATTTTTCTTGGACCGACACATCCACCTCCACGTGATTACTCTTGTTTTTTGTTTTTAAATATATTCTCTCCTTATGTTTATTGTTGTAGGGATTTTGTCTTTCTGGTACTAATATTGCCCTTTTGTTTAAAAATTGCATTAACATTGTAGTTCTCAAATCATAAATTCTTCTATATTCAACACAGTACACTTAAAATTATTCCACATCGTCTTTTTGCCGTTTATTTGAATTAGGCTTTTTCGTTTGTTTTGTCATGTGTCAGAGTTGTTGAAAAAAGGAGATGATGCAGAACAGCATGCAAGGGAGAAGATGGTGGGTGAATGTGATTACATCTCGCTTACTGAAACCGAAACCATTACGTTCCTGGACATACCCCCCACCATAACCTCAGTGGTCGATGATGATGCAGAAGCAGCAATGTGAGTGGAGGGTAAAAACACTAAATAACATTCATCACAAGTTGTGTTAATTGAATATTTTTACATTTTGATGAATTTTTAGCTCATCCAGCCAGAGGTCTGATGAGGCTGTCCATCATCACCTGTCAACAGTTCACTAGAATTGTTATTTCTCCTACATTATTGGTTGTAATTTAACAAACATAAGCATACACAGTGATCACCTAATGGTTCTTCACCAAAATAGTTCTGAAGGTCAAGGTCACATTTGTTCTTTGTCTGGTTATCATAAAATAAGAAAATTATGATTGTTCTGTCTCTCACTCTCCCTACCTGACAGATGAGAAAATCTAACACAACTTCTGACATGCACAGAAACCGGCACTTTATGTATTTCACTGAAGAAAGCCTTTCACATGCAATATGCGTGAAGATGCAAATGGTAAATGGCCTGCATTTGTATAGCGCTTTACTCAGTGCCTAAGGACCCCAAACCGCTTTACACTACATTCAGTCATTCACCCATTCACACACACATTCACACACTGGCAATGGCAAGCTACGTTGTAGCCACAGCCACCCTGGGGCGCACTGACAGAGGCGAGGCTACCGGACACTGGCGCCAACGGGCCCTCTGACCACCACCAAATATGCTAGCCTTCAGTTAAAAAATATTTTGTCTCTCCTCCCGTGCAGACAGAGAAACCTCAGCTATGCTGAGCTTTGCAAGAGCAGAACGTGTAGTGATAAGTACATCGACAGATCGATGCAGACATTAAACGGAGCCCTTAAAAACAAACTGATCCAGAGTGAGAAGACTGGTACTGCTGGAAAGGGTAAGACGAGTGAGAATGAAACACCTCACACTTGATTAACTCAACAATTAGTGGTTATCAAATCAAAAAATAAATAAATAACGCGCTATTTTTTCTCTCATATTTAAAGGTATGGTGGCTACAAACTGGGACATTTATGACTCTTTTTACAAGCAAAATGAAACGTTTGAAGGTGATGAAGCTGATCACGAGGAGAAATCAGTGAGCAGCAAGAGCAACACCACTTACATAGGTAACTCCATCTTCAGCTGGTACTTCAGTTCTTTCAACTTCTAAGAATAAATACGTGTTTGTTCGTCATATAATAACCACACTTTTGATGGTCTTTCCTATTTCTGTTTATTCTAAATAATTTTGTCGAAAATAAACATTTCTAATTTTCTCATTGACCATTTTCTCAGACAGCACCATCAGCTCGCTGTCAGAAATGGAAATTTGTGGAAGCATTTTAAATCCTGAGCCAGAACCAAAGAAAGAAATTCTTCTGCCAGAGTTATTAACAAACATCTCACGTTTTATGGAAAGGACGGTTGTATTGAACGCCTTTCAGGCCAAGTTAGCTGCTTATAGACAGCCGCCAATATCTGAAGGTAAACTCTCCATTTTCTCCTACTTATCATATTCAGGGTCTTGAGGGAGGGTAGCATATCCCAGCTATTACAGGGTAGGCAGAGTACAACATGGACAGATCACCAGTCTTTTGCAAGGCTTTCTGTTTAATTCTAGACCAGGCACACATTCTTTGGCGCAGCATCTAACATAAAACTTTGAAAAAAAAAGTGTGTTATGCTGTGGTGACAAGAAAGTAGTCAAAAGTATCATTCATGATGTCTCTTTCCGCCAGCTTTTTTCTTTGCTATCACTCTACACTGACAACCAGGGCCATGTGTATGAGAGGGTATAATAAGGTTATCCCCTCCAAGAGTAGAAAGTACTGAAAAAGCTTAGAGAAAGAAAACCTGCTGAACATTAGAAAGGCTTTGTTTTTCAGACAGGGAGGCTATGTCCATATTTTATATACAGCCTTTAGAAAACCATAGCATATTTACATTAATACTGTATTAAGTGTATTATTGATTGTGTAAGGCTCTGACAGCATGATGAAGCATGGAAAACACAGTGAGGAGAGTTTAGATCCTACTCTGGAACTTCTCTGGGCATTCACTTGTCAGCGCACCAGAGGATACTGCATTACCAGCATGGCCTGGAACAGGCACAACCCGGTAACAAAAGAAAAACAAAACAAAGACTAAAATATTTTTTGTCATGAGTCTCATTATCATTTGTGTCATTTTTGTCTGTAAGCAACATTTGATACACATTTTTCCTGTGTGTAGACTTTGTGAAGCATTTTAGACACGATAAAGCTTCATTAATGATTATAGATGAAGCAGAAGTGCAAGGCATTGCCCTTTTTCTGGTTCTACCAATATTAATCTTTGTTTACAATACTTCATTTAAACTGCTGCTTTTGTTGTGCACTGTAAGGATATCCTGGCAGTAGGATATGCAGACTTTGACTCCAGGTGCCTGAAACCAGGTCTGATCTGCTGCTGGACCATCAAAAACATCATGGTATGTTTAGACATTACTGTATTTTTGTTGTTTGTTGTTTATTCCTGCTATCATTTTTTTTAATCTCAGTTTGCCCATATTACAAGGGTTGGGTGGGCTGGCTAATCAGAAGATTTTAAAAAAAATTGCCTTTGTTCAGCTAATCACTTCTAACATCCTGGATGTGCCTCAAGAGACTCCCACACCACATGCTTTTTATCTTAATATGATCAGAGGTACAAAAACACCAACAACACACACAGTCTCTGGACTGTATGGACGTCAGAAAGGTTTCTGTGTTAGGAAAGCAGCTGGTCCAGATGGTGTCCCAGGGTGTGTACTTCATGCATGTGCTGATCAGCTGCTGGAGGGTCTCATAAGCATTTTGAACCTTTCCTTACCGACTCCTGTTATCCCTGTGTGGCTCAAAACCACTACTATTATGCTTCTCCCTAAAGAGCAGAATATAGGGGGTTGCCATATATTGTGACCACTGCTCGATTGCACTCAAGCCTCTCAGTTCCTTGTGCTTCAAGAGGCTGATCCTAGCACATATCAGAAAGCAGCATCCTGCCATACTTTTAATCCCAGCTTTTGTTGTTGCTCTTTTAACCATAGTATCCTGGTTAAAACTGTGTCCTTTGTGCAGTGGCCAGAACGTGTCTTTGACTGTCACAGCAGTGTGACATCCCTGGATTTCTCAACTAACGACCAGCTTGCCGTGGGAATGTATGACGGCACTGTAGCTATTTACAACATCTGTATTCAAGACAGCAGTGTTGCATGTGTTGCTAGCAGCAGGTGAGCACTGTATAGTGTATATGTGTGTTAGCATAAAATAAGCATATACATAACATGTCAAGATTTAAAAAACACTAAAAATAATCTGATTGCTTCTCTGATCTTTCTGTTTTTAGTAAATCCTCCAGGAGGCATCTTCACCCAGTGTGGCAGGTCACCTGGACTCCACAAAGGTTATCACTGGAAGATGTTCTCGTATCAGTGTCATCAGATGGCAGGATTGCCAAGTGGTCAATCAGCAGCCATAATCTTGACTGCACAGGTACTGCAGTCTTCCCCTAGCTATTGTTCCCACTGTGCACTTACAGTTTTACCTCATAGCTGCACTAATTTCATAACACGCCTGGATCATGTATGGAGCGGATTCACAGCATAATGCAACTTTTTGGTGCCTATACCAACAAACTATTACACGACTAACACAGATAACCATTAATGCTCACATTCTAATTAACATTTCTGGGAAACTAAAGACATAAAACTAAGTGTAAATAGTCATTTTTTCTTTGGCAGGTTTCTAAGTGAGTGAGAGTGGAGGACATACAGCGAATATAATATAGCAGTAATAAAACAAATCCTGGTTAATTATTTTATATTTTATGGAGCTTCTGTAAAGTGTTACAATGGAGAACAACAGTAACATTTCAAATATCTGAATGGTCTATAAAAATATTTGTTCTTAGACCTGATGTGGTTTAGGAGCAATACAGAGTGTAAGGAGGCTGCAGAGAACCTGAAGAAGAAAAAAATGGTGCTGTCCAAACCTACTGCTGTTTGTGTTGACTTCCATCCAATGGTAAGAAATTTAAGTCAGCCAAATACTTTAGCCAAAAAAAGCCTTGTCAGTAATCAAAGTGTGAAAATGTCTTTTTTGTGTGTTTTCTAATTTCTCGTCCATGTTGCATTCCTCCTGCAGGACTTTGGTATTTATCTGGTTGGCACACAGGAGGGCCTTATCCACAAGTCTTCCTTTTCTGAAGGTCACAGCTTTCTGGCCACTTACAAAAAGCACATTGTAAGTGCTTGAGGGTAAACAATGTGACTGAGTCATATTTAAAATGCTGTTTAAGTTAAGGCGATAAAGACAAAAGACTAGGGATGCTACAGCATGAAGATAGTGAGCTTACTTTGGATTTCCAACCAGTGGATCAGTTTACATCAGCTGATAGGGTTATTCTGGCCTAGTGATCTTTTTAAATACAAGAACTACTAGTTAACTGAATTAACAGTAAAGAAAAGTCAAAGACAAATGGTGGCGGCTTCTTATTACTGACCTGGTTTAGCCTTGTGTGCCGATGTTGCCATTCACTGTTGTTATCCCCTACTATTTACTCTAGTTGCTGTCATCAGACATCATCTAATGAAAGCAAAGACAGAATATTTTTTTAGTGGAAATGGCATCACCCACTGGTAAACCTTGCCAACATTTTGTCTATTTGGACCCAGAAGTTGAGATCTGGATGCAATAAGTGAATGGCTCATCCTCACATGGACATGCAAGTGAGGATGGACAGGTGGCCATATGTAGACGCAAGTCAGAATTTAATTTCAGCAATAAAAAAACGCATCACATAGCCACAAATAACTGCTAGTTGGTGCTAAATAATGTACAAATAGATTCATATTTGTGAAAACTGAACACAAAATGAACACAGATTCCTTGGATGGGCTGTTAGGGCCATTTATCACTCACCAAGCCATGTTATCTGTCAGCTGATTGCATTCAAAATAGTATATAAAATATATATAAATAAAGTATATAAAACAGAATTATTGTAGGCATTTGCATCCATATAAAAGTGACAACAATAAAAAAAAAACAGCAGCACAAACAGTACTGTCTTCTGTGATGCGGTGTGTCACTTTACTGCCCATTTGATTTATTACTACATTTATAATATTTATTCAAAAATGAAAGATAGAGGCAGGTTTCTCTTCATGTCTAATCTTGCTCTCTCAGGGATCTGTGAACCACATTGAATGGTCACCATTCAGCCCCGATGTGTTTTTGAGCTGCTCCCGTGACGAGACTGTCCAGATGTGGAAGCAGGGCCGCCCTGTGATGACGTTCAAGTCCATTCACCAAGGCCCCGTGTTCTTTGTTAAGTGGTCCCCAAACTGCTCCACGTTGTTTGGAGTAGTTAAGGAAGACCAGGTGGAGCTCTGGGACCTGATTTTGAGCATGTGAGTCCATCGGATTGAGATCTCAGTCTGCTTTGAGGTTTTTTTAATTTACCTATTGTTTTCACCTGATTTGAAGTGTAAGTCAGAGATATGTGTTCACTAAAAGCATAAACATTTCTTTGCAGCCTGTTTCCAACCATTGTGCACCATGCTGAGCCTGGTGTGAGGCTGACATCCTTGCTGTTTGCCAGAGGGACAGACTGTGTCCTTGTAGGGGACAGTAAAGGTCAAGTGACAGTCTACAAGCTCAGGAACTTCAGAGTGTGCAAAAGCACGCAGGTAAAACTCTTGTACATGAAATAGATAAGAACTACCGTGTAATAATAAGTTCAAAACATTGAGCTTGTGTATTTTTCATGTTTTTTATACTGAGAATGCAAACTCAGCCATACAGTGAATAGTAAGTCTTGCCTAGAAGATATAACAGGTATACATTTAGGAAGAAACATCAGTGAAAAAAGGAGAGAGCACATGTTACTGTAGTGTAAACACATAAGAACTTGTAGAGAAGTCAGACTGAGGTTTTTTTCTTTCAGGTGGACACTCTGGATGAAATCATCCAACATGCCACTTCCAGATATTTCTAAGTTTTTGTTCAGAAGTTTCATTGCCTTTTGACTTTTATGTGTTGTACCCTGCGATAAATAAAGTTGTGGATCTTTGAATTGTACTTCTTTTTCATTTTTAACTGAATGTGATAAGCAAAAAGATGACGGGGAAACCTCACTTTCAATGTGTCTTACAAGTCATTAACCAGCAAGCACATCCTGGATAATCCTGGATGATCCTGGTTCCTGGATAATTGTTTCTCTAATAATTACTATAATATATAAAATAAACTTCATGTTGATTTCAGCATGGCCTGAAACTAGTGACAGAGCCCCTAAAGTCATCAGGAAGGTGCTTATTGAGGTTGTTACAGTATCAGAAAAATTAGGGCAAGTTTCACTCAGATGCCTCTTTGAAACAAGTGGTATCGCCCCCTGATGGCCATTAAAGGGAGGCTTAAGCTCCCAGGCCTCTAATGTAAAGACATTAGAGGTCTGGAAGCTACTATATGTCCATCTTCTATATACAGTCTATGGAAGGAGCATAAGCCTTTCCTAAAATTTTGTTCAATATAAAATTCAACATAAAAGCTGAATATAATACAAGAAAGTACCACTATTAAACAAAATAGTTTAAAACATCATCAGAATATTTTTAATGAGTGTTGTTTCATTATATCTAACCATGAAATGTTAGAGGCGGAAACTGAACCACTTCCTCTTTGTTATTGTATTTGGCCTGTATGAGCTGGGGCTAAGATTTCAGACACAGCAACTGTTCCCAGCAGGCCAAAGACTGAAAGATGTAACTGACAGACGAGGAAGATCTGTTATATTTTTACCCCACTGTGATCTGTGGCCGTAAGGTCACATATCCTCACATCATGTTGCTTAAGTCAGCTCCTCTCTACTTATATTAAAACAGTGAGTAACTACAGGGAGCTGAAGAATTAATCCCATAATGATAGGTCACAGACAGAGCCTGTGATTCTGGACGAGATAGAAGCATGAAAGACTGTGGAAAATGGCAGAAGGCTTTTGTTTGTGGAGGGAAAAAGGATTTGAGCTTGCATTGTGGCACAGCAGGAAGTGAACCTGGATTTGAAAGTAATGTGACCATGTTGCTTTCTGACGGCAGACAGATTGAAACTCACTGTGGGCATCTTTTTACTCAGTTTACGTGCCTCCGAACCTTTTATAGATACTGTGCAAAGTATCATTTAAGTTTGCTTTTCTTTCTAAAATATTTTTGTGTTGTAATTAGGATTTACTTATATTACCTATTTTTTTCTTTTAACAATAAAAACAGAAATAATTGTAATTTCATTCAATCTAAATGGGAGGCAAAGATAAAAGCAGTTTGTTGGCAAGAAGAACAGTTACATATTGATAAGTCCTGAAGAAACATAGCAGCCTTTCACATGCAATGTTTTGTGACATTAGCAAACAGTAAGGTGCACCATACAGTCACCGACCACTGCATTAGGTACACTTCTTCAGTTGCTCATTGACACAAATATCTAATCAGCCAATTACATGATAACAACTCAGTGTATTTAGACGCGTTAAAGACATCCTGTTGAAGTTGAAGCATCAGAATTGGAAAGAAAGGTGATTTAAGTGACTTTGAACTTCTCATAGTTGTTCACGGCAGAAGGACTTGTGTTTCAGAAGGCTCTGAGTATTTCAGAAGCTGAAGCTGACCAGCTAGGATTTTTCCACACATTCGTCTATAGAAGGGGTCTCCAATTTAAATGAGTTGTGGGCCACTGCTGGCACTGTCATCTCACTGAAGGGCCACTTTAGTGTTCAAATAGTACAAAAACAAACAAACAAACAAGAAAACACCCACAAACATTTCCAAAAATTTAGTGTTTTGTTTGTTTGTTTGTTTTGGGGTTTTTTTATGTTCAATATAATTACTTTTTCTGGGATTAATTAAGTAAATCTGATTAATAAATGTCACATTGGGTGGCATTTTAAACTATTATCCTGGTTTTGACTTTAAAGACTTCTTTTGATATAATAGCACAAAAACAAACAAACAAGAAAACACCCACAAATATTTCCCAAAATGTAGTGGTTTTTTGTTTGTTTGTTTGTTTTTGGGGGGGGTTACACTTTTTTTTTTTTACATGAGCTCGACAAAATGAGCCAGAAGATTGGAAAAATGTTGCTTTGTCTGACGAGTCCCCATTTCTGCTGTCACATTCAGATGGTTAGGGTCAGAACAACATGAAAGCAAGGAGCCATCGTGTCTTGTATCGGCAGTTAAGGCTGCTGCTGGTTGTGTTATGGTGTGTCATATTCTCTTGCCACACTTTGGGCCTCTTAGGCTACGTTCACACTGCAGGTCTTAATGCTCAATTCCGATTTTTTGATCAAATCCGATTTTTTTGTCTCCTCGTTCACACTACAAATAAAATGCGACAGCAAACGCGCTCTAGTGTGAACGCTCAAAGCGGCCCGCATGCGCAAAAGAAGATGTCACACACAACGCGCTCTGTTTAGACCAAGAACAAACAGTTTGACTGATGGCCGTTAATATAAAGACTTCGGACTTTACGTTTCCCAATTTTTGCTTTAAGTTATTTTGTTATTTACATAATAATGTAAATAACCTAATAATGATCCTTATTGCTGTTTAAGAGAGGAGCGGTGCTTCAAAGGATAGCTGCAGATTTCTGTCAGAATCTGCAGATTATACAGTACAAATAAAATGTTTACGTTGTCTTCCCAACAGTTTCACTGACATCTACACTGGATGGCCAGGAAGCGTTCGCGATGTCTTCTCGGGCGCTGATAATTGGCTTCAGTCTTGTGTCGGTGACGTAAAAGGCGGATTTAATGCGACTTGACCGTTCAAACAGCAGTCGCTTTCTAAAACATCGGATATGTATCGGATTCAGTACCACATACGAAAGTGACCCAGATCGGATTTGAAAATATCGGATTTGCGCCGTTCACACTGTCATAGCATGATCGGATATGGGTCGCATAGGGTCAAAAAAATCGGATTTGATGCGCTTTCGCCTGCAGTGTGAACGTAGCCTTAGTATCAGCTGAACATCATCATCAAGCATCACAATTTAGTGGTGGGCGTTATGGACGGCCTTTGGGGGTCCAGAACTGTCCAAGAAGATCACTGTGCCCACTAATCAGAATTTTAAGCATGACCCTACCGGAAGTAGTGATGAGCACATTCTGCGCTCACAACGGTCAACGGCCCCGGTGTTTGGTGAGTTCATCAATCCACGAGAGAAAGTGTCTCTGTTTCCTGCTGTAAGATATGTGTTTTTGCACGTTTACTGCTGTGGCTACAGTGCACTATCCATGTATGAGTGTATCACTGTATGATGCATGGTGTGGCTTGAAGTGGCTAGTTTGTCCTTCGGTTTGTTGTGTAGCCTGTAAAGGTGGTCCACTGTATGCTTAGTACGCCTTTAGCACCGAGTCCTGTACTAATGTGTAAAATGTAAATTTAACGGCTCTTACATGCATTTTAGTTATAACCTCTGTGTTTTTTTTACAGCATCTCTGGCTGTGTATTATTTTATGGCACAGCCAGTTTTAAATTGAACTCTATTTTCTTCGGCAATATTGCCTACATTGATCGTTGCGCCATTGCGCCTATGACACGTTGCACAACGGCGCCGTGGCTTAGTTGGTTAAAGCGCCTGTCTAGTAAACAGGAGATCCTGGGTTCGAATCCCAGCGGTGCCTTTTCGGCGCGCCAGGAGAAAGCTTCATGCTGCAGTCGTGTCATTAAAGCACCTCTTTGTTAACAAACACAGAGGGTTGATGTCAGGGAACATGGAGAGCTTATGAAACAGTTTAATTCTCCAGAATACCAAATCATGTGATTATAGCTGATTTTGGAAAATATTAACATTCCCACAAATCATCTGTAGGTCCATAAAAAGAAGAAATATCCAGTGACTGTTGATGTCAGAGGTCAAAGGAGAATGGCCAACTGCTTTGAGCTGATAGGTAGGCAAGAGTAATTTAAATTACTACTCACTACAATCAAGACATGCAGAAGAGTATCTCTGAACACACAACATGTTGAACCTTGAAGCAGATGAGCTACACCAGCTGAAGATCACTACCGGTGCCACTCCTGTCAGCGGAGTGTAGGAAACTGAAGCTAAAATTCCCATAAGCTCACTGTGATTGAGCGACAGGAGACTGACAAAATGTTATGGCTCAGGTTGATGGTGATGGTGTAACAGTAGGGGATATTTTCCTAGAGCACTTTGGGCCACTTCGTACCAACCATGCTTTACTGTAATGTCAGCATACTTGAATATTGTTCCCGACTTGATCCCTCATAAAGGGATGGACCTGGCTGAAATAATCTCAAACTGATTCCCTGAACATAACAGTGAGTTCATGGTGTCCACCGTCACCAGTCGCATCATGGATTAACATGGATTACAACCCACTTTACCTGGGTTGGGATCCATTAAAGTGGGTTGGAATCCGTCCTTTTTTAACCAAGGATTTAAATCCTTGGTTAATAAAAGAATCAATCTCTTCTTCAAAGAGTGATCTGGCCAAGAGGAGAACATAGACTGTAACAACAATCATACACAAATACAGCCGACACCTCGTACTAGCATGTGAACACGCAATAACATAGCAAGTACATTATGAAGGTTTTTTTTTTTTCAAATGAGATGTCTGCTTATATGCTGTATTTTTATGAACTACCAGCAGTTCGGTTCAGCTCCTCATTCCAATCATTTAACATTATTCCCTGAATGAACACCATCACTACCAGTGTGTATTACACAAAAGCTTATACGGTTCTAATAAATATATTTTCCATTTTAAACTGCATTTATTTATTTATTTTTCTGTTCCTGAGGGGAAAAAAACAACTCCAAAATAAGATGCTGTTACACCCAGAGTATTTTGTGTGTCGCTGGTCCGCGTAGGTCTGCTTGCAGACCCCTGTTTGAAACGACAGAGGGCGTGCATGTCATCGATCGGCAGAGGGGTTAGTGTGAGTGAGAGAGTGATTCTGAGACACTCAGGGGGACCTGGCTGCTGCTGCTGCCGCCGTGCTGCCCGCTCCTGCTGAGGGAAGAGGAGGAAACATGAGCTCCAGGAAAGGTGCGTATAACTCATCCTCCAACTTAGCTACGCTAACCCACTCCTGGTGGCGGAAGTTATGGGTGTACGTAGCCCTTGAGGGTATGCTAAACGCCATCCAGCCTCGTTGATGATGTGTGATTGTTCTCTCTCCCCCACCGCCACCTTTCCTCCTACACCCTTCCCCGGACTCGTCTGTGCCTGTGAATGAATGTAACCTCGGACCGGCAGTGATGGCCATCCAGGCTAGAAAGAGGAGGCCGAAGGGGAAGAAGGATAAAGCGGGTCACCATCGCAGGTAAGCGGGGCGGCAGCGGGGAAGTGTGGACGTGAAGTGTTTGTTTACTGACAACGGGTCCCTCTCTGTGTGACACAAGCGCTGCTTGCCGGTGCGTCGGCGGTATGACCGTGGACATATGGCACGGGCTGGTATTTTCATCTACAGGCGGGGTCCCGTGGAGTGTTTCGAGTTACCACTTACATTATATGTGGACGGTGTGGTCCCCGGGTCTCCACCTGATTCCCCCAAAACGACTGGGTCCTGCACCGCTTACAGCCTGCACATACTCGTGTAGTTTATTTTGCATGCCTGAGCTTCCAGCACAGATGGTTTCTTGGTAGATTTTTTTAAAACTAGGGTTTCAAAGCGAGGATTGACAGATGTCACGGCTCAATTCCGTTTTATTTTTTAGCGATGGCAGCACCAGACTGGCACGGAGTAAACGCCCACTTACATCGCCTAACCCGTGTGGGGAGTCTCTGGCATGGTGTTATGTAACTTTTCTTGGCTCTCCCGGTGCGTTGTTTCCTGGTTTTGCCAGGCAGCTTTACGGTATGGGTGCACGCGCAGTTCGGCGTGATTTTGCCGGCGTGAGTAGTTGCAGCCGAGGCTGGCGTGCCAGCAGCGCAGTGGCTGCGTAAAGTGCATGTGAATTGGAGTGGAGAGAGTGGGAGGCTTTCTTCATGGCGTGACGCTATTGGAGCGACGTCACCAGCAGCCGAAGAAGGCATCAATTAGGTGATACCAACGGTGCAGACACCCCAGGGTGGCTGCTGGTGGCTGGAATGTGCTGGAATGTCCCAAACACCTGGACAGTCATAGTGAAACCAGATGTGCGCAAAAATAGACGTTTATAAAGGCAGATGTTCCAAGAAAATAGAGAACAGACTCCATAATTGTCTTGTAAATAAAACATGACTCATGCAATGGCCCTACAGGTGTCCTGTAATGGATGCTGGCTCGCCTTTAGCCCTTTAAATGCTGCAATGGTGAAAGGACCTAAACTACCCCCCCCCCCCCCCCCCCCCCCCATCCATACACACACACACACACACACAAAACAACAACAACAACAACAGAAACCAACAAAAAACCCCTGAAAAGAACCCCTCCACTCTGTAGCTAGCATTGTAGCTAGCATTTTTCTTTGGAGGCTAATCAACAATAATATTCCTCAAAATTCAGTAGATCCCCCCCCCCCCCCCCCCAAATATAAGAACATAAAAGCAGTATATTACAACATTGAGATACTGCAACAACAAAATATTTGCTCAATAAACTGCTCAGACAATGCATTAGTTATTAAAAAATATTTGGCTATTATCAGCTCACTAACAGATGTGACAGCAGTTGTTTGTTTTAATGTAATGCGTTCCCCTCAAAAATACCTTCATTATGTGATATAAATTTCTAAATTAGTTACTTTTATGTTTCTAAATGAATTTCTAAACGAACTACACTTTTATGGCATTGATATCTGGAAGAAACACAATATATAAACAAACTATTTATTTTAAAAAAAGAATTTAGCTGAGTTCCTTTGCACTCTGACCTGTAGAATATCCCTTTAGAGATGCTGCAGTTATGTAATACTTTCAATACTTGGCGATCAAGAAACCCTGACGCTTGATTAAATGTGGTTAATTTTTGATCACACTGTGTGAAGTGTTAAGTGTGCCTCAAACATGTTTTGGCACATCTGTGCTTCAGTTTATGGTTACATATCAGATTACGCAGGTGCCAGTTCCTGAATCTGGCGTGCTATTATTGACTGATTTACTGCCAGCGCTTCTTTATTAAACTTTAGTTGTAAAAGTGTGAAAAGCATGTATTTTTACATGCTTACAGTAGGTTTTTGCATTTCTGATCATTTCTGATTTTAAAAAAAGCTGACATGGTGAAATTATTTTCACTAATGTAGTTTATCATACAGGTCATCAGTTCCACAGTTTATATTCTCTATCAGGGTGAATGATTGATAACAAGCTTTATAAAATATAGAACAGTTTTGACAGTATACACTGCAGCTTGATGATGGTGTAGAGCAGCACATTCCTTTAGTACAACAGCCAAAAAAGAAAAAAAATGTATGAGCACAACAGCCTAAATAACAGGAAATGGCACAAAGTGCTTTGCATTTGATATCATCAGATTGCACTATACAGGAATATATTAGAGGAACAAAGAGTCAATAGGGAAATAAACACTGGGAATTACATGGCAAGGATAAACATAGGAATAAAATAAACATGGACTTTACACACCATTTAAAAAAAACTTTGAACGAACTAAAAGCAAGGATTAAAAAACCATGAGTCTTTAAATTCAGATTATTATAGATATGATTTGAAATGGGATATTATTCCAAAGTCTGGAGGCAGAATGTGTTATAAGCAGATCAGAAATGTAATGTGGGGCTAACCCATTAATGGCTTAAAAAACAAAGAGTAAAAATGTAGAAACACCTCTTTTTTTCACTAGTAATCAGCGAGCCAGAAAAGATGTTCTGCATTATAGTTGTCCAGTCGAGAAATAATAAATGCATGGATTATTGTGCTGAGGTCTACTGGGGATAACAATGACTTTACTTTTGCAATATATCTAAGATGGTAAAAGCTGCCTTTCACAGCCTTTTTTCTCTTGTTTATTAAAATTCAATAAACTGTCAATAAAACACATAGATCTGTAAGCTGATTTTGAAAATTAGCACACAGAAGACCAAGAGTAGAGCTGATACTGGAAACTAAGCTGGTCCAAAAATGATCACTTCACTTTTCTTATCATTCATCTGAATGATATTCATTGGCATCTAGGATCTGATGTTCTCCACACAGCTGAACAGGTTCTTCAACCAACCATTCTTTGTGAAACGAGTAGGTAAGGTTGTGTGTCATCTGCATAACAGCAAGATGCAGTCTTATATTTTTTAAAAATCGAGCCGAGGGAAAGCATGTGTAAATAAGAGAGGTCCCATAGTGGAGCCTGTGTGGATGTAATAGGGTACTGGAGCAGAGGTAGATGAGCAATTTCCTATCTTGACTGACAAGCTTCTGTCTCTTAAATAAGAGCTAAATTGTTTTATAAGATAAAAACTAAACGAAAGAAGGAGCTCTGTTAAAAAAAATTGAGCTAATTAAGTACAAATGTTAATAAAAAGAGCAAGATTACCATAATTATTAATAAAATGAGAACAGATTTTGCTAAAGGAAAATATTTGAAAGCGAAATAAAACAAGGAAATATTAGAAGGTATTAAAGTGAGTCAGCAAACAAAGTGTCAGAGTGAAATTAAAATATATAAATGTAAACTGTTTGATCCCTGACGTCTGTCAGAAGCAGTTATGTCTTTATCTCACTGTCTGTGTCTCTTGATCTTGTGCTCTTTCTCTCACGTGGTGTTTTTAAAAAAATAGGTCACACATGCATCCATCCATTTATTCATACAACCATTTATCCATCCCTGTAATGAGATGCTTATTCAGGTCAGGGTCACAGTTGAATCAAAGTAAGCTCATACACAGACTCTCAAGCACAATCACAGTCTCTCTCTCGGTTTCTCTTTGGTAGATTTACACTCCTGTTTAAATGGCGTTTTCATGGACTTTTATCCACATCCATTCCCATCTTCTGCCTTCTGCCGTTTGAGATGGGCTTTTCTGTTTAGAAACCACAACAACTCACATACACTCACAAACACACCTTTTATCTTGAGCCTTAATAACGTAGATAAATAGTAAAATTTCATTTGTGCTACTTTTATGTAAGCAGTGCGTTGTCACTTGACTTTGATGTCTTTGAAATTTAAGCAGATACAGCGTCCTTTGTTTGAACTAATTCAAGTGGAAACATAAGCAAGGACAGGAAGGTTTGTATAAAAAGGACCCAGCGGTGAGGTTACGAGGTGTTTATGGTTGTACCAAATTTGAAACTGAGACCAAGTATTCAGCACAGTGATCCACAATCAGGGCAGCATGGTGTTTAACACTGTTACCTTACAGCAAGAAGGCCCTGATGTTTAAATCTGCCATCTGGCCTTTCTGTGTGGAGCTTGCATGTTCTCCCCGGATACTCTGGCTTCCTCTCACAGTCCAAAGACATAGAGTTAGGTTAATTGGTGATTCTTAATTGCCAACAGGTGTGAATATGAGTGTGAATCCTCTCTGTCTTATTTTTGTGACAGAGGGGTGACCTGTCCAGGGTGTACTCCGCCTCTCAGCCTATGGCAGCTTGGATAGACTACTACTGTTTCCGTCTAGCCGCTGGTGGGGTTTTCTCTGTATCAGTCTGTGTCCTTAAGAGAAACATGACACTTTCAAGAAATAGATGTCTGGGTTATCCTGTTAAGTTGTCTGTCTCTCTGTCCGTTTAACACTGCCTGTTAACATTGCGAATGAGCAAGACTGATAACATTTACTGCTTATCTCCCACATTAACCTTATCATTTTATTATTAGCCATAGCTGCTAGCTGCTACCTTAATGATAACAGACAGCTGGTGTGGCTACAGGGTCACTGCTATTAGTGTTGTTAACGCCAACTTCTTCAGCTGCTAGTGAGATGAGGGGCCGTGTGTCTCCCTCTCTGGTGGTAAAAAGAGTAAAAAGGGACAAATATACTTATAATCAAAAGAGTGTTAATTATTATTATTTATTATTATTGACATAAGTATTTGTAGGGTCCCTTAACAGCTGCACTGCAACGTTTTACAGCCTTTATTATGAGATTATGAGATGTATTCATGCATTTTCTTTGTGTGTTTCACTTGATGCACAGGAGTGTTTTTTGCACTTTCCACAGATCAGTTATCAGTTATAAGGCAAGGCTTAACCTTTTTTTTTACTATCACAGTCTGTGGGGCAGTATGAGTTAGCCGTCTTTATTTATTTATTATTTTTGGCAGTCATAATCGCTGGCAAATCAGATGCAAAGTCGACCCTTTCTGTATCTTAGCCTTATAATATGCAGACTGAAATAAGTAGTAGAATCATTGTCAGTCTTCTTAAATAAATTAATGTTGGTCTTAAAGATGTTTGTGATCAAATACCTGCAAAAGATCTTAGCTTCAGCTGTATGTTGTCGTTGGTGCAACTCTCGTTTGCTATCAGTCTCAACTAGGTGAACTAGGTCAGGATTACCAATACATGTCAATTTGTTTGTGTTAAGTGTAGCCTTACAGTGGAAGTCTTATTTATTTGAAAAACATATACAGCGGAAGGAAAATACATGCATTTAACTTTAAGGCAGTATAAACTATCTGTTTAAAGACTTTATTTACTGCACTTCATTATGGTCTTTTAATGGACGATGTCCATCTCGCTGTTTGTCTTTCACTGTTGATCAGATACTGACAGGAGGAATGTTGCAATTCAGCAATGCATTTGAGACTTTTGTCTTCTCATTGACTCAGAAACAAATATGTGCATATTTTTTTCACACAAAACCATGATGTGTGAGAAACCACATGCTCAGTGTTGCTTTGATGTTTAAAGACCATCAACACAAGAACTGGCTCAGTCACATGTTTGAGTGAATTGCTCGGCGCAGCGTATTTGTGGAGCAAAGAAACCGATGTATTGGCCTTGCAGCTACAACTCTGGCCTTCAAAGTCTTTTCCAAGCTTTTATCACTTCTGTTCAATGTGCTGACCACATGTCATGTACCAGGCCTGCCTGGCCAATGCGAACACAGTGCTATTATTTATTGGATTTATCCATTAACGCAACACAGTATTGACTACGTGTGTGTGTGTGTGTGTGTGCATGTGTGTGTGAAAATGTGAGACGTCTGTAGGTGGATATACTTTCATATTGGTTGCAGACTAAAGAAAGTTCACACTAAGTTCAAGTTTTTATCATCTGGATTTTGCTTTTGTGGCCCTTTGAGGTTCAGGTTATCAAATGAACAGAGTAACCCGATCTTACTGTTTTCTTTGATCATCAGTTTTTCCTTTCTTTTAGCCTGACTGATTGGACTACTGGTTTTCTGTGTGTGAGAAAGATGGATAGTGGAGTCTTGAAAGTTTTCTTGTATTGACTTTGTTCACTAATTTGACTTTTTCTCACCCAAATCAGGCCCAGGTCAGAGAACAAAGATGCAGGACTTTTTTGTGTGCAGGGTCTAGATTACCAGATTGTGGAGCAGTATAACTTTAAAAAAGAAAAAAGTTCTTATAGCAGATCTGGTACTCTTACTATTGATTAATCTGTCAAGTGCTTGTAATATATGTCTAATCAATTCACAGTTTCTTAAAGTATAAACCCATTATTGTCGTTATAAAGCCATTATAACTAGGAGTGGGGGAAACAAATACGAGTGCATAGTACAGGATAATAGCGTGCTATTTTGTGTTGCAGTATTGTATTGATAGATGGACACCAAATGTTGATCTTTTATTAAATAAATGTGTGCTCAGGGTATACTATGAACATGCTCCTCCATCCTGTGATAAGGTTAGACGAGAAAAATGAAATTAAAGCTGCTCAGCCGGAAAAAAACACACTTAGCTTGACAAACTGCCTCCTAATTCAGTCAAAGTAATGGCTCAGTCACAAAAGTAAAAACAGACAAGCGACCTCCTTGCATCAACAAAAACGTCGGTGGCTGCCTGGTGATTGTATAGAATTTTTTCCCGTTCTGTGACCGATTGCACCTTGCGGTGATTAAATGGTTGCCTAGAATTTGAGGGTGTTTGCACATTCATAACTACTCTTGATTGCAAGGGGATTGTGCAGGTTGCCTGATATAAGGCAACCTTTTTGCAACAGTTACAGTCTGATGTGCACTGCAATCACTCTCAGAGAGTTAGTTAAAGGTTTGCAAATAACTGCCTTCTAATTTATAAATGCAGCCAGACTGTCAATGTGTTGCTATCAGTCTGAATTAATCGTTGCCATTGAGCACAACTCAGCTGGTTGCACTGTGGTTGTGTTCCTTTGGAGCAGGAAGCTTCCTCATCACAAATGTAAAAGTGAAATGTACATTTCTGTCTATGTAGAGTGCAACAGATATGGGATTTTGAATGATTTGCTGCAGTTGTTTCCTGTATTATCAGAGACAGATTGGATGCAATTGCCAACTTGGCCCAATTCAATTGCAGACAGATATTAGACTGATTGTAGACTGATTCCATCTCACGGCAACATTTATAGCAGGGTTTAGTGACACTGTTCATATGGTTGAAAATCGCAGTTTAGCTTTGAACACCTAATTTGCTGTTGAAAAAAGGTGACAAATCCCAATATCAAATCTTCACAAGTAAGCAACAGGAGCAATTAAAATTTGAGATGTTGCTTCCAAGCTACCTGGAGAATTTAGTATGAAAATATCTGACACTAATTTACCATCGCTCAATAAATATTAGTGTAGTTGTTTTAAATCTTTTTAACTTATACCTGCTTACTCAGTTCAACTCTCTCTGTGTTATTAAGTCTAGACCATTGCCTAAAATAAACACCATCGGCTGAGAGTTGTTTGGAAGAAAGGCTGTGCAGAGTCGATGCCTAACTGGTGACTGCTGAATAATGATGTCGTGTTGATTTACCCTGGGCCTGCCATTTGTTACTCACCAGTTTCACTGTATCCTGTGGCTTAAAGTTGCCTGGATTAAAATCGATCTGGCTGCATGCATTTTCTCACTGACTCTATAGACTGACTTTGCATGTTATCAGCAAAATGAGCTTGTTTAAGACAGGATAAACTCAGGGGCTTCACCGAGATAAGATAAATAAAGATCATCTCCCTTTAAACCAACTTTCTTCTGATTGACTGCCACTCTGCCCCGTTTTTATGACATCATAAAAGGTCCAAGAATAGAAAAAAATTGCCAGTAAGCTTGTTAGAGGATGACCGAGCCTTTGCAAGTTTCAGCTGCTTGGGCTCATTGTGAATCACCTCTTTCATTAAGTGGAGCTGGATTAGCATACCAAGGCTTACAGGTTGTTGACTGTGAAAAGTGACTCCAGTATAATAGCATTCAGTAGTCATAACTTTTTTTTGTTTTTACAGACTGGCAATAGGGAATCTAAATGCTAATATTCTTATTGGGATGTACAGTGTTTATTCTCTGGTCTAAGGACACAAGATGAACTTGGAGTTTACTCAAATACAGTATGTAATGCATACAGAAAGGTTACATTTCAGTGTTATAACATGGAAGTATGAAAAAATAACCATTATTTACATAATGGGTGGCTGTAGTTCAGGAAGTAGAGCAGGTCATCTACTAATCAGAAGGTTGTTGGTTTGATCCCTGGCTGCTCCAGTTTGCATGCCAAGAAAGTGCACATAAACTTAAATTTGCAACCATCCCTGAAGAAGCATGACCTCAGTTATGATTTAGCACGGTCAGGCAAGATGCCGAACCCCAAGTTCCTCTCCTGTGCATCCATTGGAGTATGAATGTGTGTGAGATAGAAAGCACTTAGGCATAAAAAAGTGCACATGCAAATGGATGAAGGAGGCATGTAGTATAATGTGCTTTGAGTGCTCAAATAGAGTAGAAAGGCACTATATATGAACCAGTCCATTTATCATATTGAACATGCACATTCATTTCTATTTCAAATATTTTTTTAAAAATATTTTCCCATTGTTAGATAGCAAGCGTGAAAGGAGATGACTAACCACTAGCCTAATAGTGCACACCCTGGTTCTTGTATTAAAGTTCACCAACGTCAGGCTGCTGTTATTCTGGTTTTCTTGGATATTTGCCATACCAGTGAATCTTGGGGAAAAAAAAGAATATATTGAAAGGTGTGTGTGTGTTTTATTGTTTAATGCAAAAAGATAAACTTTCATATAATCTATTCATTACACTTAAAGTGAAAATCTTTTTTATTCTAATTTTGATGATTATGGCTCATAGCTCATGAAAATCAGAAATCCAGCATCTCGAATTACAAGAATGTTTCCTTAGATCAAAAATGGATTTCTAATACATGTTCTAAAAATTAGATTCAGTTACACTTAGTTGGCATGTTTCCACAAATTACTGCGTCAGTGTGGAGTGGAGGCGATCTGCTTGTGGTGTTACTGAAGCCCAGGGTAGTCTGATAGCACTATTCAGCTTGTCTGTATTTTTGGGTTGGATGTTTCCCATCTTCCTCTTGACAATACTTTACAGATTCTCAGTGGGGTTCAGCTCAGTGGTGTCGGGTGGCTAATCAACAAGTAATAACATGGTCAGCAAACCGTTTGGTTGTATTTTTGGCACTGTATGCAGGTGCTAAGTCCTGCGGGAAAAGAAAATCGGCATCTCCATAAAGCTTGTCAGCAGATGGAAGCGTGAAGTGCTCTCAAATCTCCCAGTTGACAGCTGCAATGACTTTAGACAGTGAAGCGACCATCACTGCCAGCAGCAGAGGACCCCAAATCATCACAACCTGTGTCAAACTCACACTGAACTTCAAACACCCTGGACTCTGAGCCTCTCCATTCTTCCTTCAGACTCTAGAACTTTGATCTCCAAATGCAATACAAAATGTATTTTCATCTGGAAAAAGGACTTTAAACCACTGTGGAACAGAAAACAAGTTTAATGCACTGCATCAGGTTAACTTTTCAAACTCAGAAGCCACGTCTGTGGGTAAACACTATATAGTATAATAGAAATCAACATAGTGGATAACACTGATTCAGATGATATTTTATTTTGGTGTATATTCAGCCTTTTAATGTTGAAAGCTTAGAGGTTCAAAAATATCAACAGATGATTTGTTTCTTCCCATAATGTTGATATATGAGATATTTTTATATTTATTATCCGTTTGTCTTATTTAAGATCAGCCTGCTATCATAATAAACAATATTTATACTACAAGTAATAAGCAAGAGTTATGGAGTGGACTTTCTACCTGTTAATAAACCTAATTGATTTTCTGAGGATGCCAGGAGACCATTCCTCTGTAGATGAACCCCAGTGGCTGTGTGTCTCAGAGCTGTCCAATTATTCTAGTTTAGGAAGCAGTTGTGGGTTGATGACCTGTATGTAATGTGTTGTATAGATGTGTGAGAGAGAGCAGTCTTCTGGGAGGCAGATTTGTACAGCTCAGCTTCATCAATACTCTGGCCTGCCTGGGCGACTGGAGCTGAGAGCTGAGCATGTGAGCTGCATGTAGAAACAGGGAGAGAAAGAAATGCTGAGAACCATGCAGAAAGCTAGAGAGGTGGAGCAAAAAAATAATGGGAGAGCGTAAGCGAGGAGGGAAAGGGACCGCGAGGGTGAAAAGGAGAGCTTGTGTCTGGTCCACCAGTAGCAACAGAAAAGCCCAGGATGGAGAAAGTGAGTAAGGGAAGTGAGAGGGGGAATTAGAGGATGCCACAGGGTGGCTGCAGGCAGGAAATGAGGGTTTTAGTAAAAGCTGCTGTGCTGGCCACATGGGAGACAGCACACAGGTCAATGTAGACACAGACTGGAAAGCCCAGTATCTTCATTTACATACAGGCTGTCTCCATTAATACTGTATTTATGTATTATTTGTGCTGTTTCTCCAGAGTCAACGTTGTATAAGTTAGTTTCAGCTGCTCTCTTACTCCCGAGGGATCCAAAGTAGATAGCAGTCCATAGTTGATTTGGCAGGTGTTTGTGCTGGATGCCCTTCCTGGTGCAACACCCAACAGATTTGTGCCTCCTTCTGGGAGAACCGGGCATCTTTTTGTTAGGCGAATGTATAAACCAGAGTCTACGCCAAAAGATTAAAATGTGTTATTACCTTTTTTTTTCTTTTTAAAGCAGAATTAATTACCTACTGTCCATCATGGCCAGGCCCATCTAGCTATACAGCTCTTAGGAAGGAAAAGCCTTGAGTCATCCCTCTATAATTTCTTTCTCTATAATTTCTTTTTAATGTCTTTATATTTTGCTAGGAAAAGGAACTTTGACTGGAAAGTCACAGTCAAAGCCTTTATTCTTCAACACAGCCTGAGCTCTATTAGGAAAGTTTACTTGTAATTTCTTGAAAGAAATGAGCTCAGGAATAATTCTCCAGGCTTCTGAAGAATGAACCCTTTGCTAATCAGACACTTTCCCGATGGCACTGCATCACTGGCAGAAATGCAGTTCACACCATGACAGAGTCTCCGCCATGTTTTAGTGATGCTTCTGCCTTTTTCCATACATATTGACGATTTGAACCATAAATTTAAAATCTGGATTCATCACTCCATCAGACCTGTTGCTACTGACTGTTTAAAAATCAAAATCAGGCGGTCAGCACTGTTGCCTCACAGCAAGAAGGTTCTGGGTTCAAATCCACCATCTACTATTGCAGGGGTCAAAAGTACAACTTTGAAAGACCTTAACAAAGGCTTAATGAAAAAAAAGAAAAAGACGTTTGGGGGGAGCTGACTCGAGACTTTGACACACTACTTAAAAATTGGAAGAGGTCCATTTTTAAATATACAGTATCTGTTTTGGGGTCAAGATAAGGCAACACGTGAATGTCATGTAGAAAATGCAAACGCATTTCTTGTCATGTGCTGCTCGGCGTTGTGCTGTCTAAGAGACTGGCTATGCCGTCTCAACGGGTCATTCATTGTTACATACTGAATTGTAATATGATATTGGTTCTTTCCTCTGTAGTGTGTGTGTGTGTGAATGGAAACCATTTTCTCCCCGGTGGCCACAGTGGTTCTGTTATTGCTGACTGACAGAATAATTGAATGTAGAAGTAGGCGTTGGAGTAGGAACTCCTGCAAAGCAGCTCGCTCTTTCAACTCACCTTTTCAACTGCTATTAGTGGGCAAAGTGTGTTGGGTTTCGATGCCTCTGATCCTCCCCCATGTTAAAGGGTTTTTTTTGGAGGGGGGGGTTGTTGCTTTTTTAAATTGTGACAGCAAGGCAACACTTGTGAGTTGACCACTGCTGCAATCGGTTGTAATTATATGAACTGCATCTCATCTAGTGGTTTGCTGCAGGGGGAATAAAGGGTGAATTTTGTTTTTCTGGCTGGTGGGAGTTTGAGCTCTTTAAAGATTTTCCTCCTGCTTTCCGGGAGCATTAGCCAGGAAAGCACAAGATCCGAGTAAATCTACCGAGTCGATCAGGCTGAATAAGGAGACAAGAACAAGAGCGAATTAAAAGGAGGGATTCTCAACTTTAGTGTGTGTGGTCCAAATAGGATTTGCTCAGAGGCAAGGATTTGAGCCTCTCGTCTAATGCTCACAAAGCGTGGTCCAGCACCGCAGTTCCTCGCCAGTGGGTCATCACGTAAAGACTGAAGTCATTAATAGCGCATGTAATTCTGTGAGGGCAGCAGCTTATCACAGTTGGAGAGGTTGGAAACAGCATAGAGTCACTCTCCACTGCCACCTCCTGGCTAACTGGAAAGGAGGAGCTGCTTCTTATGAATAGCAGAAATTCTTTCTTCCTCAAAAAGTTACGATTATTATTGTTTTAGTCCTTTTTTTTGCATGCAGATACATCTGAAAGTGATGTTTCTCAGTGTAGTCTGTCTGAGAAATACATACCTCATTAGAGATTAGATGAAAAATAAGACTTGTGAAGACAGAACCTGATCTGGTTCACAGCTTTATTTCCCCTTTTTAAAAAGTGTAACATATGCTGCCATTTGGGTGTTTCTCCTCACAAGCTAAATTAAAATGCAGGTTCTGCATACTGTGCACTCTACAGCCTCTCAAGGCATAGTTAATTTCTCAGAGCTGTGTTTTGACATGGTTAGCCATGAAAATGTATCGGAATTGTATTCTAATGACTTTGTGTAGCTTTTTATTCTCTCTCATGCTGGTAGCAATTTAGGAACTATAAATAAAAATTTTTTTTTAGAATGCCCCCCTCCCCTGTATGTAGTTTGTATACAGCCAGGCCCCAACAACTCTCAAAAAGCACACAGGGCAGGCAGTATTTGGCCTGGAAATCAAAACCCAGCGCAAAAAACACCCCTGCAAATAACCCTTCCGCTAGCTTAATTACAGAAGGTACGAGGTTACAGTTGGAGGCAACTTTGATGAGTGCGTAAACATTTTTGTCAGTATTTTAAAAAACAAAAAAGAAATCTCTGGACTTGATTAGTTAGATGGGTTACTTAAAGACATCTTAGAGTAAAAAAAGGTTGCAGAATAATTGCAGAATATTTTGGCGAGTAAGTAGTAGTAAGTATCCCCAGCAGAAATCACAACCCTGAATTTCGCTGTCTCGCACCGTTTTTTGCAAACTGTTGTTGATGCCGTCTGTTAAACCCTGTGGTTCTAGATACAGCAGATCAACTAATGCCCAACCCCCTTTTTTTAAAGAATAGTCTGGCTCCTCCTATCGCTTCTTAGTGCTTGCTTGATAGCTTTTGCACAACATAAACCACACAGTGATTTAAAGTAATTGCCCCCTTTTTAAAAATAGGAAACGGCCAACCCAAAGCCTCATGGAAAATGTGATACAGCTTCAGTTAAAAGAAACTGCAAAAGCGATGATGATGAGATACCAAGATGCTGCTCGTACTGACAATGCGGTTGAGAGCACAACATATAAAATGTTTTTCTATTCCCTGATATATAATTACAGATAATATGTAGCATGTATGTAGAAGGGAGCAGAATCAATACTCATTTCTATGCTATTCAATTGCTTGTGTCTAGTGCACTCGCTGTTTGTGTTTGCAGTCTAGCCACAAGGTTATTTGTTTGCCCCGGTATCGCCTCAGCATACTAACCCACATCTCTGGAGAATGTGTGTATACTCATGTGTATTTGTGTGTCCTTCACAGTCTGTGCATCAGCGGGTTTCGATCAAGACTTCTGTTGCTATTGTAAACACTGAATAATTGGCCATACTGAGCAGTCTGGTGTCCTAATTTAGTGTGTCACCAAAAAACCTTCATAAGCATCTGTATAGTAGTGTATAGCTTGTATTTAGCAGTGTTGTCTTGAATAAATAGGTGGGAGGCAGTGTAGCTTATCCTTCACTCCACTGTAAGAAATTTAAACTACAGTTTTTTTATGTGTATATCTGCGAGTACAGCTGAAAGAGCCTATTTAGCAGGGGTGGAGGAAAGAATAGACACAGCTTAGTATTGTGATATTTTGTGTGATGTTATTGTATTGAAACATGGGCATCAAATGTTCAGATTTTATTAAATAAATTAAAATACTCGTGCAATACTATGAACAAGAGGGCTCATCTCATGCACCACCATCTGATGTAAACATGATTTAACTGGCTTAACTGGAAAAACCTGCCAAGACTGGACACACTTACCTTTTCACATTCTGCTACCGATTGTAACTCGTGGTGACTGAATGGCTGCCTAGAGCTTGGGGTGATGCACACTCGCGGTCACCTTTGATCGCAAGCCAATTGCATGGTTCGGCTGATAAGAAGCAACCTTTGTGCAAACAGTTGCAGTCTGACTTGGACTGACTGCAATCATCAGAGAGATTGTCAAAGGTTTGCAAATAACTTATTTGTTCTCTAATTTACAAATGCAGACAGACTGCCAGCATGTTGCCATTAGTCTGACTCGGCCTTTGTCAATGAACACAACTTTGGGCGACTCAACTGTTTGCGAGCTGGTTGTATTCTGGTTATATTCCTATAGATCGGAATTGCTCCCGAGCACAAATGTATTAAATGTGGTATTTCTGTCTGTGTGGAAAGCAGCATATATGGGATTTTTGAATTACTATATTATAACCTCTTAAATTGTTATTAATTTATGATTTATTATATTTTGTAGCAATTTTTTCTATTTAATTCTGATTTAGCTATATTCCTCTTGCTTAATTTCTCATTTTATTGTAGGTTGGTTAATGTTCAGGTTGCTCTAACATTTTTTAAGCAAGTTTGTGTCATAAATCTCATATTTTTTAATATCTTATTTATTACTGTTGCATGGCTGCTATTGTGTGAAAAGGATAATGTTTTTTTTTCTGGTAGTGTGTTCCTTCTTGTAACTTAGAGCTGCCAGTTATCTGTTAAACGGTTTTGTGGTTTTGTCTTCTTGCCAGTAAAACGTAACTAATGACAGGAAGCGTCATGGTCAATTTTGCACATGGCTGAGTTTAAACAGAAGTCATATCTCTCTTAAATTATTCCAATTCCTTGCATAGGTCATGTGAGGCACATTTTTTCTGACAAAGACATTTGTCCACTATTCGCTGACAGTTTCAGTGACATCATGGCAATAACCATTTCAATAATCAATAAACAAAGGGGAAATATCCTAATCACTGTGTTGACATAACGCTCAGTAGTGGCCACATCCACTCTCTAGTGCATGGTTGTTATAACAACGCTGTGCAGTTAGAAACGCAGGCCAAGCTGGTTTCTTCTATTCCCCTTGCCTTCTAACAATACAGGCTGTGTATCCTTCCATCACCTCCCAAAGTGTTGCTTTTATTTCTCCCTGGTTCCTTGTATCCCATCACGAGTTCCTGCTATCAAGTGAAAAGTGTATTGTCGGCAGGTTTTCTTCTCAGTATTGCAATCCTAGTTATGTCCAGTAGAGGGCATCCATGTTTGAGTTTTTGGTCTTTGGTAAATGGATTCTTTGTAGACACTACTACCACCTCTCCTGTTTTTTTGCCACACTGTAAATCACTGAACAGCATTTATCTTTTGTTTATCTCACCAAATGTGGAACATGCAGTATTTATTTGTGGACAAGAGGAATGTGTGATTCATAAAGTGTCTTTCAACCCTTAAAACCACTAAAAATGTTCAGGGTTTTTTTTGTTTTTTTTTAAAGGGGCCCCTTAAATTTACCAGTTAGTTCTCTCCTTCAGCAGCAGCAGCAGTACACTGATCATGCTGGCATCTTTGTTTCAATAAGTGTTGTTATTTAAAGTCCTTGTCCTTTCCGTAATTAGCGTGGTAAAAGGGCGTTAAAAAACATGAAGTTAGCCATTTTGTGGGTTAGGCTGGTGTTAAGTGTTACCCAACCCCACATGTGATACAATCTATTTAAATTTCCATCTGGTGAGGCAGATGAGGTCAGGAAGACAGGTCACAGGTTGCTCACTCATTAAATAAACAGGCACCACTTAGTTAATAAGCTCTAAGAAAACCACACAGAGCCGTGGGGTTTTTTTGTGATTTGTTTTCATCCCTTCACACTTACATTGGTTTCCTGGTCCTTATTCGAACCATTACATTAACACACTCAGCCCTAACCATCAGCCTAACCTTCAACTAGAGCTGGGCGATAGAACGATAACGATATGTATCGCGATATAACTTTTACTCGATAGAGAAATTAAACTATCGCGATAGACTTCGCCGCTCTTGTCCTCTTAAAAAAAAAAAAAAAGGTCAGCCAATCCAAATTAAGTAGCGCAGAGCCGAACCAATCACAGCCGCAGCGTCACGTCGCGTGACTTGTTACGTACAGCACAAGTGCCAAGCCGCACGTGTGTTTGTTTGGGAAGCAGCCAGCGGGTAATGGAGGAAATGAGTGTGCCGACTAGAAAAATCAACCGAGCGTGACCGAAGAGAAAACAGATGATGGTTCCAATGGCGGAGAGATTGTCGAACGGAAGAGCCATAGAAATTCCGTAGGGTGAAGGTATTTCGGCTATTTCAAGTCTGACAAAAAACAGAGTAGCGTGCACTGTAAATTGTGCCGAAAGCAAGTCTGGAAATACAATAAACCGGTGCATGCGTCACACTGTGCGCCACGTTATTGTTTCGGTGAAATGAATTTCTACAATACTGTTACTGTTAATTCTACTCTCTGCAGTGTTTAAATGCTTACATATACACACAGTTACTGTCCCTCCACATATACGACTCGGTTCTGCTTCTATGCCCCAGCTTTGTTTACTTTTTCCCACAGAGGCTTCTAGACTTCTGATTGGCCAACATTTCTGCACGGTTAGGAATCTAGCGCCACCTGCTGCTTTGGCATGTTCATAGCAGCGTTTTCCTTCATTTCTGCCTTTATGTGTGGACGGGATTATTTTTTAAAACGAAAACGGAAAATCTCCGTTTTCAAAAATACCCGTGTACGTGTGGACGTAGCCTCAGTCTCTGACTGGAAGCGCTAATTCGTCATTCGGCTTTTGTCAGACTAAAGTAACTGTTAAAACTGTTTGAAAAGCTCAGCTATACAACAAGGAGAGATTGAGAATTTCCTTTTAGTTCTCAGTTTATTTGATATTGACAAAAGTTAGTCAGTTTTGTCTGTTCTTCTGTAAAACAAACTAAGATTTATTTTTAGAATTAATATTTTGTTTCTAAGTGGAATTGACAATTTAGTCTGTTTCGTTTGTTCTATTTTGAAACTTAAACGCTTTAGTGGCTGCCTTTTGTGTAGTTTGCAATATTTGCCTTTATTTATCTGAAAAAGTCTCATGTTCCTTAAGTACATCTACCCTGTTGAACTTATTATGGGAAATAAATATTTAAATAAAAACAAGCTGCTGATTATTTCACATTTTACTTGTGAGCAACGGCACATTTAAATCTTACAAATATAGTTATTTGGCTTATATCGTGATAGATATCGTTATCGCCTGAAATGAAAAAAACATATCGTGATATGAAAAAAATCTCATATCGCCCAGCTCTACCTTCAACCTTTCATACCAAAAAAAAATGAATGTTTTAAGTTTTGTTCCCACAACATGGCGCTGTTAAGGGATTTATGACCATATAACTTACAAATTGCAAGTACAGATTCCCAAACGTACAGGAGCAGGTAGATCAGTCTAGTGTTTGGATTTTCTCCGGGTAATGAGGCACAGAAAGTGCAAGTTGCTTACCTTTGTATGTTTGGAGGAATTGCAAGCATTCTGCCCTGACCAGCGTGCTGCTCTCTGTGTTTGTGTGCATGTAGTGGGAAGGAGCTGTACACTTTTTTTCACTTCACTGGAAAAAACATGATGGGAGATGAGTAGGAAGAAAAATAGGGGTGGGGGGGAGGTTCAAGGCAAGATCCAAACCCATGAGGAGTCCAAATGTCTCGGAACAGGGCTTAGTTTTAAAATAATTCTACTGCATTTGTGATGTGCATGCTGTTGTTGACACTGCTTGCTGTGCCATTTAAACAGTACATATCTTATATGTGAATACATGATCCAGGCAACCCTTAAAAAGACTTTTTGAACTTGGTGATGCCAATTGATTATGTTTATATTGATTATTATTTGAATTAGAGCCCAACTAATGTAGTGAGATATCAGTATCTGCATATATAATAGCTGATAATTGAAAATTCAAAAAGTCAAGAAGAGATGGGAGAAATGCCATGACGTAGGGCTGCTCAATTAATCGAATTTTAATCACGATTACGATCTGGGCTTTCAACGATCATCAAAAATGACTGAGCCGATTATTAGCCCCTCCCTCATTTATCCGACACCTTAAAGGCCGGTCCGTGAAAATATTGTCGGGCATAAACCGGTCCGTGGCACAAAAAAGGTTGGAGACCGCTGATTAAGAGGACCCGAGGGAAGCTCGGAAAGCTAAGCAGATGTTATTTGGAGAGGAGAGTGACTGCTGTTGGTTGAAAAGAGAGGTAAAAAAAAAAAAAAAAAACTTCAGTGGTGTTGCACACTATTTTATATTATTTTTTAAAGTCATTGTTAACCCTTTAAAGCCGGTCAGAGCAGCACGCTCCGTTTTGTGTAACTATTTTTTAAATCCCTGTAGAACCGGAACCGCGTAAGCTAGCGCAATAATTTGTTTTGCATATGAAACCGGAGGAGTTGTACTTACATCTTATGCCATCAGCTTGTCCTCGGTCACGGTTTCCTTCCACATAAAGCTTTGCAAAAATTGCATAAAAAGCTCTTGCAGGAACAAAAACATAATATTCCAGAAACACGCTTTGCCGATCCGATCAGCTGTTCGTAACACTTCCCACAGTGAAACAGACGTCAGCGCGAACTGTCGCATGTCCGCCATTTCCTGGCCGAAACCGGAAGTGACGTCATTTTCACGGAAATGTAGTTTTTTTTTTACTTGTAGGCCTTAAAAGCCTATACTGGTCATGTTTGACTTTTCTGAATAGTTTCTGGGATGCTTAGAACTCGAATTGCACTGCTGGAAATAGTTTATTTTGATGCACATGCTGTTTTCTTTGCAAATTTGCATCATAGGATTGTTTTTTTTTTGTTTTTCCTGCAGTATATAAAAATTGGTGTATCTCCAAAATAAAACTATGAAGACACTCAAAATAAATTTCCTGTTGTTGTAAACTATTTTTTGCAACTTTTTTGTATTTAAAGTTTTGAGGGATAAACCTCTTAAATTTCTCCAAGTAGAAATATATGTAAAAAAACAAAACAAAAACGATTTTCAATTTTTTTGTAGTTTATTGCACTTTTTTGCAATTAATGTAGTTACTATGGACTTAATGCATACATATTATTAAAATATGGGCTATAACAGTTATTTAGCAACTTGAAATGCTCCCACAAATGGCACTACAACATGTAAAAAAATAATATAAGGTCTGGCGGACTTGGTTCTATAGTAGGTCTTAAAGGGTTAAATAAATATCGTCAAATAATCGAGATCTCAATTTCAGTGAAAATAATCGTGATTATCATTTTTGCCATAATCGAGCAGCCCTACCATGACGTGACAGTAAAACAAGATTATTTGGCAACTGCATATCCATATTATCTATGCATAACAAAAGTTATAGAAATCTATTTATGTTGTGTGTAGGGCTGCCACAAACGATTATTTTGATAGTCGACTAGTCACCGATTATTTTTGCGATTAGTCGACTAATCAGATCATCATCCACTGAACGTAAAAGTACAGCTTATTGCACCAGCAGCATCTGCTCTTATATAACTATCATTAGCTTACAGCTTTAAGTGTTTAAGGTCTGTGCTAACTAAAAATAAAGACAAGATGATAGTTAATTGAATTCTAATTAAATGTGCAGATTGTTTCGGTGGAGTTTAATAAACTCAGCCGATTTACTCAGGAACAAATAAAATACTGAAAAAAGCCAAACAATAACATTTTTAAGTTATCTAAGTGACTTGTATATGTTTAACCTGAGTAGGGCGGTGGGTTTGAAAACGATCTGCCGGGAGTCCGGTGCTCTCATGGCCCCCGCCTAGCTAACGAGCTAGTGGGTAACAGACGCCTCCGAAAACGTCGGAGCGCTTTTGAAAATATGTGGTGTCTTGATAAACTGAGCAGATATTTGAGGTTTACACAGCTACATTCTCGCCTGAAAATATGTTAAACGTTTATTTTGTGACCCAGAAAGAATAATAAGAGTAATATTAAAACTAACTAGCTGCCGCCATTGTTGACAACTGCGCTGGGCCGCGCTATGAATTCTGGGACACAGTTTCTTCTTCTTCGGGGTTTAACGGCAGCTGGCATCCTTGTACATGCAGTGCTGCCATCTTCTGTTTCAGTCCGTTATTACACTCTTAAATCCTGCTACTTATTCCTGCTTTTGGGATCTTACAAAGCTTCAAATGACGCGTCGACTATTAAATCAGTCGTCGACGATTTTGATAGTCGACGTAATCGTGACTAGTCGACTAATCGTGGCAGCCCTAGTTGTGTGTGTCTGAAAGAAAAAAGATAAGACATCAGCCGATATATGAGATTTTCACTGACCAAATATTGGCGTTGGTATTGCTCTTAAACACTGTATCAGTCAGGCTTCAATTTAAGTAACAAAGAGCCATCGCCTGTATTAATAGGTCAACTTGTGCTCTGCTTTTCTGAGTGAGCTGGACTCTCATTTGTGAAAATAGTCTTTACTGTACAGGGCTCGCAAAATTGCTAGCGATAGCCGGTCAGGCTATATGATAGTCCGACGGGTGGGGCTGAGATAGATTTTGGTCGCCCGACCGGAGATATCGCTAGCTCCGGGACGTCGGGCTAGCGATTTTGCCAGGCCTGCTGTATAACGTTTGTGATTACCACGCTAGACCTCATTTTACCCTTCCAATATTTCTTTCACCTGACTTGCTTATTTAAGTATCTTAAAGTTCATTTAAACAATAAGCAGAGTTCTGCATTGTTAATTTACAGCTTTTTTTTAAATGATCACATAAGTCTAAGGTTATTCAAATGATATGAATTCATATCACTTGGTTTGATGTTTGAGTCATTTATGTCCTACACTGCTTATTTAAAAATAAAAAAGGTGATTCAACCCAGAATCTCAGGGTTGTTTGAGCTAGAGTTACCTTTGATGTCATTGTCAGGTCTGCAGATATGAGTCATTTTCTGTTACCAAAAAAAAAAAAAAAAAACAATGGAAGGAAAAAAAAAGAAACTTTACAGTTTGTGTGTTTCACCCATCATTGTAAATTACTTGTGATCTAGTTCTTTAGGCAGCAGGAAATGTGAAGCTCAACGCTCCTGTATTTATTTTTGACACGTGTTGCAGTTTGAGTCTGATCCATATGGCAGTCTGCACAACTGCGGATCGGAGGCTCCAACTGGTCCAAACCATAGACTGCATATAAAAAATTCGACATAGCCATTGTGACGTCACCCATTGGCTTTGGGCAAAGCTTGAAGCCACAGTGTTAGCATTTCAGCCTCCATGGTTTCAGTTTTTCGGAAGCAGGAGTTACTATATTTGGACAAGAGGACAGAGTGCTAAGTTTTCAGCAAACACTGGGGTTACAGAACTGCAGCTACAGAGTTACATGCAGCTCTTATGCTGTGTCTCCAACAAAAGAAAAACAAATGAATCCAAATATGGAGGTGACGGAAGTTTAACATTTCAATCTTTATTTAGTCATGCATTACTACAAGTTATACAATTGAAGAATGAAAGGATGAATATGTGTCGCGACGCCAAACTGAGCTGGGATAGGCTTACTGTTTCTTTCAAGCTATTGAGCTCTACTTTGAGCTCTAGCTATGTTTTACAGCTCAGTAAAATTGGCTACTTTGTATTTTATTCATTTGCACAAACACAATTTTCAAAGTAATCTGCATAGCTCTGTTTCAAAGCAGAACTAGCTTGTTATTCTGTGTTATTGGTAATAAAAATAAATCAATTATATGTACACGGTTTTTAATTTAGTTCTGAAAATTTCAGATACGCAACAAAACACAATACATTATACTACGAATAAGCTTATACCGAGTTGCCATATGTGGAAAAATAATATTTTGCCATTTTCATTTTCTTTTAGATCAAACTGTTTTTTAAATATGTGTGTACTGGCTTTCTTTTGGAGTCAGCCTCAGGTGGTCATTAGACGAACTGCAGTTTCTGGCACTTGGACGTTTTCTTTAGAGTTTGCAAGCTGGTCTAAACATCCATACTGTCACACTCATGGACAGGTTGTTTTGTGTGTGTGATTGTGTGTGTGATTCCACTTGGGGGCGGTGTTTCTGCAGACACAAACAAGCCTGCTGACACAAAAAGCACAGTCACTGTTAAAGTAACAGCATATCACTCGCCTGCATTAGCATGCACACACATACCCCCACCACGCACGTATGGTGCACATTGTGTATGAATATGCTTATTGTGTATATGATTGCTCTGACTTCTGTCTGTATTCCTCTGTTTTAGCATACTGTATGTCCAGAAGCAATTTGCAAAAAGACCAGTGTGTGTCTACGTCTGAGTGTGTGTTGCCTATATAAACCCCTTTTCTCTCCCCAGTATTCACCAAGCAGTGAGTAGAAGTAGGCCGCTTAAAGATAGCTCCCAGCAACCTCAATACCAGCTCCTAAAATATATCTGCTCATGAGAGTCATCATCTCCCTCCCTCTCCCTCTTTCTTATTCTTCTTTTGCTCCTTCTTCTTTTGAAAATAGAACAAGAATCAGACTTTAAGTGTGCAGATTGATGCCCTGAGTGAAATACTACTGTGTGTGTGTGTGTGTGTGTGTGTGTGTGTGTGTGTGTGTGTGTGTGTGTACTCAGGTGTTAATGTGTGATTTACTTGAATAAGGTATACATGCCTTACATAAGACTTATTTCAATGAAGAGGTGACATCAGGATTGTACCAATGGACCCATCAAATTTAGGAGGATTTAGAAGTGATGGCACCCATGAATTTCTCTGTGGTCTGACCCCACTGTGGAAATGTGTACAGCTCAGAAAGACATGTATGAAAGGAAAATAACCACATGATACAAAATAGGGACTGTTTAGTACTTAGTCATTAAAGGATCGGTGGGGTCTGGTCACTAAAGGAACCCTGCTTAAAATGGATTAATGACACAGTTCATATATAACATTTAAAATGTAGGTACTAACAGATCATTATTCATTTTTAAAAAAATTAGTCTGTTGTATGTATCCCTTAAAAGTTATAAAAATACAAGTCACTATATTGCCATCTCCAATTTGCCTGTTTTGTATGATCAGCCTGTAACTTCAAAGCTCTGCACCTGAAAGAAAAACAAGAAAAGGACACTGATCTTGTCACTGAAGCTGAAACCTACAAAAGTTTTTTACATTTTTAATGTTTTTCTTTGTTTTTTAAACATTTACCTAGAATCATTTAGGATGCTGTATTTTATACTCCAAGCTTTACCATCAGGTCTATAATAAGAATTATGGGAAAACTGAAAAATTCTCACCTTCATCTTCAAATCTACACATTGAAGCTGAGCCTTTGCTTATACTTTAAAGTTTTTGCCTGTAAGATTTTTCAGATTGACTGTGACATAAGCCAATATTTGTTGGCATTAATAAATATTTTAGCCGTACAATAGTTGGAAATGATTACCCTTTCATTCGCTCTGATATTGTGATCCCTGCTTAAATCTTTTGCTTTGGTTTCCTCTCACAGTCATTCCTTTGCATAACCTAACAATAGTGGGCAGAGTGGGTAAATATGTGCACTGTATGTAAACCTATTTGTCATACTCTTACACCTTTGTTCTGCTGTGGGCATCGGCTACCCTCCCCCACCTCCTGTGACCATAAAAACAAAAATGGTTATTGAAAAGAAGTGAATAAAAAGTTGAGTGCGCTCTCTCATATCGGCTCAATATTCTTCCTGCTGTCTGGATGCGCTGAGTCTGAGAGTGTTCTTTACCCCCCATTGGCCCACATCCACAGAGAATGAGGACAATAGTTTGGCTCTGAGACATGTGTGCCTAATGTAGTCCTTTTATGTGGGAA
Source organism: Rhamphochromis sp. 'chilingali' (assembly GCF_963969265.1). Taxonomy (NCBI): domain Eukaryota; kingdom Metazoa; phylum Chordata; class Actinopteri; order Cichliformes; family Cichlidae; genus Rhamphochromis; species Rhamphochromis sp. 'chilingali'. Next base: position 51,252,691 of record NC_137930.1, on the reverse strand, counting down.
AGTGGAACTGTATGGAGATGGGAGAGAAAGAGGATCATTGTGTTCCTGGTTTTCTTTCGGCCTCTTTTTCTCATACATCTGATGGCTCTCAGATGTTTCGACCGCTTACTAAGAAAACACATTTATTGCAGCATCTATAAAATCAGTCACAGATCGTTTGGTTGTAACGATGTTTGTGGAATGGTACTGTGATGGCACGATCATGTTTTGTTGTTATTCATCATTTAGTAGATGTTTCGTTTTGTTCACTCCAAATTAAGCTTTCGGTAAAATCACCCCTGTTAGTGTCCAAAAACAAAGTGATGACCAAAGTGATTCCAGTTCATTTTCAGCCGGGGCTGAGGGTACATACTGAAGTTCAGAGAAATCAGCTGTCAGTTTTCAGTGCAGTTCGTCCTGTGGGAACCATGAATATAGATAACTTTATGGCCATCTATCTGATAATTGTAGCTAATGTGGTCTGAACAAAACTGGCGACTTCCAACCAGCTGCTACCCATAGAGCCATACATTTAGTAAATAGATGTGTTTGTGCAGTAGCCTGATGGAATTGCCATACAAAAGAAGTTATGACATCAGGCTGGTGCAGAGTTAATTACATTCTGTAACGTCAAAGCAGCCATGCTTACTAATTTGCAACATTCCCTGCGATGACCTAAAAAAACACTGAGATATTAAAGGTGTGCAACCGTGTTAAGAACAACACATCGCAGCTGAATAATCCATCAGAATCTCTCTTCATTTTAAACACTTTATGGATATAAGCCCAAACAAGTCAGTGTCGTTTCATACAGACAGTGTAAACTGCAAGCAGTTTTATGATTAATGACTAATCAGCCAAATAAGCCCCAGAATGTCCCTTCAAGCCTGCATACACTCGTGCACGCATCTCTCCACACACCCACACAGCAATATTGAGGTCAGATTGGGAGAAAGACACAGACCCCCCATCATGGCGCACCCTCTGGCTACCTCTCTGTGAGCTGTTCACTCATGTAGAAGCAGACCCATCTGCCCCAAGAGATGGCACACAGAGGGCAGAAAAGTACGAGGCGCACGTTTACGAGCAAGAAAAAAACAGAGGTGGAAATTAGGTTTAGAGAAATTGAGAAAAGATGCCAGATTTTGTGTGTGTGTGTGGGGGGGGGGGATCTGTGCTGTGTTGCCCTGAGATACAGGATGTTGTAATAAGGCAATTGAGAGAGAAAGAGAGAGAGACAGAGGAAGACTGTGAGAGCGATAGAGAGAGGGGCTGGACTATGTAATAGAGGAAAACGGGGGAGGAGGGTATGCCTCAAGGAGAAGTGCATTCATTTTTCTGTCGGTGTGACAAGCCAACTCCCCCTCTGCCTGCGCAGAAAGTGGAATGCTCCGCCTTGCTCTGGGCTCTGTTGTTGTGCAGAGCTGCAGAAGGCCTGACAGAGCCAGCTAGACAGAGAGGAAAGGGTGAAATGCATCGACAGAGACAGACACGCTGTGGATCGAGAGCCTGTGAATAGATTTCATCACCCGGTTCAACCAGCGACACCAGAGAGGAAGGAAACAAAGAAAAGAGGGAGACAAGAAAAAAGGTGCTTCAGTTAAAGGAGGGAAAGTGAGAGAGAGAGAGGCAAGGTGAAGGAGGAGAAGGAAGGAAGGAAAGGGAGGGAGGAAGGAGGCTCAGACATGAGGAGGGGCGCCTGACTGACATTGCTGCTCTCTCTATCAACTCGCACACACACACACACAGGGACATAGGCAGACACACACAGACTGTGCACTGCACAGTAGCTGCTCTTTTATCGCCCTCTGTGGAGCCTCGTCCCCCATCCTTTCTTCTCTTTAGAGTGAGAGGACATAAGACAGAGAGGAAGGAAGAGCAGGAAGAGGAGGAGGAGGAAAAAGACGTGAAGGAGGAGAAGGAGGGGAGGCAGTAACCCTCTCCTCTCCTTTACTCAGACAAACAACCGGGGGTGATAGAGAAGAGCAAAAAAACAAGAGGTGTGGGGGAAAAAGGAGCTTTCTGTTCCATTTCGCCGTCTCCTGTGGTCCCTCGGCCAGAGAGCGGCTAACAGGCACCGCTCATGTCCGTGAACTCGGAGAAATCCTCGTCCCCTGAAAGGTAACACCTCATCTTCCTCCTTCCCTCTCTCATTACTGTTCTCATTTTGCCTCGATATGTTAGTTTGCATGTCGTTTTGTTTCTTCCCACGAGCCTCTTCCACCACCACCATCCCCCTCAGCACCTCCATGTTTTGTCTCCTCTCTGTTTCTCTTTCTGTTTCTGTCTCCGTTCCTTCAGCCTTGGTTCCTTCTATTGTCTGGGTCACACAGCAGTTACTGTAGCAGGGCGAAAAACGCAACGGTTTATTGTTGCATGGTTCTGTAACATTTCAACAGAGCGTCCTTTTCTGCATGCACATATGAGCATGTACAGTACATAACACATCTCGATCACACACACACTGTTGTAGACAGATGCATGAGCTCACGCTGCCTTCCGAGGCCGTAACATTTCCTATACGAACAGTGACAACAATACATGCACATACGAACACACGCAGTCTCTTTGTGGTGCTTGAGCTCAGAGCTTACACAGCAAGAGTGTCAACACACGTCAACATCAGCACGGCCAGCAGCAGCAGCAATGCATCTCAGCAGCAGTGCGAGACAACAGATAACCACATGACGCACCTTAGTGCATAATATTCCCGATCGATTGCTCCTTCGGACACAACACAACCTCTTTGCAAAACACACTCACACCCAGGCAGCTTAATCATAATTTGATGAACTGCAAATTCATTGTAAATATACATACCAAATCACCAAACAGTAATGATGAGTGTTAATAGCAAGGTCACCAGGCATTATCAGTGACATGGTACACCTTGGCTAATTGAATACACAGAAACTCGCACACCGTACATTTTTCTAATTGCCAGGACAGGATACACTACGCTGAATGACAGCTACATGCATCAGGGCTAAGCATTCCTTATCTCACCCTCGTTCAGTCAAGATTGTGCCCTCTTTAATAATTTGTACCTATTCATACCTAATTAGTCACCCCACAGGATCAAAGTGAACACAGTGCTTTTTTTGTTTGTTGGTATGTTGGTTTGTTTAGGGCTACTGAGGTAATCCCGGTTTTTAAAGCCAGTCTTGATTGCGTAGTTCTGGAAGTAAAGATGAGAGAAATGTTTGGGAGCAAAAGCTCAGTTTATTGGTAGTTTCCAAGCAGTCAAACTAAAAGCGAACCTTTGCAAAAGCTTTTTTTTTTCTTTTCCTTTTTTAACTGAATGCATGAGAACATATATCCATTCAGATCTAATCGGGAGAGGTCCACATTCCCATTTTGACTGTGCAGAAAAGAGTGGAAAGAGCTCGATTTGACGGTTGCTGGGGGGCAGGAGCAGGCAGACTGGATGACTCAGGTAGCTAGTGATGCCGTGCCAAGTACGATCAGGCAGAGCCACTGCCATCCACACAACTTGGTGCCAGGTCCCAGACTGGCACACTTAAAACATATGGCGCAGTCGGCACGTAGATGGGCTAAAGTAAATGGGCAGTAACAATATCAGGCAGTATTACATGGGCAGTTGGGCACAGAGGAGAGTGGCTTTTTACTGGTCTCACAAACTAAATTGATAAATGGCATCAGATGCACACACACACATACGATAGGCTGGTGATAAAAGTGAATATGTGCATGTAAACCGTCATATTTATAGCATCTAAACAAATAAATTCTGCTTCCTGACCTTGGGTTCTCCAAATGTACAGTATCACAGCTTTCATTACTCTGTCCAGTTTTTATTTTCCTACCTCCATTGTTTGGGTCACAGCAGTCTCTCTGTAATCAAGAATAATGCAGCAGTCTCTTGTTCCACGGCAGGTAACGCCAAAGAGTTGCACTCATGCACGCACTGCTGCCTCCTTTAACTCCTGCAAGCATGTCCTATGACCAGAGCTGTAGTTCTGTAGAGGTTCTGCATATAAACAAGAAAATTGACATCCAAAGAATTTTTTCTTGCTTTCCCCAACAGAAATGAGCAGAATTGTTATAAAGATATATTTTAATAACTTTTCTCTTAAAGTAGGGTTTTATTTAATCACATGCGAAATATAGTTTTTTTTGTCAGATGGGCAAAAACCAAGTGTTTTCAGTCAGCCATTGATTACATGGAGCTGCAGTGACAATCATTTCACACTCATAGCTGTGAAGTTTTGCTGCTTTTCTGAGTTTTCTCTCTGAATATGAATAGCTTTGATTATTGGACTCTGCTGACATGCAGTAATGATTGAAATTAGTATATTGGTTATTTTCTAACCCCATATGTGAACATGAACTAGTGTGGAAGTTTGACTTATTTTGCACTTTATTAGGGGATTGTATTTTAAGGTCAAGTGAACTTCAGAATCTATGTTTAGCTTTTTTTGTGAGACAAATCAGCTCAGTTTCTTTGACTATAACACCATCTGTGCCCCAGATGCCATGAAACCATACACACATGCATGCACACACTGTTGTGGGGTGCTTTTCATTCGGGATGTGCAGTGATATGTTTGTCACAATAAGTGGATTTGATGTGTGTTAAGCTAAACGGATGGACTCGTCTGGCCTGAAAAGAGCAAGAAGCAGTGCAGTGACAAATTTCTCCTGGAGACGCTGCACTAGGAAGACGATCCCTGTTGTGTAACTTAGCACTTGAGGCATAGTGGAGATGGATGGAGGACGAGAAGTGTGTGTGTATTTGTGTGCATGTGTGTGCCCGTTTGAGGATATTTAAGTGTTTTGACGTCTTTATTGCGTGTGAGCAGCTTAAAGCAACTCTGTGAAGGGTGACGGCACGTCATTTTAGGTCATAATAACGGATGCTGCTGGGTTAAGGGCTTACATCCTTAGAAGACTTTCTTGGGATTAAACACAAGTTGAATAAATAAACAGCCAAAGGTCAAGAGTTTAAAGGCTTTCAAAGGCTGGCTTGAGGTTCGTGTAATTTTCGTAGCTGTTGAGAGGAACAGTTACTGAAACGTTAAACTCTTGGTGCGATTACAACAACACTCAGTTGTGTTGTTGTAAATGCCACATACCTGCTTCGAAAGCATGATGTGCTTCTTAGGCTACACCCAATTAGAATGCGATTGTGTAGCTGGTTTTTCATTAATCGGCATCCACACAATGCAAGTATATATTTTATATCTGCTTGTCACAGGTTGAAACACAGCTTACTGGTTATGCTAGTTACAACCAGATGGTCTGAGCAGCCTCTTTCCTGCTTTCCTTCAGACTGCCCGAGTTAGAAGAATAGGTCAGAAAGAGCTGCCGAGGATGCAGCGCTGGAATGCGTCCAACCGGTCAGGAAGCCGGGCCTATGCAGCAGACAGGCATCACATTCAGCAGCTATCGCATTCTCGCAGAGTATGCAGCTTTGGCTGGCCTACATGGCCTCCACCATCTTCTTTAGTCCGACCCAGAAACGGGGCGCGCGAGCACACGTGCAGGCATACCAGTGGCGCAACATGACAATAGCTAATGAAGCGTGTCAGGGAGCTAGCTCGTAAACTAGCCCCCTGCCCTGCCCGTCTGCCCTCCATTACCACCTGCCCCTCGCTCATGGCTGAAAAGAAACATAAGATTACATTTTACTTTCTCTCTTTCCACCTCTTTATTTTTTCTTTTTCCTGCCTTCAGTGTGAGACAGATGGAAGAGGAGGAAGAGGAATCTCATGCATGCAATCTCTCCTGTCCCTCTGAGGGCTTTTGGTGATATTGCAAATGTAAATAACAGTGTCTGCTACATGCACACCCACAGAAACTACCATGAAGTTTTCAGCCCTTGCAAACTAGTCTAACCTGACTGCACAGTCAAAGCTCTGCACTGCAGAATAACTCTGGGAATTTCCACCTCGTGTACTGAAGTCCTATGCGGTTAATCAGCAATAGGAATCACTGAGTCAAACATGCAGCAGAAAGGAATAAGATACCTCACAAGTAGTAAGTCGATCACCAGTGGTCATGTGATCTGGACTTGGGCATCTGATCCGGTGAGAGATCCTCAGTAGGATTTACAGTGTAGGTTCAAAGGTCGTGTAGCGGCACCAGTAGATGCATGATAGGATGATGCTGTCAGTGCTCTGGGATGAAACTTAAATTACTTATTGATTATTAATTAACGCCTTGTATATGGAAATGTAAGCAAAATAAATACATGTTTACCCTGAAAACACACACCTACACTTCTGGAAAAGCTTTTATGAGCTCACGCTCTTCCCAAGCACAAAGGCTTCCGCGTTTGTTTATCTTCACTTCTAACAAAAGCACATTTTCTTTTTCCACTAGTTTTGGCAAATTGCTCACAAAAAAAATTACCACCGAAACTGTTTTTGTTCTGCTTTAAAGAAAGTGGGACCGTTTTCCCTTAAATCCACATGACAACCAGCAGAAATGCATTTTAACTGGCTTGACTTCCTTGTGTGTGTGTGTGTGTGTGTGTGTGTGTGTGTGTGTGTGTGTGTGTGTGTGTGTGTGTGTGTGTGTGTGTGTGTGTGTGTCCAGTCCCTAGTCCCTGTTGACTCAATATGTTTACACACACAACATTCCAGTCTTCCCTGCAGGCCTTTAATTGGTCCTTTCAAATCACCCACTCTTTCCACTTTCTATTTTTTCCAAGCCTCATTCTTGCCCTTCTATTCAATCTCTCGTCCTTTCTATTCCTCACTTTTCTGCTCTATACCTCCCTCTGCCATCTGTTAAGTTGATTCTGGTCTTTTTTTTTTTTTTCCTGTTGGAACCTGATGTTGTGCATCACTTATTATATATTTCATAACTGTTAGGTTGACTGTTTCTTTCCTGCAAACTTGAAACTGTAACTAACAGATACAGTTGCAATAAAATGCTACTTATACATTTTGATCTTCTTTGTTTCTTTAACTACACGCTTTTTTTAATTGGGAGAGATAATAAATATTGCTTTGGTCTTTCCTGTAATTGCAAAATGATATTTTTGAAATGCTAATATATTGTTTACTGCAACCTGCTCTCCTTTAATTCTAACGAGCAGCACTAACAGTGCCGATTCACTGTAGTTCCATAACGATACAGGTCCCTGCTGAAGGAGAAACAGAAAAAGACGAGGGAGAACATTTTTCTTTACATCCCCTATCTTACTGTAAAACGTCTCAAGCTGCAGTGCAGATAGTTAGCATGCAGCTACAGGGCCTTTCCCTCTCATTAGTTCACAGCTATCTGCCATCAGCATATTAGTCTTCCTGGAGTCGATTTTACTGCTACGACACTGTAAGTTATACTCAGCAGAAATGGGTGAAATGGAGGAAGAATGAGAGAGGGGGGGGACATGGAGGAGAGAGTAGGGAAAAGTTTGAGATTCTTGGAGGGTTTGGGGGGTTGGCGAGTGGAGAGACATGGTACGACGATAGCCCTGGGAGAGAGATGATCCCGCAGAGGAATTATAAAGATGATAAAGCCAGAGTGAGAACTCTGGAGAAAGAGACCAGGATAGAGACAGAGAGCAAAAAAACAGCAGAATCCTCAGGAGAGAGGGGCTCGGATAGATAAAGATGATTGGGGAAGGGGGGGGAGGGAAGGATGAGAGGCGAGGAGAGATGGAGGGAGAAGATAGATGGCTCTCTGCAGATTTGCGCAGTGTGCTGGGTAATGCTAGGTCACCGGAGGACTAATCTCCGCTGATGCTGCAGCGCTGAAGCAGTGGAATGATAATAGCCTGTTTGTGCTCTGCGTGTTTGTTTGTGTGGCTTACCATATGCATGCGTGTGAAAAGATAGCGGGCTTGCTTTTGAAGGTACCACTTTTTTTTTTTGGTCCCCTGATAGAGTCACACAAACACACAAACCTGTATTCACGCAGTTCACCCAATCCTCAACGCTGCCCTGTGGGATTGAGTCACGCGTCGGCTGCATAACTGTGAACAACATTCATCTGTTGTGTCTGAGAACACTGTTCAGCTGTTGTGTCTTCCTGACCTGCAGCACTTGTTTGAATTTTTTATTTTTTTCCTGCATCAGCACCGAGTTGGGGGGTGTTATTCAGCTCTGAACCGTGTACCAAAGATTCCATATAATCCTGCATTTCATATCAGTGATACTGTACTGATACAACAAGTATCAGTATATTGTATTGATATAAAAAAGGTTAATAGCTGACCTTTCAGCAGTGAAAAGATCTTTGTGATATTTTTATTGCGTTTTTGTGTGTTGCTGCAAGTTACGCCGATCAGCCGTGACATTACGGCCGCTGACGGGCGAAGTGAATAACATTGATTATCTTTTCATTGTGGCACGTGTTAGTGGGTGGGATATGTTAGGGAGCAAGTGAACATTTTGTCCTCAAAGTTGACGTGTTAGAAGCAGGAAAAAAGGGCAAGTGTAAGGATTTGAGGGAATTTGAGAAGGGGTATATTGTGATGGCTGGGTCAGAGCATCTCCACAACTGCAGCTCTTGTGGGGTGTTCCGGTCTGCAGCGGTCCGTATCTATTAAATGTGGTCCACGGAAGGATTAGTGGTTAACCAGTGACAGGATCTTGGAGGCCGAGGGTCATTGTGGGGAGGGACGGATACTCCGTCTGGTGCCATTCAACAGATGAGCTACTTCTCAAATTGTGAACATAAACAAACATCTGCAAAGCTCAATGAACTGAAGCAACATTGTAGAGCAGAACAGAATTCCTCCACAATGAAGTGAGAGACTGATAAAGTCATACAGAAGACAAATCAGGTTAGTTTGGCTGTAATCAGCTCCATGAGCTACTGGATCATTGGGTTACTTTTTCACAGGACTGCGTAGCGTCTTGTGGAAACTTTTTTTTTCCATATGACTGTATGTGCCTGTAAACTACCTGCCCCACCTTTAACTGAAAGCTGCAAAGAAAACTTAATGAACTGGATGTTATTCTGAGTGGATGTCAGATCCAGAATAGATCCAGGTCTTGTAATCCAGTCCTGTAGGTTTTGTGTCTTCCTGTTGGTGCTGGCACACTCTGCTAGAAGCAGGTGTGGTAAACTTGGCATGTAGTTGTTATGAATATTCTCTTTAGTTATCTGAAAAGTAAATGCAACACTCCCCATAATAACAAGGTAATACTCTGTTTTATATAAGAAGAAAATTACTAAACCAATAACCTGATAATAATCAGTGTTTTCTTTACTTTTTGGGTTGTTTTTTTTTAGAAACCTCCTGTTATCTCAGTCATGTGATAACTGCATATCTGTATATATTAAACTGCTTATTTTAGTTGTGTAATCAATTCTAAATTTAGTTTGTTTATATGGATAGCCAGTCTGGCCAAGGGGCAGCCCACATGGATCATTATTTTTAATTAAAAAGTGAAAGCAGGGTTGGGTTAGGAAACCATTGACACCAGATACACTGGTATACTAATAGACAGACGTTCAACTCATGTTATTACTATGTAATTACTATTACTATTTAGTATCTTAATTGATATTACAGTGTATTTTTATTTGTTTGTAATAGTGATGAGGATGAAGATATGGTAATCGGTCATCAGTGTTGCATTTGTGATATCTGTGTTACATGATCTGAAAAAAAAAGCTGTACATAATAGATGTAGCTTAGTCTGTGTTATGGTATGTTTTTGCTTCAGTGGCTATGTGCTCACATACTCCCCAACCAGATGAGCACTGAGATGGCATCTTAGCAGGGGTGTCACAACCCCATGTGACTTGTGCTGGAATTCAAGGCTTGGTTCGTCTTGTCCATCTACTGCTGTTCTGTGAGTCTGCAGCTGAAGGCTGGAGCTGTTTTCTCTGTTCAGCCATTCGTCCATCTCTCAAACTTGTCCTATGGAGTTTAGCTCATGTCCTGCCACTAAGAAGAGATGGGGTCTGGCTCTTTGTGCGCTCCGGCTGCGCCACAGAGCCCTCCGAGACAGGTAGAAGGGGAATAAAAATGTGTCTAATGGGTGCTAGATTGACAGAACTAATGGGCTAAATTCTGGGGTTTAGTTTGTATGGCTAAGTTTCCAGATTAAGGTCTTTTATTTAATATTTTATTTAAAAAAACAACAACAAAACATGTAAAGTGGAAAAGAATGAGTAATAGGAAGTGATAAAGGCCAGCTGGATTGACAGAATTATTTGGCTAAATAATGATTTGTATCTTTGCACGGGCTCCGTGTTGAGTGAGTGTTTTTTTCACACACAGAAATGGGAAGATGACTGACAAGGAGAGATCAGAAGCTTTGCTTTGGTCCCAGAATAACAATAAGACAAAAATTCAATGCAGAGAGACCAAATCATTCATGTGCGACTGTCAGGATTTGCATCTACACATTTATAAAGCCAGAACAGTAGGACTGGTTAAAAATATTTAAATTCTTTTTTTTTAAAAATAGCTGTAACAGTTGCCATAATCTTAATCTACTAATCTAATAAATTACTAATAACTTAATAACTCAAATATAAGGATTTGGTTGGCTTTTCGTGCTTGATAAAATATCAAGTCTCTCTTTCTTTGTGCCAGATCAGTGTATTTAGGACAACAAATTGAGTCCATAAAGCCTTTGAGGTGTGCTTTGATTTTGTTGCACATTAAATAAACATTTTCTGCAGTGGGTTTCTTTCCAGAGTGATATAGAAATACTTAAAAAATTAATATCTCTTACAAAACGTGGAAGTTTGCAGCGTTTTTTCCCAGCTCAGCTTTGTTTGTGGTTTTCATTTAGTGCAGTCGTGTTTGTCTTTGCATTCATTAGGCTGATTTGAACTGTCATTTCATTAGTGGGGAACTGCAAGCAGGCTTGGATATGTCATACCAGAGAGAGCGAGGTGATCACTGCTATTTATGAGACATCCTTTTGACATTCAAATGTGAATCTTATCACACCTCTGCTTTTCCAGTGTGCTATTGTATAATAATTAAGAAGCTGTGATTTTTGTTCTTTATGGATGAGATATGATTTAAACTAATATGAGGAATTCGAGACCAAGAAAACCGTCTAACCACATCGAACCATAAAATGGGAACATATTACCTCTTGTGCCTCGTGTACTGTTACCTAGTTGAAGATGGGGCAATTTTTAACGAGTAAAGCTCCATGTGAGTGATACGCAGGCTGTGGAGGGACAGTAAATATCTTTTTAAGTCATTATTAATTCCTTAATTTATATTTTTGGGAAAAAGCTGTAGGGTATTAAACCCAAAAAGATGTATTTTTTATCTTTGACACTCTGACTTTTCAGAGAGAAAAAAGAGCAAATTCATCCTATGTAGCAGCAGCTTGACATTAATAATGATCTGCTTCTTTTGGCTGACGGAGCCATTTCATCTTTGCTAATATTGTCAAACTTGCTATGCCTAAAAGGTTTGTAATTGTAGAGACGTGTAAACCAGCTGTGGTTCTTACTGGGAATAGTAGAGTTCAGGTTGATCTGTTGGGCAAATTTACCACAGGCCTTTTTTTCTATTATATATTCTATTAGGGTTTAAAATGTCTCATGATGAACAACCTATTTTCCAATACCAACATATGTGTCATCTGTCAGTAGCATCAGCCAGCTAATATGTTAGTCTGGTTGGTGACGCAACCCACACATGCTGCCTCTGTGCCTGTGCTCTGTGCCTACAGTGCTGTAGTAGTGTTTTACATACATGCACATAGCTTCTTCTTTCTTTTGATGCTATCACTTGCTGGGGGCGGATTTTACCTCCACAATAAGGGGCTTTGTGGCTGGCTGTCGTCACTGGAATGTTTAATATAGAACGCAGAGTAAGTAAATGCGCTGTAGAGAGCGTTCAGCATGTGCTGCTGAATTGAAGCTACAGCAGATACAGTACCCAGAAGCTCTGTGTGCAAAACATGTGGCTGGATGTTTTTGAACTGAGCAGCAGACTAATAGTTTTCAGTTCAAATAAAATGTTGCAGAAAATATACATCTGATGCACAAAAAGACAAAATGTTAATGAAATTGATGTTTTTAGGGAGGTGAACATTTTGATCGTTGTGTTAGGGAAATAGCAGTAAAGCCGTGTCACTCTGCCGTCTGTGTGAACACGCATGTGTATGTCAACTCTCCAGCCACATAGCAGTGTTTCTGTTTTCAATGCAAATTTTATTCCAAGTCAAAGAATTTTCCATGCAGCCACAGACACTCAATGCTGCAAATGTGTTCTGGTGACCAAACATCACTGCATATGTGCACCGTACGGCATTTGCATTGATTCTGTTTGCTGGATTTTGTTGCCTTTCATCTTTGTGTGGGTCTGCATTTGTGCCTGTGTGTATACTGTTTGTGCACGCTCTACTTCATGTATGTGCTCTAGCATAGAGCGGATGTAATGTGTGTGTGGTCGTGTATCCATCAGCTCCCTCTGGGGAATTTTACCAGCAGCTAGTTTAGTGAGTATAAATTGATGGGACTTGAACTCTGTGGCACAGGGATTCAGTGTTTATTCATAGACAGCTGTGGTGTTTTGATTAAATATGGACAGAAGAGCACAAAATAGCAAACCCATTAGAGGAGATGTTACCAAATTATGGCTTACATCTCAAGTGATGGCTACTTAGCTGATGCTTTTGCCCAGAATGACAGAAAGAGAGCACGTAGCAGTGTGTCTGTCTTTTTTTGGTTTATGGAAAGCACATAGATTCTTTAAGGTATTGTATGTTTTTCAAATTGCGTCAGTGCTGACATCTTTACCAAGCTACTTTTACTGATCCATGTGAAGAAATTTTAAGTTTTTTAAGTTGCACAAAAGCTCTGGGAATAATAGTTGGTGATACAAATCTTAAGTGGCATAAATATAAAATAGGCCAGATTTTCACAAGAAGCGCACAGAATTTAAAAAAAGCAGCATCAGGAGCATTACTGTAAATCTGCTTGGTGCTTTTTTAAAATGCTTGCGAGCTGATGGGCTGCTTTGTGTCTGTTCTTTGTCTTGTTGATTTGTCATGTTAGCTCCTCCTGAAGAAGTTGCATAGTTTGGGCAGAAGCCACATGCACAGAAGGCACCTTAATAATACTGCACGGCTGGTGGTACGAAACAGGATCCTGCAAAGTTATAACGTGCTAGAGCCAGAGATTGTGATGTGGGGGAAGTGCAGCCAGTGACGTCAGGACTCATCCTGAAAATAGCGGTGAGATCTAAGTTCTGCACTCAGACAGATCCTCCGGAGGAGAGGAGAGAATGAGTCAGCGGTCTTGCCAACACGGGCTGAGAAGGAGAGAGTGAAAGATGAACAATGAATCAATCAGAGGTAGAGATGCCACCAATGGAATGCATAAGCAGAGCTGAAGGACACCTGCGGTCTCAAACCCACGCCTTATCGTTTTGAAAGTAGAGAACTGTGTTCTTGTTGCTAAGGAATATACCTGTTACCTTGGTGATAATGGGATATGTTTAAGGATGAGTCATCAAGTTTGCAGTCGAGAGTGGTCAGCTGTTTCGTGCGACTTCTCAGTGGTCAGAGACATGTTAGCAATGATTGTGGTGGTCATTAATAATTGGTAGGGGGGATTCCAGGTTAGAAAGTCTCAAAAGACGTGCTGTTGAAGCAATCAAACTGGCCAATCAAAAGGCAGCGAGCAGTGTGGAGGAAGGTGTAATGTATAGTCTTTTGGCTGTGGCTATTAGAATTATTAAAAAGAATAAAAAGATTATTTAAGTGACAAAAATGTATGACATTGCTTTAAAGAGGCGCTCTACCCTTCACTCTTTTATTTTTGAATGTCACATATTTTTCATTGTTGAAGAAGTGCTCAGAATGATTATATCGTAGTTTAGAAATACTTTATCTGTTGTATTATTTAATTACAATTTGTCAAGTAAAAAAGAAAAAATACAATGCATATTTCTCTGAAATGCAATACGTGTGTAAAAAGTACCTGTCACGGGCTGCGTCTGTGACCCAGCATTTTCAGTTTATTTTGTATTTTCATTTCTTATTATATTGGGAACATGTGAAGTTTTTGTTATTGTTAGTGAGGATTTAGTTGAGTTTCTTTCTAGCTTTTTGTTTCTTCTATAATTCCTGATTTATAAGTCCCAGGTCATGCTCATGTTCCATGTTCATGTTTTTTCCTTATAGCTTCTCGCGTGCGCCTGCCCTGAATCATGTTCATATCTTTTGTCACAGCTGTCATAGGTTAGTTTTATCCAGTTTAGGTTTCAGTTTAGTTTTCGTCCCTGTTCACTTTCCCTTGTTTTTTTTGTACTCATGTTATCAGCCTTAATAAATAAAGGGCTTGCTTACAAACTATAACATAAATAAGTAAATGTACAATCCATTGGGCAACAAAAACACCCAACGTGCAAGGGCTGGAATCCAATGGAAACTAGTTAAGGTGTCTCTGTGAAAAGAAAAGCAAGAACAAATAAGTCCAAGACTGGGTAGGCAGAAACATTGACGTCATTTTCACACATTGCTGAAAGTTGCCTCAAACCTTTCAAATGGGAGCACAATAAATACGAACTATCAGCTCAAATACCAAAGTGTACAGACTCTTGAGATGGATTCTCAAATATTTTCTCACAATCGCAGACGCTGATTGTATTCTAATGACTCACTGATCTAACTGATGACTCAGCAGACTGAAAGATGGTATCTGGTGTCTTATCAGGTCTAAAGCAGATAACTAAAGTTGAAGAGTTTTAGTAAGGAGCCTTTGGTATGAAGCAGATTTAAAGCACCAGGTTTTAACTGTTTTTGTTTGATATTCCTCTTTTTGTTTCATTTAAATATTGTATCACATAAACATTCATTAAAATCCCATCGAGAGACATTTATTATACAAAAAATGAGGAAAAAAGAGAAAAAAAATACACATTTGTTTTCTCTTATTTTATATACCAATTATCTAAATTGTTTCTTGTGAGGCTTCACTTTCATATCTTACACAGTTTGTTTAGCAAAGTCTTCAATTTTACTTTAGTTAAGTTAGTTACTTGTTACATTTTGCAAGCGTTATTTGTGTACGTATGAAGTTCTGGTTGATATTATTTGCATACTGAAGTTTAAAAAAAGGAAACTGATGGGGTCATTAACTTTCCAGCAGCAATTTCAGATGAAAAACTCTGTGATAAAAGTTTTCATACTGGCACATATTTGACAATTTATACACTGGTTACAACATACAGTGCTCAAGGAACTCTTGAGTCTAGACTTAAATATCTTGTTGACTGGTATACCTGAACTTATTTTTAAATATTCAAAATTAAACTTGATCAGGGCTTAAAGGAAGGGAGGTTGAGAAAATTCTTGTTTTCTGGCTTTTTTCTTTTCTGGTCAGTGAGCTAATATTAAGCTAATGTGTCATGCTATCTCTGCTGTCTTTGGGCGAGGTTTCACCTTATATTTTTGTAAATATGCTCAGACATGTTGGCAATTTGTGGTATGATGGGGAATTTACTGGCAGGAAAGTTGCTTCACAATTGGTAAAGAGTGTTTGGTGGAATCCCAGTTTCAGTCACCTACCTGTGGAGTTTTTCAAATAGGAGAAAGGTGTAATGGAGCTCAGACACTAGCATCAAGATCTGTTGTTGCTAGAAGTGACCAACAGGATAGTATTATTATTATTATTATTATTATTATTATTATTATTTAATGATAAATTAAAGTGTAATTTTTTTTACAGTGTTGTTTTAGGCCAGAACAGAATTTGAATTGATGTGTACGTCAGTAGTGGTGCGTATTGAAATGTTTTCTTTAGTAAATTCAATTGTAAACTGATGTCTGGATAAATCACACTGGATCCAGTGCACTGGGCTGTTGAAAATGTAACACTGGCTCTATAAATGCCATTGTAGGGTGGGAGTGTGGAAATGCTGAGACTGAAAAAGGGCTGTGCATTTCCTAGTGGGCTCAAATATGTTCTCATGAACACACACACACACATTCACTTGGGTGAGGATGTCAGGAAGCAGTCTGGGCATGTTCGCACACGTAACAAAATGTTGAAGGATGCGAGGCAAATTCTGCACCTATTTACCTCCACAGTACAGGGTTATAACCTTAAGGACTCCTGCCCCAGCCTGTGCTATATAGTCAGATGTATTTGAACAGAATAAAGAAACTTCACAGAAAACTGCATATAATGCCCTGTTTAAAGCATGAATTACTGCAGGAGTGGCGAGTAGGGCTCAGCAGAACAAACATACAACCGTCCTCTTTTATACGAACACAAAAATACATATACCGCACAAAAGGCTGCTTCTCCCACATTGCACTGAGACACGCCCTTGTCATCCTGATAGTCAGCAGCAGCACCTCTTACAATATACAGTTACTTAACAAGTAAGTGGTATGCTTGTAGTGGGGGTAAGAACAATGGTCCGAAACCTTTACAGTACTGCTTAAATGCACCAAGCTCAAAAATGAAAGGGCAATTGAACATTTAAAATTAACAATCAGAATGCCATATGTCAAACCATGCCGGTTCTTACTTTCATGTGATTACTGTACACCTCCTACCACCTCTACTAACCCATAATAACAAAAGAAGTTAGATTGAATGTGATGTTCTTAGATATACTTTCAAATGAACATTTTTCAGAAAAACGTAATTCCAGAATAGAGTTAGAAAAAGAGAGTTTTGAGCCTGAAGTTTGTCCCAATAAAGGAATTATCAGGATAAGACATAGAGGTGGCACAGTCCCGATACATAAAAACTGTTTCACATGACAGTAAATCTGTGATATTAATACAAGGCAATCATCTAGAACAGACAGTTACTGGAGACAGAAACATGCACCGAAAACTTCAAAAACATGAATTTATTTATTTTTATTTATTTCCTGCATTTTTATCATTTAAAATGCATTTTAATAATGACACAGTTCATTCAAAAAGCTCTGTAAATTGTTTCCCCCATGCTGTGTGCCATTTTTCTCATGCTAATATCCTCTTCTTCATTGCAAGTTATTTTCTGTAGACTTTAACCTCAGGGGGTTTTTCCTGCCTCATAATGGTCATTTGGACGGTGACTACACATGCAAGCCTGATTGCTCCAATACAGTCAACAAGTCTGTTTTAGATTATTTGACCCCGAAAAAAATCTTTGCATTTTCCATTTTGTGACCATTTCATGAACAACAATGTGTGTTATGCTTCAGTAAAAGAAACCAGTTAACAATAATTGCTGAAACAAATGTAATTGTTATTTGCCTCTGGCTAATACCTCTTTGAGAAGCACCAAAAATGTCAGTCTGTGTTTGATAAACACCGTAACAAGGAACTGTGAAATAATTGCTGCTAATTTAGCTTAATTTGGGATCCACTGAGTGTTCTTTAAAGCATTTTAATGATAATATTAGCATTGGGCGCTAGTATGTCGATAACGAGATTGCACAAGGAATTAAAAAGATGTAAAGATGTTTTAAACCACACAGTAACTGGCTAATTTAAAATCAGCAGCATACTGTTTTTGCGTTTACACAAAAATATGTTAAATGAAATCTGGGTGAAAATCAACCTACATCCAGAGTAAAAGTATCAGGGGAAAATAATGATGAGGGCTAAAAATACAGCAGCTACTTCCCATACGTGCGGTAGAATTGGAAGCAAATTGTGGTCTTAGTGTGCAAATTGGTGCCAATTAGTGAAGTAAATTGATTAGGACACCTTTAACAACTTAGGGAGGAGACTAATCACAGCTGACTGGTTGGCCTGATACCCCTGGACACTTATTGGATAAGAGTCACTCATTTAAAATGCCAGATGTGGCACATAGTTTACAGACGTTTTACAGTAATGTTACGGACAACTTAGGCAGTAATAACAAAAATAAAGATCAGAATGTTGTGTAAATTCACTTTTTACTTAAAAAGCACACAAATATCAGAGTGTGCGTGTCTTTGGCAGTAATGACTTTAGCTGCATTTTGGTGTTGAAGGACAAGGCTGTTTGTCTTTTTCCTTTCTTTGAGCTGCTCTCTTCTCACTCTCAGTTTTTCTCTGTTTATGTCTCCATTTTGTTCAGATTAACTTCTCTTGTTGTCGGCCTTCTTCTCTCTTTCTGCCTCTATTTTTCTGTCCCTGCTTATGTTTGCCTGTTTCTCTCTCTGCTGAACCTTCTTCTTCTATATGTCTCTCATCTGTCTCTCCATATCAGTCTCTGCACTGCCTGCATAATCTGTTTGACTGTCTCCCTGCCTTTTCTGTCCCTCTGGCTGTCTGCCTCTTGCTTTGCCTCTCGGTCTCTGTTTATTTCTCTTCCTTATTTTTTCGTCTCACCTTTCTGATTCTTTTTTTTCTTTGTTTCTTGTTTTTGTGTTTTTTTTCTGTCTGCTGGTTACTTCTGTATTCTGTCATGGTTTCTCCTCTGCCCGTCTTTCAGACTCTGGCGTCTCTGCTCTTTGTGTTTTTACTGCCTGGCTCAGCTCCAGAAAGTTATGGGGGCTAAGTGTTTGTGCAGCCAATGGCAAGATGGGCCGTATAAAAGCACTGATCTTATAGATGTGATGTACGACACTCTACGTGACTGCTTTGATAAAGAAGTAGCATCCTACTGCAAGGACACAGCCTTCGACTGCTTGTGTGTGCGTGTGTAAGAGAGAGACAGCTGTAAAATACTAATCAAATTTCAATGCCAAGTTATCTGTCACCTTTAGCTGCCACGGTGTATCTGTGTATGCATGCATGTGTTTTGGCCAATCTCATCAACGCTTTGAGTCCCGGAGTACCACCAACTCACCACCCCTCCTTGCTCTACAGTTGCCGTGGCAACATACCAAGAGGCTCCATCATGTGTCTCTGCCTGTGACCACATTTTTATAACGGCTCACAAGCTACGGCTTTGTGTGTTTGTTGGTTTGTTTCGTTGTTTTTTTTCGCCTTAATTTTAGCATCTGATCATGCTGAAGGTACCGTGAGGTGATGCTGACTACAAAGTGTTTTGGCTTCTGCTGGCCTCTGCTTTGATGTCTAATTCAGTTTTCCAGAGATATCATTCAAACAGCGAGCTCTCTACAAGGCAAAGCTTCCGAAGAAAAATAAAGATTAAGTGCAGATTTTTCACTCCCTTTTCCTAGCACTGATAATAGTGAGTGAAGGTTTGTTTTTTTTTTTGTCTAATCCCAGCATGTTGCATATGTATGTTTATTTTTTTTAATTCCTGTCTCTGTATAGAGAACAGCTGGTGTCATGTAGCTCAGGTGTTTATCAGTATCCATGCCCTGCTGATGCTGTGACTCCATTACCTGGTTGGTTGTCGTGGTGCGACTAGACTGGAGTTCATATTTTTCCAACTTGAGCAGCAGATGCTATAAGCGCGAATGCACAAAATGAACCACATAAAATGCAGCGCATATTTTTTAGTCGCGCTAATTGTTCGCGCGAATCAGACAGAAAAGCGTTTTCGCTACGCAAATCTGCTTCTGATTTGTCGCGGGACCCGCAGTCGCGCTTCATCGCGCTCCTCCATTGACTTTACATGTAAACCTGACTCTTTGGTTGCTTCTATCGCTTTCGGTGTGTAGCACCAGTGTTGCCAACTCCTCAGTAAGGAAAATCGCTATTGGTTGTCCTAAAAGTCGCTAGAAGTCGCTAAATGACGTCATAGCCTAATTTGCATAATTGGACATGCTAATGTAATTGTAACCTAGGTTGTTGGAGAGAGAAATAACATCGTGGAAGAGACATAGAGTGAGTAAAAAACGTCCTAAATGCATTTAGAATTTATTTAGAACTACAAATTAAATTTATTTTAGCAATTATTGTTTTTTGTAATGTCACAATTCCAACCCTGCTGCTTTGGCTTGGACCAGCAAAAGTGACCCGAAATTGGCCCTCAGGAGTAGTTACTTTGTGTGTGTGTGTTTGTTTATTAGTAGTTTTAAACCTTGTGATCGACAAAACAGCATAACAGTAAAAGAAGAACTGACTGAATAAGAGAAAAGTCGCTAAGGGGGTCTGAAAACTAGCTAAATATAGTGACAAAGTTGCTAAGTTGGCAACACTGGTACCACTGTAACTGGGAGCTTCTTCATCAAACACCAGTATTGGGTTGGATGACTTCACACACGGTGGTGTGGTTCTGAGGGAGGAAACTGCATAGACGCCAAAATGTTTTTGTATGAAGTGACCACTAGGGGAACTGTAGTTTTTGCACTGATGGTTATTGGTTGCTGTTTGGTTTCAGATGAAATGGACATAAACTGCCACGCATAAGCAGACAGAAATTTGTATTCGTAGAATGCTTTTATGTTAGCTAATGTACATTTATCATTTTATTTATTTATTGCTGTTTACTGATTTGTAAGATTGTTGATCTTAAAAAATGTTTTAAGATCAACCCGCCTTGAATCAATCTCCCCTCTACTCAGACAGTTTAATACATTTTGTGTTCATGTGTGCTAATACTAGTCCTGGCTCCATAGTGTAGTAGTGAACATATTTGAATAACATGCCCCATTTTGAGACAGAGAGGAGACACAAATCGCTGTCTAGAAGAAGCTCTCCCATTTTTATACATATCTATATAAAGCTATATGTAACTAAAATCCAGTTATTTAGTCAGATGTGGTGTCTGTCTTTCTCCTCGCACTAGCAGCAGCAGCATTGTGTTGGCAGAAGTTTGAAGAGCTCCGGCTTTGCTGTTCACACTGTGCCACACAGCGTGCCATATGGTATGGTGGCTATATAACATTATGTTAGCTCAGCACAATATTTAAACATCTTTTCAGAGTTTTATCGCTTCACATCATTGTTTAGCTTCTTCAGGCCTCAACTTTACTGTTTTTGGTTCACTCTCGCTGCTCTTATTGGCCATAGATGGCAACAGTTTCAGCAAGAAATCTGTGAAACTCTTGCTGCACGCTACCTGTCCAAGTCCAAAATTAAAAAATGGAGATGTTTAGCTATTACAGAGCCAGTTATTTCATGAGATTTTAGAGGTCAGAAGCAGACTCAATATTAGACTTTCATACAGCTGGCCCAGAATTAAGCTCTGTAGCTGTTTCATTTGTGAAATAAGTAACTCTTTACAAACTCTTTTTTTCCTTTTGTGCATTTGACTCGTGTTTTGTACTTCTCTGTGTGTGTTTTGCACTAAACTACAAAAGGATTGCGCATTAATTCGACAGAGAAAAATGACACATACAAAATGTCTTATGTTCTGTACATTAGCTTGAAAAAAACAGACTGATGCATGGCACAAAAAGTGTCGGTTTGGCGCTGATTTAGTGGAACCTTCCCAGTACAGAAATATTGCAGGCATGTGCTCAAAATCTACACAAACAGCCACATGCGCCATGGCAGGGTCCCAAAGCAAAACGGTGAAAACTTTGTGATCAGTTATTGTTCCGTGCCCTGGATAAGTGTGCCAGCTAAATGCTCAAAATGTAGCCAAGCCAGGAGAATAAGTCAGCCTGTGTCCTGCAACCTATTTAGCGTTTCTCCCTCTCATGGGTTCAGTTCTGTTTTAGACAAGGGAAAGGAAGTGGAACAAGGTTGTTAACTGAAAGAAGTGACTGTGGAAATGACCCTAGGAGCAAACTTTGTCTGACCTATTGACTGTTTCTATTCGGCACTATATTTTTCCAGGATTTAAAGCTTTATTGGAGGGGAAACATTAATTTTTTTCTGCAGATTTGTGTCTGAGGATAAATGTGATTGGCTATAGTTGACTGTGTTTGAGCTATAAAAAATATCTGTCCAATGGTTTAGACTGACTGATAACTTTATACAGAATCGAAATCTTCATTATTTCAAAAGCACAAGAAAAGTATACGCAGTCCTATTCAGTGCAAATAAAACAATCTAAATATCTTATTAAGCTTTTATTCTATGTATAAATGTAAAAAAAGATAATTTTTAATAAATGAATAAGCTGTTTAAAAAATAATGTTAAAAAAAATGTGTATATATTTATTCGTGTGTTTAGTCATCATTGATTTCACAGTTGTTTACAGTTTAAGAGTATTTTTTAATTATAATCAATGCAAATGAGTAAATAATTATATATATGAATACAAGTTAAGATTTTCTAGTTTAAGGTTGTTTTTTTTAGTTCATTGTGTTTGAAACTGAAACTGAATTACAGAGGTAATAATAATTGTCACGTCATTAAAATTACTTGCAGTTTGTTTTGGCCTCTTTGCTTCACAGGCCTTTAGACATTTTTTTAAACTGTATTAAAAGTAAATAAGGGGCTTGTGATGCAGAAAATGCTTTACTGTATATCATTTGATTGTTTTTGCTGGAACATGATTGCCTGATATTGCTTCTCACATGCTACAGACAGCGGACTTACTCTTGAAATGTTGTGCAACGCTGATTTTTGATGTTCATGCTTGCTGTCGTTGGTCTTTTATTTATTCCAAAAGCAGACGTGCAACACGTCACGCGGCGTCACGAGCCGTCTGGCACAGTTTGTTCGTTACATCAAATCTAAAAGCTTTCATGAACTCGGTGCCGATGCCAATCAGCAACACTTCCGGGGCTGACATTTTATATGTATGAAAATGTCACAAGTTATTATTCTACTATTAGTCATCTGCACTTAACGTTCAGGCCACTGTAGTGCTCACTGTGATTCATAGCTTAAAAACCCCCATAAAATACTAAAAAGTTAAATGTGTAGACGAAAGGCAGATTTCTGGTGAAAAGCTTTCCAACGTTGGTGTCACTGTTGTGTTCACAGGCCTGACACCCAGCAGAAAGCCCCGGTGACTGCTCCTCCTCCCCCGCCGCCCCCTCCACCTCCCCCTGAGCCGGCTGGGCCCCCAGAGCCGGAGGAGGAGATCCTGGGCTCCGACGATGAGGAGCAGGAGGACCCCGCGGACTACTGCAAAGGTCAGTCACATGCGCACGTCTGTCCCAGCCCACACTTCTGTCTTATGGAGCTCTGCGCTGGCCTCCCTGGCCCACACCGTCTTCACCGGCTCGTCTTCCTACCTTATTTCTCCAGAGTTCCATCCTGATGGGATTAGCAGTTCATGTTTGCAGACATTATAACAGCCAATTCAGAATTGCTCGGCTTTTACCAAAATGTCAGAGATGAACCGAGTTTCCTGCCACAGCTCAGGAGGACAAAGGCAGCTTTACAACATTCAAAGCATTAATTATAACGCAGCCACGTTTCAAAATGGTGCATCACTCTGTAAAATTGTATTTCACTTTAATCAGTACACCTCAACATGTTTCGATCACATACCATGAACATCACTTCAAGTGAAACTTTTCTCCTTTTTTCCCAGATGGCTTCTTTCACTGTGTTTAGAAAGTGTTTTGGAAGAAGCACAGTCGAAGCGTCAGATCTCACTTCAGTGAGATGAAAGACAAAAAGAAAAGAGGAAAGATCACATCTCGTTTATGTTGTTTGGCTTCTTTTCAATTTTACGTCTGAACCTTTTAAAGGACTTTTAAAGCACTCGGTGCACTTTTTAACCCATTTAGGAAAAGTGAATACAGCACTTTGTGTTTATAAGAAATGTTTAGTTTCGTTGAAAATGTCAAGGCTGACCTGAAACCTAATGACTCAAGAAAAGCTGTGAGGTAGTGTTGCTTAGGAATGCTTTGGTGAGTAACACTGTTGAAGCACTAGAAGCTGGAACCAGCAAATATTAAGCGCTTTAATTCAACTGACTCAGTAATGACTTGAGGAATTGGTTACACTCATTTGCCATGACATTAGGTACACCTTACTAAATGAATTAATATGGCAATCCTGCAATACATTATTATAGCCTTCAGAAACACCTTGCTGCATAATGCAGTACAACCAGACCCATAAAGTGCATTTAAGGAAAGCAAAGCTGTGAACGACACTTTAAGCAAAAACTGAAGGATTTATTCCAGCTTGTGTTAGACTGGGTTTGCCTTAGCAAGCTTTACCTGGCAAAAATTGATTTAAGTCAAGACAAATGTTCTAATTTTATAGATTTTAAATCAAGTTTTTCATTTGTCTCTGTATTGTGTATTTGTGTATAGCTTCGTTTAGCTTTAGTTCATTTTCTTTACTTTTCAGCGACCATGCACAAAAAAGGTTGATCTCATAGGAGTAAATATACCTTTTACCGGGTTTAGCAGCTAGATATTTATATCAGCGGTCCCTGGGCACGTGCACACAATGTTAAATAGACTGTAAAAAACAAAACATATATCCATGATACAGAGAGAAAACAGAATAATCTAATCAAATATACATATATAGTCAAAAATAGATCCCATCTGGCTGTAAAATGTGCTTTGCTGTGCTTTCCTGCTGCTTTGCTATTTCAAAAAACTCCAAACCTTCTTTTTTCCCTCGGCCCATGTGAGAATAGAAGAGGTGAGAATCTAGAGCTGAGCAGCCTCCTGCGCGCTCTTTCCTCTTGCCTAAACTTGGAGTTTCTCCAGGTGTGAATGTGTGCGACATAGAGAATCTCTTGTCGTGTGCCACATTTGAGAAAGGGCAGCTTCAGACGGTGCTCAAACTTCATCCACTTTGCAGAGTTCGTGTGCGAAATCGGCTGTCTGACCCTTCCTCCCTCCATGCACCTGCTGGCCTACCTCCACTTCTTACTCGCTAATGGATTTCATGTCATGGCAGGGTTATCGACTGTAACCTTCATGTTCTCCTTCCCCTTTCTCTCTCAGGAGGGTACCATCCGGTGAAGATCGGGGATTTGTTCAACGGGAGGTACCATGTGATCAGGAAGTTGGGGTGGGGCCACTTCTCCACCGTATGGCTATGCTGGGACATCCAGTGAGTCACACATTAATGTTTATATACAGCAAAGGCTTTCAGATTCTGCTTCATGTTTCTCTTGTGTGCGCACACACACACATAAACACACACACACACACACACACACTAACCACACACACATCAACCACAACACTTGATCTAGGAAAAAAGAGAGCGCTCGTATACTCCTAACCTCTCGTTCACACCCGTGCACAGCAACGCTTGTTCTCATCCGCTTGCCTCACATAAGCCGTCTGCACTGCATATGCCCTTTTTCGACCACATTTGGCACGTCACCACAATGGCAGCTGCAAGCAACACCACCCTGTGCTGGCATCTAAGCCATCTATTTACACTGTGATGTTGTTTGTGTGTTGACAAGGCAACCGAGGTGGATGGTTAACGGTATCATCAGCCCAGTGTCACCTTTCAGTGATTCGCACACATACACACCAACTAATTTATTCACCAGTGTTAATTACACTAATGGTGGTCATAAGCTAGCGAGTTGGGTTACTGTAGGGACGGTCCCCAACAAATACTGACCTTTCACTGTATGTCATTTTGAAGAGATATGTATAAACTTTATTAACCCCACATCGGAGTTATTATAGGTTTGTATTTTGAAATCGTTTTTTGTCTTTTTTAGTTTAGTTTGAGTTAACCATGATAACCTTTTCCCACACTAAGAAAAATATAAAAAAAGATTTTTTTATATATACACAAAATGCAGTTGGAATAAAATATATTTTTAGCAGGTGTTTATCAGGTGTGCATATTTTACAGTGTGAATTGTGTCGAGATGACGGACCTCAATAGCGCTCCGTCCTACACGGTGGCTGTAACAGTGTACTGCTGAAGGAGCTGCTCAGGGCCTCTACAGTCACATGGAGGGGGAGCGGCTGTTGCCCGCAATGGAGATTAGCTTGGCTAACGTCCTCCTCTTACCCACCTCCTCTGGTCCTCTACTCTAGGGGACTGGCTAGGACAGAGCTGGAGTGGCTGAGGCCATCAATGTGTCATAAACAGCACAATACATGTTTTGAAACATACAGCAATCCACACACGAATCAATATCAGAGGAATAAACCTCTTTTTTCCCCCATCTCTCAGTCTTAGATGTGCATTACTCACCACTCATTCTCTTTTTATGAATTGTTGCTTTTCCACTGAATTTTTCACTGAATATATGAATGCATGCTGTTGCCTGATGAGATGCGTTTCTCTGTTCTCTTTAGATCGCTGACTCGTGGCTTCTGAAGTGCATGTTTTCTGTTCTGTTCTTTCAGTGTTTTTGTTTCGTCCTTTCTCCAGGAATTGTTTCCATAGTTCAGGAAACAGAAGGCATAGGATAACATTGTAGTGCAGCGCTCCTCTTTAATGGGCCTGTGCAATCTCTATAGTGCACCGTGTAAATGCACAATGAATGTCAGGTCAACATTTAGCAGTTTTTATGAGAACAGTATAGGCGTAGGTGAGAAATTCCACTCTTCTTTTTCATCTGCTCGTATTGAAACACGCTACCATTAATGTGAAGTGAAATCTGAAGTTGGTTTGTCTCCAGTTCAGACTGTGCCTGTTCACTTTGTAACAAAACAAAGCACAAAGGATTTACTCACTTCAGTCTACAGCTAGCAAATATTGATTTCTTTGAAAAATGGCTAAATGAAGCAATAGACGCCAAATGTTCTGAAATAATGTAACAGAACGTGGTTAGATGGTAATAACTGAATATATTCAGCATGATAACCTGATTACAAAGAGTTTAAATGTGGGCCGTGAGGAAGACAAAGAGGCGTGTCAGTGTTGTGCTATTTCACAATGTTAAGATTGTTTAATGTTAATTAAATGCCACACAGCTCATCCATATGCATTTCCAGTGGCAGTGTGGGTAGTGTAAATGACAACCAGCAAAGCCTAGGCTGACGTTGCTCGTTAATACTTGGTTCAGTCGGTGATTCCTATTTTCATCTCTCTCACGGGGTGGCATTAATCAGCTTTGCTGGCTTCAACAACCTGTTAGCGTGTGAGTCACTATAAAATAAAAATGATGCGTGTGTGCGTGTGGCATTACAGAGTGAAGAACTTTGTGGCGATGAAGGTGGTGAAGAGCGCTCAGCATTACACAGAGACGGCCCTGGATGAGATCAAACTGCTGCGATGTGTGAGAATCTGATTAATTTGACATTTTCGCTTTTTTTGGATTTTCTCGTCTTAATTTTGTCTTTCCGTCTGTTCTTGCTTCTTTTTATAACTCTCAGCGATTTTTGCATCCATTGCCATTTTTCCCCATAGCTCCTGTCCTTACGTCACCCTTCCATTCTTTCCTTTGACTTTAAATATACACTTACAAGTTGTCTTGCATGATAGGTGAAGAAGTCAGGCCTCTTATAATCTGGTGTTCAGCAGCTTTATCTTCCACATCCATCTTTCCTGTCTTTTTTCTTTCCTCTGTTCACATTTGCTCGTGCTCGAGTATTTTTCCTCCTTTCCTATCTTCCAGGCCTTTTTCCTTTGTTTTTCTTCTCTCTTCATCCTCCTATTGTCAGGGTCATTCTCTTTTTGTCCCTCCTGAGATGTTTACCATATCTCATTATCCGTCTTGTCCGGCAGGTGAGAGAGAGTGACCCCAGCGATCCCAATAAGGATATGGTGGTACAGCTGATAGATGACTTCAAGATTTCAGGAGTCAACGGGATACGTATCCTAATCAAGAAGCGTGCGTGTGCATGTTTGGATATATGGAAAGGACAGAGATGTGATGATGTGAGTCCTTAACTCCCAGTTGCAGACGTTTGTATGGTGTTTGAAGTGCTGGGTCATCACCTGCTGAAATGGATTATTAAATCCAACTACCAAGGTCTCCCGTTGCCGTGTGTCAAGAGTATTATCAGACAGGTGAGGACACACACACACACACACACACACACACACACACACACACACACACACACACACACACACACACACACACACACACACACAAGTAACAAATTGTATTTAAGAGCATAATAAAATGACTGAATATTTTACAAAATTTGGGTAAATTTAGCACCAACATTGCAGTCCAGCATTTGCAAAAGTAACCCAATCAATCCTTGTTTCTCCAACAGCTGTTACTGCAGGTGTGAAGTTAATACCCATTGGTTGAGATGATCTTCTCAACCACCTCTATTTCTTAGATCTTGCTTCCAATGAGCCAGCTGATCTTTTGTTTTGTTTTTTTAAGTGATCTTGAGTGATATGTAAAGAAATGAGACTTTTGCACAGTTTTTTATGTGTATTGTAATACAGAGACTTTACATGTGTTCTGTTTCTCTCCATAATTCATTTGGTGGTGCAGGTTAACATCATTTTCTAACTAATTTAGTTTCTGTGTCCCGGCCTGTCATATGTTGACTAATGAGGATTGAAGATGGTGGATAGAGTCACACAGCCAATTAATACACATTTGTGCTAATGTTCACTTCAAACGTTAATACCGCCGCCACTCTGAGAAGCGGGATGACAAACCAGCTGATCAGCTGAGCGTTTCAGCTGCTGCCAGCTTCTTGTAAGCTGAGCTGGAGATGAGTAGAAATTGAATGAGACTGTCCTTCACTTCAGTTTCAAAGCCTCAAAACAGATACAATTGAAAGAAACACAGGAAAACATCAACAGTTTCTGTCCTCGCCGCCCTCGGAGAATGGAAAGCATCTAAAGAATGGTTGAGCTGACTAATAGAGAGTGAATGAAAGGGAGAGAGACACAGAAGGAGATCTGAAAAGAGGCATGTTTGCATTTTTTGTGAATCCATGGTTAAACAAGAAGTATGAACATGATTTCATGCCTCTGTGCTAAACAACCATGTCTAAAGGCATTATGGTTAAAGGTTGCTAGTTGCTTCGTTATATGTGTCGATCCTTCTCGTTCCAGGATATCGCAAACACCTTGAAAGAGTTTCTTCAGATTTAGTTCTCATATGTTTTTGATTCAAGGAAGAACAAAAATTGATGTAGGTGGTAAAAGAAGAAAAGTCAAGCTAACGCACCTCATGTTTTGGTCACAACTAATTGTTCACATGCTAATTACGACTTATGGTAAAAGGATAAAGTCACCAAATCTCACTGGTTGGCAGAAGCATACAAATGTCTGTCTATCTGATGTGTCTGCAGGTCCTGCAGGGCTTGGACTACCTCCACACGAAGTGTAAAATCATCCACACAGACATAAAGCCGGAGAACATCCTGATGTGTGTAGATGACGTCTTTGTTAGGCGTATGGCCATGGAAGCAACTGAATGGCAGAAAGCTGGAGCTCCACCACCATCTGGATCAGCAGGTAGCGATACGTTTCATTCTCCACACATGTATTTTCAGAGAAAGGGTTATTTAAAGGGACCTTTGCTGCTGTGAGTAAGATATCATTAACAATATTTGGTCATCTTAAAATCTGGTATTTAAGTTACATCGACCCATATTTTTTTCTTTCTAACATTTGTTGTACTTCTTTACTTATTTACGCTGTGCCCGACTCAGCCAGGTGTTGTGTTTGTAGACGTGTGTTGCCTATAGGAAAGTTGAGGAGTGCCCTGTCGCTGCTAACCCATGTCAGCACTCATAACATGGTTGGAGGGAGTTTCTTCCATCACTTCTTTAGTTTTTCATTGTCATTTAAAATCATAATACTGATAAATTAGCAAATAAATAATATCAGCTGTTGATACATCAGCACCTTGATTCTTTTTCAGGCTTTCTGTTGTACATTTGCTGCTCTGTTTGTTATGATTTATATATGTATTTATACATATATAAATCATAACAATGGAAACATATTTGGTACAATAAATTGTTCACATGCAAAATTGCCATCAGATTTACAACACATGCACACTGGAAAATGATCTTCTTACTGCCATGCATCCTGAATCAGTGTTTGTGCTTGCTGCTTTCAATCTGCATGCTATCTGAATACAGTCAGATCCTTATTTCTCTATATAAGGAAACACGTTTACCTTGAGGTGAAGTGGAGAGAGCAGTGACGATGTTGTTAGAGATAAGATTGCTAATGCAACAGTGAAGGAGAAAGTAAATAGTTTCCGAGGAGGAAGACAGAAAAAGGCCAACTTTTGAAAGTGTAAAAAAATTAAAATAAAAAGGAAAGATCAAGATGAGAATTCATAGGATGATGGAGCTTTGCTTCCCTTCAGACACTTACTGTGCCTTAAGTATAAAAAGGTTTAGAATCAGGTCTGTGTGAAATGTTTGTGTGCGCACTGTTAGTAAGTTCGGACCTAAATTAGAGCCATTGTCCTGTTGTGTGACCCAATTTGGGCCAAGCTTTAGGTGTCAGCCTCCAATTCGAATCTAGAATACTTTGACGGAGTTCATGGTGGACTCAGTGACTGAAAGATTCAAAGGTTATATAGTTGCAGAACAAGCACAAATCACCACCCCTCCACCACCATGCTTGACAGCTGGTGTGAGGTGATTGTGTCGATATGCTGTGTTTGGTTTTCACCAAACGTGGCCAAACCACTCCATTTTTGTCTTGTCTATCTAAAGGATATTGTTCCAGAAGTCTTTTGATTTGTTCAGATGCAACTTTGCAAACGCAAGCTGTGTTGGCATGTTCTTTTTAAAGGGAGCACAACGTCTCATGGCAACTTTTCCAAACAAGCAATACTTTGTGTTTTTCTGTTGGTACTAGAGCAGGGCGATATGGCCAAAAATATTTATCACGATATATATTTGAAAATTTGCGATAACGATATAACTGACGATATAATTGATGCCAGACAAAATACAACTCCACAACATTACTAGCGCAAAAAGACAACCTTCCTTTTATTTTCACTTAAACAAGAAACTGGTTTTTATGTACATTAAAGCTTTATAAAAATGTAACAGTGCAAATGCAAATTCCTTGCTGAAAGTTTAACCAAAAGGCATTTCCAGTAGAAATGTGCTGACATATCCTGAGCATAACCATGTATAATAATATCCACTGAAGTTAAAAAGAGGTGCTTTGCAACATTAAACTGTAGTGTGCAGTACGTATTTTTCGGACCATAAGGTGCACGGGATTATAAGGCACATTAAGCGAAACAAAGCAGTCAGATAAATCAAACTTTATTAAACTCATTCTTCTTGCTTCCTCCACTTCTGTACCATTGATTCATTAATGTTGAATTCTCTGGCAGCTGCTCTATTCCCATGTTGTTGCAGTATATTAATGACTAACCTTCTATTGTGGATGGATTATCTCAGTTGTTCTCCTGACTGAAGTTTGGTCCGTTTACAGCATCCTGCCATGCGATTGCATTTGTCTCTAACTATCAGGCACGTTAACTTTTATAAGTGGAAAAGTGTTAGTGTTCGTCCTCCAGCTTCACTGTTTATGTTATGCTAACATAGCTGTGTCGCTAGCGATCACGTAGCACATCATTATATACCAGCTAGCCCAACTTCAGTAACCCTACAAACGTCACTGCTGTTTAGTTTCCTGTCTTCATTTATGTTGGAAGTGATAGCAGAGCTGTACGTTTGAATTTTTTCAGAAATCTCTCAGTCAGAACATGCTATATCATGCTTGGGTAACTAGCGAAACTAGCGAGCTAACTTCCGCTAGCTTCCTGCTAACTTCTAACTCCGTTAAATGTAATAACTTTTGTTTTCATGGATGCCTGGAAGTTAAACTTCATAGTTACACCTGGTAAAGCAGCAATGCTGATCGTTTTATTAAAGATGAAAGAATTTAGACAGTTTTTAACTCTCAGTGATGCTGCAGTGTTCGTTTGACCTGAAGCATCACTGAGAGTTTAGGACCCAGATTACTCCCAGATTTAAGAGCATCTTAGTCCGACAAATACGACAATAACGACGGCCGCTTGCCTGTTCTGCAAAAAAATGTGCTTTGTCGTGTATCTGACGGACAAACACCAAACCAGTTCCACATCACTGAAGTTGCACCATTTTTACAAACCAATTCTGGTTCATTTGTTTCACTCAACAATCGGCCATGTGCGTATGAACACAAAGGCACTGCGCATGCGCGTTTTACTCATATTCTATCGCGATATTTCATTTTCCTATCGTTGCCTAACATTATACCGGTATTACCGTGAACGGTATAATATGGCCCAGCCCTAGTTGGTACTATCATGCACTTTGACATTTACCATGCTAACTGAGATCTGCAGACTCTAAGTTGTAGCTCCTTGAGTTTATTGCAGTTTCTCTGAGCGTTGCATGGTCTGACCTTGTGGTGAATTTTTGGATGTAATATGTTAACAGAACCCTGAATGCTCCACAACAGAAAACTGCCAAACCTCCTGTTTTTATAGACGGATGCTCACACTTGTAAGTGATCAGTTAATCAAGTGCATTTGATTTGCAGCACTGGGCAGGTACTTATCCTTTTCTAATGAAGCATTACGGGTGTACTTGGGGTTTCCTACATGACTGTAGCTACACCGTATTAAGGTGACAGTGGTGTCAATTTTAAGCAAAAAATCAAATTCAGGTATTTCTCAAAAAATAACTGCACTGTGTTATACTTACGTTTGTTTCCAAATGGTTGGGTATTTTATACGAAAATTAAGAAGAGAACAAAACCTAAAAGTTTTTGGGATATGTTTTTACCTCCTATCAGAAATAGCATGAGTGAGGTCTGTTTGTTTAGTGTATTCATTTACACTTCTTACTTCTTTGTTATTACAGATTTCTCTTATGTTTAATGTTGACGTACTCCTACAAGAAGTGTCGAAGCCTTGAGTTTCTTCTCACCTGCTTACCTTTACAGAGACATTTGTTGCTTTTTTTAACCCATCTCTTGTCAAAACGTTCTTCCACTTTAAAAAAAAACCCTAAAAGTTCTCAAAATTATTCCTGATGAACTCCACATGAACCCCTGTCCCTTGGTGAACCCCCTGTGAACTGTCAATTGCTTGCATCAGCCAACAGGGTCTTTTTGAGCCTCGGGGTAACAAGTTTTACTGCTTAGATTTCTACACGCGTGATGTCAGGCACAAAACCATCAACTGTCAAAACAAGAGCAAGTGCTCATAGTAACACACGCTGTCTCTGATTGAAGATAAGCAGTATATCGTTTTTTTTTTAATTGACGTTAACATAAGTGTAGAAATAAGTGTAGACATGTGTTTTATAGTGAAATTTCATCTATTTCTGCTTCATGTGAGAAGAAATTTATTTTATTTATTTATGACTGCTATACACGAATGCCAAAGTACTTTACACTGCTTGCGTTATGATAAGCTAACTTCAATTAGCAGCTCAGCATAGCTCCTAAGATAGGACTTAATAATAACTGAATAACTGAAGAAGAAGGCATTAAAAAGAATAAAACATAAACATTATCAATACAGGAAGAGCGTGGAAAGTGATTTTTCTCGATTTGATAACAAGATTTACTTTTTTGTTTCTGAGTGTTTCAGGTTTTTAAATGACCATACATGCGGCGACATGCATGATTTGCACTCTTAACTCTTAAACCTCTGCCTCGGTTGTGTGACGGACTGATGACAGTGATGCTTGAAAGTGTCTGATTGCTATTTTTTGCTTTCTGTTTTATCAGTTAGCACAGCCCCCCAGCTCAAACCGGTGAGTACAACAGATGTGAGTATGAAATGGGACACACACACACACACACACACACACACACACACACACACACACACACACACACACACACACACACACACACACACACACACAGACAGACACGCACAGCACAATATTAAAAAGCAACGCACTAATTGTCTCATTTAGAGTTATTTACCTGTAGCTAGTAGTCTGTTGTTCCATATAAGGCAGGATAAGCTATATTGCCAAAAGTATTTACTGGGCTGCCTTCACAGACATATGAACTTGAGTGACATCCCATTCTTAATCTATAGGCTTTAATATAATGTCGGGCCAACCTTTGCAGGTATAGCAGCTTCAACTCTTCTGGGCAGGTTTTCCACAAAGTCTTGGAGTGTGTTTATGGGAATTTTTGGCCATTCTTCCAGACGCACATCAGGTCAGGTCAGACACCGATGTTGGACGATAAGGCCTGGATCATCTTTTCTGCTCTAATTCATTCCAAAGGTGTTCTGTTGGGTTGTGCTCAGCATTTTGTGTTGGCCAGTCAAGTTCTTCCACACCATCCGTGTATTCATGCAGCCATGTGGTAACAGGAAGGGGCCATCCCTAAACTGTTCCCACAAAGCTGGGAGCATGAAATTGTTTAAAATGTCTAGGTATGCTGAAGCATTAAGAGTTCCTTTCAGTGGAATTCAGGGACCGAGCCCAACTCCTGAAAAACACCCCCACACCATAATCCCCCCTCCACCAAACAATGCAGTCAGACAAGTACCGTTCCCCTGGCAACCACCAAACCCAGATTGCTGATCGCTAGATGGAGAAATGTGTTTCGTCACTGGAGAGAACCCATCTCCACTGTTCTAGAGTCCAGTGGCAGCGTGCTTTACACCACTGCATTCGGCACTTTGAATTGCATGGAAACCCCACAAAGCTCTCAGTGCTCTGTTCTCGAGCTAATCTGAAGGCCACATGAAGTTTGGAGGTCAATAGTTATTGACTCTGAGTTGCTGTTGTTCCCAATCATTTCCACTTTGCTATAATAATACTAACAGCCAACTGTGGAATATTTAGAAATGAGGAAATTTCACGACTGGACTGCACAGGTGGTGTCCTATCATTCCCCGAGGTCCTGAGAGCGACCCAGCCTTTCACAAATGTTTGTAGAAGCAGTCTGCATGCCTAGCTGTTTGATTATATGGTGGCCATGGAAGTGATTGAAACACCTGAATTCAATAATTTGGAAAGGTGAGTGAATGCTTTTGGCAACATAGTGTATGTGTGACACACTCACCAGTCACACAATCCTGCCCCTGATAAATGATTTAGATATTATAATTTAAGGCTAAACTAACATTGGAACAAATAAAAACAGAAATGTAAGTATATAAAACTAAACAGCAAAAATGTAACTGAAAGATGCAAAACTAGGCAGCACGGTGGCACGGTGGTTAGCACCGTTGCCACACAGCAAGAAGCAGAGGTGTGGACTCGAGTCACATGACTTGGACTCGAGTCAGACTCGAGTCATTAATTTTATGACTTTAGACTTGACTTGAAAAAATGTTCTAAGACTTGTGACTTGACTTGGACTTTTACACCAATGACTTGGGACTTGAATTGGACTTGAACCGGTTTACTTGAAAAGACTTGATATTTTACCCCAAATATAAAATTTAACATGCATATTATATAGAGATTGAAAATGTGACGTCATTCACGGGTAGAACCGCAAAGGATTCTGGGAACTCGTGGCAAGCGGTACTAGCGCACGCAGGCTTTTAATTAAAATCAGTTATACAGCGATAAAAAGAAACACAAAAATGTCAAGAAGCCGTTGTATTATTAACTGCAATAGCCGGTCGCATGACAGCCACGGGAAGCCGACGGGTAAAGAGATCGGTTGTTATCGGATTACGTCGTTGAAGAGAAATTGTTCAAGCCATGTTTCCGAAGTAACAAAGACGCGACGGATGGCCTGGATTGCAGCCATTCAAAGGTCAAATATAACGTCCCAGAACACTCCAGCTCACAGGTTAGTCTGCTCCAAGCATTTACACGAAGGTCAGAGTTTTGTAGTAGTTAATACATCATTTTTCTTAACATAATTGGTGATATAGGTTACAAGCAAGTCTGACGCTGAACAGAAATTGTCGCGCTATGCTCCTTTATTTATTGTGTTTATTGTGCATAAATAGTGAATTGTCCTGACACAATATTGCGTTTCGCTTCTGTTATTATGGTGCATTGACAAAAACATATACTTTTATTCACAGGATAAAACAGTTGTTTTGTATCACCAATTGCCCAGTACGATTACAGCATACAGTATTATTGTCACTGCTACATTTCTGTGATGCTACCAGAAATTATTTCCACTACTAATTAATTACCGTTGAGCTCAAAGATCCTATTAATAAACGGTTAATGAATGTGTATTTATGACGTCGATTTGTGAGACTGGTAAACT
The DNA here is from genome assembly GCF_963969265.1 of Rhamphochromis sp. 'chilingali'. Classification (NCBI taxonomy): domain Eukaryota; kingdom Metazoa; phylum Chordata; class Actinopteri; order Cichliformes; family Cichlidae; genus Rhamphochromis; species Rhamphochromis sp. 'chilingali'. The sequence goes on along the minus strand of NC_137930.1, from coordinate 51,216,992 downwards.
TATGATACGTACGATGGTCTTTCGTTCTACACGGTGCATTTCAAGGTCCTGCACCCATCCGTCGGTAAACTGTACCTGGGCTTGTTGCAGTGACCTGAAGTTACTAAACTTCATGAGTGTATGCACTCACTCCAAGAACCGTATGATTATAAATATGCATATAAATATGCTAAGATGAGATAGCTGACTTCATCTAACTAGCAAATGTTGTCCAGGCTACGTTGGTGATGCAGTTTTTTTTAATGTGTATGATATTTTTGTCATGCGATTTTAAAGCCGGTCCTATAACCGCATCCAAGAATAACATGCAGCTTATCTCAGAACTGTCGGTGAAAATTATTCTTGGAGCTAGGTTTAATTGAGCTGCATTTTAAAGAGGTGCAATTTCACAATTTGTGTATATTTTCTACGTTCACTTTTGTCATGTGTTGAGAAAAACACAGATTTTAAAATTACATGGTCTAATATTTACATTTAGCATATAACTGCAACATTATTTTTTCGTTTTTTTTTTTTTAAAGACTCGAAAGGACTTGAAATTCAAAGTTTCAGACTTGTGACTTGACTCGGACTTTTACACCAGTGACTTGAGACTCGACTCTGACTTGCCTGACATTACTTGAGACTTGACTTGAGACTTGAGGATAAAGACTTGAGACTTACTTGAGACTTGCAAAACAATGACTTGGTCCCACCTCTGGCAAGAAGGTCCTGAGTTCAATTCCACCATCAGGCCGGGGTCTTTCTGTGTGGAGTTTGCATGTTCTCCCCGTGTTTGCGTGGGTTCCCTCCGGGTACTCCGGCTTCCTCCCACCGTCCAAAGACATGCAGCTTGTGGGGATAGGTTAATTGGATAATCCAAATTGCCACTAGGTGTGAATGTGTGAATGAATGTGAGTGCGAATGGTTGTCTTGGCTCTGTGACAGACTGGCGACCTGTCCAGAGCGTACCCCGCCTCTCGCCCTATGACAGCTGGGATAGGCTCCAGCTCCCCCCGCGACCCTGAAAAGGATAAGCGGAAGCGAATGGATGGATGGAAGATGCAAAACTATTGTCTAAGCTAAGTGGAACTTTAAAGAGTTGAAGCTCAGAGGATATTAAAATTTGAAATGGAAAGCACAAAACTGCAGCTCTGATGCTCGGTTCAGTGAACATCTATAACATATAAATGAAAACACAACACTCAAAAGTATCAAAACCTTTTCTTATTTCTTTGTTTTCCCTTTTCACTGACTTTCTCTCCCTCTTTTGTGTTTTTCTTTTCTTTTTTCACCCTTCAGGTTGGAAAGATCTCCAAGAACAAGAAGAAGAAGCTGAAAAAGAAACAGAAGCGGCAAGCCGAGCTTCTGGAAAGGCGAATGCTGGAGATTGAAGCCCTGGAGAGGGAGGCAGAGAGGAGGGAAGAGAAGGCCAAAGAAGGAGGGGAGAAGGCGACGCTCGACCGCAACCTGCCTTCACCGCTGCAGCCGCCGCAACCGCCTCCAGGCCACAGCACGTCCCTGGGAGACAGCGACGATGACGACGACGATGAGGAGGACGGAGAGGACGAGGAGGAGGAGGAGGGAGGAGAGAGGCCCATCAGGCTGACTAATCATACATGTGAGTCATGACTGCAGGGTGACTGTGAAGATAAGCAATTTTACTACATTCAGACATTTGTGAATCAATCAGTAGTGCTTCAGCGTGTCAGATATGACTCAGGTGTTTTGATCATTTATAATTGTAATTGTTTGGAATAGAAAAATGCATAAAGGCACTTTTCTCATTATAATTATCAAAAGTACATAAATACACCTGTTATTATCATGTTATATGCATTCTTATATCCCGCTCCTCCTTCAAAAAGGTTACCATGACTACGGTCCACCAGAAAAAAAACTCAAATACCAGTTGGCGACATCTTCGGCTCATTTACATTCCCTGTCACGTCTGCTTAATGTTTGTTTGGTGGTTTCCTGTGATCCTGTAGGCTATTTATAGGCTGTGTAAATTAGTTTGCTACTTGCAGCGAATCTGCTGCATTGCCTCCTCACAGCCTGTTTTTCGGCGCTCTGAATCATCGCCAGCATTTCAGATTTCAGATGAACTTAATTTGCCACTTTGTCTCAATTTAAGTGAGACAAATTGGCAAATGAGTCTGATTATCAGGCGGGCTTGAATGTTGCAAAAAATAAAACACTGTTAATCGGAAGCCTGAAGACAAGCTGCAGAAAGTCGAACATATATTGTTCTCCGCGTCCGATAACTGTTCCTAATCTGTTAGTTAGCTCTTATTTGGACTCCATTTAAGCTAAAGGAAATGTTTCCTGCAGCCCGGGGATGTAATGCAACGTTCTGGTTGCATTTATTGTTTCCAATCAAATACACTGAGGGAAAAGTGAGCAATTAATTAAAAAAATGTATTCAGGTTGTGAATAGCTAGAAGGTGAGTTATCCCAGAGCAGATCTTGGCTTTGACAGATCTGCGTCACGTGTGAGTATTTGTATGGTTTTGGTTTTAGTCTGTCTGTGAATGAATAGGATGTGGATTGGCTCCAATCACTCAACCCACACTAGTCCTGCTGTGTATGGAAGCCTCGGCTGATTCACGAGAGGGGAAAAAAAAGAAAGAAAGAAAAACGTCTTTCTCCGTCTCCCTCCTCCACCCTCTGTCTCTGCACCTTCTGCCTCTTTCATTCTTGTATTCTCGCTTTGCTTCCTTCACTCCGATCTTTCTTCTCTTTTCATGCTCCTTTTCTCTCTGCCTACATCTTGTCTGATTCCACTTACTGTACATCTTCCTCCCGCCCACCAACTGTCTATAATGTTTTCCTTTTTTCTCCATGTTAGGTGCAGCACCTCCCCAGGAGCAGAGCGAGGCAACCCACATCACAGATGATGACCCTGATGAGGAGGCGGAGGAAGAAGAAGAGGAGCTTACGCCTGTCGCTGAAAAAGATGCCCCTATTCCCCCCGCCTCAGAGGAAGGCAGCGGAGATCCAACACAAGCAGAGGTTGAGCCAGAAGAGGCAGAGGAGGAAGAGGGATTAAAAGGGAGAGAGAATGAGAATGAGGAGGAGGAAACAGAAGAAAAGGTAGCAGAAGAAGAAGAGGAGGAGGAGGAAGAGGAGGAAGAAGAAGAAGACGAAGAAGAAGAAGAGGAGGAGGAGGATAAAGAGACAGAGGAGCCAAAGAGTGAGAGCAAAACAGAGCAGGAGGTTGTGGTGGTGGTGGAAGAAGAGGTTTCAAAGAAGCAAGAGGGGGAGGAGGAGGACGAAGAAGAAGAAGAGGAGGAAGAGGAGGAGGAAGAGGAGGATGATGACACGACTACTGACCTCCTCACAGATAACACCTCCCCCATCAAACCCCACATCAATAAAACCAATTCGGTCAAAACCAACGGCCATGTTTTGTTAGGCTCTGAGGGACTGAAACCAAACCCAGGCACGCCTCCGCCTCCTTCCCCCACCCCAGAGCCTCTTCTCTGCCCCCTGGTGGAGTCTGAGCTCAGCTACACAGACAGGGACAACTCTCTGAGCTCTGGTTATGAGATGTATAACGGCGAGCTTGGAGAGCCAGGACTCACCAATGGCTCCAGTGAGCGGCATCTAGGTACAATTCCCATTTTTCCCGACTTGCCTCTGGATCCCGAGCCAGGAAACACCATTTGTGTTGGTACGGCAGACATTGAAGCAGGACCTTCACCCAACAGCCCCACTGCAGACCGCAGTCGCACCGTGTCCTCCTCGAGCACGGGAGACACACCGAAAGGTAAGATAGGATTATAGCAATTTCAAAACTCAGACTTTAATACTGAGCATGTAAACGACGATGGCTGAAAAATAGTACTGATTTTAATGATAGTGGGTGTAGCAACCATCCGGTGCAGGTATAACATGAAAATTAATATGCCAGATGTGATCAAATTAAAAATGTCAGTAACTGTTTTGTGATGGAGTGATGGGCTAAAGCACTGTGACCACCGCCCACTAATGCACTGTCCACTCCAATCTCTCTCACCCATTGACTCATGCACACCTCTGTCATGTGAAGCACTGAGACATTAGCTCGCATCACCCGCAAAAAAGAGACCAATGACGCTTGGAAATTGCCACAAAGCTTTACTCTTAGACTGCTCCAAATGCTTCGATAGGTGTGCGACCTGACAAAGACACTCACTAAACATTATTAAAGTGGCTCTTGAGATAATTATGACCAGATGAGTTGGACTTTGTTGCTGATTAATGGTTTATCTCTATTTAAACCACTGATGGTCAGGGGTACTCCACAAGAACTGGAGTCAACATCTGGGAACAACAACAAAGTTGCTCTCAACTAAGCTGGATTGGTTTAGTTCATCAGACTCCCCAATAGCTCCAGCACAGAGAGACACCAGCCAAGCAATCTCCTTACAACACAACCATCATATCAAACAACTGCCTAAGAGTTAATTTTAAAGTTTTAGCCGTTGTTGTGTAAGCACTGTGACAATTCACCACATCGGTGTACGTATTAACACAGCACTTCAACATGAGACAATTACTAAAGCACATCGACAGTAGCACTAATTCATTTTATTCATTTCTGCCTCAGTTTGAAACCCATAAAAAAGCCTTTTAATGTTTTTTTTTAATCTGATTTTACTGGTTATTCATGCTATTTGCTTTAGCAGTAAATTCATTTCCCCCATAGCCTGGTGCAAAACTGTTTATTTGAGTTAGTGTTCTTGCTTTGGGTAATAAAAAAGTCCTGACTGGTAAAATAACATTGTTTGTCTGAGCTGAAAGAATACATTTTTATTTCTTTTTTAATACAATATACCATTTACAATTTCTCCTGCTACCACCATTTTTCTTGTTATACAGTCTTGTTATTCACCTCAACAGTGGTTAAAACATTTCAAGCCATCAATACATATGTTTTAGTTCTTGTGCCTCAGAGTTTCTACCATTATTTATTGTTAGGGAACATACAACAGGTAGTATAGTTCATAGAGTTGAAGAAAGGAACCTATATCCCTCTGCTATTGCAGAGGCCTGGGTTCAGCTATGCTCTGGGCATTTCCTACAGCTCTCTCCTCCAGCTTTCCTGTCTACTCTCAACTGTCCCATCACAATAAAAGCTCAAAAGGCCCCCAGAAACACTCAAACATTATTCAAGATCTCACTGAAGTGATTGTCTGAAGTCCTTGTTGTGATTCAGTATCACCAGTTGGCTCTAAACTTTTACTTTAATTACAGGATTTATCTCCAACTTCAAACAAGTCCAAGTCTGAGTAAACTTTGTGCAGTGCAGTGGTTCTAACTACACAACAAATTTAAACTCATTATTATGAACCGTTATCATAAGCTCTTATTGTAGTTGCTTTTGAAGTGTTACTGTTGTCCCATCTTGTTTTTTCATAAACTTTTTATTTTATCTTAGCATATTTGAAATATCACAGCATGATTTTTATATGTAAAATAAACATAATATAACATTCAAACTAAAAATATTATTAATAATAAAAAGTGGAATTTCAATCATTTATTGATCCATTAAAAATATTCCTTCTAAAAGTATATTTTAATATTTAACTTTGAAGCCTAGCAGTGTGTAAAAATAATATCCTGAAATATTAAAAAAAATAAACTGAGCCAATACTACGTGTCAGTTATTTTCATCTGCATTAATCTGATTGCCTTCATATAGTATTGACACGATTTTGTTTTGCTGGACTTCCTCTCAACATTAATTATAAATTTTAATTAAAAATTGAGACCGGCATCTTATGTACTTTTATAGATCGCCCTAACATGAATAACCACTGCTGTGTTTCGAGTTTAACTTCTATTATGTTATTACTATGTAGTATAATATCGTTTCTCATTATTACATTTTAGTGTCCAAATACATTTAGGGTTTTATTTTTTGACCTAACATCCATCTACAGCCTTCTTTTTAGTATCAGTAAATGAATTAAGGTGCCAAATTTCTCATCACATTACTTCTTTACATGGCTTTGTGATACTGTCAGTGGATGCTCATGTAACTTGATGACTGGCGTGATTTCCAGAGAAAAACCTGAAATGATCCTTGTTTTAAATGCACGCCTATTCGAACATTACCATGTATAAACGCTGTCTCTTACTGTATGTTTAATCCTGCGCTGTCCCGTTATGTCCCCTGACAGTCAGAGCCAGAGCTGCAGATCTTCTGATCAACCCTCTAGATCCGCGCAACGCAGACTCTATTCGAGTCAAAATTGCTGATCTTGGAAATGCATGCTGGGTGGTAAGAAAGCAGCTGGAGTTTGATATTATTTCATTTTGACTATTTTTAAATAGTGAAAGGTGAAGCCTTTTATGTTCTGTTGAAGACAAACAGAATAATGAGTTGTACAGAGGCTGTAACCAGAGGTGACCACAGGTGCATTATGCTGTAGTTTTTAAAGACATAATAGCTCACTTTCATACTCAGAGAGGCCTGAGAGTTTCTGGAGGTGTGTTCTGTGTACCCTGTATAAATGATTGTTATTCACTGTAAGAATTCATATTTGAAACCTGTGTAGGCAGGCAAGTCGCCACAGGTTGCACAGGTCCAGATATTTTAATGAGGTTTAGAGAGGAAAACAAGAAGCAGCATAACATCAAACTCCGAGTTTCCTTCAGCGGTCCAATTACAGCTCTGCTTTCAGCAGGCTTTTTTTTTTTTGTGTGCAGCAGCCATTATTAGAGACCGGCTGTTGAAACGAATGTACTGGCAGGAGGCGCGTTCCAGCAGCTAACGCCGCTAGAACCCATCGTTCAGATGCGCTAATCTGATCCCAAATCCTGCGCACAACAATTACACACAGTCTCACAAAACAACAGATGAAAGTGTAAATAAAAGCATCCCACACATGTCTAGATCGAGACTGTAACACACACTGAGCCAGCTGCACTCGGCAAGGCAGGACTGCACGGAGAATTTAACAGGGTTTGGTTTCCAAAGATGAAAGACAAGTGGACCCTGATCAGACGAAAACATATCAAGATGTAAGACGGGGACTATGTTTTATTGATAGATCCTAATAAAAATTTTTAGTAACAAATATCCTTCCTCTCCTCTTATTTCGCGGACAGCATAAGCACTTTACAGAGGACATTCAGACGAGGCAGTACCGCTCCATCGAAGTCCTAATAGGAGCGGGTTACAGCACTCCTGCTGACATCTGGAGCACCGCCTGCATGGTGAGGAGAACACACATGAATAACATTATTACATACATATATGCAGCTGTACTAGTTTGCAATCATTCGTTGAGAGGCGTACTCAGTATGTCCTCCTGTAGGCATTTGAGCTGGCCACTGGAGATTACCTGTTTGAGCCTCACTCTGGAGAAGACTACTCCCGCGATGAGGGTGAGTATTTAAATCTTTATGGCACAAACTGTTTTATTTCCAAATATAGGAGCAGCAGCTTCCACTGGAGAATTAATGCTGAATATTTTTAATCTTAAAACTTTAAACTGAATGTTGGAGATGTTTGGTGCAAAGTGTTTAAACTGTTTGATATTACTGCGTAAATAATTAGCTTCACAGTTTTTCTCCACTATTTGATCAATTTTATATAGAAATGTAAAACAGATTTTAAAATAGAACTGAAATCATAAAAGGACGAATAGAATAAATAATTGAAAAAGACTTGAAAAATATACTTTTGTTTATCCCTATGCAATAATGTTGGGGCTTTTGTGTCTTATCGGATAATGGAGAAAAGCTGTAATTTTAAAAAGGTAGTTTGTATTGTTAGCGCTTAAAAAAATAGCCAAAATCAGTTTAGTTTAAAGTTTAGTCAACCCCTCTCCCCACATCCTTCTATCCACTTTAAATTCTGTCCCTTGAATCTGCTGCTGTGCCTCCACACATCCACACCAAGCCCACACTTCAAACCTTAGCCCAACATTAGCCAAGTGTCCTGTGAGATTACGTGTATCTGTTTTCTGGTCTTTCTCCATCCTTTGCATGTGGACTCCAGTCATTAATCATACTAATTCTTCTAAATGTTATGTCTCGCGAAAACATGTCACATTACCAAACTGTGCAGCTTCACCCCCACATTTCTCTTTATCACTTCCCCTCATCTGGTCTTTGATCTGTCTCAGCTCATTGTGCTGTGTTTTCAGGGGGGGGGGTCTTTTTCCCCTCAGAGCATGTGACACACAGTTGGCTCCCTGCTTCCTGTTCTGCACAGGCAATAAGCCAGTGTCAGTTTTATTCTGGCATGCTTATTTACAGAGGGTCACCTTTGATCTCCCGCTACTGAGGCCAGATTGAAAATCCAGTTCGTTCAGATCTGAATCTAAATACATGTCACTTTATTCATTTCATTTCCTCACCTGTGGAGGCACAGCTCACTAACACACGCTGTTTCCTTTACTGTCTGACTCTTTTTTTTCCCCTCCCTCTCTTTATCCCTTCCTTATGCCCCCCCCCCCCCCCCCCCCCCCATCTTTTTATACCTCACACTTCCTTTTTTTTTCAATGTTTTGTACCTGTAATTGTCCCTTTTTTGTATTTACAATGTTCTTACACTGTGTTTCATCCTTCTTTCGATTAATTCTACCGTCTTTGGCTTTACTCTTTTTATATTTCTATTTCTTTGTCAACATTTCCTGCCCCCTTCCTCTTCTTTTTCTTTTTCTCTCTCCCTTCTCCCTCCTCCGACCTGCCTCTCTCCTCCATAGACCACATAGCCCACATCATAGAGCTGCTGGGCTGTATTCCGAGGCACTTTGCGCTCTCCGGAAAATATTCCCGGGAGTTCTTCAACAGAAGAGGTAGCGCTGGCCAGAGAGCTGGTGGGACTGGGACACACGGATGTCTGAGAGGGACAGAAATTATGCACTGGCAGACCATTGTAAAATCAGATTTGAAAGTATGATTAAAACATCGAGAACAAGCTTCTCACTGCATTACCAATCGGTCTCTAAGCGCGTCTGCGGTGTACCCCAAGGCATCAGTGTGTGTCGGTACCATTCAGCCAGTGTATGTGCGTGTTGATGTGTGTGCATGCCGTAATGCTGAACCGTGCTTGTTCCCTCTGTGACGTATGTGGTGGTGGGCAGACCACATCGCTCTGATCATGGAGCTCCTTGGGAAGGTCCCACGCAAAGTGGTCGCTGCTGGGAAGTACAGCCGAGAGTTTTTCACCAAGAAAGGTAAACGACTCCGTGGTTGATGACTGGTTAAGGGTAGTGTGAGCCAAAGGGACAGCGGTAGTGTGTCAGGAGCTGGGCTGTTATAGTTAGCTAAACCAACAGATGTGAAAAAAGTAACAACTAAAAGAAAACTAAAATTATTATCTTTTTTTTAAATAACTAAACTAAAACAGAGTTAAACAGGAAATGACCTTACCTTTAGTCTCTGTCAGTGTGGTCAAATTTGTCAACCCAGCAAACATCAGGAGGCATTGATTTGTCTGTTTATTAAGACTGACACATCTGTATGGCATTAAATGTTGTGCTGCCTGTTCTGAACTTCATAAATGCCGACTCAGCAAATACTCCAAATAAATAAAACTATTCATTTAAAACTGAAATGAGCAAACCCGAACCCTCGAAACAAGCAAAAGTAAAATGAATTGACAATAAAACATCAAAATGAAGTGATTTTCAAAGCAGATAAAATAAACAAATGTGTGCAATAAATCTATTTTAAACACTGCCGGATTCTATTAAGTTTCCATAACTTAATAACAAAATAAAAAGGATTTTAAAAGCACTTCTAGAAAACTCCACATGTGCATTTAATAGGAAAAATATCTGTTAAGAATCACTTCTGATCTCTGCTAGTCAGTAAAATTCATACAGAAGGTGATCACTGTCAAGGAGATCGGGTGTTGAATATTTACATTAACTAAATATCTGTAAATTATAAGTTATTATTAACCAGACTGATAAATGTAAGCTTGCTATAATTACCTCTGATTTAAAATCTATGTCACACTTTGATATTTAACATCTGCCTTTCATTCAGTTTTTTTCCCCATGGCACAGACAACACAGTGACATATTTTTATTATATATCCCGACCAACAAATAAGTTTTATATCCTTTGTAAATTCCAAAAGAAACAGTTAAATGTGTTTAATCAGTGCCTCCTATATATCAAAGTTAGGATTAATAGTTTACAGGTTTATGACCAGGTAAAGCCAGTTAAACTAGTAGCAATGACAGTGTATAAGGCTTCTCTCTAGTATGTCATGCACCTCTCTGACCCTACTCACCTGTGAGCATGGTAAGTTCATGGACCTGTGATTGATACAGCTGATAACCCTTGCAATCTCTCACTCATTCTCGTTTTCCTTTCTGCTCATATATTCTTCTTAATGTGTCATGAGACCTGAATATTTCTCCTTTGATCCTGTCTCTATCTGAGGTCTGAGCCTGCACTTGATGTCTCAGTGTTCTCTCTTTTATCTCCGGGTGCTCTGTTAATCGGGTCTGACTTCCTCGCACCGACTCTCTCGCGTCTGCCGAGACGCTTTCGACTGCATGTTGCAGTCAGACGGCCTTGGCAGCTTGTTTACTTCATGTGCACTGATATATTGATTGGAGGCAAAAACACCTGGAAAAACTATACTCTGCATAGGAAAGAATAACAGCTGTAAGGGTTTATCCTGCTAACAAAAACCACATTTCCTAATGAATGTTTGCACAAAGCTGGAGAATTCTTAACAGTTTCCATTCTCCCATCTTGCAGAGGAAAAAGAGGTTACCATGGCAGCCGTGGTTTGAACCGGACCTTCGGTCTCGATCGCTCCGATCATTAATCATTCGCTCACACTTGCTTGCTTCCCTGTCAGACTTGTGTTTTCCTCCTCTCCTGAATAATAGACACCATCCTTTTCTTTTCTCTTCTGTTTCTGTTACCTCACCAGGTCTTTGGCTATTTCTGTCCCTCTTGTACCCTCTGTTATTGTGTATTTTTCTGCCAAGACTCTGCAGGTTTTCACTCCATTGGTACAGCACCTCACTGATTAGCAAACCTTCAAACACACAGAGAGGCAAAGTAATTAGTGAAATCAGCTACTGTTTGGCTGAAGCCTGCATAATCACAGCCTAATGTGGCATCTGATTATATGACCGGTACACCAAAATACCCAGAAAAGAAAAAAATATAGATTTGCCTCCAGTAGTATTTTTACATTTTAAAAAAGATTCAGCAGCAACCTCTTCAACTGTTAGATTAACGTTTGCTGTATTGATACCTGCAGCATGCACGTTAATGATGTTAAAGCCTTTTTACACATGAACTCTTAATAATGTTGGTGGGAACATTGTTCACAGCTGCTTTTCTCACATGTAGCAGAAGAAATTTGGCTTGACTGTAGTCACTTCACCGCGACACCTTCTCGCTCACTATGATTGCACCATACATTTACCCGCGTTTTTCTCATATGGCTTCAATCAGACTGCACACACACTCTTTGTACTAGGGAGCTCTCAGGTTAAAGACCATGCAATGTCTGATCTGACAGCATCAGCCGCTGGGTGATGTATGGAAAAGTTCAGGGTTCTGGTAAAAGTCTGAAAACTGATCAAGTCTTGTTCTGAGGTGATAAGCCAGTTTTTACAATAACACTAACACTAAATAAGGACTGGTTGTGTAATGACATGGCAGTGATTAAAGTGTTGTCAGTTTCCTGTTAATGATGCTTGAATCATGACAATGCACGAGAAGCTTCTTTTTAGTAATTGAAAAAATGGTGAGCAGGTTCCTGCACCATTTTAAATATCAAATTGAATGCTTTTCAAGGCATAAAGAAAATTATGTATAACTAGTCACTTCTAGTTGTGTACACAGCTATTCAGTAATCCCTACAGCAAGTGGATATTTGGAGATCACAATATATCGACAGGGACCAATATATTGGCTAATACTGGCTATTTGATCATATCTTGGTAACAACATTTATAATGTTAAATCCATGAATATTTAAAAAGTAGAGAAGAGACGAAAGAAACACCCTTCAGACATGTTATGAGTGCTAATATTGCATAATTTGTCCACAAGAGGCCACTCCTGGAACTTCCCTGTTAGCCTTACACATAAACAACCAGCTGATTGGAGCAGAGGTAGAGTGTAAACAAGTAATCCACAAAAAATGTTATTTTTAAATTGCATTGCAATAGTTTCTTAGTGAGCACTCACAAATAACTACACAGATAGCGTTAGGTTTAAAATAAAAACCACAAAGCATGCTTTTCACTTTAACTTAATAAAGTTATTTCCGACTGCCATGTTTCCTACCAATGTGTCAAGTTTAATCACACATGGTGTATAACAGTTTTATTTGTTTAAAGCAATTTCACAACAACAGTAATCTCTGATTATTCCTTATGAGCAAGACTTTGGAATGCTGTCGACTTTTTCTGCTGCATTTTCTTTAAATAATTCTGAACAGAAATTAAACTGTTTTTGTAACGAGATGTTGCTGCTGAATTATCAGGATTTCACTGATGTGGGCACCATTGTTTTTTTCTAACTCCACTGTTCTGGAGAAAAGGCAGAAATCTCAGAGGCCAAAGCTAAAGCTGTACTATCTGCATGTCTGGGTGCTTCTAGAGTTAAAGGATACGGCTGGTGGTGTTTTGTATTTTTCCTCGTGATCAGCAAATCCCAGAAAAAAGCCAAAAACAACTATGCCGCAGTCACATCTCTTAGTTTTAGCAGATTAACACACAGTTTGTGCTCTGCCAAGTACCGAAACAAAACGATGGTGAAAATAAGCAGGATTTGGCTACAGATTCCAGATCTTGCTTATTTTCATGTTTTTTCTGGTATTTGTGGAAAGCAAGTCAACATTATATACCACCAGTCTTTTTCCTTTACTCAAGAAATCCTTTTTTAAAATTTGTTGGGACCAACATTTTTCAAACGTTCCAGTTCATCCTACCATGCCAGTGACTCTGCTGTGTGTGGCCTTCTGCAGGTGAACTGCGGCACATCACCAAGCTGAAGCCGTGGTCCCTGTTTGACGTGCTGGTGGAGAAGTACGGCTGGTCGCACGAAGACGCCGGTCAGTTCACTCACTTCCTTCTGCCCATGCTGGAGATGGTGCCTGAGAAGAGGGCCTCGGCCGGCGAATGCCTCAATCACCCGTGGCTCAACTCCTAGCCACAAACACTGAGCAACGCCCTCCTCCTCTTCCCCGCTGCCCACCCAACAGTTAGCCCAAACACCACCCCCACCCTGGTGGCAGCCTTTGGAACCCCGATGTGGAAAGAAGCTGGCAACAGATGAGAAGGACCTCCTTAATGCATTATCTCACATATCCATTTCATGCTTACCTGAAAATGCTTAACCTCCCACATTTCTTTTCCCAAAAGGAATGTAAAGACGAACTTGTGGAGATAAAATGACAAAAACAATCAGACTGTTGGAGGATGAATGCTGCCCACTTTGGAAAAGGGAGAAGTTGGGCTCTGCCTGAAAGAAATGTGCTTTCTTCTCTTTTTCTGCCGTCAGGATGCCGGTCAGTCTCTTACATCTGTCTGTCTCTTCCTAATTATAATTTTTTTAAAAATCTGTCTCGGGCGATGGACAGCTGCTGATCTTCTCAGTATTTTGAAAGAAAAGTCAACAAGTAGCCTTGATGTATTGCTGATGGCCCACAGCTCCATCTGCCATGACCTTTACACAGCCAGGGCCTCAAACTCAGATGAGTGTGTGTGTGTGTGTGTGTGTGTGTGTGTGTGTGTGTGTGTGTGTGTGTGTGTGTGTGTGTGTGTGTGTGTGCGCGCATCTTATTGAGCATGTGTGAAAATGAGCGTACGTGCCTGCGCTTAAGATCTGCCTACACAGACCCTCGTCTTTTTTCCCCAATCTAACTTCCTTTCCTAACCATGGAAGAAGTTCCCATATCAAACTCCGAGTTTACACCCTAATTTCTTCCAGGAATCCCAAAACACCCATGTGACCTGTTTGTTTCCCCACATTGCCTCTCTCCCCTTCCTAAATGAGCGTCATGATCCTGCCCGGGGACTGCTGCAGAAAGCTGGAGGGCAGCCAGTCCTCCAGGGGGCAGCACACTGAAAAGGAGGACAGAAACAGTGTGGGCTGTGCAAAAATACAATCAGTTCAACAAAGAGGAGAACTGCTTGGTCTTTAGAGACTCTTTTTAACAATGCATGGAGAAGACTGAAGGAGCAGCATGAAGGATTATGAGAAACAAATGATGGATGCTTTGTTTCCTGTTTCATCACACCTCTTGGACATTCTGTTAGAAAGATTTACATTAGGTTAGGATATTTGGTGCCCCCATCCCTCCGCCCCCAAAATGAAGGTGGCTACTTTACAGTCCCCTTCTCCACCAGCTTTTGACATTCCTAAATCTTGATCCATCATTCCTTGACTTTTATTCCCGAGAACACTTCTGTTAATTCCTACTGTGGCACGTTTACCAGAACTTATTGGTACTATTCTCCCCTTTTTTGCCCTTATAAAGAAACCCTTTCTTCCCTGAGCTTCTCCAGAAATGGGATGGTCACACGGAGGTTGCACTTGTCTTTGTAGATGTCCTTCAGGGATTTGAAACCTTTGTATATAGAACTGAGATTTGGCAACACAGATAAGCGACCGTGGACAACATTTCAACACGCAAGCATCATTCCAAAAAAACAGAAGAAGAAAGAAAATACAGAGGTGGTTGTTGGCAGAACTTGACTTCCTCTGATATAGTGTTTTTTTGTTTTTGTTTGTTTTTGGGTGGGCTGCCACAGCTCAACCCTGCAGGAATGTTCAGACTGAACTGCGCCACCTGGTGGCTGGACGAGAGTACTGCATTGCCACACTGCTGCTGCTCTCAGTGCCAACACTCCAAGACGTTCCACTGTATCTCTCTACTTAATCCGTAATGCTCTGTCAAACACACAGACAACCACAAACTCGCATCATCACAATTAGTCCAGTTGCCTATTTTTTCGCAATAAATGAAAACAAAAGATGAGTATAAGTAAATGGTGAGATATTTTTAAAAACTATTTAATTCATTTAAAAAAATGGAAAAAAATAAAACTTTTCTCTGGTTGTCGTGACCGTGAACAGAATCTCGTCTTATACTGAGGTGATTGTGTTTGTCTGTTAGAGATGTTTTTATTTCTTCTTTCATTGCAATTATTAATGATGATGATTATTATTATTAAGAGGTTTTGTTTTGTTTTTTTACACTTTGCACCTCTCCCCTCCCTCCCTACTTGAATAGTGCTGCTTTGTCCAGGCCCGTGATGGGGAAAAAAATTCAACAGTTTTGCAATAAAGGATTTTGTGATGAGGTTCTTTTTATTATTTTATTTGGTTTCTTTTTCACCAAAACCTCCTGAACTCACTCTCAGCCATACTGACTGTTCTTCCTGATGATATTGACAGAATCGCGTCTTGTCTGTTTTTCATTGACAGATTTAATAAAATTGTAAATTAATGGATCCTGTGCCCTTGATGCAGTGAATTTTCTGCTTTGAAGTTGCACTTGGCAGCAGTCGACCTAAACATGTCCGGTGAACTTATGATCGCAAACTAAAGGCATCGAATGAATAGAAAACAAAGTCACTACAGGTTCTCTTTTTATTGACATGAATAACTCACATTCAATCTAATAATTTCAAAAATACACTATATTGCCAAAAGGATTCACTCACCCATCCAAATCATTAGGTGTTCCAAGCACTTCCACTGTCACAGGTCTATAAAGTAATTTCCCCACTCCTAAGTATTTCACAGCAAGCTGTTAGTGGTATTATATTGTGTAATAAGATCATGGGATGCTGAGGTACATAGTGTGCAGAGGTCACCAACTTGCTGCACAGTCAGTCGCTACAGAAATTAGCTCAAGAACAGTGCATAGAGAGCTTCTTGCACAAATGTGCTTCTGGAAATGGTCAAAAATTCCCACAAACACACTTCTAAACCTTATGGAAAGCCTTCCAAGAAGACTTTAAGCTGTTATAGCGACAAAGGGTGAGCCCACATATTAAACAATATGAAAGTTCAATATGCACGTGAAGGCAGATGAGTCAAAACTTTCTGCAATATAGTGTATGCTACAATACCCAGGTCAGTTTTGTGTGTTACAATTAGTCAACACATTGTCAACCTAGTGTATAAGAATGTGATACAGTACATTGTGATTCACACTGAAGCAAACATGGTCCACTCAATTACATTTTTAGGATTCAATAAAGGATGGAGTGATAATAGATGTCCTGAGATCAATATTAGTCATTAAACATTAAAATGTGCTTTAAAATATCAACATGTGATTTTAGCAGTATTTTGTTTTAGATCGTAAATCCCAACAAATGCCCTCTGGTGCCACTTCCCCCCTCCGACTCAGCCAACAGCCTGCAATAAACTTCAAGGGGTGTAGTGGATATTTTAGTCAAACAGATAACACATTTCCTAATAGGAGTGATAAAAGTGGGAATACCCACAAATTTGACCATATAATGAGGTATATTTTGGTATCACCACTATGGAAATGTGGAGGAGACGTGTATGCCACACAGGAATATCTTGCATTGTAAGCCTAAAGACAAACGTCATGGTATTATTAGGATGTACACATGAACTGTAGATCCACTAAAGGCATACTACGCTTGTGTGTACATTTATTATACAGCTGCTTCCTTTGTGTGTGCATCACAGCAGCGAGGCACAGTTCTTCAACAGCAGGGGTTTGGCTAAATCCAGAATGTCCAAGTTGGGATCGAGAGACCTTCCCAGACCTTCCAGCACCATGATAGCGAAAATTATTGAGGAAAAGTTGCTCTCCAGCTTGACCTGGAAACACGGTGACAAGCGAAATACATATTTGACAGATAAATAAGATTCTGTTAAGATCAATTTTTTTTTTTTAAAGTATAAAAACCTGGTGATGTTATACCTTGTGTTTGATGAGTAGGCCAAAGACTCTGGAAAGTAAGTCGGCTACCTGGACCTGCAAGCAAAGAAAACAAACCCCAGCAAAGAACTATGTAACCACTATTAAAAATCACTGATTATGTAGTGAAGCCTGTCCATAGTGTTAACATTTGTGTTAACTTTCCTCATATCTCCAAAAGTTGATTCTGTTCATCTGGACGTAGCGTTTTGTGGGAGAAACGTTTCGTCATCATCCAAGTGACTTCTTCAGTCTCAGCTGACTGCAGGTTTCCCCAATCTTATAAACAGTACATTTGCATAATGACTGAAACCAGCTCACTGAAGGAACAATGGGCTGGGAGGTCAGTTCCTTAATCTTAATTATGCAAATTCTCATGACCATTGATCAACAACCACTGACCAAAACCCACTGATCAATGGCCATGAGTACCAGTCACAGAGTTGGGGAATGGCTGCAATCACAGCATTGTAAGATGGCGAAAGATGTACCCTTAGGCCCCCTCCTCGATTCAGAGATGGTCTTTCCCTTTTCATGTAAATGGCCTCCTTGACTCCGCGCTCAAACCAGCGTTCCTCCCTGTCCTGTACATCCTCATCCTTGAAAGAGTGTCCACTGGCCTGTAGGTGTAAATAGACTGCATAGCCCTGGCCTGACGAGGTAGCTCTTCTGTGTTGTGCCATCCGCTTCGCCAGAGGTTGTTTGGTTTCCCCGATGTATAAATCCTGGCAATCCTCCTGGCACTTAACAGCGTACACTATGTTACTCTGTGTCAGGGGACCCGATCCTCGGGGTAGACCAAGTTTTGGCGCAGCGTGTTTTGGGGTTTAAAAGGTTTTCGCTTGGGCAGCGGTTTTCCTTCTCTCCTGGAGCTTTCTTTAGTTGCCTTTCCAGCTTTGACAAAAGTCCAGCTGGGATAACCACATTTACTCAGGGCCTTCTTGATGTGCTGTTCTTCTGCTTCCCTGGCCGCTGTGTCAGTGGGGATGGTGTTCGCTCTGTGTTGTAGCGTCCTAATGACACCCAGTTTGTGCTCCAGTGGATGATGAGAGTCAAACCTTAAATACTGATCCGTATGTGTAGGTTTACGGTACACGTCAGCTTTTAGATGTCCCCCATTACTGACGGAAACCTCACAGTCTAAGAAGGCTAACCTGCCACAGGAATTAGGATCCCAACGAGGATTAAGGAACTGACCTCCCAACCCATTGTTCCTTCAGTGGGCTGGTTTCAGTCATTATGCAAATGTACTGTTTATAAGATTGGGGAAACCTGCAGTCAGCTGAGACTGAAGAAGTCACTTGGATGAGTGACGAAACGTTTCTCCCACAAAACGCTACGTCCAGATGAACAGAATCAACTTTTGGAGATTTACTTTCCTGGATGATTGAGAATGCATCAAGAAACTTTCCTCATAGTTTACGTAACTTCCACATACAAATACGACAAAGACATTGACTCCACACACAAAAATGAAAACCAATAACTGATTTGAGTTTGGATTGGCCAAATTCACAACAGCTTTGGTTTTGGATTTTTATGATCAGGCCTCTCGTACAGTTTATTGCTTCACTAGAAGGTTTTTAGATAAGAATAGTTTTGCATGAATTTATGTTGAGGCCAATTTATTTTATCTACACATTTTCATTTTTCAGAAAGCTGTAGTGAAGAGGAAAACGATTAAAAATTCTAAAAGCAAACAATACAGATACAAAATAGACATGTATCAAGTTGCTGGAATCACAAAAGGAGTACTAAATTTAAAAATAAAAGTATTCTATAATATTATAATGTCTTCTACTGTATTACATTAACCACCATCATCATCCTGGTCATAACACACACAATGCAAATGTTGGTTCATACCTTTCCCAGTGAGAGGGTGTTGCTGCTGAGGGCATGATCCACCAGCTCAGCCATCTCCTTTTTAAACAGCGCGGCATCCTTGCACTCATTAGCTCGGGCATGATTCAGAATCAACTCTGCCACACGCTCACCCTGGGACAAAAAAAAAAAAAGCCACACAAGAAATTCTGTGACTGTTTCATGGGTGGTGGTGTACAAATGACCAAAGCTGTGTCACTGTTCAAACACTTATCGTCATTGCAGATTAGTTAAAGACTGTTCTCATTCACATTTAGGCAGCTTATACATTGATGTTCTTCACAGTTTCATTCAGACACCCCCACAACACTTAGTCTTAAGTGCTGTAGGCACTTTACATAAAATGGCACAAAGTACATCTTAAAGAAGCTATAAAATTTTCCTGCATCGGTTCCTACCTGACGCAGCACCACAGCTGTGAAGACAGCCTTAAAGTTGGCAAGGTCACGGTCACTGAGCTGGGCTACAATGCCAGCATCCAACAAGACCAGCTGGATAGGACACGGCGGTGGCCTGACACTGACCACCACCGTGTCCAACAAATCAGTGAGCGTGGTTTTCCCATGGTGCTCCCCTGAAATACCAGTACCGTCTCCCGAGCCAGCGAGAGGACCCTGACACTGGACAAGTATGTTGCCTGGATGAAGATCCCCATGGACGAAGTTATCCAAAAAAACCTGGAATAAAGAAGTTTACATTGTCACATGATAGCATTCTGCACACATCCTTAAGTATATAAAACATTTATCGTTTACACCAATTGCCTTGGGTTGTGGATCTTACCATTTTCAGCAGCGTGTCTACTCCCATCTTGGCTATCCTCTGCTTCACTTCCTTGGGTACCTCGGAGCTCAAGTAGTTTGAAATGGGTTCACTCTCCTGAAAAGGAGGCTGAATATTAACTGAACTATGCTGTCATCAGTTAATGACCTCAATTACTTGCAGATCATTATACTCACTTCAAAGGTTTCCACTAAGATGCTTCTGGTGACAAATGGTCGCAAAGGAGTAGGGAACTTTACATAATCAAAATCACGGAAATTCGTCTGGAAACGCTCTATGTTTCTGGCTTCAAAACGGAGATCAATCTAAAACGCATGGAAATCGCACCTAACTGTGACCTGTCTTAGTACACAGAATGCTAAAGCTCTATTTAAAAGTCATGTGCAAAGTCAAAAAAAACGCTTGTGCCAGGTTAAATGTAGGAGTCTGAATATTTTTACATCACCTGTTTGGTCATGAGCTTCTCAAACTCCTCCACTATCTCACAAATACTGAGCCATTTGAGTCCAGGCAGGCAGTGCAGAAGCCAACTACCTGCTTTCATGAGCAACAGGTCTATCTCCACTTGTCTCCTCACTCCTGGATGGACCACCTACAACGAATCGGATACAATTTATACACACCCAACATAACGTGCAAGAAAAAGAAGAAAGAAAAAAAAAAATCATACAGCATGTTCTCCTTTATTTACACTCCATGACTGTGATGTGAATCTGTAGGAGAGGAAACAATCTTGCAAGACTGACCTTGATTGCCACAGGTATCAGGCGCTCCTCCTGCTGACCATCTAGAAGACTTTTGTCCTCACTGCTCTCTTCCTCCCCACTCCCCCTCCAGAGCTGCCTCAGAGATCTTGCCATGCCCCCTAAACCAGGGATCTCCCAGGCTTCCAACAAATCGTCTTTTTCCATCTCCTCTACTATTGATTGGAAAGCTGGGTCCTCCACTTGGTCCACCCTGGCCCAGCCTCGGTATACCTGTGCAATGCATCCTGATCCCACCGGTTCTTTACTCCGAAACACCAAAACCCTTCTCCAGCCCTCCCCAAAAGCCCGCCGGAGGCACTGCTTGGTATGAGCCCAGGAGTGAGGGCGTACCTTGACGTGGAGCCTGGAGAAACGGTTGCAGAAATCTTGAGAGAAGATGTCTCGTCTAGTACTAGCCCACTGCCCCAGCTTGATGAAAGTAGGACCAGAGGTCTCAGTCACCCACAGCAAAGCATCGAGCCAATGAGGCATCCAGCGGGTAAACACCAGAACCAAGGGGTAAAGGAGAAGAAGGGGGACAAATTTGAAGAGCAGGACCAACACCCGGAAGCTGAGGCGAAGAAAAAATATAAGTCTGTGCACTTGGATTTTAGCCAAAGACTTTTTTTCCGAAGCCTGGGGTTGAACAAGAACTTCCTGGCATCTGACTGCACTTAAAGAACCGTTGACTGCACCCCAACATAGCAGTGTAATCTTGGGTATGCGGGTTAAAATCTGCCCCCTTCTAACAAAACCGGATCTGGTGTTCTGAATGAGTCCAAGTCTTGCAAAGGAGCCTGCTCTCTGCAAAGTGCACCTCAAGCTGAGGAGGGCTCCTCTTGCTCCAAGGGCTATCGTGATCATAATGTCACACAGCTGCTAGCTCAGTCCAGCAGCTGAACGGATCCACATGTGCTAGTTTTGTATTGCGAAACACCTTTTAGGAGTCATCTGTAAAATATAATCTTTGCTCTCTTGGTAAACACTGCAGGTTTTACCCAGAGGATTACACTTTAAAGTAAAGATGCAAACTAGATTGGCGCTACAATAGGCTACAAGCATACTTAGCTATTTTTCTACAATTTGGTAGCAATATTTGAACTTACGGTACTCGGTAGTTACTGCAGTTTCTTGACAGACGAGAAGAAACTCGATGACTCTTTTTACTTATGTGGACAAACCGGACATTTAATGCTTCAGCTGGCGTTGCTGTGCCAGCTAATTAAATGTGGATTTCCTCGTTTCCATTGATAACACAACATCTATGGAAACATTGCACTGACAGAGTACGTCCGGATATGACGCTATAGCAACAAGGTCACGTGGTTTTATCTTAAAGGTGCAGTGACAATCACGAAAAAAACTTTCAGCGTTTCAAAACAAAAATTAAAACACGTTTAGTTTCTCGTGTCTACACTTCGTATCCCACACATTGTGGGTCTGTCTCGTGTCACGCTTCTGTATTTAAGAAATTATAATTTTTCTCAACTTAACTTGCAGAAGCAATGGCTCAAATTAACCTCCGTATTGCGCGTGCGCAGTCTGTTGTAGGCGCTTCTTGCTATTATTATTTGCAAAAGCACACGATTAATAATACTAGAAAATGAATTTTCTGAAGAAACTGCAGTGTGAATGCTGATAGCTGAATGTTTTTGAGCTAAAATGAAATAACTGCTGAATGTTAAGTTAAAAATGTTGAATGAGCTGGAAATGTTGTATTTACTTCCTCTTCAGCACTTATTGAGCACTTTTAAGGATATTTCTTACCACTGCTATGCAGATGATATTCAGTTATATATCTCCTTTAAGCCCCAAGATGTTTCCAAGCTACAGATTTTGCATACACTCCATTAGAGGTTGCATGGCTGAAAACTTTCTTCAGCTAAATGAGAAGACTGAAGTCCTTGTTTGTGCTCCTAAAAAAATTGTACCTACTGTTATGGAAAACTTGGGTCCACTTGTTACATTTGCCAAACCTCCTATCAGGAACCTTGGTGTTACTATTGACTCAGCTCAGAAGAGGACTTACGTCGTTGACTGATCCTGTGGACTGAATCAAGTACCTCCGGCAACTTTTCAGGATGGTCAGAATCCATGTTTTTACAAAGCTTACTTAGTTTTTAGAATTTAACACTACTCAAATAAACTGAGTTGATCAGCTTCTTGAATAAAAAGAACTGCTAGCTTACTTAAACTGAGTTCTAATAACAAATTGATTAAAAAAAAGTTCAGTCTTCTTAATATTTTTAATTAAACACATTAGATTTCACAGTGTGCAGAGAAACATTTATCAATACTTGTCGCTCAGCTGTTGGGAGTTACCAGGGTGACTGAGTCACAGAGCCGGAGCCTTCGAAGGCTGAGAAGACCTGAAGTGAATTGACGGTCTAGCCTACAACAGTTTCTGTTGCCAAGCAACCGTGACAGCTACAGCGGTGGTGGACGGCATGTTGGACAGATATAGAGAAAATCTTTATTTGATGTCATTCGTTTGACTTTCAGCGGAGAAAACTGTCGTTTCAGCTCTGTGTGACATATCTGGGAGAGAATTACATTCAAATCAGTGGCTATCCTGAGGCAATGCAGAGGAATTTCCACCACGGGGATCTATAAGGTATACATTCAAATAAAGTCAGAGATTTGATCCTTGTGTGTTTCGGATGAAATGAAGACACACTGATGCAGTAAATATTCTTTTATTGATGAGAAAACTGTTCTGTACAACTTACTTAAGAGGTTGAAGATATGAGAGCACTAAACAGGCTGATGTTTGGGTAAGAGGCTCTAAAAGGAGAGAAATGATACAGAAACATTACATCCTTATAAAATACTAACACACTTTATAAATGAACAACTTTTCACAGCTCTTTGTATTTAAATGAGCTGCATACCTTCCCCACTGAAACCAGCACAATCCCACTGTGATGAAAACAATATTTGAACTGAATATATTCTGGATAAATCAAAATATTATCAAAGTTGTCCGTGGTTCCCTTATTTTTCCTTCTTTCCCAGTCAGATCCTGTCCTGCAGGATAAACATCAGTGAGTGGTTCCCTGTATGCAGCTGTTACAGTTTGTGTTGGAAATACTTCAGCAAATACAGGAAGCAAATATCAAGAAAGCATTTTCAATGTTTTTACCAGTCCCTCAACTACAGAGAGCTGTCTGCACTCCCCCCGTTCTCCTCTGCATCTATCAGCTGCTGCTTGCTCCTTTTTCTCCTCCTCTTCTTCACACAATGTCCTGGGTCTATCCTCGTGTCTATCAGGGGTGGAGAGCCTCTGCCCAGACTCCCCTCACCTTCTCAGTCTCTTCTGACTCTGGATACTTGCGGAAGGAAATCAACCATGGCAGTTAGCAACAAAAGCAGCAGAAGTTTATCAAATATCTGCTAACTTGCAGGATGAAAACTGTTTTCTCTTATAATCACAGGGCTCGTAAAATCGCTAGCCCGACATCCCGGGGCTAGCGATTTTTCCAGTCGGGCTACCAAAATCTATCTCTGCCCTGCACGTGGCTATTGTAGGAAGGAAAAATATATGTCAATGCTTTTGCATTCTTTCGGAAATGTAGCTGGGTAATTGTGTCATTGGCATCGGTGAGCCACTGTCAATATGTGACATATTTAAATCGCGTTTGAATTTGTGCTTGTTTTTTGCTTTCACTTTGCAATCGCGCAAACTGTGTATAGAGAGCGACAGCACTGATTGGTGAGTGACAATAATTTGCGCACCAATTCCTCTGACATCGTCTTATTAATCGTTAGCTTACTATGCAAACATGACAAGTGAAATCTCCCGCAGCAAGCTTAAACATATGAGAGGTTGATCGCGCAGAGAATCGCTGACCGTTATGTGTGTGTGTGTGTGTAAAAGCAGCAGGATATATATTTTAGTTCTGCTGAGCCAAATAAGACAGGTCAGAATTAAGAAGTGACAGCCAAAGAAAAGCTTACCACAAAACAGAAAAGTTCTGACAAATCAGACTATAAGGCAAAAAGAAAGTGCAGCTTTATGGTTTCATGGACAAATTTCTGTGGCTGCAATATAACAAGCTAAATAACCAGGGCTGCACATAAGTGTTCCGCAGGTGCGCATTCGCTGTCAAAATAAAAAACGCGCACAAGATAAGAAGTTGCAACGCGTGTTTGCGTACATAAGATTTTCCAGAGGGGGACAGACACTTGTTTAGAACTCTTAAAGATGTCGAAGAAGCAAGCTCCTTTAAGCAATTACTTTGGTGTTCCTCCACCTCCAAAGAAATGTCCGAACCGCAAAAGAAGCACGTATTCTCGGAAAAGTGGTTGCAGGAGGTGAGCTGGCTTCAAACAAATGATGAACGCACAGAGATTTGGTGCAGAATGTGCCGTGAAAATCCCACTCTAGCGGACAAAAACAGTGCCTTTTATATGGACGCAAACGCGCGTTGCAACTTCTTATCTGGTGCGCATCTTTTATTTTGACAGCGAATGTGCACATGCGGACCACTTATGTGCACCCGTGTAAATAACATAATGTTCTGCCGGGTGTGTTGTTGGTAGGGCTGGGCGATATGGCCTAAAATTCATATCGCGATTTAATTTGAAGCATGTGCGGTAACAATATATATCACGATATATTCTTTTCTTCTGTATAACGTATTTTCCACACTATAAGGCACACTTAAAATCCTTTAATTTTCTCAAAAATCGAGAGTGTGCCTTATGTATGAATTCTGGTTGTGCTTACTGACCTCGAACCGATTTTTGCGTGCAGAAATCTGTTAAAAAATGTTGTAGTACAACTTTGGTAAGCCGCACGGCTTGATGGATAGTCAGAGCATTACGGCTGCTGTAGTGAGGAGCTTCGCGGAATAATCTGGGTCCAAAACTCCGTCTACTTCAGGTCCCAAAGTCAAACGAACACTAAGAGTTAAAAACTAAATTCTTTGATCTTTAATTAAATCATCAGCATTGCTACTTTATCGGGTGTAACAATTAAGTTTTACATCCATGCATCCATGAAAACAGAATTTATTAAAGTTAACGGAGTTACAAGTTAACAGGAATTTAGCTCGCTAGTTTACACCTAAACATTTCATACCATGTTCTGACAGAGATTTTTGAAACTAATTCAAACGTACAGCTCTGCTACCACTTCCAACATAAATGAAGACAGAAAACAAAACAGCAGTGGCATTTGCAAGGTTACTGAAGTTGGACTATCTGGTATATAATGTTGTGCTACGTGATTGCTAGCGACTAGAGCTGGGCGATAGACCGATATGTATTGCGAAATAACTTTTTCTCGATAGAAAAATTTAACTATTGCGATAGGCCTCACCGCTCTTGTCCTCTTAAAAAAAACAAAAAAACAAAACAAAACAAAAGAGGAACATCCAATCCAAATTAACTAGCGCAGAGCCGAACCAATCACAGCCGCAGCGTTACGTCACGTGACTTGTTACGTACAGCACAAGTGTCAAGCCGCACATGTGTATTTTTTTGGGAAGCAGCCAGCCGCCGTGCCGCCCGGGTAATGGAGGAAATGAGTGTGCCGACTAGAGAAAAATCAACTGAGAGCGTGACCGAAGGTTACCGAAGAGAAAACAGATGATGGTTCCAAGGCCGGAGAGATTGTCGAACTGAAGAGCCATAGAAGTCCCGTAGTGTGAAGGTATTTCGGCTATTTCAAGTCTGACAAAAAACAGAGTAGCTTGCACTGTAAATTGTGCCGAAAGCAAGTCTGGGAATACAATAAACTGGTGCATGCTCAATCTCTGACTGGAAGCGCTAATTTGTCATTCGGCTTTTGTCAGACTAAAGTAACTATTAAAACTGTTTAAAAAGCTAAGCTATACAACAAGGAGAAATTGAGAATTTCCTTTTAGTTCTCAGTTTATTTGATATTGACAAAAGTTAGTCACTTTGTCTGTTATTCTGTAAAACAAACTAAGATTTGTTTTTAGAATTAATATTTTGTTTCTAAGTGGAACTGACAATTTAGTCGTCTGTTTTGTTTGTTCTATTTTGAAACTTAAACGCTTTAGCGGCTGCCTTTTGTGTAGTTTGCAATATTTGCCTTCATTTATCTAAAAAAGTCTCATGTTCCTTAAGTACATCTACCCTGTTGAACTTATTATGGGAAATAAATATTTAAATCAAAACAAGCTGCTGATTATTTGACATTTTACTCGTGAGCAACGGCACATTTAAATCTTACAAATATAGTTATTTGGCTTACATCGTGATATATATCGTTATCGCCTGAAATGAAAAAAACATATCGTGATATGAAAAAGTCTTATATCGCCCAGCTCTACTAGCGACACAGCTATGTTAGCATAACATTAGCACAGTGAAGCTGGAGGATGAACGCCAACTTTTTTTTCACTCGATAAAAGTTAACGTGAGGGATTCTGGTGGTTAGGGACAAATGCAATCGCATAGCAGGATGCTATACACGGCCCAAACTTCAGTCAGGAGAACAACTGAGATTATTCATCCAAAATACGAGGTTAGTTATTAATATACTGCAACAACATGGGAATAGAACAGCTCGAGAGAATTGAACATTAATGAATCAATGTTACGGAAGTGGAGGAAGCACGGTTTTTGGCTTTCCCCATATTTCAAAAGTGCTTCATCTCTTTCCTGTGACTGACGCCCGGTATAATTTACAGATGATAATGGTTTTAGCCGCTGCAATGCTTTCGACCAAAACAGGCGCAGCTTGATGACATCATCAACATGCGCTATCGCAATATAGTCAAAATCTCTATCGTTGGCCAAATTTATATCGTTTCTATCGTATATCGTTTATATTGCCCACCCCTAGTTGTTGGGTTTCCCTCGATTTCTGAGTCGACAAGCGCCTTTGTTACTGGGACCAGTAATTTTAAGAAAGGCCCCCATTAGAACCCATGAGAAATGCAAGAAATGCATTATTGCTCAGTCTGCAATATCTTTCCCAGAACAAACACCAATTGCAAATAACATACTAAAAATAAACCTGAAAAATCTGTTTAGAACAGCGTACTATGTTGCAAAGAGTGAACTACCACTGGCAAAATTTAGCAGTCTTTGCAAACTTCAAAAAGCAAATGGCCTCGATCTTGGTTCCACATGCCTCTTACCCGTGACTTCAGTGGAAATTTCAAATTCAGGATCTGACACAGACCGATTCATGTTCTACACAGTTCTTACAAGTTCTTAGAAATTTCTGTTCAATTAGAACCAAGTATTTGAGTTGATGATTGTAATTTTTGTTGTACAATCTTGTAATTTGTGTTTCAACAATATTTTGATTAATGTTTTGTTTCCGTTACAATTATACTTTAATGTATAATATTGTAAAGGAAACAAAACATCAATCAAAACATTACTCTCTTTTTTTATTCGGGCTACTTAAATTTATTTTGGGCTACCAAAAACTGAAGAGTCCCTGCCCAAAGGGCTACCAGGGATTTTGAAATTTTGCGAGCCCTGAATCACAAAGACACACTTGATGTATTTTAATCAGAGAAAGGAGAAACAGGACATGATCATGCAGAGTGTTGGTCTTTATAACAAAGGTGACAGACTTGGTTGTTTGATATAAGGATGACAAAAACAGCAGGAAACAAGAGGAGGACTTATCCATCTACTGCCTGTCTCATTATTAGTGGTTTATAAAGGATGAGAGCTCTTTAAGGACAAACTTCAGCACAGCATGGTTGAGTCCGCGCCCTCAACACAGTTCGCGGGCCAAATATTTGGTCAACACTCTGCTCGGCGTTTCCTAAAACGTTTAAATACGTTTGGCTTCACACCGAAAAACAGACCCAGCTTCGGCAGAAACCTAAACTAACTAACCGACCAAAGAGCCGCGTTAAGTGGGGATATCACTAACATCATGTAACTTAGCCGAGGGTTCGCTAAATGTGACTTTTTAAGACTTTTCATTGTGCTAACATTTGTTCCGCTGTATAGTTGAAGTGAGATAAAAGCCCAGTACTTACTTTCGAGTTTATATCTGGACCGCGTCGCTTCGACCGTCCGCCATTTTTCTTAAACCTTTGACTCGCAATGAATCCTGGGATATAGCGGGCCAACTCAAATCTGCTGCTGCGCAGCTGTGAGCGTGGGCTAGGGGCTTTTATCCGTGTGCGCGTGCGTTCTTTGTGACGTCACTGGCAGATCAAAGGAATTCGCTTTTGCTTTGATCTGTCAGCCACGTCACAGGCAGCTAAACCCTTAAATAGGAGCTCTCAGACAGACAAATCACTGCTCATCTGTTTGCAAATGTTCAACAGTCGGCGTTCTCTAAAACAAGAAAATTCTCACACCTTTCTTCTCAAAAGAAGAAAATCTCATTTTATTGATACGATAATGGCAACACACAGCGAAAATGAGATTTCAATCGTGGTCATAGCAGACCATATTATGCCACCTTATCAACAGGTGCTTTGAAAGGCTCTCTGAAGTTCAGTGGAGCATGATCAAAAATGACACATGCTACTCCGGCGTCCGAGCGGTGCTCGCTGATATGATTTGTGAAATCATTCAGATCGCCTCTAGCAGAATCCTGAAAGTAGCCCTTCCTATTATTCAGGATTGCATGACGAGGGAAGAGCCTTTAGATGCGGGAAAAATAATCCCGTTCCTTGGAGACTCGATTTCAGCCGCCAGCGCTCTTAATGTCCCAAAACAGCGACACGAGAGCGCTGACGAGCTGACACGGATGGTTGAGGAAGGGATCTCCGAAAAGCTCAGCAATTGAATTCATTACAAAAAGCCCCAATCTCCCGCAAGACCCCGCCGTTTATGTTAGCGGGAAATGTAGTAATATTGAAAAGCTGCACCGCATGGTTTGTCACGCTGCCTCGTGCCTTAAAATGCATGTAGCACGTAAGCTGCGCTGCCAGTGCCTGTCAAGAGGGTCTGATTCCGGTACAGAAAGTATGGATTCAAAGATGCCATTGCAACTAGCAATCGCAGAGATTTCTGCAATTTTGTCATCAAGCAGCTCAGATGGAGCGATGACAGAAAAAGATGAGGATGAGGAAAAAATGGAGATCCCACAAGAATCAGTTCTAACAGAACAAGACAAAATAACATCAACTGCAGACAGCCAAAGTATCCGAGCTCCAACCCCAGTAGAAGTGGTTGCAGCTGACATCTTAAATGAGATACTTGGGAACATGCATTCAAGCAGTGAAGAGCTCTGTGAGAGATGTAGCTTACCCAAACCTGCCTTTACTGCAGGATTAATTATCAACAAGGTGAGAGACGACTTCTCTAAATGTTTGCCATCCACCTCACACTCCGGGCTCAAAGCGCGCAAACACCGCTTTTCCATGTTTGCGAAAAAACAGTTTGAAAAACTGCAAAAAGAGCTGAGACAAGTAATAAAGACAAACAGGAAATTTGTTGTTTGTCTACAAAACATGTGTAAGTTCCACAAGTATAAACAGTGTCCTCCGATGAAAGTATGGTTTTCAGTCCCCCTTTCAGTCGAGCCCCTTCCCGAAACACACTTCGCTACATACGTTCTTCTCCAGTTGAATTTGACACCATTAGATCAGAGGTTTGACAAGTTAACAAAGAAAGAAGAACACTTCATCATCCATAAAACATTGGAAGACTGTTTGATCTACTTATGACAGGTCGACTTTATCAAATTCCTGAGCCTCTAATGGGTAGAGCCCTCTCCGACACAGTCATCTCCAGGACTCCACAACCAGCACATGACTCAAACTGTCCCTTTTCTGCTGAAGTCCTCTATGTCTTCGTAGAATACGCAGTAGAAAAGTTTTTACAAAAGCTTTTACTCTGGGTGGAGAACGAGGGCAAAGATCAAATGATTGAGGACAAGGTTTCTGTGGCGATGGATGACATTCAGAACTTTATTAAAAGAACAAGGACCCCAACATAGGAAACAAGCACAGATTCAGATGGCAGTGGTAAAGAATCTGTTCCATCACCTCAAACACCAAAATCTGGGAGCATGTCACCAGAAAAAAGTTCTCTGGCACCTGAAAAATCACCTGGAACACCAAAATCTGGGACCATGTCTCCCAAAAAATTCTCTGCCAGCGTTTCAGGCTCTCTCAAAGATTCCTCTTTAAAGTCAGAGATGAGTTCTGTGTCAGGGTCATCTTCTGATGTTGAGAAGAATTCCAGTCAGTTCGTGTTCTCGCTCTTCCTGAGAGTCATCACCAAATCTAAAACTGACACTCAGCACTGGGTTGCCAGGACCGCTGCATCTACTAAAAAAGAACTAGACACGGTACTACACCGTCTGAAAGATCTGATACAGCCTGAACTCAGCAGCACAGAGTCCGCCACAAGTCTGACAAATAACAAGGAAAAGTTCATGAAGAAAATAGCCAAATACCTCATCAAGGAGTTTGGCTCCCCAGACAATGTCTTAAAGGTTGCGATGGCAAATGATTTGTCTTTTGATGAGGCTCTGATAAGGCATATAACAATCAGGCTCCAAATCATCCCCATTCCTCCAAAACAAGTCCAAAATTTCCAGGTTTTTTTTTCCTACTGTGGGAAAAGCTCTGCAAAAACCCTTTAGGTGATTCATTAAAGCCAGCAATGATTAACATAACCATTCTGGCTTTTCCCCACTGCCCTGCTTCTTTTAATATCTTGAAGCAGAATCTTAGCACCAAGTCAAAAATTGAAAGCATCACCATCAAATTTTATGATCTGCCCTCAAATCCAAATTTTAACAACTGTAATTCAGGCCATCTCGTCTCCATTTTAATTCCCCCACCCCAAACCGGTTGCAGCGATGGCCGCCCCTTCTGAGCCCGGTTCCGTTGGAAGTTTCCTCCTGGTAATGTCTCCTAGTATTTGGTCAGAGTGGTGATCATTTGATTGTTGGGGCTCTCTGTAGTACTGTATGGTTTTGACCTTACACTACAAACAGGGAGGAGACTTTGTGATTTGGGGCTTGATTTTTAAAATATCTAATTCGGCGTGAAATAAAAAAAAAATCCAAATTAAAAATACATCCAAACTTTGCGTTTTTCCTCTGTTGTCAAATATGTAGAAAGTGTTGCACGTGCGATTTTAGTAAATTTGCATCAAGATGCCAACATGTGTCTGTTTGTGCTTATTTTTAATT
Organism: Rhamphochromis sp. 'chilingali'; assembly: GCF_963969265.1. Taxonomy (NCBI): domain Eukaryota; kingdom Metazoa; phylum Chordata; class Actinopteri; order Cichliformes; family Cichlidae; genus Rhamphochromis; species Rhamphochromis sp. 'chilingali'. The sequence continues at coordinate 51,185,596 of NC_137930.1, read as the reverse complement.
CTAGATGTAGACCTGCCATCTGAAAATTAGCACCTAGCCCACTTTGAACGATTTCTTTATTTCACATTTTTATTTCACTTACCTTGTAGAGCCGTGGTTCTCAAACTTTTTTTGCTAGGCCCCATTTTGGCTACGTCCACATGTACACAGTAACTGTGTGTGTATGTAAGCATGTACAAACTGCAGATAATAAGATTAACAACAACAGTATTTTGCCTATATCCTCCATTGTAGAAATTAATCTCATGTAAATAATAACGTGGGGGCATACCGCCACGTAAAAAGAGGCGCACACTTTGACGTTGGGTGACAAAATCTCTGTTTACCTCGTCCATATGTAAATGCAAAAACGGACTTTTCGAAAATCTCCATCCTGGCAGGAGTTTTTTAAAAAAATCTCAGTTTTCAGTGATCAAAAACGCCGTTTATGTGCGGACGAAAGGCACAAACGCATAGAAAAATCTGCCTTTTCAAAAATACCCGTGTACGTGTGGATGTAGCCTTGTTTTACAAGAACATTTTCGCCCCCTCCCGACACAAACACATCCTCCAACCACACACACACATATTTTGTTTTCAAACTCCATTGCAGTTTATTTCACACCTCAAACCTTTTGTAAACAATTCAACAAATAAAAGTTAACTACAGTAAATTACAGGTTGCAATAAAATAAATTACTTCCTCCTTTAAATAACAGAAAAACCTGTGTAAGAATATTCAACACTGTCTGTGAAGGTTCTCAGTCATCCAGGTCATCGTAGTCAAAGGACTTCTTTAAAGAAGTCCAGACGCTTTTCTTTGCAAGCTTAAAAAAGTTCATTTACCTGTTATTACCACACACCAAATCCGGTTGTTGGTACTTGCTGGCTTGTGTAGCCACTAGGTAACAAAAGTTCAACACTGCCCCTAGCATCCTGGAGCACTTCTGTTGTCTTTTGTACGTGTTTTGAGTTTTTATGTGCATCTGAGTTTTTACGTGTTTTGGAGTTTGTGCGTGCTTCGGAGTTTGTACGTGTTTTTGAGTTTTACGTGTTTTGGAGTTTGTACGTGCTTCAGGGTTCGTACGTGATTTGAAGTTTGTATGTGCTTTGTCTGTAGGGGCCACCGTAAATATACTTTTATTTATTCACGCCACATAAAATGTAATAAATAAATCATATAATACAAAAATCAACTATTCACATTTCAACTTTTAACTATTTAAATTTTCAGCTTTTTCCTTTTATAAATTTAAAGTGAAACAACACAAAACACTGCAAACCACAACACAATTAAATATAAATTATAATGTGAAAACAAAAAGAACATGCATATTCTCTGTCATATGGACCTGCATGACTAACTTTCTGAATGCAACTGAAAATAGTTGTGGCTGATTACTATCCGATTGTTAAGTGATGACGTGACGAATCCTACTTCCGGGCCTAAAGTAGTCTGCATTTAATATGGCTTTTGTGTTGTTAACATGTTTAATGTTATGTATTTTCTTCTATTTAATCTCAAAAAGCTCCTAAAACAGTCAGTGATCACTGTTGACCTCCCTCGGCTTTTATTACCGCTAATCATTTATTTAAGCTCAGTTTTTAAAACCTTAGGATGTAACTACAGCCCAGCCCATGCAGCAGTATATGAATGACTAACCTCGTATTGTGGATGAATTATCTCAGTTGTTCTCCTGGCTGAAGTTTGGTCATTTTACAGCATCCTGCCATGCGATTACATTTGTTCCTGACCAGTGTTGGTCAAGTTACTTGAAAAAAGTAATCAGTAACTAATTACCGATTACTCCCCCAAAAAAGTAATCCCGTTACTTTACTGATTACTTATTTTCAAAAGTAATTAATTACTTAGTTACTTTTTAAAAACACGATTTACAACCTGAATAGGTGATAAAGCGATAGATCTTTCAGCCCAATTCTACTTTTTCTGCATAATCCATCATACAAAATGTAATCAAATGGAAAAGTCTCTTTTTAAAACTTGTTTTATTAGTTTTAACCTTTTAAACTTTATGCATCAAGCAAAAATTAAATTATATGCAACATTCTCTGACTGGAAGAAATTTGTTTAACATTTAAACCTATTTTCTGCACATTCCAGCACATAAAATATTTTTTTTGTGTGTGTTTACACTCACTCTTTCAAATAGATGCAAGTAAAACACAGCAGAAAATAAATAACATCAAAGACTAGTGGTCCTGTTGCTCTATTTTCACCTGTAAAGCAGGAGTGGCATAGGCGGAGGTTTACCCTGGTGAAGGTGTGCCGCAGCGGTCAGTGGAAGAATCCGCGAGTTTCTCTGTGAGTTGCCCATTACGTCGTAGCGCACTCGGTGCTTGCTTGGAAATTTGGGGGGGGGGTTTGCTTTAAAAAGAAGTTTTCTTCCCACGCACAACGGACACTAATGTTTTTGTCACTTTTTATGGAATCAAACTCAAAATAAGGTCTGTCATTTGTAAACTGGTTTTTGCTGTCTCCAGATAAGTCAGGAATATTTTGCTGACTCATTTTAAAAATAACGGTTATTTAGTTTTAAGCTTTCCATTTTTTTAATGTTAAAATAATTTTTGCTATGATACCACCAGTTTTTCCCTCCAGTGGCCAGACCAGTTTTCATAGATACAGCTGTGACTGCTAGCTAGCTAGCTAGCTAATTAGCGAAAGTCAGCAATGTAGATAACAGGGAAAAGTGAAAACTTCATGGTTCTACTAATGTATAGAGAGAGAAAAATTATTGGAGGACTTTAATAAACACTATAATAATACCTATGTTCACTTTAAGGGGTTTCAGGCAAAGTTACACTGCCCTAGTTTAAACCTCAGCCCTTTTTGGCTGATGCTAACAAATGCTAATGTTAGCCTTCGATTTAGGCTGCTAAAGTAAAGACTTTTAGCCAGCTGACCAGGATAATTAATTTGGTGGTGAACAGACTACTGTGATAATATTATTTAAGTTTAGTTTCACCTCAGCACATGTATCATTATGCCCATGTTGCTGCAATTTTGTAGAAATGTTTAGTTAATATTTGCAGACACATTTTCCCTGTAACTAGGTTTTTACTCTAACATTTGTTAAAAAATGTAATTTATGAAATACTGAGCAGCATTTCTAGTATGTGGAATATTGTTGTCACCCCGTTGTGCTAATGTGATTAAAAAATAATAATTATGACTAAATAAATAGATAATCAGAATTAGAATCAGAAAAACTTTATTAATCCCGAAGGAAATTAATAAAGTTTCCTTTGCGACAAAAATACACAACATGAGGTGAGAGGAGGATAAAAAAAACTCCACCCAGAGTGAGCTCAGGGAACGGAAAAGTGAAAACTTCATGGTTCTACTAATATATAGAGAAAAAATAAATTATTTTAGGACTCTAATAAGTACTATAACTATAAAATGCATTTTGTGAAAATTATGTGAATGCTGATAGCTGAATGTTTTGAGCTGAAATGAAATAATTGCTGAATGTTAAGTCAAAATTTTTGAATGAGCTGGAAAATGCAGAATTTTCACCTGAAAACAAAAGTGCAGAACTGTTGAAAGCTGACACAGAAGAAGTTTAAAAATAGCTGAACGTGTTTAAAATGGAGATGAGAAAAAGCTGAGTAATGACAAAAGAAAATTTAGAGTCAGAAAACATCTGATTGAATATTAAAAGTTCATATTCTTTGAATCACTGAATGACTCAAATGTGATCCCTCTACTTGGATCCACACAGTTCAAAAAGTTTACATCTCCTAGCTTTGAAACACACGCTGTTGAACCGGAACTTCCTGTTTCAGCCTTTGTTTTTATTTTTGCGTCACAATAAGCGTCCCGGTGTTGTGTCTGGTGCTGTGTGAGTGCCTCATGCAGCTTGCATAAGGCGGTGACCGTGTCCGCTTATTGTGGAATATAAACGGCACTTATAATGACCGATGTAAATTCCCGAGGTAGATAAAAAGGACGACACATGATGGACAGTAGTTCCAGATTTGGTGTGCAGGAGCGTGTGAGAGGAACAACGTTCGTACTGTTGCACCAGTTGTTGTTCACCATTAAACACACGCCGCCTCCCCTTGACTTCCCCGAGTCCCGTGTCCTGTCCATGCGGTGAACCGAGAAGAACTCGGCCGGCTGGATGGCGTGGTCCGGCACCGCGGGGTTCAGCCATGTCTCGGTGAAGCAGAGGAGATTGCAGTCCCGAATGTCTCTCTGGAACTTTACCCTGGCCCTGAGGTCGTCAAGCTTATTCTCCAGTGACTGGACGTTGGCGAGCAGGATGCTAGGCAGAGGTGTGCGGTGTGCACGAGCTCTCAGCCTGTTCGTGACGCCGGCTCGCTTCCCTCTAGGCCGCCGCTTCCCTTTGTTCTCCCTCAAGATCTCACTCGGCCAGCTCGGATCCGGAGTTAAAAACTTCGAATTGTGAGTACATTGTATACCAATAGAAACAAGAGTGTCACTGTCATACCTAATGTACCCAATGGTGATGATTTTGCCGATTTAGAAACGCTGAAAACTAACTTAAAAAACAAAGACAAAGAAAAAGTGGTCGGAGCAGTCGTGACGGCAGCCGACCTCACCGGCGCCATCTTAACGCTCTCAACATTTCTGCCCGTGCGCGCTCAACTCTTTCTCTACACAGTTATATTTGTGCCACAAAACAAGCTAATCACTGTTCTGGTCTCCAATCAGCTCGAAATGACGAAATGCAATATCCCAGAATCCATTTCGTCCAAAACTCAAACGAGGCAGTGGCGGAGGAACACAGAGTGGCGGAGTTTGAAATATTACTCTTTCTGGGTCACAAAATAAACTTTTAAGGTATTTTCATGCGAGAATGGTGCTGTGTAAACTTCAAATATCTGCTCGATTCATCAACACATCACATATTTGCATAAGTGCTCTAACGTTTTCTGAGATGCCTGTTAGCCTCCGAGCACTCTCTCCTGTACAGTACAAAATCGCTACATCGATCGCCAGCAGTGTGACTCTGAAGTGCTGTACTGTATGTTTGTACGTTTTTTCCCCAACAAACGCAACAATGTCGACGAAACGTTTTGCACCGTCAAAGGCACCTGTGGTAGGACCAAAAAGGCAGAGGAAGATAACTATTGCACAAAAAATTGGACTTATGATTCATTGATTCATTAATGTTGAATTCTCTGGCAGCTGCTCTATTCTCATGTTCTGTACCTGAAAACAAGGTTTGATCTTTGGTTTCATTCTATAATACTGGACTTATTTTTCTACAAAGGTTTGAACTTTGAGAGTGTTTAAACAAGAGAGAAAGTGTGAAAATGTTCGTGCGAGTCTAAGAAAAGTGTGTAGGGGGTTTTGTACAGCCTTAAAACATCTAAAATAATTGTAAAAAATAAAGTTGGTTACTTTGCGGATTTCACCTATCGCTGGTTATTTTCAGAATATAACACCTCCGATAAACGAGGGACCACTGTATACAAATACTGAGAAATATAAAATTTGAATACTTTCTCTCTTTTGCTCTGTTGCGCAGGGGAAAAAATATCGACAAGACGGTGAACATCATCTACAGATATATTCGGAGGAGACTGTGCATTGGTGGCATTTATGAAAGAACCATAACATCTATTACAATAATAATAACATTAGATGAAAGAGGACAACAATGGCTAAGTTTTTCTAAGTTGAACGGTATTGAAGGAGATAGCGACCAAAAAATATACGGAAGATGAAAAGTAGAAGAACAATACTGTGGATGCTTAATCAGCATCCACACTAATTATTGAAGGTCTGTGTAAAGATGTCATCTGATCCATAGATGGAGACATATCACACACGATTCTGGGAGCCTGTTCAGTCTGTTTTTCCTGCTCTTATCTTACAAGAAGGATGCAAGGGAGAAAAAACGGAAGTACAAGGGTCAGAGAGGTGATCTAATTAATGCAATTGAAATATTAGAACACCGTAAATGCTGAGTTTAAGTAAGGATACAATTTTATGATGTCATTTAGCTACATAGCTACAATCTATAAAATGTAAAAATAATGTAAATTTAATGGAATCAGGTTAAAAGAAATGTGCTTGGTTGATATACATTCAGTTTACACCAAACATGTTGTCATTGATGATTATTACTTTGAATAAATAAACCGTTGACTTTATATGTTTCAGGTGAAGTTTACTCAAGATTTTTGTATAATGAAGAAACTTTTTTGTGTGGTGTCATTAAAAATGGCCCAGTTGCTCATTCATAATGCTGTAAAATAAGTCTTTTGTTTTATAACCAAGTATTCCTTAAGAAAACAGGCGTCACTGCAGGACTATTGCTGTGATTCAAAATAGAAGTAAGGTGACAGGAGTAAGAAAGAGGAAGAGAGGATAAGTTATGAAACCATAAACAGTTTTGTTATGTTTGTTTTACTCTTTATGGGGAAGTTGAGAAGTCTTATTCGAAAGTAGCAACTCTCTGTATGACTGTAAACGATAGCTATCTCTGAAAAGCTTTGACATTTATTTTCTTGATTTGTTGATAATTACAAAATAAAAAAATGTTCACAAAAACAAGTGCGGTGTGACAAAGAATTGTGTGTTTATTGGAAGTGCCAGGATATTCCTGAACAAATTTCCTTAGAGAGTGCTCAGGCGTTTCTTTATCATTTTTCCGTAATCATGGATTGCAAGTAAAACAGCTTCCAGGATAACAGGCTAAGGGAAAGGGCAGCACAGGGAACAAAACACACTTTGGGTGTGATTTCAGTGCCACTTCCTTTGCTAAAAACAGAGGTCTTGCAAATAGCCTACTATGCACCATCAAGCACTGAGAACTTGTTTGAGTTGTGTTCATAGTCATGATGTGACTCCCCTGGACAGTGGGCTCAGTACACTCTCAGGATCCCAGCTGTAGGCTTGATAGAGGACTCAGCAACACAATAAGGTGGCATAAATGCCAAACAGATGTTGCTAGCCTCCACCTTCCACCCTATTACCCCCACAGCTATTGAAGGACAAGCTAGGCTTTTTAGATCTCTCTTGCATTTCAAAGGGGAGGTCAGGGTTTAGGCTCAGAGATCAGCAAGATAGTTGTTTTGCTGAAGTAATGCTGTTTGAAATTTTGTGAAGGCACACCCAGGCCTGATTACTGTCAGACCTGTTCAATCAAAAAAAAAATACTTAAATAGAACCTGTGTGACAAACTGAAGTAGGCTTAAAGATCTCAAATAGCTGCACGAGCAAAAGAAACAGCTGACAAACAAATTCAATTCAGTTTTATTTATATAGCGCCAAATCACAACAACAGTCGCCTTAAGGCGCTTTATATTGTAAGGTAGACCCTACAATAATACATAAAGAGAAAACCCAACAATCAAATGACCCCCTATGAGCAAGCACTCTGGCGACAGTGGGAAGGAAAAACTCCCTTTTAACAGGAAGAAACCTCTGGCAAAACCAGGCTCAGGGAGGGATGGTCATCTGCTGCGACCGGTTGGGGTGAGAGAAGGAAGACAGGATAGAAGACATGCTGTGAAAGAGAGACAGGGATTAATAACAAGTATGATTCAATGCAGAGAGGTCTATTAACACATAGTGAGTGAGAAAGGTCATGCATCATGGGAGTCCCCCAGCATAACTAAGGGAGGATTCAGGGTCACCTGATCCAGCCCTAATTATATGCTTTAGCAAAAAGGAAAATTTTAAGCCTGATCTTAAAAGTACAGATACTGTCTCCCGAATCCAAACTGGAAGCTGGTTCCATAGAAGAGGGGCCTGAAAACTGAAGGCTCTCCCTCCCATTCTACTTTGAAATACTTTTAAATAAGAACAACAAGTAAGCCTGCAGTGCAAGAGCGAAGTGCTATAATGGGGTGATATGGCACTACAAGGTCATTAAGATAAGATGGGGAATGATTATTTAAGACCTTGTATGTGAGGAGCAGGATTTTGAATTTAATTCTGGATTTAACAGGAAGCCAATGAAGGGAAGCCAATACAGGAGTACAGCCAATACAAACAAAGTAATTGACATCTATCAGCCTGGGTTACAGAGCCATGTATAAGGCTTTGGAACTCTAGTGAATCACAGTGAGAGCCATTATCCACTAACAAAGAAAACTTGGCCCAGTGGTGAACCTTAAAAGGAGTGGCCAGCCTACCAAAATTACTCCAACTCATCGGAGAGGTCACAAATGAACCCGGAACAACATCTAAAGAACATCTAAAGAAATCCCATGGGAGGGTTTTGAGGAGAAAAGAACTTTTTGGAAGGTTTGAGTCTGGTGTAAAACTAATACAGCATTTCATAAAAAGAACATCATACCAACAATCAAACATGATGGTGGTAGTGTGATGGTCTGGGGCTGCTTTGCTGCACCGGGACCAAGACGATTTGCTGTAATTGATGGAACTATGAATTCTGCTGTCTACCAGGAAATAATGAAATATTATATCGAGCCATCAGTTCGTGCAGCAGGACAATGACCTGAAATACACTGGCAAGTCCACCTCTGAATGGTTAGAGTGGCCCTGTCAAAGTCCAGACTTAAATCTGGCTGAGATCCTTTGGCCTTTTGACCTTGAACAGACTATTCATGCTCGGAAACCCCCCGGGGTTACTGAATTAAAACAACTCTGCAAAGAAGAGTGGACCAATGAGCCAGTGTTATGAAAGACTCCTTATCTTCTGGTTATCACAAACACTTGATTGCAGTTTGTTCCAAGAGTGGCACAACCAGTTACAAGGTTTGGATAACTTTTCCCCCCTCTAAATAAAATAAACGCTCGAAAAACTACATTTTGCATTTACTCTGGTTATTTTTGTGTCATTAATTATTTTTTGATGGAATCTGTAAGTGAGACAAATAAGCAAAAAAAAGAAAAAAAAACTCAGAAGGGGGCAAATACTTTTTAACAGCAGTGTATGTGTGTTATTAGTTATCTATGGTGGAAAAAACTACCACAGAGTACACACTCTGAAACATGAATCACCCAGAGTCAACACATGACTGTTGTACAACTTTACATTAAATATGTTTTCATATTTTGGCGCTTTGACATTCTTGTATACAGAAACGGTCACACCAATAAATCATATTTCAACTTTAATGGACCCATTAAGCAAAAAAAAAAAAAAAAAGTAACTAATGCTTGATTAAAGTATACAACACCTGCAGGCGCTCACAGAGCAGTGCTGCTGTTAGGTAACATTTTTCAATCTAAGATGTGACATGTCTTAGGCCTCTTTAACATCTATTTCACTGCATGTTCATGTGTGATTTTTGACAGGTTTGGAAGAATTTATGTCTTTAAGCTTCCAATAATGCACTTACTAAAGAGAGAGTGTGTGTGGGTTTGAACAAGTTAATATTCAATGGCCCTGGTCATCAGTATGCCTGTCTGGTCTTGTTTTCTGCTTTCTCCACAGGATCATTGAGTTACCCTGCTGCCTTGGGCTTAAGATGAGGAGCTGAATTCCTCAGTCTGTATTTCCTAACACGGATAGGTCAGTAATCAGCTCAAACCATTTTTCTCTTTGAAATCTCTGAAATCTTACCACACAGACACACACACTGAGCATTTGGAGCACTTAACTACCTGTGGTTGTTGTTGCCACTGATTTTTGGTCACATGTGAAGTCTTTGAGAAGATAAAACTGATTAATTGGCTCCCGGAGTTGGATTTTTATTTATGTATTCACTTGCGCTCAGCTTTGGCCCTTCCTGCGCCATTCTTTCAGTTTTTTCCCCCCTCCACTCGGTTTCCCTAGCAACCAGGGCTCCAATCACCCGGCCAGCTGCAGATTAGTTCAGCAGTGGGGGGTTTAGGTGGGTGGGAGGAGTTGTGGTGGGGGGGGAGGGGGGTGATGATGGAAAATGAAGAAGGAGGAGAGAGAGCGAGAGGAGGAAGGAAGAAGGGGAGGGGGTGGCTCGAGGGAAGGAGGGGTGGGAAAAGTTTGAGAAGGGGCGAGAGAGAGAGAGCGAGTCAGTGTCACTGAGAGATAGGGAGTCTCTGAGTGTGCGTTTACGGCATAAGGAGCCGTAAAGGTTTTAGTTCGCAGGCAGAAGACTGAAGAACAGAGGAGGAGGAGGCATATCCCCAACTTTGTGACTTTTTCAGAGTATTTTTTGTACCCTGCACCCAGTGTCTTTTTTCTGTGTGTATACGTGGGAGGTACTGACAAGGGCAATGCAAAGTGAGAGAAGTGAGAGGCAGGGGTAAGGCTGCTCAAACTTCAGGAAGAGAGAGAGAGGAAGAAAGGCAAAATACTCTGATGCAAAGGAAGCATGCAAGTGGATGCTGTCTTCTGCGGGGTCAGGATTCGCAAAATGAGAAACTGCCCCAGGAGCACTTCACCAGGGCTCACCCAGCTCAGAAAGGTAAGATTTCATTTCTCACATGTTTCTATAAATTATTGTTTTTACTGAACTAAGTGAAAACTTTTTTCCTGGGAAGCTACTGCTACTTTTGGTTTTTGTTTTTTTTTTTAAATTAGTATTGGCAAAGGATTTAAAGCAATCTTTGTGCGTTTACAAGTCGTCCTCACATATAATGCTTGTTTGTATAAAGAAAGCGCGTCCATGTTTCTTCAATGCAATATGTACGACAGAAGTTAGGGTATGGTTTCCTCTGAATTTTTATGAGTCACTGGTTATCCCGGACTGCTTTGGCTGCAGTTAAGGTATCCTGAGTGTTGCTCAAATAGTCAGTCAAAAAAACATCTGAATCAAGTCCACGGATCTCAGCTCTCTGGACCTCTGTGAGCTGTTTGTGCACATGCGTGCTCAACGGTTGTCAGCTCTCAGCGTTTATTAAATGAAAACAGCGTGTGGGTAGATGGTCTGGTGACAATTTGGATAATGGTCAAAGTGTGTGCTGCATTCCAAACTTGGCTTGTTAAGGGAGAGAGAGAGAGACAGAAAAGAGGGGATAAGTGAGATGAGCATTCTTCGTGGTGAACAAAGGCACCTCTTCATGCATTGCTTGTGTTGTTGTGAGGGGGCAAGCTTGGGTGGAAACCTCAGGTAGTTCCAGAAAAATGTCAGCTTACCAATATCGGGAAATGATCTGTATGCACGAGTATGCATTAGTGAGAGTTTGGAGCTGGGATAAAATGTCATTACACTTGAGAGCCTGCAGTTCATATGTTATAATATACTGTATGTGCTGTAGTCATTAAACAGAGGTCCACAACAGTACTTTTCTTCTTTTCAGTTTTTCCTGTTTAGCAACCTTTTATCTTTGGACTCTGGTTCACAGGACAGTGTGGATTATGTAGATATCCACATCAATAGCTGTTAAGTATCTCTTTAAATATATAGACAAGTTGCACAGTAACCATGGAGAAACAGAAAACAACCAGAAGGAGTCTTTTTTTAAAAAAAGAATGAATGAAAATATAGTGCATCACAATGTTGGCTATGCTGCAAAGTGAATATGTGGCATGGCTGTAAAAAGAGTATTTAATACTACAAAATCACCACCTACATATAAAGAGGTCACCGTTGTGAATTATTGTTAAACTATAACTTACTGTAATATGTTGATATGTCCCAGGAGATAATAAAAAAAGCACCATGATGTTAAATTCACTGTAAACAAACACAGTCTTGTTTATCTTCTTTCTCAGCAAAATTCTTGAATGCATTTCCTACCTCTTAAAACAACATTACAAAATTTTATTTGTTTGGAAATATTCCGAAACTTGCTGGAGAAACTTCATCTTTCCATCATTGTTGTACTGATGATATGTGGTATTGCCAAGAAAGCGGAACGCCAGCCGTAACATCTCCTCTCCGTTTCCTTCAGCAAATATGGTTGCTTTTTGTGTTGAAAGCCAGTTGAAGTAGAAATGCCCATATAAGGCGGTTATATTTGTCTGTCCTTTGCACCTATGTAGTCTAAAGATGCAGCTACCAACCATACGTGGTAGCATTAGCTCATAACTTTGCGCTCCACCTTGTTATCCAAACGTGAATACTTCTGTCTCATAAAAACAACGCATTCTATGGCGTGCACACGCAGGATGAAAAACACTGCTCTACTATGCCACTAGTGGTCAAAGAGACAATAATAAGTTTGATACAGTACTTTCTGTTTCAAAGCAGATTGTAAAACTGAAGGATCGTCTGCCATGTCCTGTAAGCAAAGGATGGCTATCAGTCAGCCAATATAATCCATCCCAGTGGATTCCTCAAGTCTCCTCGAGTATTTCAGTCTGTTGGGTGATCATTAAACCCAAGAACAAAATCCTTGGAACATGCAGCACTGGAATATTTATATTTCTGACTGAGGCGCAGCCAAACTTTTTTTTTCCTGTACTTTAGGTTCACTTAAATGGGTAAGGCTGGGACGTTTATTGAATTGAGAATGGCTGACTCCCCCAGCGTTGCAGAGAGAAGGTTTATAGAGCTGGAGATAAAGACACAGGGACCATCTGTCTGCTAGTCAGCAAACTTATAATAAGTGAGCTGCAGTCTTTTCCTGTAAACACATTGTGTCTGTCTCTGTGTTTGTGTCTGGTAGTAGTGTTACTATCATACACACACTGGCCTGGCAGATTGGATTTTTGCATTCTGAGTTAAGATCGGAGGCTAATTGCCTTCATGGCTGCGGTGTAAGACAATATGCACTGTAGAGGAAAAGTCAGCACTTGTGACTTTGCATTCATCACACAGGATTTCTACCCTCCCTATTTTTCAGTCATGCCCCTCCTCTGTTACTCATTTTTGCTCTCAGCCATTTGCTCCACTTTTCCCTGTTTGACTTTTCACACCAAAATCCTGACACACTCATATCCATGTTATTTTCACTCAGCGTCCATCTATGTGTTCCCTCATGATAAACACACTTAGACACATCAACACATGCAAAGCACAAGGGCTTAAATCTACTCAGAGAATGTTTCATCAGCATGTATTCATTGTGTGTGTGTGTTTGGGGGGGGGGGGGTCCTGAATTCTGAAACACCAGATGTTTAGTATTGTGACAAATTGGTCATCTTTCATGAGTGCACTGGCTTGTTTTTTTTTTTACTTGGATGCATACTGAAGTGGAGAAATAAGTCTTGATTCATTGGAATGACTCACTAGAGTACGAGTACATCCAGGAAAGCAGCGTTTTAGCTCCGTGCTGACGCAAAGGTCTCTATTTTGCAAGAAAGTTAACTGTTACGGACCTGTTTTTACGCGGACCCACACTTTTCATGGATTTGTTTTGCAAATGTATCAGACAGCTGTGCACACATGAAGCCCGTGCACATATCTGTGTACTGCAGTTTCACTGTATTGTGTGCATATTTTAGCAGTGTTTCTCTGTGTGTGTGTGTGTGTGTGTCCGTGACATCTGTCTCCTCTATTGTTTTCAACTCCAAAAAGTGACAGCAGGCCTTTAGGAGGTTACGGCCCATCCACCCCTCCTCTTATAGGCGCTCTGCTCTTGACAGCTGCTCCGCAGGGTGGCGTGCAACTTAAAGACCCCCCCAGGCCAATCTCCTACAGCCGCCGTTGTTACCACAGTGACATACCCTGAAAGAACAAGCGATGGTCAAAGAATTCCTCTGGTTTCCAAGTTGTGGTGGCAGTGGGCATTTATCTGTGATGTTGTTAGATGGCCATGGGTTTAATCATAGTAAAAAAAAAAACAACCTTTGATACCTCCTCTCTCTCTCTCTCTCTCTCTCTCTCTCTCTCTCTCTCTCTCTCTCTCTCTCTCACACACACACACACACACACACACACACACACACACACACACACGGATGCAAGAATAATTCGTACCATCTTAGAGACCTGGAATCCTGTTTCAACTCACATAAATGCATATATTTATATTTATAATGCATACCATCACACTGGATACTGGAGTCATTTATCCAGTTGGCAGCTGGCCATATAGCTTTCAAGTTCACCCGTAACCTTGACACAAACACACACAAATACACACAGAGAAATCTGGGTGCCCCCAGCCTCTCGCATGCAAGCTGTCGCTCTGTCTGGCATCTTCTCTCTCTTTCAATGTCTGACTTATATTAAAAAGAGCTCTGACCACAGCCAGAGGGAAAATGGTTGCTGTGACACTAATTGGAACGTTTAACAGGACATGGCATGCCGAATTTCTGTCCTGCTGCGCTGTTTACATAGACAGCGGTGCAGAATGTGAATCTCTAGCAGAGAGATGGGCATAGACAGAGGCAGCTGCAGCTGGATGGCAGGTTGTTAGATGTGGCCTTGGAAAATCATCACGGGAAAACCAGTGCTGACAACCACCATCCAAACCAAAGTGCCAGCCCCGTGTGGCTTTGTAGCCTGTGCCCGTTGGCGGCGTGTGGCATAAACCCGAACACACACATGCACGCACATGCGCACACACATGCAGAAAAACAGGCGCAGACAGATTCAAACAAAGACATGGAAATACAGGCGAGAACGTTTACAGCCTCACTGGTACAAAACCTTTCCATGCACATCTACAAACACTGTGTTTAAGAAGAAACATGCATTTACTCTTTGCTTAACATCCCCAACTTGGTGGGAGTAAAAAACATACTTGTAGGTGGAGAAGGCTGCAGTCTGGAAAGGAATGTGTCCATCTGGGTTCAAAGTGTAATTATAATGTGGCTGTACACCTCATTGATTTGGGCTCAGGTTGCCTTGTTATGATGGGCATTCCAAGCAAAGTGGGAAAAGGTTAGTGCACAGTTTGAATCTCTTCTCTTTTCTAAATTTACAGGTTGTTTACCTGTGAATTTAGTGATCTACTCTAAAATGACAATTAAAACAATACTTTATCTGGACCTGGAGCTGGAGATTTCATCAAAGTGTAACAACATAATGAGTAGATGCCCCAGACAATCTGCAGACACAGAGCAGCTTTGATCATACCAAATCACATCTAAGCACTGTCTTGTTAGATGGAGAGAAAGTAGTAGTTGTCTCTTTGTCTGTCTCCAGCTTAATTATGGTTTTCATAATGTAATTTCTGTATTTTATTGCAATACAGTTCAAAGCTTTATTGGCTGGTTTGCAGTTCTAGTTTAGCAATATTTAACTAAAAAAACAGAATACATTTTTGCACAAGTTTCTTCTTTGTAAGTTTTTCAGTGACTCTGGTATCATACAGAAATTATAAATCAGTTAGATGAACTGACAAAATGAAACACCTTTCTTCTTGAAGACACGAAAGCGGAAATGCACGTCTTTACATCAGTTTACTTTGGCTTGCTCCGCTGGTGCTAAACTCTCTTCATCCACCGGCGCGCTCGGCCCAGGCTCGCAGTTGTCGGTCAAGGGGTGTGTGGAGGTCAAAAACGTCAGCTCTGACTCTGGAGTTTGCACTCCAGAAGAGCACTTTCCCAAGCTCTCGCCTTTTTCAGCTCCCCCAGGGATTGGCGGCGAATTACAAAAATCTGTTTCTGTGCAGGCATGCAGAGGAGCAGGGGATGGGATGGGGGGGTGGGATCTCTGGTGGGAATTCTCAAGTGAAACCCTTAAAATATGAAACCGTGAAAAAAACAGGAAGGAGAAAGAACGAGAGAGAGAGAGAGGATTTTTTGACATTGGAGCTCAACTCAGAGACTGTGGCTTTGAGGAGAAATTTGATCAGGGGCCCAGAGGATAATGTTAGTGTGCTCAAGAAGCCAGGTTATTGTTGAAAGGATGTGTAAGTCCACTCACTGCAGCACATTCGCGCAGGCTGAAGCTTTCTCCGAGAGGAAAGGTTTTACCATTAGGCTCAAGAAACCCACATTGTGTGTCAGCACAGTATAATATCAGATAGCCATAAATGCTGCTTACTGTTGGATGTGTTTTCCCCACATGAATTATGGCGTATAAAGTGACGCTTCCTCGCATGTCTGTAAAATCCTGGCCCCTTGGGTGCTGTTGATAGCAGAGCCAGGTCTCAGGTGTCATGCCCTGGGATTGTTTCCATCTCTTCGAGGGCTTGGTAAAACATAGACATCTATGGTTGTGTGACAGCAGTAAGTGTGCGTAAGAGGCGCCTCTATCGCTATGCTACTTGCGGGTGTTAAGAAATCATCCGCTGAAATTCATCACATCAAATAGAAAGTCTCATTGCCTTTTGTTTGGCAAGATTTCCTGTCAAAGACCATACTTACTATGTAAGTGATAATTTATATGAGCTGCAACTACAGGTGCTCCTAGACCGAGACCTTGTTTCTTAGCATAGGGCAATCCCATTGTATTTGTGGGATAGGAGCTGAATGTTTTACATTTTAATTTCTAACCTCTGCACATCTGGTGAGTCACTGAGTAGTTTGTGACTATCAGATTGTCTTTTTCTGACACTCCTTCCTTGAGTTTGGTGTTGAAAATGTGTTCTGTCTTTTGTCCTGTCTCTATCCCCTCAGCGCCAGCTGGTTGTGGCAGATGGCTGCTTCTCCCTGAGCCTGGTCCTGTCTGAGGTTACTTCCTGTTAAAAGGGAGTTTTTCCTTCCCACTGTTGCCAAGTGCTTGCTTATAGGGGGTCATTTGATTGCTGGGGTTTTCTTTCTAGTGTTGTAGGGCCGTTACATTACAAAGTGAAGTGGCTCGAGGCAATTGCTTTGTGATTTGGTGCTATATAAACAAAACAGAATTGAATTGAACTGAAAAATGTCATTCTAGTTATGCAGAAAATCCCAAAAGCACTTTTTGAGCACTTTGAGATTTAAACTACATTCTTCCAGGTTTGCTCAAACTAAAGTGGTGTATTAGCTGTAAAGGTACCCTATTTTGGACTTAACAGGGACAATGTTATGGGGGTAATGTAGGCCAAACTGAAAGCTGAAAATTGGCCTTGGAATGAGTTGGCAAGGTCTTTGGTCTTTGGAGCCAGAAGGGTAATTGGGAGCAGACTGGGGATGAGTCAGAGCTGTGCTGATGGGAGCTTTGTGTCAGTGGACAGGAGGGGCTGACAAGTCCATGGGAGGGATTTGGCGAACAGATGCTCCACCTCTGCAAGGAGAAGAAATACGACACGCTTTCCCAGATGGGGGGATAGAAAGAAAAAGAGATTTGTTTGCTATGCCTACAAGTCAGGCTCATCATCCTTCACTTCTATTTTTTCTTCTCATTTTGTTCACGAAGCTTTTCTTCACTGATGGAGATAGTTAATGCCTCTTAGTAGCCTCTGAGCTTGTGTTGTTGATTAGTAAAATCCATTGTTAAGATGGAGGAAATACTTCATTTTGCAATTTTCCACCGGGTCAGTTGAGTTTTTAAAAAGAAAGACTCAGAGGATCAATCTGATTTTCAGCATTTATCTTGCAAACAGTGTTTAAACGTTCTCCCAAACATAATCACAATATCACATTTAAGTCTTTAGTGTACGACTGACCTGCTAACCACATGAAAAATGGAAGCCACAAATTCTAATGGAGTTAAAAGCCTGAGATGAATCATTTATAAACTCTTGACAAGTGGAGATCAAGTGCGAAGGACTTTTGGGGAGGATTTTGCTGAGCTTGTGTGGAGTTTTCCTTCTGCTTGTTGCCATTTTGACCTTGTGGTAGCCAAAGTTGTCCCATTTATCAAAAGCAAACCCAAGTTCTTACTGTATGGGGTGAATTTGTAAGCAGAAACACTTTGTGCGGAAAAGCCCAATGACTTCATTTCAGGAGGTTGCTCTTACTTAAGCTTCCGGCGAACTGAATCACATTTCCTATTCATATGAGTGCACAAAGACAAACAAATAAATAAGTACTCACTTGATGTGTGAAAAAGCCTCACAAATGGTGTCGCATTCTGTTGCATGGCTGTGCCTTCACGCCCTAATTGCGCCTGCAGTGGCTTTCTTTGTCACCCCAGTCATAATTAAGATTTGTTTACATTTTCTGAGGTAATATTTTGGTCCATGATCCCAGCTCCCAGTGGGATAGACTCTAGACACCAGTCATCGGGAGTCTCTTGTTAAAAATGACAACCACAATAACAAGAAATGCTATACAGTGGGGCAAAAAAGTATTTAGTCAGCCACCGATTGTGCAAGTTCCCCCACTTAAAATGATGACAGAGGTCAGTAATTTGCACCAGAGGTACACTTCAACTGTGAGAGACAGAATGTGAAAAAAAAATCCATGAATCCACATGGTAGGATTTGTAAAGAATTTATTCGTAA
The DNA here is from genome assembly GCF_963969265.1 of Rhamphochromis sp. 'chilingali'. Classification (NCBI taxonomy): domain Eukaryota; kingdom Metazoa; phylum Chordata; class Actinopteri; order Cichliformes; family Cichlidae; genus Rhamphochromis; species Rhamphochromis sp. 'chilingali'. Next base: position 51,167,520 of record NC_137930.1, on the reverse strand, counting down.
ATTAGGGTGGAAAATAAGTATTTGGTCACCTCAAACATGGAAAATCTCTGGCTCTCACAGACCCGTAACGTCTTCTGTAAGACGCTTTTCTGTCCCCCACTCGTTACCTGTATGAATGGCACCTGTTTAAACTCATCATCTGTATAAAAGACACCTGTCCACAGCCTCAAACAGTCAGACTCCAAACTCCGCCATGGCCAAGACCAAAGAGCTTTCGAAGGACACCAGGAAAAGTATTGTAGACCTGCACCAGACTGGGAAGAGTGAATCTACAACAGGCAAGCAGCTTGGTGTGAAAAAATCAACTTCGGGAGCAATCATCAGAAAATGGAAGACATACAAGACCACTGATAATCTCCCACGATCTGGGGCTCCACGCAAGATCTCATCCCGTGGGGTCAAAATGATCATGAGAACGGTGAGCAAAGATCCCAGAACCACACGGGGGGACCTGGTGAATGACCTGCAGAGAGCTGGGACCAAAGTAACAAAGGTCACCATCAGTAACACACTACAACGGCAGGGAACCAAATCCCGCAGTGCCAGACGTGTTCCGCTGCTGAAGCCAGTGCATGTCCAGGCCCGTCTGAAGTTTGCCAGAGAGCACATGGATGATACAGCAGAGGATTGGGAGAATGTCATGTGGTCAGATGAAACCAAAGTAGAACTTTTTGGTATAAACTCAACTTGTCGTGTTTGGAGGAAGAAGAATACTGAGTTGCATCCCAAGAACACCATACCTACTGTGAAGCATGGGGGTGGAAACATCATGCTATGGGGCTGTTTTTCTGCCAAGGGGACAGGACGACTGATCCGTGTTAAGGACAGAATGAATGGGGCCATGTATCGTGAGATTTTGAGCCAAAACCTCCTTCCATCAGTGAGAACTTTGAAGATGAAATGAGGCTGGGTCTTCCAACATGACAATGATCCAAAACACACCGCCCGGGCAACAAAGGAGTGGCTCCGTAAGAAGCATTTGAAAGTCCTGGAGTGGCCTAGCCAGTCTCCAGACCTCAACCCCATAGAAAATCTGTGGCGGGAGTTGAAAGTCCGTGTTGCTCGACGACAGCCCCAAAACATCACTGCTCTCGAGAAGATCTGCATGGAGGAATGGGCCAAAATACCAGCTACTGTGTGTGCAAACCTGGTAAAGACCTATAGTAAACGTTTGACCTCTGTTATTGCCAACAAAGGTTATGTTACAAAGTATTGAGTTGTATTTTTGTTATTGACCAAATACTTATTTTCCACCCTGATTTACGAATAAATTCTTTACAAATCCTACCATGTGGATTCATGGATTTTTTTTTTCACATTCTGTCTCTCACAGTTGAAGTGTACCTCTGGTGCAAATTACTGACCTCTGTCATCATTTTAAGTGGGGGAACTTGCACAATCGGTGGCTGACTAAATACTTTTTTGCCCCACTGTATATGCGACATTAGAAATATAACAATGGATACAATGGTATATTTAGAATGGACTGATAAGCAAAAACACACACACAGGGAGAAATTAATTGTTTATGGTATCCCCCCACAGTTCCTGTCTGCTTTTGAGGCTAACCCAGTTTCAATGCTGTCTCACGTCCATCCTCCTCTTACAATGGAGGGAGAGGGCCAAGGGGACACACCACAGCGGGGCAGGGGGATTATCAATGGGTTTGGACAGCACGTTGCACAATGTGTGTGCATATGTGTGTTTGTCGGTGAGTGGGCACTTTCCAGGCTTGTAAAAGTGTTTCTGTGCGTGGCCAAATATTGTACACGGGCACTCATAGTCAGAGTCTTTCTGTTTGGATTTTCTCCAAGGCCTTGCTATGGAATCAGCTTGGAAAAGCAGCAGGGGCCCTGAACAGGACACAAAGAGAGAAGCAGAGAGAGGGAGACTGCAGAGTTGTGATAAAATTCCATTTTTTATTTGCCAGACCATCTCCTCCTCTTCCTCTCTGTACATTTTTTCCTTTACCATCAAACCGTTCTGCCCTACTTCTTTAAGAATCAGGCACAACCTTTCCAAGCCCTGCAAGGGCTCAAGGCAGCGTGCCAGTTGGGATTCCTAACATATGCCTCACAATAAATTGGCTCTACATGATTTCTGCTTTCTGTATGGAAGAGAGTGGGCAAAGTATTAAACCCCGCCCCCTTTTTCCTTTGCTTCTTCCTCTGCATCATACTTTGCTCCCCGCAACTTTAAGACTAAGTAGGAATGAAAGAGCGGTAATGAAAGAGAGAAATAAAAGAGTGAAGGACGGTTAGGAAAAAAACCACCAAGTTTGCCATTCCAGAAGAACCTGGCTAAATGTGCAGTGGAGTGTTAAATTGATCACAGGCACGGCTTTGGCACGTCGTATACTGAACCACATCATGTAAGGGATACGGTCTCCAGCTCTGCCTTGGTTGCAGAAAGAATCAGAAGAACATGAATGATCGTCTCTTCTTTACTTGCTATAACTCACATTTTGGGCAATAATTTTTTTAGTGTTATGTAAAGGCTAACTCCAGTAGTTTATCCACCCAAAGTTACTTTGCTGTATTTACTCCAAGCTGTGATATCTGTGAAATGAAGTGTGAGCTCTGAGTAATTTTGTCCTTTTTAGGTATTTCGCAGTGACAGAGAGAAAAGAACAAGTTTGGGGAAGGACAAGTGAGGAATGATGATGTCATGGTGTTAGCTGTTCCTGCAGGGCTGGACAGAGAGACGGAGAGGAGGATGAAATCTTTATGAGAAGCAGCTGTAGAGAAGAGGCAGACAGGCCTCCCGAGTTTGATAACAGCAGCCGGCCCACAGCTTGCTGACAGTGACTTAAAGGTCTGATGAAGCAGAGAGTGAAACACTGACAGCACCCCCTGCATAGAGTCTGATAAAGGTTTCATTCCAATAGCAACATTTTGTCAAGTTATCACCAAATATCAACACCTGAGATGATTTTTGGAGCAAAAGTACAAAAAAAATAATATTCTGCCAAGTTAGAAAAGTAAGACTGGTAATATCACTGTCTGAATGCATAAAAATATATTTGCACTTCATAGCAAAGACTAGGTCAACTTCTATATATGTGTGAATGTGTGTGTGAATGGGTGGATGACTGGTTGTGTAAAGCGCTTTGGGGTCCTTAGGGACTAGAAAAGCGCTATACAAATACAGGCCATTTACCATTTACCATATATGACTAGTCAAACAAGTAGATCCTTGCGTAGAAAATTTGTGTAAGCATCAATACATTGTCATCAAATAATTGAGTTCAGCATCATCTATGAAAGGACTGCTGTGTGTCTAGCTGGGTAATTTTTTGTGCTTGCTAACATATATCATATAACATATAACAGCATACCTTGGAAAAACACTTGATGTAGGGATTACTCAAAATTCTTAGCAAACCACAAGACTTCTGAAACAGTGTCTCCAAAGTGGACATGTTTGGCCATAATGCACAGCGACACATTTTGCAAAAATCAAACAGAGCATGTCAGCACAAACACCTCACACCAACTGTCAAGCATGGTGAAACTTTTGGAGGGGTGAATATTTAGGATATTTCACAGCCATAGGACCTGGGCACCTTGCATTCATTGGGTTGATCATAACCTCCTCTGTATAGCAGTATAGCAAGTATTCTACAGTCAAATGTGAAGCTGTCTTTGACAGCTGATAATGATAATGGATAATGATCCAGAGCACAGCAGTGAATCTGCAAAAGAATGTCTGAAAAAGAAAACAATCAAGGTGTTGGAATGGCCCAGACCTCAACCTGATTGAAATGCCAGGACTTTGAGAGAGCTGTGCATAAATGAATGGCCGCAAACCCGAATGAATTGAAAAATAAGTGTGGGCCAAATTTGTTCCATGATGATACAAGAGAGTGATGAAGTCACGCAAAAATAGTTACTAATGATTATTATTATACTTAGATTTTCACAGAGTGCTTCTGCATTTTGGCTTATTTTTAGTAAATAAAGAATTACACCGTGCAATATGTCACTTTTTCGTTGTGTTTACCTAATTTTAAGACCTGGTAAGCACTGGACCATTATACCTGAGAACTGAGAGGCTTTTTACCACAACCATAAACATGTTTAAAAACTGTTCTCTCTCTTATATGTACATTTACCATTATATTCAGCGTGTATTTTTTGACATTTAGCAACATAAGCAACATCCCTCTCTCTGTGGTATATTTTCGGTGTGTTTATGTGAATCTGTCCGTGTCCAGATACCGAGGGCCCATCTGCTGATAAAATCTCCCACGGGGTTTGTTATGCAACTGATGCTTGGCTCTGATGCCCTACCTCTGACACCAGCTTCTGTTATCTTTTAAGGTTTAAAGGTTTAAAGGTATTTAGTGCTGTGTAGTGTTTACCAACCACCAAGACTCTTTCCATCCTGAGTCCATGACTGCTTTGAAATTTGTCCTTTGTTAGATATATTTTTGTCATTGATTTTTTCTTCAGATCGCTGGATGAATAATATAAATATTAGAAACAGCAATAGAGTCAGTGCATGACAGAATGCAGCAGAAGTACTGTTTGTAGATAAATCACTTGGTATCCAAACCATAATTGTCATAAACATCAGACAATTATCTCCATTCCAGGCGATTTTCCCCTCCTGTGTCATCCACGCAGCTGAGGATGAATAGTACTCCTTCCATTTCCTCTGCCCCACATGTGCAGCCTGTCACACATCACAGGACAGAGGCTGAAGGGGGCGGGGCAGGTAGAGGTCTTTTGGGTCGCAGTTTCCCCGTGATGTTTTTATTGGTCTCAGCAGATGACTTCCCTCAACCTCTGCATTGTTATGGCGGCCATCTTTTTTTCTAGAGGTCAGCGTTAACAATGGCTGCCAATAGATGTTGCAGACAAAAGCCTTAGCACCCTCCCAGAAAAGTTTCCTCAGTAACCGAATGCTGTAAAACCAGCAATGCTGTCGAATTTACCGCTTTTACAAGCTGTGAATACAATACACTGCTGCTCGTCAGGTTCAGGCAAGTGCTGGGAAGCGCATCAGTCAAAATGTTAGAATCCAGTAAGACAGAATCGCGTGAAAATACCAAATTACCTTTTAAGGCTGAGAATTTTGGCCTTGGGGATCCTAACAATGAAGTGGGACAGCCTAAAAGCATGCACTGTTTTCACAGTGCAACAGTATACTCATATTTTTCTTTGCAATATCTACTTTCCTCTTTGGCTTTGACAACCCCTGTCTCTCCAGCTGCACCACCACTGCTCTCCTCTGTTCCTGTCTTCCATCCACCCCACCCCCTTCCCCCTCGTGACATGCAACGCCCTTCTGCAACACAGAAAAGAATTAAATCGTAAAAGTTTTACAGTTTAATTACGGCATAACATCCCTGTGGAAGTCTTCATGCTTCTCCGCGCCCACCCTCTTTTCCATGCTGGATTTCTATTCTTCGTTTCTTTTTTGGGGTTTTCTTGTAAGAAGAAAATAATCAGGTGGGGGAGGAAGAAAAAAAATCACTTGATGTTTCTCCTCAAACATGTGACCCCGCTCAGCTCACAGCTGAAAATAATTTGGGCCTACAGGCCAGTGGATGGCTGATGCAAACCTCCCTCCTCCTCCTCCTCCTCCTCCCTCGGGGGCTAGGCTTCGGACTGATGGGGAGCTAAACACAAAAGAATGAATGGCTTGAGCTGTGGGCAAAAGCTAGAAGCTAAAAAGGATGACACATTGTTCCTGTGGTCAGCTTCTAATCAGACCAGACCACAACTCTTCCTCATACTCCATTTGCTCTTTCATTCTCAAAGAGGAAAACACATAAAGCAAAAACCTGAGGGCTATTTATGCTATTAGCTCAGGGAAGAGTTCAGCTATTTATATTATTTTGCAATTTACTTTTTTTTCATTTGATATTTTGACTTTTTTTTTTGGAGTCTCCCCCCTCACTAGCAGTTAGGACAACAATTTGTGGAATTTGGGTCAATTTGGCTCACATACCCCTCAGAGAGGGAGAGCCAGGCCAGGAAATGTTTAACGGCCTGCAAACACCTCTAAGTATCCGAGCACATGTGGTAGAAGTCAAACACATAAATCTGCGTGTGGGCCTGGCATATGGACTCCTTGGCAGGATGTAGAAGTCTATGTAGGTGTATTTTCATATGGGGTTTTGTGTTTGGCTATGCAGCAGGGTGGCAATGCATGTATTAGTGGCTTTGTGAATTTACTGTAGAATTAAAAGCATGAATACAGCAGGACTTGGCCCTGAACTATCTCTTTTTTTCCTTGCGTCTACTACTACTTGCCAGAAGCAAAAGGCCAGGGCCTATTGCTTCATGCCAGCCCTCCACCAGTGTTTACAGGCCAAGCAATGAGCACTGTGCACCAGTGGCTCCAGTTCAGTGTTGCATATGGATGGCCTTGCTGCGCTCCAAGTGGATCTGGTTTCATTGTGCGCTGACAAATGGACCCAGTAATAATTTAAAACTGAGCACGTCCCCTCACCCTCGCATCGGCACTACTTTCCTGTGATAAACAACAGCAGGAAAATGTGTGGCTGGAAGATAGACAACAAATTACGGAAGCTCTTGTCAGAAATGAAAGGAGTAATGTGCAAAAACAAAATGTGTGTGTGTGCTGCAGTGCATCAGAAATCTGATCTGGCAAATGCAAAAAAGGGCAAAACGCTGAGGATAACATAAAAAGTTGAGTGCTCCTGTCTCACCACCGCCGATATAATCCTAATGGATCTTAATTGCATTACAGTGTGGTTCTCTTTTCTTTTTTTGTATTTTTCCATAATGCCACATGGCTAATGGGAACCTAATATGCCTGTTGGCTGTTTAGGCGTTTTTCAGTGCTATTCTCCAATTACTGACCAAGTGAGGAATGGTAGTTTGGTGGTATTCCATGCAGTCTGTGAGGTCTGCTTTTCTGCAGCTGTCTTCAAAAAGGAGTTTTAAAATAAGAGATTTGTTTGAGCCATTTGGTAGTTTACTTTCACACACCACTCCCTAAGAGAGTCCTCGAAAGGAGCATCTTCTTTTGACCCAGTCCTCGTTCATCAATCTATATGTCTGCCTATTTATGAGAAAAAATACAAGCTGAAATATTTTTGCTTATACTGTTTTTTTTGTAACTTTTTGACCTGCAAGCTGAAATATAATTCTGTTTTCCTTTTTAATAGACACTCCATCTTTCTGACTGACTGGCTGACCGTCTCTCTCTCTCTTTTTTTTTTTTACCTGTCTTCTCAGGATGCCAGCTGCTAGCACCATGACCGGTGGGAGGGCCCTGCTGCTCTGTACAAACACTGACAACTGCATCTACCAATCAGTCAACGGGTGGGTGCCTTAAAAGACAATTGAATAGGTTGCCATTTTGCTTCTGTGATATCGTGTAGTATGGTATCTGATTCCAACTTGTATGGTGTTTGTTTTGTCCTCCTAAACAAGGACATTTACCTCTGTGTAATAAGTTTGATGTTACACACTCATCTGTCATTATGAAATTAATTGAGGAGCTTCGATATACGAATGGTAAATAGACTGGTACCTATACACTTTCTTTCTACTCACTTTTTACTGCAACCTAATCACACACACAATGATATTCAAACACACTCCAATGGTTGTGTTCGGGGAAACTGATTGGGCGTTCAGTATCTTTGACACAGTAGGAGCCGTGGATCACTTCACCAACCTTCCAGTTGGTAAAATGACCTGCTCTACCACCTGAACCACAGCCACCCCAAATAAATAACTGTACGGTTAATGCCAGTAGTGGAACATACTAGCTGGCCAAAGCACAACTTCCTCCAAATTTCAAGAAATGGTCCCATAGCCAACAGAAAACTCTGAAGTGGACTTAAGCAAGGAGGAGACCCCCCTTTTCATTAAGCTCAACAGTACAACAATAGCAGGGAAGGGGAGCAGAACAGGGCAGAGGCAGCCATCTGGCATCTTGATACTGTTACTGCCCCCCTGCTGCCACTGTCTGATGCGTCCATGACCACTCTCCAAGGCCCCTTCTGTCATCCTTACAGCATTCATTAGTTTCTATTTAGATTATAATGATGGGATTTTCCTTTTTGTTTGTGCCAATAGGGGTGGAAGATTTTGATGTCTGTTGTTTTGAGGGCCTGCCATGCCAGTCACAGTTGCTCAAAAGGTTCCAGACATTTCTCTCAGGGAAAAGTCCAAAGCCGATGAATATTTTTGTCCATTTCAAACACTCCTGCAGTAGCCTCCTTTCCACCCTCAGAGACCCACCGAAAGTACCGTATCACCCTCATAGAGAACTTTGCTCTAGGATGGCACACTCTAGTTCCTAGAGTATTTAAAAGCAGAATGAGAGACAGAGCCTTCATCTTCCAGGTCCCTCTTCTGTTGAACCAGCTCGCAGTTTGGATGTGGAAGACAGACACCATCTCTACTTTTAAGATTGGGCTTAAAACCTTCCTTTTCAATAATGCACAGCGTTAGAGCTGTCCCAGGTGACCCTGAATCTGCCCTTAGTTACATTGCAGTAAATGTCCGCTATTTATTGTTAGACTACCATTTTTTTTCTTCTTTGGCTCCACTTTTTCTGTAACTCAGTCACTTGTCTCTACCTAATCTGGCTCTCCTTAACTTTTGTTTTTTATTGACCTTCCTAATTTGGAAGAGAATTATATCTTTTCCTCCGTGATCATATTTTCATCAAGTTTTGCCTTGTCTTTGAAGGTCTTTGAGGAAAGTAATTCCCCCCTCCCCCTCCCTGGAGATTTCCTCTAGATTGCATGACTGTTGGTTTTCACATCCAGCAATGTCATCAGAAGTCACCCAGCAAGGCCACATTTCCTCTGTTTGTTGGAAATTCAAGTCATTTGATGAATAGGCTTTTGGGCTAGAACAGAGTTTTGTGGGTCAGGAGCGGAAAAGAAAGGATGCACGTCCACACTTAGCTCCCTCTCGTCATCTGCGCATACTTGCATCTCCCTCTCCAGAAATAGCTTTGTGTGTAGCTCGTAAACTTTGACCCTCAAACCCAGAGTTCAAACAGTCATGACTCAGTAATGTTCCAGGAGTGAATCACAGCTGAGACAGAGGCACCCAACAGATGTTTGAACTCTTTTAACAAGAATTCCCGTTTGGCCCGTAAAACAAAGCTCGGTTTGGGTGGAACCGTAAGCACTGGGATTGTGTGGCCAATTTTAAGATTCTCTGCTGTGTACAGTAAAAGCGGAAGTGGACAATTTAAAAAAAATATTGCACAATTCATTATTAGATTTGACAACAGTCCAATGTAATCCCTCCCTCTGTTTTTTTTAATCTACATAGTTCTCACTGCTGCTTTACCAAGAAAAGCCTGCAGCTTTTGCCTTTCTTTCTCTTTCGGTTTCCTTTCGCTCCTTCCACACAGTCTGGTTGCATCTTTTCTTTTCTTTTTGTTCAAGCTTGCAGAAAACTTCCTTCCTAAAAACTGTAATACACTGTTTCAGAACGACTGAACCTTTTCTTTTGTCCCACATGACATAAAAGCTCTGGTTATGGAAGATCATAATCTATAACAAACATTTTGTAGTCTTGCAGTCATGTGTCGAGTTGAATTTCTAAACTTTTTGACAGGTTTAAGGAGAGCTTGTCTGAATAGTGTGTGGTTTTTTTGAGATGTTATTTTTGAAGTATTTTTGTGTTCTCTGTTGGCCTTTTCCATATTATGGCTTTGTCAAAAGTGTATTAGTGTGTGCAGCTTCTTCTAATAATGTCAGGGGCTCATCTGAAGTGTCATTGCGCAAGACGCTGGTATAAATGCAGAGTTTACCATGTGTTTTGCTATTTTCCTTTTGGTTCTTCATTGTGTCTGCATTAAAATCAAACAATAATGAGATTTAATTGTGTCCTTTAGTTCCGTGTACAGGTTTCTTAATTAACTGATTTACTGCCATGTCTCTCTAGTATTTTTTCTCCTTTAATTTGTGTGCACGCTCATCTTTCCGTATCTTTCCTTCCTAGGCTCCAGTGCTGTGGCTTGAAGCTTGGCGAGGCTCCGTCAGCAGTGGTGCCCCAGCCCAAAGAGGTGTGTGGGTCACCAGTGGACAGAGACAGGAGGGACACCGCTGTGTCCATAAAGAATCACCTCTCTCCTCTCCTCAGCCCAGGTCCTCCTGACTCCATGCTGGCTCACAGGAGAGCCACGACTCCTGCTACTGACCCACGGGCTCCCAACATGGAAAACGGGCTGTGCGCTAAGCTGAACCACAACAAGAGCCCAGCAGGAGCCAAAACCGCCAGCATCCGTGATAAGATATCCCAGTGGGAGGGCAAGAAGGAGTCTGTCCCAGTAACTATTTCAGGAACATGTCCACTAAGTGCGACACTGAAGGAAGCTGAGACAGTGAGGAAAAAGGAATCCAAAACTACAGAAGTCCAAAGGACAGACAGCAAGAGGTTTGTCAGCTGGGACAGACAAGACTCGGGGAAGGAGAATGTTGGTAAGCTGGGGGATTCGAGACCTAAATCCCCAGAAGCCCCAGCAAACAAAGACAGAGAAGTGATGGTAGAGAGGGAATTTCGGGCTTCTAAGCCAACAGAACAACCCCAAGACAAGAAAAGTGTTTTAACTCATGTTAAGAAACTAGAGAAGGCAACAAAGGAGGTTCCTGACAGACCTTCACTGGCATTCCCAGGGAATTACTTCTGTCCTCCCTCTAAGGAAGAGCTGGAGGAGACAGAAAAGAGGGGCAATGAGCCCATTTTTGGGACTTTTGACATGGCTCGACCTAGTGGGACACGGAGATGGAGGGATGGAGATTCAGAGAATGTGTACAATGAGCCAGGTGCTCCATCTATAAACCCTCTCCCTAAACCTCAAAGAACCTTCCAGCACCACACGCCGCCCGCCACCCCAGCTTCAGGGCCTTTCTTGGGAAAGGGAAGAAGGAACTTGCCTCCTTTGCCCTCCGTTCCTCCTCCACCTCTACCCACGTGCCCACCCCCAGGAGTTTGCAGGAGACCGTGGGCAGATAAAGCACGTAACAGTAGCAACAGGTAAGACACTGAAAAGAAAGAAGGGAAAAATATCCTTCCTGACCAAGAATGTTAGATCTTTACTCAAGTTTAATAACATGCTGAAAATGTGGAAAAATAAAGTTAACCCAGCCCACACACCGCAAAAGCTAAAATTTTCCAAAAGTTGTAAAGTGGGAACTGGATTGGCCGGCGATAGCTCGGTGTACATGTCCTTAAACCCTTCCCCCGTCAGCATTAAACAAACATGGAGGTGCACAACATTTCCCACATCTGCTGTAAATCAGAATCACCGGTGACCTCATCCTTTTTTCTAAATATCCCACAAAATGAGCTCATTGGTTTGATCTCAGGAATGTACACACCGACGCAACTAGTTCCTCCATCCAAAACAACTCCACTGGAATAATAGAAGAGCAACATGAAGAGTCATGTCAAAAAGCTTTGCTTTTTCACAGAATTACAAAAAAATGAGCTCTTAAAAATTCATTTGGCATAATTACGTTAAAAGTGCAAAATCTGATCGATCTGAAAAGTAGTCTTTTGATTGCAAACGGTTAAAGATGTTTGACTTTTCGGCTCTCAGTAGCCCTTCAGTTCAGATGGTTACAATCAAAAAAGCAGGACTCTCTGTAGGGAAACCAAAAAAATGTGAACTCTGCAGTATTGAGCACATCTATTGTTCGCTTTTTCCAGTGGTCTGAATTCTTGTTTCGGAGCTTGGCTTGGATCTGTTACATTCCATACCATATGTGGAGGCCTCGCTCAAGTGTGTGCTCAAGTGTGTTGCTGTGTCAAGCCCTTTGTTTGGTCAGGCTGTCTCCCTCTTGAGTGTCCATTGCAGGGTGCTTTTCCATAGATGTGCCTTCACCAGTCACCAGATCCACATCATCCAGTATTGTTCAGTTTTGGCTAAAACTGCGTCAGAGCGGCGACACTGCATTTACTTTATCTAACTTTATTTCATATAAAGAGAGCAAGCCATGATACTGTGATGTACTCTGTTAAATAATTATTCTGTATAATCTAATGCAGTAAAATTGCACAGAATTACTTTGATTCCAAGACTTTTGATTTACTGATTGCACGCATGTGTAAATGTATGCATTGTGCTCCAGTGGATACATTTGGATTGATGAAACAGATGTGTTTATTTTGACGATGCAGCTAACAAACTGAAATATCAGTTTCATGTTTTGCAAGTGAAAAGAAAAAATCAACAACATTACCGTGACACATGTTCGCCTTAAGATGTCAGTCAAAACTCTTTCGTCTTTGTGCTCCTCTGTCCACCAGGAAGTCCTACGAATTTGAGGATTTGCTTCAGTCGTCTGCAGAAAGCTCCCAGGTGAACTGGTATCATCAATCCAGACTGGGCTTAACACGCACTTTATCAGAGGAGAATGTCTATGAGGACATAATAGGTAAATATTACATACCAAAAAATTATCTCTGTAACATTTTGCCTTGCACGCAAATTCATAAACTGACTCAAAGTTTGCAAGAAAGAAAGAGTTCAGTGACAGAGTTGACAAAGAGGGCAAAATCTCTTTACTCTTTTTATATTTTTTGTAATTTAGAGCTTTGCCGCTCAGCTTTTATTAAAAAATTATAAATAGAAATTCCTCACTTATTGTCTGTCGTATTATGCCGGCCCCACCTAGAGCGCGTTTAATTTCATAACGCACAATAGTGGCGTTGTGTGAGGTTGCATTGTAGCTGAGGTTGGCTTCTGTGATTGTCAGGGCTCTGGGATGGCGGTGGGGGAGGGGTTGGGGTGGGGGGCAGACTGGTATGTAACGGTGGCTGTTTTTGCCGGCAACAATCAAATTAAGTTCAACTACTTCTGAGTGATGCTGGAGCTTATTTTAACCTTGTTAGTTTCCTCCTTTTGTACAGCAGTGTTAGTTAAAACTCTCAGACATTGTTCACTGAACCTCCCATGGGTAAAGCGAGTCAGACTAACTATATGTCTACTAATAAAACTGTTCAGGGAGGCAGTGATGAATGCTTGTGATGTCCTCGAAGTCTTGCCTCCCTCCACCCACAAGCTTTTCACAAACACCCTTTGAACACACAGTCGCATGTCACTGTTTGCAGACAGAGAGGAAGGCAACTGTTGCCATCACATGTGTTCAGTCTCGTGCCTCTTTGATGGGTTTGACTAGCTGATAGCACACAGAAACACATTATGGAGATTAGTGTGACACTCTCTTCAGCAAGCAATGTGGAAAACAGCACACTGATCTGTTGTTTTTCTTTTTTTCCTTTGTCTTTTTCCTGAGCAAGAAGGAACAGGGAACTGAACGTCCCTCTTTATTTGCGTACAAGTCACATCTGGTGGATGGATTGATAGAGCAGGGGAGAGTCAGAGGCAGATGGAGAGAAAGAAAGAGACAGGCTTTGGAAAGCTACCCCACTTCGTATATGCAGGGCTTGCTTTTAACTTTAGCTGTGCAAAAGTCTTATCATGATGAAATATGAGCTGGGTTACACATACTGCTACTTGTAATAGCTCTCCGCACATCTGGAGTAGGAATCGTCTGGCAAAACAAACGTGAGTGATATGGAAAGAGTGCTTATCTGTGCTTTGGAACGAGCGCGCTATTGTGTAACTTGTGACGTTAAAAACATGTGTTTTTGCTTCTAAAGATCCCCCGTCCAAGGAGAACCCCTATGAAGATATTGAGCTGGAGAGAAGCTGTTTGGGAAGCAAATGCATTTCACCTGCCTCTTCATCTCCTGTCCCCAGCACACCAAATAAGGTACATTAAGGATGGATAAATATGGATAAATACGATAATCAAATAGATCCAATGGAATCGGAAAACCTAACCTAACCTAAAAGTATGCTAAAATGTGTTTGTCCCTATCAGCTCTCCTCCAAGCCCGGCTTTTTGAGACAAAACTCGGAGCGACGAAGCTTCAAGATCCCCGAGCTACGTAAGACCAACAGAGACACTGGCCTCTCCTCACCTTCCCGTATCAGCCCCCCCTCCACGCCCAGCAGCCCCGACGACACCCCGTGTCTCTCAGGGGACCCTTACAATCGCAGACGGAGGAAAATCCCTAAGGTACGAACTCCCACTTTGGGATTTAAAGAGGAGCAAGAACATTTCTACTGTACGTTTCCTGTGTGGAAGAGTACCTAATGAAAAGGGCTCACTGAGGTTGCACTGAAAGGATCTTGGTACAGGCACATTTTTGTTTATCAGTTTAAAGGGTTAAAGCCTTTGTGTTTCTGTTCTCAACTTCTCCAGATGGTGGTGAAGATCAATGGGATCTTCGAGGCGCGCAGAGGGAAGAAACGCATGAAGAAGGTGTCTCAGTCTGCTGAGTCCAGCTCAGGGAGAGGTGAGCCATCAAGTGAACACCAGGCTACTGTCTATCTCTGATTTAGTGAAAGAAAATTGAAACTGACTGCACGGACATCTTTAACTTGCGAAACATTGCGTCCGCTACTGCAGCGCTTTCAAGAAGGAGGTTGCATTTTTCAATATGTCTGTCATCTCAAGTAGAGACATGAATTCAATTTTACTTAATTCAGTGATTGTCTGGCACCTTGTGGAGTTTTTAGTAATCTTCATAAGGGAAACTAGATTGGTAGTCCAATGAAAACAAAAGACACAGAAAATAGGCAACTCATAGACAGAAAAACAGGACTTTACCATGCAAGGCAATGTTTAGACAATCATGGGTTCCCAGTTGCCATTAAATACAGTATAACACCAACTAAGTCCACAGTGTGCTTGGCAATAGAAAGCCCATGTGGGGCCCACATTCAAATATTACGTGCTGCTATAAAACTTTCTGTTTTCTATTATGATAACTGTTTGGTCTAGAAAAAATTTGACAAACTGGAAAAAAAATTCTCATATTAATTTTGATTGTGATCATTGTTTTAAGAATATGTACCCTTTGGCACAAATTATTTTATTTCTTCATTTTTTTCTTTGTTGTAGTTTATTAATAGTTTACCTTTAATACTCTCAGCAGTCAACCCACTCCATGTGCTTTGCAGTCTTGCCTTTATCTCATTATTTAAACAAGTATTGCATAAGTCATTTAATATTTTGGGGGCCTTTTCCGACTTTACTGGTGCTATAAATCTCTTTTCTTTTCTTCTCTTTTGTTTTCAGTGACAGACGAGAACAGCGAGTCGGAAAGCGACACGGAGGAGAAACTAAAAGGTGAAAATCCAAACAGACGTGCTACATAGTGCAATCTATAATGTAAATGTTTTTCATTCAGCAGGACATTTTAATATTAATGATATAAATGACAAAGAAGCACGATGTGAGCTTTTGTAGTTTTCTTCCAGTTCTGTGATATAGCTAAAGCTGGAAATGCAGGCTGTAATTTGTGGGTTCACTGCAACTCACACACACATCTGTGGATCGCATACATGCATGTTGATGAAATGTGTTTCTGTGTTCCACAGCTCATAGCCAGCGGCTTGTGTCGGTCCAGTCCATGTTGAGGCAGACGGGGCGGTACCGGACCTTGGAGAGGGATTTGATGGAACTGCAGGAGAGGAAACTCTTTGAGTATTTTATAGTTGTTGCGCTCCATAAGACCAAAGCTGGAGTTCCGTACCTGCCGGAAGTCACACAGCAGTTTCCTCTCAAGGTAAAACAGAAGTGTTACTGGAGCAAAACGAGTGAAGCTGAATATTATATGTAAACTTTTTGAAAATCGACATTGTCTGCTGTCTGCCTGACCATTATTTATGAGGAAACATGTACACCCCAGTTTATGAGCAGTGTGGCGATTTGAGCAGTGATACTGCTTTAGTTTTGATTGAAGAAAATTTTAATAAGTTAAAATCAAAGACTGATTGAACTCAGACATGCGGGGCCAAAATATGCACTAAGTAGTTTAACTGTGACTCTTTATATATTCAGTCATTACACGTCTGCTGTGCAAATAACTGTCGCTGTTTCTTTCTTTAATTTAAATGCTTTGACCTCTATTTGGAATCTCTTTATTTTATGTGGGGGTTTTTCTCATCCAGCTTGAAAGGAGCTTTAAGTTCATGCGAGAGACTGAGGACCAGCTGAAGGTCATCCCGCAGTTTTGTTTCCCAGACGCCAAAGACTGGGCACCCGTCGAGAACTTTCCCAGGTCAGTTTGGATCTGAATGCTGCCACGGCACACAAGCACAAAGTGAAGTGAAAGCAAACGTGGACACGGGAATTTCCCTCTGGAGTGGTGACAGCTCACTCAGCTGTTTTCCTCACTGATTATCACTTGAAAAGTTGAAAGCTGAAAGTCCCAAAGACTAATCAGTCATGACTGACAAATTACTGGAAATTAGCAAATCTTTAGTGCCTTCAGGAGAAATGGTAGCTCTAACACCATGCACCTAACTTGTTATTACAGAAATTACTCTCCTTGTTTGCTCTACAAGCTGCATTACTCAATGCCTCCGGTCAATGTACACATTGTTCTGAGAAGTGATGATTGTGTGATGGCGATGGCTAATAATTATCCAGAGGCAGATGTCTGAGGGGTGAGGGCAACCAAGCATATGATTAAAGTGGACTGGCTGACACTCTCCCCTGTCATGAAGGTTAACAGCAGTGAATGATTACCTGTCAGGTAGAGGTTAGGAAGTGTTGTGCGATTGTTTTCCAGAGTGACCCTGTCCCGAGGGCTCTCTGTGTTAAGTACAAAGTAAGGTTTTGGTGGTAAAAACCTGACCCTGCGTTTTTTGTTTTTTTGTGATTTAACAGTTTTAAGATGGTTTTTTTTATATGATTGTTTGAATTATCTTTCCCTTTTACATCCCCAGCGAGACCTTCTCATTTGTACTGACTGGTGAAGATGGAAGCAGACGTTTTGGATATTGCCGTCGTTTACTGGTATGCTCTTACAATGCTTCCTGTTACGGTCGCAGGTTTCTGCTAATTCAGGCTTAATAAAACGAATCCCTCATTATAGTCTGTTTAAAGCAGTGGTTCTTAACCTTGTTGGAGGTACCGAACCCCACCAGTTTCATATGCGCATTCACTGAACCCCTCTTTAGTGAAAAATAAAATAGGATTTTTTTCAAATTCAAGACATACATATGTTTTTTACTGGTGCACAAAATGAGCCGTGCATATCACAGCTGAGGCTCTGCCGAACCCCTGAGACCGACTCACCGAACCCTTAGGGTTCGATCGAACTCAGGTTAAGAACCACTGGTTTAAAGCCTTCTGCTGTTTTTTTCTCATTCCAACGTATTTCTTCAACATGGATGACTTTTTTTGTTTTTTTTTCATGAATGTAGCTGTAAAGTTTCTGTCAAATAAAGGCTTTGGTTTGCTTCACTGCTCTAATCCTCTAGTTGTAGTTGGTTGAGCAGTCTTGTGTTATGAACCTGTCTGTCTCTTTCCTTCTGGCTGTTCACAGCCCAGTGGCAAAGGCCGAAGGCTCCCTGAAGTCTACTGTATCGTCAGCCGCCTGGGATGCTTTGACCTCTTCTCCAAGGTAGATACACAGCAGTGACTTAAGCACAGGCACAAATGTGCAAACTATACTCAGAGCCGTGACTTGCATTCAGTTACACTGCTCTGAACTGCACGTGTTAACACAAACCACCATTAAAAAGTACCACCCTCGGTGCCCAAAGAACTCCACCCACACTTTCCCCAGTCCCTTTTCCCACAGGGGCTCGTATCCATGGCTACAGTAAAGCGACACATGTGCAACGCAGCTGATGTGGTCGCTTCAGTGGAAGAGCTCCCCTGTAATGAGCCTTAGATTCATCTGCATGTTGACCTGTGTAAATGCTTTGCAGCGTACATATGCTATAGCTAAAGTTTGATTACTAAGGACACATACATGGGCATGGAAGAGTTTTCTAAATATCTTCAACATGTAGTCAATCAGCTACACACGCTTTAATTCAGCACAGATGCGTAGAGTGTGTTTGTAGAGTAGAGGAGTACACATGATTGAGTCAGGGTGTTAGCTGTTTGTTGTGTTTTAATGTGGCGCCATATTCATACTGCATTATGGTCAGAATAAATGCATTTGGCTAATAATATCCACTTTCCTAAAAGAAAATTAGGGATTTGAGTCTGGAACTATAGTGACAAGAAGATAGATTTTTTTTTCATTTGCAGCAATTTCTGTTAGATGGTCGTTTATATTTGGCAGTATGGTTGCATTCTAGGGCCTTCTACTTGCACAGCCACAGGAGGAGAGAGCAGGAGCAAAATCCAGCACATTATTATTATTATGTTAATTAAGTAAGAACCAGAATTCTATAAGAATAAATAGCAGGGAGGTGAGTAAAGTTTGATTACGGAGATGTTATTATATTTTATATTTTAACTACATTTTGGCCCAAATATTTGAATGGTAAATTAGATTTGTATAGAGTTTTGTCATTTTTTTGTAACACAATAACTACAGGTTGCTGGTGCTGAAACCAAAGTGTTCCCTTTCCTGTCTCTTACAGATTCTGGATGAAGTGGAAAAGAGGAGGGCAATCTCCCCTGCCCTGGTGCAGCCTTTCATGAGAGGCATCATGGAGGCTCCCTTCCCTGCTCCAGGAAGAACTATCACCGTCAAAAACTTCCTACCTGGCTCTGGGACAGAGGTACAAAGACATTTTTACAAAGGAGTCTATTACCCAAATCAGCATTGTTTAAAACTATAGAAATAATCGCATTAGTAGCTTTGTAATTTGTATCTAAGGGTCTTCTTTCTTCTTTTTGTGTGCCTTACACGCCTCTTTCTTTACTGCAGGTGATAGAACTGTGCCGCCCGTCAGATTCCCGCCTGGAACACGTAGACTTTGAATGTCTCTTCTCTTCATTAAGTCTGCGTCTTCTCCTCAGAGTTTTTGCCTCCCTGCTGCTGGAGCGCAGGGTCATCTTCACTGCTGACAAACTCAGGTTGGCTCTCGTGCTGCTGGGTTCAGCCACTGTGTTATTTAGTTTGTTTGCTTCATAAATCGTTGCTGATAAGACTATGCGAGACAGGGTTGTGATGCTGAAAAGATCAGAGAGTTTGAATGATATGACACAGAGATTTCAAGTAGACAGGCAGTCTGGGGAAAAGAAGATCGCTGACCAAAGTGTGAGAGGAAGGAATGCTGTTGTGTTATACAGTCGCCTGGGGAACAATCAGTTTTTCCCTGGAAAACTGTCATAGATGCCAGACAAGAAGGAGTAAGGCTTTAAAGCATGGCTGCTGAGCTAACACCATGTGTGCAGTTTGACGTCTACAAACAAACATGGTTCCTTCGAACCTTTCACTTCATACGTCACAATAGTTGTCATCCCCCTCCCCACCCCACCCCCAAAGGGCTTTCTTACTGCTGTGATACACATGTGGCGTCTACAGAAGTCCCTCTTAATCTGATTTAAACACCCTAAAGGTTCATGCTGTATGAATACATAAAGCATAAAAATTATTTGATGAAGCTCTTCAGAGTGAACTGTTTTGTGTGTTTTTGTTTTCTTATCCTTAGTATTCAAACTACGGTGTTCAGACAGTATTCCATAGTATTCGAACAGCTTACATTAAAAGCATTTTTACCAGAGCTGTTGCACTTTCTCTGCCGTGAAGTGGAAATTTGGCCTCGTTAATTGTTTTTTTGGGTTTTTTTTAAAATAATGAATTAACTGCAAGCAGATGGAAATGCAGTGGCGATTAAGCCAACAGTGTGTGAGTGTGTCTGCTGTCACTGTATAGAGTTTGCAAGTGTTGCATCACACTCCATTAAAACACTCATTTTAGGGTGACAGCGGGTTTGAATGGGGAAACATATAAATGAACTTTTCTCAACATGTTCCACATTAATAAGTGGTTGGCAGGGGAAGTTATTTTTTAGAAGGAGGATAGCGCCATCTTGTGGTAGGGATTTTCTTTCTATTTTAGACTTTTTTTTACTGTGATTTTGTGTTTTCCTTTTGTTGTGAATGTCAAGGATATATTATCATATATGAACCAACATTTCTCCAGAACATGTGAATCAAAGAGCAAAAGCTATTATTATCACTGTCTGGACATTATCCATGTTTACTAGCTATGATTTCTGGGAATTCCCAACATATTAAATGGGATTAGATATGAAAATAATGTTATCTCAGTACAAGAATAGCCTACATTGTGCTTTCATATTAAAATAGTTACAGGTTCTATGTATATATTCAAATATAGAAGTGTTTTATCTAATAGTACAGGGATTTGGGATTACATACGACATGGTGAATGATACTAATGTTAAATTAGTTTAAAGTTTAAAGTTGACCTGAGAAACAAAATCTCCTAAAGGCGCTTTATACTATAACATAAATCGTAGGATAATAGAGAGAAAATCCAAACAATCAGACAACCCCTTATGAGTAACCAGTTGGCAACAGTGGGACAGAAAAACTCGCTTTTAATAGGAAGTAAGGTGGTTGGTGGAGGGAGGGAGGTAAGACAGAAGACAAATGATAACACTTGCCCATTTTCTGGTTTTATTGGAAGATTTATTCATCTGTTTACCAGATTATGACAATATTTTTTCACACTTTCTTTCTCTTTCCACAGTACGTTGTCTCAGTGTTGTCATGCAGTAGTGGCTCTACTCTATCCCTTCACCTGGCAGCATACATACATCCCGGTGCTCCCACCGTCCATGTTGGATATAGTCTGCACTCCGACTCCCTTTATAGTTGGCCTCCTTTCCAGTTCTCTACCTCGACTCAAAGAGCTGCCCATAGAAGAAGTAAGAAAAGGTTTTTCTTTCGTTTTTTTGTAATTTATTGCCCGTGATGCCCTTTACTCTGGGCACTTCCTATACTGAACAATAGCTTCAGGAAATAACATCATTCTCCCTCTTGTTAGGTCCTGGTGGTTGACCTCGGCAACAGCCGCTTCCTTCGACAGGTAAAAAAAAAGAAAAGAAAAAAAAGAGATTAAAACAGAAAGAGCACAGTAAAAAATGTCACTAGTCACACAAGAGTTCCTTGTTGTGACTGTAAAAGATGTTTTGTGGAGTGGGCTGTGTGTTAAGTTTGTTTAAATTAGTTTTCTTTCCTCTTCTATAGCTGGATGATGAGGACTCTATTCTTCCACATAAGCTGCAGGCAGCTCTGGAGCATGTGCTGGACAAGAGAAGGGAGCTGGCCTGTGAGAAAGGAGATCTACCCAATGGTGACTTGTCATACTTGTTATTTCTTGCATATATAATGTGGGTTTTCTTGTTTTTTGGTGTGTAAACAGAATGTACTATGAGCAAGAAAGTTTTCACAGGACTAGCAGAACCACCTTTACCAGCAATAACTTGAAGTAAGCATCTTTAGTGTGACTTTCAGTCTCTTGGGGAGGAATTTTGGCTACTGTCCTCTACAGTATTGCTTCATTTCATGGAGGTTTGCGGGCATTGGTTTATGTACAGCTCTCTTAGGTCCCGCCACTGCACATCACTCAGGTTGAGGTCTGGACTTTGACTGGACCATTGCAACATCTTAATTCTTTTCTGTGTCAGACATCCTGTTGTAGATTTGCTGCTGTGCTTGGGATTATTGGCCTCAGTTTCTGCCAAGCTTTAGTTGTCAGACCGTTGGCTGTGCATTTGACTTTACAATACTAAATAACTTCCACCACCATGTTTGACAGTTGGTATGAGGTGTTTGTCTTGATATACTGTGTTTGGTTTTCATTAAACATGGTGCTGTGTGTTATAACCAAACATGGTGAAAACACGCTCTTGTCTGTCCAATAGACATTGTTCCAGGAGTGTTGTGGGTTGTTCAGATGCAGCTTTGCCATCATTTTCCTTTTAGAGAGGAGAGACTGTCTTCTGGCAACCCTTCCAAACAAGTCATACTTGTTCAATCTTCTAATTGTACTGTTATGAACTTTAACATGCAACATGCTAAATGAGGCCTGAAGAGTCTGAGATGTAGCTCTTAGTCTTTTGGCAGCTTCTCTGAGAACAACATGGTCTGAGGTGAATTTGCTGGGGTATCCACTCTTGCCAAAACTTGTGCTTTTATAGAGGTGCTCACAAGAGTGCATTTGATTAGTAACTCCTGGCTACTACTTAACATCTTAATTCTTATGAAAGCAGTAAGGGTGCACCTAAGTCCTGTGGAAACTTTCTTTTTTTACATTAATTGCCACAGCCTTCTTTTTAGTGATATTAGTCTGCACAAATCTCTGGTTTAAAAAGCTTTGAAGTGTTTTCGTTACCAGTCATATCTTCCTGGGTTTCATGTAATGAATATTATGTACCACAGCTCTAATGTTCATTGCCAGCTGTTTTCCAGTGAAATATATAGGTATGTACGAAACACCTACAACTTATCATTCTGCAACTTGATCATAGTTTTGTGGTACACCGAAGAAATTTTCCAAGAGAACATTCCCAGAGATTTTCATCATTTTCCCTAAATTTTTAATATGACTGGACAGCTTCATTCCAGTATTCAAGTTTTTCCTCCTTAATAATTCACCTTTAGCATTAAAGGGTCCTTGAAGTATGACGAAATTCAAAGTAGAAATGTTGTGGTTAAAAATACAAAACCATAAATGTGGTGTAACTCTGCATAAATCTCATGTTCTTTGTGGTCGCCAAACCTTTCCAACAGAGTTCACTCCAACACTGCTGGAACATTCAGTCTAACCAAAGTCTGTTTCCCAAACTAGATCAAGATCTAGATCAGTGTCAATACTTTGAAGTAGTCTGTGTGAAACAACCTTGTATGTCTTCTGATGTGTAGCAGTTTTTTGTTGTAATTGCTTTTGGGGGTGGCTAATTTTTACCCCTCTTCTCCGATGGTTTTCTCTGCCAGACTCTAGCTCGCTGAGCACAGTGGTGTCGGAGGCTTTTGTTCGTTTCTTCGTGGAGATGGTGGGCCACTACTCCCTCTTCATGGGTGGAACAGAGAGGGAGGAGGAGTCTGTCTCCTCCACCACCTTGCCCAGCCCCACTTCTTCCTCATCCTTTCAGCGTGAGGCCTTTCGCAAAGCAGTCACTTCCAAGAGTTTGAGAAGGTTTCTGGAGGTGTTCATGGAGACTCAGATGTTCACCGGCTTCATCCAGGAGAGAGATCTGCGCAGGCAAGGCCTCAGAGGTAGTAATAAGCTATAAGCAATGTTAATGCTCTTTAACATTGTTAAAGTGTATCTGCTCCTTTGTGCAAGTAGGAACAGGATGAGCACTGCCACTCCGCTAGCAACCTGTCACTCCTTCCACACTCCACACGGGGAAACACGGGGACAGGTCCGGGGAATCTAGGAACAAAGGAACACGTTAAGTCTCTGAGACAGAGGCACGGCAAACTTGAGCTAGGTGTGTACTGACAAGAGCCTTCACAACAATCCAGCGTTGAACAGCTGATCTCCTCCTTCTAATATACCAGCTGGTCTGATGAGGCCCAGGTGTGCACAATCCGGGAAGGCGTGGACCGAGGGCGTGAACCCGCCATGAGTTCCGCCCCGGCAAAACAGGGGAGAGGGAGAGAGAGAGGAAAAAGAGAAGAGAAGGGGGGCTAGGAGTGAAGAGATGCTGATCAGCGCCTTGCCGATCCTGCAGGTCGTGACAGTATCAGGATAAAATCCTTGGACGTATTGTCAGTCTCTACGCCGGCCCTGGACAATGCCCAGCCTCATGTGACAAGAGTATGTGGTTAGTTCTTGGAGGATGAAGGAATTGATACCATTGACTGACGCTCGCCTGACCTAAGTCCAAAAGAACACCACCAGGTTGCACTGCAGACTGTACAAAAGTGATCTCCCAGTCCATATCTGGGAGGCAACCCCCCAGGACACCATTTGTCATCTGATTAGGAGCATGCCCTAACATTGTCAGGCATGAATACAAGCACATGTGTGCCATACATACTGCTGAGTACCATCCATTATCCAGCAGTTTTTTTTTTTTATTGAGATCTAAAGTGTTGCTTTTTTGAGCAATGATATTATGCGATGTGATATTATGCTTTTTTTGGCCAAAAAATTAAGAAAATGATCAGAAACATTTCAGTGCACCGATGATTCGGACTTTGCTCTGACTTCAGTGTGAACTTGTAGTTACATTTTGTATACCACAGCACATTTAACGAGTTCTTTTTTCCCCCTCCAGGTCTCTTTGAGGTGAGAGCACAAGAATATTTGGACTCGCTGCCTGGGAGTGAGCAAAGAGGGGTCAACAAGTTCCTGAAGGGCCTAGGTGAGAGTCTCTGCACAGCCTCAGGCAGTCAGCTTATCAGCTGATCAATTCATCATCTGTAAAATCCTCCAGTTTTTCTTTATGGAAACATGCTCTTTGTCTCAAATGTGTCTTCATGCAGATATGTTGCTTTTTCCAGGAAACAAGATGAAATTCCTTTCCAAGAAATGAGACTCGGAGTCATTGCTGAAAGCAGAACTAAAAGGAGGTGCAGTCCCTGGATACAGAGCATGCACAGATGGAGATGTGTCTTTGGGTTACAACAAATGAAGGCCCCTGAATGGAACTGGACTCATATGTAGTGCTTAGCATGAAGAGCTGGTTTAGCTCTCAGCTTCATCGCCGATGATTCTGTCAGTGTTGGATGGGGTTTACTTAGCGTGCTCCAAAACTCCCCACAAACACGATAAAGCAACAGTGTCTGGTCTTACAGTCTAAATGTTTTACAGATTACACTAATCTCCTACAGTGTATTACAGTATAACACAGTGTAAATGTCTTAGGAACAGTGTTCTCATCACTAACTTCAACTGTAAACCTGTAAGGAGGAGTGTCCCTTAAGATCCAGTTTTGTACAATATTGTCCTATACATTCCATGTATTTTCTATAGGAAGTTCTATAAATGCAATAGTACAACTTCTTTGTCAACAGGAGGCTGTTAAGTTAATTTATATTGCTTTTTTGTTTTGTTTTTTTAGACCAACTTAATCTCTTGTTTTAATTTCTTTTAAATGAGTCCAAAGGAATCTCCTGTAGTTTCTAATACACTTTATTTAACAGAGTCTAGACTGTTTGTAGACCACTTTGGATTGTTGGGTATACGTGCCACTGTTTTAATTAAATGTACTGTTGATGGACGCTATTGTACCGATAAACACGTACTGATCCAAAGGAAATCAATGTGAATATGCCTGTCAGTAAAGGATGTGGGCTTCAGCTGATGAATTGTGTTTGTCTTAAGCCAATTAGTATCAGTATGTTTCACAAAAACAACTAAGGTTGCCTTAATATGATCGAACATACAATGAAACTTCATAAATAAAGTGATTTGATTTAGACAAACGACTCCTGTTCTTCAAATCCCATTTCTGTGTTTTGGCAGCTTTACTCAATTAATCCATAATTTTCTGCTTATATTATCACTTTTTTGAAGACATAAAGTTATGAAGTGGTTTTAGTCTCCACTGACTAGCCAACAAACCAGTGTAATTTCTAAGAGGTTTCAGATTCAGACTTTTCTTTACATTATAGAAACTTATATATACACACGGGATGCTGTCTAAGAATTTGGCAGGAGCCAATGCATGAGCAAGAAACTTAGCCAGTCTTCTAGATCTATGCGGTTTTTAAAAGTTAAACATAGAGGCTATAAAACTGACAATATGGAGATCAATATGAAGATCTGTTTATCTCTCTCTCTCACTTTCTCATATATGTATATCTATCTATCTATATACATATACATATATATGTATACACATATATATATAGAAATATATCCAAGAAAGGATGTCCAGTATGAAGTGTTGGACAGCATCAGGCCCCCACATGGTTCACGCCTACTGGCTGAAGAAGCTGACTGCACTCCAGGAGTCAGCACTCCAGTACCAAAGAACCAGCTGCTAGTCGATGAGAGACACCCAGAATGGCTAACCAAAGGCCGGACAGTCCTGATCCCCATGGACCCCCAGAAGGGACCAGTCCCATCCAAACACCGGCCAATAACTTGCCCAAGTGCCACAAGCTCCTGTCAGGCATCATAGCGGTGAATGGGGCACAATGCATGAGAGGGGCCCAGAAAGGAATTGGCAAGAATACCAGAGGTGCAAAACACTAGCTACTGGTAGACCAAGCAGTCAGCTGAGACAGCAAGACTAGGCTGACCAAGCTGTGCACTGCCTGGATTGATTACAACAAGGCCTATGACTCGATGCCCCACACCTGGAATGCCTATACAAGATCAACAGGACCCTAAGAGCTTTCTCAAGAAGCCCATTGAGTTCTCAGGAACTCAATGGGGATGTGGTATACAACACTAGAGGCCAACTTCAAGCCCATAGCACAAGTCATCATCAAGTACCGGATCTACCAAAGGGATGCGCTGTCCCCACTGCTGTTCTGCACAGTCCTGAACCTCCTCAGTGAGATCATTGACAGGACTGGCTACGGATACCGACTACAGAATGGAGCAATCATCAGCCACCTCCTCTACATGGATGACATCAAGCTGTATACCAAAAGTGAATGAGACACAGAGTCACTGATCCACACCACCAGGACTGTACTGAAAGACAGCACGGAGGCACTAATCGTGGCAGAACAGGAACAAGCTCTGAGCACAAGATCCATAGAGGCTGGGGTCTATCACACCAGGCAAGACCCCAGGTGCAGGCTGTGTAAAGATGCCCCTCAGACAATCCAGCACATAACAGCAGGGTGCAAGATGCTAGCAGGCAGGGCATACATGGAACGCCATAACCAAGTGGCCGGCATGTGTATACAGAAACATCTTTGCCATCTATGGCCTGGAAGTCCCTAGGTCAAAATGTAAGATGCCCCCTAGGGTGGTCAAGAATGACCGAGTTAAGATCCTGTGGGACTTCCAGATACAGACAAACAAAATGGTGATGGCCAACCAACTGGAGATAGTAGTGGTAGACAAGCAGAGGAAGACGGCTGTAGTAATAGACATAGCAATACGAAATGACAGCAACATCTGAAAGAAGGAACATGAGAAGCTGGAGAAGTACCAAGGGTCAGAGAAGAGCTCGAGAAGATGTGGAGTGTGAAGGTAACAGTAGTCCCAGTGGTAATCGGAGCATTCGGTGCAGTCACTCCCAAGCTAGGCGAGTGGCTCCAGCAGATCTCAGAAACAAATCCGAGATCTCTGTCCAAAAGAGCACAGTCCTTGGAACAGCTAAGATACAGTGCAGGACCCTCAAGCTCCCAGGCCTCTATTAGAGGACCCAAGCTTGAAGGATTGACTGCCCACAGGGGCGAAAGGGGAATTAAAAAAAAAAAGTTTCAAAATCCTATGTAACCTTGTTTTGAAGTTATTGTATTCACAAGATTTTCAGAAAACGACCTTTCACCTTGACCTTGACCTTGATGTCACTGAGATTCAAGATTTTTAGTAGATACACCTACAGTATCGATTTAGAGCTCCTACGTCGCTCCATTCTCAAGTTAATGTCACAAACTGAAAGCAGGGACTCAAGCGCAGAGCAGGTTGACGTATCAGAACACGATTTATTTACACACCAGTGCAATACTATATACAGTGACGGGGGAAAGTCCAGGATTCCAGGGGATTAGGGGAAGGCTCTCTCTCTCTCTCTCTCTCACGCTCGCTCACGTCCTTACATCCGACTCACACACGTCCGTACCGCGGGGAGGTCACAGGTCCGGGAAGATAAACTGGAATAGGGAAGGGAGAAATCACTCACAAATCATGAAGGTAGGGCGTAAAGGTATAAGACCAAAAGAAAGACTAACGTCAGTAGCTCAATCATCCAGCGATGAGAGGATCTGTGACCCAGCCTCAAATAGTAGATCGGTAATCAGCTGATCGCCATCAGCTGATCGCCAACAGCTGTGTGAGCCAAGGGTGGGAGCCAGCTGTGAGCTCCGCCCAGGCAGAGAGGTAGGGGAGAGAGAGAAAAAGCAAAAACACAAGTGTAGCCTTGTGAGGCCGGCTGGGCAGGCACAGGGACCATGACAGTTAACCTATTTGCAAACTTGGGTGTCCATGTCACCCACCCACCAACAGCCTTTTACAGCTGAGGGGTGAAAAGTTTTTTATTTGAGGAAAAATGCTTCTTTGGTGTCACTCTATTTGGCTGCTCTATTACAGCATGACATAAACTGTACAGCTGTGTGGTTCTTTCGGGTGACCCAAAATGTTATCTAGAGCCGTCACTGATCTGTGGTGCTGAAGCAGAGCTGTGGACAATTTAAAATAGAAGCTCAAAATACTGAAAGGACAGCATCATATGGCTTTTATCACCAACATCACACACATTTTTTTTTATTGTTGTTGTTAATCTTTGAAACAAAAATTACATTGCGCCTAATTTGACATTGCCTCTGCTTTCTGTGTACTTATACATAACCAGGACATCACCAAGAATGAACTCTTCCTATATTACCAAGTGCAGCTTGTCCAAATGAACATGACTGTGAGTCTTAAAAACAGTACGGCTAGAATAAACCCCAGGTTACAACCTTTAGAGAGAACTGTGATGGCTTTCCACTGAACGAACACACGCACCACCCAGAATGTCCAGCAGGGGGCTCTGTTACCCAGTTCACGTTATTCCGCATATGTAGCCTTGGAAGAGTCCAAAGTTCAGAATTACATCTCAGACAATTATGCCTCCAGGCCTTTAATGACTTGCACAATATACCCGAGTCTAACAATATTATCGCCTTTTGGTCTGATCATGTGACATAATAAGCAAACTAGAGCTGAAAAGCAAAAGGTTACAAGTTATATGGGGGGAAAAAAACTTTTGAAAAAAAGATAGCCATCTTGGATAGACATTAATATGGGCAATTTATTTTTAAAGACATATTTAATATTGTTTCTTTAGTATAATAAGACATAAGGCCTGGAGAGTATAAATTTAATAGCAGCGCTTAAGGTAGCTTTAACTGTTCAGGTGTATCACAAGTGATAGAAATACGGTGGATAAAGCATATGCACTTATTATTCAACAAGTCAAAGTGCAATAGTGATTCTTTATAGCAGGCAAAAAACTGTTGAGCCCCTATAGTATGGATCTGAAATATTACATTTGTGGCAACGGTCGTTCATTGTACCTGATATAAAGCTTAATAAAATTTGAAGGATTAAACCAGTGATTTCAGTTACAGTGGGAATCCAGTGTAACACGCTTGTCCTATAAATGGTGTGTTTGTACACCCATTGTCAGTGTTCATGAAGAAGTTGAGTGCTATAATATTGTGTATCCTTTCTGTTTTAGTTCTTTTTAAATTATTCTTCTTAATGCCATGCTCTTCCACCCTTTCCTCTCCTTTCTGAGCCCTCCTCTTCCTCTCCCCCTTTTCGTCATTACGTGTTGGCCGGTCAGACCTCCTCGCGCCCTCCCCTCCTCTGTCTCCCCCCTCCTCCTTCCCTCCCTGGGTCTTTTTCTCTGGCTTTTTCCAGGCTTCATGTCATACCACGGCTAATTCCTGAAATTCCTGCCCTCCTCTCGCTTCAAACAAGCGGCTTCAGGAAGGAGACGAGGCAGCAGAAAACAAACAAAGAGGGAAAAAAATAAGAAGAAAACCCCCTACGGACTCCTTATTTTATTTTTAAAAAAAATCATAATAATAAAATAAAATACTACTCTACCTGCCCGCCTGCCTGCCTGCCGGACTGCTAACAGGAGTTTGACCAGGTAAGCCGGTGCAAATGTTTCACAGTTTTCTGAGTGTTGAGCGCTGTTCAGGTTTCAGTTGCGGGGTCTGTCGGAGTGAAACTTTCAGTTTGTTGAACAATGTGGATGTGAAGTCAGTTGTTTGAGCGCCTTCTCTCTGAAACAGCTCACACTCGCTGTCGGAGACAACATTCCATAAATTACTCGCATTTCTTCGCTGGAATTCCTGCATTTCCCCCCCTTCTTTTAATTCCAGCGGTGGAGTAAGTGAGCTCTGACTTTCTGTGCTTTAGCCGGAACCTTTCTCCTTCTCTCTCTCTTTCTTTTTTTTTTAGTGTGAGGGAATAACGTCAGGGCTGTGCGGTCAAACATTAGCGCCCGTCTGGGTAAAGTTTTACTCCGGGATCATTCAAACGGTGTATTTATTAACCCGCAGGATTAATTAAGTTTTCTGCCCTCCACCACTCCCCTTCTTTTCTTCTCAACAAGTGTGAGTAGTGTGTAAGTGTTTTGACAGGGTAGTGCCTTCTCAGTCTGCTATTGATTGAATTGTATTTAAGTGTGATTAAAAGCTGGGATAAATGATGTCATCAGTGGGACGATGAGGTAGAACTTCAAGTAGAATCGTACTAGCAAAATAAAAAAAAATTGCTTCGTGTCTTTTTAAACTATAATTTATTATGTCATGAACTGTGGTACTCCCGATGGTTTTTTTTTTATTTAATTTTTTTAAATGTCTAATATATTTGTTTAGTTCGGCAAATAGGCTACAGTCAGCGGAATTAAAGACATGACGTGTTTTGCATGTATGCATTTACCCTGCGCTCTAGATTATAATCAAAGCAGTTTTTTGGCCATTTAAAATATCTGTTATGTTATATTTGTTGCCGTTTCTGCTGCTCTCTTGACCAGGTCTGTCTCGAAAAAGAGTTTTGAAATCTCAGACTATTTAAAGGATGTATAAAAATCACTTGAACAAACAATGATTGTAGCTTCTACCTTGTGGACAGAAGGGTTCTTAGATGACTTGATATCATTCACGAGGGATCTGCTTTGATACCTTACAGGTCGACAAGCCATTTACAGCAGTTTAATTACTGCCAATACTTTATTTTATTTTATTTATTTATTTTGAATACTGGTGTTGTGCAAAAAAAAGTGATCAACTGTCAAAAGTCATTTCCGATGTTTGTGTGTAAATATCTACCAAATTGCTTATACTGGTAACTTGAATGTAGTCAGGATAAAGAAATGACATGTCTCGTTGGTATCTTTATGATTGTGCTTTATTGTCTTTTTTGGTTGTTTAAATGTCCCACAGAACTGTGATGTTGTATTTTTTGCAGTCTCTGCCTTCGTCTTGGCCAGATCTCTTTTAAAAAATACATTTTAATGTTCTTTTTGGCTAAAATGACTTGATATCATTCATTAGAGATATGGGGTTGTTGTTTTTTTTGTTTGTTTTTTTTACTTTTTAGGACATATGTAAGAGGTAAGATGGAGCTGTCATTTGCTTTTTAGTGTATATCCACTTAATAGTTGTAGTCATGCTTTAAGGCGTAATGTACTCATCATAGTGTTGCACACTGAAGAGGAGTTGAGTTCAGCTTTTAACAGTTGTGTAAATCATTACAAGACTTGTTCTCATACTCTTTATTTTCAAAGAAGCTGTACCTGAAAAAATAAAAATAAATGGAAATAAACAAGCAGAGAAGAAGCCCTGCGTATTTGCACTTAAGCAAAATCCAAAAATACAGTGTAATTAGTTGCTGTACACTGCGTCAATGCACACATACTCCTCAGCTTTTAGTGGTGGTAGTAATGAAGTTTAAAATAGTTATAGAATAGAATAGAATAGAATAGAATTCAACTTTATTGTCATTGCACATGCACAGGTACAGGGCAACGAAATGCAGTTTGCATCCATCCAGAAGTGCTTTAGTGATATAGATATATTACAATATATATTAGCAATAATATAGATATGTGAGTATATTACAGAAATGGGTCTATTATGGTATGTTATAATGTACACGGTATGAAGTATGTTGTGAATATTCTATAACTATAAGTATGTACAGGCTGTAGTGAGTACAAGCTATGTACAGGATATGAACAGGATATAAATATGAAAAACTATACAGAATATGAAATGAAATAAATAACTTTACAGAATCTGGGATATACAGCTATACAGAAATGGGAACTATGCAAGTTGTAAGCAGTTCTACTTTATGCGTGTATTTGATTTGGCAGCTCAAAGTTTTGCAGATTATGACAAATTGGTGCGATGTGAATCACAATAACAGCATGTAGTGTGGTAAACCTCTTAGAGTTAGAAAGCAACTGTCTGCACTCATCAACGCACTATATTGTCTAAATTCTCATTACACTGTAACGCATCAGCAGCGGTGTATCAGTCAACACAAGATGTAAATGTGGTTTGGATAGGAGGCCTTCATGCTTATGCTGGATTATAGATTCTGGATCATGTTTCTTTTTGTAATACCCACAGTGACATGGGAATCTGTGGAACTGCTAGAAATGAAATACAAGAAAAGAAAATCTACACAAAGCAATTTTATAGTGTATAAGTCTCTATTAATAGGTGAGCTGTGAAAACGATCTTTAAAAAAAAACAAAAAACTAGTTTGCAAAGCTTTATTGATGTTTTCAGTTAAGTGTGTGTGTGTGTACAGTGTGTACAGTGGCTGGGACAATTGCATTTAAGCAGCTTTGCTTCAAAGCGAAAAGAAAAAAAGTATTTCATATTATTATTTTTGTCTCAATTTCTGATTTTAGCTTTACTGCTGTGTCCATTTTGGCTCATCCAGATGAATACCTGTCATGTCCCTTAGGTCAGGCTGCTAAACACAAGAAAATGTCCTATCAAGACTTGTTGATTAGTTTGTCTGTTCTGGGCTACTGTAGAAACATGGTGGTATCTACCATGGATCGATTCCCTGGCTACTCTGAAGTGCATGTCGAAGTATCCTTGGGCAGGATACTGAACCCTGAGTTGCCCCTGATGAATCCATCATCAGTGTGTATGAGTGTTACACAAAGCAGTTATAGAATCAAATCAAATCACTTTTATTGTCACATCACATGTGCAGGTACATTGGTACAGCACATGTGAGTGAAATTCTTGTGTGCGAGCTTCACAAGCAACAGAGTTGTGCAAAATACAATAATGTAAACAAGCAAAATACAAGAATGGCTACATCTGAAACTAATAAATATATGTACAATATATATTAGTATATGCATTTCTGGATGTGTATACTAAATATTTTTCTACGTGTGTGTGTGTGTGTACACATATTTTACAAATTAAATAGAGTAAACAATAAATAAAATATATAAAAATATACAGAGTTAGAAAAATGCATGAATGTGTGTGTCATTGAGTGAATGAGGTTTGTAGTAAAAGTTTTGAGTAGAAAAGCGCGGTCCATTCACTCACTACTTCGCAAAGGAGAACAGAACTAATAGAACCAAAGCAGTTCCTATTTTCAGGTATTAATACACAAAGCAAAGCATGCTTATAGATACTTTATTCCTTTCCTCCTGCATATCCACCAAAATCCTACACACCGGATCTTTAAAACAATAAAAATACTCAGATTTCAACCTTATGAGTGTATTATAGACTTTTCATTGTTCAATATATTTTAATACATGTACAGTTCAGAGTGTGGATCGTGTGTGTGTGTGTTATGGTGTTTGTAGGTCAGCTGAGTGAGTATATTTTTCAGAGGAGCAACAGGTGTGAAGGAGCAGGAGTGACTGTGATGGAAGGGTAAAAATCACACCTGCCAGAGCCTCCTCTGAAGAGTCTGGCAGCTAGAGGAGTTGGCCTTTCTGTTTTCAAGGCTTTGGGTTCACTCTTGTCCCAGACACATGAATTATAATGTAATCTGAACTCTAAGGTTGCTTTGTTCACACTGGAGTAGCATTTGTGTGCGTGTGGGTGGATGTGGCTGGGCCTAGAGGTGGATGTGTTTGTGTGTTTGTGTGGGTGAATGAGTGGAACGAGAGGGGAGGTTAAAAAAGGTGTGTGATCAAGAAGAGAAATATGTGCGCTTTCATCCTTGTTTGGGAATCATTGTGTGTTTGTGTGTGCATAGCTGCCCTGAGACAGGTCCTCTCCACAGTGGAGGAGTTTCTTTTTTTTTTTTTCCTGTACTCATCCCACATAGCGATCATTCCTCCTCCGCTTGCACGAGAAAAACGAATAATGCCTCAGATATGAGCCTTGTAGAACAAAGACTTTTTGCACAGCCCTCCCCTCCTTTTCTGCTAACGCTGCTGAGCACCCGTAGCACTGTGCAGTGTGTGTCTGTGTTGTCTATTGATTCCAGACAGTCTGATAAATCTTTACATTTGGATTATCTGGGATTCATATGAAAGACCTCAGCTCTTTTTCCCACTGGCATGTAGAAAGGGCAGAAGTTAAGTCTTAACTGTGGGATTCTGTATTATAATAGCAAATTAACAAAAGAAGCAAAAGTCTTTACCAGCCCTCATCATGTTCAAGCAGTTACGGAAGCATTTACACCTTGGACTGTTGAGAACAACCACTCCACTAACTTTTGGCAGCTTAACATACCGCATGTTATTAGTGTTAATAGTTTGTTGTCATTACCTGCTTATCAGCCCAGCATTTGGAGCCCCCTGTTTTACTTAGTTTAAACCCACCATGACTGATTTTATTTGCACAGCTTCCTGTCGCCACAAGTCTATAAGACTCTTGATTGATGCTGGGAATTTAGAGCAGCCTGCTGCAGGTGAACGCTACATCTGGCTGCAAGCGGTGAGACCAAATGATCATAGAGGGGTTGTGGACTGTGCAACCAGGCAGAGCTGTCAGATGATCATTTGCACTTTAAGTGCTAATCAGTCAACTGATCAATATATCGACAGGATGATTGTGAAAACAACCTTTGGCTGCTGCTTGTGATGTGTAAATATACTGTGAGGGGTTGACATTGCCGTATCAAAGTCGTCCTTTTATGTCTAATATGCAAAATATGCAAAAGCCACTGTGTTTGTTTAGTGTGTGGAGCTCGGAGACTCCCGCTGGGGCAGCCCAGTGGGACTCGGTGCCAGAGAACACGTGCTCTCAGCAAAAACCTAACAAAACAAACCTGTTTGCAGCCAGAGGCTCTCACTGCCACTTTATTTCTATCACGTAGCCTGATCCCATACTACTGCCTTTTTGCCAGAATGTTTTCTGCCTGTCTTTACATTCCCGGCCCGATTAGTGGAGATTGTGACCACTTCAGCACAACGCACACACTCGCACACAGACACACTCTGTGAGTGTAGCAAGTACTGTGACTTCTGGATATCTACACAGTATCTGTCTCAGTCTCTGTGTCCCTGTGTGGCCTCATGCTCACAGTAACACTGCTAATAGGTGAAAATTGTTTCCTTCTGAAGAACATGAGGTTTTACGCTAAAACCACTAAGATGAAGCTCGGGGTGCAATTAAAATAATCAGGACATTACCAAAGTCATTAGCAGTGTCTGTCAGTACAGTGTTTCCAATAACTAGTGCTGTTGGTGTTGAACTGCACAGCTGATTGACGTTGTTTATAAAAAGCTGCCCTGCTTGCCCACCTGGCTGGCTCTGGTCCAGAACAACCTGAGGCTCAACTACCTGCAGCTGCTTGTTGCTCATGTTTTACAATATGTGTCAGTGTGTGTGTCAGAGGGAAGGTTTCATTGTTTCTCTGTATGTGTGCCTCAGCCTTGCATACGACCCTGCTCTGATAAAGTCTTTGTTAGCGTTTTAACTTGTGTATGTGTGGGCATATTTGTGTTTTTGTGTGTCCCAAGTGTGTTTTTTTTTTTCCCCCTCTGTCTCACAAGTTTTAACCATGACCGGGTTTGCTTAGTTGGTCAGTGTGTACAGTTGTGTAAAGGAGTCGGGGCAGCCAAGGGGTTACGTGGCCCCTTGACCACAGCACCAGCTGGGGGATTATCCTGTTGAGCAGATCCAGTGTAGAGGGGCCACGCTGGGGCTGGTCTGGAGGCGTGAGGGAGGGGAGAGGGCTGTTTTAAGGCATGGCTTAGGTTAATTAACCTCCTGGACGCTTCGAGAGAGGCACAGAGCTCCACACTAATGGTTTATGGCCCCCACAGTTCTCACTTTGACATGCAGTGACCCTGAACTGGAGTTGTGTTTAGTTTAAAATCACGTCCATAAACAATAGAAATGTCACACTGGGATTATATCTGTCAGTTTCAGAAAGTTTAGTTTTATCGCAATCCATTAGCTCTTGACTAGCTGGTGAGCTTGTGATCGAGATTACGCCTTACATAAGCTTTTTAACTAGTTTGAGTTATGTGAGGGATTTAATTCAGAAAACTTAGGTTGGATAAGGCTGGAGGGATCGTTTAAGCGAGCCATGTTATGTGACTTGGTTTCCTAGTTTTCTTCTTAATGGCAATAGGTCTGTTAAAATCTGTGGATAAACTAACGCCACTCCGTTACACCGCACATGTCACACAGATGCTTGGCTAGGCCGAGTATTTTTTAAGCATACGTTATAAAAGCAGTGCCACTTTGACCTTCACAGCGTCACAAGAGAAGATCTGTTAACTAGTTGATTATGAACAATGTCACACTTTGAGTGCAGGATCAGGTCAGATTTTTTTCCTTGAGGGTTATCCAGAGTTCAAAGGTTTGACTCCTGTTTACAAATGAATCATCACCTGGACACACGGCGAGTGCGTTATGCATTTTATTAATGATTAAATCTTTAAAATGGGAATTCTCGCAGTTTATAGAGATGAAACCATGAAACCTTATCCAATGGATGCTTCAAATGCTTCTTTCACAAACCCTAATCCTAAGTAGAACCGTTTTCCTGAATCCTTTTTATATTTTAAACGTCAGAATTAAACACTGAGAAGAATTGCTCATAGGTTTGTGTATGGACAGTCTGCTCCCTTAGTAAATATGGCATACTGCTTTTAGTGTTTTCTGACTTTTTGCTTTTCATGTGTTGGAGTTTGTGTGGGTTCAAGTTGTTTTTAAAATCTATATCCGTTGTTGTTTGTACACATGTAAGTTCATGCGTGTGTAAGAAACAGAATTTGATGGGGCCGAATGGCTGACTGGCCGGACGCCTTGCAGGAAGCTTTGTGGAACATCGGGGCGCTCAGAGGAAGTGCAGGGGTGGGGAGAGCAGGGGGTGGGGGATGGCTGGAGAGTCTTACTCACTCCCCAGATCTCTTGCCAATCACAGCCTTTTTCGTTTGAGATCCTTGTACTCTCTCCACACACGTTCAGGTTTGGCATTATAACTGACGTAATGGTCACCGCTTTTCTCGTTGCTGCCCTAAATGGCCATGGAGAGCACCGGCAGGAAAAAAGTCAGTGACACAAACCCCTGTTTGTATTGACTCATGAGTGCGGAGCTCTTTCTTCACCGCGTCCTACTATTGTGGCCGTTCTCCCGTTTTTCTCCTCCTTCTCCATTTGTCAAGAGGAAGCGGTGGAGCCGACAACTGTCTCATTCTCCCCTCCCAAATATACATAAGGGCTGTGTGCATATCCTAAAGAAATTGGTGCGTAGGGAAAACAGGATGTGAATCTGCTGCGACTCAAACATCCCTACACTGTCACCCTTCCCTCTGGATTTCAGCACTGTTTAGAAGTTTGTTTGTTTTCCCCCCCTGTCGCAAACAGTCACAGGAATGCATAAGTTAATCGTTTTAATAACTCATCTTGTTGTTACAACACTCTTACACCCCAAACAATGCATAAACACATTGATTAGGACCTCAGCTGAGGATTGTAATAACACAGTCACTTATAGCGCTGGTGAAGAAATGGACAATCCTTAAAAAAGCCCCATGGCTTTAATATCCTGCTGTGATTCCACTTGGCATGTGGGTCTAAGTGTGTCTGAGGATGCAACTTGCAACGTGACGCAACTTTAATGTGTCTTCTCATTTGTCACACCCCTCCTCTCCTCCAACACCACATGCCCTCCGTTATTTGTTTTCATGTTGGCATTAAACTTATTATTAATCTTTTTTTTCCCCCAGTGAGGGTTAGCAGATGTTGAGCTGATGTGATCTAATAATGGCCCTAATGTAGCAGCTAGGTTGCTAATAGTGTAGCTAAGAACTGGGTCTCAGTGACATTTCCTCAACATGATTCACTTTTCTGAAGATATTATGAAGGCATGAAGATATTTGCTCAGTATTAAGAAAATAATAACATCCCACTGCCCCTTACATCTTCAGCATATCCCTTTTGCTTTCCATCCCTGTGATCTGTTGATGATGCTGTTGTAAATCAACATTTAGTACTTAAGCATAAGTTAGCTACTGAAAAAAAGCGAGCAGAAACAGAATAGAAATGTTAAATTGCAATTAAAAAAGTTTTTTAAAGGTGCCGTGTAGTTTCAAACTGCAGCTTTTCAAACAGCTCCAAAAATTTGTCACAAAATGTTTCTGTGAGCTAAATGTACAGTTTCTCCCAGGGAGAGACCCCCCCCCCCCCCAAAAAAAAAGGAGAGGAAAGGACAGGTGTAGCTGCTCAGCTAGTATATTTTCCTAATCTTTCAATTTTATTGTCCTGATTTATTAGTTTTAATTCCGATATTGGATATTGTGTTTTTGTGTTTTTGTGAAATGTCATGAAAAATAAGTTGTTACTAGTTTTGTGTTATTCACTGGTTACCAGGCACTTTAGTCCAGGCTACCTTTTATACTAACTTTGTAGTGTCTAGGTGATCGAAATCTGCCATGTAGCTCACTTAAGATCTGCTTATATCAGTTGTCAAAATCCACAAAGAGCAGTGATGTCGGAGTAGCAACACAAATCAGCTGATCACATTCTGTACACAAAGAACATTGTACTGGAATGCACAAAACAAATTATTATGTGACTCTTTTCTGGTTAATTCTGCATTGCTACACCTGATCTTCAGGTTCCCCAACGCACCGAAGTCCATTTTAACCCCTGCTTCTAAATGAAAGAACTAAGATTTTGAATAATGGTCTTTACAGGCTGTGTGTGGTAACTGTTGTAGCTGCTGACCAAATAAGCTGAATAAATGATAAAATTATAAAATGTTAGTTAATAACAGTCATTGGTTTTGTGAAATGCTTATCATAGGAAATGTTCTATTGTTGCTGTTTTAGTAACAGCACAAATGATATCAAACGTTTAAAAGCATACATATAAGTGGTTGTCCTTGTTAGATAACAAAAAACACTATTGTTATCTACACACTATTTTGGAAATAATGTAAAATCATTAAAACATTTTGTGTAAACTGACAGAGCACCACTTCAATTTTTTCCTCTTCTGCCTTTCTTTTCTGTCCTGCCACATCCAGACGCAGCATCACCATCACACCTGTGCAGTTCATACAGACAGATTTGCTCCCTGCGGACACCTCGATCTCCTTCCACGTCCATCTACCACAAAGCTCAGACCCTCTACCACTCGCTCTGTGGTCCTCTCTCTGTCATCCCACCACGTCTGCAGAGTGGGTGCCAGCTCCCTCCCCCAGGGGTGGGAGTGAGGAGCTGGGGGACGGACTCGACAAACCCCTAGAGAATGATGCCGAGGGTGTGTGGAGCCCTGACATCGAGCAGAGCTTCCAGGAGGCCCTGGCCATCTACCCACCCTGTGGCCGTAGGAAGAT
The DNA here is from genome assembly GCF_963969265.1 of Rhamphochromis sp. 'chilingali'. Taxonomy (NCBI): domain Eukaryota; kingdom Metazoa; phylum Chordata; class Actinopteri; order Cichliformes; family Cichlidae; genus Rhamphochromis; species Rhamphochromis sp. 'chilingali'. The sequence continues at coordinate 51,128,329 of NC_137930.1, read as the reverse complement.
CATCCTCTCAGATGAGGGCAAGATGTACGGTACGCCCATCTCTATAGTCTACTCTCCCTGTGAAGGACAGGATGATGTTCTCATGTGAACCAGGGTTGAGGATAATTCTCCTTAAATTAAACAAGTCAAGAAGTCTCCAATTTGATTTAACAATATGTTACACTTTCAGACACACAGGTCCTTAATGCATAGTGTATCATATTTGATACACAGAGTCTTTATGAGTTGTTAAGACTTCTACATCATTGGTGTGTGTTTTTGTTCTTTTCTCTACCAAAAAAACCTACAACTCTATAATATGTTTTCAAGTGCTAAACTGCAAAAAAAAAAAATGCTGGATGTAGCAAATATGACACAAATTAAAACATATATATAGAAATGGATGATTTTTTAAATTTGTCAGAAAGTTTAATAATCACTTCCCCCAAAAAAAGAATTTTATGACAATTAATTCACAGTTGAGGCTTTAAAGGGTTAAGCCATATTCACTTGCTATATATATATATGCACTCTTGACTCTTGACAACCATGCAAATCATTTGGCTTACACTCAGAAATTGGCATGTCACAGCTGACCTTTTTATATTATAGACTAGGGGTGTCAAACATAAGGCCCTGGGAACTTAATCAGCCTGGCAAAGACTCCGGCAACAACAAAAACCTTCTGCTTTATAAATACAGAACAGTCTGGGCAACGAACCTTTTCTTTAATTGTACACATTTATTTCTCAAGATTTAGGTCCAAAGATTTCTGCAGCATTTCTTTAGCATTTAAAAAAACTGAGATGAAATTACATTTCTTTTTCTCATATTGACATTTCTCAGGGATTAAATTACTTTACACTGAAAGAAAGGGGATTTTTACTGGTCTTGCCACTTAAGATCAAAGTGAGCTGTATGTGGCTCATGATGTAAGATGCATTTGACATCCGTAGCAAGAGTGTTAAAGTATTACATTTATAAATTAAGAATGATTTTATTTTTTTTACATTCACAACACAAATGTTGGTCATGGCATATAAAGCAAATAGTGTGAAGGTATCTCCATGAGTTAGATTTTGCCTCAACAGAAAAGACAGCTGAGGTGGGATCCAAATTCTTTGACTGTGCTAAATGTGCTGTTTGAATAATATATTGATTAATATACAGTTAACTTTTCTGATGCATTCAAAACTGTGAGAAATTAATGTGTTCATTGCTGGTTTGTCAGTAACATAATGATTTCTTGTAACTGGACTATTGTGAAAATCCACCTGTGAGCCTCTTTGAATACTTCCAAACCTTTATAACTTGTTGTGGGGCAAAAAGAGATAAATATTCACCCCCACACACGCCTCATTATAAACTGAACTGTATATCTGCTTAAATTAGGGCCAGTGACATTTTTAGATATGTGTTTGCATATACATGCATGGGTTTAGGTTAACTGGTGATCCAAAAATGCCCTTAGGAGTGAATGTGAGCATGAATAGTTGCTCTGCGACAGACTGGCAACCTGTCTAGGGCGTACCGTGCCTCGTGGCCTTTGACAGCTAGGTTTCGAACACATCTACATATCAGTGTTTGGCAATTATCATAGGGCCACCAAGTGGATACAGGAAATATTTCATGCTTTGATGTACTTCTTCCTCCTGTTATATGACAGATAACCAGAAACCTTCAGACCTTGAGTCCTGGCTATATTTAAAAAATTCTGAGCTTGCATAGAATGGTGCATCCTATCAGTATGGTAAATGCGAAGTTACTGTAGAGGTAATAGGGATGCTTAAAAACAGTATGAAATATCGAACACACTGAGATGTGGTAGCAGCTTTTCAGTTTTTATGGGTCTTGCATGTGAGAGTGGCGAAATGGCTCTATAGCACCAGCACAAAATTTCAAAAAAGAAGCCCTACATTTCATCTTCATATATGAAATCTAACATCCCAAATTCAACCCTAAAATAGTCGTCTTTAGTTTGTAGTTGCTACATAACTACACTGCAGGTCTTTCGATAATGAATGTGTGGAAAATGTCATTCCCAAACAGGTGTTGGGAAGGTGAGGTGACATGCCTTTACAGCATTTTGCTGAAAGATGTTTGGCGACAGATGGTTTGGCCCCCTGAGTGACTGTTTGATAGTAGATCTGGTAGGTGGAAAACAGAGCAGCCAGAGGTAGTGGTGCTTTCAGACAGACTCTGTCATCGCCTTGTTTTATCACCGTGCCAGACAGCTCCTTTAACTGTTAGCTTTGCCTGGCCTAGCTTGGTGACCTATTGAGGTCATGGCCATCCTCTGATCATCACTTAAACCCTTATAAAGCCTGTAATAATAGTTGGAGTAGGGCATGAGAGAGGGGCAGGTGTGTCACTCTGTGTCACGGGGCCGTGGCGAGGGGTGGGGGAGGACTGGATCAGCAAAGATGTGGGGTTAGGGGGTTTTTTTTGTCAAGGAAAGCACTGAGGGACCCCTTCCTCCCTGTGGGGGTCAGGGGCAGGCGATGCGTGCCAGGGAGTGCGTCGGCTTGCCAAGAATGGCATGCACGCTTGAAGCCCGGGGGTTCAAGGCAGCTTGGCTGTAACCCTAAACCAGAATAGACGTTTACCCTTTGAGCGCCTGGAGGGGGGAGGAGGGGTGGACAAATAAACACCAAGGTGGGCAGCGGTGTCGTGTATGGCCTCGATGCATGGCACAACTCTCTCACACCTGTCTCAGCTGTGCGTATATCTGTCAGTTTCATTTTAGGTAGAAGTCATATTCTGTTTTTCTGCTATCTCTGATTTACCGCCCTCATATCTTTTAGTCTCAGTCTCTTTTCGTTCTTAATGAACAACCGCTTTTCTCTCTCTCTCTCGTGTCTGCTGGTGTAGCCGCCTTTCATTTCGCCTCCAGCTGTTCCCTGAGTTCAACCTGACAGCCTTGTGGCAAATCCGGATTTATGACTTGAGAAATGAGGCAGGACTGAGCCCATGCATGGCCCACTTTGCCCCCATTGCCTCTAAACAGAAAGAGCAGCCCGTCCCTTAAAGCCTTTGCAGCCCCTGCAGCTCCCCTTTTATCGCCATCCCCGAGGTCACCGGTGGCCAACAACTCAAGTTATTCAAGCAACCACAATCGATGCAAAGCCACTTTGAAGGTCTTTAGTGTCGTTAATGTTGTTAAAGCGCAGATGGGTGGTCTTTAATCAGGTAGCTAAATCAAATATCAACTTAGAATATCTCTAAAGGCATACATGAAATAGTAAATCCATGACTTAATGCTTTTAGAAATGTGATTTACAGTGGGGCAAAAAAGTATTTAGTCAGCCACCGATTGTGCAAGTTCCCCCACTTAAAATGATGACAGAGGTCAGTAATTTGCACCAGAGGTACACTTCAACTGTGAGAGACAGAATGTGAAAAAAAAAAATCCATGAATCCACATGGTAGGATTTGTAAAGAATTTATTCGTAAATCAGGGTGGAAAATAAGTATTTGGTCAATAACAAAAATACAACTCAATACTTTGTAACATAACCTTTGTTGGCAATAACAGAGGTCAAACGTTTACTATAGGTCTTTACCAGGTTTGCACACACAGTAGCTGGTATTTTGGCCCATTCCTCCATGCAGATCTTCTCGAGAGCAGTGATGTTTTGGGGCTGTCGCCGAGCAACACGGACTTTCAACTCCCGCCACAGATTTTCTATGGGGTTGAGGTCTGGATACTGGCTAGGCCACTCCAGGACTTTCAAATGCTTCTTACGGAGCCACTCCTTTGTTGCCCGGGCGGTGTGTTTTGGATCATTGTCATGTTGGAAGACCCAGCCTCTTTTCATCTTCAAAGTTCTCACTGATGGAAGGAGGTTTTGGCTCAAAATCTCACGATACATGGCCCCATTCATTCTGTCCTTAACACGGATCAGTCGTCCTGTCCCCTTGGCAGAAAAACAGCCCCATAGCATGATGTTTCCACCCCCATGCTTCACAGTAGGTATGGTGTTCTTGGGATGCAACTCAGTATTCTTCTTCCTCCAAACACGACGAGTTGAGTTTATACCAAAAAGTTCTACTTTGGTTTCATCTGACCACATGACATTCTCCCAACCCTCTGCTGTATCATCCATGTGCTCTCTGGCAAACTTCAGACGGGCCTGGACATGCACTGGCTTCAGCAGCGGAACACGTCTGGCAGTGCGGGATTTGATTCCCTGCCGTTGTAGTGTGTTACTGATGGTGACCTTTGTTACTTTGGTCCCAGCTCTCTGCAGGTCATTCACCAGGTCCCCCCGTGTGGTTCTGGGATCTTTGCTCACCGTTCTCATGATCATTTTGACCCCACGGGATGAGATCTTGCGTGGAGCCCCAGATCGAGGGAGATTATCAGTGGTCTTGTATGTCTTCCATTTTCTGATGATTGCTCCCACAGTTGATTTTTTCACACCAAGCTGCTTGCCTATTGAAGATTCACTCTTCCCAGTCTGGTGCAGGTCTACAATACTTTTCCTGGTGTCCTTCGAAAGCTCTTTGGTCTTGGCCATGGCGGAGTTTGGAGTCTGACTGTTTGAGGCTGTGGACAGGTGTCTTTTATACAGATGATGAGTTCAAACAGGTGCCATTCATACAGGTAACGAGTGGGGGACAGAAAAGCTTCTTACAGAAGACGTTACAGGTCTGTGAGAGCCAGAGATTTTCCTTGTTTGAGGTGACCAAATACTTATTTTCCACCCTGATTTACGAATAAATTCTTTACAAATCCTACCATGTGGATTCATGGATTTTTTTTTCACATTCTGTCTCTCACAGTTGAAGTGTACCTCTGGTGCAAATTACTGACCTCTGTCATCATTTTAAGTGGGGGAACTTGCACAATCGGTGGCTGACTAAATACTTTTTTGCCCCACTGTAGTTGTCTAGTGCAGGTTAAATATGGATACATAGACAAAACAAACTGTTAGCAAAATAACTGTGTGTCTGTTGGCTGAGGACGACATGCTCCGAATTTCAGGTTGAATTCCACTTCGAAGAATGAATGCCATTCTTTGCTAAACAATATGATATTGAGTCTCCAGGCAGGCAAAACAGAAGCAGAGTGTTTGGATCACCTTCTGCATTGTAAATTCCTAAATCGAATAAAAGCTTTTTCACTGCATACTCTGCATATACGCGCCACATTTTTTCCCATAATACCATGTATTGCCCCGGCCCCCGTGCCCATTACTCAACAGACGTATTAGCTTGCTTATTAGGGACGGTGTCACGGAAATTGTGGCGGTTATGTGCTTCAGCAGTAATTCGACATGCATCTGCCAAGGAAAACATTTCCTGCCTTGTGTGGCTCTCAGCAAGCGATGTGCCCCGTGGTCAGAACGAAGGCCCCATGCTGCAATAATGGAAAGAAAGTCCCAAAATGTGCTGACAGCTCTCACTAAAAGAATGTAGCTCTGGAAATATGATTATCTCCCCCCGTTTATTTGTGGCCATATATCTGCCACGCTAATTTATGTGCTGCTTTTGCAAATGTAATTGTTTTCTTTTAATGATGTCTTTTTAATACCTTCCTTTTTTAAATTTAGCAGCATTATCTCTTTTTTATTATCTCTTGCGTCACACAAAGTTTTATGCAGCTGTTTGGTTTTGTCATTCTGGATTTCATAACATCTGTGTAGGGAGCACTTTTCTCACATTTTGACGTGTCTTATTTCCTCTTTGGAAAAAAAAAAAAGTCTGTGTTAGTGAAGTGGATAAACTCAACAAAGCTCCCGACAGTAGTGACATATTCTTTCTGTCAGTTCAGAACAAAGAATACCCACACAGTGAATCATGCTCCCACCGCGCTTGGCTTGCGCAACGTGTCAGCCCATTGTCGCTTTTTGTCAGGCGATGCAAACGTGTTTTTGTCTCAAGTCGTGCTCCTAATGAACATAACGGTAAAGGTCAGTGGAAAGCTAACAGCGAGTCCTCACCTAGGTCCAGACTGTGGCAGTAAAGTGAGAGATTCACCAGCAGTGTTGACCCGGTGACCTTTGAGGAAGCTGAAGGCCTGTGTTTTCAAGTGGTTTCCTTCAGTAGCTCTGCCTCAGTTGCCTGCTTGAAGAAGTGAGATCATATATGTAGGTAGAGGTGAAATGAAGACACTGATACAGACATAGTGCCATCGTTTGGAAAAATGAATAATGTGTTTTTTTATTTACTTAGGGTTTTTTTTGTAGCAGTCCAGATTTTGAATTAGTGACATTATTTGTTTAACCTGAAAATAATTTAGAAATAATAGAAAGTCATTTATTTAATCACCTTAATGAACTGATAATAGTATACTGCCACACAAGTGTTTGTGGATATATTTTTCCTGCAATTACATTGCATATGAATCATTTATGGGAGACACCCAAACCTTAGTGATGATAGGATGATGATAGGATGACATGGAAGGTTCTCATGAGAAATCTGGAGTCTTTACTCCAGGTTTAAGGCTGTCATGGGATTTGATGCTGTCCGGAGACACCCCCCCTTTGCTGACTTCTGGAATCTTACACACTACTCTCTCGCCTTTTTTTCACCAATGACTTCTCTCTCTGTCTCAGAGTGCAACCAGTAAGATATGGTGAGCAGCACCATCCATGCAACAGGGTTGCCTCTGCCACTTTATTTAATCTTTTCAGATCTACAAGGTTGAAAGAAACAAGTAGAAAGATGTGCCTGCAAAATTACACACACACTTCCCTGCGTAAGTCATAGCAACTCTTAAGACACTAGTGGATTTGAAATCTGTTAGATCTTCACGCCTCTGCTCTAGTCTGATCATGGAAGTTACTCTGATATAGGGCTGCCACAAACGATTATTTTGATAGTCGACTAGTCACCGATTATTTTTGCAATTAGTGACTAATCAGATCATCATCCATTGGACGTAAAACGTACAGCTTATTACACCAGCAGCATCTGCTCTTATATAACTATCATTAGCTTACAGCTTTAAGTGTTTAAGGTATGTGCTAACTAAAAATAAAGACAATATGATAGTTTATTAAATTTTAATGAAATTTGCAGATTGTTTCGGTGAAGTTTAATAAACTCCTTGCTATCTAAAATATAACAGGACACTGGAGTATATTCTCGAGCATCTCACACTTCTGATAATCAGCTGTCTGCTTGACGTTTATTCAGTTGTGTAAAACTATAACTTTAATCTCAGCCAAACCGATTTACCCCAGAACTTAAAAAAAAAAGCCAAACAATAACATTTTTAAGTTATCTAAGTGACTTATATATGTTTAACCTGAGTAGCAAAAGACCGTGGGGAGTTTGAAAACGATTTGCGGGGAGTCCGGTGTTCTCACGGCTCTAGTTAGCCTTGCCCCCGGCTAGCTATCGAGCTAGTGGGTAACAGACGTCTCCGAAAACGTCGGAGCGCTTTTGAAAATATGCGGCGTCTTGATAAACTGAGCAGATATTTGAGGTTTACACAGCTACATTCTCGCCTGAAAATATGTTAAACGTTTATTTTGTGACCCAGAAAGAATAATAAGAGTAATATTAAAACTAACTAGCTGCCGCCATTGTTGGAAACTGAGCTGAGCTGCGCTATGAATTCTGGGACACAGCTTCTTCTTCTTCGGGGTTTAACGGCAGCTGGCATCCTTGTACATGCAGTGCTGCCATCTTCGGTTTCAGTCCGTTATTACACTCTTAAATTCTACTACTTTTTCCTGCGTCTTTTGTGATCTTACAAAGCTTCAAACGACGCGTCGACTATTAAATGAGTCGTCGACGATTTTGATAGTCAAGGTAATCGTGACTAGTCGACTAGTCGACTACTGTGATAGGACAGTTTGGTTTTTGGAAGTATGCATGACACATAGAAACTCATAGAAACACACAAATACAAAGGTCAGATACAAATACAAAGACACATCAAATACAGATGTGTCTTTGGAGAGTATCATAGGAATTTCTAAACAGTTATTATTACTATTGTTATTAACGCTTAAATATGGCAAAGATGCAACACAGCGTAGTGTATGGATATTTGACACATTGTTTTATGTGTATCAGTTAATGTGGTATGGATATCCATAGGACTTTATGCAAAAAGGGTTATTTATTTACACATATATACATATATAATGGATAAAAGAAAATGTCAAAACAGTCCATGCAGGACCCAGCACACCAGTCGGTGTCTATATGGTAATGTCATGAATGCACTGGGTAGAGAGAAACACTGAAAAGCAGAGGGAGTGAGATCAGACCGGGCCAGTTATAACTGCATCTGCATCTCTGAAGGGCAAATTTATGAATTTTACTACCAGCCAGGCCCGGCGGTTGACTTTGACAGAACTTTACAAAACCCGTCCACTTTTCCCTGATCTTTATCAACAGGCCTGAGGAGGAAGAGGAGAAGACAAAAGACAAAAGAAGGCAACAGCTTTTCTAACGTCTTGCATGACTTTTTTTTTCTCCATTACTGAATACAGTTAAGAGATGTTTTCAATTGTCTACAGGCTGGAACAGGGGCAGCTGTTTTTATGCTTCTTTTATACAAATAGAAATGTTTCTTTTAAAATAACTTTATTTCAACACCAGTATTTTATTTGAAACCCACCTCCCAACTATTAGTTTGATAATCCAAACAACTAATTTGATTAGCATTTGGCATACAAAAAGTGTACATGTTCTAAAAATACGAAATCAGATGTGCAACATTCATAACTTATAACTCTACTTTGCTGAAATGTAACCACTTGTCACCGTTGTAAGTTAACTGTTATATAAATGACAAATCAGATTGCTGTGAGGGGGTACATGCTTTTCTATGTAATATTACTATGCCTTGAAGGTTCTGTAAGGACTGTCACATTCAGAGGTGGGTAATATATTTCCTATAGCAATGATATCACAATATGACATCACATAAACATTTATACCTGTATAATCACGGGCGATATGACAAGGCACGACACTAGTGACATTATAACTTTAAATTGGAGGAAAAGAGAACACCGAGTCACAACCCAGTGACTCAGTATTGGCCAGTGCCCTAAAATGAGGTGTCAAAATTCTTATCTGAAGTGAAAAAGCTGGATCATGTCACACATCTTGTTTGCTGACCACGCGATTTTTACTTGTGGTATTGTTGCAGTACATGTTGGATGTTGTAAATACATTTTACTTTGGCTTATTCAAAAAATATTACGCAACTAACAAAGTATACATTAACCTTCCACTAACCATTCAGTTGTCTTGTTAACAGTTAACAGGTGTGTCTCTTTGAATGGTGGTCCAAGTGTGAAATAATGTTATAGATGATTTTTTTTTATAGTAATGTTATTACAGCTTTATAGAAGCTCTTCTAACTTACACTTTTCCCTCACTCATATGGTGGTGATATTATTATAAACTTTTTCCTACATTGCAAAGCCCAGCAGTATATCTTGAGCGCAGTAAAACCCTGACTTGGCTTCTTCTACATCACTTTTCATACCCTTAAGAAATGTTTCCAGAATCAGATTCCCCCTTAGACGAGTCCGTGACTGCAGGCAGTGTGATAAACAACATCAGACCGCTGACCACTGGGTGATGGTATAATGTTCCTACTGACTTTCCTGCAGCCTTGGCTGGCACTGGTTCTCTGTCTGTGCTGGTCCCATTGGATATCATGATCTCATCGCTGTGTGACTGAGTCGCCTCTCTGATCTCATGGGTGTGTTGGAGGGTATTTTTGAGGGGCCCTTCCCCAAGCACACTAGGAGTGGCAGGGCATCTGATATGTGAGCATGAGGCGAAGTGTGTTTGACGGCTCCTTAATGACGTTGTGTATCGCTTGGAATACATACAATATTGTCATACTGTCATCGCTATGGTGACAGAATAATTTTGAAATCATTCAATTTTGAATTGAATTGTTAAATTGTTTCACTTTACTATAGAACAGAAAAACAATAGCTCTTAGGAGCTGTTGTTTTTTTTTGTTTTTTTTTAACCATACAGCCTTTCAGGAAGCTACAGCTCTAGGTTAGAGCTACAGCTCTAACCTCACTGTCTTTTGCTTGCTCTAAGAATGGCACTTTACAGGTTGATCAAGTTTTACAACAACTTACATTCAGGGCATGACAAAGGTTCAAAAAATCTGGCGAGAAAAATGACAAAATTGAAGAACTGCATTCATCTGTGGAGACATGCTCACACATCTGTGTCTGCTACTTTGAAAATCCCTATTGGATATGCAACGTACATCTTACTGTACACTGAAGATAAATCGGTGGGAACTGGAAGAACTTGCTGCTGTAATGTGAGGAACTCAATGCAGGCAACTTAATGTTCATTTGAGGTCAAGTACTGTGAGGACTTTGACAAAGCTCTGTGTTCGTCTTTTCAAGAGTTTGATTGCAAGGAAATGTGGAACACTTTCTTAATCCCTGGGGAATTAAAGAAATATGCATTTAGGGGCTCAAACAATCGGCCAGCGAGTGCACCTCCTGATAAACACTAAACGGTTGAGGAGTTACAGCCCTGAAAGGAAAATAAGATTGAGACGGAATGAATGCCGCAGCTGGGGCTGGAGTGTGTGTGTGTGTGTGTGTGTGTGTGTGTGTGTGTGTGTGTGTGTGTGTCAGTATATGTCTGTATCGACTTGTGTGGTTGTGTGTATAAACTGGAGTGCAAAGCATTTTGGAGCAGGGTTTAGTCCACAAAAGCCTTATACAAAAGCAGTCCTACAGTTGGATAATACTGAATGTGTGTGTGAGTGTGTATGTGTTTCAGGGGCCTGAAGCTTTAGGCAGAATAATATCGACCATTTTTTCCTCTTTTACTCTCCAAACCGACTCTCATTTATTCTAATTCATGTCCTTATACCTTGACCATAGCAGCACGTTAAGAAAACACATTTTCTGCATATTTCAACCGTGTTATATAATGTGTAACACTTTTAGAGTTTTTACATGAACTGTAGTCCTTTTGACTCAGACCACCAGATCAGTAAAGTCTTCCACATGTTTTTCTAGTGGGAAAGGAGGAATAATATATTTTATTGTTAATTCCTCAGTGGCACCATAGACCTATAGGTTGCTCATTGTTTTATTTTATTTTATTTTATTTTTTGTGCAGTAGGAATTTGTGAGTCCCACATTTCCAAAAGCGTTTCATCAAGCTGATCTAAGTTTAAGTCATTTATAGCTATTTGAGTTGGTTCAGGCAGCCAACAAAGTCAAGCTTGGCCTCAAGTTGCCTAAGTTGCTTTAGTTGCTCACTGTTTTGTTTTCAAGCGATGTCTGACGTAATCAGTGGCAATGAATGTCCTGGCTCAAATACCTGAATACAAGAATATGAATATATATACAGTGGGGCAAAAAAGTATTTAGTCAGCCACCGATTGTGCAAGTTCCCCCACCTAAAATGATGACACAGGTCAGTAATTTGCACCAGAGGTACACTTCAACTGTGAGAGACAGAATGTGAAAAAAAAATCCATGAATCCACATGGTAGGATTTGTAAAGAATTTATTCGTAAATCAGGGTGGAAAATAAGTATTTGGTCAATAACAAAAATACAACTCAATACTTTGTAACATAACCTTTGTTGGCAATAACAGAGGTCAAACGTTTACTATAGGTCTTTACCAGGTTTGCACACACAGTAGCTGGTATTCTGGCCCATTCCTCCATGCAGATCTTCTCGAGAGCAGAGATGTTTTGGGGCTGTCGCCGAGCAACACGGACTTTCAACTCCCGCCACAGATTTTCTATGGGGTTGAGGTCTGGAGACTGGCTAGGCCACTCCAGGACTTTCAAATGCTTCTTACGGAGCCACTCCTTTGTTGCCCGGGCGGTGTGTTTTGGATCATTGTCATGTTGGAAGACCCAGCCTCGTTTCATCTTCAAAGTTCTCACTGATGGAAGGAGGTTTTGGCTCAAAATCTCACGATACATGGCCCCATTCATTCTGTCCTTAACACGGATCAGTCGTCCTGTCCCCTTGGCAGAAAAACAGCCCCATAGCATGATGTTTCCACCCCCATGCTTCACAGTAGGTATGGTGTTCTTGGGATGCAACTCAGTATTCTTCTTCCTCCAAACACGACGAGTTGAGTTTATACCAAAAAGTTCTACTTTGGTTTCATCTGACCACATGACATTCTCCCAATCCTCTGCTGTATCATCCATGTGCTCTCTGGCAAACTTCAGACGGGCCTGGACATGCACTGGCTTCAGCAGCGGAACACGTCTGGCAGTGCGGGATTTGATTCCCTGCCGTTGTAGTGTGTTACTGATGGTGACCTTTGTTACTTTGGTCCCAGCTCTCTGCAGGTCATTCACCAGGTCCCCCCGTGTGGTTCTGGGATCTTTGCTCACCGTTCTCATGATCATTTTGACCCCACGGGATGAGATCTTGCGTGGAGCCCCAGATCGAGGGAGATTATCAGTGGTCTTGTATGTCTTCCATTTTCTGATGATTGCTCCCACAGTTGATTTTTTCACACCAAGCTGCTTGCCTATTGTAGATTCACTCTTCCCAGTCTGGTGCAGGTCTACAATACTTTTCCTGGTGTCCTTCGAAAGCTCTTTGGTCTTGGCCATGGCGGAGTTTGGAGTCTGACTGTTTGAGGCTGTGGACAGGTGTCTTTTATACAGATGATGAGTTCAAACAGGTGCCATTCATACAGGTAACGAGTGGGGGACAGAAAAGCTTCTTACAGGAGATGTTACAGGTCTGTGAGGGCCAGAGATTTTCCTTGTTTGAGGTGACCAAATACTTATTTTCCACCCTAATTTACGAATAAATTCTTTACAAATCCTACCATGTGAATTCATGGATTTTTCTTTCACATTCTGTCTCTCACAGTTGAAGTGTACCTCTGGTGCAAATTACTGACCTGTGTCATCATTTTAGGTGGGGGAACTTGCACAATCGGTGGCTGACTAAATACTTTTTTGCTCCACTGTACATAGAAATCATAGATCTGCCTTTGAGTTTTTGCAGTAAGGCCATCAAACCTTTGCTTGTGCTCGACCCAATCTCTCACTGCTTAGTATTTTACTACAGTTGGATTGCTGAGGTCGGGAAATATAACACAAGTCTCCTGGGGCAAGAAACACATGCCGTCACAGAGTCAGTTTTTTAAACTGACTTGGAGTAAAAAACTATAAACTTACTACAAAAGCAGACCCAGACAAAACGGATGGCTTGTTTTAAACTGGTTAGTCTGCCAGTTGGTGTTACTCAATGTCTGACTTCTTGGAATGGTGTTCTGCGCTGGTTCGAGAGCTTTGAGTAGAGTGAGAGTGATGGTGCAAATGGTGAAACCAAGACAAGAACTTGTGATGAAATGTAATTCTAGTTTTGATTTAACTGATAGTTAATCAGTGCATCAAAGCTCTCCATCCAGAACACAACGTGGGTTGTAATACGTTATAATTATCTATTTGAGGTTTCAAGAAAGCGCTTTACAAGTGGCAGATGTCTGGTTGAAAGGTTGTCTGTTTGTATATTTAGCAGCAAAACCTTCGTTAACACGTGCTTTCGAAAAGCATTAGGTGGAAATTCATGTCTGAGTGAACTGCTTGGGTGGGATCTAAGTTTACCATGATCTCCGAGTAGAAACTGTTTTGAATTCCGCACAAAATCTGATCACTTTTACTGGCTGACAAAATGTTTGATGGGGCTTGAGCCAGGTGTTAGGTTTCCATTTTTTCATCATTCAGAGTCATCTGATTGGCCGTTTTGAGTAGCGTTGTGAGGTCTGACCCAAACATCACTATGTGAGGGGAAAATCTGACGGGTTTATACCAGGTTGTGTGTCGTGACTGATCCGTGTGTTAATTCACATGGAGATGTGGTGCCAGGGGAAAAATGACCGTGTTTAAGAGGTGGTGCAAAGACTAGCAAACTCTTGTGTGACTGGTTGTGTATATATTTGTGAGTTTGCGTGGGTGCACGAGAGGTCCTTCGAGAGTGATTCACTCAGTATGTGAGTGATCCGGGGAGTTTGTCTGTGTCCTCGCTTTTTCGTAGTGCCTAAAATAATGTGAATGTGTTGCTGCAGGGTTTCCATTAATAAATATGTTTCTAATTGCTCCCTTGAATAATCAATTATGAAAAAAAAGCCTCTTCGAATTTCCTAGCACCCACGTTGACATTAAACTGGTTATTTTGTGATCATTTACACTTACAAAAGAGTCACATGGTTGAGAAATTGCAGCCAGGTAATATGTGGAATTTTTGCCCAACAAATGACTATAATCAAAGTGTACATTTGTATGACAGAAACACACAAACACACAAGTTGAACCATTTCCTGTAAAACCTTCACTTATAGTAGCAACAACAAACGAAGGCTGCATTTTTCATTTTAGGCCTGCAGTTTTAATTTGGAAGATGAGTTAAAGAAACCACGTGATTGTTGGCCTCTATAGCAACTGTGGAATTTGGATGGGAGAGAACAAGCTCAAAATTTACTGCAGGCGTAAAAGCATATTCCATAAACATTGACACACACACCAGCTGTCTTACAGCCTCACCAGACCCACCCCCTTTGGTCAGTGGCCTGTGTCGTGTCTGTCCTGAGTCCGGTCTGAGGATCGCATGGCTGCAGCCTCCACCTGCTCTGCCAATTGGACCTGTCTGTCAGCAGTGGCAGAGCACAGGCACACACTGTGGGGATATGAGCTCAGCGTATACTGGGGGGGGGGTCACCCCGGGACTGATGCAACCTCTCTCACAGGCAGACATGTAAACTTAGCGATATACTTACACTTTCTGCCTTCAGCGTTGACACATTTGACAGCCTTGTGGTTACTTCGGGCACGTGCGTTTGCAAAGTTCTCTATACGTACAGCCATCTAAATGCTTACAACAATGTGCACACTCAGGCAAATCTGTTTCAAGCTATTCATTTTGCTGATTATATTCCTGATATGTGAACACGTAAACAGAGATTGTCTTACCTTATCTATTCAATTGTTTCAGTTTTCCTAACAAAGAAGCCGCGACAATCAATTCATGTCCATCAGTACGATTGCAATGCACTAGATGATGAGTTAGATCTGTTTCAAACCTCTGTAAAATTTCCAGTAACTGGTCCTTGTAATTAAAAAGTAAAATATGTTTTTTTCTCTCTCTCTTTTTGGACCCTTGCAGGAAGAAATGAGTTGATTGCACGATACATCAAACTTCGCACAGGGAAAACGCGGACCAGGAAGCAGGTGAGTTCTCTGCAAATACCATTTGTAGCAGCCTCTATTTTTGAACCCCTTCAGAAAATCCACTCCTGTTGAGTGATGCGCCAACACCCTATACATCCCCCCCCACTGAACCCTCAATCCCTGGAGGGCTGGAGATGATGATTGATTTAGGGCCGTGGCCCAATGCACAGATGCTATAAGATCATGTGTCGGTGTTGTATCTTCACCACCTTGTGGATCTGGTGCTTGTTAGTAGGGAAACGAAGCTGGGGAAAACAGTGGTCTGGATGGGAAACTGAGGCAGGACGTGGAGGGATTTGGAACTCAATCCTCAGTCCGGTATCTGATATGGAAGAACTGATATATGGGGCTGTGATGGATGTGGAGAGAAAGGGTCTCTGCTAAGTCATCTGTCGGAGACACTGTGGGAATGAAAAGAGATGATTAGAGATGGAAACAGAAGGAGGGGCAGTGGTAGATCAGAGATGAGTAGTAAGACAGGTTGGAGGCAGAGAGGGACACCTGCTGGTTTATCTGTGGCAAACTGACTGCTGTTCTCCAGAACGACTACATAAGACTATAGACCCCATAATTATAGAATTCAAGCGAGAAATGGGATGAAAATGACAGTGTTTCAATAAAAATACATAAAAGCAAATTAGTTATCAATGAGTTTGTTTAACAGGTCATAACTTAAAAACTGAAACTTGAACTAGTGTGTAGTTTGTACACTTTTTACTTATCGTTTTATTAAAGTATATACATTTCAGTTACATGTCTATCACTGTTTTTTTTCTTGTTTTATAGTTTTTGTTTATTAGTGAATGAAGGGAATAAAACATTTGAATCCATGTAAGCATCTCCATGTGGCAGAGGCCCAAAATGCAAAGCATTTATACCACATTATTGTTAAAGCAGCTACGCACACCAAAGCTCTGCGTTACAAACATACATCCAACTCTTGAGATCTGCTTTTAGACACTGTCTCATGCACCACCGCAGACAGATCAAAACTTCTTTTTTCTTTGACTTCAGTAACACACAGCAGCAGGTTAAACAATTCAGTTAAATCCAATTTCTTTATGTAGCATCAAAATACAACAACAGTCACCTCAAGATGCTTCATATGGTAAAGACCCTAAAATAGTATAGAGAAAACCCCAGTAATCAGATGACCCCCTATGAGCAAGCACTTGGTGACAGTGGGAAGGGAAAAATCATTTTAACAGGAACAACCAGAATCAGAGAGGGACAGCCATCTGCTGCCACCATTTGGTGGTGAAAGGGGGGAAGACAGGACAAAAGACACACTTTGGAGGAGAGCCAGAGATTAATAATAGCTAATTCTATCTCCAAAGTGAGAAAAGGAGCTGTGCACAATTTGAGTAAGTGGCACATTTGTCCTCTGGGGTTTCATTTTGGTCTTACATATCCAAACTGTGTGGTTTTTTTGGGGGTTTTTTTTGTGCACATCAGACAGCTGTGCTACGCATGTATTCAGTTCCTACAGTGAGATCATTGGGAAAACATGGATTGTGCTCAGGATTGATCCATCACAACTGTAGCTAAGTTTTAATTATTATTATTATTATTATTATTATTATTATTATTTCCTCTAGAGAATCATTATTCTTTAAAAGTGTTCAATTACTGAAGGAATTTCAGTTTTGCACCATAAATGCAGTATCATTTGCAAAAGTGATATTGCTGTGAGTATGAAACCTATCTAATCATTTAAGTATATAAAAAATAAGGCAACAGACAGGTGGTTAAGAAATCTATGTTCAGCCTATAGGTTTACTTTAGATACCACTTTTGCTAAGTGGTATCTTTTCTTTATATGCACACCTGGAATGTCAGAATTCCCGGAAAAAGAAAATAAATGTTGATACTTTTCACCGGGCTTTACAGATTTCAGTGTTCCTCATTTAAAAGGCTGTTTAACCAGAAAGCACTGTACATAAATACATTTTTTTAAACACACCAAGAGAAAACAGGACTGAAAAATAACACATAAAATTTTAGCTGCAACAAATCTTCCCAGGAACAGTCTTTGCAACTCTGAGTATCCCAGAAGAAAAAAGTAACTACTTTAATAAACTCCTAGGCACTAAACTCAGTGGACAATGGTTCACTTTTCTCATAAACCATAAATCTCATAAATCCTAATTTAACCCCTGGATATACCATACATTTCCTATCAAATAACAGGTATCAAATAACAGTGACAACGTGAAAGGGATCACTTATAGTGATGCACATGTGGCTTGAAAACAACTTCAGATGGATGATAATGTTTGTCTCTGACTACTGGACATGTAATAGTAATTAATATTAGTTGACCTTAGGTTTAAATTAACACCGTTTTTTAAAGTTGCTGATCGTCCGTGGATTAGAAAAAGAATAGCTCGTAGTTGCCACGCGGTCAAACATGTACACCTTTGGCCAGAGTTTCCAGTTCACCTGCCTTTGTCTTTTAAACTGTGCGAGGAAGCTCGACCAGTGGGAAAACCATGTAAACAGACCGTTTTTGTGGTTTATTACATTCAGTTGTTTTTGTTGTCTGTGCTTTCCAGGTGTCTAGTCATATCCAGGTTCTAGCTCGACGGAAGGCCAGGGAGATCCAGGTGAAGCTGAAGGTACGCTACGTGAGTCAAACTATTTTTATACATTCTCAAAATGCTTTTGACTATTCAAGATGTTGTTATTATCACTATTACTGCTAGATTTGACTTCAGGCTATAATCAGACCAAAGTATCAGAACTGAGGTGCCGTTAATGCGGTGATATTAATCAGCTTGAGCAGTAACAGATGGAAAAGGGGTGAAAATATAATTACCCTATATTATTTTCTTTCATACTGAAGAAAAAAGCGCTGCCGTTCACATTCCTTTAAAACAAATACACAAATGACCAGCTATCTTAACTGCACCCTCTAATTGGTGCCGGTTTTAAATGCGATGCTGGCACATTTCAGTGAAATGTGAACATGTTTCCCCAAAGCCCGAGGCTTTCTGTGCACGCCTGTGAATATGATGATCCAAACACAGTTTTCAGGAAATATATGAATCCCTGCATTATTACTGCCAGGTATTACATTTATTAAGTGCCACAATAAAAGTGTTCCGAGTGGTACGCTGAGCATTTACACATCCCTGTCCCCCCAGTACTTTCTCAGTTTGCATTTCTCATCCGCATGCGCTCGCATAGTCGCAGTCACAGCAGGCAACAGGACTCTTCCTCGCCTTGGATGGTAGCCACGAGGGTTCAGCTGGCAGGGCTCTGCGCTGGTCACAGGGTTGGCCCCTGTGACAGGCCTTTTTTAAATGCGTCTTTGGTGTAACTGAGATCCCTGCCACATGTACCCCCCATATTTCAGCTATGCCCTTGTGTTAGCCAGTTCTGGGAAGAAGAATGCACCCCGTGGCCTTGCCCATTTGGGCTTGGCGGCAAGTGCTTGTAGTCCTCTGTGGTCTGCGGACTGCTGAAGGAGTGGATTCAAAAACAAGAGCGATATCACTTTACAGTATTCCTCATAGTTTAAACATTTTGTCCTTTATCTCTTTTTAAAAAATCCTTTTTGTGACATTAGAATTTACCAGTTCTGGGATTGTTATGGTAAGCATATCAACATATCACCCCGTTGCCTGCAGTGACTTAAAGTATGACCTCTAACAGAAGCTAGTTGTCATCACTGGCTTGCCCCTGCCAAAGCAATAAACTTAACTCTTGACCTAAAGGTCCTTGACTGTAATATCACCTTCTCTGCAGCTCTCTGACTGGCAGGGATTCACCGATGATGCAAGCTGGCCTCTGCCTTTCATTTCCCCTTTTAGGGCTCTGCTTGTGTTAGTGGAGAAGTAGGACGCAGACTTAAATGGAGTCTGATGAGTGCTGTCCTTTTGCTTTCTACTGTCTGTTTAATCTTACTCTCGCTCTCTCGTCTTCTGTCTCTGTAGGATCAGGCTGCCAAAGACAAGGCCCTCCAGAGCATGGCCACCATGTCATCAGCCCAGATCATATCGCCCACAGCCTTCCAGAACAAGATGGCTCTCCAGGGCCTGTCTCGGCCAGCTTACCCCACTAGTGGTGGGGTGAGTCTTCACGTCTTCCTAAAACCCTGAGCAGTAGCACAGAATCCATCAAGGATTCTGTGGGTTTAATCCAAATGTTTTAAAAATCATATACTCGTACATGTATATCATATTCTGGTAGGCGAGTTATTTGGTGAATTCAGATTGTCTGCTTACAATTTTTACCTTTCAATTGTGAATAAGGAAGCTTGATTTCTTTTAAGAAGCACTTGTCAGCTCAGGCTTACATCTTGAATACATAATAAGCACCTCAGTATGAGGATTACTGGTATGATGCAACAATTTAATGTACTTTCCCTTCTTTCTGTTTTGTAAGTTTTGGCACGGGGCACTTCCAGCACAGCCAGGAAGCCATGAAGAGTAAGTAGTTGCTGTCTATCATTAGTTTCTCATGCTATAAGTTTATTAACCATCAGATAAATTTCACCTGGGGAATTCATCTCAAAGCAAATGAAAACACATCAGTGCAATTATAAAGAAAAGTCTTCAGCTGCCTGACATTCAGCATACCACTCTAGCTCCTGCGTCTGTAGAGGTCAGGCGCTCCAATTAGTAAATGAGAAGGGGTCATGAGGCTAAGACGGTGCATAATGTCTCTCCCCCTCTCTTGTCTGTCTCTTCTCTCCAGCATTAAGCCCTTTTCCCAACAGAGCTATGCCATGCAAGCGTCTGGCCCTGCCCCGATAACAGGTGGGTGTTGACAGAAGGCTGTCGTGTCAGCAAAGTGCCGAGACAACCCAGCTCATCATAAAGAGCTTGCATAATGCTCACACAAATCGCAGCAATTTTGCTGCATTATCAACTTTTACTCAAGTCACAGTCAAACGACACGTTCACATGGTTGCGGCCTTTCCTTCTGCAGTTTATGATAACACACAGGGGCTGTCCATGTCTCCTGGTGCCCCCCCTTGGCAGGGTCGAAGTATTGCCAGCTCCAAGCTGCGAATGCTGGAGTTCTCCGCCTTCCTAGAGCAACCTCAAGACCCGGAGACTGTAAGTAAAGTGGATCCATCAGTGGTTTAGTTAGCGTTATTATTACCATAGTTGAAACAAAGGCTTACTCTTAAAAAATGAAAATGAATAAATAAAAGAATCCTGCTCACTTCATTTACACCTGACAGTGGTCCTTATACCTTGATTAGGAAATATTTTTGTCCTATAAACAAAAGTAAAGCTACAAATTCTGAAGGCAATAAGTAACTTTTCTGCTACTTTTGATTTTATTTTATGGCAAAAGCCGATGTTAAAAGCTAATCTGGCAATTGAAAACTGCATTGAACTATCCAAGTGTGACTGCAACTAAAAAAAGATCATGAGATGATCTCAAAGAATACACACAACACATCAGATGATCAGGAATGTTGCAAGTGGAAAGAAAAAGGGTGGGACCCTTGAGACAGGTGATGGGATATCACAATGAAGGCGATCAAATGTAGCGGCTGGCTTCTTATAACAGATGTCAGATAGCAGCCAACAGAGCTCGGCATTCAGCAAATGAAACATTTGCCATTTCTGGATGCGTTCATTTCCTGATATGCACTTTTGTTTCTCCAGTTCAACAAGCACCTGTTTGTGCATATCGGCCAGTCCAATCCGAGCTACAGCGACCCCTATCTGGAGTCGGTGGACATCAGGCAGATCTATGACAAGTTCCCAGAGAAGAAAGGGGGCCTGAAAGAGCTGTTTGACAAGGGGCCACCCAACGCTTTCTTTCTCGTCAAGTTCTGGGTAAAACATTTCTCTGCATTTGTTTTTTTTTAATCTCTTAATAGTTTTATATGATCTTCCCTTGTTTCTTCCTTCTAAGCTCACTTCGTTTATCTCAAACTAATTTCAGATGAAAACCTCCACTGTAATTTTTTACTCCATATAAAGCCCAGTATGATAGCTGTGTGTGGCATGTTTTATACATCATCATATAATCCTCCTGAAGTCAAGAAGGTGAAGTGAGAGTACAGTGAATGCTCTTATTAATGTTTTGTACCACCTGTTGGCTGTTAGTGGCCTTGCGGTGTTAACTGTGTTGAGATAGCTTAAGCATTGGAGTTAAATGAACTTAAGTGTGATTTAGGGCTAGAATGAATGGAAAGTCATGGCTCCCTGACCTGATTGGTGGTTTATATGCCAGCAAAGAAGGCCTTGCTGTCCAACATGCATTTGCCTTGTGCGTATTTGTATATTTGCCTGTGATGTGTGTGTATGTGAGTGTGTGAATGTGTGTGTGTGACAGGAACCTTGGGGAGAGTGGCAGGCCTGATCTTTCACTAGGAGAAATGTGATCCGAGACACCTGTCTCTGCACTATTAGACTGACCAACCCTCATACCCCCTCCTTATATTCTTATTTATAGATAAGCCCCACCAAAAGTGCATACACACACACACACACACACACACACACACACACACACACACACACACACACACACACACACACAGACAACAACGAATCACTCTCATTACCCCCACCATCACACATTGAGAGTGATTTAGGGAATAAAGCATGATAACAAAGTCAGCATAAGATACAAGCAGACGAATAGATGGTAGTGTGATTCCCGATTATCCACTGGAAATCTGAGGAAACTCCAAGTTGAGGACATAAAAATGGGACAGAGAAGGGAGAAAGAGAGCAAGAGACACAGACATTGACTTTGTTCATTCTTTTGATTTGTTTCTCTGGCCATGTTGCTTTAGTATTTGCCTCACTTCTCCACATAATATCAAATAAAAACACTTTTAAAAGGACCAACTCTGAAGTAAATAAATGACAGAAAATCAAGGATGGACAGCCTCTTTGCCAGTGGCTGTGATAGAGCAGGTCATCTGCTAACCTAAAGGTTGGTGGTTCAATCACTGGTTCCCTGGTTACTCCAGTCAAAGTATTATTGTACAAGATGCTGAACTCCAAGTTGCCCTCCAGTGGATTCATCCAAGATAGGAAAATAGAAAAAAATGTGGTAAATGACGACAGTGTAGAGTAGATAAAACAATCGGTCTATTTACCAGTAAGACTTAGTGAGTTTATAAGAATCCAACAACAATATATAACTTGGCTATGGGCAGACAGTTAAGGCTTATGCATTATTTTAGTGTGTGAAGGGTTGTGTGGGGTTAAATCTATGTGACAAACACATCCAAAGCAGAGGTTTTGCTGTCTGAGACAGACGGCAGTGCTCAGTGTTTCCCACTGATGTTCAATAAACAGATCGGCATCCAACAGTTGCCGAATCTGACACGTTGGGGTGGGGTGGAATTACCTTTAAGCTTAAAATGAGTTGAAAGTACGTTTGAGGAGAAGCGTTGTAAACAGCCATAGGTTTCATACAGCCTTGTGTATACTTTCACCACTTTGCTGTGTTGCTTGCATGTTGATGGCTGAGGCAGAATGGAGGCTGAAGTAACTAAAAACAGTCAAATCTTACTGCTTTAACAAATTACTGAATCGTTTCACACAAAAATATGGCCATGTCAAGGTGACATGGTATATTAAAGCGTTAACTGCTGCTGTGTGACGCCTCCAAAGATGCTGAATGTCAGGTTCAAAGTGCCGCCTTGCATCCGATTCCACCAGATGGCTTCGTATGTATGCCATTACCCTTCTCACATGCTTGACTTACATATTATTTATTGTAGACAGATAAAAGACATTGGTGAGTGGCACCATATTGGAAGTAGTTTACTCCAGGGTTGGGAAGAGCAGCTGGTCGAGCTGTGGCATTTGAATCGGGGGCGAGGGGAAGAAGGGGATGAGTAGCCTCGTCATATATCACTGAAAGAAAAGAGAGCAAGACAGCAATAACGGGCAGAAGGTAGAAATAGAGACACAGAAGGTGTGAACAAGAGATAGGGATAGCAGGAGAAATGCTGGGTGGCATTAACCCAACAAGTCACCAGTGAAATATTACTCTCTTGATTCATGTCAGAGCCTGGTGGAGTCAACAGTTATGACATATCCAACTTGCTAGAGGAAAACAAGCTCATAACACTGTCCCCCCCTCCCCCCAAGCCTGTTCATTTTATCATGTCCCAAGGGGGTCCTCCAATTCTCAAGGCATCCATGACAAAACCCAGAAATGCTGCAAAAACAGCTGGGTATTTCAACAGCTACAGTGGAGAAACCCCCAGAAAAGACGCTCTTGGCCATGAGAATAAGCAAAATGAAATCCTTAACACATCTGAAAATATGATAACCTTATTTAAGCCATTGTAAAAGCTGGAAAGAGGCTATTTGGTATCACTGCAGTCATATAGCCACATAGCAGGTTGTGACTTCGGGGTGTGCTGAGGCGCAGGTTGGCATGGTGATGGTGACAGGCGGCTGACCCGTCTCCAAAGCTATGGTATTCTAGATTGAATTTCCAGCAAACCTCCCTGTCGGCCACTCTCTGCCCTGCTCCTCTCCCCATCTTCCTCTCCTTCACCCCCTCGGCGCCCGTGGCCCTGTCCTAACGGATTGTCTCACGCCTTTGAAGTGCAGAGGGAATCTGATTTGAGCTGGCTCTGCTAAATTGTTACACAGCCAGCCTGCCCACCATGATCTAATCAGCCAATTGCACGCTGCTGATTGTAATTGGATGAATTCCCTCGCAGGCTGTTAGGGAAGCAGGGAATGGCAGTTTGAGGAGGGTCACTAGGCCCCAGGGATGAAGACAAATAGAGGAATTACATGAGCCAGGGATGAAGATGAACGGGGTGATGAAGAGATGAGAGGAGGCTGAGCTGTGTCTCAATGGCCCATTAGGAGACAAGAGCCCGACAGGGGAAAAGGTAAAGCAGCTCAGCTGTCTGACAGAAGAGGCGTCACCTCAGTCTGATCCAAAATCTGATTATGCTCACCTCAGTTCAAACTTGAGCCAGTGGGGGGATTAGAGGTGGGTGAAGCTGCTTCATCTGAGAATAAAGAAAGTTGAATCTAAGCTGCCTTTGAACTTGTGAGGCCATATTCTTCTCATAGAAACGGTTCAGCATTCCAGCACTTTTGGTTCTTGCTTATGACAGATGTCAAAATAGTTTCTTTTTCACAATCTATGCAACTTATCGTCTTGCCTCGGGCTGCTACATGTTATATAGATTTTGTGATTTTTGATTAGAAACACTACAAGTCCAAGATAAATCCAGTGGACGCTTCTTGTAAGTAGAGTGAACACAATGCCACTGGAATGCAAAATCATCTTGCACGCTTATACATACAGTGAGGCAGAGGAATTATATGAGCCATGAAGATGAACGGGGTGATGAAGAGATGAGAGGGGAGCTAGGCGGTACATCTTGGCAATCTTTAGGCTGGATTCGACTTGGGTAAATGAGGATCTGTCCTGTAAGCACTTCTTGGCTTACCAAGGTTACCTCTCAAGCTTTGTTGAGCCGGAGCACCTTTGACGCAGAGATCCATAGGTGTGGAAATTTGTAGATTACAGAGCTGTATGAACTGTTTATCCTCAAGTATGTGAATGTGCAGTGTGGTGCATGGGTAGTGCACACATCTCCATTTAAAGGGGCTGAGGTTTGTAGGTCTTTATACACCACCAAGCTGTTTTAATCACCATGGTTCCCTTTGGCCAAGTATATATTAACACATTATCTCTTTCTTCCTTCCAGGCGGACCTTAGTGTAAACCTGCAGGATGACAGCAGCTTCTTTTATGGTGTGTCCAGCCAGTACGAGAGCTCTGAGAACATGATTATCACCTCATCCACCAAGGTCTGTTCCTTTGGCAAACAGGTGGTGGAGAAAGTTGAGGTAAGAATGCGATACTGGAAGGTGTCAAGTGTCATTTGTTATGTCATCTTTTATTAGAGTATATACACTTATGCTGCCATGTTAATGGAATTTTTGCACTATTTTGCATATGTTTTCGGCACAATTTGTTTTTCTTACTTTTTCCAGCCTATTCATCCAAATGTGCCCATTGGGCAAAGAGTCAGGCTTCCTCTTATTTGTTTGGGGTCCCAGTAGAGATGTTATCTAACAGATGTGGCTAACTTCTTGGCTCGGAGCAATGCCGTCTTCAGAGTTTATTAAAGAGGCCCTTTGAAATATTTATGACATGAGCAGAAATGACATTTTATGATTTTATAGCTGTTCCTTTTATGAGAATTGTTTATGAAAAAAACTCTTGTCGGACCAATAAACGTCATATAACCTGTAATTCTAGCTGCTGTCACTCTGGAAATGTACCCAGCAACAGACTGGGATATCTCTACATGCTAGTCAGGACTGAGAAAAATTAAATTTGCAGCTTTTTTGTTAAATAAGATAGTTATGTTTGAAAGATTTTAATCGCTATTAAAAATGTTCTTATTGAGAAGATGTGAATTTCATCCAAAACTAGATTCAGCTGGAGGAATATTTTTAGTCATCAGTGATTCAATTTTTTTGTTGGTGAGATATGAATATTAAATTAATACATTACAAAATGTGACCACTTAATTTTTAAGCAACATTTATTAGTCAGCCATTTTTTTCCTGTAAATATCATTTTTTAGTTTAGCTGCTTTACAAAACTGACACCTTCCACTTTTCCCATTTATCGGCAGTAACGTATATATTTGGCTCCAATTCAGGAAGTTTGCGCCACCGATTGAATGATGGAGGAGTGATGTTACGACATAAAGAGGTCATGACCACATCAAAAGCCACACTTATCACACTGGGGAGTGAATAACCCCCACCGCAGATTCCAGTCAGTTACTGCTGATCTGTGGTCTGTAAACTGACGCGATTCACAAATTTCCCCAATATGAATAACTGTTATGTTTCCCGTTAACCGTACACAATAGCCGCCCCGCCCCCACTCGCTGCTGATGGATTGTACAATATAAGCACATACACACATATCCCTAGGTAGAGCCATCTGCCTCAATCGGCCACATGATGATATTTAATGGCTTCATTATTTGATTACGGTTGTCACAAGAAATATGTTTATTGTCATATCTGGCATGCCATATGCCGCATTAGGTATATTATATTACAAACAATACTGCTTATCACATACAGTAGACCTAGACGTTCATATCCAATGCATCCATTTGAGTTTCAGTGGCCTATGTATCCCTGCGTTTTTGCAACAGATTTCACATTTCATCCATACATTTTTAAATTCTCTTTCAGTGTGATATATGTTCGCAGATATTAAACTTCACTCGTATGTGTCTGTTCCCCTAGACGGAGTACGCGCGTTTCGAAAATGGACGCTATGTGTTTCGGATCCACCGCTCTCCGTTGTGCGAATACATGATCAACTTTATCCACAAGCTTAAACACCTGCCGGAGAAGTACATGATGAACAGCGTACTGGAAAACTTCACTATCTTACAGGTACCAACTTTCAAATCTGTGTAGTACGTATAAAACTGCAGCTTACCTTTCCCCAGGCTGTTAATGACAAGAAATAAGCTTCTTCTCTTAAGCTGCACTGATATCATATAGTTTGGACTCAAATTATGAGCAGCAGAGTGGGGTCGAAGTATTTCACATCACAACTCAGAAACTAGACTCAAAATAAACAGTTTAGCCAACTAGTAAATACTAATGGAGAATACAAAACTATAATCACTTGTTTTCATAAAATCATATATTTCCACACTACTTCACCCTGGATTCACTTGCTAACTAATTACAAATATGCAACAACAGAAAATAAATTTTGGTTTTGTTTGAGTCGTAATTTAGGCATCTAAATTCTTTTTGTTTTAGTCTAGTTTTAGTTGAATAAATCAAATCAAGCGATTATCCAGCTGACTAAAGTATAAAGTGTAAAAGTTTTGGTCCACACAGTCAGTCTTCTTTTAAGGGTCTTATTTTCAATATCAAATGCAACCTGTTTCTATTCTTATCTTTCTCCCAAGCATTGACATTTTGTCATGTTTTCGTGAGAAACAAGGAGCTTGGAAGCAACTGTTACTACCCCCCCCCATGACAGACCAGAAACAGCTGGAACCATTTTAATTTTATGCCTTCTAGTTGGAC
The DNA here is from genome assembly GCF_963969265.1 of Rhamphochromis sp. 'chilingali'. Lineage (NCBI taxonomy): Eukaryota > Metazoa > Chordata > Actinopteri > Cichliformes > Cichlidae > Rhamphochromis > Rhamphochromis sp. 'chilingali'. The sequence continues at coordinate 51,101,121 of NC_137930.1, read as the reverse complement.
TTTTCTGAATGAGCCGGTGTGCTCCTCAGTGGATAGTGGGGTGTATTGTCATAGTAACCAGAGGGGCCTAAAAGACAGGGTTTTTAAAAATGTGTTTCTTCTATTGGAGGCTCCATTCCTACACTCCTAGCAAAGGCACAATGACCATATTGAGCCCACACTGATGACTACATGGCAGCATGTCATTAGGCTTCTCAATGGAGTTATTTAGCTCATATGAACCACAAACGTCTCATACACAGATGTTCACATACATATAGATGACAATACACACAGACAATGCTGCAGGGCTGAGCACAATGATGTGACAAAAGTTGCTTTCAGTGCAACGTTGTTAAACATAAGGAGTTTTTTTTCCTGTCATGTTATGCATGTTGCCTTTCCATGAATGCCAAGCAGTACTTTAGATACATATCAGCCTTATGTATAGAATAGCACCATTTCAGCCAAGGGATTGTGTGTCCAGTTACTCATTATTAGTGTGTATGTGTCAGTAATTAGTCAGTATATTTAACTAATGAACCGGCCAGGGAGACTAGTTAGGGTTAGGTGTCTAGGCTCTAAGCTCATCACTCCACATGAATGTGCTACATTTAAAACTGGGAAGCGATAAGTAAATACGCCCTATCCACCATCCCCACAGCCTAAAGGTTGATGCTGGGCTGGTGGAGAGGTTGAAACGGCGAGCACTGATGAAGGGAACTGGTGGCAATGTGATGTCCAAGTGAGCATCGGGAAACTTTACTGCTTAAATCAACTGCCAAATTGGGAGGGTGTATTCGGTATCGGCGTGAGAAGAGGGAGGCATGTTACGTGGGTATGACGCAGTGGAGCTCGAGTTGCCTGCCTAAACTAGCTGGCAGGCTCACTTCATTAGTGATGTAGCAGAAAGCCACGGCTCTGCCAGAACCACAAAAAAAAAAAAAAATAAGAAGAAGCTATAAAAATCGGTGTTGTCCAAACTGTGGGTAAATTTACATTGTAAGTAAAAACACGACAAACGAAGCTTCACAATATGACACCAGTTTGTGTTTGTCTACAGGTGGTGACTAACAGGGACACACTGGAGACCCTGCTGTGCATAGCCTATGTCTTCGAGGTGTCCACTAGCGAGCACGGAGCGCAGCATCATATTTACAGGCTAGTCAAAGACTGACACGGCCTCTCACTCTGAACTTACCAGTTCTAGACCCATTGTAGCACACCGGTGAGCAACAACACTAAACAATAGACTACTTCCTCTACAAGATGAATTCATACGAGGCGGTCGGGAGCCTGGAGAAGCACAGGCTGTGACGGTTTGTGCAGGAACACAACTACTGCTGAACAAGAGTTAGATTTGGGACTGTGGAAGTTGAAACTGGCTGTGTGTGAAGAGGAGGACCACTGTGTACACTGTGGTTTCTATGCCAAAGGAGCCAAACATAGCTAAGAAGACCTGCATGAGAGAGTTGTAATTGGTGGTGTTTTTTTCCATCTCATTTTTACTAGCGCTTGTTTTTAATTTAGATTCTTTTACACACATGCATGTGCAGGGGATGTTTGTGACAGAGAAGTCTGGCTGCCTCAGGGTGCCATCTAGTGACTTAAATATAAATATATATAAAAATGGGAAAAATAATAAAAGTATACTGAGAATCCCTTATTTGCACATCCGAAAGAAAAAAAATCACTGTTTTTTTGTGCCAATGTTTTGCGATTATGTACAGTGCCACAACCTTCTCTTAACAGAGTTACGTTGACAGGTGGCTAAAACGATTTAAAAGAACTTGTATTCACTTTGTTTGATGTTGAATGTTGAATGTTGAATGTCTTACTGTTTTTTGATTGAAAACTGTCTGACTGCAACAAAAGGCACATAATAACACTGCTAACTTGAACCAGATTTGGACTTGTAAGCCGATTATCGAAGTTGTCTGCATCTGTAACTTGCCCTGAGGTGTCACATGAAAATACAAGTGTTTCTTACATAAGTCCTCGCTGGTTTTGTAGTATTTCCACTAACTGCTACACGCTGCATAAACGTGTTTAGGAGAATTATAAAATGTGCAGGATTTGACAGAGCTGTCAGAGAGACTTTCCTTTGACAGCTTTTTACAGCTTTCCCAGTATGTTGTGTGCACACTGGAAAGGTGATAAAATAAATATATTGAAAGTTTAAAGTGTGCATAGTAAATCAGTTTACTTTTGGAAGGTGTTGTTGATGAGCACCATACTGTTCTATAGTGTATGAACAGCCTCATGCTGAAGAAAGTCAAAACTAATTGCAGATGGCAGTGCTTTTGCTCCAGTGAGGCCCCGGAAACCAAAAAGTAAGTATTTAAGGGTGCAGATTAAAATGACTGATTAACCTGTTGGTCGTTAATTTTCTCTGATTGTTAATGTAGAGAGGATTGTGTAAGCAAATCATCACATTTAAGAGGCTAAAGTAAAAAATAATTTCAGCTATTTTTGCTAAATAGCTGACCAAAATCATGAATTAGTTATCAACATAAATGTGTAACAACATTTTACTTTCTCTTAGTGGGTTTTTTGGTGGGCAGTGTCACTACATGCTCACAGTTTTAATCACATCCACGTATGCATCCGATATTTTATATTTAAAAAAAAAGAACTACTACAGCAAGCGCAGAGAATACACTTTTTTAATGTAGTAGAGACACAGATGTTGTTAACAGTAGTGACGATTGCCATCTAGTGGTGTTTTGGCAACATTACACTTTGTTAGTTTGATTTAACTTGGTAGGTTAGAATCGGTGTAAGAAGAAGTGTAGAAGCAAATCACAAATGTAGTATTTCAAGGCGCCATATTTTGTATTGTAAGAAACCTTACACATCATACTCCGATGCTCATGTGACTTTATTAATATGTGAACTCGCACTTACAACTTCTTATCCAGTCCATGGTAACAGGGAGCTGGAGCCTGTCCCAGCAATCATAGTGCGAAAGACAAAGTACAGTTCAACGGGGTTAAACCAAAACCTTCTTTTTATTATTTTATTATTTATTTTTTTTTAAAAATCCACTTGATTGCTTCTATTTTTAAATCACTCTATCAACTTTAGTCTGCTATGGTATTTGTTAGAGCTGCATTATGCTACAGAGAGTGCATAGTTAAAAATAAATACACAAATAAATAAACACTGGCATACTTTGTGGTAAAATATAAAGTACGTACATTTTAAAGGGGGTAACAGATAATACAGATATGTCTTTTGGTGCCATTATTCTGGTAATGTCATTTGACCGACCTAACCCGTAAGAGCCCAGACCGGTCAGAAAAACTACGGGAGAGTCAATGGCTGTGTCCCAATTCAGGGTCTGCACGCTTGAAGTACGCATTTTAAGTGCGGTTACGTCACCGCCACGCGACGACGGCTGTCCCAATTCGAAGTGTACTTCAAATGCATACTCCAAATGCGCCGTCGATTTCCCCAAATATCAAGCGTGGTCCGGTGCACGCTTCGTGGTCCCATATATCCCACAATTCATAGCGCGGCGGTGGGTGGAGCGGCTGAAGAGGTTTTTTCTTTTTTTTTTCAAAACTTTTTTGAAATTATAAAGCGAACAGTCAGTCATTCCAGTTCAGTTTGTACAGTAGACATACAAGGCAAATAAGAGTAACAATATACAGTACAATGAAATAAGAAGGATAAATAAATAAAGGATAAAAAAGAAAAAAAGAAAAAAAAAGGGGGGAGTGACAGACTTCATAACAACTTTGTACTTGAAAGTTGTGACAGCTCATTCGTTAAACATTTCTGAATGAATTTCAATCAATGTTAAACCTTTTATATTGGAAGGTAATTTAAGAGAGTTCGAGTAATATTCAATTTCAATCAAAAACAAATTAAATGATGGGGTTGAGTCTTGAAATTGACATTTATGTATATGGAATTTCCCTAATAAGATGGAGCGGCCGAAGAGTGAACTGTCAAAAGTACTGAATATGACGTCACTTATTTATGTGCGAATGTTTAATAATTAAAGTCAGTCATATATCCACAAACACAACAAGCTGAAAGTCAGATATATATATATATATATATATATATATATATATATATATATATATATATATATATATATATATATATATATCACAATAATCTGACAATAATATATATATATATGTATATATATATATATATATATATATATATATATATATATATATATATATATATATATATATATATATATACACATATATATATATATACATGTGTATATGTATATATATATATATATATATATACATATATGTATATCATAATAATCTGACAATAATATAATATTGGCCATATTATATTTACATTACCACAGTGAGATGGCTTTAGTGAACATGAACAACATTAACTAATTGTTATTTACTAACTAATCTTACATGACTGTTCAGCACAGAAATGAAGCCCAACAATCATGTTTTCCAGTCCAGTGGTCTCAGCCTCAGATACTCAACTAATCAAAGTGATGTCATGACAAAAATGAATGACTAACAAAACATTTTTCTCCTTCATTTCTGTCAAACAAAGCTGTATGTAACGTGTCTCACGGTTAGTATCATGGTTGCTAGGCAACCTGAACAGCGCGACGAAGAGTATACCGTCCCATTTCACAAGCCTCTCACTTCCGCACTTCTCGTACGCACCGTACGTAGTACGCGTAGTGCGCGTGCTTCAAGCGTGCAGACCCTGAATTGGGACACAGCTAGCGTTGAAACGTTAACAGGAACTTTTCTCAATGCGTAAAGGGGCGTGGGTTCTTCTGGGTTAAACCAGATTGCGACAATTATGGAAATGCGCTCAGATATATGACTAAACAGAAAACACATCACATTGTGGCCTTTTCTTTGATAACACTGGAAAACGAATGCAGATTATGAAACGTATTTATGGCCACAGTGTAAATTCACATAATTTGAACATTTGAATATCAACATTTGTTGATTTTATTTGTAAAGTAAGTTGATCCCATTATGTTGGTCAAGCAGCCTGGTGCACTCACACGTGGCACAGCCCTGGACACCTTACGCACGGCTGGGTCTCCACCTCCTGTAGGTGCGTAGTTGTGACACAGCTGGCACCAGTAAAACCAAAGCACTGGCCCCATTTCATGCCTGTCAACTCCAAGTAATCAGCTCCCAAATATGTCGAGGCTTTGTCTTGATTGCAATCTAACATGGTGTGATTTACAATATGCGCAATGAACGCCGCATGGGGTTTGCTGGCGGTTTTCAGTCTGGTGTGTCGCGTTGAGTCGAGGTGCTCACCGACCTCCTATTATAAGAACTGCTGGATTAGACGGTTCCCGGGGATTTTCATCGATATTGAGGAATCTCAGAGGAGAGGGGCGCAGCTTTTGAAGCATTATCAAGAAGAGACCGCGCTGAAATGCAGCCGCACCTGTTGCCTTACCAGAAACTGTGAGTTATACGATCATCACTGTTTTCTCTTCTTTTACTCCTGATTAATCCTCTTTCTGTCTTTTCTCATAGTTTCCTGTAATCTGGCTATATTCCACTATGATACCACTCAAGAAATCTTGAACTGCTTTCACCTCCACTGTCCGACTCTGGGGAGCTGCATTCTGAGTCACAGAGACAACGTTGTTCTCTACAATATCACAAAGGGTAGGTCGCTTTAGTGTCTGGTAGAGGTGGACTTCTGTTCTTTTAATGATATGAATACTGTGCATATCAAATCCTTTTAGATCCTGTTAGATTCTTAGGGATTAGATGTAAATTTGAAATAACAATTTCAAAATACTATATCTTACAGTAAATGTCTATAACTATAGATGGTTCAAATTCTGCATACAGTACTGTGTAAAAGTCTTGAGTCACCCCTGATTTTGTGTATTTTGCTTCCAAGGAGTCAGACTTCCTTGGAATTTGGAAGTCAAGTGGTCTTGAGCAATAGTTCTCCAGGCTTTCTGAAGCCCTTTCAATTTTTTTTTCTTTGGACAGTGGCTGCTTTTCACTCATTTGTTCCTGACTATTTTCATATAACTTTGTGTGTGTCTGTGTGTTAAGGCTCTTAACATTCAAGTATAAAAAACAATACAAACCTCCCCCCAATTTTAAATTGTATCTTTAGCACCTTGTTAATATCAGCCTCTGGCAAAAACACATAACATGTTTGATGTTCAAGTTATCATCAGTATTTACAGAGGAGGTCAGGAGAGAGGCATCGGTGTAACTTTGTGCTGAACATGGGGGGGGTCAAGATCTCTGTCTAAATAAATAAATAAATCTGGGTAAATTCCCAGATGATTAAACATGCGACTATTTTGCTGGTAATAAAGAAAATCAACAGTCTATTTATGCAAGATAATTCATAATTTTATTGGGGGGGGGGGTTATATTGGTTGGGTCTGATCATTGAGGGGGTCATAACCCTCCTGGAAATTACACCCCTGGAGAGAGGTACAGCAGCGGGTGTCTACAGCAAAACATGGACATGATGGTGTAAATAAAAAAAGTACAGTCAGATTTTTGATCCATCATGCAATGCCATCTGGAAAGTATCTTATTGGCAATGATTTAATTTTTTTGCATGAAAATGATCCCAAACTCACTGCCTAATGCAGTCGATGTATACCTGGACAATAAAGTGTACAGTGGAACACTTTTAGTCATGCATTGGCCTTCCCCAGAGCCCCCAACCTTAATGTCACTGAAGCAGGGTGGGATCATCTTGACAAAGAACAGAACTAAAGGCAGCCAACACCCAAAGAAGAGCTTTGAATGTCCTTCAAGAAGTCTGGAGAACTATTGCTGAAGACTGCTTAAAGAAATTACAAGAAAGCTCACTCAGAGAGTTCAGGCTGTGATGGAGAATAAAAGTCATTATATCAAATACTGACTTTTGTTAGACTTGTACAACCACTGTTTTTACCTTGTATACTGCATTTCCATGTAGGTTTACATGTAGGTAAACTGTTGCACCTACTTCACTTACTTTAAAAAAAATGTAAAGACATGAGTTGTTTGGAACTTTTGCATAGTACTATGTAAAAAATATGATTGATCAGTCGATAAAATATTTATCCAAGTGACCAATAGTAGTTAAAACGATCCCCACCAGCGGCAAAGCAAATATATACGACTGAGAATCAAATATTTCTAATATTTCTTCTTCTGATTTTAGCATGTTGCATAGGAGATTCCCAACTTCAGTGAAGTAAATTATCTGAAAATCGTTTTGCTTCCAGCTTTGCTTTTCTTGCAAAAGATGCATAGCATTTGTAGTTGTCACTTATTTTGGAATAACAAAAAAAATCACTCGCTATTAAACGTTTAGATAAAAACACCAGCAAAAACATGAAAAGCAAACAAACAAGCACATTTTTTTCGTATTCTAGGTGTGGATCCTGATCTGTTGGTGTTTGGAAAATACTTCACCTCTAACGTGCGTGTGTTACCCCACCACTACAGCCGCAATAACGCCTCAGAGCCATTGCTGTCAGACAAGCGCCAATTTATTCATCCGCCTCCGCCCGTTAAACCCTCCACTACAGCTGGCAGAGTTCATGCCCCCACAGAGGCGTCTGTCATTGCCACCACAGCACTGCAGAGCACCGGTCAGCCTTTAGCAGTTTCCACAACTACGACTGCTGTGCCTTCCACTGAAAAAACTCCCCCATCTTCAAAAAAGTATGCACAAACAACAGCCGCAGTTGTCTCCACCACTTCTCTTCCAGATAGCATTACTCCATCTCCTTCATTCACCACAGTTAGCACTCTGGGCCATTACAATTCCAAGATTCTGTCTGCTTTTTCTACCACAAGTCCACAATCCCCAGTATCCACCCCTACCCGTCATCCCACCGCCACTTTCTCTCAGTTGGCCAGCAGCCCTCCAACTTCTGCAGCTCTTATAAGCTACACAGAAAGCAGCAAGCTGTATCTAAATGAGACCAAGGGCAACCATGGGAGGAACCACACAGTAAGCAACGAGGGAGCCAGTGGAGATGACACCCTACCAGGCCTCGGACATGGGTGGTATGTGGCTGCTGACACCTTGCTGGTTGCTGTGGCCATTTGTATCACAGTGCTGCTGAGCTGCTGTTGCTCTATCCTGCTGGTGGTGAGCTGGAGGGGTCAAAGAAAGAGGATGGGACGCTACAGTACATCATGGAGAGGGAAACGAGGCTCCATGCGTCTGATAAAATACGTGCTGGTCAAGGAGAGCTCCTGAAAGTGAGGATATTTTGTAACATTGTTGAGGAAGAAATCCAAAATGAAAGGACAATTTACTTAGAATGTATATGATTACATAAAGGATTATTTTAGGTTAAAGTATTTTGTTTTATTCTAACTAGATGGGGATGGACAGCTAAGGCAGCTCACCTGTGTTTTCCAGTTCTATAAAAGCTGGACCAGATAAACTGCTTAGTCTCTTTCTGCCACTCCGACAGGACTCAACCTATTTGTGATGTTTATCTGTTGGTTAGATTATGTTAATTAAATTATTTTTTTATTTCTGTAAACCTTTTGTGTGGACTTGCTCCTTATCACCTAATTTGTGCCAATTTGTCATAAATGGGGGCTTGTCCGGGATATTGAAACCTGTTGGTAAGATTAAAGTGTATGCAGTGTTGATGGCTAAGTTTAGCTTATGGTTTGATAAATACTTAGCCTAGTTTGGATATTTAACACTGTGACCAAAGTTTTAGGGACTTCCACACATGAATTAGATTAATTAATTACATACATTAATTAATTTTGAGTTATTTTTTTAGGCGATGTTGGAAGAGAGCAGGATTAATCCCTATTTTTTAAATTGGTCTTCAAACCAAATGTCTTTATCTTTTTGAGTGAGTCTAACCACATGTGTAAGAGCCATGCATCCCATCAGATTAAACTGGTTTATTAGGAGACCAACCAAGTTTGTTTTTTTTTTTTTTTTTTTTTTTTTAGTGAGCCTTGAGGCACCTGTTGTTGTGATTTGGCACTATATAAATAAAAAAATACCATGAATTGAATAGTGTGGTGGAGAATGTGGTTGAAGAAATTGTCTTTGGAACATTTCTGTTTTCTTTCCAAAAACTACAAAGTTTCTGGCTCGTTGGTGCCAGTGGAACTGGTGGTGCAAGCACTAACAAGTATATGTCTAAAGACTGAGATTAAGATTAGTTTGTACTCAATAAATAGGACTAGATAGCCTGCACTCTGTGGTTAGTTCATCACTATTGAACTTCTTATGAGTAGTCCTCCTTGCTCTCCTGCAAGCCTTACAAATGTGTTTGGAATTCTCAAAGATATTTGTGGTACAATTGCGTGCAGTAAATGTACACAACTGGTAAATGTATGATGGGTAAGAACTGCAATTAGTTCGGTTCCCTCTTTGTTAACGTTTTAGACATCTTGATTGGTTCGATAGCCTTGCTTTGGAGGAACCTTGTTGTATGATACTTTGGTTCATACTCAAACTTTAATTCCAGGTTTGTTTGTAGCTGGAATATTTGCAAAGAAGTGTGATGTTTGTTTGTAGCTGCAGGCAGGCCATATGGTGCTGGGATCATTGTGAGGAACTCTGGTGTTCATTCAGGGAGCAACGCTTTGATTTGCTGTTGAAATTAACCAGTTTTCTTGCAAGATTAAAACTGCTATTTAAGGGAGGAAACTTGTTGCGCTTTTCTCTATGCCAGTTTGATTTTTTTTTTTTAAACAAACTGTTTTAAGCACCTTACTCTATGATACCTTCTTTACTGGTAGTTTCCCGTTGCCCTTCATTTGCTCTGACAAGGGAAAACCTGGGCTGGTAAGATGGGTGGAGCTGGCAGGGAGTACAGGTAGTTTGCGGTTGCCACTTTAATGACTGGGTATATTTTTTACATTTTCTGTTACCTTGATTTATAACTTTTTAGGTTAAGTTCTAGTTTTGAGGTGGAACCTTGATTTTAAGATGGTGTGGGGGGTGACACCATCTCAATGTCTGAAGGAACTCCTGGCCTGTTATCAATTGCCTGACATGGGAGGATCGTCAGCTAGTGCAGATCCCTTGTGCCTTTCAGGCTATAGATTAACTGTTTAGTCTCTCTTAGACTCCACTTGGATTCAACCCATTTGTAATGTTTGTCTGTTGGTTAGATTATGTTGAATAAATTATCTTCTATTTAAGAAAACCTCTTGTGTGGACTCTCTCCTTTGAGCCAATTTGTGACATTAAGGTTTAGGTGAAACAACCAAAAACATAGCTGCAATGGTTCTGGTTTCATTCTGATGCAATGAATGAACACAAGAGCTGCCTACACCCATTTTCTTTAAGAAATTCGATATAGTGTCCTTTTGGCTGGCCTACATTTTGATGTACTTCAGTCACTTTAAATGTAATTGATGCCAAACCTCAAAACATTGGCCACTTGTCTACACCAGTAGTAGGTGGAACTTAATGGGCACTTTTAAGCAATTAATGACTACGATTCAAGGATTGTTTAGGTCATCAATTAGTCATCTTTAGTGGGATTGATGACAGATTGCTTTTGGATCTGTGGCTTTTAGTGTTTAACCTTTAATTCATCACACCAGGCTGCCCCTGACCTAAAAGTGCACAGATCACAGATGAAACTAAAAGTACCTTTCAACAGCTTGCTGGTGAAAGCGTGCATTCACGGGGTGCTGTTCTCTGAATTCACAGTGCGGGAAAGGGATAGACGTTAGAGCAGTAACTCTTACAGTATGTTTTTATTGCGTTAACGCATCGCCTTGTCATGAAACACTCCGCATACAGTTTTATCTTTGTATTAATGACCTCCTCGCATGCCAGTGAATATTTGTGAAAATATATACAACTAACACATTCAGACCCATGATGTTGAAATATCCTGATGCATTATGTACAGGGACAATTCCAAGTATGTAAAAATGTTTCTTCTTGTTGCTCTTGTTCACTGACATTACATATTGAATACTTTCTTGACTGCCTCTTTGTACTGCAGCATGCTGCTCTCGCTCTCCCCTTCGTTCTTCAGCCGTGTGACCGAGTCTTTATAGTCTTGAACGTCTTTCCTTCCCAGCAGCTGCTGTCGCACTTCTTCACCATCTCCCTCTCCTGCCACTTTCATGCGTAGGAGTACATCCAAGATATTCTTCTGAGACGGGCTGTCCTCCCAACTGTAGTCCTCCATGTCTGCCACAGTCTTCTCGGCCTCCCAGGCCTCAGTTTTCTAAAGAAAGAAAGAGAATAACATTTCTAACTTTAAACAAGCAAAACAAATGACCACAGGTTAAATTATGAAAAAGAAAAAGAAAGTTTGGATTTGTAATTCAAGCCACATTTTGATTGGAGTTCTGGTTCAGAAATTCCCACTCTTTGAAGCTCCTCTCACAGAGATGGTATTTCCCATATGTAACTCTCCATTTGCCGCCTGTCTCGTTCTCATCACATTCCCTGAAGAACAATACGACCCATTGTGCAGCAGCTTAAAGCAGGGCAGCAACAGGGTCCTGCTCGCAGGTGTTTGGAGGTTAATGACCATCATTAGCTACATTTATGTATATTTGATCCCCATGCTGTCTCCAGCAAGTCCAGATCTAGTGACTGAAGAGCAATCAATACTTCAGAATAGGTAAGCAGCAGCTATTCTACTGTTAATCACAAGCATGAAGCAGTTCTTCAGCCTTGTGACTGAGTCTTAATGAATAATAGCTTTACATTTTTTGGAGTGGGTTTGCAGCTGACACACTGACGCTCTAACATTTTATTTTTCCACATTTAGAGATTAATACAAAATAAAACAATGCAAAGTGTTGTGATGTTTGCTGTATGCAATGCTCAGTAGTTTGATCAACAGGCAGGATATTTGATAGCTCACCAGTGGGTTAAATGCCCCCCAGTTTCTTGAAATGACAGGTGCTAGGCATGCGGGCACAAAAGCAGGCAGAGTGCCTCTTAGTGGTAAATGCGTGTGCATGTTGGAGGCAGCTTTGAGCGGTCAGCCCAAACGCTGGCCTGAATTAGCACACACTGGAATTAACAGGCAAAGTCCATCTCTCTGACTGAGGAGATATAATCACCTCGGTGGCTGCTAACAATTGGCCCCTTTGTGAGCTATCGTTACAACCTGATCAGTACGCCACTCTCACAGCTTCCACAAGCCTGCTGGACAAGCACTGTGCCTTCCATTGTGTGTTCAAAAGGGCAGTGGACAGTGTTTTGCTTCCTGGCTTTAACAGCCTTTTCTCAACTTAAACTGGCTAAGCCATGTCAGGAAGAGCTCCTAAAGGCAGAGGTTGCACAATCGTGCTCTTTTATGTGGCTGGCTGCAGATTCATGCCAACAGTGCCTAAGCACTGTTGGCCTGGTGGCACACCTCTCCGATGTGGCATGGTTTGCTTAATGTGAATGAGTATCAAGGTCAACACCTGAGAGGGGAGTCTGTTTTCTCCTCTTCTGTGGGTAAATGTCAACTGGACAATGCTGCTGTTTGCCATCCTTCTGCCCATTCAACTCTGCTACCTCCCTAATGGGCTTTAGTCTCTCAGATCGCTAAGCAAGATGGACAAGATTGCCCACAGTGAAAGGTGTGCCATGTTGCTAGTTGTACGTAAATGCCACCAAAGATGAAACTATATGAAAACATTTTCAGTTTTTGTGTAACTTGGTGTACCCCAGGCTTTGACCCAGTTTCTCTTCCTTACAAATGGCTTCTTGACAGCTGTCATTCGACTGAGACCATTTCTGAGGAGACTTCAGTGAACAATAGATGGACCAACTGAAGGGTCAAAAAATGTTTTGGGTCCGTGTCGGATGTTTGCTGGATTTTTTTCGTTTCTTAAGGACATGACCTTTAGATAATGTTCATCTGCTGTCGATAGTTTTTTAGGACACTTCTTGTTTTCTACTCTCCCATTTTCCTCAAATTTTTTTAGGGAAACACTGCACACCATGTCAAGATATGCCAAGTTTTAGTAGCTCTTGGGGAACCACCTCGTGGCTACAAAAATACTTTACATTTGTAGATGTAACTGCAGATTCAACTAAAGAAATGGGAACAAGTTAAGCAGTTTTGTGACATGCTGTTATTAACAAAGTGCCTAAAAATACAATTAAAATCAGTTGTTTGCTAATTATCTGTTATGTGTAGACACAGCAATGGTTTAGCCCCTTAAGTTACTTGACCTGTTGTGCTTGAATGATTCATATTCTATCAAAATTTAAACTAATGTCCTCATGTGTGGATCTGGCACAAAAAAAAAAAAAAAAAAAGTAATTCTTTGTTTTTACATTCATCAGGTCCCAATCAGCCCAAATAGCAAAGAGAAATTAAAAATGCATGCCATGAAAGAGTTCAGGTCTTAGGAGGTTATTAAAAAAGAAAATTTCCTTTGGAAGTGGTCTGAAAATTAGTGAAAAAGTAGCCAATACCCGAAGATTATTTTAAAGACCTTCAGAAATGCTGCAGAACTATTGCTCAGGATTACTTTTAAAAAATGTATAAGAAAGTCAAAATATAACGAAAGGGGGTTACTCAAGATCTCAGCACTGCATTTATTCCAATCTGGGGTGATCATGATATGATCATGACAAAGAAGGGATTTCATATGAAAAGAAGCTACAAATATAAAAATATTAGAAATCTGAAAAAGAAATGCCGTCAAAATAAGACTTCACTGGCTTTTCTGCTAAATGGTCTAAGGTACCAATTTGTTATCTAGTGCAGGAGATACTGTTTTTTCTAAAATATTGAAGTTTTGCCTTTTGTCCTCATAAACCAAATATACAAGACAACACACAAAATCTCCCCCACATCAGCGCTGTGTTTATATTTCACATATCCACACTAAAAAGCAATTATTTTAAATTACATATCTTTTTATAATGGCAAAAAATAGATCAAGTAAGAACCCTCCGCTGATGAAGGCCCTGTGACACTTGTACATTGCATAGAGTGGTGCATTAGGTAAGACATCATGATGCATTTGAACTAAAACCTCTCCAGGGCAAATGCGTTAAAAGTGACAGCGGGTTGTAGAGGGTACGAGTAATGCCAGACAGCACCTGGCCTTTAAATGAATGGATGCTTGTTGAAAGAAGACAAAAGGTTAGAAAACAAAAAGAGAAACTCAAGTGGACGTAGAAAAGGCACAAATATCCCATCTAACACCAGGTAGAGTTGCGGAGTTGGGCCGAAGACTTTTACCATGGATATCCTGTTTGAAACTGTGAGTTCAGTAAGTCCGACTCACTCAGTTTACTGCTCCTTCAGTATTCAGTCACTGAGGCCAATTTATCGGACCTCCCTTCAGTTGACACAAGAACTAGTTAGAGTGGAAGAAAAATGTACAACTTACCCAAGACTCGTGGTAGAGAACTGTGAGCAGATACATGGCATAGTCATAGTTCTGCTGTCTCAGCGGGCAGCTAGCAGAGAGGAGAAGAAAAAAAAAAATGTACGAGGACATCAGTTTAATCTTCTTTTAACCCTATATTTTCAGGAAGAGGTGTTTACCTGTCAGTTTTGATGGTGAGGACATCTGTGTTTTTGCAGTATCTCTCGCCAAGGAGTTTGATCATTTTCTTCCTTGCATGGTCATCTAAGTTCAAACTGGACAGCTTTACCTTGAAAGTTGAAGATGTGAATAGATTACCACATAATTTAAATCTAGTCCTTCCGTGACACTTCACTAAATAAAGAGACGTTCACAACGAGATTAGGGCAAATGTGATGTGCTTATGTGCTATAACTCCACCATACATCTGTCTCTAAGGATTTAAGAATAAAACCTAAAGTCTGAACTGCAATATGTAATATTTATTTTTTTAACCTTTGCAAAGCTTAGACTGCGTGGATTAAAAAAACCCTATAATTTTTACAGATCAAACACATGCCGTGTCCCAGAATCACATAAGCTGCTTGTAGAGATGATAGATTTTACCTCCACTGCATTGTTTATGGCTCTGCTTTGAACAATGCAACATTACTCCATTTATAGGTAATACAAAGCACAGGTGAACATTTATTTTGTGCACTGCACTGAGGTACTGCTGTTACAAACATGCACAGAGCTGCTACAATGGTTGAGACTATGTGTCCAGCATAAATAAACCTCTGTCACAGAATTGATTTCCAGGATTTTCCTCCTATAAAATATTAAACCACAAATCAAAAATAGAAAATATATGTTAATTCAAATATTGATGCCCCCCACCCCTCTTACAAATAAGGGCTTAGTCAACTTGTTCTAGATTTGGAATCTAACTGTGTGAGATTTGCCCTTCAATCTATCTCCCTGCCTAATCCACCTGGATTACTGTTTAATTCCTACCTTGCTGATATAATCTAAGGCAATGTGTCAGGAGCAGATGGCTGGCGATTAATGGTAAAAAAAAGCCAAACCCCAAACATTCCAGTCTGGGAAAGAAATCGCACATTTGTCAAAGGCAGTTTGTGATGCAAAGCAGGATTTCTTTGGCACTTTTTGGAGTTAAAATGACTACAGGCAGTGTGATAGAATGGGACAAGGAAACAACAGCTTTGTTTGTCAAGGTTCAGCTGAAGGAAGTTGTGTTTTTCTCTCCTCTACCCTTAACATCACCCTGTAAAATAGAACACAGGCCCAGTAACTTCACAATTAAGAGGGCATTATTTATTACATTTAATTGATTCTTGCAGTTAAGTTAAAGAGACGTGCATTTCCATGTATGGTCCTGCTCATAGGGAAGGATTGCATATTGATGGATTAGTTTTGGGAGGGGGATTAAAAAGAATATTAAAATGTCTCAGCAAATATTATTTTTAAAAAAAATGTTGTTACTTCTTTTATTGAAAACTAAAAAGTTGCCAAAAACCCCATAACAATTAACAAGAATATTGACAGAGCCTTGGCACAGGAAATATAAAGTAATGACCAAAGACTAATCTCTCTGTTGACTCAATAGCATCATTTTGCAGATTTTAGGTCACTAGACGATGAAGATCTTTCTAGGAAGTCAGACAGACACGATGTCAGCTGGTGATTATGTATCCCAGTAAATCTTTAATCTCATTTTACATGTGAGGTTTTTGATCACCTGTACATTAACAAAACCCAGTTAAAGTCAGCATCAAGTAAAAATGGCAAAACTCACTCTGAGATGGACGATACGAGCTGAAGGGTTTCTGAGAGAAGGGCCAGCGGACACATACTCTTTGCTCTCTAATTTAATGGGGAAATGCTCATCACACTTGGTATCAGTCTCCAAGGCAGAGGGCCACTCTGTACAGAAAGCTGATAGCACAGAAAGGCATTTAAATGTGCTGCTGAACAATAATGAAAGAAAGAAACTGCTTTTCTCTAACTAGATTAGTAAAATATGAACTTACGTTTCAGAGCTTCACAGTGTTTCTTAATGGCTGCTGGTGTCAAATGTAGAAAGTTTGGTATCTGAAACAGAGAAAAAGAGAAACGTGACAAACTTTCCCTCTCTTGATTTCACTCTCTTGGCAAACTTAAATCAGCAAGTCTACAAACTGTGAAAAAGTATTTGCCCACTACCTGATTTCTTTGTTCTTTTGCATATTTGCCAAACTTACATGCTTCAGATCAAACAATATTAGTCAAAGATAACCAGAGTAAATACAAAATGTCATTTTTAAATTTGGGTGTGGGTAAGTTGGGTTAACTTGAACAGAACCTTTCTGACAAAGTGAAGCAGGCTAAAAAAACAAACAAAAAATAAAACAAACCACAGTTAAAGTCATCCACAAATGGAGAATAACCCAAGAGTGACTGGCCTATAAACATGTCCAAGAGTCCATCAACGACTCATCCAGGGGGTCACAAAATAACCCAGAACAAGACTTAAAGAACTACAGTTCTCACTTGGTTCAGTTAAGGTCAGTGTTCATGATTCAACAATAAGAAAGAGACCAAAAAAACGAGTTACAAGGTGAAAACCACAGCTGACCAAAAAGAACACAAACCCTGGTCTCATCTGCTGAAAAAAACAAAACATCTCCATGAACCCAAAGGACTTTTGGGAAAATATTCTGTAGACTGACAATACACAGGTGGAACCTTTTAGAAGGTTCGAGTCCTGTTACATCTGGCATAAAACTAACACAGCACTTCATTAAAAGAACATCAGACCAACTGTCAAGCATGGTGGTGGTATTGTGATGATGTGTGGCTGTTTTGCTACATCAGAACCTGGACGTCTTATTGAAATTGATGGAATCATGAATTCTGCTCTCTATCAGAAAATCATGAAGGAGTTTGTCTGGATACTTGAGGGTGCATGGGAGTTTGCCCAACCAGTCTACATGTGTTTTGTGGACTTGGAGAAGGCATTCGACCGTGTCCCTTGGGGTGTCCTGTGGGAGGTGTTGCGGGAATATGGGGTGTCTGGCCCATTGCTACGGGCCATTCGATCCCTATACAACCGTTGCAAGAGCTTGGTTCGCATTGCCGGCAATAAGTCGGACTCGTTCCCGGTGGGTGATGGGCTCCGCCAGGGCTGCCCTTTGTCTCCGGTTCTGTTCATAATTTTTATGGACAGGATTTCTAGGCGCAGCCAAGTGGCGGAGGGCTTTCGCTTTGGTGGCCTCAGAATCTCATCTCTGATCTTTGCAGATGATGTGGTTCTGTTGGCTTCATCGGGTGAGGGCCTCCAGCTCGCACTGGAACGGTTCGCAGCCGAGTGTGAAGCAGCGGGAATGAGGATCAGCACCTCCAAATCTGAGGCCATGGTTCTCAGCCGGAAAAGGGTGGAGTTCCCACTCCGGGTCGGGGATGAGTTCCTGCCCCAAGTGGAGGAGTTCAAGTATCTCAGGGTCTTGTTCGCGAGTGATGGGAGAAGAGAGCCGGAGATCGACAGACGGATTGGGGCTGCAGCTGCAGTAATGCGGACGCTGCACCGGTCCGTCGTGGTGAAGAGGGAGCTGAGTGTAAAAGCAAAGCTCTCAATTTACCGGTCGGTCTACGTCCCTACCCTCACCTATGGCCACGAGCTGTGGGTAGTGACCGAAAGAACGAGATCGCGGATACAAGCGGCAGAAATGAGCTTCCTCCGAAGGGTGGCTGGCCTCTCCCTTAGAGATAGGGTGAGAAGTTCGGCCATCCGGGAGGGGCTCAGAGTAGAGCAGCTGCTGCTCCACATCGAAAGGAGCCAGCTGAGGTGGTTCGGGCATCTGACAAGGATGCCCCCTGGGCGCCTCCTGGGTGAGGTGTTCCAGGCATGTCCCACCGGGAGGAGGCCCCGGGGCAGACCCAGGACACGCTGGAGAGATTATATCTCTCGGCTGGCCTGGGAACGCCTTGGTATTCCCCCGGATAAGCTGGAGGAGGTGGCTGGGGAGAGGGAGGTCTGGGCCTCTTTGCTTAGGCTGCTGCCCCCGCGACCCGGCCCCGGACAAAGCGGATGAAGATGGATGGATGGATGGAGTTTGTCTGGCCTTCAGTTTGTTTTTTACTTCTCATCCGTAAATAATCTGCTCTTTCACGTGATTCAGTTTATTTTGAAAAGTCTCAACAGGATCTTGAGCTTTATTGTGAAAGGTTTATGTTGAAAATAAACAAGCGGACACGCGACGGTCTTACCGTCGCTGTTGCTAACGACAATGCATAAAAACAGGCGCTTGTCCATCCATAGTGTGGTTATATAAAATATAAGAGAAAGAGAGAACTTTAAGAAATTAATATAGCCACTACAGTAACCATCAAAACGATGAAAAAATATTGCCGTAAACAGTTTATTTTGCGACCGCACAAAACAAACGATTGCGTAAAATGAAACTATAGACGTTTTTATATCGTCATCCGATGTATTTCGTTATATCGAACAGCCCTAGTATGTCACATTATATTTGCACACACACTAGAATAGATTTCTTTACCGCCAAGTCTGAGCTCCTTAGAACAGCTGAGTATGATCTGCATGATACAATCTACGTCCAAACTATCATTCATCTATAGATGACAAACAGTTCATGACCTTTACAACAGAGCTTGAATTATATTCAGACATAAACATCACCCATTTCACGTGAGTGTTCAAAAGCAAATCTCTGGGGCTGCATCAGCTGATTTGCAATCAAGTGGGGCGCCAGAAAGTATGTGTTAAGAAGTTAGAACATCAACAAAAAGCTGAAAGATGCAGTTGAAAGCAGTTTACTGATAAAACATGAGCATGGTAACAAGAAAAGCCAGATGCTTTGATTTTAAACCACTGAGTTGGTACAGATTAGAGCTGGGCGATATGAGATTTTTTCATATCACGATATGTTTTTTTCATTTCAGGCGATAACGATATCTATCACGATATAAGCCAAATAACTATATTTGTAAGATTTAAATGTGCCGTTGCTCACAAGTAAAATGTGAAATAATCAGCAGCTTGTTTTTATTTAAATATTTATTTCCCATAATAAGTTCAACAGGGTAGATGTACTTAAGGAACATGAGACTTTTTCAGATAAATAAAGGCAAATATTGCAAACTACACAAAAGGCAGCCACTAAAGCGTTTAAGTTTCAAAATAGAACAAACGAAACAGACTAAATTGTCAATTCCACTTAGAAACAAAATAGTAATTCTAAAAATAAATCTTAGTTTGTTTTACAGAAGAACAGACAAAACTGACTAACTTTTGTCAATATCAAATAAACTGAGAACTAAAAGGAAATTCTCAATCTCTCCTTGTTGTATAGCTGAGCTTTTCAAACAGTTTTAACAGTTACTTTAGTCTGACAAAAGCCGAATGACGAATTAGCGCTTCCAGTCAGAGACTGAGGCTACGTCCACACGTACACGGGTATTTTTGAAAACGGAGATTTTCCGTTTTCGTTTTAAAAAATAATCCCGTCCACACACAAAGGGAGAAATGAAGGAAAACGCTGCTATGAACATGCCAAAGCAGCAGGTGGCGCTAGATTCCTAACCGTGCAGAAATATCCGGTTGTTCAGTCTGACGTCACTAGCCGTGTCTGGGTCTAAACTCCGCTGCAGGTCCATATATCAAACGATCACTGTGGCATTACTGAGAGTTGAAAAACTGTCTAAAGTCTTTCATCTTTAATAAAATGATCAGCGTTCTGCTCTACCAGGTGTAACAATTGAGTTTAACATCCAGGCATCCATGAAAACGGAATTTATGACATTTAACGGAGTTAGAAGTTAGCAGGGAGTTAGCTCGCTAGCTTCTATCTAAATACAATATAGCATGTCCTGACTGCGGGGTTTTGGAAACAAATTAAAACGTACAGCTCTGCTATCACTTCCAGCATAAATGAAGACAGAAAACTAAACAGCAGTGACGTTTGTAGGGTTACTGAAGTTGGGCTAGCTGGTATATAATGATGTGCTACGTGACCGCTAGCGACATAGCTATGTTAGCATAATATAAACAAGCTAACTTTTTTTTTCCACTCGATAAAAGTTAACGTGAGTGTTCTCGGTGGTCAGAAACAAATGTAATCGCATGGCAGGATGCTGTAAAAGGACCAAACTTCAGCCAGGAGAACAACTGAGATAATCCATCCACAATACGAGGTTAGTCATTCATATACTGCTGCATGGGCTGGGCTGTAGTTACATCCTAAGGTTTTAAAAACTGAGCTTAAATAAATGATTAGCGGTAATAAAAGCCGAGGGAGGTCAACAGGGATCACTGACTGTTTTAGGAGCTTTTTGAGATCAAATAGAAGAAAATACATAACATTAAACATGTTAACAACACAAAAGCCATATTAAACGCAGACTACTTTAGACCCGGAAGTAGGATTCGTCGCGTCATCACTGAACAACCGGATTGGCCAATCAGAAGTCTAGAAGCCTCGGTGGGAAAACGTAAACAAAGCTGGGGCATAGAAGCAGAACCGAGTCGTATGTGTGGAGGGACAGTAACTGTGTGTATATGTAAGCATTTAAACACTGCAGAGAGTAGAATTAACAGTATTGTAGAAATTCATTTCACCGAAACAATAACGTGGCGCACAGTGTGACGCATGCACCGGTTTATTGTATTTCCAGACTTGCTTTCGGCACAATTTACAGTGCACGCTACTCTGTTTTTTGTCAGACTTGAAATAGCCGAAATACCTTCACACTACGGACCTTCTTTGGCTCTTCCGTTCGACAGTCTCTCCGGCATTGGAACCATCATCTGTTTTCTCTTCGGTCACGCTCGGTTGATTTTTCTAGTCGGCACACTCATTTCCTCCATTACGCGCTGGCTCCATTACCCGCTGGCTGCTTCCCAAACAAACACACGTGCGGCTGGGCACTTGTGCTGTACGTAACAAGTCACGCGACGTGACGCTGCGGCTGTGATTGGTTCGGCTCTGCGCTACTTAATTTGGATTGGCTGACCTTTTTTTTTTTTTTTTTTTGAGGACAAGAGC
The DNA here is from genome assembly GCF_963969265.1 of Rhamphochromis sp. 'chilingali'. Taxonomy (NCBI): domain Eukaryota; kingdom Metazoa; phylum Chordata; class Actinopteri; order Cichliformes; family Cichlidae; genus Rhamphochromis; species Rhamphochromis sp. 'chilingali'. The sequence goes on along the minus strand of NC_137930.1, from coordinate 51,079,793 downwards.
GGCGAGGTCTATCGCGATAGCTTAATTTCTCTATCAGTAAAAGTTATATCGCGATACATATCGTTATCGTTCTATCGCCCAGCTCTAGTACAGATGTTTAAAAAAGGTGATTTTTCTTGGTTTACTTTGTTTTATTAAGCATTCCCATATTTGTTTGAATGATTAAAGAAATCTTTATTGCGAATGAGTAAAAACCGTTTTGAGGCACTTTAACCTCCATCTATCTGTAAATGAACACAAGCCTTCGAATTTCTCCCAGATGTAAGAGCTACAAAATGAATTCAGCATTAGCTGCTGCCATTAGTAAAGATCACATGAACCACAGACGGGCCAGTGACAATGAACAAAAAGAATATCAGCTAACACCAATGTTTGGCCAATAAATCAAGTCACCCATTATAACTTATTTTTTGAACTGAGGAATCGGGGACCACCAACTGAACTGACAGAGGCAGTGAGAGTCGATTTCAATCAAATATAACTCGTTAACAAATGCCAGACACAAAAGATAACTTCAATAAAAAAAAAAATAAAAATAAAAGTGGAGCCTCACTGTGTGGAGTTTCCATATTCTACCTGCGCCTGTGGAGTTCTCTCCTGGTATTTGATCTTCCTCCCACAGTACAAGGACATGCACATAACAGTATTTGGCAATACTAAATTGCTGTAGGTATGAATGGCTGTCTGTCAGGCCTGCACGGGAATGACCACTAAAGCCTGATGTTATCAGTCCATATTAGCTTTGTCCCAATAAATTGGTATTGGCATTTACAATGGCCAAAAATGAAAATTTAAAAAGTAAAAGAGGTGGGAATAAGCATTGATGTGTCATAGTTTGTCCATTAGGGGGCACTCTGTAACTTCCCTGTTTTTAAACTGCATCGTTATGTTATCTAGAGATGAATTATATATATCTATGCAATATAATATATTAAACAAACGTTATGACTAGCTATATATATCTTTTGTGCGTCTGAAACAAAGGAAAAAAATATCGGCCAATATATTAGAATATTGGAATTTTTAAATCATCAAATATCGGTATCAGTCTGGAAAAAAAACCTATACTGATCAGTTCCACTGTCTGCCTGTCCAGGATGTAACCCACCCCTTGCCCTATGACAGCTGGGATGTAACCCACCCCTTGCCCTATGACAGCTGGGACAAGTTCCAGCTCCTTTGCGACGCTGAATTAGATAAGCTGAAGATGACGGCTGAATGGTTGATTTATACCCTTTTCTCCTACTGAAAGCACATCATTATGCTCACTGATCCACCACAACACTCCGCTTGCAGAGGGAGGCCACTAAAGTGATGATAAACAAAGGCCCTCTAAATTCTATTCTTTTGAATAGAATATATCAAAACCGAGTTCAAACCATCTTCACCCTTAACCCCTGTTGGAGGTGTTACGTGTTTGTTCTGATTTAATTAATGGAGGATGTTGGAGTAGCAGAACAGAATTTGAACACGTGACAGTGCTAACCACTACATCACTGTGGTGCCCCTAAATACAGATATCTTCTGACGGCTGCCTGTCCGTCAGAGGATAGACTTTAAAGTTCTGATGCTGGCCTATAAAGCTCTGAATGGTTTAGGACCAAAATACATCAATGACCTCCTGACCCAGTATGAACCATCCAGATCCCTCAGGTCATCTGGATCCGGTCTTTTATCAGTTCCCAGAGTCAGAACCAGACACGGAGAAGCTGCATTCAGCTTTTATGCTCCTTATATCTGGAACAAACTCCCAGAAAGCCTCAGATCAGCTGAAACACTCAGTTTATTTAAATCCAGGTTGAAGACTCACCTGTTCTCAGCTGCATTTGAATAAAGCACCAAATCCACACTTTAAGCTTAAATTTCAAAACTTACATTTAACTACTGATTTTATCTACTGTTCTGATTTTATCTGTTTTGATTTTATATACTGTTGTTTGTTTGTTTGTTAATTAGTTAGTTAGTTTATTTGCTTGTTTTATTCAATTTTAAATCATGCTTTTTATTTGTTCTTGTTTCTAATGTCTCTGTAAAGCACTTTGAATCACCTTGTTGTTGAATTGTGCTATACAAATAAACTTGCCTTGCCTTGCCTTTAAAATTTTATTGGTGGAACTTTTTGCTCATTCTCCACATATTCATGTTTTTGCTATTATGATCTACTTGCACATTTTCAGATCTGCATAAATAAAAGCTTGGAAAAAACAAAAAAAATCTTATTGTACAAATCATATTAAGAGGATCCATAAAGTGTATATTAGAATAAGTTGGTTGAACCCGACCTTTCAAGATAAAAGGTCTGGATCTGAAAGATAAGCAAACCAAATATGGTTTAAGGCTTTAAATATGTATAAATATGTTTAAAATTATATAAAAAGGTTGAGTTTCTTAATGCCCCTAAAAATGGATTGCTCATCTTTTCATTCATAAAGTAAAACACAAACATATAGATGCTATCCAATGTAAATGCTGGAAACTGTAAGGTATATAATATATAAATCTATGGGCCAAAATGTTGGACAGCAGTTACAGAAATATCTACATCCCAGAAAATAGAAGTGACACATTTCAAACACAGAATCATTATAATGCTCTAGATAAAAACATTCAGCACTGAATTGTTCAGAATACGCTGCTTTTAAAGGGCATGTAAACAAAGTGAAAAACAAAATCCGCTTGATCCTTTTGAGTGAAGGATATTATAAGACAAACAATTATATAAATTATCCTATACTGACACCAAAGTAAACTTAATGGTTCACAGTCGTGGCAAACGATTACACAAAAACCCATCTATGACTTATAATTAAAAAAGAAAAAAACAAATCACCAAGCGTAACCAAGGGACATACAGCAGTTTAGCTCCTCATGATGAGCTGAGAGAATGAAATCAATATTGTTATGCTGCAGATATCCAGCTGTGATGGGTGAAACTAGCGGATCTGCAAGTGGCTTGAGTCCAGATAGAGCAGCTGGTGTCTGGACATAGCAGCTCAGTAATCCGGGCACAGAGATACAGCGACTAAAGCCATGCAGGAGAGCAAAAAGGGCTCAACTGGAACTGCAGGAGCACTCGCCAGCTTCAATTAACTCAAACCATCAAAGATAAACAAAGAGAATACATCCAGATACAGCCCAGAGTCAAACGTGTGCAGCTAAATGTTGTGTAAATAATCATTCAGTTCATCACAAAACCATTTGTTCTGTCATTCTTTATCAGATTAATTCATACTTTGTGCATATTTATCACTTTATCTGAGGAGAAAATGTTGTTTTCTTTAGGGCCTCTTTAGGGCATGCTGGAAGTAATGAGGTCTGACCTTGATTAGCTCCAAATTGCCTTTCTTCTCTGGAGGAATGCCCCCCTTCACAGGGTACCCCATCCTCAAAGGGAGGGGGACGGATCCTGGCCTGAAGGGCGCGGCCGATGGATAAACTGCAGTCCAGTCCTGATCCACTGGCATCTTTCCTGTCCTGGGCTCCCCTGCCTTTAACCCCACACAGAGTGCAAAGGAAACCATGAGGGAAAAAAATCGTGCCTGTGTGTGTCTTTATGTATTGTTTTTTTGTGGTGGTTGTTGTATAGCCACAATGGCAACTTTTTATCGTATCATTCAAAGTGCATGCATTGTGTTACACTCAGTTTTGATAAAAGCTGCACACTCACTTCTCTTCTGGGCCTTCGAACAAAGGGTCCTCTACCACCTCTGTCTGGAAGGCCTAAAATAAAGTATCATATACATTATATTTTTATGAAAACACTCAAATAGAGTAAATGTCACAACGTTGTTAAACATTAGACTACATCTAGCAACTTTATCTGTGATCACACACTCTTAACAAACAGTAGGTTGTGTATTGTATACAGGACCTTTGTTTCACTTTTGCTTTTTTGCTCTTAATTCAGTTTGTCAATGCACAGATAAATAAACCACTGTAAACCAAGAACTCAGTTAACTTTGCTTTTAAATAAATTTAGTATATGTATTTCTTATATGGATAAAGTAAATGTGTAGCATTCATTTAATTGTTAAGTAATAAATATCAAATGAAAAAGGTGTTTGACTGAGTTAAACACCTAAAAATTATTCTTATTATCACTCTACATGTATGTAAATGATGTACTTGAATAGAACTTGTTATTATAATGAACATAACAAAATAAAAACAAAATGAGTAAACTATACTGAAGAAGTATCCCATGCCAACATGTTCTCATCAGTCTGAAAAGCTATCATTTTAAATAGCTATATATAGCACTATTATCACACTAACCTTCAAAACAATCTACCTTGAAGAGGAGGTCAGAGGTCAAATGTGACAATTTGTTAAAATCTTTATACAGCACTTGCTATACATTGACAACACATACCACACTTGTAAGATTCAGTTCTTTCATTATAATGCTTTTTCTCAATTTTTGATCAATAAATCATTACGTTGACCTTGAAGACATTGATGGATTAACATGTCTCTGCTCTACACACCTACAAAGTTTTATCAAAATCCATTCAAAACCTTTCGAACTACCGTGTTTACAGACAGACTGCCATGCAAACGCTACCAAAAACATAACCTCCTTGGCAGAGGTAATTAAAGTTTAGGACCATCTTTTGCTGCTACTTTAACTATTATTTTATCTCTTCTTTCCCCTTAGCCCCACAATGTATCCTAGCAGGTGGCTGCCACTCCCTTAGCCTGGGTCTACTCTTCCTGTTAAAAGGGAGTTCTTTCTTCCCACTCTTGCAAAGCACTTGCTCATAGTAGGGCTGGGCGATATATCGAGTTTTTTAAAAATATCGATATATTGTCATACGAGATATAAGATGTGACAATATCGTTTATATCGATATAGTCTATGTTACGTTATAATTATACTTGTGGAGCCCAGGTTTGCCTCTCTTTCATCCACTTATGTCTCTACGCAACGTTACTCGGCCTCGCCTCTCCTTCACTGAACACAACTCCCCCTCCCCCATAGCTTCACCTGCAGGCAATGACAAGATGAAAGAGGAAAATCTCCGTTAGCGAGTTACCTCGGATCGCCCCGTGCGTGGGGCTGGACGGTGTCAACGTGTTAGCGAGCTAACCGCGCTAACGAGCTAACCGCGCTAACGACATGCAGCCAGGAGGGGCTATATCGAGATATGAATTTTGGGTAATATCGCCCAGCCCTAGCTCATAGCAGCTTGCCTGATTGTTGAGATTCTCTCTCTATTAATTGTAAGGTCTTTGCCTTGCAATATAAAGCACCTTGGTGAAACCATTATTGACAGATGGAGCTATATAAACAAATATAGAATCTAGTTTTTACTTTTATTTTTGGTTAATTTGATTTTGGTTAACTGAAACGTTCTTTTCAAATTTACCTTTACTTTTTTGGTTTTAGTTAACTAGCCTTGGCATTACTTTCTTTTCTCAGGAGTGGAATGAAAAATTGGATAAAGGAGCCTTTGTTCATAGACCGTCTATAAGTATCTGTCTTTGTAGGGCTGCTCAATTAATCGAATTTTAATCACGATTACGATCTGGGCTTTCAACGATCATTAAAAATGACTGAGCCGATTATTAGCCCCTCCCTCGTACTTTACTCTCGCGCTGCTCCGTGTGGCAAATCGAGCGCACCTCTCTGCATTTCGAACACGTGTCACAACAATTAAGAGCAGCGGTCCCCAACCTTTTTTGCGCCACGGACCTGTTTATGCCCGACAATATTTTCATTGACCGGCCTTTAAGGTGCCGCAGATAAATACAACAAAATAAAACTAGTACCGGTACCGAAAACATTATTACTAACACACATGAAAAGACCAAGGAAAACCGAGTAAACGATAAAAACGATAACAAAATAACGCTGAAAACCGATAAAAACCCTGAAAACTATACATTTCACACCTGAGCCTCAACTCTCGCGGCCCGGTACCAAACGACTCGCGGACCGGTACCGGTCCGAGGCCCGGGGGTTGGGGACCACTGATTAAGGGGACCCGAGGGAAGCGGAAGCTCGGAAAGCTAAGCAGAAGTTATTTGGAGAGGAGAGTGACTGCCGCTGGTTGAAAAGAGGTAAAAAAAAAAAACTAAAAAAAAACTTCAGTGGTGTGGAAACATTATGGGTTCGCGGAGTCAGACGTGGATCAAGTAGACATAGTGTGTAAACTCTGCTACAGTGTCATAGCTGCACCACAGAGCAACACTGCAAAGTTCACTAAACATAGATGTTTACATTTTTCATTTATTTTTTATATTGCAAACATTTGCACTGTTATCAGTATTTGCACACTATTTTATGACAATCTTTAAAGCCATTATTCAATACATTGTTATTGTTAAATAAATATCGTCAAATAATCGAGATCTCAATTTCAGTGAAAATAATCGTGATTATCATTTTTGCCATAATCGAGCAGCCCTATGTCTTTGTACTTCTGCTGCTACTGTGCCTACACATCTTTTTGCGAGAGCAATGGAGAGTTTTTTCTTGTAATGATGATCTGCCATAATTTACAGCAAGTGTCTATCTTTCGGTTGATTGTGATGAGCAGTGTGGTCACTGACAGCCCAGGTAGTGACACATGGTGAAGCAAAAACAGATATAGGAAGCTCAAAAGGACATCAAAGACTTTCAACAACCCAGACATGGTCACCAGACACATCCGCTTTTCGTTTAACTAGTCACCTAAGTTTGGATGCTACAGAAGTCTACACAGGATATTCTATAGCTACTCTTGTTAATAACAGCACTTCATGCAGTTAGCTTAGCTTGCAGCTATGGTTTTGAATTGGCATAAATTCCCTTATAGCGACAGTGAAACTCACCTTTATTTCCAGAAGAAGAATTTATAGACAGAGCCGTTGCATATGTGGCTTTACCGGATGGTTTATTGAATCCAAGGAGAGGGATATTTATTCGACCTAGGGACAGAAATGTCTTGCTTGTGCGTGAAGCCATGTTTTCTCAGTGAACTACGGAAGCCAGCGAGGGACGGTCAAACCCGATTGCGAAGCTTTTTACTCAGCGCGGAGCAGCACAGGCGCAGTTAAGCGTTTAGATAAGAACACGTGTGAAACGGCTCACCGCGTGTCGTAAACACTGGTTTATCTGGTAGGTGATACTTTAACAAAGCAGTCATAATAAGATACTACTACAATGTTAATGGAGGTACTCCTGTTTCTTTGTGAGTCAAGTGAGAGGACGCTGCCAGCTGCTGCTTTTTGAAACATAGGGTGCGTTCAAAGACCGTTTGAAAATATTAATTAGAAAGTTGCAAAGCAAACAACTAAACAACAACAACAAAAAGATGAAAGTGTTAAACATCTTAATATCTTAACGGATTGGAAGTGTGGAAGGCTGTATTTTAAAAAAGATTTTGAAATCTGTTTTATGAATTTGGAATTTGAAAATGGTTTCTGAAATTCCTTTTTTATTCAGTTTTTTTTGTGAAATCGTTTTGAAGTATCTATTAACTGGTCAATAATTCATTTAAAAGTATTTGTAATTTATCTTTACTTTGTTTTAAATTAAAATATTGGAGAATACATTACTATAGTAATATCTAAATAAATAAAAGAATTAAAAATCTAATTTGTATTTAATTTAATGAGGTATTAATAAATGTTTATTCTAACTCAAATGACGATTAAAGGGCAACTAATTTCGTCATATTCGTCACTTTGTGGTCATGCTGTCACATTCAAAATATGTAGTAAAGTTTATGACTTCATGAACCTGTTCTGGTGCCTCTGAGTAAAAACTTATTCCCTTGGTTGTTCTCTTCATTACCATAACTAGATTTGCTTCTTCTTCTTTTTTAATTGGAAAAAAACAACATGTGACGGTGGTTAATTGTAACAATATGCTAATAAAATACATTAGCCTTTCACAACATTAAAATATGCTTTGAATATTACCCCCAGCACACCTGAACAAGCAGTTCATTTATGAAATAACCTGGTATGTTCGTAAAATCAAAATGTGACTGAAAACTGAGCGTTTGTTATTTCGGCATCAGAATATATTTGAGGGCGTGACTTTCGATATAGACAGCACGTGATCGATTGTTTGCCATCGCTATTATTTTACTGAGTGACTGAAGAAATATCGATTGGATTAACACAACAACAAGAACAAAGTTATAACTGTCACTTGGTTGTTAGAGAACTTATTACAAAAACGATAAATCTGGTATATGTACTATATTTTAATTATATTTTAAGATTTCCTCTCGCCCGTAAAGGCGTCGCGTGTCCTGGCAGAAGCGACGATGCTCTTCAAAGGGACAAGTCCTGCAGACTGCAGCCGCTTAAAGAACTGTGGCATCCCGGTGTTTGCGGCGTTCCTTATGTGTTTGAGCGCTGGAGCATCATTTTTATCTGAAGGAAGCGAGTACCTGGAACTTGCTGTGACACAAAGCAGAAAAAGAGGAACTTGGTGCCCCGAAAACAACTTGAGTTGTGGTGTGTAAGTTAAAGGTAAGGTCTAACGCAATATTCTCACGTTGTTGTTTAGGACAGCAGTGTTTGTGTAGTGTTAAGTGACGGAGACAGCACTTTCATTAAAACAGAATTTACGCACTTATGCTGCTTTCAGGAGTAATGTTTAACAGATGGACGGGGGGTTGGAGGTTTTTAGGTAGTGTGAGGCGTTTTATGTTTAAAAGCCCACACGCTATCATTTGATTTGTTATATGCCCCCACCTGCCCACCCACATGGGTCGGTTCAGTTTAACGGAAAGTCACATAATACTCTGTAACCGTAGAGTCCCACAGCAGCCTATGCATGTCTGGCAGTTCATTGTGTGCCTCATGACTGTGTGGTTTCCATTTTTTAAAGGTAGAAACTCTATCTAAAGGGAGACATGTGGCTCCTGTCATCACTTCCACCGTAGCCGAGGACAGATATGGACGGGGCTCGTTGCCTCCAATTAGATCTTTATTTTTTCCGATCCTTTTAGGTAACATCCGGTCATCTATCACACCGCCTTGTTGAGTATCTTTCCAGAGAAGACATTATATCGCCTACCCGCTGTTTATACATTCATTAATTGTACATATGATAGCAAGCAGAGGCTTTGATTTGGTCAGATGGAAAGTTGTCGACTTGCCAGAATTAGGTTGTTTGCCCCCATGCACACACAGGTGGTTGTTGTTTGTGACATGGACAACACAGCTTACTAACTGTCCTGTAGATCCTTCTTCGTGTAGAGTTAAAAGATCTGTAATCAGTGACTTCCTTAATGCTTACATTAACATGTGCTGGCCTAAAGTGATGAAGAGTAGTGCTGTAAATACTGCACATTCTGGTATTGGTGTGATACCGGATGTAATATACTCACAATATACTCTGTAATATACTCACATATCTATATTATTGCTAATATATATTGTAATATATCTATATCACTAAAGCACTTCTGGATGGATGCAAACTGCATTTCGTTGCCCTGTACCTGTGCATGTGCAATGACAATAAAGTTGAATTCTATTCTATTCTATTCTATACCAAGTAAATACAGGGACAGTATTGCCAATACCAGTATCTATACTTTAAAAAAGGCAGCTTATTTAGGGGAGAGCATGATTTATGAGATGGATCATCCTCAAATTCTGAACACATTTTAATGACCTTTAAATGAGTAAATTACTTTCCAAAATTATTAGTTAGTACAAGAAAACACCCTTTTGAGCTTTTCAGGTATTTTGAAAGAGAGTTTTTTGGAGACCTGGAATATAAAAATGCCTGCCACTAAAGCACTTCGGTATTAATCCTATTACAATAGTATCAATCTGATAACAATACACATCTGTATCAATACTGTCAATATTTGGAACATCCACCAACCTCTCGTGAAGAGTCATTTAGCATAAATTAGTTTTATGTTAGAAGGGCTCTTTTTTTTAAGATAAGATATTCTTTATTAGTCCCAGAGGTGAGAAATTCACATTTCTACAGCAGGAGAGTGGACAAGGCAAAAATAAATAGATGCAGAATAACCTAATTATAATAATATTGTGCAAAAAAAAAAGTACAATATATAAAGTAGAGAAATATAATTTAAATAATTATGTATATATGATAAAACAATACAGCTGACTACTTTTTTGTGAATTTGTGTGCATCTTTAAGTAAAGACGCACAACTTTAACCTTGATCTGACTACATAAGAAACAAGTTGGAGAAAGGTGAGAAAGAAGCCACAAAAATAATCATTCACGTGGTTGCAGCCACCCAGCGCTTTAATCGGTCTAATTTTTGGGCGGTTGCACGTTGATTAAGCGTTTGCGGTGTGACACACTTTGTGTAACCAGCGCTGAAGGTGACATTGTGACAGCACAAGCTTAAATGCCGTCACTGGCTGCTAAACACACTGCGTTTTTTTTTTCTCTGAATTTAAACTGAACTGTAACCGAGTGCACACCGCGCATCTGCATTGCCTTCCAGATGGAAGAGGAGAGAGGTTGTGACACCCATCAGCGATACTCTTAACAGGATGCTGTTTTTTTTTTTTTACAGTAGAAAATCTCCATCAGAAAGAGCTGGTGAAAATGGACTAGTGTGTTGACCTGTCACTCCCACATTAACTAGTGTGCGCTCGGGTCTTGGGAATATTATGTGCCTGTTACACTTTCATAATGCTCACAGCTTACAAGTCACAGCACAGCGGTCTAAGCAGCAGGGAGAGCTAAAAGGAATATTGCTGGGAATTCTTTACTTTCATTTTCTTTCTGTCTCAAACAAAAGAAAAAAAAAACTAGCAATAGCCATGACGCTATACCTTCTGAAGGTGCATCTTAGAGCAAAAACTAGGGCAATTAGAGTTACACAATGAAAAGCTTTAATCAGCATCAGTGCCCTAAGCATAAAACATCCCTGATCCGCATATGGTCACAGTTCAAAAGCAACAGGCTAAAGGGAACCACATTTAGTATTTGTCAGATTCTAATCTGTTAATATTTTTAGAGTCAGCATGTTTCGGTTTTTGCTGTCAATGTCAATCATTTAATCCAGGTGATATAATACAAAAAGGGCTTTTTATAAGAGTATCTCTCCTTTCCAGCATCCAATTATCATTTTGTCTTTCGACACTAAAATAACAAGTGTTATAATAAGGCTTTCTCTCCGACTAATGTAACATCTTCTGCTGCAGGTATGGACACAGATGCAGCCCAGCAAAGAGAACTCTTCTCAGCAGCAGGTAGCTAGCCATGCCTGGCTAGTTTTTTAATTTGGCTGCCCTGTTCCCTTCGCTAGAACAATCAGGATTTCCCAAGGCTTTTTGTTCCCCTTTGGCCCTCTTCTTTGAACTGGACCATCCCGCGGGGCGACATGGGGGAAAGACAGACACGCTCCTTTCGCGCGACGTGCCGGGTGCAGCGTGACTGTGGCAGCAGGCTGGGGAGCTCCTTCATAAGTTGCAGCCCAAACGGATGCACCAGCACCAGCATCAGCCTGGACCAGGAGATGAACGTTGGCCTCGCGCCTCCCACCTGCGCGGCTACCAGCAGCACAGCCCTCAGGTCCCCTGCACCTGACAGGAGCCACTACTCTCCTGTTTCACTGGAACCGGAGCCCGCGGCGGTGAATAATGGATCAGGCATTCCCTGCTGTCCGCCTGCAGACACAAAGGACCCGGCCCTGCAGATTTTACAGAGCCAGCCCTCTCTCACCGCCATCCCGCCACCTCTCCCTCGTTCAAGCTGGCTGCGTCATCATCAAAAGGAATTCCACAGCCCTTACATCAAGACTAGCATGCAGGGGGATATTTACAACTTCCTAGAGAGGCCTGCTGGATTGAAGTGCTTCCTCTACCACTTCCTTGTGTGAGTACCTGTCAGTTTCTGTGCACACTGATTTAAGTCCACACTTCACAGGTGAAGTGAGTCGATTGCAGAAGACGATGAGCTTGTGTTAGGTACAGTTGGTAATCTGAGAGAGTTGCAAGTGCTCAAAATCTCAATCCACGTGAATAAGGTTAAAAATAAAGTCTAGTTAAGTAAGAATAGGCTCCCATGAAAATTACCTGGGTGACGATGTACAAACTTTCACAGAAGTGTTAGAAGATTCACAAAACAGACTCTGGTGTCATTTCATTAGCTCCAGACGCTCTCTTGTTAATTACATCTAGCGCTTCTTCTTCCAGTTATAGGCTCTGGTTCCCGGTAGCAGGAGGAGCAGTGTCTTTAGGCCTGCTGTGTGTCGGTGGTTGTTTTAAGAAAGCCCAGCAGAATCAGGTCAATGTGATCTGGCTAATCGCACGTCTGGTTCTGAGTTGCCAGGTTATTTCTGCTCTTTGTTTTGTCAACAGATGAAATGAACTCATCCATAAAAGCAGAGTTTTTTATGCTGTGCTGCATAAGCATGTTTTGTCTGACCCATGTCAGGTACTCTAGAAAATAAAATGAATTCCTTTGAATAGTAATTGAAATATTATGATAAAGCTTCATCCATCGATTTTCTTCCTCTTATTCAGCTGTCACAAGAAAATAAAAACATCCAGTTAGCAGAAGTGGTAAGATTAGAAACTGTGGAACTCAAATTTATTCAGGAGCCCGGCATCACATCACACACCGAGTCCATAGATAGAATAGAATAGAATTCAACTTTATTGTCTTTGCACATGTCACAAATACAAGGCAACGATTTAGACCACATTGAAGGAAAATAGAAATAAGTCAGAATTTTAACTTCCTCCACTCAACAAAATAGAAGCGATGCTATCTGGGAAAGTGATCTCAGTGATAAAGTCTCTGTATTTCAAAGATGTTTTCTCCTTTACCTTAATTCTGATGAGTGGTTTTAAGTTGTCTGCGGAGATGACAGCATTTGGGCTTGATGTCGATTTCAAATAAGATTATATAATAATATATATAATATATAGCTTACTACTGTTCATCTGCCTCTGTAAAGCTGTGCTTGAAGAGAAGTCGAATTAGTCTGTCTCATTAGTTTTGTCGGTCACAGATACGTGGAAACAGTGCAAAGATTCTGTTTGCATTGCTGATCGTCCTTAATTGAGGCTCTAAAGTTCAAACAGTGACAGTGAACCCGAGACTGCTCTTCATTCAATATTAAACCCTTCTAACCGATCCTCACTGACGCTCCTTTAAGTAACTCTTACGTGTCGAAGACTATAGCCGGCGGCCATTCAATCCCTCGTCCCTTTTCTCGGATTTGGCAGGGGAGAGCAACGATACAAAGGACCTCATCCAGCACTCATGACAGCACTAATAGGTCAGCTTGAAAAGCCCTGCTCTACATCAAGATGACATACACACAAACAGCACACACACAATGCAGCTAGTTAGTTAATTCATCACTGCCTTTATTGTGCAACGGTCAGGGACATTTCCAGCGAATCGGCACATGTGCAGATGCTGAAATTTGGGTGGACTGCAGAATAAAATGCTGGTAAATCCATATCTAAAAACAAACAATCAAACAAAAAAAACCAATCTCATAATATCTAGAATGTATTAGTTATTTTTGTGACCGTTTATAGATGTGATATTACAGTATACCAGTGATGGTCTTGAGATCACGTGTTCAGAAGGGCCGTTTTTCCATTATTATGTAAGAAGAGACAAGTGAAGCAAAGATAGCGTTACCTCAGCTGAAGTGTTGGTAATGTCATTTAAGTTGACGACAGGTGTTTGTGTTACTATACGTGTAATGAAAGCACCTAATAAGTGTTGGCACCTTCAAATGCTTTGCTTATGACCAGGTGATTGTCCACCTTGTCTTATGTTTTAAATCCGTACTGTGAATTTCCTCTTTCTCACTGGAACAACACAGAATTCTGTGTTCCAGGTCTTTTAATTTACACATTAAGCAGTGTTAGTTTGTCTCCTGAGCCGGTGCTGTATCCCCTTCTGTTTAGCAGAACAACTTGTCCCTGTACTGTACTTTCTGTCTTTCACGTGCACAGGGAAAGTATGGTGAAGGGACTACGCAAGCATTACTTTGAGGGACTTATTTTGCTTATTCATTTATGAAAAATACTTTAAGATTTTGGATCAACAGGTATAGTTTTTTTTTTTATTTGAAGGACTTTAACCCATTTTACAAGCAATCCTTAAATGAAAGTTTTAAAAAGAAGTGAAGGTGAGCTTTACGGGGATATTTGGTCTATTACAGTAGCACAAAGCATTTGTCTGAACACAGTTCAAAAAATAAGCTCTACCTGGATTTTAACTTGTGGGTTTCACATTACCACAGCTCATCATCCATGTTGGGCTAAAGAGAAATTTAAAATGGGCCCTGATAGATGAGATTTTATTTCTTTAATTTATTGCCAAAATTAAATAATAATAACTCCAGGTGCCCCATGTAAGAGAGATAAGATAAGATAAAACTTTATTAATCCCTCGGGTGGGTTCCTCTGGGAAATTCGGTTTCCAAAAAAGCACAGCACCGACAGAAGTTACAGAGTTACAGAATATTATATACACACACACACACACACACACACACACACACACACACACACACACACACACACACACACACACACACACACATATATATAAATACAGAGACATGTAAACTTGGGTCATACAAACTTTAGAGAAGGATTACAGAAATTTATGAATTATTCACATTCACATAATCATTAGATAATTAGATGAAATATATAAACAGTTATATTTAATATGGGCCCAGCACACTGACAGGAACACAAGCAGGCACATGCCACACTAATGATGCCCGAGTTAGTCAAAGTGGGCAGAAATCCTTTGGACCCCAGACAGCATACGTGGACATGTGTCCGAAAAGAGTCTTATGCAATACACACTCACCAGTGTACAGAGAACCTGGGGCAATGATCCACTCCATGTTTGGGCCACTCCCTCTGAGTCTTTTACATAACCAGAGGGAATAAACATGTATATCCTCATGATTTCTAAATGCCCTTCTCGGACTCCAAGCTGGATACCTCTTGGTCCCTTTATCAGTCGAGTTTATCCATCAGTTTCTTTCAAACATACCTGGACAAAAAAAAGTTGAACTTATAAAATAAATGACATCAACTTATTATCCAAGCCACATTTTATTTTTAACTACCTATGTGTGTGTTAAAAATGTTGGCGTATGATTAAAAATAGCTTTACGAAACCCAACCAGTTTGCGGTGGAGGAAGAATTGCAGCTGTTTATCCTCTTGAAAAAAGCACTGGGCCAGATGTTGTCTTAAATACTGGCTTTTGTTGTGTGTTTTTATATCTGGACAGATTATTGAAATGGCTATAGTGAATCCTCAGCTTCCAGGCATTCCCCTCTATCTATGCAGGCAGAGCGGAGAACTCTTGTATCTGCTTACGAGAGATTACTGCTAGACTGGAGTGAACTGTATGTCTCATGTCCATTTTACTGTAAAACACCAGTGTATTCAGGGAATTCTTTAGGGGCATGTTTCGCTCATCAAGTGATGCGATTTTTAATAGTTTAGTGATATTTTTTAAATAACATATCCATAGGCTTATTTTTAACAGTCAGTATTGTTTACTAACTACAATAACTACTTACATGGAAAATAATTATATAATTTAAAATTATTATTATTTAATACATTATCCTCCTCATGACAGATTGATCACCCAGCATTTTAACATCCTGATCCGGCTAATTCAGCGGGAATGACACACGGTTCTAGAAACCTAGATGTTTGTCTTTGTCTGTGGCTTGTTTAGCAGTTACATTGTTACAGTGTTTTGTAGTAAATATATTGTTGGGTGTGTACATTTGCAATTGACATGGGTGTAGAAGCTAAGGATTTGACTTTGGGTGCTTCTGATGCTAAATGTACATTATGTAAGGTTCAGTTACGTTTTTCCTTAATTTATCTACAGTTAATATCTAAAGTTCCACATGTAAGACATATCAGTGCATGAAGGCACGTAGACATGATGGAGATGAGCTGCTGAAGTTTAAACCTAGTAACAGAATGGGGAAGAAAGGCGATCAAAGTGACTCTGAACATGGTGGCTCTTAGAATAGAATAGAATAGAATAGAATAGCCCTTTCTTTTTATTGTACATGTACAACCAAATTGTGGGTGGTCCATATCAATGTGCGGGAATAAAATATAAATAGAAAGACAGCAGGAATAAACAACAAATGCAAGAAATATATACAGGCAGAAGAATTATGTACAAACAGGAGGGATATATACAAAAAAAGCAAACGGCACACAATAGAAAAGGCACCCATTAGGGGACAGGTTGCATAGGGCCAGGTTGGATTGGTCTGCCTTGTTGATGTCAGAGGTCAGAGGAGAAGCTCCAGGTCAGTTTCTGCTAAGGCATTTGGATGTCAGGATCCAAGTCAACAGTAAAAAAGTATACCTAATAAAATATCTGGGGAGTTTATTCAGAGCTTTTATCTCGTGACTTAAGGCACTTTTTGCGGTGAATATACCTGAGTTTTGTTTGCACGGGGCAACAAGCATTGCGTCCGTGGATTTGGGTATTTTCGGCCATTGGTTTGGCAGTCTCTCGAGCTCAGTTAACCTGGATGGCATCTGTCGGCTGTCAGCCAATTTCAGGAGCCGTTTTCTAGAAATGTTTGTGAATTGAAGTGTGTCTGTTGGTAGGTGTTACAGTGTAACAAGTCCCCCTCCCACTTACCTGGTTTTCCTGTTCACTGCCTGCACTTCTGACTAACCTGAGCTAAATGTGTCTGTGTCTGAATAATAAACGTATTTTTTCCCTTTTTGATAAACAAAAAATTTTGGCTTTGTTGCCATAAAATAGTGAGTTTAGATAAGAGAAAAAATACATAAAAATCTGTTTAGCATAAGCAGCATAAATGTGAAAAAGAAGTGAGGAAGTCTCAATGTTGAACTGTATACTGGTGCATGATACTGGTTATGAATGACATGGCCATGTGAACTATTTCTCTAACTATTTCTCTATGATTGATCTTGTGCTCCAGCCTATGAGGAGATTTTTCTTCTCTATTTTCCAAGTATTTGATGGACAAAATGATAACTAAGCCAGGATAGAATATCCGTGTTTATGGCCGGTGGCTGATGTGGTGTAATCCACCTTAAGCTCTTTCATGGATGGGATGGGGAGGGCACGTGGGTTAATAAAGAGGGTTTTGGAGGGCTCTCTGACCCTGCTCTCTAGCAGAATGGTAAGGGCAATTTATGTTTGTTTAGCTCTAAGTTGTTTTGTTTTTTGTTTTTTCACTAAATTCACAGATGTGATGTTGGTCTGAGACTGTGGTTACAGGCAAATGTAGACCTTAGATGCTAAAAAAGCATTAAAAAGCACCTACAGTGAAGCTAAGAAGAAAGCAGAGTCTCTATCAATTCTAAGAGTTTATTTAATGTGACGTAGTAAAAATAATCTGGACATCAGGACACCTTGAAACAATCTAAATACAACCTCGGATAAAATACAAAACAACCAAGTCAAAATGCTGTGTTGTATTTCTGTCAGTGTCTTTTTCCGTCTTTGTTATCATTTGTAGTTTCACTCTTCTTGTTTCTGAGTTTAGTGTTTGTCTTTTGGTTATTTCCTGTTTTACTGTGAAAGCCAGCTTTCTGTTGTGTTTCCTTTTCCTTTTTAGTTTTTCCTCCTGTGTGATCGCCATCCTCGCTCTTACTGATTTCACCTGTATTCTTCTGCCTTTTTAGGTTAAATAGTCCACTGTGTAGTCCTGTGTTCCTCTTTTAGGCTGTCCCCTGCATTTTCACTTCAATATTGACTCTTGAGCCCATGTTATAGGTGGACACCTGATTGGTTCATGGATTTAGGAAATATGGACATTTAAAGAGAAACTTTAGTCTGGAAATTGGGTTACATTTTCATAAGTTTGCCAATCATTCATAATGATCATAACAGCATAATTAGTGTTTACATTTGGAAACTTATTTGGGAGTTTAAAACATTACAGCAAACAAAATTAGAGTATAACCTAAACTACCTGTTTAAATATCAGTTTTTACAAATTGATCTCTTGTTTGAACTTTTACTCAGGGTGTCATTGTAAAAAAGAGGGCGTTTCTCTTTTAATTCTAACGTTTCTGGTCCTCATCAGTTCTTAAAATGAGGTACATGCAACCTTGGATTAACAAGTAGATGACATATTACACCATGTCATTTTTTATTTTACAAAAACTAAGCAAAATACAGAAGCCTTGTGTGTGGAAAACTAAATATGACAGGATTAAGTGGGTAAGTTGGTTGCCAGGGTAAGAGTTTACCAGGTGCTGCTAATCAAATGCACTTGATTAACTGATCATCAGAAAGTATGACCACTTTTAAAAACAACAAGAGCAACGTCTCACTCTGCATGTCTCAGTTAGCATGTTAAATGTTAAAGTTCATGACAGTGCAAGGAGAAAAACTTGAACTTGGAGCTTGTTTGGAAGGGTTGCCAGGAGAAAGCCTTTTTTCTCTCAGAGAAGACATGGCAGCATGGCTTAGGTTTGCAAAGATGGATGTGAATAAACCACAAAACTTCTGGAACACACGAGACCAAAGTTGAGATGTCTGGTCTTTAATGCACAGCACCACGTTTGGAGAAAACCAAACACAGCCTGAAGATACTGAAAACCGAGGGCTAAACTTTAAGTTACCACCAAGTCCCCATCGTGCTCCATAATACAAGCCTCAGATCTCTGGCTTCCTGTTGGTGCATGGAGCAGCCTAAAGAAAAACATGGCTGACTCTAGTTAGTCCTCTCAGAGTGAGTCGATGTCTAAAAGGCTTAGTTATAATCACTTCAGGTATTGTTTGTTGTTTGTTGAAAAGTGTTTTTGGATTGCCATTATCAGCTTTGCATGTAAACATCTAATCTTTGTCCTGATTATGAAATTGTATTTCCTTTGTGCTTTTGTTTGTTTGTTTTTTGTGCTACTCGTGGCCCTGTAGAGTTATGAAAGAACATGCTAGTTAGAATAAAAACGTTACCTGAGTCGCTTTGATTAGCATATTAATGTCTGTGTGAAGCCTGGCTGTTTTGAACTTATGTTTGGTGATGTGTTTGATGGCGGAGATAAGCTGCTTTGATGAGTAGCAAAGAGAGCCCTTTTAGGTTTCAAAGAGTTGTTGGCCACACAAAACTCCTGCTTAGTTTTTTGATTGTGAGGGCAGTAGCGAGTGTGTGGCTGCAGATAAAGGGGGTTGGGAGGTAGTTCTGGTTTGGTGTAATTATTCAACGTAACAAAACACCTGTTATTGAAAAGGGTCCCAGCTGATGACCCAAGTGTGGCACAAAACAAATCTAGGCAGGTAGTCCTCATTACTGCATTTATCTCCTGCACTATAGAGAGCTTTTTTTATGTACTCGTGTCTTAGATTTTTTTTTTTTTTTAGTTGCAGTTTTGTAGGGTTCAAGACTGTAATAGATAGACACTTGAACTGGCCATTGCTTCCTAGCAGAGAAGAGACACAAACCAAATGCAGCTCAACTTAAGCAAATACAAGGCTAATATTTGGCTTGTTGATTAAGCTGGCTTTTCCTTTTGCATGGACACTCAGAAGAAATGCAAATGTTTAGACGTAGGTTAGATTTTGGTCGGCACAGAACTGGGGATAGTTTTATACTCAGTTGGCTTCACATCAGCCAGTAATTTTAACCATTTGTGCTTCACAAACACCAGTATTTGCATGATACTCCAGCCCCCATCATGTACACTTTCTACAGAGGCACCATCGAGAGCATCCTGTCGAGCTGCATCACTGTGTGGTTTGGAGCCTGCAATGCGTCCTGCCATAGATCCCTCCAACGCATAGTGAGAGCTGCAGAGAGGATCATTGGTGTCTCTCTCCCCTCCCTCCAGAACATTTACAGCACCCGTCTCACTAAAAAAGCCCTTTGCATAGCGGCTGATCCCACGCACCCAATGCAAAGCTTCTTCAAGCTGCTGCCGTCAGGGAGGAGACTGCGGAGTCTCCAGGCCAGGACCAGCAGACTGAAGGACAGCTTCATCCATCAGGCTGTCAGGAAGCTAAACTCCCTCCTGATTCTGCCCCCCTCTCCCCTCTTCTCCACCACGGTCTCACTGAACTCTGTCACACACACACACTCACTCTCTGACGCACTCACTGGCCTGCTCCAGTCACTTTGTGGAGCATTGGACTGCTTAAGCATTGGACCTCATAAGACTCTGTTGTTACACTATCTCTTACCGTACACTACTAAATCCCCATTTGCACTATTTGCCTATTTTGCACCACTATGCCTTCTTACTTGAATATTGTATATTGTATATTGCATAGCTTTTTTTTGTTATACGTAAAATTGTATTGTATTTATTTAAATTTTTACTTTTTAATTATTTTATTTGCATTTTTCTAATCACTAGGGTTTGAGAGTAACGCAATTTCTATTCTGTGTATGTCCTGTACATGTGGCAGAATTGACAAATAAAGTTGACTTGACTTGACTTGACTTGATAATCATCATTATGTAATACTGAACAAGCTTTCTGCCACCTGTCAACTTAAACTGGACGTGCTGAACTGTGGTGATGAACCTGATGGTTGAAC
Organism: Rhamphochromis sp. 'chilingali'; assembly: GCF_963969265.1. Taxonomy (NCBI): domain Eukaryota; kingdom Metazoa; phylum Chordata; class Actinopteri; order Cichliformes; family Cichlidae; genus Rhamphochromis; species Rhamphochromis sp. 'chilingali'. The sequence continues at coordinate 51,059,298 of NC_137930.1, read as the reverse complement.
AAAGGAAACTGAATAACCTGCAGTGATTTACAAGCAAATTTCCCACTCAAAGGGTTTTTAGACATAACTTAGTAGGCCGTACTTTTTGTCTGTTTACAGTGTAAAGTGTGTTTCTGTGCTCACATTATTTCATAGACGTGAAGATGTTCTGTTCTCATTCGTTATCAGTGTTTAGGTGATGCTTCCTGAGCTTATACTGCCGTAGGTTTGATGCTGATTGAGCAGAGGGTTTGGCCTGGCTTTATGCTGTACTTATTTTAGAGAAGCTGGATGGATCTGCTGTCAATAATGCTAAATCACTAAAGCCCCAGCTGTTTTGTTTTAATCAGATCCCAGGGTTTTTGGCCCGCCTAAATAAGGTTGGCTGGGTATGAGTGACCGAGTCCTGTCCTGCAAACACCTCTGTGGGTGGGTTACTGCAGAAAACAATGAAATGTGACATGAGGAAAATCACTATCTGGCTGTAGTCATGGTCAAAGCACATTAACGTAAGACACTGGACACACTGCAGACTACTTAGTATATCATCAAACATTTGTGCTCACACAATCTGATATTGTCCTAATATTTTTGTTTATTTTTTTAGACTTGCATGTGTAGTAAATATATCATAAGAAATAAAATTTGTTAGGCTCTGTGTTTTTTGTGATCAATTACAAAACTCTTGATCATTTAAAAACACATTTTGATTTATTTTAAGCAGTGGAATGCTGGAAAATATAACGATTTTACTTATATGATTTTTGAGTTTTCCTTTCTGTTTAAATAATCTGCATTGATTAGATATGACTGCAGCCATATGCTGGATGTTACCACCACTGATACAGTGTGTGTACATATATATATATATATATATATATATATATATATATATATATATATATATATATATATATATATATATATATGTATGTATGTATGTATGTATGTATGTATGTATGTATGTATGTATGTATGTATGTATGTATGTATGTATGTATGTATGTATGTATGTATGTATGTATGTATATACGTATGTATATACATACATACATACATACATACATACATACATACATACATACATACATACATACATACATACATACATACATATATATATATATATATATATATATATATATATATATATATATATATATATATATATATATATATATATATATATATATATATATATATACACACACACACACACACACACACACACACACACACACACACACACACACACACACACACACACACACACACAGTGATATTACATTGCACTGTTATCCCTACAAAGCAAACCAAATATAATCTAATGCGCTAAAGGAAAACATGGATTACATGGCCTCGTCAATGACCTACATGACTATTACATCAACATCCTGACAGTATCATATTTATGCTCATCCTAATAATATGATCCGTTCTCAACAAACAGGAAACGGACATTTGGCTTCACCTGCTCTCTTCTTAACCTGCATCTCTGTCTGATCTTTGCTTTCCCAAAAGTCTGGCATTACTACTGTTTGGATCCCTGGGAACAGCATGACACGAACAGTTGTTTCCTGTGACCACTTACTGCACAGCATAGATCAAATAGCTACTAAAATATAGTATAGTAAACAGGGGTTTACCTTATTTGCCTTGTATGCGTGGTCTTTAATTATCTCATTTGGTAATAACTTAAATCGATCTACCGGCCTATCTATCTGATGTCACAGTTTAATTTAGTGTAAAATGCACCCACTGAATTTGAATAGTTAACGTAAAGTAACATAATAATTTAATCCCATATTTAGGAAATAATTTTATAATAATAATAATAATAATAGAAATATTAGATAAATAAAACCAGCAAAGAAAAATGCAATTTTAAATGGCAGTAAAATGTTAGTTAAAGAGAAAACTTTCTTGTATGTGCCCTGGTGACTTCACAGGAAGTTGAGCCTGCTTATATTTTGTATACAGCCTCTGAGTTGGTCTTTTGTTGCCTAGGTGATGGATCGATCGATAGATCTTTGGTTGTCAGGTCTTGAGGTGGAGGCAACTCCTACTACGCCACTTCCCTAAAGCCTCAATGAGACTTCTGTATTTCTGCTGCTGTCCACTCCTGTTGCATGCCACTATAGCAGTATCATCAGAATATTTTTGTATGTGGTAAGATTTTATTTCAAAATAAGATTGTATTTCAAATCCGATGTGTAGAGTGATTGTGTCATATGCTACCAGATTTGGTTGCGAACTGCGGAGAGTCAATAGATGTTTTCACCTGCGGTCTCAGGTGGGCCAAGACTAACCTATCCAGCACCTTGAATTTGGAAAGTGTCAGCTTCTTTGGTACATGAGCCAGCAGGATGTTTTCTTACAACATCTTCTCACAGACAGCTGGCTTACACAGGTCCTCAGAACTTTAGGTCTGATGTCATCAGGGCTGGCAGCCTTGTACTTTCATAGTTTCTCCAGGTGTCTCCTGTCCACTGGAGTTGGTGAGGTGTAGTTAGGTCTGAAGATTATTGGAGTTGTGTGGAAACAAGGGGTGTATGGTGGTGGCAGAGGTCTGTGAACTAAAACTGCTGAAGAAATAGTTGACCTCATGTAATCTCTCAAGGCTGCCCACTGGTTGTTTGTCTGTCTTTTAAAACCCAGTGGTTTTCCTCATACTACTCCAAACATCTCTCATGCTGTTCTCCTCCAGTGTAGCCTTTAGCATCTTCCTGTAAGAGGCCTTCTATTTCTTAAGCTTCACGCTCAAGGCTTAGTTCTTTTTATTGAGAAGTGTTTCAAGTCACTTGTGAACCAGGGCTTGTTTTTCAAAACCCAACATACAGTCATGGTCAGTATTGTGATGTATCCACAGGACTTGGTTGTTCTGTGATAACAGGCCATCAGACTGTGTCCTCTCCATGTAGTTCATAAAAAACAATCCAGGCTGTAGAGTCAAAGCAGTCCTGTGGTGCCTCCATAGCTAACTTGAACGAGTCCTAACAGCTCAGTCTGTGGGTACAGGGTGGACGTTGAACAAGAGGAACGCATTTTGGTGTCAACAGGACTAGAGTTGGATGAGACTTGCTGAAGGGTGAGAGGTGGCAGTTGCACTTTGTACATTAGCAGTGTTAGCATACAGTGGGTCTAGTACTGCTTTCTCTGGTGGAACCGTTTATATAGTCTGTCTAGTGTAATGTGGTTCAAATCACCAGTAATAACCATAAAAGCATACATACAGTGCTGGGTTAGCATGCATGCTATAGTCAAGCAAGTGATGTTCAGTATCCGGACCACAGAAATGGTCCTTCACAGTAACATCTCCAGGATTAGACTACTTTTCTTTAACCATTCCTCCCTTCATACAGTTCCTCCATCTTTCTTATCGCCGGTCAGACTAAAATCTCTATTCTCCTGAAAAGTTCCAGGAAGGATTGGCTGAAAGCTTAGTTTTCAGTTAGAGTTACAATAAAGTCAAACCTAACCATGGCACAACATGTGACTTTCTGATGCAGGCATCCAAGCAGATAGCACTGTAGAAAATCCGATGTCATCTATTGCCCCACGCTGGCATCCTTTTAAGAAAAGTAAGAGGAAGGAAGAAATGTGTGTGTGTGTGTGTGTGTGTGTGTGTGTGTGTGTGTGTGTGTGTGTGTGTGTGTGTGTGTGTGTGTGTGTGTGTGTGTGTGTGTGTGTGTGTGTGTGTGTGTGTGGTGAGCAGTAATCCCCAGTAATCCCACTGTCCCATCTGGCTTGTGGTCTAAGTGTAACGGGGAATCCTCGTTTACGAGTTGCCCCTTCATCACCCTTTACATTAATGCAATTCTAAGATGTGTCATAATGTGTCAAGTGTTGAGCGCGATCTTTGAAGAAGAGAACACCTTCAAAACAATGTCACAAGGTGTGGCTCGCATGAGGGAGGATTTTTGCTCAGATGGGGGAAGAAAAAATAGATTTGCAGTATAGGGACCTTAGTAAAGTATATACTGCCTTATACTATGTACTGCTGTATATATGGTGCATTTAGATGATTAAAATAACCCTTCCAGCATATGGCGTGTAATCCAGATTGTGGTGCACAAAATCTTAATGCAACCACACACCGCTTAGAAGTGTGTGTTTTTAAGTGAATTTTATGATAAACATTAATAGAGTGTAATGGAAAAGCTCTTATATGTATCAAGGATTATTTCTGGCTGGTAAAAATTCAAACAACCAGCCACACTTTCGGTGCTGGAGGTTCAGTAAAGAAAATGCAAAAAGAATTTTCTGAATGTAATAAATTAATATGTAAATAAATGGGTGAGGAGGTTAAAGGAGGAAATTTTTAGTAACTATAAATTTAGTAAAGACGAGACCCTGCCCCAAGTGGAGGAGTTGAAGTATCTCGGAGTCTTGTTCACGAGTGATGGGAGAAGGGAGCCGGAGATCACCAGACGGATTGGTGCAGCTGCAGTGATGCGGACGCTGTACCGGTCTGTCGTGGTGAAGAGAGAGCTGAGTGTAAAAGCGAAGCTCTCAATTTACCGGTCGACCTACGCCCCTACCCTCACCTATGGCCACGAGCTGTGGGTAGTGACCGAAAGAACGAGATCGCGAATACAAGCGGGGGAAATGAGCTTCCTCCGAAGGGTGGCTGGCCTCTCCCTTAGAGATTATATCTCTCGGCTAGCCTGGGAACGCCTTGGTGTTCCCCCGGATAAGCTGGAGGAGGTGGCTGGGGCGAGGGAGGTTTGGGCTTCTCTGCTTGGACTGCTGCCCCTGCAACCTGGGCCCAGATATGCGGAAGAAAATGGATGGATGGGCCTTTTAGTAGTAGTGTAAAATAAAAAAAACATATTCAAATGGCTTTGAGCGGTGTGTTTGAGGTTATTATTACTTTGTAGTGTTTTAAAGAGTTAAAAACAACAAGTGGTTCATTGAAAAATATTTTTCCATTAATGAGCAAGACTTTTTTTGTTTTTGTTTTGTTTCATTGTATTCCATATTCATTCCCCTTACCTCTGCTTTTTATTCATTACATTTTTTGTCATCTCTCTCTGCTACCCTCTCTCCTCACTCCTGTGGCCTATGGATTGCCTCTCGCTGAGCCTACTTTAGCCAGAGATCTCCTGCTAAACAGGGACCACTTCTTCTCTGCTTTTACCAAGTGCATGTTTGAGCTCTCATTCTAATATTGTAAGGTCTTTCCATCATATTGTAAAGCACCTTGAGATGACTTTTGATATGAGCTGTATAAATAATATTGACCTGATTAGAGGAGAAATCCAGACTTTTATGTGGCTCTTTTACTTTTATTATCCATAAAATGTCACTGAAATGTTGCTCAGTCAAATAAACCAAATTGAATGTGCCAACTTGGGCTTTGTGACGATTTGAAGAAGGGAACTGTTTACTTTTTTTCTGACGAAGATAAAAATCTGCAGGTGAATTGCTCATTGAAATGCTAATCACGAGTTGCGACGCTACCGTTCCTCGCCCTGTTTGACTCCTTTGCTTTCTCCCTTCACTGTCACTTTAACCCCCATCCACCTTTCTCGTCCTCATTTAGTCGTGTGCCTGGTGGATGTTCAGCTCACAGGCCTGTATTTGTAGACGATGTATGTACACGGACAGATGGACTGTCTCGTCGGAATGTTTCACAGTTGCTAGGCAATGTGGAAACATCCTGTCAGCTGTTCATTTAAACAGAGTGACGAAAAACACCTTAAGTGCCTTAAACTTTGTACAGTAACTGGGTGCTGTACAACTTGTTTTGTAACAAAATGTATTTATTGATTGTTGCTATGAATCCATAGATGTCAAGGCAATATATGTAAGCATATTCAGCATTTTTCTGACTGTGTTACAGTTCCCCTTTAGTCATAGTTTTAGATCCTGCTGTCATTTTTATATTTTATTCATAAAAACTTCAAAAATGTGTTATTTTCTACATTTTTACTTTGTAATTCTATCAAATGTTTGCATGCTTTGCATTTTACTTCTGTACAACCAAATGGTAAAATGAACTGGTACTTATAGAGTGCTTTTGTAATCTAACTAAGCAATCATGGCACTTTTTACAAGCCTTATTCTCACGCACGCATTCGTCCAAGCACTTTTTCTGTACCTTAGCACTTTATCTAACGTTTGCACAAGCGCTCACATGATTGGTTGGTAGAGTGGTTGGCTGAATGCTAGATTACCCATTCCTTGTGAGCCACAGCCACCAAATGTGACCAAGTTCTTCAGTCGTGTATTTTTGAAATGCACTAGAAGAAAATGAAATGCAATGAGGAGAAATATATTCAGGTCAGAGTTATACAAAGCCTTAATATATTCACTGTGTTGTTTTACTGCATTGTAACACGATGCTTAGTGATATGTAGTGAGTGGTGGTAATGGACTGGATGTGCTGTGTCTCTCTCTGCAGCTTCGTCATGGTCCTGGTGTGTCTAATCTTCAGTGTGCTGTCCACGATAGAACAATATGCAGACTTTGCCACGGGTACCCTCTTCTGGATGGTGAGTAGTGATGCACCTAAACGAAACCTTTAGCAGTGTTCACCATCAAATGGAAGGCTTATGCCACAACAGCCCTAAAATAACAGTTATGGTAATTACCCAAATCATTTTTGTGATTGTGCAATGGTTCATCAGAAAAACCAGCAAAGCATGTCTGTAATTGTATAATAAATGAGCTGCAGGCTGTTAAATATCTTAGCAACAGATCCGAACCCAGCCCACGAGCACATAGGTGACTGCAGAGGAGAAATCCATACCTTACATTAACCCTCTTGTATACACATACATTATAGTGTTGATCTATAAAACATATTTAAAATATAAACTTGCATTTCTTTTCTTTATCTTTAGCTAGTGTTTGTATATATAATATCTGGCGAGTGGTGTAAAACAAGCAGTACCTTGAGTTGTCCACATGATGGCGATATAAGATTGTAGCTGTGAGAGATTTTAACCGCCATCTTATAGCTCAGTCTGCTATTACGGCACTTAGAAAGAATAATCACTTTCATTTATTGAAAATACCACGAAACACACTCATCATCTTGTACGGCGTTCATCTGAAAGCCCGTGCAGTAACATGTGTCTTTTGAACCTACAGTTAAGACACTTGTTATGTGGAATCATGTGGCTCCACAGAGACTGTATTTGTTGATACATGCTGGTGGATTGCCTTTTTTGTGGCTTATTAGGCTATTAAGGCTGCTAAGTGATGCAATAAATCGGGGGATTACAGCAGGTAGCGAAAATTATTGCTTCTGTTTGGAAACTCTACAAAGAGGCCGGATCATCTGTCTCCTTCTAGCACACTGAACATCGGCGCACACACAGCTACTGCATGCTCACACCCGGTTTGCACATATACAAAGGCTTCACAGATACACAACGCACCACCTCCTGGGTCCTGCTGCAGTCAGAGAACATAGTGGACACTATGTTCTATAAACTTTGAAGACTTACTATCACAGTTATTCATTTATTTTTATCAAGAAGAGACAGATTTTCTTTAAATCTGAGTCTCCCTGTCTCTCAGTCCTTCCCTTCATTCACCTTAAATTTTTTTTGTTTCAATCAAAAAGGAAAAATATATATCTATATTTTTTAAATCTTTTTTTTAAACCCTGTTTGTTTGTGCACCTGGTTGTGCGTTTGTGCATTTGTATGAGTGTATAATGGCTCAGTGCTAATACTGAGATAAGATAAAGCCTTATCTGTTTTCTGTGTCCTTGCATGTGGGTGCACGTGCCAGTGTGTTTGAGGGCGGGTGTGGAGGCAAAGCTCCGACTGGTGTCACGGTGGCACGTACTGGTCGTAGTAACTATACTTAGAAAGTTCAAGGTTAGCTAACATCCGTGAATCACAAGCTGCTTATTCTGGATGGCAGAGGGGACATTAGTCCTTGAGGATATTTGGCCTTCAAAGCAGCTGCCAAAGTAAAGCTGACCAGGCTAAGCAGGAGGCACAGGGGAACGTACACGCTCGGTGATGTTAATGAGCTATTATTGGGCACCATCACTTCCAAATTCCCCCCACCTGACCAAAAACCTCCATGACGTCCCCAGTTTATGGTCAAAGAAAAAGAGGGCCCTCTGGGTCATGGCCTAAATGACATATTCAGGACATTTCTAAAGAATGCAATTGAGATTTAATGAGAGGTTTGGTAAACTAATATATAAACTTTAAATGACACTTGTGGGAGCAGTGGCATCAATTATGCAACTGACGGCAACATGTTATTTGTAGACTGAAAGAACAAACTCAAGAGTAAATCGTTGACATGGTGTCATTTTGTCATGTGGTTATGGTTATTTCAATATTCATGAGCATAGTTTGCAAATTAGAAGAAATAAAAAATCCATTTGATATAATAAACTTATGTATGGCATGTAATAGCTCAGAGAAAGCATTTTCAGTTTGAGCTGATGGGCCCACGAGTGTGTGTTGATATACATAAGCCTCTCGTGCAATGTGAGACGCAACGATGAAGCGATCTAATCACATTTTCATGTGTAATCATACTGTAATTCCCGAGTGGGTCTTTGAATGAGCTTCATCTTTGTCTGGCTTGATGAGATTATCGCTGCACCAATAGGCAGCTGTTTTCAGTAAACACATAGTTGCCAGTTTAGGATTCACGTACAAAATACCCCCAACATCTGGGTGACCTATTTTATGGCATTATTGTGACTAATCCCTTTAAATTTCCCAAATTCATGCGTACCTTTGACTTTCAGATTTTACCTAGCTGTCATAATTACTAAGCTCAATAAACTGGTATTCTGTAGGCTGTTTTGTGTTGGGTGTTAGGTATTATTAAATGACTGAATGAATGTTTAAGACTTGGTTTTCACGATGTCCTGCAACTACTAACTTTGTCGTCCAGCATACACAAATACAGCCTGATCTGCTGTAAAAACTACAAAGCACTGGGGGCATGGAATATAATCTGTTTCTGTCCTAACACAAACAAAAAACTCCTACAGCTTGCTGGAGAAAGTTCAGCTGAAATGGATGTAACAGGCAGACTGGTTAGAGACATCTGAATGCCTGCCCACGTCTCTGATTTGTTTGGTTTCACCGAATGAATGCAGCGAAAGCCAAAAGGTTATTCAGTCTGATTATCAGGCTATGTTATAGAGATTTGCTAGACCATTTCTCCCCGTCTCTGTCAATTATACCTCCTTAGCGGCTTCTTTCTTTGTCTTTAACTCAGTGACAAAAAATGTGCAATTCATGCGGATGAATGAGAAGCGCAGGATTCCCAGGGGCCGGACGACTCAGGCGTAAAAATGAAAGTTGTAAACATATTCGAGTGGCGATAATGAGTAAACAGATAATTTAGAGAAGCGAAAAAAGAAAGACAGAAAAGAGAAAAGGCTTTTGTTTAATATTAGAGCGACACTTCTTCAGCCGAGATAGAGTCTGGCGTGATTGACAGGTCATTGTTTTGAAGTCTTGTGGTGCTGGGTTATTGCAGCAGGGCTCATGGTATTAAGTTTCATACAAGGGGTGGTCAGGGAGCAGCCAGTTTAAGCAACTGAACTCAATGAATTGACCACCCACATCGCCCATAGATCCTGACAGTAAGGTAGCTGAGTATTATGGATACTCGGTGGCCAGGAAAATGATCTCACGTCAGTTGAAGCCGATTCATCTATGACTCCACACTTGCGTGCATGTGTTACGAAACAAGTACACAATGACACAATGCAGATATGCAGGTGCACATGATTGCAACTAATGCTGAAGTTGTTATTTGGTGATTTTTTTTAAAGCTTTCTTACTTAGTGGTTTTTCATCCTGTGGCTTTAATCACTTAGCCATTGACCCTGCCTCATGTATGAGCTGTTATCAGCTGTGTTGTCAACCTCCATCTTTACTCCTGGGTGGCCTCATTTGGTCCTTCTAGACCACCTCTGTGTCTCTCTTCTTCTGTCTCATGCACCTGTCATTACCCACTCATATCAATGCTGTAAATCTTGGTGATTGATTAAAATAGCTTTAATGCTTTTAAATTAGTGGCAATGCATAGCAAAGCATCAGTGATTTAAAAAAACAAAAAGATAACGTATCTACTTCCACATCCTGCATGTGTTTCAAACTTATAGTCTACGTACCAATGGATTAACATAACCCTGAATCCGTGTTTGCATTGTTCTCCGCAGGAGATTGTGTTGGTGCTGTTCTTTGGCACGGAGTATGTGGTCCGGCTGTGGTCGGCAGGCTGCCGCAGCAAATATGCAGGCATCAAAGGACGCCTCCGCTTTATCAGGAAACCCATATCAATCATAGGTGCACCTGGCTTTTTCCTTTGTTCTCATTTAATACAACACATGCCATAAAGTATATTTGTAGATGAACATCTCAGATAATTCCAGCAAGACTTCACTTTTGTATCAAACTGAAAATAATTGTAGCCCTTATTTGGTTGGGGTTTTTTTTTTCTCCTTCTTTTTTATGTGTCTTTCTCACAGATTTAATAGTGGTCATCGCCTCAATCATTGTGCTTGGTGTGGGGTCAAACGGCCAAGTGTTCGCAACATCTGCCATCAGGTAGAGCAGTGATTTTCTTCTGCATTTTAACATGTGCTCATAGCTATAGTGGGATGAAACAGCTGAGATGATGTTGTGTGTTGCAGAGGCATCCGTTTTCTCCAAATCCTGCGTATGCTGCATGTGGACCGTCAGGGAGGAACGTGGAGGCTGCTGGGGTCTGTAGTCTTTATTCATCGACAGGTAAGATAAGAAGAATCCAGCTAAATATATTAGCTCCACAAATCTGCCTGTATGTTATTATTTATTCATTTTAATTGTAATTGTTTAGAATCACTTTAACACATAACGGCTGAAGAACAGAAGATATAACAGTAAATGCATAGGCCTTAAATGTACTTCTACAAAGCAACAGACACGCTAGTTGACGTAGTCACAGTAACATTTACTGCTTATGACAAAAAGTCCAATGCACAGAGGTGCATAAAACAATCAGAGTAAACCTGGCTTTATAAGGAGAAGAACAGAAGTTGTCAAGGTTGGCTGTGCTCTCTTTTTTTCATTCTGCTACACTTGTTTTAGTTCTTTCTCAGGCCGATACACAGTGAAGTCAGATGATGTAATGTTCTCTTCTTAATCCTTCAAGTACACCAAGTTCCTAGGTTGTGGTCAAACCTGACGTTCATACCTCTTTGATGCATAAGAGAAGGGCTTATCGGTGAGGATTGTGTGCAGAGAATCATAAAAATACATTTAAGATGTAGCCAAACTGAGCCTAATGTGATTTGGTGCCATCTCCCTGTTGTCAGATGATCGCCTTATTGAATGATATGCTCTGTTTAGTGGAAACACTTTGTAATGTGAAAAAGCTGATAGGATCTATGCTCAGACTGCTATCTCTGATTTTTGCACTTCATTTAATCATATTTATGAATTTATTTACCATTGTTTTTTTTAGGGGATAGGTTTAAGCTCAAAAAGCTATGGCAAAAACCAGGTACATTTAAATGATCATTTTTGTACATCAAGTACAGATCAGGTTCAGTCCTGTATAGTCACAGGCAACAGTTCCTGGTGAGTTAATTTAAGGTCGTTCGCTGAGCTGAGCACGTATATATAGCCCAGTATAGGTTGTGCTATGGCATGGTACTTGATGGGCTGACTTTTATTAAAAAAAAAAAGCCAAGCTGACAGTTGCAAAAGAAATTAGTCATTATCCAGTCATATTTGAAGGAAAACCATAGCAGTGACGTTTAGACCTGCTGAAAACCAAATACAGTCCCGATCAAAAGTTTAAGAACACTTGAAAGTGCAAAAAAATCACATTTTGCTTGGTTAGATCTTAACAAGGTTCCAAGTAGAGCTTCAACATGCAACAAGAAGAAAAAAGAGTGAGACAAAATGTTATTTTGAGCGCACATTTTATTGAAAACAATGCTTAAATTGAAACAGGCTGTTTTACAGCTGATCAAAAGTTTAGGACCACACCTCCAGAAAGACCTGTACACCCCCTGAAACAGAAATCAAAATTCCAAACATGAACTTGTATATTGACATGGAAATTGTAAATATATAAGTAAAAATATAGCATTCTAACTATTATTTTTTTCTTATACAAAATTCAATCAAGATGAGATAAATTACAAATATCGACTCACTAAAATAATTTTAGCAGGAATAAAACTTAATAAAAGTGAACACCAACATATGCAATTTAAGTTTAATAAAAACTGCTGTAAGATCACAAACAAACAGAATCACATATTCTAGTATTTCTAGTCTGAAGATGTCTATAAATGGGTTAAATTGCTCAGTGGATGATTTATGAGTTTGTGTCAAAATTCGATATAAAATTCATTACTCTTACTATATATAATAGGTCTTTTCTTTTAGAATTAGCACAAATACACTACATGCATCTGGTGCATGTGTAAAAATCGACTTGCCATCACTTGCTAGTTTAAGGTGAACAAGGCATATGATCGCATATGATGCCACCATTTTTTGCCATACATTTCCCTAGTTTCTAGAAATCCAACACAAACAAAACATGTATCTCAACATTTAGAGAAACTTTTGAATAATGTCGCCATCTGTCACATAACCTGATCTTTGGTGATTAATGAGAAGTCCATGTGGTTCTACAACTTCACAATGACTCACAGGGAGGTCAATTTTGATGTTTATTTAAGTCACAAGTTGCTCCTTGGCCAATAAAAGGTTAACTAATACCCCATACATTGTTTGTCATATGTGGTGACTTGGAAGCCTTTAAAATCTGTAACTAATGGGGACACACCTCCACTTCTGGCCGTTGCATAATAATTGAAACATGAATCGTATATATGTACAACTTACCACATATACTTGAGCCACCTATCATGACAGCTTAGTTTTAGGGAGGATTGAATTGAAGATTGTATTTGATCTCTTCAGAGAATGAGGTGCACTATGTACATGATCCACTCTATTATTTCTTTAGCGAAGCCTGTGAGCAGAAAATGGCAATTCCAGTTTGTGCAGAAATTCTCTCATCTCATAGTGAGACGTGAAACTGATCTCTTTATGTATGCCGAAAAGACCCAAAAACTCATTTGGGGTAAACTAGCCTGACATGTTTAGGCTGACTTGCTTATGTCGGCCAGCAGCAGTTCTGTGACTCACTGGTCATTGTGAAACACTGATGTCTTTTGAAAGTGACGGAGCCAGATCGTTAGAATACATTTAATGTGATGCCGTAAAAAAAGCATATCTTAAACCTTTTTGCAGCCCAGAATTTAGCTTTGACACTCACAAGGATCTCCAGCTATATGTGGAGTCAAAACCTGCCTCGAGGCACAATCAGAGTCGAGTTCTGGATACCATGGTAAGTCTTCCATATTAGATTTTCATAGTCTGATCTTTGGTCAAATGTTGTTTTATTTCAGGAGCTGATTACCACCTTGTACATTGGCTTTTTGGGCCTGATCTTTTCCTCCTACTTTGTCTACCTGGCGGAGAAAGATGCTGTAGATGAGGAGGGCAAAACGGGCTTCTCCAGCTACGCCGATGCCCTCTGGTGGGGTGTGGTAAGGCAACTAAAAGAGAAGACAAATACTTTGTACAAAAGAAAGTCCCTCACTGATGCTGGGCATATATCCTTGTGCCCTTTTTTAAATATTGTTCAAAATGCATATATTAGTGGGATCCTTGAATGCCACATGAATTTGCAAATTTCGCTTGCAAATTTAAAAGGCTACAAAACATGCACGTCAAATGAGATTCTTCTCAATAAAGAGCTGAAACCAATTATCTGTACAATGCCCACTCGAGTCCTAGCTGGGAAACGGAGATGGCTGACCACCCTGGGTGGACTTATTATTTCTCCCCCTTGTGTTTTTATTCTCCTCATTGGATAGCATGCATGTGTTGCTGTAACACTTGACACAGAGACAGGTGTGTTTATGTTTTTCGTGCGTGGAGCTGGATTTGCCCATTCTCCTCTGTGTGGAGGCTCAGGTTTCCAGAGCAGTTAATTAAACATTTGAATTGAAAGCGCAGAGTAATGAGAAACCTATGGCAGCCTTGTGCAGGGGATCAGTATGCCACAAAGAGACGGGTAATAAACCATTCACCTCTGGGATCTTTGACTCAAAGAACTTTTAGAGCACCAACATAAAGTGTCAGTTCCCTTAATTAAAACTTTAATTGCGGGATTGCTACCTTTATGTAACGAGGGTTAGAGCGGTCACGCCGCTTCTAACTGCTTCGTGGAAGCGGTTATTTGTGTTGCTTTGTTCACAATGCAAAAAAAGGAGAAAAGAAAAGAATTGCGCTCGAGGATTTGCACCTTTTTTGTGTTCCCGAGACTGTAAACTCGAGTGTAACGATTTCTTTTCTCACCAGTTTAGTAAGCTTTTGCTCAGCTCTTGTGCATGCGTCTGCTGAAATGCGATTGCACTGATTGGAGCTAAGCTCTCGCTCTCACGGAGTATTCCTTCGCTTGGCATGATTTTCACATTCGGATGTGCAGGTGCACGGCGCAGCTGGAGGACAAGCCAATGCCATGATTCATATCCCCTTCTCTACCTCCCTCCCTCACCTTCTCTGTTCTTTGTCTTTTTTTTCAGTTGATGGTTAGGTAATGGGGCTTTTATTCAAAGAGCGACTTTGCCAATCTCACTGGCGATAAAAAGGCAAACTGGCATGTTTGTAGATACAGGAATGGTGCACATGTAGAAATAACTGGGTGTGATCACACATATAGAATGCACACAACCTTTCACGTAAGCCTGTATGAGTGATAGGTCTGGGACCTTTTTGTAGGCACGATGTGGTTCTTGCCCCTAAACCCTACATACTGAATGAAATGGGTGTTTTTGAGCAGACCAGTCCACTCTGATGTCAGGAGGACATTGTTTAGTCATCGGATTTGTGGATGAGGGATTAAATCCCCCACCACTCCACTCACTCCCAACATACACCCACCCTCCCTTCCCACCTCTGCTCCTTCTTCTTTTTCTTTTTTCTTTGGCTCTCAAAGCTCTTTAAAGAATCTCACCTTACATCAGCCTCTTTGTATTAGTGCTCAGCGGCAGCTCACGCGCCGATACCCCGCAGGCACTCACAGTAAGCTAAAGTGTGTACTGAATGTGTCACAATTGGCTCTGCTTTCAGAATGGGTGTACATGCAAATGCAAGAGGTATTTGTTTTTCCTCCTCACCCTAGCAAATTCCTACACTCACTGGGGATTAGTGGTTGGGAATCTTATTCCCTTTGAGGAGCAAGAGCCTCAAATGCCCCAGCCATCGCTGACAGTGGTGGAGCAAATCCAGGTCGGCTGATGAACTTTTTCTTTATCGTCTAATTCCCCTTATAGACTGCAGGGGTAAAGCCTCGAGGGCTCCTCATTGACTGACATTTTCATTACACTGGCAGTTTATTAAAAAAAAAAGAGTGTGATCTTTAATGTTGAAATAGGAATTCAGTACAAATCTACAAAGAAAAAACCCCCAAAGCTATTGAATTAAAAGCGTTGACAGTTATTCTTTAACCCTGACACCTCGAAACACTGTAATTACACTGCATAAGATGTGATATCATTTATTACACTCTTTGTTTCTTGCCTCATCTGTGAAGGGCTTTGGTCACTGTGTGATTTTTATTTTTTTCTTAGAATAGAGCTATCATATGCAAGTGTACGTACACTTTATATATCATAAGAGGCACCTCATCCACTCTTTGTCTTTAGGTCACCGTCACCACAATCGGCTATGGAGACAAAATTCCTCAAACCTGGATAGGAAAGGCCATCGCCTCCTGCTTCAGTGTCTTCGCTATCTCCTTCTTCGCTCTACCTGCTGTAAATAAAGTTTTCAGTTTAATTCATATGAAATCCACGAGTTCAGCTTTAAGGAGATCATTTTTTTAATGTTTCATTTATGCCAAACCTTATTACAACATGTTCGGATCAAGCTTGCTCTTTTTCAGTTTATTCACTCTTGTCTTTGATGTGTCATTGAAGACTATATACTGAGCAAACCTAATGATAAAAAATGTATTATTTATTCTGGGAGATTTTGTATATACTTTCCTTAATTCTACAGTAAAAGTTCACTTTTTCATATTCTTGCAGTCTGGACAGTAAAAAAGTAAAATGTATTTCTCTTTGATCAGGGTATCCTGGGTTCAGGTTTTGCCCTGAAAGTCCAACAGAAGCAGAGGCAGAAACACTTCAATAGACAGATCCCTGCTGCAGTTGCCCTTATCCAGGTAAATCCCGAACTCCCAGTGTTAGAAATGCATTTTTCATTGGTAAAAAACAAAAACAAACAAACACTGGAAAGCACTGAATGTATCAGTGTTTGTGCAGAATATTTGCAGGGTCTTTATCTTACGATATAAAGCATCTTAAGGCGACTGTTGTTATGATGTCATGCTATACAAATAAAATTGAAACTGAATTGAGAATGTTTTGATTACGCTTCTAATAAATCAAGCTTTTCTTTAAGTTGCCTGGGCAACACGTATGCTGACAGGTTATTGCAGGAGCCTGGGTTTGATGCCACATCGGGTTGTTTCCTCCATGTGGTTTCTTTGTTCTCTTTCCCGCCTTTCCTGTTGTAAAAAGAAAAAGGATAAATGCCCCCAGAAGCAATTTTGAAATGATCATATGTTTTATGCTATAAAGCAAAAATTAATTTATATGATTAAAGAATGATAAAATAATCAGTACACATACTCAAGTTTTAATAATCAAATCATTACAAACTGGGTCAGATACAGTAATTTAGTGGAAGACAAATGTCCTCTGTGCCTGGCATAAATAGATGAAATTAAATATACACTCCTTTAAATTTAAGTCCTGATATCATTAATAAAAACAGCATAAAGGAAAGTAACATTGTTCAGTTAAAGCTTATTCACAATAGATGCCAGTTAGCTTCAGTCGAGGCCTTTGCTAGCACTGCAAAGGCCCGCTGGCCTGTCCAGGGTGGAACCTGCCCAACTGGCAGCTGTGGGATGAATCTCCACGAGCCTCTACAGCCAGATTTCTTAAACTGCACAGGACAACAGGCCAGTGGTGGCCTTGGATAAAACTTAGTGAGGCCAACATTACAAACACTAAAAAGTAAAGACTAAACATGTTACAAATAGTGACTGAAGTGACCTTTAAAAAAAAAAAGTGTACATTTTTGCTGAATAGAATAAGGCAAGTATAGCTAATGAAGGATTTATAGCTGAGGTGTTCGCATAACCTTTAAATTAATTTCAGACCATATCATCATAACTATAATGGAGAGTTTTCCATCCACAGGCTGGGGTGTTTTAAATGTAATTCAGTTTTACAGAAATATTTCACTGACCAACGCGTCTGTGGTTTGTCCTGTATTGCCTTTCTTAGACACTGTGGAGGTGCTATGCAGCGGAGAAACCAAACGGCTCTGCAGCTACGTGGAAAATGTACGTCCTGACTCCAGAGGGCGTTGCTGCCGCAGAATCTGACAGAAGGAAACGGAACTTTTCGGTAATCGCTTACCTTTACTGAAGCCAAAGCTGTTGAATAGTTATGTAGATTTTTCCGTTGTGATTGATTTGCTTTTCTCAAAAGGCATTTAAGGCAAGCCTTTAAACGCTAAGCATGTCTTTGTGGGGGGAAAAGGTACCAGTCTTGTGATGTCCTGCTTTGAATCCAGCCTGACCTTTTCCCCCCGCATCTGAATCCTTTTCTTTCTTATCAATTGCGTATTGTGTCTCTTGACTTTGATCTATACAAAACAGGCTGCGAACCCCACC
Source organism: Rhamphochromis sp. 'chilingali' (assembly GCF_963969265.1). Lineage (NCBI taxonomy): Eukaryota > Metazoa > Chordata > Actinopteri > Cichliformes > Cichlidae > Rhamphochromis > Rhamphochromis sp. 'chilingali'. Next base: position 51,041,553 of record NC_137930.1, on the reverse strand, counting down.
CTGAAAATATCGTGACGGTGTGTTTGATCATTCCCGTGTGGCGTTGTCTGACTTTGGAATTCTGATAAGAATTTTTAAAGTTTCTCAAAAATTAGATTTTTTTTTTTTTTGACATAACAATTTAACCCTTTGAACTCAAAATGCCAGCATATGGACTGTACTTGCTGACAGTGCAGTTGGAAAAAGCCGTTAGACTGCGATACCCTGATTTGCATACGTGTGGCCCACACTCCATTGTCTCCTTGTGTAGTTCACCTTCTGCAACAATATTAGCTATATTGCTCCAAAAGCCGTACAGAATAAAAGGGGAGGCCAAGTTCCCACAAACAAACACACACATGTAAGGACACAATGCGCACAAAACACAAATACACACAGACACACACACAACAGCCCCTTTTCCCCTTAAAGGCCTGACTCCACCAGGATGACTCGAGGCCTTTGTCTCTCCTGGACAAAGACTCAGTCAGTTGAGATGATGTCACCACCGCCTTTCTCGTGGGAGTAAACCTTTGTCTAGTAGAACAACAACAAAAAAATCTTTGTGTAGCATTGAACCCACATGCATTCGGGAGAATGAAGGCTTCTTCCGCTCTTTTCTGTTGCAGCATGTGACTTTCTTCTCTGTCTTTCCTCCCTCTCCCCTTTCTCTCTTTCGAGATCCCTGCTTTTTTTTCTCCATCTCCCTGTTGAGCACATTTTATTTTGCTCTTTTCCTTTTTCATCCCGGCTCTTCCTGTCTCCTCTCTCTGAGAATTTTTACCTTTCTGTTTTTTGTTGTTGTTTTTTCGCTTCCTTGCTAACAGTTTTTTCCCCTCTCACTCTCCTTCCCGTGTCCGTTACTTTAGATTTCTATATCTCAACCCTGCTGTTAGCTGCACATTCTCTTTATGGTTTGTCTTTTTTTCTCTTTAGTCTTTCAACACCCAACAAAGCTTCCCGCTCTCCTAATGACTGCTTCAAACATTTGGATTCAACTGTTGGCTACTTGGGAAATGCCAAATTCTGATGCACTGAGTCCAAATAATTTAGTTTGTATAAAAGGCCATGTCAATAATGTTGATGTGGGTCAGTTGGTCTGTGGAATGGACTTGGGCACCAATTAGGTTCTCACAAACTCACTGACTCACATAAAATATAGCTCTTCACTCAACTGTGATTAAACAGGTATCACTTATCTCGTTTGTACCCAAGAATCAGTACCCAAGAAGGAATTAATTAGGGCAATGATGCATAACAACAATGGCTTAAATATAAGGCTGTGTTGATGACATTATTTCCGTGGCATTATTTTGGTCCATTGTCGAAAAAGCATTTCAGCATACAGCGTGAACCACATGTCAAAACTGTTGCAATTCTTTAAATACTTTTTAGAAATGCAGTTACCATTGTTTCTTTCTCATTTCCTGCTTGTTCTCTTCTGTCCGTCAGAAAAAGTTGAACAAGAGGAGAACGAAGTGCCGAGGAAATGGTTCTATGGGTGGTGGTTCAGAGAGAGCTGTGTCGATCCCCCAGATCACCTATGATCACATTGATGACTCTGAGGAGAAGAAGGATGTCTCGTTTTTCCGTGAAGAGCCAAGGGGAACTGTGGAAGGTAATATACTTAGAGGACCACGTGTCTTGTGTTACTGTAATGTGCACTGACAAATTGAATTCATTTCAAATAGACATCACGGGTTATTGTCACTCCCTAATTTTTGATGTGTTAAATTTGATCTTCACTCTGTGCAGCAAGGTTTTTCTAAGAAAAATGGCTAACCTCTGTAAAATGCCTTTCTTCCAAGAAATCGGTCTAAAATCTGTGAGCTAGCCAAGATAACACGTGAAGACTCAGCGCCTCGTTTTGATTACTCTTTGATCAGACTGTCTCAGTTTTGGATCTCTTAACAGGGGAATTTTTGTTTTAAGCCTAACACCTCAGACTGCTGTTCTGAGAAGGTGTTTAGAAGAATTGCATTTAATATCTTGTGAAGCCATATTTGCTCCGCAGCCAACTTGGAATAAAGTTGAGTCATGCAGAGAACATTTGATAATGTGGATAAATACAATAATAAAGCTCTCCTTAATGCAATTTTGTTTGATGAAATGATGCGTGCTGAGAATTGCAAAGTGATTTCAGGACTTTCAAGTGGCCAAAATAACACCATGAAGACTGTTATTATTTATGATACTTATGGTAGTTTAGAGCTATTAACTGTTGGAATGGTCCAGCTTATTTTGAATAGCTGTGATAATAAATATTGTAAATAAAATGTTGCATGCAAATGAATGCAATCTGATATTGCCATGTTGCTGTTGCTCCTATGCTATCATAATGATGTTAATTCAGGGTCAGCATTACAACTAGCCAGTGATGTTGTCTGAGCGTTTAGATAACATTTAATTAACAGGTAGCCAAGAAGTTATCTAATGCTTTTATAAACAAGAAAACTAATATGAGTAACCTAAATTTCACCAACAGCAAACATAACTTGATAATATATTTATTATATTGTATAAATTAATAAATAAAACACTTAAAATGTTTACTATTTCTTCCAGAAATTAGACTTACTGGCTGGCCACAAAATTATATCACAACAATGTGATTGCTCCATTTCAATTCTGACCCTGGACCAACATTTTCATGAAGATGCAGGAACATGATGCAGGAAGACTCTACTAGCCTTAAGGTTTATGTTTATCTTAACGCTAGTAGAGTTGCCATAAAAGTAATGCACATCATGAGGACTGACTGCCGCTCAGCAGTCGTTCCTCATGATGTGCATTGCTTTTATGGCAGCATTTGTGGCCAGCTAGTAAGTAATTGCACTCTGCACGAGAAAAGAACATGTTAAATAATGTTAAATCATAACAGTCATCTCATTGTTCATAATTGTGAAGTTTTGTATTGGTAGTGCTAAAAAGTAGTGGTCATCATCATCATCATATTGTGTCTTCTAGAGCCTGTTGCTTCCAAAAGATAACAACTTGGTGCTCTCAGTTCATAAACCAAATTTCAAAATTTCATTAGGGATTATTAAATTATTCTGATTCTGATAAACTGTGACCGTTAGCTAGTTAGCGACCTAACATGTGGGTGGTTTATGCCAGGCCTGTTGTGCTTTAAAAAAAAAATCTTTATGTTGTGGTGACTTGAACAAAATTCTATCGCCAATACAAATTTTAAATTTATACAACATACGTTTAGCGTGCCGTGAAACAAACTCAAATGGAGAACGTAACATTGCATTCGCAGGGAAGAAGCTCGAAACAGTTTGGATTTATCGTAAATCTTTAAAAAAACAAAACAAAAAACCCCAAACAAAACATCTAGATGCTAACAATCACTGAATATGTAACAGTTTTTGTGTAACGTTTCGTTTAGATTTGCCTAACCGTCAAGGAGGAGATAGAGTAGATGCGTGAATATATAGATACCTGTATATGTGCTACAATCATTATAGAAGGAGGTTTATCTGAGCAGCACTAGTTCCTTTTTTTCACATAGTAAACAGGGGCTCTATCCTGATCCCTTTAGAGCCAAGATGGCTGCCAGGTGTAAGCCATATGGAAGCCATTACAGCTTCAGTGGTGATTAGAGGTCATGGTTACAAGCTCTTTACTGCTTCACTTGTCCCCCGCGCTGGCCACAGAAATTCACAGTGGGCTTAAATGGAAAAATCTTTAAAACGCCAGCTTGTCAGCAAGTTACAAGTGGGAATTTGTTGTAATGCCAGTTGCATTTTAGTAATTCCTTGGTCATACCAAAGCCATTATTATTCATTATTCACATAGTGAAAAATCTGGCCTGGCAGCACCCAGTTCATTGCAGCCCAGTTCATATCAATAGAGACGTCTACTTTAAATGCAGGTCTACAGACACAGTTTATGATTGATAATTAGTTAAAGAGAGAAGTGGTTTAGCTTCCTGTGTTAAAAGCCAACCCCACTAAATGAACTGACCCAGACGCCAGGTTAATAAATGCACTTTATGAGTTTTTCCTGTCAAAGCACGGAATCTTAAAAGGAGCTGGAGTGACATAAACTTGACATAAAGGCGAGACCATTGCTAGAAGAACAAACTGCACAGAGGAAAACATACGTAGTTGTCTGCTTAATTAGGTGGATCTCAGATAATGAAGGAAAACATATGGCTGCACGTATGTGGGGATTAAAAGCAACCAAATCAAAGTTGATATTAAACAAGTTATTTAAGAAATTCTGTTTAGCATCCATCCACATATTTACACATAGCCAAGCAGATTTACAGGCCAGTAAGCATTTAAATGTTTTGCATACTCTGTGTAAACAATAAATAATACTAAATAGATACACATGAAAGACTGCAAGACTATGGAGTGGAAAACGGAATTGGAACAAGTTATGGATGACATAAAACCATTGAAAGAAGCCGAAGTCTGCAGCCTGCTGTCACTAATTATAACGTCTGAGTTTAAGCAGCACGGCACTGTATGATCTCTGCTTCAGATCCACCCATAAAACAGACATCTGCAATGTCAACTGTCTAAACCAGGGCTGTTTTATTGTTTTAACCGACACTCTTTCAACTTGGCACCGGGCTGGATTTCTTAAAAATAATTTACCCGCAGTCATTCAGTAGTTGTTGCTAAGAAATGTCACCAATCACTGAGGCGTCTTGATGATCCTAAGTGAAAACAGTGTTGAAAGAACTGTGTATACACGCATTAACATTTACAGCACTGAAGAACTTAAATTATAAATTTATACTCATGCTTTCTGGAAAGTTGGTCAATTTCACTTTGATGGTTTATTGCTGTTGCCGCTATGGGGGTATCTCTTCCCACAAGTGAAATGCTTAGCAGCAGGAACTAAATTTACAGGGTAACATTGCCTTCTAGTAATAATGCACATTTGCAGCTGTATCTGGCTTACTTTTAACACAAGTTACTCATTTTTCATGAAAGGAAAAGATGAAGGTGTGAAAAATAGTTGAAAACATAGTCAGATTGTGCATTTTCTTGTTGTTTTTTATAGGAATCACCAGGATGCTCAGGCAATCAGGTGAGTATACCACCAGATCATTTCATCTCATATGTCATAATGTCTACAAAGTGCTTTAAGCAAGCTGGTTCAGTGGTTGATGCCACTATATCTGAAGTTTCCGTTGTGTAATCTTTTACATTACAGTGCTGAATTAAAAAAAAAAGTCACACTATGTTCATTATTTCTTTAGAAACCAACCAAAAAAAAACTGAGCACATGCAATAAATATCACTGCACTGTAACCAGTAGCACCTTTCACCGGCTAAATAGTGCTTTTTCTTCCACTCGCCTGTGTTAATCATTAGCTAGCCTGTCTATGTAATGTGGCCCAGACAGTATTTTAATTAGACTTGCTGGCTGGCTGAGCCTTTGTGCTCAGCTAGACCAAACCAGAGCCAAGCAGAGAGACTGGGCCCGTGTTGACCCGCCTGTTTTCTTTACTGGGTGCCCTGCCAACATCATGGGCGAGGAACGGGGCTGGACAGGGGCCTTGGGGACCGTGGGGACCCAGACTGGGACGCTGAAGAGCGGCAGGGAGGGAGCGGGGTTGTGGAGTTGATAAGCTACCATTGTGGAGCTCTAGTGGTTAGAACTAAACTGGTCATTGTTTGATTTAGTCAGTGTCCAGCTTATCGCTCCACTTATCTGTCTGGCCCCACCCGAGTCCCCGTCTGTGAGAATCTCTCTATGGATCGGCTGCACTTTTCACCCTGTTTCTATTGCAATCTAGTTTCTGCACTCCGCTCTCCCTTTCTCCTTTTCCTGTGGACCACGGCCTTCACCGAAAACATTCAGAATGACGGAGCAGATTAACCAGATTGTGAATAAACCCCTGTCTTGTTTTCATGGCCAATAAGCCCGTTAATGTCTTCTTCAGTGATGTGAAGTTGCTGTTAAAAGTGGCTCTGGGTAGAATCTATTCCTCTCACTTCTCTCCACTCCCTCTCTCTGGCTATCTCTGCTTCCACGTCGGACAATGTCAAACAAACTCGATGATGGAACACAAGAGAGGTTGAATGCCTTTTGCTTGAATTGGAATGGTCATTCTGTTCTTGGACGAAGATTTGCCTCTCCATTCTTTATCACAATAGAGGCTCGGTGGTTTGGAGGAGAGGCACGTCAAACTCTGCTGACAGCCTGACTGCAGGTCAAGACCCTGCTACACATGATGTTCTGTGCTGTTGTTTTTGCCTGCACCAGCAGCCAGCTGGCTAGACTGCTGAAACAGAGTACTGCAATTTCAGCTTCTCGTTATGTTGTTTCTCTTATACATTTTCTTTTCCTACTAGCTGGTCTGTGACAATTATTTCAAACAAATTGCAACATGTTTGATTGATTTATTGAACCTGTATTAATACTGTACACTCTCACAAAAAGTGTTTTTGCATCCTTTTCTAAAGTTCATTCAGAACTGCAACGCCTTTGCTGTACTGTAGCAAGTATGCTCTTGAAATGCCATTAAATGCATGATGAGTGTGTTTATTTCTTATATTCTCAAGTCTCATTTTTACCCCCTTTCTTCTGTTTTTCTCCCTTCCCCTTCTGGTTTAATAAATTTTCATGGCTTCAGGCCCTCCTCAACATTCTTGGTCATCTTTCACTCTGAGCTGTCCTGGCTCTCCAGGTACCTTTCAGTTTTTTCAGTTTTCTCACCCCTTCGTATCTCTGCCTTAAATCATCTCACAATGCTGTGCGTCTCATATTGTAATGAAATCTGACAATGAAATCTTACATCATACATTTTCCGATCAACCCACGAGGTACTTTTATTACTGTGTGACTGTGTGACGCATACTAGAACTCACAGACATCTTCACACTCTACAGCCACTCACAACTTTAAAACCTTTAAAAAAAAAACACCTTTTCACTCGACCCATTTAAAAACATCCCTTTTGTATTAGTTAACTGTATATAAAATTGTATCTGGAAATGTAGTTGCTGTCCTATCACACTCCCCTAACCCCTACCTGGTCATGGCAGATGGCTCCGCCCCTCCCTGAGCCTGGTTCTGCTGGAGGTTTCTTCCTGTTAAAAGGGAGTTTTTCCTTCCCACTGACACCAAGTGCTTGCTCATAGGTGGTTGTCTGATTCTTTTCTCTCTATTTTTCTGGATATAAAGCACCTTGAGTCGTATTTTGTTGGATTTTGTACTATAGAAATAAAACTGAAATGAATTAAATTGAATTGAAATGTTATATTTCTGTCGTTGCAGTGAAGAGGAGTCCTAATAACAGCACGTCCATCGATATCTCCCGAGCCAACAGCTTAACCGATGAGCTAGACGACATGAGCGAGGATATTCCACTGCCTGTGGTAACTGACAAAACTCAGTAAGTCCCAGAGAGCTTCGCCTCCTTCTTTTCTTAAGGCCCCATTTTCTTCTCATCCATCACCCAGCTCTGACCTTTATTCACTGATCTATATTATACTGATTTTCCTACTGGTCATTCAGCTGAAAGGCCTTTTGTCAAAACAGAGAGCCCCTCTAGCTGCTTTCTAAATGTATTTGTTTTTTCCCAACTCCCTTGAGGGTTAAAGAGACTCAACGGCCATATCAGGTACGTAGTGGTGTAAAGAGGATTATCCCTTTAGTCTTGTGAGAAATGTCAAAGAGATCCTTCTCAGCTGATTACATAACACGTTATGGAGCAGCCGGCTTGTCGTCACATGCCCTCAGCAGAAGAGAATTCACTGATGTTGTTTGCTGGTCCAATGTGTGTTCAAGTGTTCAAAAGCGGGAAGGTTTTGCACAGATATATCAGTAGGGTGTGTTCTAAATAAGTCTTAAATAAGTGAAGCATCATTACCTCCAGATTGGTGTTTACCTGCTGCATTGAGAAGTAATACAGAGTCCCTAAAGACTAAACTCTGGAGGCTGGAGGCTTAAAAGATTATGGGCGGTAAAAAGGTTGATTCCTACTTTAACCTCCTAGGACCCTGCGTCCACATATGTGGATATCACATTTTGGGTTATTTAGACCAAAATACTCAATTTTGCTCTACAAGGGCCTGATATCCGCTTACTAGGACATTATACTGCTACTGTTCTATTGAAAATTTAAACTAATATCCTCATATGTGGCTCTCATTTTTCTTAGAAACAAAAAATAGGTAAAAAAACAAACAAATCTGGTAGTTCTTTGTTTTTACATTCGTCAGGTCCCAATCAGCCCAAATATCAAAGAGAAATTGAAAATGCATGCCGTGGAAGTGTTCGGGTCGTAGGAGGCTAAATATGTAGACAGGCCAAAGTGTGCATTTCTCAAAGTGATCGCCAGCATTTTTTAATGCAGAATTAAGAGCTTGTGTACTGTAAACATCTAGTAATTTTAATTGTACTGCACTGAGGCACTTGTATGGTTTTGTCCTTGGAGTGAAAACCCCCCCAGCTTCAAGTGTCTTAGGGCGTTTTCACACCTACAGTTTATTAACTGTGGTCCAAATCAGTTGATGATTTGAGTTGTCGAGTTGTAGCGTCCTCCTGCTGTTTGGTTTCTTTTCACAGAGAAAACACCAAGTGAACCAAAATGTGACAATCTCACCATGCAAGAACTTTCATTGGGTGTTTTGGCCAACTAAAGTAAGTACAGGAAGAAGGTGCTGTGTTCTGCATCAAGTGGAAAATGTAGAGAATTTACTCCTGGCTACAGGAAGGCGATTGGCTCAGATTTTCACTGTACACCTGGTAGTTGGGTTGAAACTAAATCCCAATCTCAACATAAAGGAACTCTGGAGTTCATTTGGAACCGGACCGCCTCAAAAGGGTGTTGGCGAGGTTGCTTTGCTCCTTACACAAGTGCTGTTGCCCTTTTTACATCTGCACAAACAAACCACATCATGGTTGGAAAATGAAGTTCCATCTAATGAACTAAATACCTCAGATGTGAAAATGCTCTAAGTAAGGTGTTGGACAACCATGTGTCACAAGAACAGCTTCACTGACTGTTGGCAGTGATTTTCCAAGTCTCTGATTTGTAGTTTGAAGGTGTTGGTGGAGAGTGTTGTCATCCAGAATCTGCTGTTAAGTGTTCAAATTGGTTGAGATGGTGATGGGTTAGTGGTGTTATTGATATTCTGGAAGAAACCGGAATAAGTTCTGAATAGGCGTTCTTCAGTCTGCTATGGCTCTGCGAAACACATCCATCACTCACTGCCATATCTGGCTTGCCTGCTTTTTTTGTTCTCCTTTCTCTGCTCTCTGGAAACCTAAAAGCTTTGTGCACTTCTGTAGATGGAAACCATACAACAATATCCATCAAGTTCTAATTCGAGTTCAGCATATCTGAGACGTAATAAAATCCGCTTCACCCACAGTTGAAGCCAATTCTGGTTCTTAATTGAACTTTAACAAAACAAATTTCAATAGCAAGTTGCACAAGAATGCTTCCACTGTTTCTCTTGCAGGCTTTTCCCTTGCTTGTTTGTGGCATTGGTCCAGGATTGTTCCTCCATAAAGCACTTGAATTCCACTGACTCTCCTGCTGTTTTTCTTCATCTCTTTCTTTTCTTTGTTTTTCTTTTCTTAACCTCGTCATCCCTCCATGCTCCCCTGATCTTATCTGCTGGTCAGAGGGACGCTGTGGAAAATGTAAGATTTTGCAAGTAAAGTCTCCAAAACTAACTAAACCCCTATTTATCATTTGATGTGTTTGCCACTCCTGTAAAAATGTGATAACGTAAAACATATATTTTTATGATAAAAGTATCTGGAACTCTTGGAACAGAAAGGAGCTCATCTTGTTAGTACATGCTGTGTTGATTGTTCATTGCTGTTTTCTAGTGTAGAATAGATTGACACCATTATTATATGATCAGTGGAAACAAGACAGGTGTGCCCATGTATAGTGACAGGCTGAGTGCTAACTACAGATACCATATTAATTAACTGTTAAAATGACGCACTCTGAATCCAAAGAGCTTTTACAGAAGTGTTCAGGTGTATGTTTAAAAAACAAAAACGAATATGCAAAGAAACTTTATTTATAACTTACATGAACTTAATCTTTCCTGTTTTTTTGCAATTATCTATTGTAACACATAGGGAACATTATGGTATACTACAACATTATTAGCCTCACTATAAAATTTCAAGTTTGTGTCAAAACATTTTAAAGGTACTTGATGATGTGTTTTAACTTTGTAATGCTCAAAACTTGTAAAATCAAGTTAAAACTGAGGGTTTTCTTCCAATTTACACACAGTAGAAAAACGTGAATGAGGGTTTAAGCTGTCACTTGAGAAAGCATCATGCTGAAAACAAAACAAATCTCGTTAGACTTGAGAAAAAGAATTGCTGACAAAGGAGGAGGTAGATATATAAAGTTATCACGTTGTTTCCAAGTGAAATTCAAAGAGAGCAACACAGCCTGGCAGAGGCAGCAAGCAAAATATTTCAAAGATTGTAAAGAAATCTAGTGAGAAATGTGTCTAAAGACTCTGGAACAACTGCTAGTGACTTATCTAAGTCAGAAATTGGAGTCTCAAAGAAGTTAATCGCTAGAATCCTGCACAGGAATCGACTGAGACCAAGAAAAACTCAAGAAGCACAGACACCTTTAAGCCACACTGAAGTATGCTGAGGACAACCTGGACTGGAAGTGCATCCTTTGATCAGATGACACAAAACTAGAGCTCTTTGGCCACAGAGACGCTGCTTATGTTTGGAGAAAGAAGGGAAAGGCCTACAACCACAAGAACTCTATCCCCACAGTGAAACAGTGCTGGGAATATTAAGCCGTGGGGACACTTCAGTATGTCTGGAACTAGGAATCTCAACAAGGTAGAAGGAATAATGAGGACAGAAGGTTGTGTGAAGACTTTATAAGAAAACCTCAAGCAGCAAAACTCAGTCTGAGTCATCGCTTTGTTTTCCAACACCACCACGACAACTCAAAACATACGTCGCTCCTGGTGATGAACCACCTCCAGTAGTTCAATGCGAAAGTTATTCTGGATGTTTTTCAGAAATAGTTGAATTTACTTTGCACACAGAAACTAAATTAAGCATCCCAATAGCCAAACTAGTATGTTTGTAAAAGCTTTGTTAAAAACCTCTTGCTCTATTTAACTGCACTTGGGAAATACTTAAATGAATCTGATAAAAATCTGGACTTCCTTAGTGACAGCTATGTTTATCTGCGTCTGTTTATCTTCCACATGCTCTTTTTTTTTTTGCCTTACGTGTGTTTGTGCGTGACAGTTTGCGTGTGGGTGTGAGACCCTTTGAGTGTGTGAGAGTGAGCTCCAGAGACGGACAGTAATTTGTTTTCATTTGTATCCATCTCTGCTGTGCCCATAACTTTCAGCTGTAACAGCCAAGCTCATATTTGGGCCTTGCTGGGCACTCCCATAGCAGCGGGTTTGTTTTGCCCCTGGTGTCACGCCACCAAGGACAGCACTGTCATTTGCCATCCTTATCTGGATTTCTGCAGCTACTAGATCCACCCTTTCTGCCCTGGGCGAATTGCGTGCGCCCACGCTATATCAGTTTTCTGTTACTTTATATTCTGAAATGTTTTGGACTTCCTTCCACAGCTTCCAGCTGTAATGTGAGTTTGACTCTTTCTGTAGTGACGGTTGCCACTTGTTCATTCATTCTACATTTCTGGTATCTCTATCGCTTTAATTCTTCAGCGACAGCAGCGGCTGGAACATTCCACTGTTTGTTTGGCTTCACTAAAGCAGACTACCCCCAAAATGTGCATGCATGTATGTTTATTCACATGTGAGAGAGAGAGAGAGAGAGAGAGAGAGAGAGATCAATACAGCTGGCTGTGATGTCTCTGGGCTTCTGAAGAGGAAGTGGTGCGGGGCAGCGTCCGCACGCAATCATGTCTTTGTTCCTCTGAACCCCAGACATGCACAAGCTCACTGTTGTTACGACACTGCTGTTTGCCCTGTTTGTTTCAAAGCGTCTCACTGTGATTCTTTTATAGGTTGCATGAAATAAGTTTTTTTTTTTTTTGTTAAAAGGAACACAAAGTGAAGAAACGCAGACATTAAATGCACTTGTTTCACAGTCATCACTCTTCCTTTTTTTTAAAAACATGTCCTTTGCTCTTTGTTTACCTATCCTCCTGCAAATGAGACTTGGTTTTGGTACGATTCAAGCAAACACTTGTTTCCGTGGATTGTGTACACGCATGTGAGAACCTAGTGGCTTAGTGGTTTTGATGTGATGTGCTGTGTGTGTACTCACGTACTGTCGCGCACTCTGATTTTGTAAATTTGTGAGATTTAGTGGTTGGCTGTTTAATGAAATCATAACAAACCCCAGCAGGGCTGCTGATCCTAAACCCAACCCCGCAGCAGATTGACATTTACCCTCTTGGAGAATGAGTAAATGTTTCCAAGTACACTTCTTAGCCCCTAAACAGAGGAAGGCCTTGTTTAGCTGATTGCAGTGATTGTGTCCTCTCTCCCCCTGGTTTCTGCTCTAATTTACTTGTTTCTTTCTGTTCTCCTTGACTCTTTCCAGCCTCTCCGTGTACCCAATAACTCCCCTAGTTGCAGTGCCAGATCTAGAATCTGTGTCGTCTTGTGACCTGAGGCTGTCACCCCTTTTCCCTTCCGGGTGTGGCCTCCTACTCCTTTCAGACCTGTAAAAGTCAGCATGGGCCACCTGCAGGCAGATCTTAATTAGTTCCTCTCTCACAAACTAAGACGAGAGAAACAATGCCACTGCAGCACCACAGGAGGGTTTGAAGGCACAGATGCACATGCATCACGGCCTGCTCTCTTCAAGTAGGGGCCTCTCGCTCCTTAGGAACCAGCGTCTTTTGTGCAGCTCTCCGAACAAATTGACTTTTTGTCCGTGTGGCCTCAGTATCCCAGTCTTGTCTACTGTACTCTGATACTGACGGCATGATTTCCAACATATGGTACTCAGTCAAGAGGGGAAAAATCTCCAATGCATTGCTGTCTGTCTTTTTAAACACTGAGTAATGTCACTCCCCCCCCCCCTCCCCCCTTCACCATTCTCCTCAACTGTTTGCTTCAAAACATGTGTAGGCCAGGTAGTTTTATGGGACCTTATGTAAGATTCAACAGTGAATCTAATGTTAAAATACCCAGTAAATCCTCTTAAAATTTTTTGGCCTTTCTGCCAAGTATTATAATGACAAATTAGACTAGGCGAGAGCCCTGCTTTGGGCACATGCGCGAAACACACACACGCACGCAGACAAATGACGAGGTAAGATCAGCCTCCTGCCCTGCTACAAGAAAAGCTGCCTGAGTACTGCTGCTTTATGACTAGATAGGGAAAAAAATGAGAAAGAAAAGAACTAATTGTGCCCGGCTTCTTGACTCTTTGCCAGTTTCTAGAGCCTACAAAAGACAGAAAATAGTCTTGGAGCAGTAAAGCAGCCACACACTGATTCATATCCTCTGGATAACAGAGCTGTATGGAAGCATATTCAGTATTTAATCTTATTACAGACTCTGGCTTATTATATGGATGCTGACCTCCACACGGCATTTACTCACTTGGACGATTAGAAATGCTTTAATTCTACTCAGTGAGCCAAAAAACGTTGCACCATAAATGCTGCAGCTATGCTGGCATTAGAGAACAATAGAAGTTTAAATTGGCTTCCTTTTTACAAGCATGGTTTTAGCTGGGTGTCTTGTGGTGTAATTGCTGCAGTGTTCATAACTCTTTTGTCAAATTTTTTTTTCACAGATTCTAATTATCCGCGTGCATGCCGTGTCTGCTTTTGGTAAACGGAGTCACGCAACTTGTGGATAAACTTCCAGCTTACTGGATGCACCAGAGAAACGTTACACTGACTCCAATGCAGTCTCTACTGACTCTACACTGACTGACCTTCAGCATCTTTCCTGTAGTGCAACAGGAAAAATAGCATTTCAGCTGAAAACACATTAAAAATGCAACGTCCAGATGAAGACTATCCACTTTCTGGATGATTTAGCATGCATCAAAACAAGTTAGATGATCCTTCTCCTCTTTAGCTCAGAATATGCAGTGTCCATGTTTTCCAAAAAGAATTTCAAATTTAAATTTGATCCATTTTTTCACTTTGCCTCAGTCAATTTTTAATGAGCTTTAGATGACAGCGTTCCTGAATCATGCTACCATATGGCTTCTTTGCATGATAGAGTTTCAGACTGTATTTGCAGATGGCATAGTCAACTGTGTTCACATACAGTAATTTCAAGAAGAGTCCAAGCAGTGATTTCCATGACAGTATCACGCCTGTTTTTAATGCAGTGCTGCCCGAGGGCCCAAAGCTCATCCAGTGCTGATTTTCGGCCTTTTCCTTTGCACACAGAGATTTTTGCAGACTGACTGAATCTTTTGATGATAATATGTGTTGTAGATAACAAGGTATTCAGAGCCTTTCCAATATTATGTTGAAGAACATTTTTCTGGAGTTGTTCCAGAATTTGTAGACATGGTCTTTGCAGATTGGGCAACCTCTGTCCAATTTTACTTCTCAAAAAATCTGCCTCTTTAAGATGAAGATTTTACTGACCTGCTGCCAGTTAACATAATCAGTGCCAAAATGTTCCTCAAGTTGTTGTTTTTCAGGCTTTTGTCAGCCTCAAGATGCTCAAGGTGCTGTGTTTACGGTGTTCTGTCATGAATAAAATATGGTTTGAGGAGATTTGCAAATCATTTCATTCTGATTTTATTTACAATTTAAACAGTGTCCCAAGTTTTTTGGAATCGTGGTTAAGGCAGCAAAAAAAAGTTCCTAGTTCTTTCTTCTGCACGGCATTACACTAAGATGTTACGAGTCATTTATGAAGTAAACACAGAGCAATTGTTCACATATTTCTTTGCTACAAATGCTTCTATATACCCTTACTCTTTCATTCAATACTTTTCAATATTGCATGGTGAAAATCTGATAGCTGAGAAAAAGCAGAAAAGCAGAATGCAAAAACAAAGCTCCATTTTGGATAGATGTAACTTCTTTTTTTATTAGAAGTAGCTTTGAGGCTTCCTCTTTTTTTAGCATGGGATTAATTTTGGTAGCAGGAGAGCACTATGCAGAACCTGAAGGCTCTTGTTACATGCCAAAAGCATGTAACACAATTACAAAAGTTGGCAAACCTGAGTCAAACAAGGAGAAAGAACCATATTGAGATCATGGACCATTTTAATGCTTTCACATAGTGAATGAAATGATAAGTCTGCTTTTGCTCTAGTGCCAAATAATGAGCAAATTCTCCCTCCAAGGCCAAAAGGAGAATCTGAAGGCCTTGTTTTATGATGTGCAGGTCACACACAGAGCAATAAAGAGAACTTTCAGGGACTTTTTTTTTTTTTTTAATTAAAGAGTGTATTTAGTTTGGCTTTACACTAGCCATCCTGCATTAATGAAGGCACCTCATGCTGCTCTTATTAGGGATGAATGTTTACTCCCCCTCAGTGGTGTTGGTGATTCTAGGACGGTTTTATGGTGAGGGGACCATCAACAACTAAGCGAATGGCCCTCTTTATGGCCTCTTACCGCAGGTTGGGAAAATCCAGCGAGTCAGCAGGCAAGTACTGCATAAATAACCCATCCAGACATAATTTTAAACAAAAAAAACAAGATTCGCTCATCAGCACAATGTCTAACTGTGACATCCAGATTATTTCCAGGTCCGTATGAAGTGGCTTTAAAAGATATGCGTGCCACTTTCGACCCCATTAGCGTTAATGAAATCTGCAATCTGGAGCGCAGACAGAGGTGGACTGAACCAAGCAAATCACGCAGTGCTGTTTTTGGAGGTATCCCGGTGTGGTGCGGGGTTCAGGCTACAGTTAATAGTATTTGAAGCTGCAGCCAGACTTCATTGAAACGATCAGATTTTTTGTAAAAATAAATTAATGTGCAAAACCAAAACAAAAGAGAAAGTGTGTGGATGTGTCCTATCTCTTATATGAGAATTATTTTATTGATTACTGCCCAAAATGTTTTCAAAAATGCAACATTCTCACTTATTTCTGGTGACCATAAAACTGTGTGGGGGAAAAACAGTCAGTGGAGATGCTTGTGTTTGCAGGTCTCATCTGCCTCAGGGCCACGTTTAAAATCCTAGGAATCAGCTGTAAACGCTCTGCCCTGCACTCCTTAATTATACCATCAGTTTCTCTTCATTTCCACTGCAAAGACACAATTCCCAAAGAAGAAGGGGGAAAAAAAAAAGCAGATCATGGAAAAGGAAAATGACCTCAGGAAATTTCTGTTTTCACAGCCTGATTCACCGAGCAGCTCCGTGACGTCGCGGCTGCCGATCCTTTTGTTTAGGGACAAGAAAATATTGAGAAAAAAGAAAGAAAGAAAAATGTTTGTTTTCATTAGACCAGAGCGCTGTTAACAATTACACACCCGTGAGGACAAAGGTAATGACAATTTGTGTTTTTGTTAGCTGCCCTCATAATTTAATTGTTTCTATCCAGAATGTCGTTTGACCATTTGGTTCTAGTTAATGATGTTTGTGCTAATGGGCTGTAATGCATGCTAACGTTCAGGCTGAATATACATTATAAACTAATGAAACCAACATAATTACCTAAAATTGAATTATTAGGATGCCTAATAATGGAAGTCAAGATAAGGTAGCTTGGGGATATTTTTTTCCCACTTGAGCACAGCCATTAACAAACTGAAGATAAACTCCAGATGGTTTGGAACGGTGCATTTATTTTTTAATTATTCCCAAACAAGGTTACTTTATGAAGAAGAAGAAGAAGAAAAAAAAAAAAATCACATTATGGACCAAAACAGAAAAAACCCCCAAAGCCAATAATAATTTTAATAAAGATGTCAAAACACTGTAATTAAATCATGTGATTAATGGCACCGCACAGCTGGTATGGTAAAAATAGCGAAACAGTCTGTAAAATTACTTGGAAAAACTTCCCAGCAAAGACCAAAAGTATAAAACCTAAGAACAAAAAAAGAAAATGTGTGGCAGAAATAGGGGGTTATTTGTTTTACCTCCACTTTACTTTTAATTTCACGCTGTAGATTAGACATAGAGAGGGGTTAGGGTTAGTAACCAGGAGTAACTAACCTACTGCGTTAGTTGTATTAATATGCCACAACTACACTGCATTTATGTTGTTTTTCTTTGTGTGTTTTGTTCCATATATCTTAGTTGCAAAGCAGGTCCTCATACTTGGTGTGCGAATGTGTGTTTAGTTTGCCCGGCACACTTCACAGCAGTCTTTGCACTAATCCTGACAGCTTCCACTTTAACTGTAGTGAAATCAAAGTAAGGCCCAACCCAGTCCCTACTTGGAGGACTCTGTGCAGATGCTTGGCTGTGTGCTCGCATTAGAAGCACCTGTATAAATACGATCTCTCGACTTCTGCGTGTGTGTTTCGCTCTGTGCTCTTGTCCCTTACGCCTCCCACCGCCACTACCACCACCACCCCTTCCTCAGTACAGGGCTCAGTTTCTTCTTTGCTCTCATTAATAAAAACAGTAATCTGCAGCAGCACCTGAGTGACCTGTTTGTACAGCCAGTCCCGTTGCCTTGCGAAGCTCTTTGGCTACTGTTTTTTGGTTTTTTTTTCTTTTGCTCAGCTCTCCTACTCTCAGGTTTTCAAATAGACCAGTCCTGCTATTTGATGTGGGCTCGAGGAAGGGGGTGGGGGTTTATTCAGGTGTGGTGAGTCTGACGACCGATGCTGCTACCACCCTGCCTCTGATGTTGTGTCCATCGGCAGCCAGGTGCTGGAGCTCCATCAGAGAGGCCACTGTTCCGAACCTGCGGATGAATAGAGGGCCCATTGATGGCGCTCGTCTGTGGGGCGCTGCGGTTTCTCCCCTCTTACACGCACAAGCAGGGGTAGATGGTGGACCAGGGCGTTTACCTGCTGGAGAGAAAAGGGGCTGACCAAAGGGGAGCCGCAACATTCTGGCCTAGCTTTTGGCCGCCGGGGAACTTGTAATATGGTTCATGTGTCCACATGTCCCGATGTGTTTGAGAGGGTATTCACTCCCACTCTGGGCGAGTGCCTGTCCCACCTGTTTGAATAAGACTCACTCTGTTTGAGCCAGAGGTTGAATGTGGATGTGTCCTGACATCATGTCAAGGATACATCCACTGAATATAAGGTTGGAGGGTTTGGGTGTAGTTGGATTAATAATACTTCCCTTTAGAGTGAAATATTTCTGGCCACATTATTATGTACACATTGCTATTCCCAGGTTGGACCCCCTTCTGCCTTAATTCTTCATGCCACATTCCTTAGAGCTTTTGGTCCTTGTTGACATGACAGAGTCACACAGTTGCTGCACATCCACGATGTGATTCTACTATTCCATCTCATCCCAGAGGTGCTGTATCATCTCATCCCACGGTCAGCAACAATACTCAGGTAGGCTAGTGTTAAAGTGATGCTTAGTTGGTGCTATGGTAGTACTGTTACACATTGTCTATTCTACTGCTTTGGTCCAAGGTAGTTCTCGGTTTAACATGTTGTGCATTCAGAAATGCTCCTCTACTCCTTCCATGATTGTAACGAGTTACTGTTGCCTTCGTATCAGCTTAAAGCAGTCTTGCCGTCCTTCTCAGACTTCTGACACCAACAACACATTTTTGCCCACAGAACTGCTGCTCGTTGGGCATTTTCCCCTTTTCCTGATCATACTCTTTAAACACCAGTGATGGCTATGTGTGGAAAATCCCTGTAGTTTATGAAATACTCTCACAGGTTTGTCCGGTACCAACTGCCATTCCACATACAAAGTCACTTAAAAAACTTTCTTCCCCACTATTGATTTAAAAATCAGCAGGTTGCTTTAAACAGGTTACAACCCTAAAGCATTGAGTTGCTGCCACGCGACTCACTCACTCATGTGGAGATTTTTTTAAGAATACAGAGAAATATGGACGTTTTCATATGAATTTCACCGCAATAAAAATTCAGCAGATAACTGAAGGTGTAATTGTGTTCTGTGAATTGGGTTTTAAATGACTTTTTTTTTTGTGGTATAAAAACGTCTTAAGAAACTCTCTTCTTATACTTATTGCTGAAAGCATGAGAAAAAGCAACGATTCACAGTTACCTGACCACAAATATGTTTTTCCTTTTTTTTGAGAACGGGCAGCTTATACTTCCTGGTAGTTCAACTTAGCAGAATTTATGTGAATTCTCTGAAAGAAAAAATCTGTCTTCAGTTGAAATCCACTCCTATGAACGTTTCTTTATCACACTGACCACTGTGACATCAAGCCCTGAAATTAGTTGCCCGAGTATCGCTTCTATCATGACACCATCGAGGGAACTTTGCGCTTTGCAAGATTTATAGGAGGCACAGTTTCACAACCTCACACACTTGCAGCTGTTCCACTGAGAAGTTTTGCCTTTTCTTCTTAGAGAAACCCAACCACAGTGCTTTTCTGGTTGCGTTTCTCACTAAGTGTGGCGTTAGAAGTTTATTTTCCATGGCAGTACGAGGAAAAAGGTAAGCCATTTTCAGGATTAAAGTGAAAAAAGAGAGAAAAAACTGACTTTCTTGTTGCTGTATATTATATAATCCTTGTATCAGCGATAAAGAAGCAGTCAGCAGGTTATCGGTCAAAGACTTAAAATATCTCTGGGAACAGATGTTTTAAATTAGTGGAAAGAAAAGTTGTAAATCATGAAAAAGTGGGACCAGGTAAGCCTTGGTGATGTGTCGCCCAAACCCCTCCATGCACCTTTATTTTTTTTCCACTCTTGTTAATAGGAGCTATATAGAGCCCAGTTCTTAATTAAAGGCCCCCCAAGGGGCTGTAGCAGTAAATGAGACTAATAACCTTCCAAATAAGTCCCTGCTAGTGCTGAAAGGCTGGTCTCTTTATACTGCAAGTGTATATGTGCTATAAAGCTTTTTTCCAGCACACTAAAGCAATTTTATAGCTCTGTTTTATTCTTTTCTTTTAAAGCCTGTCAGAAGAACAGGGGAGAAAGTCAGCGAGGGTATCTGTGGATCAAAAATAGTGCAGTGCAGTGCCACTGGTTCAGGTTTGACCCCTGAAAAGTGGTAAATTCACAAGCTTTACATGCAATACCCTACACTAATGTGTTATTCACTGCCTTATTTAGGGTTATGAAGATGTGTTAACAAAGTTATGCAGCATAATTAGATACAATTTGAGATGTAATTCAATTTTTTCATACTTTCTACTGAATGAGTGTTTGTATGACACTAGATGGATAATGTTTTCTGCTTGTGTGTGTGTGAATGCACTTGAATATTTTAAATAAACCATAAAACCCCCAAAACACGAAATGTAAAAAAAAAAAAAAATTCTAATTAATTTACTGGTCATTATTGTCGGGTTTTAAAGTTATGTGGTGCACACAGCTCGAACACTGATATAAAAATTAAACAAGAAGACGTTTCTAAGCATAGATTAGAAATGAGAGTGGCATAAATGTGGGTAGTGTGATCTGATCAGAGATCATTTGATGGTGACAGATGATAATGTTCGTCATCAGTGAGCTGAAAAACATCAACACGCGCTGGCGTTTGTCAAAGTAGGTTATTATGGTAAGGCTTTGTGGACCGTTATGGGTGCGTCTCAAAACATACTCGTGGTAATCAAACACTAAACAGATCTGTAAGATAGACAGGGGGTTGTTTTGGGAACAATTTGGATGTAATTACTAATAAAGTCAGGATTTAGTTTAGCCAGGACTTTACAAATACATTACAGAAATACTACGAGTAATACAGTATTAAATGCAATAATTCCTCAAAACATATAAAAACATTTTACTTTTTTTTTTTTAATTTCTGATAAAAAATTTTTAACTTAGTGTTTAAATAATCAAGGCCTTTTCCTAAATTGTAGAACGAAAAATACCCAAAATGTGTAACTTTTAAATTGAGACTGTAAAAGAAGCGCACACTGCTGCACTTTATATTTATTTTAGAATAGTCCTACAGAAAATGCAGCATCTTACTGTAATGACACATAAAATAAAGTATGTACCTGTACCTGGCAAATAACATCTTATTTAAATTAAATTACATCTTAATAGGAGATTCACATCTTGGATGTGCAGCCAACAAATCTGGTAATCAAAGCCTGTGACCTGATTAACAGTGTTTTAAGAAAAGGTTTGTATTTTTTAACGGCATGTGCATAATTTATTTATTTTTTACCCATGTGGAATAAAAATCCCAAGGGAAAGAAAACTGAGTATCTCAGCAGAGCAAACAAGAAAAAAAACAACACATGTGAGCAGTACAGAGGCGAGTGGAGGATGGGAGCTATGACTCGGGGAGGTAAATAAATTCCTCTCATTGACCAGCAGGCTGTACTGTAGCGACATCACTCCTCCTTGGATGGTCTGGCCTACGGTTTCGGAGCTCTTTCTGTGTTTTGATGTTTTCGTGTAGATTTAACAATTTCATCCTCCGAGAGTGAGGAAGAGCAGAGGGGACAGGTTTGAGCTCAAGTGGAAACCTCCACGTTTTTTAGGGGTTTGGTGTCCGCAGTCGGGTGTGGCCCCCAAACCACCACATTAACACCACCAACCACCATCATTGCTATTACCATGGTCATGTCCCACCACCACCACCCCTCCCTCCTTTTTTCTTGTTTTCGAGCAGGAGAAACAGATAAAAGTGCAGATTGACAAAACCACAGTTTCCTTACTTTATCAGAGCTGTGCCATTCTCTCTGCAGTCCAGTACTGCTCAGTTTGTTTGTTTGTTTTCCCCTCTTCAGACATTGTGCTACAGTTTCCCTGTGAACAATAGGTATGGTCTGCCAGTTCCAAAAGAGTTGATAACGGGCACTTTTATCTCCGTTGTAGCAAAGCACGGATCAAAAATAATGTGCTATCTGTTTGGATGTACAAAGTGTGTGCTGTGCATTTCTCTGAATCTGCAAGCTCTGCTTGGTGTGTAACTCTAGTATTTACATAACATTGTTTTCTTTTTCCAGACTGTAGTTCAAGTCACACATATGCTCTCCTCCTGTCTCCCCACTGTCTCTCTTACTCTCTTTCCTTCTGCCTGTTTCTGTCACATTTTCTCTCTTGGCCTCAGTACAAGTACTAGCAGTTGTCAGTTTCAGGAAATGCATTGCTCTCTTTTGGGAAGTGAGGTATCTGCCTTTGGGCTGGTTGTTTTTTTTCTTTTTCTCTTTTCTTTTTTTTCCCTCTTTTTCATAATTTGTACAGTGGGGCAAAAAAGTATTTAGTCAGCCACCGATTGTGCAAGTTCCCCCACTTAAAATGATGACAGAGGTCAGTAATTTGCACCAGAGGTACACTTCAACTGTGAGAGACAGAATGTGAAAAAAAAATCCATGAATCCACATGGTAGGATTTGTAAAGAATTTATTCGTAAATCAGGGTGGAAAATAAGTATTTGGTCAATAACAAAAATACAACTCAATACTTTGTAACATAACCTTTGTTGGCAATAACAGAGGTCAAACGTTTACTATAGGTCTTTACCAGGTTTGCACACACAGTAGCTGGTATTCTGGCCCATTCCTCCATGCAGATCTTCTCGAGAGCAGTGATGTTTTGGGGCTGTCGTCGAGCAACACGGACTTTCAACTCCCGCCACAGATTTTCTATGGGGTTGAGGTCTGGAGACTGGCTAGGCCACTCCAGGACTTTCAAATGCTTCTTACGGAGCCACTCCTTTGTTGTCCGGGCGGTGTGTTTTGGGTCATTGTCATGTTGGAAGACCCAGCCTCGTTTCATCTTCAAAGTTCTCACTGATGGAAGGAGGTTTTGGCTCAAAATCTCACGATACATGGCCCCATTCATTCTGTCCTTAACACGGATCAGTCGTCCTGTCCCCTTGGCAGAAAAACAGCCCCATAGCATGATGTTTCCACCCCCATGCTTCACAGTAGGTATGGTGTTCTTGGGATGCAACTCAGTATTCTTCTTCCTCCAAACACGACGAGTTGAGTTTATACCAAAAAGTTCTACTTTGGTTTCATCTGACCACATGACATTCTCCCAATCCTCTGCTGTATCATCCATGTGCTCTCTGGCAAACTTCAGACGGGCCTGGACATGCACTGGCTTCAGCAGCGGAACACGTCTGGCACTGTGGGATTTGATTCCCTGCCGTTGTAGTGTGTTACTGATGGTGACCTTTGTTACTTTGGTCCCAGCTCTCTGCAGGTCATTCACCAGGTCCCCCCGTGTGGTTCTGGGATCTTTGCTCACCG